>NW_028274821.1:22531031-24931031 GCF_037043125.1 Eumetopias jubatus | reverse complement strand
GGTCAGTGTCTGCTAATGCCATTTTTAGAAATGAGAATTGAAACTTAGGTCAAGTAACTTACAAACACAACAGTAATTAGAGCATGGTCTAAGGTCCTTCATCTTATGATTCCTGGTTTAATATTCTAGGATAAAATTTGTCTTAGGACAGAGATGTGACACAAACAGACAGATCCTGCCAGAGACACTAAATTTTCTGATTTTCCACATAGTAATGCAGAGGTGCTAATGTAATTAAAACATATACTTGAAATACTGCCCGCACTATATAGCTGAACCTTTTACTTGAAACATGACTTACAAAAAATTAAAAAGTAAACAGGCGTTAAGTAGCAAACAGAACAATCAGCATAAGACCATTTTAGCTGTAAAAAAAAATCCACTTTCAAACTTGAGACATCCGAAATTAGATATCTAGTGTTTAAATGGCCCATGTTTATATTACGAGTTAACTAGACATCTTTCAAATGCCAGTGTGGGATGGTGAGGTTTCATCCTTGTCCTGCATCTTCATGCTGCTCTTCAATGAGACAAATGCAAAAAACTGAAAAAGTTAAGTAATCTTGGAGTTATGTAAAATGAGGATACCTGTCTGACCAACTTACTTGGGAATCTAGTCTTATTTGTTTTTAAGTAAACTCTGCCACCAGCGTGGGCCTCGAACTCACAGCCCTGAGATCAAGAGTTGCATGCTCTACCGACTAAGCCGGCCAGGTGCCCCAGGAAATCTAGTCTTGATACTAATGTGGAAGATACTATTTCAGCTAACTTGCAATCCCACCTAGAAACATCTATAAAAAGTAATAAAAGTAATAATCATTGTAGAAAAATTTGAAAATATAGAAAAGAGCTGGAAAAAATCACCCATAATTCTACCCACAACTATTAACATTTAGCATAATTCTTTTCATTATTGTCTCCATGCTTTAAAAAAATTACTGTTGAAATCATATTAGAGATACAGCTTATACTATATAAATACTATCTCAAAATGCTATTCTAATATAATGACATTAAACAGGACTTGTTTGAGTTATAAATATAGCAATTTAGATATATCAAAGTCTGAGTTCCCTAAAAAGTATTATACACTTCATAATCAGTGATCTTAAAACTTAACTGTCTTGGTATTCAGTTCGTTAGTTTTTGATAGTAGTCTTTTCATTGTCTGCATACCACACTTATATTTATCTTGAGTATTTTTAGCATTTTCAAATGCAGAAAAATTAATCTTTGGACTAAAATATCTTGGTTACCTCTTAGTCATGCCTCTGTTACAGTTAATCTGTTTTCTAACAAATATATTAGGGTGTGAGGATAAAATATGTAAGGATAAAATCAGTTTATATGGACATGCAGTCGATGTACTTATTTAAGTATTTAAAACTCTATCCTTGTATCAATTTAAATCACTGTAAACCTCTGTGAGGATACTTGAGTCAGAAGAGTTGAATAGGGATCCTAACTTCTTTTCCTCACTCTGTGATCTCAGGTGAACTAATCTTTCTCTGGTTTGTTCCCTAATGGAAAATTCTGGAAGAGGGAAACTCTACTGTGAAATATCCAAGTCGGGTAGGGAGTAAGCCTCTCCAGTGAGCCCATCTCTGCTCTTTCGCATATGATCTTTCAAAAGTAAGATGCCTGGCTCCCTTCCCCAGGCACTGGGACCTGAACATCAGTTCTTAAAAGCTTCCGGTGACTAATAGGCGGCAAAGTTTGAGAGCCACTGTCTATCGTCAACTTTGTGAATGTCTGCTAGTTCCATATGAGAATCTATGTCATTTGTTAGTTCAGCTGGTTTGTTTGTGAGAGTATGTTAAAAGTTAGAAAACCAGTTATATTTTCAACCAGGGGTCACAAACTGAAATGCCTTCAGGAACCAGGGAGCCAGAGTGAGCTGGAGGGAAGGTAGCAGTTGTCTGAACAGGCAGGGCCAGCTCTGCTCCAGCTGCTGTGGCGAGGCAGAAATTGTCAGTTCTCATTTTTTTCTAGAAAAGATGGAAATCTATATTTTTATATGAAACTTTCCAATTAAAAAATTGGGGGTCACGTGTTATTTCATAGGCTAAATAAAACGTGTCTGTGGGCCAGATTTGGCTAGGAATTGCCAGTGTGCAACTTCTGTTTTTTAAACTTGGTATTCATAGGACTAGAAGTGTACTAATCTAATTAACTAATTACTAGTTAATCTAATTAACTAATGTATGTTAGATTGGCATTTTTCATCATATTAGGTCTTGGGCCTAAATGGACTCCTCTTACGTAAATTTTGATATTAGATAATTCTATGATTTGTAGACCTCAAGCTTTGATCTCTTCACTCACTCCTTCACTCATTCCAGCAGGGTATCCCCACTGAGGTGGTACGCTGTCATCTCCATTTTGATGGTGGATCCCCAGAGTACCTTCAAGGAGCAGAACCCTGCCATCATGCTGGGAGTTATGACCAAGAATAGATTTTCACATACACGATGCCACATCCCAAAAGATCCCCCAGACATAGAGCCAGTATTCTCCGGTGCTGGCTTCACTTAGCCAAGGTGTGGACTGTGGTTCACCGGTGGCAAGGCAGTGGAGGGCAGGTGTGGAAGGGCACCAAAGAGGCCCAAAGCACTCCTGTGTTTCCAGGGAAAAACAAAATCACTAGATGACTATTTTCTCAACTTTGTTCTTTGAATTAAAAGTTCTGTTATTCACATGCAAAATGCCTATAAGTGAAACTTCTGTTTGTCTAAATCACCTAACGAAGAAAAAAAGCTGAAAGACATCATTTATATTGAGTGATAATAATATAGTTATGTTAGGATATCATGATCAAAATACCTGTTTTTGAGGAAATCTCTAATTTTTTTCTTTTTGTATTATTTTTAGATCATGATGCTGGGGATAGAGTTCTGACCCCTGAAGAAGTAGGCATGGTTCCAGAAGAATTAAAATGGGCATCCAGAACTGAAAGTATGAAATTAAGTGGAAGAGAAAGAGAATTGGACAATTCAACAAGCAGTTTAAGAACACAACCAAATCCTCAGAAGCTCTGGGAAGATGGCCCAGAATTACCTTCAATCTGTAGCTCTTTAACACCCACTAGTGGGCATTTGTTAAACAATGAGGATAAAGTAGAAATAGATGAAAATCATTTTACAAAATCTCACAGTCGACTATCACCCCAAATCCAGCCAGTGGGAAATGTGGGAAAGCTTCATGGTGTCACGTCTGTAAAGTTGTGTCGTAAAGAGTTACGTCAGATTTCTGCTTTGGAACTATCATTACGACGTTCCAGTCTTGGAGTTGTTGCATCTATGACTGCTGATTCCATTGAAGTAGCTAGGAAACCGAGTGACTTAAAAACTTAGACCTTTAATAATAGAACTTTTAATTTGGTAGAGGTGTAAGATTCCTTTGTCTAACCTGTTAGAAATGAAAGTTTATGCTCACTAGCTCTTCCTTCAGGATGAAGAAGGGGAGGAAGGAATCATTTTGTATACTATAGATGTGTATATCTTCTACGATATATTTGGGGAGTTTTAATTGTTTACAGATATTTCCATAATAACCAAATGAACGTGTATTCTAATACTGTCAAGTAATGGAACATTTAAATATTTCCACTTACAAATTTGCTTAAAATCCAGGCATTTTATAAAGAAGAAAACAAAGAGTGGAATAGTAATATTGCTATATAATGTAGAAGTATGTTATAATACATTAATTACACGCTATAAGTTTATAATATTGTTATCAAATGTATTTGTTACTTTGAAGAGGTCCAGTTAAATATTGCTTGTATGAGAGGGGGCGTTACCTGCTGCATATCTTTTGGTACAGCTGAAAATATGTGCCAAAATGCAGTCTGTGGGTTTAAGGCAACTAACTAGATTTATGGGTTGAAGTTAATTTATGGTCCTCAGAGTCCACAGAGCTTGAGTGATCAGTCTTGACTTTTTAAACACAGTTCTCTGCTCTTTTTCTGGGATTGCTTTTAGAATGTCATATTGTTGGTTTGCTAATATTATGGAATATAAATTTTCATCTCACTCCTACCCTGTCTATTCAACGTGTCTCTCCCTAGGCTACTAGACTGGGGTAAAGGATGCAGTTCCATGCCACAGGGAAACAGAATAATGGTAAAGCATTCTAGCATTTCAAGGAAAAGAGATCTGGTCACATGGAGTATGCCTGTAAAGCTTGAAGTCTCGCCAGAGGCTCTTTAGCTAACAACCTGATGAGCCTAATGGGAGATTTTTCTCTAAAGCCTGCTTACTCCGGTCTTGCACACGGGCACGCCAGACTGCACTGGGGCTGTAAATATGTAAATGAAATTTTTCTTCAAGATTTTTTCAGTCTAAATCTTATTATATAAATTTCAGTTTGGAATTAAGAACTAAAACACTGATTTGCCCAACAACTAGTTTGTACTTTTTCATCATACTTTTTAATCACAGAAAACATCCCCTTATAATGACCAGAGGTATTCTGTTACTTTTTGTTACTTGTGTTGTTATTTTTGTCACTTTTCCAAACTTTCACTTGTAAAATAAAGTGGTTTCTTAAACTAACTACTGTTTGGGTGGGGCAGTAGTAAAGCCACCCTGACTTATGGATGTCTCCTCAATTCTTGCAGATTCCAGGTTTTCTTAGGTGATGCTGCCACTAACATTTTCCTTTTGTCCTTTCCTTTGTTGTTATTGACCCTGCCCATCTTACCTAAGACCCCAACTGTCACTCTGTGCTCAAATACTTCTGGTTTCCTTTTTCTGGTTTCTAGTGCCTAGGGAGTAGGGTTCCTTGGTTCCCATTGCTAAAAACCAGTTCCTAGAGGAGAAGAAAACCAAACCAAACCAAACTTCTCAATCGGTAATAGTTTCTGTATCTCTTAAGCATGGTACTGAAATTCACTTAAATTGTGGGTTAAATAGACTGCCATGGACTTTGCTGGGAATTGAACCACAGTGTAAAGCATTGGCCCAATGAGAAACTGCTTTAGACAAGGAATTTGCAAACTAATTCAGAAAATAGGTTTTTAGCAGAGACTATTTCAGGTCAGACTCTGGTTTTAAGCTAGTTTCTTCTTTTTGCCTCTAGTTTGTATGATACATACTTAGTATATATTATATGTAATGTGTGTGTGTATATACTGTATATAGATATGGCAAAAGCCAGTACCTTAACAAAACACAACAATGATATATTTATTAATGAATACATATTTTATGGTTAATGAAGGTCCTAATTGTAAATTCCTTATAAAATTAAGTAATAATTTAGAAAGAGAATATATTGTAACCCTGGATTCTTAGTTTGCCTAAGAAATTGACACATACTTGTTTTACCTGTGGAAATAGAAATATATTTTCTAAAAGCCAAAGCATTCTACTCACAAAGCAAGAAAATTTATGTCAAACCAACAGTGATTAGATTTGATAATGCAAATGTGAACTGACTTCTAAATAAGAAAGGTACAATTTTTTTCTTCCTTTGGGTTAAACATATATCCATATGCTATGATAGATTTCATGTACATACAGAAACACACACATATAAATAATGTCCTGAATAATAAATACATTCTGGAAGTGAACCTCTTGTCATTCTAGTTTAGTGCCCTCACAAAGGAAAGAAAAATTAAGGCACCTCCCCCAAGGCAAGTAAAATTTTTTTTTTTTACATATACTAGTAATAAATTTTCCTCTGTTTCATGTGCTTTTCTTAGTCTAATCATTTTGTCACCGTGTTTGCCTTTTTGTACGCACATAAAATATGTCTGTGGTTTTCTTTTTTTTGTTTATTATGAGTTTTTTCCGCTACTTATAACAGAGCATTTGGAAGGAAACATATTTGCCTCTGTGAAGTACCGGTTCCTTCCCTAACTTCAGAGTGTTAAAGATAACAGGGTTGGAGAATTATATAAATATGGGAACTATGGGTGGCAAGAATACCAATGAAGGTGATTTTGTGCTTTAATGTTTGTTTTCTTCTGCTAATGGGTTTTTTCAGGTCAATAGCGTGATAAGTGCTCATTTAAGAATAGGTGTCTTATGTGAAAGAAGTTAATAAAAGTCTTATACTAAGTCTTAGAGTGAATTGCTAGGGAGTCAGATCCTTTTTGGGAGTTTGATTCTATAGTAAACATAAATTCTTATGTACCAAATGCAAGAATGACATGTTTTGCTCTTTCAGTTATTTCCTTAGGCACATACCTGTGACTGTTTAAAACACTGGAGTATCTTTCAGTATCTGAAAGTTCAGTGTCCACTTGTCCACCATTCTTCTCTCAACTTCGCTGAAATATTAAGAAATATTAATTATGTATATTTTACATTTAAATTTATAACAGGCCTCAGGTTGCCTTCATTAATACTAACACATTCTTCCACGTTTATATTTTCGACAATTGGAAATGAAGGTGGGAATGAGATCCTTCGACAGTAACCATCTCAAATGCATTGGATTTGTAATATTTTTGAGCTTGTATGGACAGTAGTGTTTTCAAAGTCGTAGAAACACCTGCCCAAGGGGGAGGAATATTTGGTCACTGTCATTGTTTACCTTGATGCTGACAATAAAAAGCAAACTGACTTTTGATAAGTTTTGATGTTTTAAATCCTCTACAAACAATGCACCCCTTTATCACCTGCACTAGGAGTGACTGCTTCCTTGCTGTTGGGATGCAGAGCATACATGGCACCAAATACGAGAATGGTGTTTGATTTTTATAATGACCCCAACAATACCCCAACATGGAAGTAATTAGAACAAGAGGAATTATGAAAAGAAAGCTCAGAAAAACTTGATGTTATAATATTGACTTTTGTATTTTCCATAGTTCTTTTTCCCTTTAAATATTTTTTCCCTAGGAATTTCCAAAATGAATCAAGAGGATAGCCAGTATGTGAAATGCTAGCAGTATAATATGATTGAACCTAAATGTATTGACTTAGACTTAACTCTTAGGTTCTGTGGGTAAATTATTACACACACTTCTACTGAATTATCTCTATATTACTTTAAAAGAAAAATACAACAATCTCATAGACTGTTAAGAGCAAGATCCTTATAGACCAAAGAACAAGATCATTCATGCAGAAGAGTAGAAGACTCTTTAAACATTTTTTAAAAATTCATATTTATGATTGTTGGAAATTTAAAACTCCATTTTTAGTTAATACTTGTGTAATTAAAGTACCACAAAAGAAATGTATTTTAAAAACAATGTTTGTATACTGTATTAATGTGTTTTCAAGTTTACTACAGTATAGAGAAAGGGAGGTATAACTTTTCAAGTCCAAAGTGGTAAATGCTGTTAGAATTTAATTGATCTGACAGGTCTTTTAAAAGAACCACTTCTTGGACCCTCCCCACTCCTCCCAATTACCAACAACAAATTATATGACAATTATGGCTTACTTACCTCTCATTTCCCACATGTTCCAGGATTCAAATAGCTCTGATAAGAACAGAAGATAAAAAAAGTTTATTTTAAAGCATTCTGTAGACCAGCAAAGGATTTTCAAAAATATTTTGAGAGAATATATTTTATTTCTCTGGCAACAACACTAAAACTTAACTTCAATCTTTGGCTATCTCTAAACCCGGAAGAACACTCCTACTTATGACTGGATTTGCCTTTTGAAAATACACATCCCAGTTTTTATACTGGGTCCTTTTCCTATGATTGCTAAAATTCAGAATTATATGAAAAGCCACCCTAGATAGAATTTGAATGGAAATTGTGGAGCTATTCAAGAGAGAATTACAAGAAACGGTAGTTTTGGATAAATTCCAACAACCAAGACATAAACCAAAGAAAATAAAACTTAAGTGATTTTACCATTGAAGAGCCATGAATAGTATGCCAAAACGAACACTGTAGGCAAATTTACTGGGATTTATCTTTATACAATACGTAACCATTTTGCTTAATTTTTCTCTCTGCTAAAATATCCCCGAATTTTTCTACTGAAAAACCCCTGGATAAAAGACTTCCATTCATGATTACAAACCAGCAGTGATTGGCCTGCCTGAGAGGCTGAATTGACGTTATTCATTTTTGTTTGTGGCCTGCAGTGGTACTTCACTGTCCCCCATAAAAAGGAGTGAGGAGTTAATCTGAATTTGGCTGATTTATGTAATAATGCATAAGTATTAAAATGGTCAAAGTTTTGTTTTTACTCTCTAGCCATGATTTTTTTTTTATTCTAGATGGGAAGAACGGGAACAGGGCAACATATTTGTATACCGAGAGGCCAATCTCCTTTTGAAATGCCCTTCACCTGGGGGTTGGGCAGCATCTGAATTGTTCCAGTTGAAGCCTGGAATGGAACTAAGCCTGTCTGTTTCATTGGACACTTTCCCAGCTAGCACCAGGTGTCACCAGTTGTAAAACATGCCCACAACACGACCAGAATTACCCAGGTTATAATCTTAATGGGAGTACATCAAATAATCATATTTTTCTGAAACACCAGCCTTTCCTTAAAAAAAAAAAAGCAATTTATGAGTCACTCCCTTGCATTTTATAGGAGTTTTTTTGTTTGTTTGTTTTTGTTTTTTTTTTTAGGGGAGGAGGAGGGACAGAGGGAGAGGGAGAGAGATTAAGCAGGCTCCATGCCCAGCCTGGAGCCCCACATGAGGCTCCATCTCAGACCCTGAGAACATGACCTGAGCTGAGATCAAGAGTCAGATGCTTAACTGATTGAGCCACACAGGCGCCACCCCCCTCCCCCCACTTTCTTTTCAAGTAGGTTCTACACTGGGCATGGCAGGACTTAAACTCACAGCCCTGAGATCAAGACCTGAACTGAGATCGAGAGTTGGATGCTGGGATGCCTGAGTGGCTCAGTCATTTAAGCATCTGCCTTTGGCTCAGGTCATGAGTCCAAGGTTCCCTGCTCAGTGGGGAGTCTGCTTCTCCCTCTGTTCATCCCCCAGCTTGTGCTCACTTGTGCTTTCTATCTCTCTCTCTTTCTCTCAAAGAAATCTTTTTTTTATTTTTTTATTTATTTTATTTTTTTTAAAGATTTTATTTATTCATGAGAGACAGAGGGAGAGAGAGAGAGAGAGAAGCAGAGGGAAAAGCAGGCTCCCAAGGAGCAGGGAGCCTGATGCGGGACTCGATCCCAGGACCCTGGGATCATGACCTGAGCCGAAGGCAGACGCTTAACCATCTGAGCCACCCAGGCGCCCCTCTCTCAAAGAAATCTTAAAAAAAAAAAAAAGAGTTGGATGCTTAACCAACTCAGCCATCCCGGTGCCCCCACTCCCTGGCATTTTAAATAAAAATCTAATCTTTCAAATGCAACTACAAGTAATTAATTGGGAGGGAAATTGCTAATTTTTCTATAAGGCAAATAGTCTGTTACTTTGTCAAATAAATGCATGAAAACACTTTGAAAACTAAAACATATATGTTTATGATGGAATTTTAAGTAGATTTTCCATAGAGTTGGCTGTCAAAATGGGATAACGTTTTAGCGCAAATGTGGTTGCTTATTTTATACATATATCCTAAAACATTTTTAAACAAATTCTGAGTTTTAGTTATATTTGTTAGCAACAGTGGGAATAATAGTACTCTCTGGAAAAGTTTCATGTGAAATCTATACTCCTAAGAAAATAAAGACTTGGCTGAGTATTTTATAGGCATAAGAAATGCTTCATGACTATTTGAGTTATGAACTTAAGAGCATGGTGGGTTTTTTTTTAAGGTTTTATTTATTCGTTTGAGAGAGAGACAGAGACAGCATAAGCAGTGGGAGAGAGAGGGAGAGGGAGAAGCAGACTACCTGCTGCACTGGGAGCCCGACATGGGGCTCGATCCCAGGACCTGTGATCATGACCCCAGCCAAAGGCAGATGCTTAACCATCTGAGCCACACAGGTGCCCCTAAAGAGTATGTTTTTATTGGGTTTTTAACCATCAGTTTTTGCCTATTTGTTCCTTATTTCTTTAATAACAATTACATTTGTGAGTTATTGATGAATTCTGTAGAAAACAACTTCTTAAAACTGAGAAGAATGGTTTCCATTTGGTAGTCACAAAGATGTTTTAAACTTAATTTTTCCCGTCAAGGAAACTAAAAATGTAAGTTAATTTGGGGGACATGTATAAGTATGTGATCAAATTAACAGCAAAGTCATTCATTCTTTGGCATTTGATACTCTTGCTACTATATACAAGAAGCATATTAGGATGAAATCTGACATTACCATGGTGGTCTTTCCTTCATAGGCATTTTGAGGGAAGCTCATTCCCCTCAGTTTGCAAGCATCTGTCGTGTTACAGAATATTTTGTCTCTATTTAGATCAGAGCACCCATGATCTGCACAGCCAAGTAATCAAAGAATAGGCCAAGACTTCAAGAGTAATGGAATCTACAATCAGAAGTATTCTAGTGGATTGTGAACAAATAAATCAGAAAGGAAGAATACCAATGGAATTGGAATTGGAATTCCAAGAATACCAACTCTTCCTGGAAGAGTTACCTTCAGGGTTACTGAGGTCTTGTCAGTAAGGTTTATTACAAAGTTTACTATCTCCCAGTAAAGAGAAGGGAAACTAGACATTAAGGACCTGATTGTGTGAGTTTAACTGGCCAGGCCAAAACACCCTTTAGAGCCAGGGCCAGTGCCCTAGGACTTAGCTCTTACGTGGGGAAGAATCTGTGCCTCTTGCAAAGGGTGAGCTGGTAACTTAAGTTACTTGTATTCTGAGAACATAACAAAAAGGGTATCTATATACAACAGATTGAAAATTTCTTTAGATATTTATTTTATAAATAAAGCTTTCTTCCTGCTTAGTGTATCTATTAACCTCTTATTACTGAGGATAGAGCTGAGAACTAAAAGCCCTGTCACCGGGGTGTCTGGGTGGCTCAGATGGTTAAGCGTCTGCCTTTGGCTTAGGTCATGATCTCAGGGTCCTGGGATTGAGCCCCGCGTTGTCGGGCTCCCAGCTTAGGGGGGAGTCTGCTCTCCCTCTCTGTATCTCTGTCTCAAATGAATAAATAAAATCTTAAAAAAAATAACAGGCCTGTCACCTAAGGAACTTATATTTCAACGATAAGTACTATGGAGAAAATAAAGCAGGGTAAAGGAGTAGAGAATCAAGGAGGCTTATTTAGATGGAAATGTTTCTGAGCCAGGCACACACATAAAGCTGTAAAAACTAAGTTGTAAACTCACTGACTTAAAAATTGCTTTTCACTTGACCTAAGGTATGAATGCTCAAAAGGGGCAAGTATCATAAACTGTATCTGAACACAGAAATCATATCCAACCAGCTTTTATGAGAGGACAAGAGCACTGATTAATTTTGCTGGGCAATTTTGTCCTTCCATGAACAGAAAACTCCAGATCTACTGGTTTTTTAAAAAATATATATTCATTTATTCATTTATTTGAGAGAGAGCGAGCAAGCAGGGGGAAGAAGAGGAACAAGCTGACTCCACGCTGAGTGTAGAGCCCAACTCCGGGCTTGATCCCAAGACCCTGAGATCATGACCTGAGCTGAAACCAAGAGTCGGATGCCCAACTGACTTACCCACCCAGGCGCCCCTAGATCTACTGCTTTGATCACAGTTGCTTATGATTTTTTTCCAAGTTTAGGATCAGATTTCACTTTAAAAATTTTTTTAGGGGCACCTGTGTGGATCAGTTGGTTAAGCATCTGACTTCAACTCAGGTCATGGTCCCAGGGTCCTGGGATCGAGCCCCACTGTCAGGATCCCTGTTCAGTGGGGAGCCTGCTTCTCCCTCTCCCTCTGCCACTCCCCCTGCTTGTGTGCTCGTGTGCATTCTCCCTCTCTATCTCAGATAAACAAATAAAAATCTAAAAAAAATTTTATTGTTATGTTAATCACCATACATTACATCATTAGTTTTTGATGTAGTGTTCCATGATTCATTGTTTGCGTATAACACCCAGTGCTCCATGCAGAACGTGCCCTCTTTAATACCCATCACCAGGCTGACCCATCCCCCTACCCCCCTTCTCTCTAGAACCCTCAGTTTGTTTCTCAGAGTCCATCGTCTCTCATGGTTCGTCTCCCCCTCCGATTTACCCCCTTCATTCTTCCCCTTTTTTTAAATAAAAATTTTTAAATTGAGATATAATTCACATAAAATTTACCAAAATTTATCATCTTAAAGTGCACAGTTCAGTAGTTTTTAGTATACCCACTATGTTGTGCCATCACCTAATTCCAGAGCATTTTCATCCCCCCCCACTCCAGAAAAGAAAATCTGTCCCTATTAGCAATCAGTCCCAATTTCCCCTTTCTCTCATCCCCTGGCAACTTCCAGTCTACTGTCTGTCTTTGGCACTGCCTATTCTTGACATTTCATATCAATGATATCATATAGTATGTATCCTTTGGTGTTTGCCTTCTTAGGATAATGTTTTCAAGATTCGCTAATGCAGCATGTAACAGTATATCATTCCTTTTTATGGCTGAATAGCAATCCATTGTATGGATATGCCACATTTTGTTTATCCATTCATGAATTGATGGACATGTGCGTTATTTCCACTTTTTGGCTATTATGAACATCTGTGTATAAGTTTTTGTGTGAATGTTTTCAATTCTCTTGGGTACATGCCTACGAGTGGAATTTCAAGGTCACATGATAATTCTGTTTAACTTTTAACAGCAGCTGTATCATCTTACATTCCCATCAGCAGTGTGTGAGGGTCAGCTCATCAACATTTGTTGTTGTCTGTCTTTTTCTGGATTATAGCCATCCTAGCGGATGAGGTAGTATCTCATTGCAGTTTTTTTTTTTAAGATTTTATTTATTTGAGAACGAGAGAGTGAAAGAGAGACAGCACAAGATGGGGGAGAGTCAGAGGGAGAAGCAGACTCCCCACTGAGCAGGGAGCCCAATGTGGGGCTTAATCCCCAGAATCCAGAATCATGGCTTGAGCCAAAGGCAGATGCTTAACTGACTGAGCCACCCAGGTGCCCCTCTCATTGCAGTTTTAAGTCACATTTCCCTAATGACTAATGACATTGAGTATTTTTTCATGTGTTTATTGGCCATTTGTGCATCATCTTTGGAGAAATATCCATTCAAATTCTTTGCCCTTTTAAAATTATTTGTCTTTTCAATGTTGAGTTGTAAGAGTTCTTTATATCTTCTAGATATAAGTCTCTTATCCAATATATGATTTGCAAATATTTTCTCCGACTCTGTGGGTTGTCTTCACTTTCATGATGGTGGCCTTTGCATTACAAAGTTTTTACTTTTGATGAAATACAATTTTATTTTTTTTCCTTTGGTTGTTTGGGATTTAGTTGTCATATCTAAGAAACCATTGCCTAATCCAAAATCGTGTAGATTTACACATATGGTTTTTTCCTAGAGTTTTATAGTTTTTAGCTCTTATGGCTATGTCTTGGGTATATTTTGAATTAATTTTTGTGTATGATGTGAGGTAGGGATCCAGCTTCATTCTTTTGCATCTGAATATCCAGGTGTCCCAGTACCATTTGTTGAGAAAAACTATTTTTTGCTTATTGAGTTGTCTTGGCACTTTTGTTGAAAACTAACTGATCATGGATGTTTGGGTTTGTTTTTGGACTCTGGATTCTTTTCCATTGGCTTATGTCTTTCCTTATGCTAATACCACACTGTCTTGATTACTATAGCTCTGTAGTAAATTTTGAAGTGTCATTTCACCAGCTTTGTTCTCTTTCAATGTTGTTTTGGCTATTTGGGGGTCCCTTGAGTTTCCATATGAATTTTGGGAACAGCTTATGCATTTCTGCAAGAAAAAAAAAAGGCTGCTGGAATTTTGATAGGAATTGCTTTGAATCTGTAGCTGCATTTGGGGAGTACTGCCATCTCAACAATATTAGGTCTTCCAATCCATGAACATTGGCTTACTTTCCATTTCTTTAGGTCTTGTTTACTTTCTTTCAACTATGTTTTGTAGTTATAAGTCTTATGTTTCTTTGGTTAAATTTGATCCTTAATATTTTATTCCTTTTGATATTATCATATGTGGACTTGTTTTCTTAATTTCATTTCCAGATTGTTCATTGCCAGTGGATAGAAATACAACTGATTTTTGTATATTGATAATAATTTGGTTTTGATTGATAGTAAATTGGGTTAGAAATATACCATACCACAAATCAAGGAATGTAGGTAATGTTTACTCATACAAACTGACTAAATGAGCAGAAATTCCAACTTGTTGTTGCTGTTGTTGATAAATTTTTAGCTGGTTATTTTAAGATTATTCCTTTAAGAATTATTTTTATTTTTTTTTATCTAGGTTATGGGTGGTAAGATCATAGAGCACAGCTGGGTAATTTGGCATTTGTGGTCTCCAGTCTTGGGTCTTCCACATGTACTTTTCCTATTTAAGTAAAACACAAAAGGAATAATCCTCAGCACATGGTCTCTCTGTATCATGAGGATACTTTGTATATATTCCTCAATGCATATATATATATATACACATATATATATACATATATACAATTTGTTTTTTAAACATTTTATTTATTAGAGAGAGAGAGCACAGAAGCAGGGGTAGGGGCAGAGAGAGAGGGAGAAGCAGGCTCCCCACCAAGCAGGGAGCCTGATGCTGGGCTTGATTCCAGGACCCTGAGATCATGACCTGAGCCAGAGGTGGATGCTTAACCAACTGAGCCACTGAGGCACCCCCTCAACGCATGTACTTTAAAGATTAATGATAATGCAGAGAGAGCTAATTTATTCAACAAATTTCTGTGTGCTAGGTCTTGTGCCGAGTGCTAAATGCTAAAGGAAACAAAGGTGAATAAATCACAGACCCATCCATCAAGGAGCATATAGTCCATTGAGAAAAGACAGACAATAACATTTGGCCCATTTGAATGTATACAATGAGTCTGGCACTGTAGTGACATACCAGTGAGTAAAACAGGCCAGGTTCTTGCTTTAATGGGTCTCACAATATAAAGGAGAATATAATGGCTCTGGTAAAAATATAGAGGGTACTATAGGAGTATAGAGGAAGGGCTTTTAACTTTAAGAGTTAAGGGAAGGCTTCCCCAGGAAGGTACCCCTTGGGTCTTAATGGACAGGTTGGCTTTTAGAAGGTATAGGAATGGGAGGACTAGCATTTTAGATCAGGAAACTCCTTTGCAAAGGCTAAGAAGTGGTAGACATCATATACTCAGGGAACTGCATGCTAGTACACTGGGGACCCCAAGTAAGTATCTGTTGAATGACTGAATTAGTGCTAGGTATAGGGGATGGCTGGGAATGAGGATAGGAAGAGAGCTCATATCAGAAAGGGGCCACACCAAAGAGTCCAAAGGCTATGGAATGCCTGCTGCATTTATTATATGGCAATTGGACTAGTCTACTTTTGCTGCTCCAGATCCTTTAGACATAGACAAATGGTGTACAAAATATCAGAAGAGAGTTAAAAACCCATTAAGTAGAACAAATTGTTTACAAATAATTTATAGGTGAATAATGGATATATATCTGAATCTCATATATATATACACGCAGGATATAGATCTGTATATACATATCTCTAACTATATATAACATCAATTTTAATCACCGCAAGGCAGCTGAGGAAAAAAATTGTTTTGGTCTAATGTAAGACCAAAGGGTATTTTTAAAAATAATCATTTTTGAAAGTATAAAATAGTTTTTCACAAGATAATTCCATATACAGGTAGGTCATTTTTTAAATTCAAGTTAGTGACATTTGACTTCATATAAATAGTACACTATAAATAACACCACAGTAAGGGCGAGGAAGGAGGTAGCTGAGTCAAAATACCAGGAAAGCAGCATGAACATTTCTATTTTGCAGTGGACAGTGTGAAGGTACAGTGAAAAAGTGCTTCAATTTATTCCATATTCTTGAAAAAAAGGTATTTTTAAAGCACTAATCAAGAATTAGGTTCTACTTACAATCTTAGTATTACAGTGGGATGATTAATGGTCAGTCTATTAAGCTGGCTGAATCAAAAACAATAACACAACCTTTCCTCCTTTCCCTTACCAATTCATTTGTTTTTAAGATTTTATTTATTCATTAGGGAGAGAGAGAGAGAGACAGAGGGAGAAAGAGAGAAAGAGCATGAGCAGTGGGGAGAGGAAGAGGGAGAAGCCGACTCCCGGTTGAGCCAGGAGCCCGACGTGGGGCTCGATCCCAGGACCTGGAGATCACAACCTGAGCCAAGGGCAGACGCTTAACCATCTGAGCCACCCAGGTGTCCCACTTACCAATTACCAAATGTAATTCTTATTTTTTTCAAAGTGACAATGTATATGGTTTAAAAGTCAAATGATTACAAGGCTCATAATGATGAACAGAAGTCCCTGCTCCTTCTGTCATCACTCTGATGCCTGCTTCCCCCAAAAAAGTTGTTCTGCTACTTAATTCCACATATCTAAAGATCTTATTTCTACTGCCACATCTTAGTTTTTCAGTTTTAGACACTTTGCGCCATTTACTAATTGCCCAATATGTTTCTATCACCTTGTTGAGTATTTATCGTATATATTTTAATGCCTATTATATATTGTCCACATTGCTCCGTGTTGTGTCAGGAGCGGTTAATTATGCCACATTAACAAACTACCACCAAAACCTCAGTGGCCTATGACAATAAAGGTTGACTTCTCATTGACACTGCCTATCCAATGGCAGGTCAGTTGGAGTTCTGTGCCATGTGTCTTCACTCAGGACTTAGACTGTCAGAGGCGGCCTCTGAACAGTGCCTGTCTTGTGGCAGGGGGCAGAGACATGGCTCCTAAGCTTCTGGAAGTCACATATTCGCTTGTGCTCCTATTTCACTGGCCACTGCAATTCACGATGGGGCAGGGAAGTATACTTTTCCTCCAGGGAGGTAACACTGAATATTCTTAAACCATCACACAGTCCACCAAAAATCTTTTGTTTCCCCTGGAGTTTATAGTCCCCTCTTTCTGGGGTTGCTTACTGTTCTCCATACTTGTCACCATTTCATCTCTTCCATCAGAGCTTTGAGATTTTGTTCATAAGATTTGAACACATTAGGTAATCGATCAGTTCTGTGTTTTTGTTTTTGTGTTTTCTTGGTGACATCCCTTCTGGAGCCCGCCATCCTCCTGTGTTGAAATGGACTGGTTGCTCTCCAAGCTGTTACACAGGTGTCAACCTGGACCTTTTCTTCAGTTTCATCTCAGGAATTCTCTGTTTTCTCCTTTTGTTGGAGCTCCTGTTTTATCAGGTCCTATGTGTTTCTGTGTCTTGGTTTACACACTGATCTTGGTGAGGTACCTCCCTCCAGTAGCCACCTGAACATATGTGAGTTAGAATTTCTTGAGTTAGAATTTTTGAGATTTTTTTTTCATTTTGACATTTTTTTCTGTTCCCTGCATTAGCTCTATTTCCTCTATTTCTTCTTTTTTTTTTCCTTCCTTCCCTCCTTCCTTCCTTCTTTCTTCCTTCCTCCTACCTCCCTCTCTGTCCTTCTCTCTCTTTCTTTCTTCTGTTAGTTCATCTGAGGATCTTTCCTGTGAGGTTTCTTCAAATACCTAGAACCTGAATTTGAGAATAGAGCAGGCAGGATATGTCTTGTGATTCAATATGCACAACTTCATTTAATTCTGCTTTTCTGTGGAGTGAGTCACCCCTGTCCTCAGCTCTGCCTGGGGTCCATAGGAGCTCTGACTCAACCTCTTCAGAAAGTAAACATCCTATCTTCTACTGAGGTAAGGCAGCATGGAATGGGATAGGGATTCGGGGGAAGGAAGGATCCCACTGTTCTTTATGCAACTTTCATAATGAATTCTGGTTTTCAGTCCCATTTCACCTCTGCTTTCAGAGTTATGGCAGCTCTAGTTTCAGAGCCTTCCCACATCAGAGTTTGTCATGTGAATGGGTCCACTCTGGCCGGCTCTACCCCCTCCCAAAGGCTTAGGTATTAATTTTCTCAGTTTTGGTAAGTCACTTATCACTCATCCATCTGTTTTCCCTGTTCCTAAGGTTTGTTGACATCCTTCTTCAGCAGGGATCTTTTCCTCTTTGCTTCATGTTATGGGTTTATACTTTTTTTATTGCTTCACCATCATTTTATTTTATTTTATTTTATTATTTTTTTAAGTGGGCTCCACGCTGAGCATGTTGGCCATGGAGCCCAATACGGGGCTCGAACTCACAACTGTAAGATCAAGACCTGAGACGAGATCAAGAGTCAGACGCTCAACTGACTAAGCCACCCAGGCACCTCTCATTTTATTTTTTTATTTTTAGATTTTATTATTTCTTTATTTCTTTATTTGGTTTTTAACTAATCTCTATATCCAATGTGGGGCTCAAATGTACAACCCTGAGATCAAGAGTTGCATGTTCTACTGACTGAGCCAGCCAGGCACCCCTGCTTCACTGTCATTTTAATGAGGTATCTGAAGTAGAGAAAAAGGTGTGTTCGATGCACCACATTTAACCAGAAGTCTCCTTATTAATAGGTCTTAACATGTATAGATGTAATGAACATATCTTCTAAGTAGAAAAGGCTGAAATATTGTTATAGGCAATTCCAGAAGAATTATAGTACAATAGAATAACTATAACTTTTATCGAGTGCTTATATGTGCTAAGCAGTCTTTTAAATGCTTATCTATATTGTATATATTACATATCTTATCCTCACAATAACCCCTTAGATGGGTGTTATGATTCAACCCCCAGCAATCTGACTCCAGAGTCCCTATGTATATAATGCGGTACATCATTTTCTAAGTTATAAGCAATCTTTTCATTTTCAATTTGTCAGATCTCTAGTCAATCCCTATTATTGTTGACTTAAGTTATACCTAAGGTTTTTGATGTAGATTTTGAACATATACAGCCATTATTTGATGTAGCATAGCTAACATCACATTTGATGTATCTATTTGAGGATACATGTTGGAGGTAGAACAGAGTAGTTTATGACAAATTTTAAAGCATAGTCATTTAAACTGGGAAGCCTGACATGTGTTTGTTTTATAATACAGACAGATGGGCATTTCCTCTTAAAGAAAGCAGTTACCATCTGTAATCTGAGAGGTCAAAGAGAGGCAATTACAAATCCTACATTAGTAACACAAAACTTAAAAGCGCCTGTTTAAATGAAACATGATCTCTGCAAGAGTTTTAACACACTGAAGCACTGATGGCCTTGAACACCCTAATTTAGAGAATTCAACCCCTCATTCTTTGAAAATTTTAGTACCAGGCTCATTATCATTCTCTCCAAGGCTACTTGCTATGCCAACATTACTAACAGTCCTTTGGTAATTCTTTGTGAGATGAATACATATATATCATATATTTCAAACACTCTCAATTCCTTGACCAGCTCTCTTCAGACGATCTTATACCCGCTGCTATCTCAGCAACCCGCTCTCATGATTATTCCCTACACCTTGACATTACTGACAACTACAGTCCCACCTCTCATTTTAATTTCAAGCCTCCTACTCTCCAACCCTCTCTTATCTTTTCAGGTTATTCTTTATAGTACCAAAACTCCAAATCTTCTTCAACCTGATCAGAAACACCAGTCTATTCGCCCTACCATTTTTGCACTGTTTCCCACCCCTCTCATAGCCTTACCTCTTACCTCCTCTGAAGTTACAGTGCCTCCTTTGCTTCTACCCTCAGCCACTTCGCCCATCGCTCCCCATCCTACTTGCCTGGCCAAATCTCAGTCCTGGTTAATCCCAAACCACACAAAAGCAATGGAATATGGGTAGCGGAAAATGCACAACCATATTCACTGGTCTGACTGTAAGTTCTTGACCACTCACTCAGGCAAGCCCTTACTAGTGCCTGAAAACCCTACTATGCTTCCCTAGTCAATCTCTCTCCCACAGTCAGACTGCTTTTTCACCTCTCCTCCCTCCACCTTCTCCCAAGCCCCGACCCCGTCAGTTATTGACTACATTAGCTAGAGTAAAGCTAAAAGAGACGCCCCCCCCCCCGCAAAAAAGCTCCAACCTAATAGAGAAATTTAGATCTTGCTCACATAATAATTGACGGTGGGGGTTCCAGATCAGCAGGCAGCTCTCCATCGGGGCACCTTCTTTCTTGTGGCTCTGTCAACCCCAGGGGCTTGTAGTCCTCTGCATAATCCAGCCGGCCGAAAGGAAAAATGCATGGAGACACACTGGCCAGAAATGATGTCTGCTCACATTCCACTAACAACAACTTAATACTTGACCATACTCACTGGAAGAAAAGCTGAGAAAAATAGTCTGTGTGCCCAGGAGGAAGGGGAGAAGAGATCTTGACGGACAATTAGCAGTCTGCCAAAATGATCTTGCTTCTTAGTTCACTGAGAAAATAGAAGCAACTAGAAAAGAATTTCTATCAAATCCACAAACCTACTTCCATATGTCCCATATACATGGGGGGGGGTAGGGGATTATATTTCTAGGCTGTCCCCATCACAAAGGAGGAATTTCCAAGCTTTTAATTAGAACAACATGGTCATATGATCATACCACCCAATTACAAAATTCAGACACACTTTCTTTGTGCTCTTTAACCTCTGTGATATTAGATAGGGTCGATAAACACTCCTTCCTGCCCCTGCTTTTGTGAAACTCCAATTTACCTTGCTTTGGTGATTTTGCTTTACCCTGGTTCTTCTCTCACTTCCTCCTTCTTTGCCGGTTTCTCTCATCTAGATTAGATCCCTTCTTTATGTGTTGGCTTCTCTTATCTAGGTTAGAGTTTATCAAACAATGATGTGATGCAAATTACTTAGGGTTCTTGTTAAATTGAGGGCACTGATTTAGCATGTTTGAGGGTGAGGGGGCTGAATTTCTACCTTTCTAACCCCCTGGTGATGCCAACGCTGCTGGGCCATTGACCACACTTTTGAGTAGCAAAGTTCTAAAGAAGATGTTCTCCAAGATTCTGCCCTTTGTTTTCTTCTTTTCTCTCACAGTGATAGCACCACTAAGCTGCTAATTTACCAATCTGTTTTCTAGTTCAACCCTCTTTCCTATATTTCAAAGTTTTTATTTCTAACTTCTTAGTATCCACCTCTATCTGGCTGTCAGATTCTTAGTGTCCAAATCTAAATCGATCTCTCAAAAGGTAGTTCCTACTTCTGTCTCTTCTATAACTACCTACACACTCAGAACCTCCACTCTCTTTGATTTTTCGCTTCCACCTTTCATATACGTTCTCATGTTATCCCCTCTTCCTGTAAAACCAATTAATCAATTGCCAAATTTTGTAGATTTTGCTTCCACATCATCTTCCTGCCCTACCTTTAGTTCAGACTCATCATTACCTTTCACCTGGCCTTTTGCAGGTCTGTCTGGAGGTTTTCCCACCTCTGATTTCTGTATCCATTCACAGAGAGGCCTTTCTTTCCCCAAACTTTTAAACCACGAAAACTCAAAGTACTGTGTTAAATACAAATTCTCCCACTTGGCATAGGGCCCCCCTTTCCCCCGTTGTCTCCGCCACTTCTCAACATACCCTGGAATTTAACCATTTACTTTTTCCTGACCATGACTTTCATTGATTGATCTTCATAAACGTTCTCATGCTACCCCTTCTTGCTGTAAAAACACCCCCATCTCCTTCAGGGTCAATTCCAAATGCCTCCCCCTCCATGCTGCCTTTCTTTCCTGATCCCCCAGACAAATACGAGCAGTTTTTTGATCTTCAGTACTCTCTGTGTTTTTCATATGGCACCTATCGTGGTTTGTCTTTTATTAGAACTGTTTAATCTTTATTTTATTCCTTACTCTCCGAAGGTAAGGGTAACATCATTACCGGTCCGTAACCCTGCCGACGTTACTTATGGGAGCTTATGTCTACCGTTAGTTAAATCAAAGTAATTTAGGGAAATACTGTGATCAATGGTAAGCGTACAGAATCTGAAGTGAATACAGCTGGGTTCTGGCTCTGACATTTATTAGCTCTGAGGCTTTGGGTGAGTTACTTGGCTTGTAAAATGAGAATCCTGCTACCTGATGGAGCACCAAGGAAGATAACGCTGAAGTGCTGTGTAACTCTACAGAGAACTGAGCAACGTTGGTTATTTTCCTTACGGAGAGCTGATGCAGTCTTGCTATCGAAATCTTGATTTGCAGGACTATCCCTACTTCACTAATTGGAGGTCGAACCCGGGCCACCAGGTCCCACGGCCCTCTTCCACTCCACGGCCCCCAGACTGCTCTCGGTGACGCAGGTGAGGCCGCCGAACTGCGGGGGGAATGGCCCGGAGCCCTATCCTCTCGGGAGGCTCCCCTCCTTCCACACGCCCAGGGAAAGCCCTTCTTTTCCCGGTAACCCCGAGGACCGCGGCGCCGCCGCCTACGCGAGCCGTTTGGACCCTGCCCGGCCCCCGTAGCTCCCCTTCTCCAGCAGGTGGTTCTGGTCCTCTCCCCCAACTCGGGGCGCGCACGTCACCGGCGAACCTCTACCCACGCGCCAGCGCCGCAACCAACCGAGAAAATAAACAAACCCCCGCGCGCGGCGGCGGGCGCGCCTGGCCCCGCCCCCGCCCCGCCCCGCCCCGCTCCGCGGCTCTCACACCGCCCCCTCCGCCGGGACTTCCCTCCCGCCCTCGGCTCGCAGCCGCGCTCTCCCCGCCCCTCACCGCAGCCTGCAGCCGCGCTCCCCACCGCGGGCCGCCCAGCCTGCCCAGCCCGCCCAGCCCGGCGCCCGTTCGCGGGGCCCGTTAGTGCCCGGCACCCCGCGCGACCCCTGCCCGGCGCGAGCCCGCCCCCGCCCCTTGACCCAGCCTAGTCCCAACGCCCAGTGCGGCCGCCCCGGGAGCCGCGGGAGCGGCGGCGGCGGGGGGAGGAGGGAGAGGAGGGCCGAGCCGGCGGCCGGGGAGGCCCGGTGAGTACACGGAGGGCGGGCCCGCCTCGCGGGGGGCCGCTCCGGCGCCCCTGAGGCGGGGGTGGCGCGTCGGCCGCGCCGCTCGGTGCGCCTCAGGCTCGGCGGTTGGGGACTCGGCCTGAGGCGACTGGCCCCGCTGGTCGGAGCCTCTGGGCAGAGGGAGCGGGAGGGCCGCTCCATGGGAAGGGCCGCGGCCCCGCCGCTCGGCGCAGGGATCGGGGCGGACGAGGGGGACCCGCGCCTCCCCCAGGCCCCGGCGCCCGGGCCGTGGCTGAGCCTCCCGAGACTCCGCGGGGCCCGGGCCCGGGGGCTACGGTGGTGGCGGGGCCGCCGAGTGACAGGTGCCGCCGCCCCCTCCCCGCCGCGGGTATCGCGCTCCCTCGCCGGGAGCCGGGCGCTCGGAAATTTCTGGAGCCACGACCTGACTCGCTGTTTTCTCCCTTTCAGGTTTGGAAGCCGCTTCTCTGCCCGAGTTAGGTCTCGCCCAGTCCTATTTCTTTCTCAGTATACTTTGTGCGAATAAGTTTTGGAGCATTGGTTGACAGCCTATGGGTGAAATTTGGCTTTCATTCATGAATGAGGTATCGTGGATTACTTTTTGAAGAAAGTGCTCCTCCTCCCCGCTAGCTGTTGAAAAGTAAATGAGAAGGGTTTTGAATTTTGTTTCTTGCCGTTATTCTTTGGAGCAGCAGTCTTGCAGAATTTTTGTCAGATCTCTAGCATTTAGGGGGCTTAGTAGATACGGAACAGTCACGACGAAAATGGCTTATTAAATTGTCTTTTCTCTCCAGCTTCTTTTAGATTTTTCATTCTTACCTTAGATTTTACGGTGGAGTGGGTGCTACGGCTTTCACGGGAGGCACTAATGAAAGCTCACCTTTCTTTTACTGAAAAGCCAGTGAAATTTTTTTTACGTCGTTCAGCATTATCTATTTCTTTATGTAGTAACTGCTTGTGATTGTAACCTGAATCATCAGCTTAATAAATTTGACTTGCAGCTATGAGAGTATAAGAGAAACTTCATGGGAAATTGAAATTGAAAAAATTAAAAATACTTAATCTATGGGAATTTAGATTTTGTTTCTCAACAGGTATACTCTACTTGGTATTAGTCAAATCCTCATTAACGGGGGATATTCTTAATTGTCATAAGTGGTTACAACAGACTTATCTGTAAGATACCAATCTAGTGGCTTCACTCTGTAGACTGAGCAAGAACCTGGAAGTTGACCAAAAGAGCACTGGGGCAAATGAAAATACACGTTTTTTTTTTTTTTAAATGTTATGTTAATCACCATACATCACATCATTAGTTTGTGATGTAGTCTTCTGTGATTCATTGGTTGCATATAACACCCAGTGCTCCACGCAGAACGTGCCCTCTTTAATACCCATCACCAGGCTACCCCATCCCCCCGCCGCCCTCCCCTCTAGAACCCTCAGTTTGTTTCTCGGAGTCCATCGTCTCTCATGGTTCGTCTCCCCCTCCGATTTCCCCCCCTTCAAAAAATACACGTGTTTTATCCGTAGGAGAATCCTTTAGGTCCTCACTCAGTACCTGCTTGTACTTTTTGCTTAGATTTTTCAGCCCCCAGAAATTAGGTGCAGATTTGATTAGGGAAGCGGTACTTAACTATGAAGAAAAAATGGAATTTAGGACATACCCATTAAATTTATGTGGTTTGTTTGCAGGAAGTGTGTTGGGAGCATGCTTTTGGTATGCACTTGGCAAGTGTTGGTTGTGAACTTTATTGGAAGCCAAAGTGAAAGATACTGTTTAGTTGTGTTACTTGAGGAACACGGAACGTGAAATAATATATTTGCTAAAATTTCACCAGGAACTAAACAACTGATAGTCAGTGCCATTTCATTTTATGCCCAATCTGACTTTTTAAATCTAAGTTACATTTCAAGGAGGCCACACTAATTATATCTACATCATATTAATTTCTTGTTTGATTAGGCTAAACTGGTTGCTCGTGTTAATGGAAGATGACTGTCATTTTATTAAAGGAATATATCTGGTTGTTCTTGACTGAGGTATGGCTACTGCTACCATTTCTTGACCCTAGAGAGGTCATAGTCTGGCAGGATGAGGTCATAGTGGCAGTGGTCCTCAGAACCTTGGTGGAAGGGTCCAAGAGTACCAGCCATTTAGAAATCCTGCTGTTTATAGTTTAGGCCATTCATTTTTAGAGTTTACTAAGTACCTGATGTATCCTAATTTTTTTAATCAACACTTTAAAACCAGTTATGTTTCTTAAGCAAATATGTTTCCTAAACATTAGTTGTGTTGATCACTTAGTAGAATGGCACTTCTAATGAAACAAATTTGAACTGCTAATAATCATTGTTAATTCACATTGGAATTATGAGAATTGAGGATTATCTATAGTGCACTTTGCTTTTTCTTTTGCTGTGCATTCTACTTTAAAGCACATATTTCAATGCATAAATAGCTGTGTACTTGGGGAATATAAATATATTTTTAAAGATTCAATAAATTTATCTTTTGTGTACTTGGTCCTGTGGTTTTGTTAGGGACTGACTTTCAGAATGTTGAAATCATGATTGTAGGTGGCTAGGCACAAGAGTAAACATGATTTTATGGAATCCATTTAATAATAAATATAAAAGTACAGGCATATAACAGAGAAGGGAATGATTAAGTTGAGGGGCAGCTCAGAGAAAGCTTCATAGAGCTGCTAGCCCCTGAGCAGGATTTTGAAGAGTGAATAGAAGTTTTATGTGGAAAGGGAGGGCATTTTAGGCAAAGGCAACAGAAAAAAGATATGAACAGGTAAAACTAAATGTGTGTTCAGGAAATTTTAAGTAGTTTATTTTGCTATAGTACAATATCTAAGGAAGGACAGTTACTATAGGAAGCCTAACATATGCTATAATATTTGATAAGTCAAATAATTGGATTTTTTGAGTATTGAGTATATACTAAAATGGAGACTTCACTCTAATTTGATATTGCTGTGATTTCAAGTATAGAGGAATTAATAGTTTTTACTAATGGTAGTTATTAAGAAATTATAGAATACTGTACTTGTTATGAGCTGTCTGCATATTTATATTTGTGAACTTCTTTGTGTTTCTTGTGCATTTTGACCTGAAACAGTTTTTTTTTACATTTTTAAAATGTTTTTTAGAGAGAGAATACACAAATGTGTGTGTGGGGGGGGGAAGGAATGGGGGAGAGAGAATCTCCAGGAGACTCTGCACTGAATTTGGAGCCTGATGTGGGGCTCGATCCCATGACCCTGAGATCATGACCTTAGCTGAAATCAAGAGTTGGACGTTTAACCAACTGAGCCACCCAGGTGCCCCTAAAACAGTTGTTTTATTTATTTATTTATTTATTTTTTAAAGATTTTATTTATTTATTTGGGAGAGAGAGAATGAGAGATAGAGAGCACGAGAGGGAAGAGGGTCAGAGGGAGAAGCAGGCTTCCTGCCGAGCAGGGAGCCCAATGTGGGACTCGATCCCGGGACTCCAGGACTATGACCCGAGCCGAAGGCAGTCGCCCAACCAACTGAGCCACCCAGGTGCCCTAAAACAGTTGTTTTAAAATTATCTTGGGTATTTTCTTTTGTCTTCGACTACTTAAATTAACTTCTAAGTTATTTTTATTTTGTTATTGAAGTGAAATTGGTATATAACACATTAGTTTCAGGTAGACAGCATAATTTTATATTTGCATATACTACAAAGTGATTGTCATCATAGTAAGTCTAGTTATCTACTGTCACCATACAATTAACCCCTTTTACTCTTTTCACCTATCTCCCAACCCCCTTCCCTTCTGGTAACCACCAGTCTGTTCTCTGTATCTGTGAGTTTTATTTGTTCTTTTGTTTTACTTTTTAGATTTTCTCTTTGTGAATTATTTCATTTAGCATAATGCCCTCAAGGTCCATCCATGTTGTCAGAAATGGCAAGATTTCCTTTTATGTGGCTGAGTCGTATTCCATTGTATGTGTGTATGTGTATGTGTATATATACACACACACACACACACACCACATTTTCTTTATCCATTCAAACATCAGTGGACACTTAGATTGTTTCCTTATCTTGGCTATTTATAAACAATGCTGCAGTGAACATAGGGGTGCTTATATCTTTTCAAATTAGTGTTTTTGTTTGGGTAAATACCTATTAGTGGAATTGCTGGATCATATAGTAGTTCTAATTTTTTGAGGACCTCCATACTGTTTTTTCCTAGCGGCCCACCAACAGTACGAAAGGGTTCCCTTTTCTCTACAACTTCTCCAACACGTTATTTCTTGTCTTTTTTGATAATGGGCATTCTTACAGGTGTGAGATGACATCTTATGGTTTTGATTTTCATTTCCCTGATGATTAGTGATGTTGAGCATTTTTTCATATGCCTGTTGGCCATCTGTATGTCTTCTTTGGAAAAGTGTCATTCAGATCCTGTGCCTGTTTCTTAATTGGATTTTTTTTGTCACTGAGTTGTATGAGTTCTTTATATATTTTGGATAGTAGCTCCTTATCAGATATGTGATTTGCAAATATCTTCTTCCATTCAGTAGGCTGTCTTTCTGTTTGATGATGGTTTTCTTTGCCGTGCAAAAGCTTTTTAATTTGGTGTAGTGCCATTTATTTAATTTTTTAAAGATTATTTATCTGACAGAGAGACACACACACACAGCTAGAGAGGGAACACAAGCAGGGGGAGTGAGAGAGGGAGAAGGAGGCTCCCCCCATTATTTATTTTTGCTTTTATTACCATTGCCTTTGGAGTCAGATCTAAAAATATCACCAAGAGTGATGTCAAGTAGCTTACTGCCAATGTTTTCTTTTTATTTCCTTTAAGATTTTGTTTATTTATTTGCCAGAGAGAGAGAGAGAGCACATAAGCAGGGGGGAAGCGGCAGGCAGAGGGAGAAGCAGACTCCCTGCTGAGCAAGGAGCCCAATGTGGGACTCGATCCCAGCACCCTGGGATCATGACCTGAGCCAAGGGCAGAGGCTTAACTGAGCTACCCAGGCATCCCAGCTTAGGTTTTCCTATAGGAGTTTTATGGTTTCAGGTCTCACATTTAGGTGTTGAATCCATTTTGAGTTAATTTTTGTGTATGATATAATATGGAGGTTCAGTTTCATTTTGCATACAGCTGTCCAGTTTTTCCAGCACCATTTATTGAAGAGAATGTCCTTTTCCCATTGTATATTTTTTCCTCCTTTGTTGTAAATTAATTAACCATGTTTGGGTGGGTTTTCTGGGCTCTATTCTATTCTATTGGTTTATGTGTCTGTTTTTATGCCAGTACCATACTGTTATTTATTTATTTATTTATTTATTTATTTATTTGACAGAGAGAGACACAGCGAGAGAGGGAACACAAGCAGGGGGATTGGGAGAGGGAGAAGAAGCAGGCTTCCCACCGAGCAGGGAGCCCGGTGCGGGGCTTGATCCCAGGACCCTGGGATCATAACCCAAGCCAAAGGCAGACGCTTAATGACTAAGCCACTCAGGCGCCCCAGTACCATACTGTTTTGATTATTATGGCTTTATAATATAGTTTGAAATTAGAAGCATGATATCTCCAGCTTTGTTCTTTCTCAAGATGCTTTGGCTATTTTTGTGGTTCTGTACAAAATTTAGAGTTTTTGTTCTAGTTCTGCGAAAATTGTCATTGTAATTTTATAGAGGGATTGCATTAAATCTATAGATTGCTTTGGGTAGTATGGATATTTTAACAATATTAATTTTTCCAGTCCATGAGTGCAAAATATCTTTCCATTTATTTGTGTCTTCCTCAATTTCTTTTATCGGTGTGTTAATAGTTTTCAGTGTACCGGTTTTTCAGCTGCTTGGTTGAATTTGTCCCTAGGTATTCTTTTTGATGCACTTGTAAATGGAATTGTTTTCTTAATTTCTTTCTCTTTTAGCCTTTTTTAAGTTTGTTTTTTTAAAGATTTTATTTTTAAGTAATCTCTACGCCCAACATGGGGCTCAAAACTACAACCCTGAGATCAAAAGTCACATGCTTCACCAACTAAGCCAGCCAGGCACCTTGCCTTTAACTTATTTTTAAAAGGAGACTCAAAGGGAAGGGGGGAAACATACAAAGTAATCATTATATTTCTGGACTAAAAACCTGACTTGTATAGTATCTTAGTAATATGTAAATGCCTGTTTAATTTATAATACTAGCCACCACATTCATAGACTGACCAATGTTGGTAGCTTTCAAGATGGCTACTATGTAGTTTTTGCATTGTGTATCTTAATTATGTCTATATCACTTAAGGGTATGTAAACACCTGAGCATTTGAGTATTTGTATTTTAAAGACCATGTGAGACAGAAAGAAAAAGAAAATAGTAGGGAGAAGAAGAGCTCTATTTGAAACTACTCATCCTAATATCTCTTAGCTATGACTATAGGTGGAGATGCAGAAGTTTAGGACACAAGACCAAAGGAATAGTATTCTGAAGGAATATTAACCCTAGCCATTCCCTGAAATGGTGTCTTTAAAAATAAAAAAGCCTGATATTTTCATGGTCTGCCTATTTATCCCCTTTTCTCTTCAAGGCTTACCAAAAAAAAAAAAAAAAAAGTTTCAAATAAATCCCTGGATGCTATAACATAATTATCTTTTTGCAAATTCTGAAAAATTTGTTAATGAAGGTAATGTTCTCTTAAAAGCATGCACCAAGCCGTCTTTGACACTTGTTCTTTGTCCTTTGTCTTCTGCATCACTAACAGGAAGGACCAGAGCATCTCTATGTCAATTTGATCTGTAGCTGCCCTTCTAAGTTTCGGCATAGGGCAGAAAAATCAATATTGCATTGAGTACATTATGTTTACCTTTGTGAATTTAGGTATAGATAGCCATTTTCCCTTCCCAAAATGATTTTTTTTCCTTATAGAAGAAATATGGTCATTATAGAATATTGGGGGAAAGAGTTAAAACTATAGAAAAGGAAATAAGCATAATATGTAGTCCTGTGCATTTCCTTCTTTTTGGTATGTATGGAAGCAATACATATATTTACAAGTTTGGTATTATTTTTATATTTTTATTTCCTTCTTTCAGTTAAAATTTACATTTCCCGCACCCCTCCACTTCTGAAGTACTGGTTAGTGTACCTTTTGACATGCTGCATAGATTTCTCTCTTGGCTGTTAAGGTAGATGATGTGTTAGCTAATACATTTTTTAAAAAAGATTTTTATTTATTTTAGAGAGGGCACGTGAGCGTGTACATGCATGCAAGTGTGTGTGGGGGGGGGCAGAAGGAATGAATCTTTTGAAAATACTCCATGCTGAGCATGGAGCCATCCCAGGACCCATGAGATCATGACCTGAGCCAAAACCAAGTTGGACACTTAACCTACTGAGTCACCCAGGCATTCGCCCCCTCTTTTAAAGTACAGCATATAGCACAGATGATGAAGCCCTTCCAGTTGTCCCATTTCGTTACCCCCTCAGCTGCTATGTATAGTGAAGGGGCGGCCACTATTCTGTTCTATGTTATACTCCTGCCCCAGACCAAATAAGGGATCATTATAGGTGAGCATTTCTCTCTGCCCTTTCTTGAGTTAAAGTATTTTAACACACGGGTTGCTGAGGTGTTTTATAGATAGCTGCCTCCTCAGAAAAATGGTTTTTGTTTTTCACGGTTTCTCAGTTAACACTATTTGTTCTAATGCTTTCTTTTCACTTTATCATTCTGTCTTTTATTATTTCTTTTCATTCATTCAGGAATTGTTTATTGTCTGTCTGCTGTGCCCACTGTTTAAAACATAGTCCCTTCTGTGATTCTTGGGTTTCAGGGAGATTGGAGTTTGCCTCTGCAGTTTGTTAGGTATAATCTTCAGGTGTTTGACTCTCTTCAGTGGCTGACTCCTCGACCACTACCTCTCAGGGCCTAAAAACTTTTTCCTCTTGTTTCATAGATTGAAGTTTTAACTTTGAGAAGGGCTAGATGTTGATTTAAGCCTCAAACCACTTTTGCAGTGGAGTCAGACGTGCTTAGCCAAATTTTTAAATAGCTTATGCCAGTTCTCCTGTGCCTCACAGGACCTCAAGACATACTTCAGTTAGTAATCACAGTAAGAACAGCAGCAGATGTGTGTATTTGAGTGCTTCTGCTGTACTGACAACTGTTCTAAGACATCACATATATTATTTCATCTTTACAACAACCCAGTGAACTATGCACTCTTGTCCCTATTTCAAAGGTGAAGAAACAGAGATCAGGTGGATTGCTCAGGGGCTGTCAGCAAGCAGCAGGTTGACCAGGTTTGACTAGGCATTCTTGTTCCAGGTTGGCATGGTAGGCCAGTGCCTTTCTGCCATTTGATTTCTGCATTACAAACATAAAAGACCAGAGCATCTCATTGCCCCCAAACTGGGAAGGGATCCTCAGCATCTGTATAGAGCGGGTTGGAAAAATGTGTTACATTTTCTTTGTATGATTAGGATAAGTAAAACAAAATATAAAGTATTAGGAAAGATATTAAATTCTGAATTTGTATAAAACTTCAAAATCTTTTCAGCGTTTCTCATGAGAAAATTGTGCTTGCTTCCATGAACATAAGAATATACAGTTCCTGATTCCAGACTTTTAGATGAGGCTTTCTTCAAATTGAGTTCCCATTGAAATTTTGTTTGAATGAAAATGAAAAAACCATTTTTAATAACTATTCAGTAATTTATAAGTTGAAATTATTTTTAAAGAATCTCAAAGCTTTTCTCATAGAAAATGTAGTAAAGAATTTCTTATTTTTTTGTAGTAAAGAGTTTGTTGTGATGAAAGGAGTTCAGAGTCGATTGGACTTTCTAACTTGTAGTGTTTAAAATGACAAAGGTCTTACTTTCAGAAAGCATATGCATTGTTTGAGCAGTCACCTTGCAGCTGAACTTTATGCAGTTAAAAAGGCATAGCACTGGCAAGTGGGAGGAAGTATCTGCTACCTGTGAATGGAGAGCTTCCAGGTCATTACTTGGAAGCTCAGTCACTAGGAGACTTCGTGCATTTCCACTCTGGACAGCAGCTGCCGCTCCCTTACTGCATGTGCTGCATTTGGGGTACCTAGAGCATCAACTGTCCCAGCAGTTCCCTGGGCCTGCATCCCCTGATGGGCAGTAGTGTGTTCTACACTGGTTTGATGAAGTAGATTTCCAGGGGCTTATGTACTTCCCTCTTCACGGTTGACAGGTAGCCGCAGAACAGCATGTGCAGGCACTGCCCTTTGCGGAGTACCCGATGAGACTGCTTGCATCTGGTGGTGGCCTGCCCAGCATCTCTGAATTCTCCAGAGTTTTCTTAGGTGCCCTAAGGATTCAGGGAAACTGTATTTGAGGATACGTTGGTAAGGAAGCTCTGCCCTGTGCCACAGAAAGAAAATTTTCTATGAGCTTTGTGGAGATGTGTTGGGACTTTTGTGAACATTTAACTCAAGCAGAACAGTCTGAATGTGACATTCATGGTTTTGCTATCAGTCCTAGAATGGAAAAGAAATTTATTTGTGTAAGGTATCAGTCATGATAAGGCTAGGTTATACTGTAACAACCTGAAAATCTTTGCAGCTTAAAGCAGCAAAGTTGCTTTCTTGCTCAAGCTACGTATCCATTACAGTTTAGTAAGAGACTTTATTCAATGTAGTTTCAGACCCATCAGACCTGACCGATGGAGACTTCATCTCAACATACACCTCAATCACAGAAGCAGGAACCACGTTCTGGCTTTTAAAGCTTTGTGAAGCTTATATTTCACTGGCCAAAATAACTCACATGGTCATGCCTCCATTCAGTAGGAGAGTGGTGCATAACTCCCCTTCAGGGAGGGTCAGTGAATATTTGTCAATGGCTAACCCATGCAATTTATAGTCCCAACAGTTAAAATGAAATGTAATAATAGTTGTTGAACAACTGTGTAGGATCATTGTACCTAAAGTACTCAAAGCAACTAAAACTTAAAGGATTTTTAACATGGCATTGTACCTAAAGTACTCAAAGCAACTAAAACTTAAAGGATTTTTAACATGGCATGTTGAAGTTGAAGTAGAATTAATGCTTTCCATACTGTTTTTGAGTCTTTTTTTTTTAAGTAATATTTTGTCTATTTATTTGAAAGAGAGACAGCAAGAGCGAGAGAGGGAACACAAGCAGGGGGTGTGGGAGAGGGAGAAGCAGGCTTCCCGCCAAACAGGGAGCCTGATGCGGGGCTCGATCCCAGGACTCCTGGATCAGGACCTGAGCTGAAGGCAGATGCTTAACGACTGAGCCACCCAGGTGCCCCTGTTTTTGAGTCTTGAACTTTTTTTCATTTTGTAATTTCTTCTCCCTTGTAGTAACTTACGCTTGCAGCAAAGATTTAAGCCTAAAAATATGTCATAATTTAGCAGTATGATGTCATTTCTATATGTCATGGTATTTTATCTTGATTTACATATTTTTGAGCATAGGAACAATAGGTCTTAATGTGGTATTTACAATAAAATACTTTTATTTAATAACTACTAGGTGCTATCTTCAAATATCAGCTGCTCTTGCTTTGATTTTTCTTTATTTTTAACAGAAAATTCAAAGATTTCCAAATAATTTTCTGGATTTTTAAGTTAAAATGGAAGATTGCTTTTCATTTTTATTTGCTCCTAAAAACATACAAACTGTAGTGTGTGATTAGCTTTCAAAATGGACCTCACTGATTCTCACTTCTAGTATTTGTACTTTTGCATAGTCCCATATCACATTGGTGGGGGGGAATCTGTATAAACAAGAGGATATTTTGGAAGTGACAGTAGCTATTTCAGATGGGGTACTGTGGCTTGAGATAGATATGTTAAGACTATAAAGAAAAGCAGATGATTAACACAAAAATCAGGATAATAGTTATCTCTGCCCAGGGGGAGTTGGGATGCTGTTGAGGAGAGGCACAGGGTGGGTTAAAATTCTCTTAATCTTAGTGCTCGTTACTTGGAGTGTTCATTTATTTACAAACATTTTTTATTCGGTTGTGTACTTGATACATTTCAAAATAAAAATGAACAAATTTCTGAGTTTCACAATCTGTTTCTTTTTGAATGGAAAGAGTACCAAGTCTTCTAGTAGTTACAGGGCTTCTTTTTACTTTGAATTTGGAGAGCAGGGTTCAGCAAACCTAGGTTCAGATCGTGACTCTGCCACTAACTTGCAGAATGACCTTAGGCAAGTCACTTACCCAGTCCAAGCCCCAGTTGCCTCCTCTGTAAAACTAAATGATTAATGAATTGGGTTAGATATTACTGTAGGACCTTTCATACTCTAAGTCTGAAAGTTCTCTCAGGGTACACTGAAACTAGTGAAGCGGAAGATAATGTGGAAGGTGATTTTGATAAGTTTCCTTTGGTTGAGGAAATTTAAGTTCTCTATTCTGTCAGTTCTGTGACTGAGTAGCAGTCCCCAGAATCAAACTTAAGGCAGTATTTTGTATATGATAACAGTGTTCTTCCTTTTCTACTCCTTTTTTCCCCATCTTGAAAGTTGGAGGCTAACATGGAGTTGGACTAAGGGTCTCTGTATGCAGTGAAAAATACTCCTACCACTGCATATTGATTTAGGGTGTTCTCTGTAAATATGTATATATTATAGCAGTATATTTAGAAGAAGAAAATTGTGAATTTTTGAAAACCGTATATGGAAAAGTGAATACATTTTATTGGTGGTAGTCTTTGTGAAATCTCAATCTACTTTTTTCTATTTTATATTATACAATTTTATATTGTTTATTCAAGTTAAAAAAGAATGTTATTGCTAGTAGGACTGTGGGTATGAGTCCAAATATGACTAAATTCAATGTCAGGAGGAAGTGTGTGTGTGCGTGTGTGTGTGTGTGAAAGATTGTTCTAGAATCTAGAACAGATTTTACTGATTATGTTTACTCATCTGCCCCCTCTTCTCCCTCCCCACAGGAATTATTCTTGATAGAAGTATTTTAAAATAGAAATCTTTACAATGGCCTCAGCAGTACTTAGTTCTGTTCCCACTACTGCTTCTCGTTTTGCCCTATTGCAAGTAGATAGTGGCAGTGGATCTGATTCTGAGCCTGGAAAAGGCAAAGGTCGGAATACTGGAAAGTCTCAAGCAAGCAAATCAACTACGAATGAGAAAAAGAGAGAAAAAAGAAGAAAAAAGAAGGAACAGCAACAGAGTGAAGCAAACGAGGTAACAATTATAACCATTTGTGTCTGCTGTCCATAAGCAGAAGTCCAAACCAAGGAGTGTGCAAGGGCCAGGCTCTCTGTGAGACTGTGGAACCCTTCCTAGCCTCTTCCTAGCTCCTCGTGGATGTCAGTCCTTGGCATTCCTTGGCCCGTGGCTGTGTCACTTCAGTCTTCGCCTCTGCTGTTACTTGGTTGTTCTTTGTGTATCTCTGTCTTCACCTCTTCTTACAGGGACAACAGTTGTATTGGATTAGGGCCCACTCTCATTCAGTGTAACTGTGTCACAAGATATCTTGATTACATCTTTGAGATCTTATTTTCCAAATAAGGTCACATTCACAGACACCCGAGGGTTTCAGGCCTACGACATATCTTTTGGGGGATTACAATTCAAACCATAATAACCTCTCACTCTTTTTCTCTCTTGTTTCAGCTACTGCATCTCAGATAATGATGATGTTGGGAGTGGTTTGGCCAGTCCAGTTTTAGCTCATCATGTTACTTTGTGGACTAGGTCCTGTATTTTTAAGGACTAGCGAAGTAGTTGCTAGAGTTGTTTAAGCTACTTTCTCTCACTTATATTTAAACTTTTAAATTTGTAAGCCATTAAACTTTAATCTTTGAATCCCATCATTTTGCTTTTTTAAAAAATTAAGTATAGTTGACAAACATCATATATATATTTATCTTAAATTTATAATGTTAATTATAAGAAGAGCACTTTTTAAGTACTCTGCCTCTATTGATTCATTCCTCACAACAATCCTGTAAAGGTTATTGGTAAGGTAAATTGTATTATTATCCCCATTAAAAATTTTTTTCTTTTATTTGAGGGTGATTGACACACAATGTTATGTTAATTTCAGGTGTACAATATAGTGATTCGACAAGTTTATCCATTATGCTATGCTCACCATACAGTGTCATATTAATTTCGGGTGTACAACATAGTCAAAAGCACACTTGTTATCCTATTTTCTACTCCTATAAACTTCATCACTTAAGTAACTGGAATCATTAAAATGATGGTATAATAGAATACAATCCATTTTCACTTACTAAATTGTTAAAGACCCACCAACATTATCTAAATACTGATGAAATTAATATTTTACAAAGATTAAGAAAAACACAGTGATTCTGAGAGCATAATGAATGGAATAGTATTTAGAAGTATAAAAATATTACTCATTTTTAAAAAAATCATTAGTATTCCAGGATTGGTAGACTGAATTTAATATGCTTTTTGTTTGTTTCATAGCTCAGGAATCTTGCTTTTAAGAAAATTCCCCAGAAATCCTCCCATGCCATTTGTAATGCTCAACATGAGCTTTCATTACCAAACCCAGTGCAGAAGGATTCACGAGAAGAAAATTGGCAAGAGTGGAGGCAAAGAGATGAGCAGGTACAGTTAAGTAAATCAAATTATTTTGCTTTGTATTTCAGTGAATTTATGCATTTTTAAAATGACAGTGCATCTGAGTCCATGACACCACTATTCTTAGGAGCATTTTGTCTTGGATTAATTCATACATCTTTGTGCTTTTAATAAGAGGTTCTGTTTTTCATCCACTAGGAAAAGATTGATATATTTATTATTTTGTTAGCTTTGGCCATTCAAAGCAGTTATTTTGTGAGGTTTCAATTCACCTGCCTTTTTACAAATGAGGGAGAGATCAGGAAAGTAGAACAACAGGATTAAATTATTTCAAGTAAAAAAATCAGTATTTGTACGGTCCGAGGTCTCCTGTTAAAAATACTCACAGTTTTGCTTCAAAAAGAAAGACTTTGGAGGGAAACGTTTCCTTTTCAACTTTTTTTTTTTTTTAAAGATTTTATGTATGTATTTGAGAGGGAGAGCATGAGCAGGGGAGAGGGGCAGAGGGAGAGGGAGAAGCAGACTCATTGCTGAGCAGGGAGCCTGATGCAGGGCTTGATCCCAGGACCTTGGGATCATGACCTGAGCCGAAGGCAGATGCTTAAGCTAGTGAGCTACCCAGGCGCTCCTCCTTTTCAGCTTTGATGTAAAATAGTTTATGGCATTTGTTAGTTTCTTTAACTTATTTACATGATACCTTGTGCCTCTTTTAAATGAGTGTCATTAATAATGAAATCAAATAGATAATTTTTAAGACCAATCAGTTTCTTTTGGTGTGTGTGCTGTTCAGGAAAATAACATACTAAGCCTGGAATGTACTCTAGGAGATGCTGTATGTATGGGAAATGAATAGTAATTTATTTGCTTACCTGTTAAGCTGGCAGTTGATGTGTTGGGAAGAGATATTGTTCTAGCAGATGTTTGGCCTAGTAGAGTGCTATACCTGTCATGCTTCGGTTACCAGTTTTGAAAGAATTAGAGTATACTAAATTGCACTCTTAACACATAAACTATATTAGTTATAACATTTTTGTTAGGATTTTGTAATGCCTTAGGCCCATCATCACAAATGTCAATTATTACACGAGAGCTGTGCACAAATACTGCTTAAAAGATATTTCCAGGCAGTGGTATACTGGTTAAATCATCTTGTGTTAAACCCTCTAGTTTTTAATTTATTTCCTTTTTCCTTCTGCAGCATTCATTATCACAGATTCTTCTGGTTTACAAGTATAAATGTAATGATCTACTTGTTTAGACAGTAATAGAATTGACCACTATCTTCACCAGAGAGAATTTCTCCCAATGACCCAAAGGGTACTGGAAAATTAATAAAGGAAAACTACTCAAATTTGCACCAAAATAAATTTCATGTAATGTGGGAACTTGAGCACAGATACTTGATTGCCCTTCTTACTGCCCCCACTGAATGCTGCCAAAATGACCAGGTAATTATGAAAGGAAATAGTTGACTTGGCCCTGACCCTGTACAAGAATGTTATCCCAGACCCAGGAACTTCGAAGAACTTCTGCTGGATATACTATTGATGGGTCACTCAGAAAACCTGGTACGGTATTTGGAATTCCCACTTGCAGAAAAATAATCAACGTCATGGGAAATAGAGTAGATCCTCGGATAATTACATTGATAAGTGAAGAATAGATAAGGGCAGGGCTTGGAACAGATGGGCAGTAAACCATTTGGAATCTATTTTACTGTATGGTATAACAGATTTTAAAAGTAGGAACCAGGCAGTGACTAAACTAGGCAGAAAGCACATGGTATGGTGGGTGTTCTCCCTGACACAGTAAAGGAACAACATGATGAGAAATTCCAGTATTGAGGGAGACGAGACAAAAAGATGGCTATAGAAAGCTTTTCTGTTATGTGGCTACTTTTTTCAAACACAAAAGAGAAATTTTGCTAAGACAAACTTTCCTACTCCTAAATCACCAAGGTGATAATGTAAGTTTACATCAGCTAAGCCTTAGCATAAAATCTGGGAGCTAGTATTACACAGCAACTTGGTGGACAGTAAAGAAGCATCCAGTCCATCTCTGTGTGAGCAAACACTGGATTTTAGTTGATCTCATGTCAACTGAAGCAGTTTGTGTACAACGAAAGGAAAAGAACATTGTACTTAGTGTTCAAAGTGAAAGCATACTTTTAAAAGATTTATTACAGGAAAAAGAAGTTGATTGTAGACATCACCTGTTTTTTTGCCTTAATGAGAACCAGGGGCTAGAACATAGTGAAAAAGTCAAGGAGATTAATAATGTTATATAATAAGGTGAGGTGGTAGACTGAGATGAAAAAGTGGCCAAGAGAAATTGAAAGGGAGGGAAATGGGTGAAATAAAAAAATTGGGGAAATAAAATCATAGCAGAATTAAAAATTTCATTAGGCTAAAGAATAGACTATACACTGAAGAAAATTGAGTCAGTTGTACGAAGGAAAATTTGAGATATATTTGGCCAACAAAATCAACATGATACAGATTGGAACACAGAACTGAAATCCAACAGAGGCATAATTAGTGTCCCTACAACAAGCAGAATTGAGGCAGTCATTAAAGATAATATTGATAGAAATTTTCCTAAGCTAAGTAAAGTACTCAAATCTGAACTTGAAAGAACTTAAGCCTTTTTTAAAGACTTTTTTGGGAAAACTTTTAAAAAGTTTTTAATTTTAGAACTTAAGCCTTTTTTAAAGACTTTTTTTGGGAAAACTTTTTAAAAAGTTTTTAATTTTAAGAATGAGAGACAAGAAAATAATACTGTACACACAACACAGACACACACACACGGGAAAACAGTCTACTTTAAATGCCAGAATTGAACACACACCACACACACACACGGGAAAACAGTCTACTTTAAATGCCAGAATTGAACACACACCACACACACACACGGGAAAACAGTCTACTTTAAATGCCAGAATTGAACACACACACACACACACACACGGGAAAACAGGCTACTTTAAATGCCAGAATTGAAATGCTACGACCAAGAGTTCCATATGTAGCCAAGGTGTCATTTTTGTGAAGGCTAAAGAAACACATTTCCAGACATGCAAGGGCTAAGGAGACATACTGCCATTATCCTTTCTGCAAACTTTTCTGAGATATGCTCCTGCCAGTTAAAAGGCAAATCTAAATAAAGAGCACAACAATTGGAAAGCACCAGTGGCAAGCATTGAAGCTAGTTCAGTGCAGAATTAACTCTAAACAGTGATTGTAAATGCTTGTTAAAGAGAAACTGACTCACATGAAGAATTTGTCTAAAGTGAAATTCCTGTTTTTGAATACAAAAATTAGGAAGGAAATAGGTTGGTTCATATTGATAACAAGATATATAGTTCCAAGTGTGATTTTTTTTTAATTTAAAGAGAACAATTTATATACAAGACTTTTCATTCTATGAATTTTAAATCAGTTGAAGAAAAAAAATTAAACCTGGTCCATATAAGCAAAAGTTACAAAGTCAAGGAAGATGCAAGGAAGCCTTTGAAATAAGGTAAAAAAAAAAAAAATAGACATTTCACTTAATAAATAAATATAAATAGTTGAATTTACTCATTAAAAGACCCAATAGGGACAAACTTCCTGGACCACATTTTGATCTTAATTCTTATCTTTTCCTTAATATTAAAAACTGTGACATATTGGCCCTGAAAGGGTAGGTTCAGGCTATTCAAGATACTGTGTGTTTTGCTGAGGTATGCTATGAAAGCTGCTAGAAATTGTATAGATAATCTTTAATGCACTATTAGTGTTTTAAGAAATGTTTTAAGAAGTCATTTTCCATTTCATAGACTTGCATCTGTCCCAACATGCTTCAGAGTGGAAAGATAGTCTTATATTTCGTATTTCTTTGCAGAGTTGTATGCATCAAAAGGAGGTATTTGCTTCTCATTTGAAATGGGTGAATTTTATGTGATATATGAAATATGTGAATTATATCTCAGTAAAGCTGTTTTTAAAGAAGGATGAATAGGCCATGGCTTTGATTTAATCATATTTATAATTTTTACTACTTTTAATACTGAATTAAGATCAAGAGACATACTGTTCACCAATATCTGTTGCCTGGGAATTCATGATACATTGATGTTGCTGATTCCAGTGTACCTTTCTGTAAGTCTACATCATGGCTCAAAAAAAATTAACTGAATAGAAAAATTTCTTCTCATTCATTTTTAGTGATAAACCAGTAAAATTTTATTGTGTATTTCTTCCTCTTATTGATTCAAACTCCACACATCACTGGTTTTGCCCAGCCCTGAAGTGAAATATTGGCTAGCATGTGCACAGTGGTAATTATTCTTTTACATTGAATCCCCCAGTGCATCTGATAAAGGTGTTTTGCCAATAGTTTGTTCTGTTTTTGTTTGTGATTGTGATATTTGTATTTAACCTCATGGCTGGTATAATAAGTCACTTGGCAGTTGTTTGACTTGTGCCTGTTTCCCCATAAGGAGTGCAAATTCCTAAGTCCTCTGTATTTTTTGGCTCTTTCTTTAGCAACAAAATTCATCACTTTTGTTCTGGAAAAAGCATTATGTGGTGCTTGTTCTGGAAAGACTCATACAAGTCATTGTGCTTTGAAAGTGAAACAAAAACTATGGTGTCTTCAGGCCATTGGTCTGACCATGTTTCATAGCAGGCAGCTAGGAACAAATAGATTGACTCAATAAATCAAAATTTTAAATGCTCACTATCTTAATTTTCTGCTTAAAATTTTCCTTTTCAGCTGCTTATGTGATATCATACTTATCCTGACACATACAGATTTATGTTCTATAGTCACTGTATTAGAGTTCTGTTCATTTAAAAATTCATGCTGTTTTTATAAGTAGTAGTATTTACAGTTCTGTTTTCATTCCTACTTTTAATCCTTCAGTAAATCATTGAACCATTTTTGTTACTTGGGAGACATAATAAAACATACAACAAAAATGCAGATTTAAAAAATGTAAACAACACTCAGGACGTGAAGATACATTAACTGAAATAAGCTGAATGTGATAATTAGTGTGTATACATAGATCCAATTTTGTAGAACATTGACAGCCTTTAAAATTGTAAATTGTAATGTTCAATAAGATTATTAGAAGATTTTTGGAAAAATAATTTTGCTTTCCAGATTAATGAAAGATAAGTGGTCCACACTCTGACGTTCGTGGAGTTAGAGGACCACAGGGCACTCCTGCAGTTTGTGGCTAAAGAAACAATTGGCTGCAAGCGTTAGAAGTCTTCAGAATGATGTTCTCTATTGTGTTACAAAATCCTGTTCCCATGATGCCTGTGGGAAATGAGGAGTAACTCTTTATTTGGAATTTGTTTTGCTTGGATGTAAAATGGATAAAATTGTTATGGTACTTAGACTTAAAATTAATTTTTTAAGGTCTAGTTCCAAAAGATTTGCTGGCCTTCCCGTTTTTCATTGGTTCTTCATATTCTTTAACCTGATCATAAGCCCTTGAGCTATAGGTTTGTTTAGGAAAAAAATAATGTTTTACTACTAGATGGGGAGTAGGAGGCAATGAAGGAAGGAAGGGGATCTGAAGTACCCCATCTTGAGCACATGTAAGTATCTTCTTCAGTCCTGTAGGCATTGTAGTGCTTACTGTTTCCTCTTTGTCTTCCTTTTCTCCTCCTCCCATAAATGATGAGGAATTCTCAATTTGCAGACTTAATAGAAGATACTTTTAAAAATCATGGTGGTTTTGCATTTTCTTGCCTGGTACCTGTCTTTTAAGCTCAGACTGCCCCCCAGTTCTGCCTGTACATGTACTGATGAATTAGGTTGACAACTATACTTATAGTAGTCTTATGATTAATGCTGTAAGATATGTTTAGATAATTTAGAATCATGTTTTTTTTCTGTTTCTTATTGTTTTAGTCTTGTGCTACCTTTCTCCCTGTTATCTAGGATGAAAAATCTTATCTTTGATTCATTCTTCTTTCATATTTCATATTCAGTCAGTGTTCCAAAACTTGGTCATTCTTTTCCAAGATACAGCCTTCTTTATTTTCTGCACTTTTATGTTCTGGTTCAGGTTTCTATATGCTGAGATTACAGATGTTTAGCCAAACACATTGATTCTAAGCCTTCATTTTTCTGATGTTCCAGTTTATTTCTTTAAAGTTACCTTCATCGTCAATTCTCTTTCATCTGTCCTGAGTCCCTAATTTTTAGGGAGTGCCGGGAATCTAATTCTTCCCTACCTAAGCAACCTCATTTTCCACTATTCTCCAACGTAGAGGAGGGGGGAATTCCAATTTACTGTGTGTGAGTCTTGTGCCAGGTAGGCACTGGGTTAGGGACTTTACAAGTATTAGTAGCTTTAAATCTTTAAAACTACCCTGTAAGGTAGGTATTTCTATTTCCTTTTTATATATGAAGAAACTCAAATTTATAGAAGTCATGTAATTTGCCCAAGGTCAGTTAGCATACATGGGATCGGAATTTAAATTATCCACCAATGTGATCTCCCAAAGCCTGGGTTTTGTCTACATCTCTCTTGTATTGAATTCACACTTTATCAAGTATCCCCTTTCTTTGATGTATCCCATAATACATCTATTTTTAATATCATATCTTTGTTCACTTGGCTCTTTCCTCCTGAAATTCTTCTATTCCTTTTTCTCTCTCTCCAAATTATATCTACCATTTAAAGACAAACTTAAATTAATGTCTTTTCTGTATGTTTCTCTGAATTTTATTTGTTATGTATGTTTTTTTCCTCCACTTTTGTAGCACTTTCAATGTCTTATTATATTTATTGTACTTCATATGTGTTAGTGTTCTGTTGGGGACAGAAGGGAAATTCTTTGAGGGCAAAAGCCAAATATATGCTGCTGCTTTAAAGCCCTACAGGCAAAGCACATAGAAGGTTGTCTATTATCTTATTGGCTGATTGATCATATGGACATTTTGGGAAAATTTGTTCTAGTTTTTAAAGTTTTAAATTGAAACAGATCATTTTTGCCTACTTGTATTTCCTTGTATACCAGTTTGTGTTAAAAATTAAAAGCTCTGAGCTGCTGCATTTAGAATCAAATGCTAAGGTGACCCATGTTTTTCACTTTAAAAGTTCCATTTCATTCAGTTTTTATCATGCTAGTAGAATCAGCTACTTTAATATTTAAGTTCTTGAGTTAGTAAGAAAAAGAATAATGATATCTTCCAAGACTCTCAATTCTCTAACCTGTTCTCCTACTAACTTATTTTTGGAATATCGGTCAGAATATATAACATATTGGAAATAATATTAAATGCCATTTCTATAAATATATGTCATTAATATGGATTAAAAATTTAGTGGTAAATTGAACCAGCTTTGATCAGAATAAACTTAAGTACTTTTGTTACTTTTTCTGTGTTGAGATGACTTCTTGACTTTACTTATAAAGAAATATTTAATACTCAGTTTGCTTTGAGTTTCGGTGAAGAAATTAACGTAAACTTTATTCTTTTTAAGATTTATTTATTTATTTATTTTAGAGAGAGAGTGTGTGCAGGGGTGGGGGAAGGAGCAGAGGGAGGGGGAGTCCCAAGCCGACTCTGCATTGAATGTGGAGTCTGACGCGGGACCCAATGCCATGACCCTGACTGAGATCACAGCCTGAGCTGAAACGAAGAGTCTGACGCTCAACTGACTGCGCTACCCATGCGCCCGATGTAAACTTTTTGTGTAATTGTTTTTGAATATCCCTTTGTATTATAAATATTTGAAAGGTTATTACTTTTTCCTGATTATTACTAATTTGGATTAATTCTTCAGTTTGTTTTAGTTTTATAGAAATATGTAGAATTTACTCTGGGTTTAACCATATTTTCTAGTGTATATACCTTTACTTACCATTTTAATTCTAATAGCATTTTTCTCTGAGTTAGATTAATTTTTCTTCTGTGATAAACCTAATCTTTTCCCCCTTCTTTTTGTTGTCTTAGTGTAGGTTTAGATGAGGTGCTTTCAAAGGGATAACTTGGTTAGGAATAAAAGCTTTAGTTCATGGTGTCCAGTGTTAACATTTTTCTAATTTTTAAGTTATCCCTTGGATATAAGTCCTTTTTGGAGTCGGTTTCTGTTTTAATTTAGATATTTTGTCATTAAGCAATAGAAATAATTCTAATTACCATTGGCAAAAGTCATTTGTTGAAAGGATTCACAGATTTGAATTAAGAACTAAACAAGTGTGCCTTGGGGGAGATGGAAACTAAGAATTCTGGAGTGCTTAGAGACGTGAATCGGTATAACTGGTATGCTCACTTATAGAGGCTGTTGTGTCAGATGATCAAACCCCACTTGATTTGTGTTGGTTCTCAAAGTTTAATTCCTAGGACATCAAAAAAGAGTTGAATCCCTTGCCACCACCCTGTCGTCGATGATGGTAGCTTGGATGTTTGTGTGGGTTTGGTGATGGGTGGTATATAGGGTTATGTGATTGACTGTCCTACTAGAATCACAGGACATTGGAGTGAAGTATAGCTATTCACAGGAATAAAGGAAGGGATTCTGGACAAACACTAGAGATGTCCACTAAATTTGTGCCTTTATTATCTAGTCCACATAAGTTGACACATCCATGTACACAAATCCAGGAAGTTTACTCCTGTCATGTTGCAATTCTCCTGTATTCAGCTGCAGACATAACCTTATCTCCAGGGGTGGAAACCAAAGTCTCATTCACCTACCATAGCAATTCTCTCTGCTAATTTTGGAGAATAATTTGATTAGAGGGTAGTAGGAGCTAGATTGTAGGTAAGAAGAAGTTAAGATGATATTGAGTGGTGGGAAAGAGGAACCAAAAGATATAGATCACAAATTAAAGAATTATTTTTTTATAGTATTAGATGACCTTAAAGGTAAGACAACCAAATAAAAGGATGGAGGTAAAAAGGTGCTCTATAAATAATTACTCTGAACATCAGAGATATACCAGAACATTTGGTCACCTTATTTAACGTTTCTGTACCTGTGGATTACTTTATATTAGGGAATGGTATGTTTTATAATGTTTATTGAGTTATTTTTCAGTCTTACATTTTTGAGTAGTAATCACTATTACAATTTTCTGTGTCTTAAACTGGATACCGTCATTGACCTCTAATACAGTGTCAATTTCTTTGTAAAATTTCTCTTACTAAAGAAAAATTATGTGATGTACAATATATAATTGACAGTGAATAGGGAAATATAAACCTCAAAATTGGGAGTTTGCTTTGGTATCTTCTGTAAAATACAGGGTTCTCTACTTTGGCATGGATAGATATATTTGGAGAACTCAGATTGTTTTTTAATGTATTTGTTTTCCTTTCCTGTATATATTGTCATGATTGTTTAGTTAGTGTGGCATAATTATGAAACTTTCTTTTTGTTTTAGCTGACATCTGAAATGTTTGAAGCAGATCTTGAGAAGGCATTGTTGCTAAGTAAATTAGAATATGAAGAACACAAAAAGGTATTTACACATTTATTGATTTAGATATTTTAGAAGTTTAAGTGGTCAGAGGTTAGGACCAACCTTCCTGAAGTTTGTATAAAAGTTCTCCATTAAAGCTTGTCCTAAAAATTCACCATTGTAACAAAATATTATGAGGTTTGGTTTTTTTTTTTTTAAAGATTTTATTTATTTATTTGACAGAGACAGCGGGAGAGGGAACACAAGCAGGGGGAGTGGGGAGGGAGAAGCAGACTTCCCGCAGAGCAGGGAGCCCGATGCGGGTCTCGATCCCAGGACCCTGGGATCATGACCTGAGCCAAAGGCAGACGCTTAATGACTGAGCCACCCAGGCGCCCCTATTATGAGGTTTTTTTAAAAATAATTTTTTAAAAGATTTATTTATTTGAGAAAGAGCAGGGGTGGGGAGGAGGAGCAAGGGAGAGAGAGTCCCAAGCAAACTCTGTGCTGAGCACAGAGCCCAAATTGGGGCTCGATCCCATGACCCCAAGACCATGACCCGTGTGGAAACCAAGAGTTAGATGCTCAACTGACTGTGCCACCCAGGTTACAAAGTTTTTATAATGAGATTACTCCCTAGGTTTTGAGAGGCAACAGACTGAACTTTGGTGATTTGGAATGTTTCCTTAAGAAATTGGTCTACCCAAGATGAAGGGAGGAGAGGAAATGAAATTAATAGCAGATGATTTATTTTAACTCATTTTGTTTTATTTTTTTAAGATTTTATTTATTTGAGAAAGAGAGAGAATGAGAGAGAGAGCATGAGAGGGGGGAGGGTCAGAGGGAGAAGCAGACTCCCCGCCGAGCAGGGAGCCCGATGTGGGACTCGATCCCTGGACTCCAGGATCATGACCTGAGCCGAAGGCAATCACTCAACCAATTGAGCCACCCAGGTGCCCTATTTTTAACTTATTTTAAATAAACACAGGAAATAAGTAGATTTAAAAATTTAAATAAGTATGAGTACAGGGACTCTCTGTTGGAGATATATAACAATTAAATGTGAGGCAATTTCTGATGTTTTGGCCTTGTGAACTCTGAATTTTATCTGAACTGTGATATTGGGTTATGTGCTGAAGTGCATTGTACAGCTTGAAACTATAGGAACACTTAGGTAAAAGGTAGTGTTGGCTTCTAGTTTCTATATTTAAATTGAGCATTTATTATTTTTATATGATTTGATATTTTAATCCTTTACATGCATTGGAAATTTTTTTGGTCTGTAAAATGTATTCAGTTTGTGATTGTATTTGATCATAAATGACTCTGGTCATGCTTAAGGGCTTTTAGACTATGTCATTGTACCCTAGCTCCTTCACTAAAGATGAAGGGAAGAGAGGAATTAAAATCTAGAGCAGATGATTTTGCTTTTTACTTGTAGTTCAAGGGAAAAGGAAGAAAGACTTCGTACATTATATGTTAGTTTCATTTTCCATGTCCCTAGTCTGATTATCCTGAATAATCAAGAATAACTATGATCCTTATTGTTAGTTGCCCATTTAAATACAAAGCTGACAATTAGAAAAATGAACACAGCTAGCTTTCCTATTATTTAATTATTTAAATGGACTTTCAAGTTACACTGGAAAAGTGTAAAAAAAAGTTCTCCTGACTTGCTTACTTCAGAGATAAAATTTATCAAATAGAATATTATCATATAATAATAATTTATTGTGAGATATATGTCTAGATTCTAAAGCTAAAAGAACTAGCTATATATTTAGAGGAGGAGTAGAGTAGATAGTGCTGATAAAATATCATGCTCCCAGCCAGTTTTCTTGGCACGGCTGTAGGCCTGCTACCCAAAAGCATTGGTTCTGTCAGACAATAAAGACTTTCAGAGAAGGGAGGAACTCCTGTTTTATGCAATGGTTGGTTTGATGTGATTGCATTAATGTCATTGAGTTTTAAGTCAATATTCTAATAAAATAACTAATTATTTTGTAAGAGTTTTTTTAGGAACTAAAGTTTGGGATGGCATTTTTTCTTTTTTTTTTTTTAAGATTTATTTATTTTAGAGAGAGAATGTGTGCATGGAGGGGAGGGGCAGAGGGAAAGAATCTCAAGCACACTCTCCACTGAGTGTACAGCCCAATGTGGGGCTCGATCTCACAACCCTGAAATCATGACCTGAGTCAAAATCAAGAGCTGGATTCTTAACTGACTGAGCCACCCAGGCGCCCTTGGGGTGGCATTTTCTATTCTGTTCTATTACTCATTTGCCAAATATTTTTTTGAATAGCCAAAATATGCAAGTCACATAATAGAAAGATAAAGATATGGTCCCAGTCCTTGAGTGTAGTGGAGGGAGACATACATATAATTCTGTGTATAGCATTGAGAGATGAATGTTCTCAGTGCAATGGGAATTCAGAAATATGGAAGAATTTTTTTGCCTTTGATGGGGATGGATTTTAGGAAAGGATTCTTAAAGAGGAGTCTTACTAGGTGTATTAAAAGGTCACAGTGTAGGCCAGAGAAAGTAGGGATTGTCAGGGAAGGAGTGGCAAATGTACAGGATATGTGCATGTGAAAGGGTATAGTGTCTTTGATTTGGAGTTGCTAAAGATACTTTCTGAAGGACAGGATATAAAGAATCTCATGCCCCAGGCTAAGGAGATTGGGCTTTATAAATCTCTTGGCAGAGAACTATTGAATATTTTTAACTTTTAGATTGATTTCACGTTTTCATTTTAGAAACTCATGCTATAGCCGTGTAGAAGATGGATTGAGGGGCTAAAATTAGAGGGTGTTGCAGTGTCCGGCCAAAGAAGATAAGGAAATGACAGAAGGTCTGAAGAGAACAGATATAAGGAGATAAACTCAACAAGACCTTGTGACTAATTTGTATATAAAGTCTGTAGGAAGAGCAGACAGAGGTGAGGCAGGTTTCTAGTCTGCATAGTTGTGTGGGTGATGGTGGCATTAAACAAGGTCCTCACTGGAGGATCCAGTAGGCAAGGCAGGGTGAACATATTTAGTTTGGCGATGCTTACTGAACAGTCCAGTGAGTTGTTTGTACATACAAAAATCATCAGTGTATAGGTAGAACTTTAAACTTTGAGGAACAATGGGTATAAAGCAAAAGAATAGCTAAAGAATGGAATAATGGTGAGAAGAGTTTGGAAATGAGAAGCCAGTGAAGGAGACTAAAGAGTAGTCAGAGTATTGAGAAAACCAAGAGGTGTTTGAAAAAATAGTGTCTTTGGATATGGCATTGTGGGGATGGTTGACCTTAATTATAGTGGCAGAGAACAGGAGAAGCCAGATTTGGCAGAGGTGGTGAGAAAGGAAATTGATTATAGATGATTGTCTTAAGTTTGATCCTGAAATAAAGAAGAGGTGGCAACTAGGAGAGGTTATAAACCACAATGTTTAAGAGGCAAGAGATTGAGTATATAAATAAAAAACAGCTATCCTGGGGTGCCTAGGTGGCTCTGTCAGTTAAGTGTCCAACTCTTGATTTCAGCTCAGGTCATGGTCTCAGGGTCATGAGATCCAGCCCTGTGTTGGGCTCTTGTTGAGAGTGGAGCCTGCTTAAGATCCCCTCTCTCCCTTTCCTTTTGCCCCTCCCCACCTGTGTGTGTGCTTTCTCTCTTAAAAAAAAAGAGCTATCCTTTTATACAATTTGGCTAGCTTCAAGTATTGATTTCTTTTTGTTTGCAGTTTACCTTCAAAAAATAAAATTCTAATATATTATCTATAACAGTATGTTGATTTTTTACCAGTGTAAATCAAGCTTAATTTTTGTGGTAATTCTTTTTAGGAGTATGAAAATGCTGAAAATGCTTTAACTCAGTCAAAGGTTATGAATAAAAAAGATAAAAGAAAGAATCATCAGGGAAAAGACAAACCTCTCACAGTATCACTAAAAGATTTTCAATCTGAAGGTAATGTATGTACGAAATCTATTATGCTAGAGAGACTATTTTAAGTCTTTATATACTTAAGTTTTAAGTTCCTTGCTAATTTTTAAAATAAGTAAAAATTGTTTTGTTAATGTGTTACTGAGATTGTGAAAAATGTAGACCTGTTTGGAAAGAAACAATTTGGAGGGTAGTTTAAAAGTAGTCATTAAATCCCCATAAAAGTTCAGTACAAATACATCTTTTTGTATCTGAATCTGTCCATTTTCTAAAACTCACTGAAAATAAAAATTGTATTTGTAGTTTTTGAGTCATCTTAAAACATGATTATTGTCCTTATACATAAAGTGAATGGATTTGCACTAGACCAGGAATAATGTATTTTCAGATTTCACCCATTATTGGTCAACCTCTTCAAATTATCTGGAACTACACCTTAGAAAATTAAAATACAAATTTTTAGAGTGAGACTTACTACCAGAAAACTGTATAATATCATTTGTATTTTTTTATTGAACAGAGAAGACAAGGAAACTACACCATTCACCAAACTTTTGAAGACTATAAAGCACATTGTTTTTGATGTGGGGAATCATGAAAACCCTAAGTCTATACTGTAAAATATGGTAGCCACTATTCATGTGTGGCAATTTAAATATAAACTGATTAAAATGAACTAAAATAAAAAAATTCGTTAGTTGCATTAGCCACATTTCAAATGCTCAGTAACTACATGTGACTAGTAGCTTCCACATTAGATACCACAGGTATGGAACATGACTATCATTACAGAAAATTTTTTTGGACAGCATTGTGCTTATGCCAGTCAGAATAGTTGCTGACAAATGAACAGTTGTTTGTTCATTGAGAGTGATCTGTTTGATTCATATGAATTAATATATTGGGCATTTGTTCTGTGAGGATTAATACTACAGCAATAATCTAAAAAAAACCACAATGAAATACTTTACTGTTTTCATAAGCAAGACTATTTGTGAAATCAGGAATAAATTTAGAGCATTATATTGCTTTGGTTTAAGGATCAGGTTGGTTTTTCCTATAGTCTTCCTCTCTTACTAAGTTTCTAATTTGAGGTTAAAAGAACAGATGTATGTTAGTGTTTTCAATTTTGGCAAGAAAGATTTTATATAAAATATATTTCATTAAAAACTAGGCAGAAACATGAAAAGAATGCTTTTTAAAACTTCTTTATTTTTCATATGTTTGATTATAAGTACTATGTAAATTTATTAGACGGATTAAGAAAGACATCAATATGGTACTGTTAAAGGGAAGGTAGATGACTATTTCAAGATATGATTAAAGCAGTCATGATTCTTTCTCAGGTTCTGGCATCACATTGTATGCTAGACACTAGAAGAATGGCTGTGATGTTAGAAATAAATAGGAAATTAGGAATAATTAAGATTTTGTAGCTTGAGCTGAAACTTGTGATTTTGACATTTATTATACTTACAGACCCTATTCTGATCAACAGATGCTTTAGAGAGCTGGACCAGCTTTTAAATTCTCAGTCATATGATTGCTATTCTATTAAATTATTGTTAGTCTTTGAGAATAGAAATTTTCTTCTATGCACAAGAAGCAATGTTAAATATTAGATATCCCAGTCATCTCTAATTTAAATAAGAACACTCACTGCCTCTATGTACTTTAGTTTCAACCTTGTATCTGTATGAATTTCCTTATGTCTTCCTTTTCCTCATTCTGTAATCACTTTCCAGAAATGCTGTGTTGTTACTAAGTCAATGATTTGCTTAATCTGGATATATTTCTTATTGCCTTCTTTCTTTTATTCATTTTATAAATATACATCAATTTTTAAGATTTCTCATAGTATTATCAAATCACTATGATGTATATTTTTAAAATAAAGAAACTAAGGGGTTTAAAGGACACAAATTACTATTCTGCTTTTTATTTTTTTCCACAAAGGCAGTGTTCTGTACAATTTTGCAGTTATAGTACCCTGTGATTTGATTTTAGACATTCTTGCTCCCTTTTTTGTCCCCCCCAAATTGTGTGAAACCAAAGACCTAGTTCAAATGTTTAAAATTTAATAATACCCTGTGGTATGGGTGGCATTTACTGGGATATAAGATATAGCCCCTAAGCAGAGCAAATTAGTAATTATATGTTGAAATTTAACATCTTATACCTAGAGAGGGAAGTCTGATATCTTAGATAACCCCCAAATGACTTCTGTAACTCTTATTATAATTTCAAAATTCTCCTCAATTACTTTAAATATTTTTACATATTGGGTATAATAATTATTAATACTAATAAAATATTAATATTGTTAATTTTTTCAATGAATTTTCATCATTTTTTTCATTTACAGATCACATTAGTAAAAAGACTGAGGTAAGTGTTATTGTAACCATCTTTATTCTAGAAAACACTTATTCTTAAATAATACTTCACTGTTTGGCAGTAAGTCTTTTTTGAGACCTAGCCATTTAAAGGACAACACATAGATTTGTTGTGAATGAATTTAGTCCTGTCGATCTGGCTATTATAAGGATATAAAATATATTGCAGAGGAATAAAAATACCATTTGCATGAAGGAAATATGAAGGAAGTATATTATTTGGCTTTAGTATCCTCATTTAGTATCCTAACCCACACCAAAGATTTACCACATGTAAGCTTAAAATTTTAGGGAAAAGTGGTGTAACACTCCAGTCTTTACTAAAAATATCCTGATATCCTGAAACAAAGTCTCAAGATATTTTGGAATTATGGAAGTTTTGAGATAAGATGTGATTCTATAGTTTATAGCTATCGATCATATACTACTCTTAACATTCACCATTAGAGGGTAGTGCTCCCTACACATAACTTCCTAGGGCTATTGATAACTTTGTTTTTTTAAGACTCCAGTACCAGATTCTACAAATCTTTTAGAATTGGGAGGTACTACTATAAAATATCTTCTAGTATTGAAGAAGGTACTAATAAAATGTTAGGAGTTATTTTGACTACTAATTTGAAAGTTTCACTATTATGTATATATTCTTGTTAGTAATTCCATCAGTTGATTTTTTGAATGGTCAGAGATGTTCCTTGTTTTCACTTTGTAATACCTATATGGTTTTTTACCAGTTTTGATGTTGTTTCAAGTATTTGCTTGACAGGTCAGGAAAATGAAATCATCTCTAGGAAACCACATCTAAATAACTCTGTGACTATAGTCCTTAACTATGCACACAAGCACAAAATTGATTTGTTAAAATGGATGGTGGAAATTCTTTTTATTTAAAAACCACTGTCACCATTTTTTAGATTAAAATTTAAATGACCACAACTATAGTCTGAGTATTCATTATATGTTTGAAGCTGAAAACATGTACTTTTGGACTGATTCCATTTTTTTAATCCATTGACTTACTTGGAGGATAGGTTTATGCAAATAAGAAAGCAGATACAAATGGTACACCCTATTCCTAAGAGACTACCAGCAGCTGTTAGTGGAGGGAAAAATAATTTTTATAAACTGTTTCATGCTTTTCCTTCTTTCCTGATTTGAAAGAGGAAAAAAAATTCAGACTGACAGGATCTCATGTATTTAATATATTCAATCCAAGTTGTATTTAAACAAGCACAGGTAGGTAACACAGCATATATTTTGTCTTTTATTATAGTTCTAGAGCTGTGTTCTGATTGTCTTCTGTTAATAATTTGATATGTAATAAAATTCACTTTGAATGATCCTAATTATTAAGACATTTTCTACTTTCGTAAATGCAGTCTAATTATAATTTATATCCTACATAACTACTTTAAGAAATTGGTCAAAAGAACATGTAATTCACATTATCCCTGATACTTGTTAAAAATATACCAAAGTTATGTTCCATTTCATTAGAGGTATTACTTTGTTGGGACTTGAATATTTAAGTGTTGTAGCATTTATGCTATTACTCTAGGAATCTAGAAGAACTTTTTCAGAGAGTTCAGAAATAAATCTGAAAAAAATGTCTGATTTCAAGTCTAAAATGAGATATGCTTTCTACTCCTAAAAGTATACAAGTCTTTGTTACATACGTATGCTCAGTAATTGACTTATTTTTCCATCTCTAATTTGTTACTTAAGCCAAGAGATGTTTTTCCCCCATGGGAACTTTAAAATTCCTAACCTCTGTTGAGAACAGTATGCATCTCATCCATTCCTTCTTAAATCAGGTATTTACTGGATAAAATTCAAAAGAGAAAAGATTTTTTTTTTTTTTTTTACTTTATTGCTAGGTGATAAGAAGTACTTGAGCTTCCTGTATATTCCTCTAACTGCCAACTAAACTTGTTCTCAGGTTGATTTCATCATTCCACTTTTTCTTTCTCCATCCATCTTGATTATGTTATTAATCTCCGTGCTTTCTTTGTAATCTCTCTCACCTTGAAATGATTAGAATAAAATTGACATTTGCAGGAGTAGAGGATGGGAACAATTAATTTTTCTTCTTTATTTTTTTAATTTTTTTTAAAATTTTTCTTCTTTAAATGACCAGGAAATGTTCATTGCCACTGCTACACCAGTCCCCTATCCATTCTTCAGTATAGTCAAGAACATCCCATAAGAATTCTAGATAAGCAGAATGAATAAAGAATAGGTGCTTGTATATTCCTCTTAGAAACCTTAACTGATCATGGCTTTTAAGGAGCATTATTTGATCCTTAAAGGTGTTTTTAATTTTCACGTGTTGCCTTTTTAAACACTGGTGCTGCAGGGTGGAGTATCTCAAAGGTACTGCTTCCTCTTTAGCTCCACTTTTATCTTGCCTTCCCAGCCCCAGTCCTTCTAGTACCATTCAATAGCTTTAAAATTTTTAGTGATCATCATATGTCTTAAAGTCTAAAAGGTCAAGTCTTCAATATGCTTGAATAGACTATCTCTAGAAGAGTACCCAAGAAGTTGTAACAGTGGTTGTCAAAGGGGGGGGGAGGGCTTATTGGGATAGGAGAGAGGCTGCTTTTCACAATGTAAATTTTTGAAGTTTTCTATTATGTCTGTGTACTCTGTATTTAAAAATTACATCAAAAATAAAAAGCACTGGGTGAGAGAGGGAACGGGGGAACAAACCTAGTCTTATCTGGCTCCATACCCTATTTCCTTTTTTTGCACAATGCTTCCTGCATGTCTACCTTAGATATATGAGCTTGGATGAATAATTTATTCATTTAGGTCCTCATTATATTAGCTGAAAAGTAAGATTGACTCTGTTGATTTCTAAAATTATGATAAATGGTCAGTGTGCAATTAAATATTATATGCTAAAAATTGAACCCTATAGTTAACACTACCAAGACACAGAGAACAGCAATAATAGTCCATTAAATTTTAAAAGCAAATAAATTCTACCTACTTTTTAAAAATCTCACCTAAAATCTGGCTTTTCTAAGCAACTCAACCTGTTTCCTACCCCTCAACGTCCTGAACTCATTTTTGTTCCCATGCCTTTCCTTATTTGTGTTTATTATATTTGTTAACCCTCTTATGTTGTAAGTAAGAGAAGCCCAACTCAATCCAACATAAGCAAGAAAGAGATGCTTGTTTGGGTGGTATAACAAACCAGGAAGGATAGGGAAAGAGCTGGCCTTATAGTTGACTGGATCCAGGGATTTATATAGGTTTAGGATTCTTCATTTCTCTCACAAGTCTCAGTTGCTATCTAAGACTTCACCTCCTGAGAGATCGAATGGTTACTAGGGGATCTTGAGGTTACATCCTTATAGGATTTCCTATAAATTGTTAATTAGCTTTTGAGCCTCGATAGGTTAAAGTTCAGTTTTTCTTTGAGGAGATGAGGGAAGCAAGAATATTCCCTACATGGTGTGATATGCTTTCTATCATATCATCTTAGGGACATAGAATGGTTATTTTTGTGATAAAATTGATCTCCTTAAAGAAATGGCTATTACTAACATAAGTGATCACATAAATGCATAAAAGACGAGACAGATCTCCATAACAGAAAATTCCAAATAATTTATGTAGATATTCCCCTTCCAGGAGAGGGAGCTTAACTCCTTCCACTCTTCTTGAGTATGGGTTGTGCTTAGTAACTTGTTTCCAAAGAGTAGAGTACAGAAAGAGGGAGGGAAATTAGTTTTACACCGTAGAAATCTGGCAAACACAACCTTGACCAGGTATTCAGTATTAATATTATTAGTGATATATCATGTTGCTAGCACATAACCTTGATATGATGTGATAATAATAATAGCCTATACTTCTGTGGTTCCCAACCCCCCCCAAATTACATAAACCCAGTCAAACTATGATAAAAACATCAGACAAATCCAAATTAAGGTCCATTCTACAAAATACCTGACTGAATAACTCAAAACTTTCAAGGTCATCAAAAACTAAGTCTGACCACAATGCTTTGAAACTAGAACTCAAATCACAATAGGAAAGGCGGAAAGAACTCAAATACATGGAGGCTAAAGAGCATCCTACTAAAGAATGAAGGGGTCAACCAGGAAATTAAGGAATTTTAAAAATTCATGGAAACAAATGAAAATGAAAACACAACTGTTCAAAATCTTTGGGATACAGCAAAGGCAGTCCTAAGAGGAAAGTATATAGCAATACAAGCCTTTCTCAAGAAACAAGAAAGGTCTCAAATACACAACCTAACCCTACACCTAAAGGAGCTATAGAAAAAAACAGCAAATAAAGCCTAAACCCAGCAGGAGAAGAGAAATCATAAAGATCAGAGCAGAAATCAATGAACTAGAAACCAAAAGAACAAATCAACGAAACTAGGAGCTGGTTCTTTGAAAGAATTAACAAGATTGATAAACCCCTGGCCAGACTGATCAAAAAGAAAAGAGAAATGACCCAAATCAACAAAATCATGAATGAAAGAGGAGAGATCACAACCAACACCAAAGAAATACAAACAATTCTAAGAACATATTATGAGCAACTCTATGCCAGCATATTAGATAACCTGGAAGACATGGATGCATTCCTAGAGACATATCAACTACTAAAACTGAACCAGGAAGAAATAGAAAACCTGAACAGACCTATAACCACTAAGGAAGTTGAAGCAGTCATCAAAAATCTCCCAAGAAACAAAAGCCCAGGGCCAGATGGCTTCCCAGGGGAATTCTACCAAACATTTCAAGAATTAATACCTATTCTCCTGAAACTGTTCCAAAAAATAGAAATGGAAGGAAAACTTCCAAACTCGTTTTATGAGGCCACCATTACCTTGATCCCCAAACCAGACAAAGACCCCATCAAAAAGGAGAATTACAGACCAATATCCTTGATGAACATGGATGCAAAAATTCTCACCAAAGTACTAGCCAATAGGATCCAACAGTCCATTAAAAGGATTATTCACCAGGACCAAGTGGGATTTATCTCTGGGCTTCAAGGTTGGTTCAACATCAACAAATCAATCAACGTGATACAATACATTAACAAAAGAACAAGAACCATATGGTCCTCTCAATAGATGGAGAAAAAGCATTTGACAAAGTACAGCATCCTTTCTTGATTAAAACTCTTAAGAGTATAGGGATATAGGGTACATACATCAATATCATAAAAGCCATCTATGAAAAACCCACAGCGCATATCATTCTCAATGGGGAAAAACTGAGAGCTTTCCCCCTGAGGTCAGGAACACGGCAGCGATGTCCACTATCACCACTGCTATTCAACATGATATTAAGTCCTAGCCACAGCAACCAGACAACAAAAAGAAATCAAAGGCATCCAAATCGGCAAAGAAGAAGTCAAACTCTCACTCTTTGCAGATGATATGATACTTTATGTGGAAAACCCAAAAGACTCCACCCCAAAACTGCTAGAACTCATACAGGAATTCAGTAAAGTGGCAGGATATAAAATCAATGCACAGAAATCAGTGGCATTCCTATACACCAACAACAAGACAGAAGAGAGAGAAATTAAGGAGTCAATCCCATTTACAATTGCACCCAAAACCATAAGATACCTAGGAATAAATCTAACCAAAGAGGCAAAGGATCTCTACTCAGAAAACTATAAAATACTCATGAAAGAAATGGGGGAAGACTCAAAGAAATGGAAAAACATTCCATGCTCATGGATTGGAAGAATAAATATTGTGAAGATGTCAATGCTGCCTAGAGCAATCTACACATTCAAATCAATCTCTATCAAAATACCATCCACTTTTTTCAAAGAAATGGAACAAATCATCCTAATATTTGTATGGAACCAGAAAAGACCCCGAATAGCCAGAAGAATGTTGAAAAAGAAAAGCAAAGCTGGTGGCATCACAATTCCGGACTTCCAGCTCCGTTACAAAGCTGTCATCATCAAGACAGTATGGTACTGGCACAAAAACAGACACCTAGATCAATGGAACAGAATAGAGAGCCCAGAAATGGACCCTCAACTCTATGGTCAACTCATCTTTGACAAAGCAGGAAAGAATGTCCAATGGAAAAAAGACAGTCTCTTCCACAAATGGTGTTGGGAAAATTGGACAGCCACATGCAAAAGAATGAAACTGCACCATTTCCTTACACCACACACAAAAATAGACTCCAGATGGTTGAAAGACCTAAACGTGAGACAGGAGTCCATCCAAATCCTAAAGGAGAACACAGGCAGCAACCTCTTCGACCTCAGCTGCAGCACCTTTTAGAAACATCGCCAAAGGCAAGGGAAGCAAGGGCAAAATGAACTCTTGGGACTTCACCAAGATAAAAAGCTTTTGCACAGCAAAAGACACAGTCCACAAAACCAAAAGACAACCGACAGAATGGGAGAAGATATTTGCAATGACATATCAGATAAAGGGCCAGTATCCAAAATCTATAAAGAACTTACCAAACTCAACACCCAAAGAACAAATAATCCAATCAAGAAATGGGCAGAAGACATGAACAGACATTTTTCCAAAGAAGACTACCAAATGGCCAACAGACACATGAAAAAGTGCTCAACATCGCTCGGCATCATGGAAATCCAAATCAAAACCTCAATGAGGTACCACCTCACACCAGTCAGAATGGCTAAAATTAACACGTCAGGAAACGAGCGATGTTGGTGAGGAGGCAGAGAAAGGGGAACCCTCCTACACTGTTGGTGGGAATGCAAGCTGGTGCAGCCCCTCTGGAAAACAGTATGGAGGTTCCTCAAACAGTTGAAAATAGAGCTACCATATGATCCAGCCATTGCACTAGTGGGTATTTACCACAAAGATACAAATGTAGGGATCCGAAGGGGTACGTGCACCCCAGTATTTATAGGAGCAATGTCCACAATAGCCAAACTGTGGAAAGAGCCAAGATGTCCATCGACAGATGAATGGATAAAGATGTGGTATATATATACAATGGAATATTATGCAGCCATCAAAAGGAATGAGATCTTGCCATTTGCAATGACGTGGATGGAACTGGAGGGTGTTATGCTGAGTGAAATAAGTCAATCAGAAAAGACATGTATCATGACCTCACTGATATGAGGAATTCTTAATTTCAGGAAACAAACTGAGGGTTGCTGGAGTGGGGGTGGGGTGGGAGGGATGGGGTGGCTGGGTGATAGACATAGGGGAGGTTATGTGCTATGGTGAGCACTGTGACCTGTGCAAGACGAATCACCGATCTGTACCTCTGATACAAATAATGCAATATATGTTAAGAAAAAAAAAGGGGGGATAGCAGGAGGGAAAGAATGAAGGGGGGAAATCGGAGGGGGAGACGAACCATGAGAGACAGTGGACTCTGGAAAAGAAATTGGGGGTTCTAGAGGGGAGGGGGGTGGGAGGATGGGTTAGTCTGGTGATGGGTATTAAAAAGGGCACATTCTGTGTGGAGCACTGGGTGTTATATGCAAATAATGAATCCTGGAATACTATATCACAAACTAATGATGTATGGTGATTAACATAACCATAAAAAATTTAAAGAAAAAAAAACTAAGTCTCAGAATTTGTCATGGACAGAGAAGGCTAAGGAGAAATGATAAATGTAATATATATCCTGGATGGAATCTTGGAACAGGAAAAGAACATTAGGGGAAAACTTGTGTAATGTGAATGAAATGTGGAATCTAGTTATAGTATTGTACCAGTGTTGGTCCTTTAGTGGTAAAACATACTATAATAACGTAAGATGTTATCAACAGGAAAAATGGGATGAGCGATATGTGGAAACTGTCATCCAAAACTTTTCTGTAAATCTAAGAGTATTCTAAAGTTAAAAGTTTATTTAAAAATATGATCAGTGGGTTCAGATGTTGTCAACCATTATAAAGTTTCCCCTCAGAGTTGCCCTCAGTGCCTTTTGTAGCTATTAATGATTATTTTCTTTATCCATTATGTTTTTAGAGTGTATTCTTCATTAAACTTAAATTTTTACTTCAAGAATACATGCATATAATAGTAATTGAATGGTAGAGGAGAGTTTATGAAACCAATAGTCTCCCAGCTATTTTCCTTCCCATACTACTTTTGAAAAAATCTTTCTCATATTTCATGATTGACCTGCATCAAGCCACGGAAAAGTGTTTAGAGTTTTTCGGAACACACTGGGTTTTTTCATGCTACCTCGTCTACCTATGTATTCTTGTCTTCCATCTTTTTCAGTGGTGTCTTGTGAATGAATAGCTGTTAGTTCTTCTGGGAGAGGGAGCAAAGTCAGGAACAATCTAAGTCACCATCTAGGTGATATCACTCTTCTGCCATCTTTATTTGCCTGAATTAATGCTTCAGAACTTGGCTAAAGAGTCATTTTTTTCTGGTCTCAGATGCCCAGAATATTCTGTATATACTTCATAACACTCAACACTGTTATCATTGTTTTGCTTCTCTAGAATTTGAGTTCCGGGGCGCCTGGGTGGCTTAGTCAGTTAAGCGTCTGCCTTCGGCTCAGGTCATAATCCCAGGGTCCTGGGATCGAGCCCTGCATCGGACTCCTGGCTCGGTGGGGAGCCTGCTTCTCCCTCTCCCTCTGCCTCTCTCCCTGCTCATGCTCTCTCTCTCTCTCTCTCTCTCTCTCTCTGTATCTCTGTGTCTCAAATGAATAAATAAGATCTTTAATTAAAAAAAAAAAGAATTTGAGTTTCTGGAGGTCTGGGACCATATCTCCTTGATTTAGTTTTCCTAATTCCTGTCACATAGTAGGTGATGTAAATGGGGAAGTTGGTTGATGAATGAATGAATGTTCTCTCTTCTCACTGAAACCTTCTCTAGCCTTTCTGGGTCTCTTTCTCCCATATATGTTTACAACATAACAGAGGCACATAGATTTTATTTCTTCTGTTCAAGCACATTGTTAGGGTCTTCTGCTTAGTGGAGTACTGCATGAAGTAGAATTGTGAGACTGCATCCTTATTCAGCAGGAAAAAATTTCACTATCGATTAATTACATTTGCCATTTATAAAAGAGGACGAAGTGTCTGCGTGTCTTACAGGTACTTGCCATTTCTGAGGTATATGGAAGAGTGATTAATTACTGTATTTGTTACTATGTGTTAGTTTTGGTCTTTTTCAGTAGATTGTGAGTTCCGTGAGAGTAGCCTATGTGTTGCATGATAAGGGCTTAGTAAATAAACATCTCGGGCGCCTGGGTGGCTCAGTTGGTTAAGCGACTGCCTTCGGCTCAGGTCATGATCCTGGAGTCCCGGGATCAAGTCCCACATCGGGCTCCCGGCTCAGCAGGGAGTCTGCTTCTCCCTCTGACCCTCTTCCCTCTCGTGCTATCTCTCTCATTCTCTCTCTCAAATAAATAAATAAAAAATCTTAAAAAAAATAAACATCTCAAGTTCAAGACTTGAATCCACCAGAGTCTGTCGTAGTGGGGAGAAGAAAGTAGACTTATCCCATATATAATGTCATCTTTAATATAAGAGCTCATTTAAGAATGCCATTATTTAGATTTTCCCTTGAAATAAGTTCAGAGCATTCAAGTGTAGCAAAAGAGAAATCACACATATAGATAGAGCATTTGAGGTTTGCACATTACCATGTATTAATGTATCTTAAAACTATAAAGCTGGGAGGCTGTTCCTCTAAAAGTGTCTTACAGTCCCTGGAAGTATGAAAGGAATTGTTGATCAAGCATTAATATTTGTCACTTTACTCTATAAGTCACTTAGGAAATAGGGACTCAGTGGGAAGCTAGGTTTTTTGTTTTTTATTAAGAAGTATAATTTACACACAATAGAATACAAACATCTTAAGTGTGAAATTTGATGAGGTTTGACACATAAATATATGACCCACATCCCTAACAAGGTAAAGAACATTTTCATCACACCAGAAAGTTCCCTTCTACCCCATGCCAGTCCTTTTCTCATGTCATCCCCTGCCCCCCACAGGCAACCACTGTTGTGATTTCTATCATCATAGATTAATTCTGCCTCTTTATTTGAAGTAAAGCATACAGTATGTTATTCTCTGGTCTGGCTCTTTCCCTCCCAGAATGTTGCAGGTTCATTGATGTTGCGTGTACCAGTAGTTTCTTCCTTTTCATTGTTAAATTGTATTCCATGGTATGAATATATCGTAATGTGTTTATTTATTCTCCTGTTGATGGACATTTAGTTTGTTTCCATTTTTTGGACCATTAGGAATAAGGCTATTAGAACATTTTTTATGATCTCACTGATATGAGGAATTCTTAATCTCAGGAAACAAACTGAGGGTTGCTGGAGTGGTGGGGGGTGGGAGGGATGGGGTGCTGGGTGATGGACACTGGGGAAGGTATGTGCTATGGTGAGCACTGTGAATTGTGCAAGACTGTTGAATCACAGACCTGTACTTCTGAAACAAATAATACATTATATGTTAAAAAAAATAGTAGGAAGAGAGAAATGAAGGGGAGGAAATCAAAGGGGGAGACGAACCATGAGAGATGATGGACTCTGAGAAACAAACTGAGGGTTCCAGAGGGGAGGGGGTGGGGGGATGGGTTAGCCTGGTGATGGGTATTAAAGAGGGCACGTTCTGCATGGAGCACTGGGTGTTATGCACAAACAATGAATCATGGAACACTACATCAAAAACTAATGATGTAATGTATGGTGATTAACATAACATAATAAAATTAAAAAACATTTTTTAAAAACAGCTTTATTTAGGGGCACCTGGCTGGCTCAGTTGATAGAGCATGTGACTCTTGAACTTGGGGTCATGAGTTTGAGCCCCATGTTGGGGTAAAGATTACTTAAACAAATAAAATAAAATATTTTAAAAACCCAGGTTTATTTAGGTATAGTTTACATACTATAAAGTTATCCATTAAAGTGTATAATTCAGCTGATTTTAGTATATTCACAGAGTTGTGCAGCCATTACTATAATCTAATTTTATAATATTTTTGTGATCCCCATAAGAAACCTCATGCTTATTACCAGTTATTCCCTGTACCCCTTCGGTCCTAATCCCACTCCCCCAACTTAGGTAACCACTATATCATTTGTTTAGATTTGCCTATTCTGGACATTTACTATAAATGGAATCTTAACAAAGTGTGGTTTTTGCGATTTCTTACACTTAGAAGGATGTTTTTCATGTTGTAACATCTGTCAGTACTTCATTCCTTTTTATCACTAATAGTATTCCATTGTATTTGATTTTATTTACACATTAATTACTTGGACATTTGGGGTGTTTCCACCTTTTTTTTTTTTTTTAAGTAGGCTCCATGCCCATCGTGGAGCCCAGTGCAGGGCTTGAACTCACAACCCTGAGATCAGGACCTGAGCTGAGATAAGAGTCAGAAGCTTAGGGGTGCCTGGGTGGCTAAGTCATTAAGTGTCTGCCTTCAGCTCAGGTCATGATCCTGGGGTCCTGGGATCAAGCCCCACATCGGGCTCCCTGCTCAGCGGGTATTCTGCTTCTCCCTCTCCCTCTGTCTTCCGCTTTGTTCCCTCTCTTGCTGTGTCTCTCTCTCTCAAACAAATAAATACAATCTTTAAAAAAAAAAAAGAAGCTTAACCGACTGAGCCACTCAGGTGCCCTGGTTGTTTCCACTTTTTAAATTATGAATAATACTGCTATACAAATTCCTGTACAAGTCCTTACATGTTTAATTTAGGTAAAAACCTAAGAATGAAATTGCTATGTCATGGGGTAGATGTATGTTTGCTAATTTTTTTTTCATTTTTAAAAATTTGAGTATAGTTGACACACAATATTACATTAGTTTCAGGTACATAACACAGTGATTTGACAAGTTATATGTTAGACGTTCACCACAGGTGTAGCTACTATCTGTCACCATACAATGCTCTTAGAGTATCATTGGCTATGTACCTTATGCTCTGTGTTTAACTGCAAGACACTACTGTTTTCCAAAGTGGATATACTATTTTAGACTTGTTAGAGGTATAGGGGTTTGTGAAATAAAGTTATTTTTGCATTTCTGGTAGGAAGGCTGACAAAAGGTTTTTTATGATGCTAGCTTTAGTTCCTTTCACTATAGTGAAGAAACAGTTTCAATAATTATTTGTATTTCTGTATGCCACTAACACTGTAATTAAAATCAAAATGCTTTTTACAGTAATATAATAATACCTAGGAATAAATTTAATAAAAATGTGTAAAGCCTATATTGGGAAAATTACAAAACTTTATTGCAAGCAAGTAGACTTAAGTGGAGGAACATACCTTAACTTATAATCATAAAGATAATCACTTTTTCTCAAATTAATCTGTAAAATCAGTGCAATCCCAACCAAAACCACAATTTAGTTTTTTCTTAATTGAAGTAAAGTTGACCTGCAAGATTGTATTAGTTTCAGGTGTATAGCATAACGATTCAACATTTATATACATTACAAAATACTACAGTAAGTATAGTTACCATCTGTCACCATACAGAGTTATTACAAATATTATTGAGAATGTTCCCTAAACTGTACTTTAAATCCCCATGACTTATTTATTTTATAACTGGAAGCTTGTACATCTTAATCTCCTTAATGTTTTACCCACCCGCCCCTTACAACCACCAATTTGTTCTCTGTATTTGAGTCTGTTTGTTTCATTTTGACAATTTAGTTTTTAAGCTAAAAACTAAAGCACTTCTAAAATATGAATACGGAAGTGCAAAGGACCAAAAATAACCAAAACATTCTTGAAGAAAGGATAGGAGAATTTGCCCAATCAAATATCAAGATTTTTTATAAAATTAATAATACAGTAAGGTATAGGCATAATGATAGATAAATAGACTATTAGAACAGAATAGCACAGAAATAGGCCAACCACCCAACCATGAGTGTAACCTTGATCTGTAACAGAGTGATATGGAATACTACTGGGTAAAGGATGGACTTTTTTTAAATACATGGTTTTGGGCAATTGAGTATTTTATGGAAAAAAGATTATTACTTCATGTCATACATAAAAATTTGCTCACAGTGGATCAAAGACCTAAAAGTCAAAGGCTATGTTACAAAACTTGTAGGTGCTAATACGGGAATATTTTTTTATAACTTCAGGGTAGGAAAGACAAAACCCACTAGCTTTAAATTTATACATTAAGGACTTCTTTCCATCAATATATATTAGAAAAGTGAAAGGATTATCTTCAGAGTAGGAAAAGATTTTTTTCTAAAATAGTACTCATTGAAGAATCGAAAAAGCAAGTACTCACAAAAGAGGATATTTATATGGCTTAAAAACATATAAAAAGATGTTCAACCTCATTAGTAATCATCGAAATGCAAATTAAAACCACAAAGAGAATATTACTTAACTTCCAGTTTAGCAAAAATCCAAGCATCTGATGATTTGTGTGTGTGTGTGTAATTAAGGATTTTATTTTTAAGTAATCTCTACACCCAATTGGAGCTTGAATTTACAACCCCGAGATCAAGAGTTACATGCTCTACCACTGAGCCAGCCAGGTGCCCCCAAAGCATCTGATGATCTGAATTGTTGGTGAGAATATGGAATAATGGTATACTGCTTATGAAGAGGTAACTTGTTACAGTTTTGTTCAACATAGTACTGGAAGCCCTAGCCAGGGCAGTTAGGCAAGAAAAAGAAATAAAAGGCATCCAAATCGGAAAGGAAGTAGTAAAACTGTCACTGTTTGTAGATGACATGATATTGTGTATAGAAAAGGTCCAATAAAGACTCCACCAAGAAACTATTAGAAGTAATAAATTAATTCGTTAAAGTTGCAGAATATGAAATGAATATACAAAAATCTGTTGCATTTCTATACAATAATAATAACAACCTATCAGAGAAATTAAGGGAACAATCCCATTTACAGTTGCATCAAAAAGAATAAAATACCTAGGAATAAATTTAACCAAGGAGTTGAAAGACTTGTAGACTAAAAGCTATAAGACAATGATGAAAGAAATTGAGGAAGACACAAATAAATGGAAAGATACCCCATGCTCATGGATTGGAAGAATTAATATTGTTAAAATGTCCATGCTACCCAAAGCAATCTACAGATTCAACTCAATCCCTATCAAGATTCCAGTGGGATTTTTCACAGAAATAGAACAGAAAATCCTAAAATTTGTATGGAACCACAAAAGACCCTGAATAACCAAAGCAATGTAGAGAAAGAAGAACAAAACTGGAGATACCCTGCTCCCTGATTTCAAGCTGTACTACAAAGCTGTAGTAATCAAAACAGTATGGTATTGGTGTAAAAACAGACAGTCCAATGGAACAAAATAGAGAAGCTCAAATAAATCCACACATATGTGGTCAATGAATTTATGACAAAGGAAGCAAGAATATACAATTGGGAATGGACGGTCTCTTCAATAAATGGTATTGGGAAAACTGGACCACTATCTTATACAATACACAAAAATTAAAATTGATTAAAGACTTGAATATAAGACCTAAAACTCCTAGAAAAGTTAGCAAAAAAAAAAAAAAAAGAAACCTTGCCATGTGTGATAACATGATGAACATAGTGGATGTTATGCTAAGTAAAATAAGTCAGGCAGAGAAAGACAAATACCATAAGATTTAACTTCTATGTGGAACCTAAAAATATGAGCAAACAAAACTCATAGATTCATAAACAGAGAACAAACTAGTGGTTGCCAGAGGGGAGGGTGGTAGAGGAATGAACAAAATTGAAGGGGATTAAGAAGTACAAACTTTAAGTTACAAATAAGTTATAGAGATGAAAAGTACAGCATAGGGGATATAGTAAATAATATAACATTGAAATTGTGGTGAGCATTGCAAAATGTATAGAATTGTTGAATCACTGTGTTGTACACTTGAATGTAGCATTGTATGTCAGCTACAATTAAAAAAGAAAGCTCCTATAAGAAAACATAAGTGGTAAGCTTTACATTGCCATTGGCAATGATTTTTTTGGATTTGACCCCAAAAGCAGAGGCAACAAAAGCCAAAATAAACAAGTGGGACTCCATCAAACTAAAAAGCTTCTGCCCTCCAAAGGAAACCATCATCAAAATGAAAAGGTAAAACCTATTGAATGGAAAAAAAATATTTGCAAATCGTATACCTAATAAGGAGATAATGTTCAAAAATTATAAAGAAGTTGTACAACTCAATAGCAAAAAAACAATTCACTAAAAAATGGGCAGAGGATATCGGTAGACATTTTTCCAAAGGAGACATACAGATGGCCAGCGGGTACATGAAAAGATGTTCAACATGACTAATCACCAGGAAAATGCAAATCAAAACCACAATGAGACATCACCTCACACCTGTTAGAAGAGCTATTATCAAAAGGACAAGAGATAACAAATGTTGGTGAGGGTGTGGAGAAAAGGGAACCCTCATGCGTCATTGGTAGGAATGTCGATTGGTGCAGCCACTATGGAAAACAGTATGGAGGTTCCTCAAAAAATTAAAAATAGAACTACCATCTGATCCAGCAATTCCACTTCTGGTTATTTATCTGAAGAAGACAAAACACTAATTTGAGAAGATATATGCACCCACATGTTCAGTCGAGCATTATTTATAAGAGCCAAGATATAGAAGCAAACTAAGTTCTACCAATAGATGAATGGATAAAATGGTTAGAGAAATTGTGGTATATGTATATACAATGGAATAATCAGCCATAAAAAAGAATGAAATCTTACCATTTATGAGAACATGAATGGACTTTGGCATTACGCTAAGTGAGATAAGTCAAAGACAAAATGTATGATCTCACATATATGTGGAATCTTAAAAAAAAAAAAAAAAACAAGCCTAAAACCAAGCTCATAGTTACAGAGAACAGATTGCAGTTGAGGGAGTGGGCAAAATGGATGGAGGGAATCAAAAGGTATAAAGTTCCAGTTGCAGAATAAGTCATGGGGATGTAATACAGCATGTTTACTACAGTTAATACTGTATTGCATATTTGAAATGTTAAATGTTCACATCACTGAAAAAAAATTCTATAACTGTGTATGGTGATGGATGTTAATTAGACTAACTGTGGTGATTATTTTACAGTATATATGATGAATTGTTATGTTGTACACCTGAAACTAATATAATGCTCTGTCAATTACGCTGCAATAAAAAATAATAAAAAATAAAAAAAAATTTAAATATTAGTTTTCCAAACCATGTAAAGTTGAAGATGCCATAACCCATAACCCATTATTTTTACTCCTGAATACATGCTCTGTAGTAATATGTGCTTATGTGGACCACTATACATATATGAGACTTAAAAGCATCATTGTTCATTAAGATCAAAACGTGTAAAGAATCTAAATGCCCATCAACCATGAAATGAATAACAAACTATGGCAAATCTCGTCAATGGAATACTCATTAGCATTGAAAGTGAATGAATTACTGCTATCAGGAACAACATGATTCCATATAAAGTTCAAAAACAAGCAAAATTAAACTCATTTAGGGATGCATGCATAGGTTGACAGACAATAAAATCAAAGAGATTATCACAGAAAGTTCAAATAGTCACACCTCTAATGAAGAAAAGAGAAGCATGGAATCTTTTGGGGGTGCTAGCAGAGTTTTATTACCTTGATAGTAACTTATAAGCATGTCACTTTATTCTCCAAACTGTATATATGCTTCATACGTTCTTAACATGGATGGATCTAAGGGTATTATGTTAAGTGAAATAAGTCAGACTGAGAAAGATACCATATGATTTCACTCATAAGTGCAACTTAATAAAACAAATGAATAAAGAAACAAACAAAAAGCAAAATCAGACCTGCAAATACAGAGAACAAACTGATGGTTGCCAGAGGAAAGTGGGTGGAGGAATGGGCAAAATGGGTGAAGGGCAGTGGGAGATATAGGCTTCTAGTATGGAATGAATAAGTCACAGGAATAAAAGGCACAGCATAGGGAATATAGTCAGTGATACTGTAATAGTGATGTATGGTGACACATTGTAGCTACACTTGTGAGCACAGCGTAACATATAGAGAAGTTGAATCGCTGTATTGTATACCTGACTCTATAGTTGTGTGTCAACTATACTAACTTAAAGATTCAAAAAAAATAAAATAAAATAAAAGCTTAAAATTGGATTTTTTTTATGCAAGTACAAAAGAGAAGTTATTTCTTAAAAGGATACTATTTATAGTAGCAAAAAGATTCGAAGAAAAATAAAAGCTTAAAATTGGATTTTTTTTTATGCAAGTGCAAAAGAGAAGTTATTTCTTAAAAGGATACTATTTATAGTAGCAACAAAAAATTATAAGGTACCTAAAGATCTAACAAAAGTTATACAGAAACTTAATGGAGCAAATTATAAAATTTTATTGAAAGACAAAGATGACCTACATAGACATGTTGTTTGAGTGGATAAGAAGCTTTATTATAATGGAAGTAACACTTTTTCCCAAATTGTTTTTGCATTTCCAGTGAAAATCCTAAAAGCTTTTTTACCCCTAAGAACTCAACAAATTACTAATATGGAAGAACAAAGGCTAAAAAATAGCAAAGAGCTCCTAAAGAAGAACCAATATTTAATGTATTACCTGTCATTCATCAAGATTCCATATATGCAGTGGTCTATTTTTTGAGCTCTCTATTCTGTTCCAGTGGTTGATTTGTTCCTGTGCTAATTCCACAGTGTGCTCATTACTTAACATCGTATCTTATATGTGGAAAAGCAAGGGACGGTTGTTAGTCATATTGGGAAAAAGTCAAATTGGATCTCGATCTTTCATCGCACATTCAGATCTATTTCACATAGATTAAATACTTCTATGTGAAAGGCAATTGTACAACCCATAGAACTAGAAAATATAGAATATATTTTTGATGCTCTAGGTAGGGAAAATCTTAAAAACATAAAATGGATGGTTGGTAAATTGTTATTCAAAATCAATAACTTATTTTTCACAAAAATATCAAAAAATGTAAAAAAGGGCACAGTTGAGAGAACATATTTTCAAAACACAACTCATTATCCAGACACAGAAAGACGTCCTATCATATGGTTAAAAAAGAGATGGCTGTTTTGTTTTCTTGCTATCTCAAAGGATAGAAATTTTAAATGTAGTTAAGAGACATCAAGTGTTTTACAAAATCAAGCGTTTTACAAAAACCATAAAAAATGTCCAACTTTGTAAATAAAATTTTTTTAAATTAAAAAACCCCCAAAACTCATCATGCAAAATGAATATTGTTTAGTGACATCTAATAAAACCAATAAAATATGGAAATAATAAACACTAAATTCATGTTAACAGTTATACAATAGGGGGCAAGGCACTGGTAATGTTCTAGTTTTTTAAGTAAAATGATGCTATCATGGGTGTTCTTTAAAAAAGAAAGTCTTAATGAGTTATAGTTTACATACCATAAAATTCACCCTTTGTTAAGTGTATAATTCAATACAGTAACTTAGAATGAATTTAAAGAACTATGCAACCATAACCATAGTCCTTTTTTGAGATTTATCCATGTTACATTATAGTGTGTGTCAATAGTTCATCTTACTTCATTGCTGAATAGCATTTCATTGTGTAAATGTTGTTTATTCAACAGTTGATGGAATTTGCTGTGAATATTTCATACATATCTTTGTATAGATACTTGTTTTCATTTCTCTTAGGTGGATACTTAAGAGTGAAATTGCTGGGTTGTATGGTCAAGCTGTTTTCCAGAGTGTATCATTTTTCATTCCCACAAATGATGTATGAGGGTTCCAGTTTCTCCACATCCCTGCCAACACTTGATATTGTCTCTTGTTTTGATTGTAGCCATACTAATGGGTATGTAGTGTATCTCATTGTTTTAATTTGCATTTCCCTAGTGACTAGTGATTTTGAACATCTTTTCATGCACTCATCAGCCAGTCTTAACGTCTTCTTTGGTGAAATGTCTATTCACATATTTTGCCCATTTTTGAAGTATGTCATCTTATTTTTGTGAGATTCCTTTACACATTCTGGATACAAGTTCTTTATCAAATATATTATTTGTAAATATTCTTTCACAGGATGTGATTTGCCTTTTTCTTTTTAACAGTTTATTTATTAGAGAGAGAGTGTTTACTCACACAAGTGGGGGGTGAGGGGCAAAGGGAGAGGGAGAAGCAGAATCACCACTGAGCAGGGAGCCCGATGTGGGGCTCAATCCTAGGACCCTGAGATCATGACCTGAGCCTAAGGCAGATGCTTAACCCACTGAGCTACCCGGTGCCCTGACTTTTTATTTTCTTAATGTTGTCGTTTGAAACACAGAAGTTTCTAATTTTGATGAAGTCTAGTTTACCATTTTTTTCTTTTATGGATTGTGTATTTGGTATTCATTTAATAGCTCTTGCCTAACCCAGGTCCACAATGATTTATCCTAGAAGTTTTTAGTTTTAGTTATTCCTTTAAAGTCTATGATCCATTTTTATATTGTGGCAAAATACCTATAACATAAAACTTGCATTCTTGACCTTTATAAGTGTAGAGTTCAGTGGTATTAACTACATCCGTATTGTTGTACAGACATCATCACCATCCATCCCCGTAAGTCTTTGTATCTTATAAATATGAAAATCTATACTTACTAAATAATAACTCCCCATTCTTCTGTCCCCATAGCCCATGGCAACCACCATTCTACTCTGTCTCTATGACTGACTACTCTAAGTACCTCATAAAGTAGAATCATATACAGTATTTGTCTTTTTGTGACTGACTTATTTCACTTAGCATAACGTCTTCCAGTTTCACCCATGTTATACATTATTGCAGAATTTCCTTTTTAGGGCTGAATAATATTCCAGTGTTACTTTTGCTTATCTATTCATCTGTTAGTGGTCACATGGGTTACTTCCATGTTTTAGCTCATGTGAATGATGCTGCTGTGAACATGGCTGTACAAATATCTGACACCCTGCATTCTTTTGGGAATACACCCAGAAGTGGAGTTGTGGATCATGTGGTAATTCTACTTTTAATTTTTTGAGGAACAGTCATACTGTTTTACACAGTGGTGTACCATTTTACATTCCTGCCAACAGCGTGCAAAGGTTCTGATTTCACATCCTTGCCAGCACTTGTTTTCTGGACAGTACCATTCTAATGGATATGAGGTGGTAACTCATTGTAGTGGTTTTTTGTTGTTGTTTTTTGTTTTTGAGAGAGAGAGCATGCACATGCAGGCCAGGGGTAGGGCAGAGGGAGGGAGAGAGAATCTTAAGTGGGCTCTGCATACTTTAAAGAAGAGCTAGTATCAATGCTTCTCAAACTCTTCCCAAAAATTGAAGAGGAGAAAACATTTCCTAACTCATTTTTTAAGGCAGCATAACCCTGATACCCAAGCTAGACAATGACACTACATGAAAACTATAGACCAGTGGCGCTTATGAATATCAATGCAAAAATCCTCAACAAAATACTAGCAAACACAATTCAACAGCTAATTGAAAAAATTACACACCATGACCAAATCAACCCACAGAAAGAAAAAAAAATTTGCAATCATACATCTGATAAGGGATTAATATTCAGAGAATATTAATATATAGAGAACACCTAAAACTCAATAACAATAACAACAAAGGGGCACCTGGGTGGCTCAGTCAGTTAAGCGTCTACATTGATACTAGCTCTTCTTTAAATGTTTTGTAGAATTCACCAGTGAAACCATCAGGTCCAGGGCTTTTCTTCATTGGGAGAGTTTTGATTACTGATTAAATCTCTTTAGTAGTTATAGGTCTATTCAGATTTTCTATTTTCGTGATTTAGTCTTGGGAAGTTTTTGTTTCTAGGTATTTGTCCGTTTCATCGAGGTTATCCAATTTATTTGGCATGTAGTTGTTCATATATAATCCTATTTCTGTAGAACCAGTAGTAATGTCCCCATTTTCATTCGTGATTTTAGTAATTTGAGTGTTTTCTTCATCCATCTAGCTAAAGATTTGTCAATTTTGTTGATCTTTTTGAAGAACCAACTTTTGGTTTCATTGATTTTCTCTATTATTTTTCTGTTCTCTGTTTTGTGTACCTGTTCTAATCTTTATCATTTCCTTCTGCTACCTTTGGGTTTAGTTTTTTGTTATTTTTTCTAGTTCTTAAGTTGTAGAGTTGAGTTGTTGATTTGAGATCTTGTTTTTTAAGGTAAGCCTTTATAGCTATTAATTTCTCCTTAGCACTGCTTTTGCTGCATTCTGTAAGTTTTGGTATGGTGTGTGTGGGTTTTCATTTATCCTTAAGTATTTTTCTAATTTCCCTTGTGATTTCTTTCTTGATCCATTCATTGCTTAAAACTGTGTTGTTTAATTTCTGCAATTTTGTAAATTTTCCACTTTATGTTATTGATTTCTAACTCTATCCCACTGTGGTCAGAGAAGATACTTTATATAATATCTTTTAAAATCTATTGAAACTTCATTTGTGGCCCTGTATGTGGGCTGTCCTGGAAAATATCCCATGTGCCCTTGAAAAGAATGTGTATATTGTTGTTTTTGAGAAGAGTGTTCTGTGTATATTTGATAGATCTAGTGTTTTTTTGTATTAAGTTGTTTATTTCCTTATCTTCTGTCTGGTTATTCTCATCATTATTGTGAGTGGGGTATTGAAGTCTCAATTATTACTATAGTGCCTATTTCTCCAATTCTGTCAGTTTTTCTTAATATAACTTTATGGCCTGTCATTCCATATGTAAATGTGTATAATTGTTACATTTTCTTGCTGTATTAAACCCTTTATAATATATAATGTCTGCCTTTGTCTTTGGTAACCTTTTTTTATTTTAAAGTCTGTTCTAATAGTATAGTCACTCCTGCTCTCTTTTGATTAATATTTGCACAGAATATCTTTTTCCGTCTCCTCACTTTCAACCTGTTTGTGTTTTTGGATCCCAAGAGAGTCTCTTGTAGAAACCGTATAGTTGGATGTATGTTTTTATTCATTCTGACAATATCTGTCTTTTGATTAGGGAGTTTAATCATATTTACATTTAAAGTAATTATGGATAATGAGGGACTTCTATCAGTGTGCCATTTGTTTTTTATATGCCCTATAGCTTTGTTATCCCTCATTTCCTGCATTACTGTCTTCTTTTGGGTGTAGTTGATTTTTTGTAGTGAAATGTTTAAATTCCTTTCTTGTTTCCTTTTGTGTATATTCTTTGGCTATTTTCTTTGTGATTACCATGGGGATTACATTTAATATCCTGAAGTTATAACACTCTGATTTGAATTTATAGCAGCATAACTTCGTTAATGTATAAAAACTCTGCTCCTTTACACTGCCATCCCTAGCCCTTTCAGTTGTGGATGTTACAAATTACATCTTTATACATTGTGTGCCCCAAAACATAAACTAAGGATTATTTTAAGTGCATTAGTCTCCTAAATTATGTAGAAAACAAGATTTGGAGTTACAAGCCAAAAGTTATATTAATGCTACCTTTTAACACTAATTTTTTTTTCTTTAAGTGTATTAATCTTTTAAATCATGTCAAAAACAAAAAATATTAAATGTCATTGTTACAGTAATACCAGCTTTTATAATTGCTCATATATTTACCTTTATGTAGATGTATATTTCTCTATATGGCTTTGAGTTTCTGTCTAATGTCCTTCTTTTTCACCTTGCCAGGACTCCCTTGGGCATTTCCTGCAGAGCAGGTCTAGTGTTTACAAACAATCTCAGTTTTTGTTTATCTGGGAATGTCTCAATTTCTCCTTCATTATTTCTAAAGATTATGTTTATTTGAGAGAGAGAGTGCACAAACAGGGGGAGGGGCAGAGGGAGAGGAGAGAATTTCAAGCAGACTCCCCACTGACTGTGGAGCCTGATGCGGGGCTTGATCCCAGGGTCCCGAGATCATGACCTGAGCTGAAGTCAGACGCTTAACTGACCAAGCCACCAAGGTGCCCCTCCTTCATTTTTGAAGGACAGTTTTGCCACATATAAGATAATTGGTTGAAAATTTTTTTCTTTTAGCATTTGAATATACTGGCCCATGTCTTCTGGGCTCCAAAGTTGCTGAAGAGAAATATGCTAATGGTCTTAGTAAATATCTCTTATATGTGGTAATTCGCTTCTTCTCACTGCTTTTAGGATTTTCTTTGTCTTTTGAAAGTTTTTTTTTTTTTTTTAAGAGTTATTTATTAGAGAGAGAGAGAGCTGGGAAGGGGCAGAGGGAGAGAATCTCAAACAGATTCCCTGCTGAGCACAGAGCCCAATGCCGGGCTAAATCCCACAGCCCATGAGATCATGACCTGAGCCGAAACCAAAAATCTGACACTCAACTGACTGAGCCACCCAGGCGCCCCTTGAAGGTTTGTTTATAATGGGTCTTTGTGTGGTTTTCTTGGAGTTCCTCTTTAAAGATTTTTTTTTTTTAATTTGACAGAGAGAGAGACCGCAAGAGAGGGAACACAAGCGGGGGAGTGGGGAGAGGGAGAAGCAGGCTTCCTGCTGAGCAGGGTGCCCCATGTGGGTCCTGGGGTCATGACCCGAGCCGAAGGCAGACACTTAACGACTGAGCCACCCAGGCGCCCCTCTCTGAGTTCATCTTAATGTTGAAGCTTCTTTGAGCTTCTTAGATGTTTATATTCGTGTTTCATCAAATTTGGGAAGTTTGCAGCTACTATTTTTTAATTTTTTTCTATTTCATTTTATTATTTTTATTTAAATTCAAGTTAGTTAACATATAATGTAGTATTGGCTTCAGGAGCAATATTTAATTATTCATCACTTACATATAACACCCGGTGCTCATCACAAGTGCCCTCCTTAATGCCCATTGCCCATTTAGCCCATCCCTCCACCCACCTCACCTCCAGCAACCCTCAGTTTGTTCTCTATAGTTAAAAGTCTTCTTTTTCCTAAGATTTTATTTATGTATTTGAGAGAGAGAACATGAGCAGGGGGAGGGGCAGAAGGAGAAGCAGGCTCCCCACTGAGCAGGGAGCCCGATGTGGGTCTTAATCCCTGGACCCTGAGATCATGACTTGAGCCAAAGGCAGACACTTAACCCAACTGAGCCACCCAGGTGCCCCAGTTGAGTCTTTTATGATTTGCCTCCCTCTCTGTTTTTATCTTTTTTTTAAAAAAAAGATTTTATTTGTTTATTGACAGAGTGTGAGCAGGGGGAGGGGCAAGGGAGAGGGAGAGAGAAAACCTCAAGCAGACTCCACACTGAGTGTAGAGCTTGATGTGGGGTGGGGCTCAATCCCATGATTCTGAGATTATGACCTGAGCCAAAACCAAAAGTTGGATGCTTACCCACCTGAGCCACCCAGGTGCCACTCTGTTGTTATCTTATTTTATTTTCTTTCCCTTCTGTTTTCATCTGTTTTGTTTCTTAAATTCCATATATGAGTGAAATCATATGGTACTTGTCTTTCTCTGACTGATTTTGCTTAGCATAATATACTCTGGTTCTATCCATGTTTTTGCAAATGGCAAGATTTCATTCTTTTTGATGGCTCAGTAATATCCCATTATATATATACCACATCTTCTGTATTGATTTATCAGTTGATGGACAATTGGGGTCTTTCCATAATTTGGCTGTTGTTTATAGTGCTGCTATTAATATTGGGGTGCATGTGCCCCTTTGAATCAGCATTTTTGTATTCTTTAGATAAATACCTTGTAGTGCAATTGCTGGGTTGCAGGGTAGTTCTATTTTTAACTTTTTGAGGAACCTCCATACTGTTTTCCACAGTGGCTGTACCAGTTTGCATTCCCACCAATAGTCTAAGACTGTTCCTCTTTCTCCATATCCTCATCAACATCTGTTGTTTCCTGAGTTGTTAATTTTAGCTATTCTAACAGGTGTGAGGTGGTATCTCACATGGTTTTGATTTATATTTCCCTGATGTTGAGTGATGCTGAGCATTTTTGCATGTGTCTGTTAGCCACTTGTATGTCTTCTTTGGCAAAATGTCTGTTCATGCTTTCTGCCCCTTTTTTTAACTGGATTATTTATTTTCTGAGTGTTGAGTTTGATGAGTTCTTTATGGATTCTAGGTACCAGCCCTTTATATGATATGTCAATCGCAAATAGCTTCTCCCATTCTTTCGGTTGCCTTTTAGTTTTGTTGATTGTTTCCTTCATTGTATGGAAGCTTTCTATCTTAATGAAGTCCCAATATTTCATTTTTGCTTTTGTTTCCCTTGCCACTGAATATGTGTCTAATAAGAAACTACTGTGGCCGAGGTCAAAGAGGTTGCTGCCTGTGTTCTCCTCTATGACTGTTTCCTGTAAATTTAGGTCTTTCATCCATTTTGAATTTATTTTTGTGTATGGTGTAAGAAAGTCCAGCCACTATTTCTTTTTTTGTTTTGTTTTTTAATTTTTTATTGTTATGTTAATCACCATACATTACATCATTAGTTTTTGATGTAGTGTTCCATGATTCATTGTTTGTGCATAACACCCAGTGCTCCATGCAGAATGTGCCCTCTTTAATACCCATCACCAGGCTAACCCATCCTCCCACCCCCCTCCCCTCTAGAACCCTCAGTTTGTTTTTCAGAGTCCATCGTTTCTCATGGTTCATCTCCCCCTCCAACTTACTCCCCTTCATTCTTCCCCTCCTGCTATAAAAAGATAGCAATCTTTTTCTTTTTCTTTTTTCTTAACATATGTTGCATTATTTGTTTCAAAAGTACAGATCTGTGATCCAACAGTCTTGCACAATTCACAGCGCTCACCATAGCACATACGCTCCCCAATGTCTATCACCCCGCCACCCCATCCCTCCCAATTCCCACCACTCCAGCAACCCTCAGTTTGTTTCCTGAGATTAAGAATTCCTCATATCAGTGAGGTCACTCAGCATAACACCCTCCAGTTCCATCCACGTCATTGCAAATGGCAAGATCTCATTCCTTTTGATGGCTGCATAATATTCCATTGTGTATATATACCACATCTTCTTTATCCATTCATCTGTCGATGGACATCTTGGCTCTTTCCACACTTTGGCTATTGTGGACATTGCTGCTATAAACATTGGGGTGCACGTACCCCTTCGGATCCCTACATTTGTATCTTTTCAGCCACTATTTCTTAAAATATTCTCTATGTTCTTTTCTCTTGTCTCCTTCTGAGACCCACAGACTATGCATATTGGTCTGCTTGAGGGTATCCTACAGATCCTTTAGGCTCTGTTTGCTTTTCTTCATTTATTTTTCTATTTTCTGCCCACATAATTCCATTGTCTTGTCTTTAAGTTCTCTGATTCTTTCTCCTGCTTGTTCAACTCTGTCTCTAATCTGTCATTTTAGCTGTTGTACTTTTCAGCTCCAGGATTTTTTGTTGTTGTTATCTTTTTAGATTTTCTGTCTCTTGATATTTCCATTTTGTTCACACATTGTTTTCTTGATTTTCTCCACAACTTCCTTTAGTTCTTTGAGCATCTTTATGACAGTTGTTTTAAAGTCTTTGTCTCACATAACTGCTGTAAGTCTTTTTCAGGGACAGTTTATATTGATTTATTTTTTGCCTCTCAATGGCCCATACTTCCTGTTTCTTTGAATACATTGTGATTTTTTTGTCAAATGCTAGATATTTGAATCTAATAATGTAACTCTGGGGATCAAAGTCTTCTCCTTCCTTGGGGAGTGGTATCTTTTATTATTTTTGTTTTTTTTTATTGTTGTTGGCTGTCTCTGTTCCAAGTATGAACATGAGGTGTAAACTTAATTTCTTAGGTCTTTTCTGAGCCTTTTTCCTTGGGCATGCACAGTCACTGTCTGATTTTCCCCTTATAGGCATTTGTTTTTGAATGTCCGTTTTTTAATGTCTGGCTCCTGAAAGTGAAAAAGTAAAAAATGAAGGGAGTAAAAAAAAAAAGTAAAAAATGAAGGTGCTAGCCCTTTAAATCCAGTGGAAGTCACTTCAGCTGGAGGGAGAGGGGCTTACAACAATTTGAGGAGTACAACTACAATGGTTGCCTGCCTCTTTGTCTCTTTGTTTGCACTTCTGTGACCAGAGGGCAATCAGTAACCAGAGCAGATTCCCATTATTTGGAGGACGGGGTCCTTTTTGCCCACCCTAATTCCCATAAACTGTGCAAGCTGCTCCACAAACATTCACATAGCTGCCTGCCACGTGGCTGAGGTTGGGGGATGAGTAGTTGCTACTGTGCTAAAAGCTAAAATTAACCGAAATTAACCTCAGTTTACCATCCACATCTTGCCCTGAAAGTTGCAAGCCTTCTTCAGCAGAGTCCAGAGTTATAAAACAGTTACATCAGATAGATTTTGCCAGTGTAGTTGTCTAGAGGAGGAGACAGATTCCTGGTGCTTCTTTCTCTATCTTCTCAGGATCCTCTGTTTGATTCATTTTTGAGTTAATTTTTGTGTATGGTGTGAAAAAAGGGGCCAAATTCACTTTTTGGAATGTATGTATCCAGTTGTCCCAGCACCACTTGTTTAAAGCACTCTTATTTCCTTAATGAAGTACCTTATTCCTTTGTAAAACGTAAACTGACCAGGGGAGCCTGGGTGGCTCAGTTGGTTAAGCGTCTGCCTTTGGCTCAGGTCAGGTCCCAGGGTCCTGGGATCAAACCCCATGTTGGGTTCCCCACTCAGTGGGGAGCCTGTTTCTCCCTCTCCCTCTGCCCCTCCTCCCCACCCATGCTCTCTCTTTCTCAAATAAATAAATACAATCTTTGAAAAAAAAAACTGACCATAAATGTGAAGGCTTATGTCTAAACTCTCAATTATGTCCCAGTGATCTCTAAGGCTATACTTATACAAACACCATACTGTCTCTCTCATTATATGCTTGGCACATAATAGGTGTTCAGTATTTGAGTTGTATCGAAATTGAATTGGCTCAACTTTTTAAAGAATATGTGTTCTTACATGTGCCCCTTTTTTGGGGGGGGTTGGTAGGGGGAGTTGTGGGTGATTTATTTTTGCTTCTTTTCTTCCTAGTTTCTTATCAAACTGTCTTTTGAAAAATTCAGTTCTTACTCTATAAAGAAATTTTCTGCCTCACTGAAAAATACTCAAGGGCAGAGTACTTTTGGGATAGGCATGATGGTAATGGTAGTAGCCATAGAAAAACAGAGGACACTGGCTGGAACTGCACTCTTTAGAGAAGTGAAATCTAGAGGCCAGTTAGTTGCCATCATGTTACTCCTTCCATAGAATCTTAGCACTGTTTTATGCATTGTTGTATTTATTATTTAAAGTGAAATCTTACCAGAATATATTGGACATATTTTTTGAAGCAGTAGACTTAGAGTTACATGTGTAGCCCTTAGCAATAGAATAACTCATGGGCAAGTTACTTAGTGAGGCCTTGATTACTTTGTGGCAAAATAATTCTTGCTCTATCAGCCTCTTATGATGTTGAGAGTCAAAGTGATGCTTTACGTGAGTGCTTTGCAAAATACAATGTGCTGCACAAATATTTATAGTGTCGTTTGTTTATTAAGCAGTGATACACATTTTTGTTTCTTTCAAACGCTAAGATAATATATAGGGAAAGGAATTTGAACTTTTGGGTCATTTGCTTACAAATACAATTAAAATGGATAAAGTTTGAGCGTTATAGCTCAAGAATGTTGGACATATATGAAACTAATGAGAGTGAGAGGAATATTTTCTTCAGTCTCTCTCTTTTTTTTAAAAAATTTATTTGAGAGAGAGAATGGGAGGAGTGGGAGAGGGAGAGAAAGAGAATCTCAAGCAGACTCTGTACTGAGCACAGAGCCCGACACAGGGTTCAGTCTCACAACCCTGAGATCATGACCTGAGCTGACACCAAGACTCAGACACTTAACTGACTGCACCACCCAGGCGCCCTTTCAGTCTCTGTCTTTATTACAAGAAGTTGGAGAAGAAATGCTGCTTTAATTGGAGAACATGTAAAATTTCTAATTTAATGTAATTGAATAGATTGTGATAAAATCTTGTCTCTTTATCATGGATATGTAGAATTTATGTAAAAAATATTTTTTCAAGGGCGCCTGGGTGGCTCAGTCGTTAAGCGTCTGTCTGCTTTCAGCCCAGGTCATGGTCCCAGAGTCCTGGGATCGAGCCCCGCATCGGGCTCCCTGCTCAGCGGGAAGCCTGCTTCTCCCTCCCCCACCCCCCGCTTGTGTTCCTGCTGTCGCTCTCTCTCTGTCAAATAAATAAAATCTTTAAAATATATATATATATTTTCAATGTAATGTACAAGATGGAGTAATACAGAGCTACAATAATCAAGGAAGTGTGTTATGGCATAAGGGTAGGCATATAGGTTGACAGAACAGAATTGAATCCAGAAAGAAACTCTTAAATTTATGGTCAATTGATTTTTGTAAAAGAATGCCAAGACAATTTGGTGGGGAAGGAATAATTCTCAGCAAATAATGCTGGATATCCACATGCAGAAGAATGAGTTTGGACCCATGGTTCACCCCATACACAAAAAAATTACTCAAAATGGATTATAGACCTAAATCTAGGAGCTAAAATGGTAAAGCTCTTAGAAGAAATTATAGGAGAAATCACAACTTGGAGTTAGGTAGCGGTTTCTTGCATAAATTGGACATTGTCAAAATTCAGAAATTTTGTAATACAAAGGACACTATCAAGAATGTGAAACGACAGAGTGCCTGGGTGACTCAGTTGGTTAAGCATCTGCCTTTGGCTCAGGTCGTGATCCCAGAGTCCTGGGATCAAGCCCCACATCAGGCTTCCTGCTCAACAGGGAGTCTGTTTGTCCCTTCCCCTGTCCCTCCCCCACTCATGCTCACACGTGCTTTCTCTCTCAAATAAATAGATAAAATCTTTAAAAAAAAAAAATGAAAGGACAACCCACAGAATGGGAGAAAATGTTTCTAAATCATATATTTGATAAGAGACTTATATCTAGAATATATAAAGAACTCTTACAACTCGGGCACCTGGGTGGCTCAGTTGGTTAAGCGACTGCCTTCGGCTCAGGTCATGATCCTGGAGTCCTGGGATCGAGTCCCGCATCAGGCTCCCTGCTCAGCAAGGAGTCTGCTACTCCCTCTGACCCTCTTCCCTCTTGTGCTCTCTCTCTTTCATTCTCCCTCTCTCTCTCAAATAAATAAATAAAATCTTTAGAAAAAAAAAAAACTCTTACAACTCAAAAGTAAAAAACAATCCAGTTAAAAAGTGGGCCAAGGATCTCAGCAGACATTTCTCCAAAAAGATAAAAAAATATCCAATAAGCACATGAAAAGATGCTTAGCACCATTAACCGTCAGGGAAATGCAGCTGAAAGCCATAGTGAGATACCACTTCACACTCACTTAGGTGGCTATGATGAATAAAGACAGATAATGGCAAGTGTTGGTGAGAATGTAAAGAAATTAGAACCCTCATATGCTACTGATGGGATTGTAAAATGGTGCAGCCACTTTGGAAAACTATCTTGCAATTCCTCAAAAAATTAAACATAGAGTTAACATATGTTCCAGCAGTTCTACTTATAGATATATACCCAAGATAATTGAAAACATAGCCACACAAAAACTTGTTCTTGAATGTTTATAGTAGCATTATTCATAATAGCACAAAAGTAGAAACCACCCAAATGTCCATCAACCAATGAACTGAGAAATAAAATATCATGTATCCATCAGTGAGATATTATTTGGTAATCGGAAATGAACTGATACATGCTATAATATAGGTGAACTTTGAAAGCATTGTGCTAAGTGAAAGAAGCCAGTCACAAAAGACCACATATTATATGACTTCATTTATATCAGATATCCAGAAAAGGCAGATCTATACAGACAGAATGTAGATTAGTGTTGTGCAGGGGAAACTGAGAGGGGAGGTATTAGGAAGAAATGGAGAATGGTAAAAATGCAGGGTTTGTTTTGGGGGTGATGAAACTTATTAAATTGATTGTAGTATGGTTGCACAACTCTGGATATATTAAAAACCATGGAAATGTGCATATTAAATGGGTGATTTATATGGTATATGGATAATTTTTTTTTAAATCAAGCAGTATCCAACTCAAAAAAAATGAAGAAAAGGACTTCTAAGAATGTGTCTCTGTTTATCTTCTGGAGATACAGAAGAATCACATGGTTGATTGTCTCTTAGTTACCATTTTTCTTTCATTCTCCAGCCTTCTGGTGGCTGACTAGGTTTATTAAATGCATACACTTTTGTGTTGAATGATAGTAAATCGTAATTCATTTTTGACAGGAATTGAGTTCTCAGACTTTATCACATGATGGAGGATTCTTCAATAGACTGGAAGATGATGTTCATAAAATTCTTATTAGAGAAAAAAGAAGAGAACAGCTTACAGAATATAATGGAACAGATAATTGCGCAGCTCATGAACACAACCAGGCATGTAAAATAGAAAATTCTCTTAAAATCACAGTGAAATTAAAATGCAATTTTCCTTTTTAAAAAAAACTTAAACAGTGGAATCCAATTATGATATGACACTACAGTTTTAGGATATCTTAGTCATTATCACACATAGATACTTATATTAACAAGTATGAGGTACTCCATTCATTGAATATTTATTGAGTGTGTGCTGTGTGCTAGGTACTGTTAGTCACCAGTATAGGGGAGTGGGAATACCGAGATGGGTGAGACTGTCCTTCACTTTGGTACTCAGAACAGTGGGGATAAGAGGAGGCAGACCTATCGAGTATCATTCAGCATGACAAAGGCTTGAGAGAGATGGACAATACAAATGAGGTTTTGAATAGAGAAGGTGCTAGCTCCCTCCTTGGGTGAATTGTGAAAGGTGTCTGAAGAATTGACATTTGGGATGGATGTTGAATGATGAATAAACCGTAAGCAGAGAAATGGAGGGGCCCTATGGGAAGTGCAAGAGCAGAGGCCCAGAGCTGCACAAGTCTTAGACTGAATATTCAGGAAATAGGTTTTGCATTGAGATGCACAGAGTGTGTGAGGCTGAGGTAACAGGGCTAGGGAAATAGTTTGGGTTTAGAATATGAAGGTCTTTTTAAGAGGAACTAAGAAGTTGGAATTTTAACCTGTAGACCAGGGGTTGCAAACTATTGCCCACAAGCTAAGAATGGTATTCACATTTTAAATATATTACTCAAAAAATAAAAAAGAAAGAAAAGATCTCATCATATAGAGACCTGTAAGTCTGCATTTATTTTTCTCACCACAACTGCTAGTCTTGTTTTATTTACTCCTTTCTTTTTTTTTTTTTTTTTTTGGTCTAACTTACTCTTAAACTTTCACCCATTCTTTACCTTATATTGACCTCTAACCCATCAATAATTGTTCTCAGCCTGAAACTTGTAGTAAGTGATTTCAGTAGTGTTCCCACAAATGCTTTCCCTTTACCTCCTTGATTTTCTCTTCTTCCCTTGTAGGTGCACAGCACTGGCTTTCACAGTATTGCCTACTTTCTCTATTCTGATTTAATTCCTGGCTGCCAGGTGTTGCTGGAAAATATATACGTATTTTAAGACAATGCTAATGTTCTGTTCTGAAAATCAGTGCAATGTAACTTTTGCCAGATCTTTATTTCTACATAACAGTCCTTTGGTTCATCTCTCTCTCTCCTTTTTTTTTTTTTTAATTAAACTATAATAAACATACAGTGTTACATTAGTTTCAGGTGTACAATATAACGATTCAGCAATTCAGTACAGTTTGACTTTGACAGATTCCTATAGTGGCTGTTCCAAAATCTAAAAGCCCGTTTCCCATCCTTTTATTCTTCTGTGGATATTACCTCTTTGTTTCATTAAGATTGATAAATTCAGTCACTCAACAAATTAAACACCTACTATGTTGTGTTATAGGACACCAAAGAAGTCAGACCATTTTTATTCTAATGCAGATGTATGATGTGTTTATAAATAACACTAACATAATTCCACATGGAAATCTATTTTCAACTTAGTGGCAGGAAATCCTTGCCTGTACAAGAAGTACTTGTGAGCTTCTTCCTTTCTAACATTGAATTAAATTTAATGTTTTCAAGTCTTGCCTTAACTGTCAAATTTTATGTATAGTCCGTGCAACCATGTTAACATTTATGGTTAATATATGTGCTTCCTCTTTTTTCATTGACTATGATTCACCCTTTGTGGTCCGTATCTTCTTTTTTTTAAGCCATCTCAGATGATTTTTGGATAGAAAGAATTATATTCGTGTATTTCAGTAAGTAGGTGTCTTAAACCCTATGTAGAACAAATTTTTGCATATAAAAGTTCAGTTAAATGATTAAGTAATGTTAATGATCTAGTAAGACCAAAGCAATAGTGCAGTATAGAACAAGTGTCTTTGAAATCAGCCAAACCTAATAATACAAAATAGAGCTTATGTAGCTTATCAGCTCTGCTACATTGGGATGAAATTACCTGCCTCTCATGTACTGTTTTTAGGAGTTGCAATTAATTAGCAGTTAAGATTTAAAATTTTTATCAGAGTATGTTGTACATAGTACTCAATATATAATTATTTTTGTATAAGGTAGAAAATGGTGTGTCCCAAAAAGGATATATTGGTAAAGTGCCATGGTAATTCACAGGAATGGAGATCAGAGATGGCTTTCTAAGGAAAAAATGGCTTTTGAATTGGAATATAAAGAACAGTAGAATTTGAATATGCACAGGGGAGGGAGAAGAAACTAGAATGCCATAAGTATGGAGGCAGTGAAGTATAAACAAGCCTAATTAAAACAGAAGGACCTTTGAGGAGTATAGTTTAAGTTTGGTAAGTTAGGTTGGAAAAGATTGTGGAGGATTTAAAGGCCTGGTTTATGCTTTAGTCAGTAGACAGTAAAGAATTTTTGAAGGTTTTTGAGCAGAGGACCAAGTTTTATGTGATGATAATTTCACTGGAGTGCCTAGGAAAAACTGAATGAAGTTGAAGACTAGTGTTAGGAATTAGACAATGCTCAGTATTATTAAGGGTATAGAACAACAGTAGCATACTGCTAGTGGTATAGTGTAAATCGATATAACCATTTTGGAAAACTGTTTGGTATTAACTTTTTATTTATTTTTGTGGTAAAGATGCAAGAGTATTTTTTTCAGCTTTAAAATGCACATTATAAAAAAGAAATAAAATGCATGTCATGATGATTTGATATACATAATCCTTGTGAAATGTTTCCTCCCATCTAGTTAATTAACACATTTACCATCTCACATATTTATCTTTTTTTTTTTTAGAACATTTAAGTTCTAGCCTCTTAAAACATCAATTATGCAATGCAGTATTATCAACTGTAGTCACCATGGTATACATTAGATTCTCCGACCTTATTCATCTTATAGCTGAAAGTGTGGACCATTTTACCAGCCTCTCCCTTGTTCCCCTTTCCCCCGGACCCTAGCAACCAGTATTAACTTTTCAAGTTGGAGATGATAGGCAGACCACATGTTCTATAATTGTACCCTAGATTAAACCCTGGACACATGTTCAAGAAGAATGTTCAAAACTCAGTTGTTCATAATAACAAAATTTATAGGAGAAACAAATGAGCTACAGTTATACATAGCAACATGAATGAATATCAAAAACATAATTTTGATGAAAAAAGCAAGTCACCAAATAATAGTTTGATGCCATTTATATATATTTCAAAAAAATAAATTTAATGTATTATTTAGTGATATATATGCAGTAAAAGACTAACAAAGGAAGAGAATGACAATACAAAATTCATAAAAGGGGATATCCTCAGGTGGGAAAGGAAATAGATATGATTGGGAAGGGGCACATGGGGAAATGCCAAAATTTTGGTAATGTTCAAATTCTTAATCTACCTATTGGGTTATTTTTACCTTATGTGTGTCATTATATATTTCTGTTGCATATGCAAAATTTTTCATAATTAAAAAATTAGGATTTTCTCATAGTGTAGAGTGTAATGGGGAAAAGAAAAAGATCGAGACCATATAGATAAATACTTCTCTCTCTCTTTATCTCCTTCCTCTCTCCATTGTGTTCCTTTCTCAAACAAAGAAAGCTCTTCTTTTTGCCATCGTTAAATCCTCTTTTACTGTACATTAATATACTCAGGAATTTTTAAAGGTGAAAAATAAATCAACCCTAATTAACCCATTCTTTACATGTGGTTTCATTTTTGAATACCACTTTTCTAGGAAGATGCCACATGCATAAGTATTTTAAAAATAATTGTAACAATGTTAAATAGTTTTGTAGCGCCTTTTGTAAACCATGCATTTTATTGTCAAATCAGTACGTGTAATTCACTTGGTCATTCATTGCCCTATTGTTGAATATTTAGGTTGTTTGGAATTGGTCACTTGATATTCATTGAACATCTTCCTATGTTTAATTTTTTTATGAGATATGTTCTTGAAACAAATTCTTTTTTTTTTTTAAGATTTTATTTTTTTAAGTGATCTCTACCCAGCATAGGGCTTGAACCCATAGCCCTGAGATCAGGAGTTACATGCTCCACCGACTGAGCCAGCCAGGCACCCCTTCTTGAAATAAAATATTTTTAAAGATTTGTTTATTTATTTGAGAAGGGGGAGAGAGAGAGAGTACACACAAGTGGGGGGGAGGGGCAGAGAAAGAGGGGAGAGAGAATGTCAAGCAAATTCTTTGCTGAGTGCAAAGCCTGACATGGGGCTCAGTCCCATGACCCAAGATCATGACCTGAGCCAAAATCAAGTGTCAGACACTTAACTGACTGAGCCACCCAGGTGCTCCTTGAAAAAATTCTTAAAAGATAGTAATTGAATCAACGGATGTAAACATCTTAGTGTCAACATTGTCTTCTAGAAGCAGGATATGAGCTTACTAAATTGTCCACAACTTCACCAGCATTGGGTAGATCATCCACTGCTGATCTTATGGACTTCAGAGCTCTGTTTTATTAATTGCCTTTGTATATCTTGCTCTTTTGCTCTGTTGATACCTATTCTAACTATGCCCAAACTCATGGGCATAGTTCAAAGCAAGCATTGGGCTTGTACATCATTCCTGTTTTTGGTTCTGTCATTTTATCCAGATATCCAGACTCCAAACTTCTTTTTTCACTTTTCTGTTTTTCAAGGTCTGGGAGTTTTTCATTGATGAAGTATTTTTCAAATCTATCTTCTCTTCCATTTTCATGAGCACTTTTCTAATTTAGGTCCTCATTATTTCTTACTGGTATTATTTCAGTAATTTTTAACAACTCTTTTTGCCTCCTGCCTTCTAATGCTAGGAGTAATTTCCCTTATACACTGCTACCAAATGACTTTTAAAAAGCATGACTTCAGTCATGCCACACCAAGTCCTTAAACCTCAATGTCCATTGAATCAAGTACAATATCCTTGACCTGATACATAAGGTCCTCAGGCTCTGCTTTTCAAACTGAGAGTTCTACCTCATTTAACCAGTCCAGAAATCAATTTATTAGGTTTATGGATAGGCAGTAGAAAAATACAGTAGATAATAGAAAAAAAAAAGAAAAATGTCCAGTATATGACATCTATTCGTATTTTATAAAATTTGTTTCTATGTGTATATGTACATATACACAACATACACACATAAGTACATATACATACACTGACATGTGTGTATTCTGGGTCATGATCTAAAACATTCCTTAATGTGGATCACTGTCAAATAAGTATAAAAGCGTTGTTCTTTTGTGTAGTTTCAACCTAATTAACTTCAGCCATATTCTTTCCCAGATTTTCTCCTGGCTAGAGTAAAGCACACCTATCAGAGAATGCTTGATCTTCCCTGGCTTTGCTCAAGGTTCATGTCACTTGTCATCTTCTCCCTGAAGCTTTCTCACTGCCCCAGCTGAAACACCAAACACAGAAGATCTGGATGTGATCTTTCCTTCTTTCTTAACTCCACAGCATTTTGTTTTTCTCATGGCACATTTCATGCACGTTTTTATTATCATTCTTAACAGATTACAAATCCTTTGTGGTCATGGACTTTATCTTGTACATCCTTGTATCCTCATTTTAGTGTATAATAATTTCTACTTAGAAGATATGTTTTCAATTTATTAATTGAAATATAGGGCTTTATAAAAATGCACATTAAAACTATGGTTTTCTGTTTTTAAAAAGTGATCTTTGTTGTCTTTTTTATTTTTTTTAATTTTTTTATTGTTATGTTAATCACCATATATTACATAATTTGTTTTGGTGTACTGTTCCATGATTCATTGTTTGTTCATAACACCCAGTGCTCCATGCAGAATGTGCCCTCCTCAATACCCATCACCACGCTAACCCATCCCCCCACCCTCCTCCCCTCCAGAAACCTCAGTTTGTTTTTCAGAGTCCATCATCTCTCCTGGTTCGTCTCCCCCTCTGACTTACTCCCCTTCATTCTTCCTCTCCTGCTATCTTCTTTTTCTTTTTTCTTAACATATGTTGCGTTATTTGTTTCAGAAGTACAGATCTGTGATTCAACAGTCTTACACAATTCACAGCGCTCACCGTAGCACATATCTTCCCCAATGTCCATCACCCAGCCACCCCATCCCTCCCACCCCCGACCACTCCAGCAACCCTCAGTTTGTTCCTGAGATTAAGAATTCCTCATATCAGTGAGGTCATATGATACATGTCTTTCTCTGATTGACTTATTTCACTCAGCATAACACCCTCCAGTTCCATCCACATCGTTGCAAATGGCAAGATCTCATTCCTTTTGATGGCTGCATAATATTCCATTGTGTATATATACCACTTCTTCTTTATCCATTCATCTGTCGATGGACATCTTGGCTCTTTCCGCAGTTTGGCTATTGTGGACATTGCTGCTATAAACATCGGGGTGCACGTACCCCTTCGGGTCCCTACATTTGTATCTTTGGGGTAAGTACCCAGTAGTGCAATTGCTGGATCGAATGGTAGCTCTAATTTCAACTGTTTGAGGAACCTCCATACTGTTTTCCAGAGGGGTTGCCCCAGCTTGCATTCCCACCAACAGTGTAGGAGGGTTCCCCTTTCTCCACATCCCCGCCAACATCTGTCGTTCCCTGACTTGTTAATTTTAGCCATTCTGACTGGTGTGAGGTGGTATCTCATTGAGGTTTTGATTTGGATTTCCCTGATGCCGAGCGATGTTGAGCACTTTTTCATGTGCCTGTTGGCCATTTGGATGTCTTCTTTGGAAAAATGTCTGTTCATGTCTTCTGCCCATTTCTTGATTGGATTATTTGTTCTTTGCGTGTTGAGTTTGATAAGTTCTTTATAGATTTTGGATACTAGCCCTTTATCTGATATGTCATTTGGAAATATTTTCTCCCATTCTGTCGGTTGTCTTTTGGTTTTGTGGACTGTTTCTTTTGTGTGCAAAAGCTTTTTATCTTGATGAAATCCCAATAGTTCATTTTTGCCCTGGCTTCCTCTGCCTTTGGTGATGTTTCTAGGAAGAAGTTGCTGCGGCTGAGGTCGAAGAGGTTGCTACCTGTGTCCTCCTTTAGGATTTTGATGGACTCCTGTCTCCCATTTAGGTCTTTCAACCATTTGGAGTCTATTTTTGTGTGTGGTGTAAGGAAATGGTCCAGTTTCATTCTTCTGCATGTGGCTGTCCGATTTTCCCAACACCATTTGTTGAAGAGACTGTCTTTTTTCCACTGGACATTCTTTCCTGCTTTGTCAAAGATAAGTTGACCATAGAGTTGAGGGTCCATTTCTGGGCTCTCGATTCTGTTCCATTGATCTATGTGTCTGTTTTTGTGCCAGTACCATACTGTCTTGATGATGACAGCTTTGTAATAGAGCTGGAAGTCCGGAATTGTGATGCCGCCAGCTTTGCTTTTCTTTTTCAATATTCCTCTGGCTATTCGGGGTCTCTTCTGGTTCCATACAAATTTTAAGATTATTTGTTCCATTTCTTTGAAAAAAGTGGATGGTATTTTGATGGGGATTGCATTGAATGTGTAGATTGCTCTACGTAGCATTGACATCTTCACAATGTTGGTTCTTCCAATCCATGAGCATGGAATGTTTTTCCATTTCTTTGTGTCTTCTTCAATTTCTTTCATGAGTATTTTATAGTTTTCTGAGTACAGATCCTTTGCCTCTTTGGTTAAATTTATTCCTAGGTATCTTATGGTTTTGGGTGCAATTGTGAATGCGATCGACTCCTTGATTTGTCTCTCTTCTGTCTTGTTGTTGGTGTATAGGAATGCCACTGATTTCTGTGCATTGATTTTATAGCCTGCTACTTGACTGAATTCCTATATGAGTTCTAGGAGTTTTGGGGTGGAGTCCTTTGGGTTTTCCACCTACAGTATTATATCATCTGCAAAGAGTGAGAGTTTGACTTCCTCTTTGCCGATTTGGATGCCTTTGATTTCTTTTTGTTGTCTGATTGCTGTGGCTAGGACTTCTAATACTATGTTGAATAGCAGTGGTGAGAGTGGACATCCCTGCCGCGTTCCTGACCTTAGGGGAAAAGCTCTCAGCTTTTCCCCATTGAGAATGATATTCGCTGTAGGTTTTTCGTAGATGGCTTTTATGATATTGAGGTATGTACCCTCTATCCCTATACTCTGAAGAGTTTTGATCAAGAAAGGATGCTGTACTTTGTCAAATGCTTTTTCTGCATCTATTGAGAGGATCATATGATTCTTGTTCTTTCTTTCGTTAATGTATTGTATCACGTTGATTGATTTGCGGATGTTGAACCAGCCTTGCAGCCCAGGGATAAATCCCACTTGGTCGTGGTGAATAATCCTTTTAATGTACTGTTGGATCCTATTGGCTAGTATTTTGGTGAGAATTTTTGCATCCATGTTCATCAAGAATATTGGTCTGTAATTCTCCTTTTTGATGGGATCTTTGTCTGGTTTTGGGATCAAGGTAATGGTGGCCTCATAAAATGAATTTGGAAGTTTTCCTTCCATTTCTATTTTTTGGAACAGTTTCAGGAGAATAGGTATTAATTCTTCTTTAAATGTCTGATAGAATTCCCCTGGGAAGCCATCTGGCCCTGGGCTTTTGTTTCTTGGGGGATTTTTGATGACTGCTTCAATTTCCTTAGTGGTTATAGGTCTGTTCAGGTTTTATATTTCTTCCTGGTTCAGTTTTGGTAGTTGATACTTCTCTAGGAATGCACCCATTTCTTCCAGGTTATCTAATTTGCTGGCATAGAGTTGCTCAGAATATGTTCTTAGAATTGTTTGTATTTCTTTGGTGTTGGTTGTGATCTCTCCTCTTTCATTCATGATTTTGTTGATTTGGGTCATTTCTCTTTTCTTTTTGATCAGTCTGGCCAGGGGTTTATCAATCTTGTTAATTCTTTCAAAGAACCATCTCCCAGTTTCCTTGATCTGTTCTACTGTTCTTTTGGTTTCTATTTCATTGATTTCTGCTCTGATCTTTATTAGTTCTCTTCTCCTGCTGGGTTTAGGCTTTATTTGCTGTTCTTTCTCCAGCTCCTTTAGGTGTAGGGTTAGATTGTGTATTTGAGACCTTTCTTGTTTCTTGAGAAAGGCTTGTATTGGTATATACTTTCCTCTCAGGACTGCCTTTGCTGTATCCCAAAGATTTTGGACAGTTGTGTTTTCATTTTCATTGGTTTTCATGAATTTTTTTAATTCTTCTTTAATTTCCTGGTTGACCCCTTCATTCTTTAGTAGGATGCTCTTTAGCCTCCATGTATTTGAGTTCTTTCCGACTTTCCTCTTGTGATTGAGTTCTAGTTTCAAAGCATTGTGGTCTGAAAATATGCAGGGAATGATCCCAGTCTTTTGGTACCGGTTGAGACCTGATTTGTGACCTAGGATGTGATCATTTCTGGAGAATGTTCCATGGGCACTAGAGAAGAATGTGTATTTCGTTGCTTTGGGATGGAACGTTCTGAATATGTCTGTGAAGTCCATTTGGTCCAGTGTGTCATTTAAAGTCTTTATTTCCTTGTTGATCTTTTGCTTAGAGGATCTGTCCATTTCAGTCAGGGGGGTGTTAAAGTCCCCCACTATTATTGTATTGTTGTCAATGTGTTTCTTTGCTTTTGTTATTAATTGCCTTATATAATTGGCTGCTCCCATGTTCGGGGCATAGATACTTACAATTGTTAGATCTTCTTGTTGGATAGACCCTTTAAGTAGGATATAGTGTCCTTCCTCATCTCTTATTACAGTCTTTGTTTTAAAATCTAGTTTTTCTGATATAAGAATTGCCACCCCAGCTTTCTTTTGGTGTCCATTAGCATGGTAAATGGTTTTCCACCCCCTCACTTTCAATCTGGGGGTGTCTTTGGGTCTAAAATGAGTCTCTTGCAGACAGCATATGGATGGGTCTTGTTTTTTAATCCAATCTGATAGCCTGTGTCTTTTGATCGGGGTTTTGAGCCCATTTACATTCAGGGTAACTATTGAAAGGTATGAATTTAGTGCCATTGTATTGCCTGTAAGGTGACTGTTACTGTATGTTGTCTGTGTTCCTTTCTGATCTTTGCTGCTTTTAGGCTCTCTCTTTGCTTAGAGGACCCCTTTCAATATTTCTTGGAGGGCTGGTTTCATGTGTGCAAATTCCTTTAGTTTTTGTTTGTTCTAGAAGCTTTTTATCTCTCCTTCTATTTTCAATGACAGCCTAGCTGGATATAGTATTCTTGGCTGCATATTTTTCTCGTTTAGTGCTCTGAAGATATCTTGCCAGTCCTTTCTTGCCTGCCAGGTCTCTGTGGATAGGTCTGTTGCCAGTCTAATGTTTCTACCCTTGTAGGTTACATATCTCTTCTCCCGAGCTGCTTTCAGGATTTTCTCTTTGTCTGTGAGACTTGTAAGTTTTACTATTAGATGTCAGGGTGTTGACCTATTTTTATTGATTTTGAGAGGGGTTCTCTGTGCCTCCTGGATTTTGATGCCTGTTTCCTTCCTCACATTAGGGAAGTTCTCTGCTATTATTTGCTCCAATATACCTTCTGCCTCTCTCTCTCTTTCTTCTTCTTCTGGGATCCCAATTATTCTAATGTTGTTTTGTCTTATTGAATCACTTATCTCTCGAATTCTGCCCTCGTGATCCTGTAGTTGTTTCTCCCTCTTTTTCTCAGCCTCTTTACTTTCCATCATTTGGTCTTCTATATCGCTGATTCTCTCTTCTGCCTCATTTATCCTCGCAGTTAGTGCCCCCATTTTTGATTGCACCTCATCAATAGCCTTTTTGATTTCGACTTGGTTAGATTTTAGTTCTTTTATTTCTCCAGAAAGGGTTTCTCTAATAACTTCCACGCTTTTTTCAAGCCCAGCTAGTATCTTTAAAGTCATGATTCTGAATTCTAGGTCCGACATCGTACTAATGTCCGTATTGAGTAGGTCCCTGGCTGACGGTACTACCTCTTGTTCTTTTTGCTGAGGTGATTTTTTTCTTCTTGTCATTTTGTCCAGAGGAGAATAGATGAATGAGAGAATAAAATGCTAACAGGTTTACAACGTCCCCAGCAAATATACTGTATACAAATCAGAAAAGACCTGAAACCAGGGGAAAAGAAAGGGAAAGAAAGAAAAAAGAAAGAGAGAGAAAAAAAAAGATAAAAACAAAAACAGAACAATACAAAAAAAGCAGAATGTGATCAAATATGATCAGGCTAGTGCATAGATCAGTGGCACACACTAGATTTTGGGCGTATTTTGATCTGTTAGAAAAAAAGTGCCTCCTAAAATTTTAAAGGAAGAAAGACATATATGTACAAAATAAGGGTTGATACAATGAAGGGATAGAAGATGACTGTAAAGATAAAAATTATAAAAGATTTTATAAAAGGACTTGATAAGATAAGTTGTTTGAAGAAAGAAAGAAGATTTAAAAAAAAAAAAGAAAAAAGGGAGAGAATGTGATCAGGCAGGAGACTAGAACAGAACCATACACTAGTGATTTAGGGTATATTTTTATCTTTTAGAAGAAATTGTATCTCAAAATTTTAAAGAGAGAACAACTTATATATATATGCCAAAAATAAGGGTAACTAATATGAAGGGATAAAATATGACTGTAAAAATGAAAAATAAAAAATGTTTTTTCTTTTTAAAAAAGAGATTGATAAGATGTTGGTTGAAAAAGGGAAAAAGAAAAAGAAAAAAAAAACAGTTAAGAAAAATTAACTTTGATGAACTAATGAATCATGGTAAAAAAAAGCCATGAATTCTATATGCAGTATTCCCCTAGCGCTGGAGTTCTCCCGTTCTCCTTGATCGGTAAACTTGGTCTTGGCTTGCTGGCTGTTCGTGCTGATCTTCTGGGGGAGGGGCCTGTTGCTGTGGTTTCCAAATGTCTTTGCCGGAGGCTGAATTGCCCCGCCCTTGTCGGTCCGGGCTAAGCAAGCTGCTCGGGTTTGATCTCAGGAGCTTTTGTTCCCTGCAAGCTCTCCGTACAGCCTTGGAGGAGCAGGGCAAAAATGGTGGCCTCCCAATCTCCACCCGGAGGAGCTGAGAACTCGGGGCCCCGCTCCTCAGTGCGCCCCCAGAGAAAAGCAGTCACTCCCTTGTCCCCGGTCTCCGGCCGCACTCCGTGCTCACCCGGCCTGTGACCGAGCGTTTGTATCTCTGGCACCCGACCCCGTGTGGAGTCTCCAATCCCAGCAGATCCCTGCGGTGCGTTCCCGCGCCGCTCCTCCCCGGGAAGGAAGGGGAGTCTCCCCAGCTCTGCCGCTTGTTGGGTCCCTGCTGCAGGAGCAGTGGCCCGACTGGGCCGCGGATCACAGTTTATGGCCACCCCGAGCTGAGAGCCCGCGCCTTGGCTCCGTCTCTGCAGCCGGCTTCCCCGCTCCGATACCTGGGAGCTCTGGCGCACTCAGGCTCCCCCGGTCTTTCTGTGACCCCAAGGGTCCTGAGACCACACTGTCCCGCGAAGGTTCCACCCCCAGCTTAGCCACTGGAGCGACGTCCCTCAGCGGAGCCAACTTCTAAAAGGTCCGATTTTGTGCTCCGCGGCTCTATCACTTGCCAGAAGCGGCCGGCGGAGGCCCCTCCCCCGCCAACTATCCTCCCGAATATCGCCTCGGATTCACTTCTCCGCACGTCCTGCCTTCCAGTAAGTTGTCGCTTCTCTGTTCAGAGAGTTGTTGCTACTCTCCTCTTCGCTCTCCTGTTGAGTTCGTAGGTGTTCAGAATGGTTTGGTCCCTATTCAGCTGAATTCCTGAGACCAGACGAAATCTAGGTCTCCTACTCCTCCGCCATCTTGCTCCGCCCCCCCAAGAAGCAGTCCCTGTTGTCTTTTTTAAAAGATTTATTTATTTTAGAGAGGGAGTATGTGAGTGGTGGGGAGGGACAGAGGGAGAGGGAAAGAGAAAATCTCCAGCAGACTCCCCACTGCGTGCAGAGCCTGTCCCGGGGCTCGATCCCAGGACCCTGAGATCATGACCTGAGCCGAAACCAAAAGTCGGATGCTTAACCAACTGAGCCACCCAGGCGCCCCTAAAAAGTCATTCTTTTTTTTTTTTTAAAGATTTTATTTATTTGTTAGAGCACAAGCAGGGGGAGTGGCAGGCACAGGGAGAAGCAGGTTCCCCGCTGAGCAGGGAGCCCGATGTGGGACTTGATCCCAGGACCCTGGGATCATGACCTGAACTGAAGGCAGACACTTAACCTACTGAGCCACCCAGGCATCCCAAAAAGTCATCTTTGTTAAAGAAATTTGAAAACTACTGATAATTGGAGAAATGATAATGGCAAAAATTAATATTTGAGGGCTTTACTATATATTTGCCAGATACTATATTAAGTACTTAAAATGGTTATTTCATTTAATTTGCACAGTTAATTATGAAGTTGGTAGATATTATCCCCAGTTTGTAGATGTAGTGGGAAAAATGACCTTAATTTTATTCACCTGGAGAAAACTATTGATAGTTTGTTTTGGTCCTACTTTTCTTTGGATATATACTTTTTTTCCCTTCTTATAATGTAGAAACTGTTAAATGGACCACTTTTTAGTTAAAGATGTGAGAGCATTTTGGGTTATTAAGTAATAATTCTTATACATTAAATAGTTGAGTTTTTTAATAATTAAATTGCTTTCAGTTACCCCACACTGAGAAAAAAATATTTTAAATGTACCAGTTTGATATAACATTTCCTTGTTTAATACTGAGATTGTATACTTTCTCATGTTTATTGGTTATAGGCCTGTCATATGGTTATGACAATTTTTTCCAGTTAAAATAAGATAAAAACAGAGAGGGAGGAAAACCATAAGGGTCTCATTGTCTTTTGATTTTATTTTAGTATTTTTGGAGATTTTTTCATCAAGTTAAATGTATCAGTCTTTTCCTTTTAGTTTCCTCCGTTTGATATTATGTTCAGAAGGGCTTTCCTACTCAAAGATGATAGATATCCTTATTCATCTAGATTTTATTTTAATACTTAAGTGTTTCCATTTTTTCAAAATTAGAATAGTATTTTATTCAATGATTCTATACTCAGTATAAAACAATTTTGATAAAAGGAAATTTTTAAACGATAAGGTGAAATTTCCATAATCTCACAAAAATAAATCTCCTAAGAGTAAATTTTTAGTGTATGTCCTTCCAGAATTTTTTCTTTGCGTATAGTGAGATTGAGACCATGTGAATATATTTTATGGTTCTGTATCATTTTTAGTGATTTCAGAGTTTTCAGTTTTATAAATTTGCCATATATTTAGCCTATATCCTATTGTTGGGCATTTAAATTGATATCTAGTTTTTTGTAATAGATCTGCAGTGAACACTCATAGATATCCTCCCACCTCACTTCTCTATTTAAGGTAAATTCCTAGAAGTGAAATTCTTGGGCCTAATATTATATCTGTTTCTAATCTGGGTCTACTCCCCCTTATTCCTTAAACTAGAATCTTGAAGTGCTCATCATCCTCACCTGCCACATTCAACTGCTAATAAAATACTGTAGATTCTGTTCCCAATATAATTTCTCATATGGTACACTTCTCTCTATCTAAACTGCTTCTAATCTCAGGCATGATCTTCACTGACGTGGGCTTGCAGTAGCAATTAAAGCATTTTTCCACCTCTTTTATCAACTCTAATGCATTTTCCACAGCAGCCAAAGTGATCCCTTAAAAACATAAATGTAACATGAGTAGAAAGCTGATAGTCCTGCTCAAATTCCTTCCCTGCTTCCCAAGGCCCTCCAAGATCAGGCCTCTTGTCTTGTACTATCTACCCCCTCACTAAACTCCAACCATACTGGCCTCTTTTTCCTTCAAATTCTCTAGGCTCGCTCCTTCCTGCCTTGGGGCCTTTAAGCATACTGTCCTTTTTCCTTGGAAATCTCTTATCTCCTCTTTTTGCTTAGCCAGCTCCTTCCCATCACTCAAAGTTCATCTTAAGTGTCACTACCTCAGAGAGAGCTTCCCGGATCCACAAGGGAATAATCCACATTATTCCCTTCATAGCATTATGCTTCTTTTCTTCATAGCTTAAACCTCGCTTTCTAATTGCAGCATTTACGTTTGTATCTGCCTCCTCTCCAGACAAGTCCCATGAGAGCAAGAGTTGTTTCAGCTCTCTTCACCATAGTCCATGCAGCACCTAGTAGTTAGGTGCTCAGAATCTTTAGAATAAGTTCATGTTGCCACATCACTCATTAGATAAATAGAACCAATTTATACTCTTATTTGACTTTGGGATGATTTTTTTACATTTAAATTTGTCGGGGTATGTGGTGCAAGATGGCAGGGATTTATTTAACTTGATTTTTTTTCTCAGTTAGCCACTTATCCTGTAACCTACATTTATTCTGTAATTCAGCCTTTTCTCACTTCTTTAAAATACCATAATTATATTACTGTAAATTCTTATATCTTAAATATCTTTCTGGACTTTCTTTTCTGGTACATTGTTCTGTCAACCCAGGTGCCCTGACCACACTATTGTAGTTATTTTTGCTGTGTGGTGTAGTTATTTGGTAGGCAAATTCTTCTTCATTGCGTTAACTTTTTATTTCTATCCTGTGTTCTCCCAGATGAAGTTTTGACTGGAATTTCAATTGAAATTTTTTTTATTAAATAGCTTTTTAAAATAATTTTTTATTGTTATGTTAATCACCATACATTACATCATTAGTTTTTGATGTAGTGTTCCATGATTCATTGTTTGTGCATAACACCCAGTGCTCCACGCAGAACGTGCCCTCCTTAATACCCATCACCAGGCTAACCCATCCCCCCACCCCCCTCCCCTCTAGAACCCTCAGTTTGTTTTTCAGGGTCCATCAGTCTCTAATGGTTCGTCTTCAATTGAAATTTTATTGAATTTACAAAGTAATATTTAGTTTTCCCATCTACAAACATACTTTGTTCCATGTCCTTTTCAATATTTTACAGTTTTCTTTATAGATCCTAAACATTTCTGAATTTTAGTCTTAGGGATTTTTTTATAGCTACTGGGGGAAATGGTTTTTCTAGTTATATTTTCTTTTTTTTTTAAAGATTTTATTTATTTGAGAGAGAGAGAGCACAAGAGGGAAGAGGGTCAGAGGGAGAAGCAGACCCCCCGCTGAGCAGGGAGCCCTGATGTGGTACTCGATCCCCGGACTCCAGGATCATGACCTGAGCCGAAGGCAGTTGCTTAACCAACTGAGCCACCCAGGCGCCCTCTAGTTATATTTTCCACCTGCTAATTGCTGATGTAGAGAAAAGTTCTTAATTTGGGGGTTTTGTTCTTTGTTATTTATTTATTTATTTTGTATAGTTATAAAATAATTATAAATTATAAAATAATTATAAAAATTTATTACTATTTATTATTTCTCATAAGTTTTAAATTCTTTTGGGTTTTAAAGATAGACTAATAACAACTTGTAACAGAGCACTTTTAATATGTTTATTCCAGTATAGAAATATTTCAAAGCTCTGATATTATTCTGTTATGTTTGTAGCTTGAGATTAATCATAAATATCTTATTTGCTTTCACTGTAATAATTACAATTCTATATTTGAGTAGAAGTAGGAATGTAGTCAGCAGTTTAAGGTTGCTTTAGAAAATGAATTGAAATCAGGAAAATAGGGATTTTTTTTTTCCTGTTAAACTTTTCACAAAGGAATATTGCAAACCAGAATTGGTAAGACTATCTCAGTTTCTTCTTTTCTTTTTTTTTTATTTTAAGATTTTATTTTTAAGCAATTGAAGTGAGGCTCAAGTTCAAAACCCTGAGATCCAGAGTCACATGCTCTACTTACTGAGTCAGGCACCCCAGAACTATCTTAGTTCTAAAATAGTGTTTTTCTCCCACAGGAAGTAGTTCTGAAAGATGGAAGAATTGAAAGACTAAAGTTGGAACTTGAAAGGAAAGATGCTGAAATCCAGAAGCTGAAAAATGTGATCACTCAATGGGAGGTTTGTAATTATTTACTGCTGTAAACTAATTCTATAAAATTGCACTTTTCTGTTTTTCTTTTATGTTAATATATATGATTAATTAGAAATAATATTTCTGTTTAGGTTTTTAAACTCTCATTTAATGATATAAAATCTGAATGACAATATGATTTTTAATCATGTGAAAATATATGTAACATTAAATTTGCCATTTTAACCATTTTTAAGTATATAATTTATTGGCATTAATTATCTTCAGTGTTGTGTAGTTATCAACACTATCTATTTCCAGAACATTTTCATCATCCCAAATTCTGTACCCATAAATAACTTCCCATTTCCCTTTTCTTTGCAGCCCCCGTAACCTCTAATCCCAATGAATTTGCTTAATCTAGATACTTCATATAAGTGGAATCATATTTGTCTTTGTGTGTCTAGCTTAATTCACTTAGAGTAATGTTTTCAAGTTTCATCCATATTTTTGCATGTATCAGAATTTCATTCTTCTTATGGCTGAATAATAGTCCATTGTGTGTGTGTGTATGTATGTGTGTGTATATATATATATATATATATATATATATACACACACATATATTTACACTACATTTTGTTTATTCTATTTATGGATACTTGCATTGTTTCCACCATTTCACTGTTGTGAACAGTGCTGCCATGAACATAAGTGTACAAGTATCTGAGTCCCTGCTTTCAGTTCTTTTGGGTATATACCTAAAAGTGGAATTGCTGGATCATTTAAATTCTGGAGAAACTGCCAGATTGTTTTCCATAGCACCTGCACCATTTTACATTCCCATGATCTGTGTACAAAGGATCCAGTTTCTCCACATCCTCGCCAACACTTGTTATTTATACAATTTTTTTTAAACCAAGAGCTACATGTTACCCTTTTACTTGCTTCTTTAGGCTTTTCAGAAAATCTCTTATTCGTCTCAAGTGTCATTCTTTTTTTGACTAATATTTATTCACTCAACAGTTATTTATTGAGTGCCTATAATGTGCCAGGTACTTTTCTGGGCCCTACATAATGTAATAGTGAGAAAAATGATAAATCAAGTTCCAGCCCTGATGGTTCTTATATTTTCCTTTCTCCTTTACACATGCCTTTAGGAATCATCCCAGCTAAAACTTTTTTTTGGACTGCATCCACCCATCTCCCTTAGCTTTTTCTTTGTGATTTATATTTTCCTTTTCTTTTGTTGAGCACAACAAAGATAAAGAAGTTGTGGCGTGTGTGTGTGATGGAATATTATTCAGCTATAAAAAGAATGAAATCTTGCCATTTGCAACAACATGGATGGATCTAGAGAATATAATGCTAAGTGAGATAAGCCAGTTAGAGAAAGACAAACACCATATGATCTCACTCATATGTGGAATTTAAGAAACAAAACAAAAGGGAGAAGAAAGAGAGACAAACCAAGAAACAGACTCTTAACTATAGAGAACAAACTGGTGGTTACCAGAGGGGAAGTGGGTGGAGGGATGGGGAAAATAGGTGATGGGGATTAAAGAGTACACTTGTGATGAAAAAAATAGAATTAAATAAATAAACCCAAAGCTTCATAAATTATGTGCAGAAAAAAAGAACTGCAATTACAACCACTGGATTGGTGCTAAGTATATATATACTTCAATTCTTACTGAAAAACTCGACCTAAATATATTATAAGATGTATATAAATATATTTATAAGATGTATATAAAATATATATGTGTGTGTGTGTGTGTGTGTGTGTGTGTGTGTGTGTATACACACACACACACACACATGCATGAGGCCTGGAGTGAAGACAGTGTAGTAAAACAATGAAGAGGTATGGAGTGTGAGAGGAAGAGCACATTTTGAATAGGTTTGGGCAGAGAGGACTAATAGTCCATTTTGTATATGCTAAGTTTGAAATGGCTATGGATGTAGGCATAGATGTTCAGGATGCAGCTGAACTCACAATATATGTATCATTTAACTTAGTTAACTTAAGTTCTCTCTTTTTCATGAAATTAAAAATACTAATAAGGGTCCTGTATATTTCATTTATGCTCTTATAAATTGCATGGCATTAGTATGTTACACATTTTGTTTTTATAGATAAATTTGCTATTCAGGGTTGTATATACAAAACTATATATGCCATTTTTATGGGCAACATAAAGATTTTTCATTGATAATTTTGCTCATTTGCGATTTTTGCTTTATGAGCTGACTTTAGACCCGAAGGCTGCTGCAAGAGGTGTCTCTGTACCTTGGACAAAAGACTTGAGCTGGAGATAGAGTTTGGCAAGATATTAACATTGATTGAGGCCCTGGGAGAGAATTTTTTAGATACAGTTTCATATTCATAGTGGATATATATTCATAGTGAATATACTTGTAGTTAACTATGTATGTTTTTCCCCTTCATATTTTTATGTGTCCATCTGACTTACCTCCCTCATTTATTCCTAAGCTTCTCAAAAGTTCTTCCTTTATATTTACTGTGGTGTTTACTTTTCTCTTCAGTGTATTGTCTGCAATATCACTGAATATCATTACTGGTTTATTAGCAATTTACTGGATAGAGTGTTTAGTAAAAGCCATCTCTATTTGCCTTGATTTAAAATACATTAAAAATGTTTTACAAGAAAGATTTTTGAATCAGTAGCTTCTGTACTTATGTGCCTACGTGTTAAGAGAAGAAATGACAGGTTTCTTATACTGATCTGCTTTCTTTCTCTGATCTTTTGTTTTTCCACAATGTATTAAATTTATTGTTTTCTACAATGTATTAATATATTAAATATTTATAAATAATTAAGTCTGCTTAAGATATGTTAAATAAGGTATTGTAGGGAGAAAATTCCTTGGAATAAAGATGTTAATGTGGGAACATATTTCCTCTTGTTCATAAGTGTATAATTGTGTCATCTATGTATTATGAGAAGCTAAATCATTTGGAAAAAGAAATTGAAAAAGAATTGAAAGATATTCCAGTGAATTACTAATTCATATCGGCTAAAAGTTACTTTAACAACATATAGTTAATGAAATAATGAGAGATTAATAAAGCCTTAAATGAGCAGACATAGTACTGTGCTGTATAGTCCTGTAACTACTGTGTGTATGTACCTAGGCACTCTCAGTAGTTAGTAGCCACATATTGGACCATGGCAGATGTAGAACACATGCAGAAAGTTTTGGTATAGAACTCTGGACAGTTTTGGTCTAGAGCTGTGAATCATCTTTCTCTGTTTTCATCTAATTATTTTGAATTGTATAGGGTTTTAAGGAAAAAAAAGAGAAAGAACTTCAAGAAAATTTGGTATTATCCTGAATTTTCTCCGGTTTTATCTCTTTCTTCTTTATTTTCCACCACCTATAATATTAATTTCTAGTATTGTACCACGGAATTAATGTAGGAGGAGATAGTACTGAATACATTTTCCTCCATCCTACTTCTTTCAAAAGTAATTTCTGTCTTTCAGCAAGCCTAGAATTCATAGCTCCATAAGTTCAGAGTAAATCATTAATTACACCATTTACTTTAAATTAAATATTTTTTCTTTGACTATAGGCAAAGTATAAAGAAGTAAAGGCAAGAAATGCACAGTTATTGAAAATGCTTCAGGAAGGTGAAAGTAAGTGATTTCTGTGTTTTTAGAATTAAAAGTAACCTTTAAAAGTATTTGAAGATAATTTTTCAAGATATATGATTAACTCAATAAAATAAAAAATTTTCCCAGAGTGATTCAGATTGAATTGTTGCTGATAATTTTATTATTACAAGTCACTCTTACAGCACCTTAGTATAACACAAGTTTCCAACTATTCAGGTAAGAGAAAGCTTGAAATTTCAATTCTTATAAAGTATTGGACTACATTCGGCAGGAAACCAAGAATAGATCTTGCTTAAGATTCTCTTTTTAATTATTAGAGGAGAATGCCTATCATCATTTTAGGTTTTCCTTCTCCCTTTCCCCCTAGTCTTTTTTTTTTAATCCATTTATTGATTTTAGAGTGAGAATGAGAGAGAGAGAATGTGTGTGCACACATGAGCAGGGGAAAGAGCAGAGGGAGAGGGACAAGCAGATTCCATGCTGAGCACAGAGCCCAACATGGGGCTCGATCTCACAACCCTGAGATCATGACCTGAGCCAAAACCAAGAGTTGGACACTTAACTGACTGAGCCACCCAGGTACCCCTCCCCAACTCTTTATACTTTTGCGGCCCCTCTAAATTTTGGCAGTATTTCACCAGCAGGAAGCCAAGGAAATCAATCAAAAATGATTAGAGATAATCACATTAGTAAAGTAGATGTTAAATGAAGCCCCTCCACAACATCAGTAGCATTCCTGATTATGTATACCTAGTGATACTTACCTTGAAAGTTCTATGAAAATTTTTCATTCATAACAGAAATGGAAGTGTGTTGATTTTTTTAATATGAAGCTCATGCAAAGGAAATTATAAATCATAAAAGTCACATAGAAAGACCTGAATAAGAGAAAATCTTCTGAATAGACAAAATTAAATTTAATAAATAGTTTTCCCTGTTAATAAGTGTCAGTGATATCCCAAGTCTCTTGTGAGTACTGTATAGTGTTCAAGAAATTGTGAAACTCACCTTGAATCAGAATAAACAAGATACCAAAAATTGAAGATACTGGGAGTGGAATTGTCCAATCAAAATTGTAAACTATATTAAAAAACAGTTATCAAAACATATGAGTAAAAACCAGGAATCATGTTCAGTTGAACAGAATATATGCTGTTGAAATAAATTCAAACTTATTGTTTGATAACTTTACTATTTTTTATAATCTAATTTATACAGCTTAACAATGATGAAATAGAAGTTAAAGAATAATGGGGAAAGGCATTATTTGAAGAAGTTAAAGAATAATGGAGAAAGAACATTCTGGGATTAATTTAGATCTGTGCATGTAATAGAGTCCCATGTGGATCATGTGGATCATTTAATAGATCTGTGGCTGTTACAGAGTTCCATGTGGATCATTTAATGAACAAAATTATGAAAAAAAATAATTGTTTACAAGCTGTATTTCTAATTGAAGAAATTAGGGATATCATTGGACATTGGATGCATGATTTTTAAATATGTAAAAACAGTAATATTCCTATTTAGGGAAACATTTGTGAAAAGTGAGAAAGTTAACTGATAAAAGCTTTCTCTCAAAAATATATTTAAGATGGCTACGAGTAAATAACATCAGTGTTCATACTGTATACTATAAAAAAAAATCCAAGTGGGGATGCCAACCTGGCTCAGTTGGTAAAGTGTGCGACTCTTGATCTCAGGGTGATGAGTTCAAGCCCAATATTGGGTGTAGAGATTACTTTAAAAAAAAATAACAAGTAGCTTGGTGATGGGCATTAAGGAGGGCATGTAATGTGATGAGCACTGGGGGTTATATGCAACAAATTAATCATTGAACACTACATCAAAAACTAGTGATGTACTACATGTTGGCTAATTGAATTTAAGTTTAAAAAAAAAAAATCCAAGTAGGAGAATTTTATATAGAACCATTATATAAAAAATACAGTACGTTAGAGCACACAGATGCTAGCATTTATAATGTGAGTGTGAATACAGTCATCTCCAATATAATGCAACACATATTCTTAAAAATTACCAATCTCTGTGAAAGCACACAATTAAAACCACAAGGTTTATTGGGAAATGGGGTTAGGAAGGTGCAACACTCAAAAAAAAAAACTTCTTCAGAGACACATTTAAAAAAAGTTGGGCATCTAATAAAAACAGTAACACAGTTTTACACATGTTAAAGTGGTTAAGCACAAATACTGTAATAAGTATGGCACTTTACCTGAAAGACTGCCTTAAGTTTGCTTGAGGAAATAGGCCTCAGAGGGTCTGCAGATTGTGTGTTACTATGAAGCAGTGGAAGGATGGAAAGTTGGTGTGGTTCTTAACAGTGGACAGAAATAGCTGGTTGATATTTGAGGTGTGTGCATGGGTGCTGTTTTCTGTATTTGTGAAATTATTCTCAAGCAAATGCAAAATTCATGTTATGTTCAGGTTGTTTCATAATACAGCAATCTCAGTGAAACAAATTCGTGTTTTCAAAACAAGCATGTTATTGGAAAACTGACTATAATTGAAATGTTACATAATTCTTAAAAATCACAAGTTCTAAGTGAGTATGCCTAATTCTGGGGAGTGGGAATGTAAAAGTTACCAAGTGGAATCTTGAGAGACTGTGATTTGATTCTTGATGCAGTGTCTCACTTTACTACATTAAACTATGATAGATAAATTTGAATTATAGTGTTATATTGGTAGAGCTGTGGTGATAACAGTAGTCATATATTTGATCTTTTCCTCCTTCACTAAATTTATTACAGTTTTGTCTCTTCAGCCTCTCCTAGTTTGTTTTCAAAGTCGAGGAGTTAGTTTTTCATGCATCATAACCATTACCATGGGTTAAAGAAGTTGTTAGCCATGTGAAGATTTTTAAAGCTTAGGAAACCTAGGGGCCAAAATGTAGATAAATCTCTTGCTTCCCCAAAGAGGGAAAACCTCCAGACAAAGGAATAGTTCTAAAAGACCACAGGTGTATGTCATCAGTTATGATCATATGAGCTACATTTACCTGACAGTGCTTTATTGGTATGAACAGTCAGATAAAAATCATTTTTGTGGGCCTTACGGTACTGCTCACCCTGACAATTTAACAAAACAAAACAAAAACACCCTACCTTGTTTTTAAAATCTTGCTTTAAGATTAGTCAAGATATGTTTTATCCCTATGAGAAATTGTTTCTGTCCTTGTCCTCTTTAGAATAGCTGGAAACATTTTATCTTTCAAGATATCTATACAATTAATATTTTAACACCACAGAAAATGTAAAATTTCCAAGAAAAACTGCTGTAGTAATAATGATCAGAATTTACCAGTGAAAAAATAAGAGCTATATAGAATTAAGAAATACATTCATTCAGTATAAGGACAGTTAATCTTTGCCCAACTGCACTGCTGTCTTGGTTCACTAAAGTGTATTGTTCAAGTATTTGAGTGATTAAAAAGATTATACTGCTGTTTTTCCTTTCTTGTCAGTGAAAGATAAAGCAGAAATACTTCTGCAAGTTGATGAATCACAAAGTATCAAGAATGAGCTAACTATACAGGTAAGAAAAACTGAAATATACAGGACTGATTTTCTTAAGCTATTTTTCTTTAGTCCTAAATTATGAAACTTGGTTAAACAAAAATACATCCCATCACACTGTGATAAAATGAAACAAATTATACTTCATTATTATCATGTAATAGCAAATGAAGGAAGATTCTGTTTACTGTGCTGAGGGGAGGGAGTTATGTCCTGAAGACTAAGGGAAGATAAGGTTGTATTTTACTTGATGCAGACTCATATAGAGATAAAAAGGGCAGATAGAACTTATCCTATTCATGGATTTGACTTTTTCCCCTTCCCATCCTTACTGTGCATTTTCTCTTAGAATAGTGAGCTTCTCCTCTCTGTCTTTAATATATAACTGAGTAAAATGCTTAACTGAAATTGTGTGTGTGCTTGGTGGTTCTCCTCTGATGTCTGTTCATCTAGAAATAAATTCATCATTGTGACTAAGTGTTACGAATTAAGAGTATTTGCCTAAAGAGACAGTCTTTTTTAAATTGAATGTTTGGTTTTAGGTGACTTCACTTCATGCCGCATTAGAACAAGAAAGATCTAAAGTGAAAGTATTACAAGCAGAACTAGCCAAATACCAGGTATGCTTTTATAATTTTGAAAGTGTTCTCATCACAAATAATACATTTAGAATAGATACTATGTGAGAATAAAGTACTATTTTATTCAGTCCAAAATCTGTTTGCCAAACATATTAATAATTTTGTTGTTATTGGTCATATAATTTACACTTTAGAAAATGTTAGGGTTATCCTGAATATTGGTACATACAGCAATAACTAAGTAAAATCCTTGGTACATGATGTGGCATATGTGTCAGTGAATCATTTTGAGGGACAGTACATAATGACATTTGTCCTATTATATAAATTTGATCACTTGGGTACAGCAGTTTCTCCTAGATATCTCCATTGTAAAGATATCTTTTACCCTTTATAATTAATAAATATGTGAAGTGATACTTTGAGATTGTGTGAATATCCTTTTCTTTTTACCCAGTGTTTTTAGCTTCCATTGTGATATTTTTATCAGTTATTATTTTGGTGGTTGCAAAAATAGTGACTTTTTCTAATTCTATTATTTCTTCTGCATTTACAAGCTGGCATTCAGCATTTTTTTCTGGACGAAGCAGTAAAAAAAAAAAAATCAGTTCTTTGTTTCAGTATATGTGTATATGTATATATGTGTATACACACACACATATATTTGTATGTATGTATGTGTGTCTAAGTCATGATATAAAAATGTGTTAGTTAATGTGGGGGGGGTCATAGTCAAAACGGTTTGAAAGCCACCACTGTTGGCCTGGAGAACATAGAAATTTTAACAGCCCCAGGTTTGACCTCGCTTCAGTCTAGGAAGGAGAATTCCCTTTGCCTGGGAGACTTCAAAAAGGATCCTTGAATTTTGTGTGGGGTTTTTTGTTTTGTTTTGTTTTTGTTTTTAATCTTGTTGAAAAACAAGGTAAGAGTTTTAAGCTGTGTAACACTGGTGCTTACGCATAGTGGGTATCTACTTTGTAGGAAAGTTTTTAGTAAATGTATTTGTATTTTCCTGCTACAGGAAATAAATTTTGTTTTTAATACATGGTATTACACATCTCAGGTCCCATATACCCTCTTCTACTTTTTTTTTCTCTGAATGAATCTGTGCAAAACTTTGATTTGGTCAGGAATGAATAATGGCATTCTTATACTTGATTTTTCTTTTTTATAAAAAAGTTTGATGTAGAAATGTTTGTGACCACCAAGAGGGAAGTTATGAGCAGAACAAGGATGAAAGCAACAAAGAGTAGCTGCCAACACTAGTAAATGGGTCTGGATTCCATGTGCCCCGGATAGAACCACCAGTTTAAGAAATGCACTTCCACAGACAAGTACTAGTTCCCAAACTTGGCTGACCACGAAAGTGACCAAGAATCACTTGGGAACTTTATGAATTACAGGTTTTTCTGCCCACTTCTGGTAATTATAAATAAATAGATCCGGGACAAAGTCTAGACATCAGAATTTGAAAAATATTACCATTTTAGGTGATTCTATGATCAACTAAGTTTGGGTATCATTGCCATAATTTATAAAAATGGAGGAGAAAACTATAAAATTATTGTAAGGAAAATACATCAAACCATTAATTATGGTTAAAATGGGGGATTGAATAGTTAAGGATGATTTTAATTTTCTTTTTTGTACCTTGGTACTTTCTGTATTTCTGCAATGAGTATTTGCTTTTTAAATTAGAGTCAGGAAGAAAATGTTATATTAAAAGTTATGTAAAATACTTCTTTTAAGCTCCTCCCTCTTTCCTTGGCTCAAATCAAATTCCATAGGTTGAGTTTTATTTGGAGCAAATTAAATACAGATTCATATATGTCACTGAGCAATATGAAAAGTATAACCTGCTTTTCAACCCACTGATGAACAAAATCAGATTTCTAATGCTGTCTAATATGAACAAGACTAACTTGGATTAGAAATTGAATTATCCTAAAAGGTAATGAACTGAATTAGCAAATTTGCTGATTATATGAAGCAAATTGTTTATTTTAGTATTGATCAAAAATTACATATTTTTAAAAACCTGGGACAGTCCAGGCTCTAACAAATAAAATATTGGTGATCTTACTAAGTCTAAACTAATTCAAGTAGAAGTAACTGCTTCATATAACCTGCTTTAACCATTTGTAAAAAAATAACCTTGTAAAAATAATTTAGTGGTATGCACATTCAAATTTACAACAAACTCAAAAAAATTGTTTGTTTCTCATATTCAAAATGCCTTTGGTCTCGTTTATTCTTAAAATGAAATTGCCCCCAAAATGATACTTCCTAAATAATTTGCCCTATTTTTCTTTACAGGGTGGCAGAAAAGGGAAAAGAAACTCTGAATCCGACCAGTGTAGGTGATTCCATTAGCCTTTGAGGTCAACACAAAAATTAAAACTTTCAGGGTTTTGCAAAAATGTATATATTTAATGCTGTGCAACTGCTAAACTATGCAGTTTTGTTGAAGAAACTTTAAAATGATTAGCTCACTAACAGTCTATAATTTTATGTCCTTTTGGCTTAAAGTGAAAAGAAGAAAAATAGAATTCCAGCAGAACTCAATGATTATTGTTTACTATCCATACTTCTTATCACTTTAGTTTTTCATCAGTCAATAAAATTAATTTACTCTTCCAGTAATATGTTTGATTTTTTAAATTTTCAGAAACAATGTGAAAGTAATATTAGTAAATTGGATTGTTTAAGTTCAGTGAATATTTACTCAGCACTTTCTGCATGCTAAACCCTACAGGATCTGCAAAATAAGTGAAAAAAGGTGGATACCCTCAAGTAGCTTATGCTTAGGGGACATAGAAGTGGGGGAGGTGTAAAGACAACAGCAAAAGTAATTACCATACATATTAGTGTGATAGCATATTGTTTGGAAATTGAGAAAACTTGTATGAGATAGTTTTTAGAGGGTAGATACCTTTGCTGTAAATTTGTTGAGAGGCAGTCCAGGCAGAAGGAGCAAAATCTGTGCTGAAATACTTGTTTAAAGAACAGTCTGTCTTGTGGACAGAAGCATGACACACTGAGAAAAGAAAAATTGTTGAAGTGGGGGAGGAATGAATGAGAGATTTAATAGGTTTCATCAGTCGCTAAAATAAATAGTAGTTTATGGGATTGATTTTGTTCTTAGTGTAGTCAGTGAAATACAAATATGATTCATTAAAATACAGGTTTTTTGGTTGTACAACAAAAATGAATACATAAATACTGACCTTGGCCTCCAAAACCAGTATTAAATGAAAAATTCCACTTCATGTAAGTGTTTGAGGAAAAAAATACTTAATGTCATCATTGCTTTTATGTGTAGGTTCTTCCATGAGGTTACATGAACCTTGCAAAGAATTGTGACTTCTTATTTTTCCCTATATTCCTAGCACTTAGTCCTTTGTGTGGCACAGAATGGATACTGAATAATTATTTAATAAAGTAGTAAAGCTTTTGTAGATAGTTTTTTCCTAATTTTACTTTTGATTAAGAATAGATGCCATTAGGGCATCTATTGGGTGGCTCAGTTCGTTAAGCGACTGCCTTCGGCTCAGGTCATGATCCTGGAGTCCCGGGATCGAGTCCTGCATCGGGCTCCCTGCTCAGCAGGGAGTCTGCTTCTCCTTCTGACCCTCTTCCCTCTCATGCTCTCTATCTCTCATTCTCTCTCTCTCTCAAATAAATAAAATCTTAAAAAAAAAAAAGAATAGATGCCATTAGAACCTAAATCATTAAATTTATATGGTCATATTCCATGGTGCCATATTTTTCAACTCTGATGAACAAAATCTAATTTCTAATGTCCTATATGAACAAGCTAGACAGAACTTGAATAATTTCAATTATAACTGTAGTTTATGAACTGAATTACCAAGCACACTGTATCATCTGCTTTGGATGCCTGCATATTATCCATTTAGTGCATTATCTAACATCTAGCACAGTGCCTGGCACATAGTAGACGCTAAACAGATAATGCCATTTTCTACTGGTGTATATTGATTTAAAATCACCTGGGCACATAGAAAACTTCATTGATCATCCTCTTTTGAGTTGAGTATTCTCTGGAGTACTGTATGCATTGCTCTGTTTTTCTCCCTGAATTCTTTTTCCTTGACTGATATATCCACTTCCATGGCTTAATCTATCACTTCTAGGCTGATACTTTAGTTTCATCAGGGAAAACTTTATCTAGTGAGAAAGAAAAAAGACAATCAGTGATCAATTGGAGTTTCTTTTCTTTTTTTTTTTTTTAAGATTTTATTTATTTGACAGAGACAGCGAGAGAGAGACACAAGCAGCCAAGTGGGAGAGGGAGAGGCAGGCTTCCTGCGGAGCAGGGAACCCGATGCGGGGCTCAGTCCCAGGACCCTAGGATCATGACCTGAGCCGAAGGCAGACGCTTAACGACTGAGCCACCCAGGCGCCCCTGGAGTTTCTTTTCTATTAAATTGATTTCTCGGACATTCTCTTTCAATATGTATTATTATTTAGATTCTTTTCCATTTCCTGAATGTTCATTGAAATTATTGATAGCTTATCATGTGCCAGATGTGCTAAGTACTAGAGATGCAAATATATCCACAGTCAATTGGAAGAAAGCAGAAATGTAAAGAAATACTCATAAAATATTCTAATAAATAATACTGTTATATTCAAATTGCTATTGGAGTACAGAAGAAAATGCATCTTACCATTTTAAAGGGGTATCTTAGGCAATTTATTTTAATTATTTCAAACTCCATTAATAAGATCTTACTTAAAATATGATTATGACAATATAGCTGGTTAATTAAATTCAGCAAATATTTTTGAGATCTGTGGGATTTTTTACATTTTCTGTATTTGTGTGTTAGTAAAGCCAGAGGAACTAGAACTCTGTTGAAGTCCCACTTCTATTACTTATTAGTTGTATGGCCTTGACTCATAGTGAATATTCAATAAATGATTGAACAGTGTGAAATTGGGTATCAAATGAGAACAGCTAATGAAAGTACTGGGTTAAAAAAACTAAGATGCAATCTCTTTCTTCAAATTATTTTCAGTCTAATAGGAATAAAAAAACATAGCACATAATAACTAAAATTCAAGATAGAATACAGTGGATTCCATAAGGAGGAAAGCCAAATGTTACTTATAGAAAAAATAATATTTTGTAACTGCTTCCTGAAGGACAGGCAGCTTTTAAGTGTATAGGTCATGTAACGAAAAAGGAAAATAAAAAAGATGGAAAAAGGAAAAACAATGGAGTGTTCAAGGAACAGAAAGATAAGGAATATGTTGAGGAAAGAGATTGCCTTCATTTTGCTTGGAGTATAGGACAGTAATGAGATAGCCAGAGAGGTGGTTTGGGGATAGCTATCATTCATCTTAAATTTCAGATTAAGAAGTCTCTACATAATCTGGTAGGCATGGGAAAGTTTATGGACAAAGGAGTGATGTAATCCAGGTTGCCCTTTAAGAAGATTGAAATGGCAGTGATGTAATAGCAAATTATAGAAGAAATAATTTGGAAGAGAGTGTCAAAGAAGCTCCAATAATAGAAATAGGGAATAAAGAGGATCTGAGCTAGAGAAGTGGCAGTAAGATTCAGAAAATGGAGTAAAAAACTTCCCAGAGTGGAATCTAGCAAACTTGTGTAGAGTGAGAAAATGAACAGGGGCGTCAGAGATGAAAACAAGATCTCACACCTAAATGAGAGAATGATAGTGCCATTAGCAGGGTGGACTGATGGAGGAATGAATGTAGCGTGGTGGACAGAATTAATTGGCTTTGATTTCTTCAATTGGATTTACCCACAGAGCATCTAAAAGTAGAGTCCATCAAGTTAGGAATACAGTTCTGGTCCTTTGGTGTTAACAGTATGAATTGTAATGTGTACAATGTATGAATAGTTGACACACTCAAAGGCAAAACTTTTTGAAGAGAAGTATTGCTGAGGACAGACTTTGGGAATGGTAGTGGTCAGAAAGGTGGGTGGCATGGTCATGAATGTTGTTGAAAGGTCTGTTTATAAGCCCAAGGAAAAACTAGAGGACAGCTAAAGGACACATTAACGACCTTCGAAATAGTTCTTCAGTGGCACAGAGCAAGGCATTGGGGAAAAAGTTAAACTCTTTAACACTTTTAGCAATTAAAGGGACCCCAAGGTACCTTGAAGAGGCCACAGGATTGAATGAGGGTTGGTTTGTTTTTATGTGGGACTGAGGAGACTTTTGTAGTGTTCATGAACACAAAGAAGCCAGTCAAGATAACAAAGAGATTGGGGGTGAGGGTGAGGAATGGTCTTGTGAGTCCCCCAGTTAGGTATTTTCTTGCCATCACACAATTTGGTTGCCTTATCAACTCTCTGTAATTTTTGGTTTAATTCTAAGCTAAGCTGCTCTCTGTTGGTGGAATTATATAACCTTTTCCATATAACAATTTAAGAATGTTTGAGCAGAATTGAAGGATTTAAAAAAGAAACACAATTTGGGGCGCCTGGGTGCCTCAGTCAGTTAAGCGGCTGTATTCAGCTCAGGTCATGATCCCAGTGTCCTGCTATTCAGCCCCGCATGGGGCTCTGTGCTCAGCAGGGACTCTGCTTCTCCCTCTCCGTCTGCCTGGCTGTCTGCCTACGTGTGATCTCTCTCTCTCTGTCAAATAAATAAATAAAATCTTAAAAAAAAAAAACAATTTAATGACACAGACATTAGTAAACTTCAATGACTTAGCTTTTATACACCATGGGAATGAAAAATTACTGAAGCAACATGCAAGATGGTAAGTGAAAGATAGTCTAAGATTCTCTAAAATCTGTCATTGAGTTTTCCTGGGGTAAATTTTTAATTGAATTCAAAATGTTACCTAACATGAGTGCCCACAGCTAGTGGGGTTGCTAATTAGTGGATGCCATTATATATACTGTTAACAGCCTTATACTTTAGGTTTTGCCTTTAGGAAAAGCACTATGGTAATGTTTCAAGAGCCAGAAAAATATTTAAACCCACTAATTACTGATACTGGATAATTTACCCTTCGAAAATAAGTTGAGAGAAGAATAAGTTTTAAAAGATCTAGCCCGGTATAACAGTATGTATAGTAGGGAACCATGGAGTAACCTAAATGTCTAACTTCAGTGTCTCACCCAAGATCCAATTTTAATGACTAAATAATATAACACATCAGTGGGAATAATTATGCAGCCTTTAAAAAAGTATAATTAGGATGACTAAAAACATGGACTATGTTGACCAGCGTTTAAATACAAAAACAAAATAAAAACTTGTACACTGCTTATAGCTATGTGAAAATATATGTGCTCATGGACAAACTGGAAAGTAGTAATTCTGAAATGAAACTGTTTGTGTTGGGATAGGGGAGTTATGGGGAATTATGGGTTGTTTTTCCCTCCAGATCTTATCTAATGTATTTTTTTTTTTTTTTTGTAATTAAGAAAAAGGAAAAACACTACTTGTTAAGTGATTTGCTGTTATGGGAGTAGGTTGTATTAACTGACCCAATTTATTGACATGTTCAGTTGAATTATGTTGATTTTTAAGAGACATCTCCTGGATGTGTAAGTTTTGTTTTGTCTTTCAATCCAGAACCCTTCATTCCAATAGAACTGGTGCAGAGAAGGTAGCATTGTGAATCATATGACTGTATGGCTTCAAGAAAACTTGTAAAATGTAACCAACCAGCTTGATATTTCCCTTGTTTTGCTTCCCATTTAAAAAATTTTGGAAGTTTTACTGCCATTAACCATGTCATACTGTTCTGGTGACATTTTCAATATTAACTTTTTTGATATTCATATTAAAAACTAAGATGTGAATTATTTTATAAATATTAAATATAGTATGCTCCTCATTGTGAATTTGTTAAGGAAGCGATAATTTTCTTCTCCATACCTCAGTATATATAGTGAGTACTGATTTGTACCATCATGTATAAAATTAGTTTTTTAAAACATAACTCTGTTGAGATATAATTGACATACAGCTGCACATAATAGATGGGATGAGTGAACATGCTTTGATATTTAAGATTTGCTGTAGGCACCAATATGTGACCTACCTAGTAAGTGTTATGTGTGGGCTTAAAAAGAATGTGTATTCTATATATGCACTATTCTGTATATGCCCAGTTAGATCAAGTTTCTTTTTTTTATTGTTACATTAATCACCATATATTACATCATTAGTTTTTGATGTAGTGTTCCATGATTCATTGTTTGTGCATAACACCTAGTGCTCCATGCAGAATGTGCCCTCTTTAATACCCATCACCAGGCTAACCCATCCCTCTACCCTCCTCCCCTCTAGAACCCTCAGTTTGTTTTTCAGAGTCCATTATCTCTCATGGTTCGTCTCCCCCTCCGAATTATTCCGCGTCATTCTTCCCCTCCTGCTATCTTCTTCTTTTTCCTTTTTCTTAATATATGTTGCATTATTTATTTCAGAAGTACAGATCTGTGATTCAACAGTCTTGCACAATTCACACCGCTCACCATAGCACATACCCTACCCAATGTCTATCACCCAGCCACCCCATCCCTCCCACCTCCCACCACTCCAGCAACCCTCAGTTTGTTTCCTGAGATTAAGAATTCCTCATATCAGTGAGGTCATATGATACATGTCTTTCTCTGATTGACTTATTTCACTCAGCATAACACCCTCCAGTTCCATCCATGTCGTTGCAAATGGCAAGATCTCATTCCTTTTGATGGCTGCATAATATTCCATTGTATATATATACCACTTCTTTTTTATCCATTCATCTCTCGATGGACATCTTGGCTCTTTCCACACTTTGGCTATTGTGGACATTGCTGCTATAAATATTGGGGTGCACGTACCCCTTCGGATCCCTACATTTGTATCTTTGTGGTAAATACCCACTAGTGCAATGGCTGGATCGTATGGTAGCTCTATTTTCAACTGTTTGAGGAACCTCCATACTGTTTTCCAGAGGGGCTGCACCAGCTTGCATTCCCACCAACAGTGTAGGAGGGTTCCCCTTTCTCCACATCCCGGCCAACATCTGTCGTTTCCTGACTTGTTAATTTTAGCCATTCTGACTGGTGTGAGGTGGTATCTCATTGAGGTTTTGATTTGGATTTCCCTGATGCCGAGCGATGTTGAGCACTTTTTCATGTGCCTGTTGGCCATTTGGATGTCTTCTTTGGAAAAATGTCTGTTCATGTCTTCTGCCCATTTCTTGATTGGATTATTTGTTCTTTGCGTGTTGAGTTTGATAAGTTCTTTATAGATTTTGGATACTAGCCCTTTATCTGATATGTTATTTGGAAATATTTTCTCCCATTCTGTCGGTTGTCTTTTGGTTTTGTGGACTGTTTCTTTTGTGTGCAAAAGCTTTTTATCTTGATGAAATCCCAATAGTTCATTTTTGCCCTGGCTTCCTCTGCCTTTGGTGATGTTTCTAGGAAGAAGTTGCTGCGGCTGAGGTCGAAGAGGTTGCTACCTGTGTCCTCCTTTAGGATTTTGATGGACTCCTGTCTCACGTTTAGGTCTTTCAACCATTTGGAGTCTATTTTTCTGTGTGCTGTAAGGAAATGGTCCAGTTTCATTCTTCTGCATATGGCTGTCCAATTTTCCCAACACCATTTGTGGAAGAGACTGTCTTTTTTCCACTGGACATTCTTTCCTGCTTTGTCAAAGATTAGTTGACCATAGAGTTGAGGGTCCATTTCTGGGCTCTCGATTCTGTTCCATTGATCTAGGTGTCCGTTTTCGTGCCAGGACCATACTGTGTTGATGATGACAGCTTTGTAATAGAGTTGGAAGTCCGGAATTGTGATGCCGCCAGCTTTGCTTTTCTTTTTCAATATTCCTCTGGCTATTCGGGGTCTCTTCTGTTTCCATACAAATTTTAGGATTATTTGTTCCATTTCTTTGAAAAAAGTGGATGGTATTTTGATGGGGATTGCATTGAATGTGTAGATTGCTCTAGGTAGCATTGACATCTTCACAATGTTGGTTCTCCCAATCCCTGAGCATGGAACGTTTTTCCATTTCTTTGTGTCTTCTTCAGTTTCTTTCATGAGTATTTTATAGTTTTCTGAGTACAGATACTTTGCCTCTTTGGTTAAATTTATTGCTAGGTATCTTATGGTTTTGGGTGCAATTGTGAATGGGATCGACTCCTTGATTTGTCTCTCTTCTGTCTTGTTGTTGGTGTATAGGAATGGCACTGATTTCTGTGCATTGATTTTATATCCTGCTACTTGACTGAATTTCTGTATGAGTTCTGGCAGTTTTGGGGTGGAGTCTTTTGGGTTTTCCAAATACAGCACCATATCATCTGCAAAGAGTGAGAGTTTGACTTCCTCTTTGCCGATTTGGATGCCTTTGATTTCTTTTTGTTGTCTGGTTGCTGTGGCTAAGACTTCTAATACTATGTTGAATAGCAGTGGTGAGAGTGGACATCCCTGCCGCGTTCCTGACCTTAGGGGAAAAGCTCTCAGCTTTTCCCCATTGAGAATGATATTCGCTGTAGGTTTTTCGTAGATGGCTTTTATGATATTGAGGTATGTACCCTCTATCCCTATACTCTGAAGAGTTTTGATCAAGAAAAGATGCTGTACTTTGTCAAATGCTTTTTCTGCATCTATTGAGAGGATCATATGATTCTTGTTCTTTCTTTTGTTAATGTATTGTATCACGTTGATTGATTTGCGGATGTTGAACCATCCTTACAGCCCAGGGATAAATCCCACTTGGTCGTGGTGAATAATCCTTTTAATGTACTGTTGGATCCTATTGGCTAGTATTTTGGTGAGAATTTTTGCATCCATGTTCATCAAGGATATTGGTCTGTAATTCTCCTTTTTGATGGGGTCTTTGTCTGGTTTTGGGATCAAGGTAATGCTGGCCTCATAAAATGAGTTTGGAAGTTTTCCTTCCATTTCTATTTTTTGGAACAGTTTCAGGAGAATAGGTACTAATTCTTCTTTAAATGTCTGATAGAATTCCCCTGGGAAGCCATCTGGCCCTGGGCTTTTGTTTCTTGGGAGATTTTGGATGACTGCTTCAATTTCCTTAGTGGTTATAGGTCTGTTCAGGTTTTCTATTTCTTCCTGGTTCAATTTTGGTGGTTGATACATCTCTAGGAATGCATCCATTTCTTCCAGGTTATCTAATTTGCCTGCATAGAGTTGCTCATAATATGTTCTTATAATTGTTTGTATTTCTTTGGTGTTGGTTGTGATCTCTCCTCTTTCATTCATGATTTTGTTGATTTGGGTCATTTCTCTTTTCTTTTTGATCAGTCTGGCCAGGGGTTTATCAATCTTGTTAATTCTTTCAAAGAACCAGCTCCTAGTTTTGTTGATCTGTTCTACTGTTCTTTTGGTTTCTAGTTCATTGATTTCTGCTCTGATCTTTATGATTTCTCTTCTCCTGCTGGGTTTAGGCTTTATTTGCTGTTCTTTCTCCAGCTCCTTTAGGTGTAGGGTTAGGTTGTGTATTTGAGACCTTTCTTCTTTCTTGAGAAAGGCTTGTATTGGTATATACTTTCCTCTCAGGACTGTCTTTGCTCTATCCCAAAGATTTTGAACAGTTGTGTTTTCATTTTCATTGGTTTCCATGAATTTTTTTAATTCTTCTTTAATTTCCTGGTTGACCCCTTCATTCTTTAGTAGGATGCTCTTTAGGCTCCATGTATTTGAGTTCTTTCCGACTTTCCTCTTGTGATTGAGTTCTAGTTTCAAAACATTGTGGTCTGAAAATATGCAGGGAATGATCCCAATCTTTTGGTACCGGTTGAGACCTGATTTGTGACCTAGGATGTGATCATTTCTGGAGAATGTTCCATGGGCACTAGAGAAGAATGTGTATTCCGTTGCTTTGGGATGGAATGTTCTGAATATGTCTGTGAAGTCCATTTGGTCCAGTGTGTCATTTAAAGTCTTTATTTCCTTGTTGATCTTTTGCTTAGAGGATCTGTCCATTTCAGTCAGGGGGGTGTTAAAGTCCCCCACTATTATTGTATTGTTGTCAATGTGTTTCTTTGCTTTTGTTCTTAATTCCCTTATATAATTGGCTGCTCCCATGTTAGGGGCATAGATATTTACAATTGTTAGATCTTCTTGTTGGATAGACCCTTTAAGTAGGATATAGTGTCCTTCTTCATCTCTTATTACAGTCTTTGTTTTAAAATCTAGTTTGTCTGATATAAGGATTGCCACCCCAGCTTTCTTTTGGTGTCCATTAGCATGGTAAATGGTTTTCCACCCCCTCACTTTCAATCTGGGGGTGTCTTTGGGTCTAAAACGAGTCTCTTGCAGACAGCATATGGATGGGTCTTGTTTTTTAATCCAATCTGATAGCCTGTGTCTTTTGATTGGGTCATTGAGCCCATTTACATTCAGGGTAACTATTGAAAGGTATGAATTTAGTGCCATTGTATTGCCTGTAAGGTGACTGTTACTGTCTATTGTCTGTGTTCCTTTCTGATCTATGCTGCTTTTAGGCTCTCTCTTTGCTTAGAGGACCCTTTTCAATATTTCTTGGAGGGCTGGTTTCGTGTTTGCAAATTCCTTTAGTTTTTGTTTGTCCTGGAAGCTTTTTATCTCTCCTTCTATTTTTAATGACAGCCTAGCTGGATATAGTATTCTTGGCTGCATATTTTTCTCGTTTAGTGCTCTGAAGATATCTTGCCAGTCCTTTCTGGCCTGCCAGGTCTCTGTGGATAGGTCTGTTGCCAATCTAATATTTCTACCATTGTAGGTTACATATCTCTTCTCCCGAGCTGCTTTCAGGATTTTCTCTTTGTCTCTGAGACTCGTACGTTTTACTATTAAATGTCGGGGTGTTGACTTGTTTTTATTGATTTTGAGAGGCGTTCTCTGTGCCTCCTGGAATTTGATGCCTGTTTCCTTCCTCACATTAGGGAAGTTCTCTGTTATTATTTGCTCCAATATACTTTCTGCCTCTCTCTCTCTTTCTTCTTCTTCTGGGATCCCAGTTATTTAATGTTGTTTCATCTTATCGTATCACTTATTGCTCGAATTCTGCCCTCGTGATCCTGTAGTTGTTTCTCTCTCTTTTTCTCAGCCTCTTTATTTTCCATCATTTAGTCTTCTATATCACTGATTCTCTCTTCTGCCTCATTTATCCTTGCAGTTAGTGCCCCCATTTTTGATTGCACCTCATCAATAGCCTTTTTGATTTCGACCTGGTTAGATTTTAGTTCTTTTATTTCTCCAGAAAGGGTTTCTCTAATAACTTCCACGCTTTTTTCAAGCCCAGCTAGTATCTTTAAAGTCATGATTCTGAACTCTAGGTCTGACATCGTACTAATGTCCGTATTGAGTTGGTCCCTGGTTGACGGTACTACCTCTTGTTCTTTTTGCTGAGGTGATTTTTTTCGTCTTGTCATTTTGTCGAGAGGAGAATAGATGAATGAGAGAACAAAATGCTAACAGGTTAACAACGTCCTCAGCAAATATACTGTATACAAATCAGAAAAGACCTGAAACCAGGGGAAAAGAAAGGGAAAGAAAGAAAAAAGAAAGAGAAAAAAAGATAAAAACAAAAACAGAATAATACAAAAAAAGCAGAATATGATCAAATATGATCAGGCTAGTGCATAGATCAGTGCCACACACTAGATTTTGGGCGTATTTTAGTCTGTTAGAAAAAAGTGCCTCCTAGAATTTTAAAGGAAGAAAGACATATATGTACAAAATAAGGGTTGATGCAATGAAGGGATGGAAGATGACTGTAAAGATGAAAATTATAAAAGATTTTATGAAAGGAATTGATAAGTTGTTTGAAAAAAGAAAAGATAAAAAAAAAGAAAAAAGGGAGAAAATGTGATCAGGCAGGAGACTAGAACAAAGCCGTACACTAGTGATTTAGGGTATATTTTGATCTTTTAGAAGAAACTGTATCTCAAAATTTTAAAGAGAGAACAACTTATATATATATGCCAAAAATAAGGGTAACTACTATGAAGGGATAAAATATGACTCTAAAAATGAAAAATAAAAAATGTTTTTTTAAAAAAGGGATTGATAAGATGTTGGTTGAAAAAAAGAAAAAGAAAAATTAAAAAAAAAAACAGTTAAAAAAATTAAGTTTGATGTACTAATGAATCATGGTAAAAAAAAAAAAGCCATGAATTCTATGTGCAGTATTCCCCTAGTGCTGGAGTTCTCCCGTTCTCCTTGATCAGTAAACTTGGTCTTGGCTTGCTGGCTGTTTATGCTGATCTTCTGGGGGAGGGGCATGTTGCCGTGGTTTCCAAATGTGTTTGCCGGAGGTTGAATTGCCCCGCCGTTGTCGGTCTGGGCTAAGCAAGCTGCTCGGGTTTGCTCTCAGGAGCTTTTGTTCCCTGCAAGCTCTCGGTACAGCTTTGGAGGACCAGGGCGAAAATGGTGGCCTCCCAATATCCACCTGGAGGAGCCAAGACCTCGGGGCCGCACTCCTCAGTGCGCCCCCAGAGAAAAGCAGTCACTCCCGTCTCCCTGGTCTCCGGCCGCACTCCGTGCTCACCTGGCCTGTGACCGAGCATTTGTATCTCTGGCACCCGACCCTGTGTGGAGTCTCCAAACCCAGCAGATCCCTGCGGTGCGTTCCCGCACCGCTCCTCCCGGGGGAGGAAGGGGAGTCTCCCCGGCTCTGCCGCTTGTTGGGTCCCTGCTGCAGGAGCAGTGGCCCGACTGGGCCGTGGATCACAGTTTATGGCAACCCCGAGCTGAGAGCCCGCTCCTCGGCTCCGTCTCTGCAGCCGGCTTCCCTGCTCCGATACCTGGGAGCTCTGCTGCACTCAGGCACCCCCGGTCTTTCTGTGACCCCAAGGGTCCTGAGACCACACTGTCCCGGGAGGATTCCACCCCCTGCTAAGCCACTGCAGCGACGTCCCTCAGCGAAGCCAAATTCTAAAAGGTCCGATTTTGTGCTCCGCGGCTCTAGCACTTGCCAGAAGCGGCCGAGGGAGGCCCCCTCCCCCGCCAACTATCCTCCCGAATGTCGCCTCGGATTCACTTCTCCGCACGTCCTACCTTCCAGTAAGTGGTCGCTTCTCTGTTCAGAGAGTTGTTGCTACTCTCCTCTTCGCTCTCCTGTTGAGTTCGTAGGTGTTCAGAATGGTTTGATCCCTCTTCAGCTGAATTCCTGAGACCAGATGAAATCTAGGTCTCCTACTCCCCCGCCATCTTGCGCGCCTAGATCAAGTTTCTTGAAATCTAATGTATCCTCAATGATTCTACCCTCTGTCCTATCAGTTACTGAGAGATGTTAAATCTGACTGTGATTATGGATTTGTCTACTTTATGTTTGTCAGTTCTTTTGAGGTACATACAAATTTGAGTTTTTTCCTATCTTCCTGGTGATTTTATTTTTACAAAGTGACTATCACTAGTTTGTTTTTTCCTTATATTTTAAATATCTCTCTTCTGAATAGCATTTTGCACTTTTTAAAGATCCCAGTCTGACAAACCTGTATTTCTGCTTACCTCTTTTCCTCCTTTTTTTTGAGTGATTGACTTGGTGACCTCCTCCTTTGTCAGGCCTTCAGTGCTTTTAAGAAGTCCTTCCACATTTTAGCTTTTATAAACTGGAGAGTTTGTCTGAACAAGCTGGTCTATCATATGGAAAAGAAGAAACTAAAAATTCTATTTGTTCTATTTTTCTCTTTAATGGATCTATACCCACCACTTTATTGTACAAAGTTTTATTGCAGAGACTGGGTTGACATTTTTAAATAACTGTTTCAAGTCCCTATCATTAAGCCAGCTATTGCTGGAGGAAAACAGCTGAGAATTAGAATTTTAGTTACTCTTTTTCAACACTGTAGTTCATTTTGAGCCAGTGATTTTAATCTTACCAGACACAACATTTATGTCTAGTTACCTAATCAGTAACACTGTATATACTAAGAAATAATATATACATTAAGATACCTTTTTTGGGTTTTATAAAGGAAAATGCTAGTCATACTATTAACATCTAGACTATTAGCAAAGTATTATTTTTTGGCCAGAATACCGGGTTCTTTTTCTCATTTCTGAATATCAGCCTTTTATGCTTATAAGATAGCAAACAAAGTTATCATGGAATATTATAGTAAATCAGTTCTCCAGATGATTTAAAAACGGCAGCTATGCAGGTTGAAAACCACTGGGCTAAATGGCGAAAGAGAAAAACAGATTCAGGGAAAGTGTGTCTGTGTGTGTGTGTGTATGTGTGTGAAAATCACACACAAATATTCTGAACTGCCCCTTCCTCTAATTTGGCCAGGAATTATTTGACCTATCTTCTACCAAGAAGTGGCATTTATGATGCCTTCTCTTGCATCTGGGTATATTTTATGTCTGTTTTAGCCAATAGAATATGGCAAAAATAACACTATACCTGTTTTTAAGCCTGGGCCTTAAGACACTGGCATCTTGGGCGCCTGGGTGGCTCAGTTGGTTAAACGACTGCCTTCGGCTCAGGTCATGATCCTGGAGTCCCAGGATCGAGTCCCGCATCGGGCTCCCTGCTCAGCAGGGAGTCTGGTTCTCCTTCTGACCCTCCCCTGTCTCATGCTCTCTCTCTCTATCTCATTCTCTCTCTCAAATAAATAAATAAAAACTCTTTAAAAAAAAAAAAGACACTGGCAACTTCCACTTCTACCCTCTTGGAGTGCTCCCTCTGTGGAAAGCCAAATACCATGTGTAACTATTTTGAGACCTCTATGCTATAAAAAAATTCAAGTTACATGGAAGACAACCTATAGGCACTCTGGTTGATGACCACAGCCTAGCCAATGGCCAGCAGCAATGGTAGGCCATGTGAGCTAGCCATTTGGGACATTTCTCCCAGTCAGGGCTTCATTATGACCCCAGCCTGAGCTGTGTTCTGACTGCAACTGCATGAGAGATGTCAAGTGAGAACTGCCCAGACAGCCCGTAGCACAGTGAAAGATAACAAATTGTTGTCTTAAGGTACTAAGTTTGAGAATAGTTTGTTATGCACCGATAAATAACCAAGGCAAAATTTGTTACTTGGAAGAATGGTAATGTAATAAAACTTGGTGCATATGATATTGGTGTTGGCAAAGGGTGGAAAGACCCTAAGGGTCTTGTTAATGAGTGTGGAAGGGACTTGAGACTTTTGGTGAGAGCTTAAAAGACAGGGAGACAAATGTTATTGAAAGCTGGGAAAAGAGGGGCTTCTTGTTTTGAAATGACAAGAGATTGGCAACATTATTGCCTGTAGTAGCATAGAAAATAGAAAAATCTCATGAAGGTAAGTCTGGCTGGGAAGGTTTTTCAGACAATATAGAGAGTTACAATTGGTGTTTTGTAATGGCCTGTGCTACAATACAGGAAGAAATTGATGAACTAAAGGAACAAATTCTTGAGCAGAATTTAAAGAAAATATAAAGGAGCCAGGAATTGTTGGGTTCAAAAATGAAACTTAAACTCAGACTTTCCCTGCCAAAGATTTTCAAAATAATAAATGGCTTTAAGGCAAAGATCAAATCAGAGGGATAACAATAAAGATTTCAGGATAAAGATCTCAAAGGTGTACTTGTTTAAGACCCTTGGTTAAGACTTCAAAGACTTAGGGAGTACCTGGCAGAGCTACAAAGAATCCTAAGGGCGTGTGCTACAGCCTGATGGACAGCACAGAGTACAGAGGTTTTTGTCTCCAAAACAGGTATGGTTATGTTTTTTGTCTAATGAAGCTGATTACAAGAAATACACACAAAATTTAAAGGCACTGTACCATCTTGAACTGGAAGGGATAAGAACAATACAAAATAAGAGACACCTTTGGATCATAAAACTTCTACTGGCAGGAAGCAGTCTGAGGAAGCTACCCAGATGTAAATAAGGGCTATTTTTTAAGAAAAAATAGGGTGACTCAGAGATGAGCCAAGAACAGAGCCAAATTAGGCTCTAATCAAGGGATTGGCAACATATGCCTCACTAGAGTTCAGATTTGCTAAGTAGACCAGTAACTGTTGAGTGTCTCATAATTTCCTCCTCTCTGAGTAGAAGTGTCTATTGTGGTTATCCTGTTTGTGGGCAAGGGGTAGATAACTTGTCTCTCAGTTCTCTGGAGATTGGAATTGAGAAGAACTACACTTGGGCCTGATTTAGATGCTGACATCCTGGACTTGGAGCTGAGGTTGCAATGACATGACAGAAAGGTGAGGAGTTTTGTGTCCCTGTCCCTTGAATCTGGGTAGTTCAAGAGTGTTCTTTGATCAACAGAATATGGTAGAATGATCCCAGGCTTTAAGAGACTGACAGTTTCTACCTTTTCCTTTTGAAGAAAGTGAGAACATATACTGATCACAAATTGACAGTATCCAGCCATAATGGGTTGAATTGCGCACCTCCCCCTCAAAAGATCTGTTCAAGTCCTAACCCCTGATACCTGTGAACCTGACCTTATTTGGACTCAGGGTCTTTGCAGATGAAATCAAGGTAAGATGAGGTCATACTGTATTAGAGTGGGCCCTAATGCAGTCACCGTTCTCTTTGTAAGAGAAAAGAGAGGGGGGTTTGGACACATACACATAGGGAAGAAGGCCATGTTACAACAGAGGAAGATATTGGAGTGATGCAGGTATCAGCCAAGGAATGCCAAAGATTGCCAGGGGTGACCAGAAGCTGGAAGAGGCCTAGAAGGATTCTTCCCAAGAGCATTCAGTGGAGGCATGACCCTGCCAACACTTTGATTTCAGACTTCTAACCTCCAGAACTATGAGAGAATAAATTTGTTATTTTAAGCCAACAAGTTTGTGGTAATTTGTTACAGCAGTCCTAGAAAGAATACATCAGCAAAGCATCTACATCATCAAATTCTCATTTTCTTCCTATCTTGCTTGCTACACCTTATGGTCTCCTCTGCAGATCTTCCTTGTCTGACTTAATACTGTGGTGCTCCATGACTTCGTTCTGCATTGTCTACCTTCCTCATGCTGCTTAGTGAGTTCATCCATTACTGTGCTTTAAATACTAGCAATATGTTCATGCCTCTCAAACCTGTTTTCCATACCTGGCTTCTCAAAGATAGGTTGGCTACAGATAACACATTCAATTACAGTTGACCCTTGCACAACTCCTGGGTTAGGAGCATTGATCTCATGCACAGTCAAAAATTTGCATATGATTTTGACTCCCCAGAAACTTAACTACTGATAACCTGCTGTTGACGGGAAACCTTACTGTTAACATAGTCAATTAACATATTTTGTATGTTATGTGTATAATACAGTACATTCTTACAATAAGCTAGAGAAAATACTATTAAAATCATGAAGAAAAAATACATTTACAGAACTGTACTATATTGAAAAAATCCACATATATGTGGACCCATGCAGTTCAAACTGTGTTAAGGGTCAACTATACTTATCCTTACTTGGATATTTTAAGAGACATCTCAAAATTATTTTATCACCCCTCCAATTTATCCTCTCTCCACAATACGAATATCCATCCACATGCTTATGTTGTCATTGATCTTTGCCTCTCATCATGCCATCTCTTAGCAAGTGCTGTCAAGTTTTCTTCCAAATCTATCTCAAATGTACCCGTATCTCTCCAGCCTCATTGCCCACACCCTGTTTCCAGTCATCATCATCTCTGTTGGACTAGTGCAGAAGCCTCCTAATTGGTCTTCCTGCTTCTATTCATATGCCCACGCTATTCATTCACATACAACCAGGTCAACTTTTCAAAACTGTAGATCAGACTATGTCATTCCTTTGTCTAAAACCCCTCATTGCCTTTGCAATGCACAGAAAATAAAATTCAAACCGACCTCTGTGGCATACAAGACCCTGTATGCATGAGAAGGCTATATGCTTCAATAATAAAGTGATACAAACTGGTTACATTGCAGTTCAGAAAAACATGCTATCTTAGAAATATGAAAGTTGAGTGGCTTAACTGCACAGGGAGAGTCAAGCCACAAATATAGTAACTCTCATTAAGAGCCAGTAGTGCATCCAGTTAGCCTAAAATAGAGGGCCCTATAGTCCTCTTCTGGGCAGCTTGAATTAAGAAGGCCACATACCTTAGTATGTGTTAAATATGCTATAACTCAGTAGATAAACTGTTCCTCCCTGACTTCCTCAGAGGCATCTCCCCCACCCCAAGATGATGGAACAATTACTCTTTTTCAGCACTTCCCACCATCAGGGTACTGTGTCTGCCTGGAATGGCAAGAATTTCTCTTCTCTTTATCCTTGGCTAGAGAGCTTCATCTAGACTCCCCTCTGAGAAGACAGAAGGCAGCATTATTTCCTATGGATAATTTATACTCTCTATGAAATGGATCACTAGAAGAATAAAAGGGAACCTGCTTTCATGGGTGGAAGCAGGATATTATTTGTTTTTAATTAAAGGGTGATTTATACAAAGTCACCCAGTGACCAAATCATGGGGCCAGGAACTAGAATTCTGAATGCAGTTGCATTCCACTATAACTATTTCTCAAACTGGTCTGCAAATCATCTGCATTAAACTTACCTGGTGGTATTTGTTAAAAACATGTAATTTTGGTCTTCACTCCGGCTATGGGGAATCAATATTTCTGGAGGCAGGCCTGGGTATCTAAAATTCTAACAAACTCCCCCAGGAAAAGCTTACACATGTTAAAATTTGATAACCACCACATTACCTTTGCATTTTCTGATATACATATTAGAGTAGTCATTTCTATTGACAACTTTCAAAATACTTCCCAAGTATTTTAAGTTCACAAAACTTTAATTTCACCTGAAAATTCACTTTGATTTCTTTGTCTGTAAAATGAAAATTTTCTTAGGTGATATCTGAAATCCTTTTAAGATCTAAAGGTAAATGTGCAATTGCTAGATTGTAGGGTAGCTCTATTTTTAACTTTTTGAGGAACCTCCATACTGTTTTCCAGAGTGGCTGCACCAGCTTACATTCCCATCGACAGTGTAAGAGGGTTCCCCTTTCTCCGCATCCTCGCCAACATCTGTTGTTTCCTGTGTTGTTAATTTGAGCTATTCTGACAGATGTGTGGTGATATCTCATTGTAGTTTTGACTTGCATTTCCCTGATGCTGAGTGATGTTGAGCATCTTTTCATGTATCTGCAGGCCATCTGTCTGTTGTCTTTGGAAAAATGTCTATTCAGGTCCTCTGCCCGTTTTTTAATCAGATTGGTTTTTTTTTTTTTTTTTGGTGTTGGGTTGTAGGAGTTTTTTTATGTATATATTTTGTCTGTTAACTCCTTATTGGATATATCATTTGCAGTTATCTTCTCCCACTCAGTAGGTTATCTTTTTGTTTTGTTGATGGTTTCTTCCACTGTGCAGAAGCTTTTTATTTTGGTGTAGTCACAATTTTTGCTTTTGTTTCCCTTGCCTTAGAAGACATATCTAGAAAAATATTGCTATAGCTAGTGTCAGAGAAATTGCTGCCTATGTTCACTTCTAGGATTTTTATGGTTTTAAGTTTCACATTTAGGTCATTAATACATTTTGAGTTTATTTTTGTGTATGGTGTTAGAAAGGGGTCCAGTTTCATTCTTTCACATATAGCTGTCCAGTTTTCCTAGCACCATTTATTGAAAGAATTGTCTTTTCCCCATTGTATATTGTTGCCTCCTTTGTCATATATTAATTGGCCATATAAATGTGAGTTTATTTCTGTGTCTCTATCCTGTTCCACTGATTTATATGTCTATTTTTGTGCCAGTGCCATACTGTTTTGATTACACACAGCTTTGTAGTATATCTTGAAATCTAGAATTGTGATACCCCCAGCTTTGTTCTTCTTTCTCAGGATTGCTTTGGCTATTCAAAGTCTTCTGTGGTTCCACACAAATTTTAGTATTATTTGTTCTGGTTTTGCAAAAAAATGCTGTTGGTATTTTGATAGGAATTGCATTGAATCTGTAGATTGCTTTGGGTAATGGACATTTTGACAATATTAATTCTTCCAATCGATGAACATGGACTATCTTTCCATTTTTTTGTGTGTCATCTTCAATTTATTTCATAAGTGTTTTATAATTCTCGGAGAACAGGTCTTTTACCTTTTTGATTAAGTTTAATCCTAGGTATTTCATTCTTTTTGGTGCAATTATAAATGGTTTTGGTATTTTTTAAAATTTCTCTTTCTGCAACTTCCTTGTTAGTGTATAGAAACTACTAATTTCTTTTTGTATCTTGCCACTTTACTGAACTGGTTTATTACTTCTAGTAGTTTTTTTGGTGGAATCTTTAGGATTTTCTATGTATAGTATCATGTCATCTGCGAACAGTGACAGTTTAACTTCTTACCAATATGGATGTATTTTATTTCTTTTTCTTATTTGCTTGCTGTGGCTAGAACTTCTAGTACTATGTCGAATAAAAGTGGTAAGAGTGGACATCCTTGTTTTGTTCCTGACATTAGAAGGAAAGCTCTTAGTTTTTCATCATTGAGGATGATATTAACTGTGAGTTTTCATATATGGCCTTTATTATGTTGAGGTATATTCTCTATAGTCCCATTTTGTTGAGTTTTTTTTTATCATAAATGGATGTTGAATCTTGTCAAATGCTTTTGTGGCAACTACTGAGATGATCGTGATTTTATTGATTGATTTGTGTATATGGAACCATCCTTGCATCCCAGGAATAAATCCCATCCGATTGTGGTGAATGATCTTTTTAATGTATTGTTGTATGTAATTTGCTAAAGTAATTTTCCTGAATAAAGCAAGCCAAATATGAAAGATTACATATTGATTTAATTTATATGAAACTCTAAAAAAGACTATCTATAATGACAATCAACACATGAATAGTTTCCTGGGGCCATGGTCAGGGGGTAAGGATTAATTGGGAAAGGGCTCAGGGAGTTTTCCAGGGTGATGGTAATGTCCTATATCTTGGTTGTGGTAGTGGTTACACAGGTGTACACATATTGAGATTCACAGAACCATGCACTTAAAATTGAGTGTGTTTTATAGTGTGTAAATGATATCTCAAAAAAGTAGATTTAAAAATTCCTGCTGTATATGTTCCATTTAAAAAAAAATCTAGACAGGCAAAGAGAACAACTAAAATTCATCTTTAGCCAAACATACACACACACACACACACAAATTGTGTTTTATTCCTATATATCTCATTAAATAATTTTAAATAAAAAATTTAAGAGATATCATTTAAGATAACATAAAAATATATAACACTAATCCAAAAAAAGGTGTGCAAGACTGCTAAAAAGAAAAGTATAAAAGCTTATTGGAAGGCAATAAAGATCTGAATAAATACATGTATCTATGTTCTTGGAGTCGAAGTTCTATATTTTAAAGATCTTAATTATCTCCAAATGGATTTATAGACTTAACCTCAGTTATTCTCAACAGAATATTTGTTTTGTTTTGTGGTACTTGGCTGGCTGAAGGAAAGGGCCAAGGAAAACCAAGACATCCTTGAAGATAAAACATTATTTGAGGATTTGTTCTACCAGCTACCAAGAATTTTTATAACATCACAGTAACTCTGACTGTGAAATTGCCTCAGAAATAGACAGATTGAATAAAGAGCTTAGAGTACAGCTGTATCAGTACTTGGTTTCTGAGAATGGTCCTGCAGATCATTTCCTACAGGACAGGACTGTCTTTTCAATATATGGTCCTGGAACAATTGGACAAAAAACTTTTACCTCACGGGTGCACGGGTGGTTTAGTCGTTTAAGCTTCTGATTTGATGTTAGCTCAGGTCATAATCTCAGGGTCGTGCGATTGAGCCCTGTGTTAGGCTCCATGCTCAGCAGGGAGTCTGCTTGAGATTCTCTTCCTCTCCCTCTGCCCCTCTCTGCCCTCTAAAATAATAAATAAATAAATCTTTAAAAAAACCCTCTATCTCATACCATACACAGGAATACATTAATTATGGATAGATTGAAGAGCTATATGTGAATGGCAAAACCCTAAACTTTTAGGATGTAACTGTAGTGGCTTGAATAAGATGTTCATCTGGAACTTCAGAATGTGACCCTTCGGTATAAAGAGTCTTTGCAGATGTAATTAAATAAGGATCATGAGATGAGATTATCCCGAATTAAGGTGGACCCTAAATCCAACCGTGAGTGTCTGTATATGAGAAAGAAAAGACGCACAGGAGAAGCACAAGGGAGAAGGCCATGTGGACATGAGGCAGAGACTGGAGTTCTCCAACTATAAGCCAAAAGATGCCAAGAGTTGCTGACAGCAAGCAGAGCACCTGCTGGGATAGAAGCATGAAACAGATTCTCTTTTCAGAGCCTCCAGAAGGAACCAACGCTACCACCATGTTAATTTCAGACTTCTGGCCTCCGGAACTGTGGGAAAATGAATTTCTATTATTTAAAGCCTCCCAGCTTGTGGTAATTTGTTATGGCAGCCCTAGGAACTAATATAATAACATAGGAGAATATTTTCATGACCTCAGGGTCTGAAAAAGTATAAAAATGCTAGTCATAAAGGAAAAGATTAACTATCTTAAAAGTACCTCTTTTCATGAACAGGTACTATGAAGACTAAAAAAGCAAGCAACAGAGTGGGGAAAGCTATTTGCAATATATATATCCAACAAAAGACCAGAATTCCAAAATAGGCAAAAGGCTTGAATAGGCACTTTGCAGAAGAGGAAATCCAAATGGCCAGTAAACATATAAAAAGGTGATCAGCTTTATTAATAAGGGAAATAAAAATTGAAGTGACAATTATGTACCCAGCAGATTGTTAAAACCAAAGAAAAATATAGGCAAAAGAATATCAGGCTCTTTACATAAAGAGAAATCCAAATGACCAATAAAAATATGAAAATGTGTCCAACTGAATTTAAATTCCAACCACAAAGAGAAACCATTCATTCCACTACCAAAATGGTAGAAGCGTAAAGGTCTGATAATACCAATGGTTGGTGAAATTTGGGGTCAACTGAGGTTCTCATACAGAGCTGGTAGGAATGTAAATTGTCGTGACCACTTTGGAAAATGTTTTGGCATTATTTGGCAAAGCTAAAGACTCACAGACCCCATAACCCAACAGTTCCACCCATAAGGATATATACCTTGGAGAACCTGATGTTTTATATGTATAAGGATATTGACAATAGCATTGTTTGTAATAGGAAAATATGGGGGGGAAGTCCATCTCAGATAGGTTAACAAGCCCCATATGATGGGTGGATCATACAAATGTAATACTAAGTGAAAGAAGGAAGACAGAAAAAAAAACAAATAGTACGAGTTTGTGCAAAGGAAATTTGAAAGGCAAAATTAACTTCATTGCATATTATTTTAGGTGATAAAAACACAAAATCAAATAAATGATTATCCTGAAAGTCATTTTATTATCTCTAGTTGATGGGAGAGGATTATGATAGGAAGCCACATAGTTAATGGGGTCTTCTGGGGTGCTGAGAATATTCTATTTACTAATCTTGGATATAATTATATTTCTATATAAATATGTTTAAAATGTATATATGTATATATATAATGCACTTTCTATATGTACTATTATGTATCAGAAAATTAATTAGTAAAAAAGGGACACTGTTTGCAAATACCTCGTTTTAATACTCTCCACAAGGCAGTTCATGGTATGTTAGAAAATGAAAAGGATCCTAGATCCCAGCCCGTTAAATAAAAACAACTATTTAAATCCTTCTAGGAAGAAACCAGGCTTCTCTCTCTCTCTCTGATTTATAAATATGATTGGGGCTCTTGAAGATTCTAAATGTCCATTGCTCATTTTTGTGATTTAAAAAAATATTACCAGGGAATTTTTGAACACCACATAAGTTTTAAAAGTGCCCTTTAAAAAGCATACATGACTAAAATGGGAATACTGTATGTTGAGGAGTAATCTGTGACTTAAGATCACAGTCATGTGTTGGCCATGACTTGCACCGGCTCCTAAGAGTTGATTGTGCAAATCTCTTCCTAATCCGAAATCAGTGATATTCCAATCACACTGATAGTTTGAAATTGGCCAAGGTGGGAATATTTACAGCATGGATATTGGCAACTGATAAATGCTACAAATCAGCACCTGCACCTCCACCCAGAACTTTAGCAGCAGGCCTCTACTTAAAGACTACGCTTTCTGAATATAAACTTTCTTCATTAACTTTCTTTTCTTTAGAGAAGCCCTAATATGTTTGGAAAACAACTCTATCAAGACAGTCTAGTGCCTCCTGAGCCTTAAACAAGAAAGCAGCTCAAACAAGAGAACTTAACTGAATTAAAACTCAGAAAATAAGCAATCAAAGGGTGGAAAATAAAATAGAACAAACAGAACATGACATGCATTGGACCAAGCCCCTGCCACTTTCTGATAGCGTTGCTAATAGGAAAAAGAAAAATCATTGAAATAACACCCCCTTCTTCAGTTTTGTTTGCTCATCAGTTGATTCCTACCTCCAACTGCTCACCCAGGAGAGAATAAATCCATCCTCTGATCCTTGGATGTGAAATCATGGAGGCAGTTTCCCTATTTCGAATATCAGACTATTTGGGGCTAATGTCTTCAGTATTTAATATAAAGTTTTTCTCTTTGTCCTGGCTCCCTCGAGCTATTTAATAAAGGTTCCTACAGTTTTATTGCTCTTATATTAATCAGGGACTCAGAAGTATTACTTATCCAGTCTTTCGACTAAATGGAAAACTCTCTAACTTTTCTGAAGTGAGATGCAGATGACTGTGGGATGAGGTACCCTTCAGCGGGCAAGTGAGTGTCTGTCTAATAAGAATTCAGAAAACTCAGACGATGTGTCTTGGCTGTGTTGATGGTGTACCTGACGGTAGTCATTTAGCTGAGCATTGCCTTAGTCTCTGCAAAGTCTTAGGTTTTAAATGCTGATGATATGATTCAGAAGGGTTTGGATTTATCCTCTGGAGCCCTTTGGAATAAACGCAGTGTTGAAGAATAACGTGATAAAATAGATTTAATAGTCCAACTCCAAAGGACAAAAACACTTTTACATGTCAGTGATGCCTATGTTTCCTTCCCTTTTACTGGATTGCGATCTCTTTCTTTTCTCATGTGTGCTTAGCACTAATAGATCTAGTTTCCACTTTGAAGAGGAGCTACCCCTTTTGAAATATTTGTTTTTCCCCCAGTGGCCAGCAGCTCCCAAAGCACATTCGCCCTCCCTGCTTGCTTGCTTCTCTTTCTGTTTCTCTCCCTTGCTCTTATACTAGCTCTCACAACAGCGAATTTAAAGGTACAACATTCTAAAAACAACAGCTAGTTGTTATGTAAGTTATTTTAGAGTCTAAAGTCCTACAAAAATAGGTCTAGACCCAATCTACCTATCCTGTAAGTTTTCATTTAATTATCAAATTCAGCCTGTATTTACATAAAGATGTAATTACACTTAAGCTCCCTTTAAGATGCATTCTTCATACTTCAAAAAAAAATTCAGGATAGATATTACACAGGTACTAGGGTACAAATCAGCGTCTTTGGAAGTTGAAAAGCAGTATTTGCACTGAAAATTTTTAGCTGTGTTTTCTCCACTGAGTTCTTTTTAAAGATTGTGTTTATTTATTTGAGAGAGGGAGACAGAAAGAGCATGAGCAGTGGGGAGGTGCAGAGAGAGAGGGAGACGCAGACTCCTCGCTGATCAGGGAGCAGGCTCCATCCCAGGCCATGACCTGAGCCAAAGGCAGGTGCTTCACCTTAAGACTGAGCCACCCAGATGCCTCTCTCCAATGAATTTTAAAGTGAGCTGTGTATTGGAGATTAGTTACCAGGCCCAGCCACTGCATGAATCCTCTGTAACATCTGTAATACTTTCAGTTGGTATTTCCTTTTACATGAACATCACAAGTCAATTTGGTTGATTGTTAAGGACCTCTAATTATTAAAGGCTCTTCCTTTAGGTTGTACCCAGTCTACCTCCTTATCATTCCCACTCATTGGTCCTCACTCTGTGCTCAGGAACCACAAGACTACTCATCACCTATTTGAAAACAACTTCCATGTTCACACTGAGACTTCTCGTCCAGGTTGGACTTTCTCAGCTTATTCAAGGTAGTGTAGTAGAGTGGTTAGAAGCACAGGCTCAGATTTGGCTTATATCCTGGACCAGACAGCGCTGATCCTCTGTCTACAGCTACCGCTGTAAGGAATGAAGTCCTTTGTCTCTGACTTGGGACCCTTGTGTCTTCTGTGCACAGGTGCCCACAAAACGGCAGCACACTGACTTGTCAGCTTGCAAGTTGGCCAGGAGAAGCTAATACTAGATCTCCCTCAGCTTCACCCCATCGTGACAACTAGTACTAAGTTTTGCCCTCTTTCAGAAAGCAGTGACAGAGATGTGCAGTACATTAAACATGAAAGGGAAATTCACTACTGCTATGGGCAGAAACCCGGCAAATTTTTAGAACTTTGGCTGATTGGCTTGGGAGATGAGGGAGTGGGTGCATAATACTTCTTAAGAATGGCACCAGCTGGGGTGCTGACTAGTTCAGTTGAAAGAGCAGATGACGCTTGATCTTGGGGTTGTGAGTTGGAGCCCTGTGTTGGGCATAGAGATTACTAAGTAAATAAATAAACTTAAAAAAAAAGAAGAAGAAGAATGGCAACTGCTAAGCTGTCTTTCCCTTAAGTCTATCATGCTAATCTTAGATCCACCCAGACATGACAGTAAAGGGTCTCAGAGGTTTTGTTGTTGTTGATTTGTGTGTGTTTGTTTACAAGGCATCCGAACTGTTAGAAGGAGCTTTGCCACTCTCAGCTTCTTCTGAGGCCGACCAATTCTTGTGGGAAAGAATTTAGCTGTGTTTTCTCCGCCCCACATTGGGTTTATGATGCTGATGAGGTAACCCACTGAAGATTGAGAAACAGACCCAAAGAAATATAGATAAATTCTTACAGTCTGCCCTTGCATCATAGAAAACTTTCCCCTAGTATTGATGTTGAATTTAAGAGATGTTATTTTTTAAATTTTTTATTGTTATGTTAATCACCATATATTACATCATTTGTTTTGGTGTAGTGTTCCATGATTCATTGTTTGTTCATAACACCCAGTGCTCCATGCAGAATGTGCCCTCTTTAATACCCATCACCAGGCTAACCCATCCCCCTACGCTCCTCCCCTCTAGAACCCTCAGTTTGTTTTTCAGAGTCCATCATCTCTCCTGGTTCGTCGCCCCCTCTGACTTACTCCCCTTCATTCTTCCTCTCCTGCTATCTTCTTCTTTTTCTTTTTTCTTAAAATATGTTGCGTTATTTGTTTCAGAAGTACAGATCTGTGATTCAACACTCTTGCACAATTCACAGCGCTCACCGTAGCACATACCCTCCCCAATGTCTATCACCCAGCCACCCCATCCCTCCGAACCCCAACCACTCCAGTAACACTCAGTTTGTTCCTGAGATTAAGAATTCCTCATATCAGTGAGGTCATATGATACATGTCTTTCTCAGATTGACTTATTTCACTAAGCATAACACCCTCCAGTTCCATCCAAGTCATTGCAAATGGCAAGATCTCATTCCTTTTGATGGCTACATAATATTCCATTGTGTATATATACCACTTCTTCTACATCCATTCATCTGTCGATGGACATCTTGGCTCTTTCCACAGTTTGGCTATTGTGGACACTGCTGCTATAAACATTGGGGTGCACATACCCCTTCGGGTCCCTACATTTGTATCTTTGGGGTAAATACCCAGTAGTGCAATTGCTGGATCGAATGGTAGCTCTAATTTCAACTGTTTGAGGAACCTCCATACTGTTTTCCAGAGGGGTTGCACCAGCTTGTATTCCCACCAACAGTGTAGGAGGGTTCCCCTTTCTCCACATCCCCGCCAACATCTGTCGTTCCCTGACTTGTTAATTTTAGCCATTCCGACTGGTGTGAGGTGGTATCTCATTGAGGTTTTGATTTGGATTTCCCTGATGCCGAGCGATGTTGAGCACGTTTTCATGTGCCTGTTGGCCATTTGGATGTCTTCTTTGGAAAAATGTCTGTTCATGTCTTCTGCCCATTTCTTGATTGGATTATTTGTTCTTTGCGTGTTGAGTTTGATAAGTTCTTTATAGATTTTGGATACTAGCCCTTTATCTGATATGTCATTTGGAAATATTTTCTCCCATTCTGTCGGTTGTCTTTTGGTTTTGTGGACTGTTTCTTTTGTGTGCAAAAGCTTTTTATCTTGATGAAATCCCAATAGTTCATTTTTGCCCTGGCTTCCCGTGCCTTTGGTGATGTTTCTAGGAAGAAGTTGCTGCGGCTGAGGTCGAAGAGGTTGCTACCTGTGTCCTCCTTTAGGATTTTGATGGACTCCTGTCTCACGTTTAGGTCTTTCAACCATTTGGAGTCTATTTTTGTGTGTGCTGTAAGGAAATGGTCCAGTTTCATTCTTCTGCATGTGGCTGTCCAATTTTCCCAACACCATTTGTTGAAGAGACTGTCTTTTTCCCATTGGACATTCTTTCCTGCTTTGTCAAAGATAAGTTGACCATAGAGTTGAGGGTCCATTTCTGGGCTCTCGATTCTGTTCCATTGATCTATGTGTCTGTTTTTGTGCCAGTACCATACTGTCTTGATGATGACAGCTTTGTAACGGATCTGGAAGTCCGGAATTGTGGTGCCGCCAGCTTTGCTTTTCTTTTTCAATATTCCTCTGGCTATTCGGGGTCTCTTCTGTTTCCATACAAATTTTAGGATTATTTGTTCCATTTCTTTGAAAAAAGTGGATGGTATTTTGATGGGGATTGCATTGAATGTGTAGATTGCTCTAGGTAGCATTGACATCTTCACAATGTTGGTTCTCCCAATCCATGAGCATGGAACGTTTTTCCATTTCTTTGTGTCTTCTTCAGTTTCTTTCATGAGTATTTTATAGTTTTCTGAGTACAGATCCTTTGCCTCTTTGGTTAAATTTATTCCTAGGTATCTTATGGTTTTGGGTGCAATTGTGAATGGGATCGACTCCTTGATTTGTCTCTCTTCTGTCTTGTTGTTGGTGTATAGGAATGCCACTGATTTCTGTGCATTGATTTTATAGCCTGCTACTTGACTGAATTTCTGTATGAGTTCTAGCAGTTTTGGGGTGGAGTCTTTTGGGTTTTCCACATAAAGTATCATATCATCTGCAAAGAGTGAGAGTTTGACTTCCTCTTTGCCGATTTGGATGCCTTTGATTTCTTTTTGTTGTCTGATTGCTGTGGCTAGGACTTCCAATACTATGTTGAATAGCAGTGGTGAGAGTGGACATCCCTGCCGCGTTCCTGACCTTAGGGGAAAAGCTCTCAGCTTTTCCCCATTGAGAATGATATTCGCTATAGGTTTTTCGTAGATGGCTTTTATGATATTGAGGTATGTACCCTCTATCCCTATACTCTGAAGAGTTTTGATCAAGAAAGGATGCTGTACTTTGTCAAATGCTTTTTCTGCATCTATTGAGAGGATCATATGATTCTTGTTCTTTCTTTCGTTAATGTATTGTATCACGTTGATTGATTTGCGGATGTTGAACCAGCCTTGCAGCCCAGGGATAAATCCCACTTGGTCGTGGTGAATAATCCTTTTAATGTACTGTTGGATCCTATTGGCTAGTATTTTGGGGAGGATTTTTGCATCCATGTTCATCAAGGATATTGGTCTGTAATTCTCCTTTTTGATGGGATCTTTGTCTGGTTTTGGGATCAAGGTAATGGTGGCCTCATAAAATGAGTTTGGAAGTTTTCCTTCCATTTCTATTTTTTGGAACAGTTTCAGGAGAATAGGTATTAATTCTTCTTTAAATGTCTGATAGGATTCCCCTGGGAAGCCATCTGGCCCTGGGCTTTTGTTTCCTGGGAGATTTTGGATGACTGCTTCAATTTCCTTAGTGGTTATAGGTCTGTTCAGGTTTTCTATTTCTTCCTGGTTCAGTTTTGGTAGTTGATACATCTCTAGGAATGCAGCCATTTCTTCCAGGTTATCTAATTTGCTGGCATAGAGTTGCTCAGAATATGTTCTTAGAATTGTTTGTATTTCTTTGGTGTTGGTTGTGATCTCTCCTCTTTCATTCATGATTTTGTTGATTTGGGTCATTTCTCTTTTCTTTTTGATCAGTCTGGCCAGGGGTTTATCAATCTTGTTAATTCTTTCAAAGAACCAGCTCCTAGTTTCGTTGATCTGTTCTACTGTTCTTTTGGTTTCTAGTTCATTGATTTCTGCTCTGATCTTTATTATTTCTCTTCTCCTGCTGGGTTTAGGCTTCATTTGCTGTTCTTTCTCCAGCTCCTTTAGGTGTAGGGTTAGATTGTGTATTTGAGACCTTTCTTCTTTCTTGAGAAAGGCTTGTATTGGTATATACTTTCCTCTCAGGACTGCCTTTGCTGTATCCCAAAGATTTTGGACAGTTGTGTTTTCATTTTCATTGGTTTTCATGAATTTTTTTAATTCTTCTTTAATTTCCTGGTTGACCCATTCATTCTTTAGTAGGATGCTCTTTAGCCTCCATGTATTTGAGTTCTTTCCGACTTTCCTCTTGTGATTGAGTTCTAGTTTCAAAGCACTGTGGTCTGAAAATATGCAGGGAATGATCCCAGTCTTTTGGTACCGGTTGAGACCTGATTTGTGACCTAGGATGTGATCATTTCTGGAGAATGTTCCATGGGCACTCGAGAAGAATGTGTATTCCTTTGCTTTGGGATGGAACGTTCTGAATATGTCTGTGAAGTCCATTTGGTCTAGTGTGTCATTTAAAGTCTTTATTTCCTTGTTGATCTTTTGCTTAGAGGATCTGTCCATTTCAGTCAGAGGGGTGTTAAAGTCCCCCACTATTATTGTATTGTTGTCAATGTGTTTCTTTGCTTTTGTTATTAATTGCCTTATATAATTGGCTGCTCCCATATTCGGGGCATAGATATTTACAATTGTTAGATCTTCTTGTTGGATAGACCCTTTAAGTAGGATATAGTGTCCTTCCTCATCTCTTATTACAGTCTTTGTTTTGAAATCTAGTTTGTCTGATATAAGGATTGCCACCCCAGCTTTCTTTTGGTGTCCATTAGCATGGTAAATGGTTTTCCAACCCCTCACTTTCAATCTGGGGGTGTCTTTGGGTCTAAAACGAGTCTCTTGCAGACAGCATATGGATGGGTCTTGTTTTTTAATCCAATCTGATAGCCTGTGTCTTTTGATTGGGGCATTTAGCCCATTTACATTCAGGGTAACTATTGAAAGGTATGAATTTAGTGCCATTGTATTGCCTGTAATGTGACTGTTACTGTATGTTGTCTGTGTTCCTTTCTGATCTATGCTGCTTTTAGGCTCTCTCTTTGCTTAGAGGACCCCTTTCAATATTTCTTGGAGGGCTGGTTTCGTGTTTGCAAATTCCTTTAGTTTTTGTTTGTTCTGGAAGATTTTATCTCTCCTTCTATTTTCAATGATAGCCTAGCTGGATATAGTATTCTTGGCTGCATATTTTTCTCGTTTAGTGCTCTGAAGATATCTTGCCTGTCCTATCTGGCCTGCCAGGTCTCTGTGGATAGGTCTGTTGCCAATCTAATATTTTTACCATTGTAGGTTACATATCTCTTCTCCCGAGCTGCTTTCAGGATTTTCTCTTTGTCTCTGAGACTCATAAGTTTTACTATTAGATGTCGGGGTGTTGACCTATTATTATTGATTTTGAGAGGAGTTCTCTGTGCCTCCTGGATTTTGATGCCTGTTTCCTTCCTCACATTAGGGAAGTTCTCTGCTATTATTTGCTCCAATATACCTTCTGCCCCTCTCTCTCTTTCTTCTTCTTCTGGGATCCCAGTTATTCTAATGTTGTTTCGTCTTATCGTATCACTTATCTCTCGAATTCTGCCCTCGTGATCCTGTGGTTGTTTCTCCCTCTTTTTCTCAGCCTCTTTATTTTCCATCATTTGGTCTTCTATATCACTGATTCTCTCTTCTGCCTCATTTATCCTCGCAGTTAGTGTCCCCATTTTTGATTGCACCTCATCAATAGCCTTTTTGATTTCGACCTGGTTAGATTTTAGTTCTTTTATTTCTCCAGAAAGGGTTTCTCTAATAACTTCCACGCTTTTTTCAAGCCCAGCTAGTATCTTTAAAGTCATGATTCTGAACTCTAGGTCCGACATCGTACTAATGTCCGTATTGAGTAGGTCCCTGGCTGACGGTACTACCTATTGTTCTTTTTGCTGAGGTGATTTTTTTCGTCTTGTCATTTTGTCCAGAGGAGAATAGATATATGAGAGAACAAAATGCTAACAGGTTAACAACGTCCCCAGCAAATATACTGTACACAAATCAGAAAAGACCTGAAACCAGGAAAAAAGAAAGGGAAAGAAAGAGAAAAGAAATAGAAAAAAAATGAAAAAAAAAGGATAAAAACAAAAACAGAGCAATACAAAAAAAGCAGAATGTGATCAAATATGATCAGGCTAGTGCATAGATCAGTGCCACACACTAGATTTTGGGCGTATTTTGGTCTGTTAGAAAAAAGTGTCTCCTAAGATTTTAAAGGAAGAAAGACATATATGTACAAAATAAGGGTTGATACAATGAAGGGATAGAAGATGACTGTAAAGATGAAAATTATAAAAGATTTTATAAAAGGACTTGATAAGAAGTTGTTTGAAAAAAGAAAGAAGATTTAAAAAAATAAAAAGAAAAAAGGGAGAAAATGTGATCAGGCAGGAGACTAGAACAGAGCCATACACTAGTGATTTAGGGTATATTTTCATCTGTTAGAAGAAACTATCTCAAAATTTTAAAGAAAGAACAACTTATATATATATGCCAAAAATAAGGGTAACTAATATGAAGGGATAAAATATGACTGTAAAAATGAAAAATAAAAAATGTTTTTTCTTTTTAAAAAAGATTGATAAGATGTTGGTTGAAAAAGGGAAAAAAGAAAAAAAAACAGTTAAGAAAAATTAACTTTGATGAACTAATGAATCATGGTAAAAAAAAGCCATGAATTCTATGTGCAGTATTCCCCTAGCGCTGGAGTTCTCCCATTCTCCTTGATCGGTAAACTTGGTCTTGGCTTGCTGGCTGTTCCGGCTGATCTTCTGGGGGAGGGGCCTGTTGCTGTGGTTTCCAAATGTCTTTGCCGGAGGCTGAATTGCCCCGCCCTTGTCGGTCCGGGCTAAGCAAGCTGCTCGGGTTTGATCTCAGGAGCTTTTGTTCCCTGCAAGCTCTCCGTACAGCCTTGGAGGAGCAGGGCAAAAATGGTGGCCTCCCAATCTCCACCCGGAGGAGCTGAGAACTCGGGGCCCCGCTCCTCAGTGCGCCCCCAGAGAAAAGCAGTCACTCCCTTGTCCCCGGTCTCCGGCCGCACTCCGTGCTCACCCGGCCTGTGACCGAGCGTTGCTATCTGTGGCACCCGACCCCGTGTGGAGTCTCCAAACCCAGCAGATCCCTGCAGTGCGTTCCCGCGCCGCTCCTCCCCGGGAAGGAAGGGGAGTCTTCCTGGATCTGCCGCCTGTTGGGTCCCTGCTGTAGGAGCAGTGGCCCGACTGGGCCACGGATCACAGTTTATGGCAACCCCAAGCTGAGAGCCCGCGCCTCGGCTCCGTCTCTGTAGTCGGCTTCCCCGCTCCGATACCTGGGAGTTCTGGCGCACTCAGGCTCCCCCGGTCTTTCTGTGACCCCAAGGGTCCTGAGACCATACTGTCCCGGGAGGATTCCACCCCCTGCTTAGCCACTGCAGTGACGTCCCTCAGCGGAGCCAACTTCTAACAGTTCCGATTTTGTGCTCCGCGACTCTTTTACTTTCCAGAAGGGGCCGGCGGAGGCCCCTCCCCCGCCATCTATCCTCCCGAATATCTCCTCGGATTCACTTCTCCGCACGTCCTACCTTCCAGGAAGTGGTCGCTTCTCTGTTCAGATAGTTGTTGCTACTCTCCTCTTTGATCTCCTGTTGAGTTCGTAGGTGTTCAGAATGGTTTGATCCCTATTCAGCTGAATTCCTGAGACCAGACGAAATCTAGGTCTCCTACTCCTCCGCCATCTTGCTCAGCCCCCCTCAAGAGATGTTATTTTGATAACGGGCAGCAGATGCCTCAGATTAAGGAGGACTTCTCAGAAAAGGCCATCCGCCTTTTCTTCTGAAAAGAAGGGCACAAACCCCAGCCACAGCTGGGAAAGGTGGCTGTGGCCTGCCACAGTTCCTGAAGCTGGAATCGGGTGAGCGAATGATGACTCTGCTGCTTAAGACAGGGCTTTGGCTGCATGGATAACACTGGAAATCTGTTTGGTTAAGCTGCAGTCAACCACTGCACCACTTCCAACAAAGTCCAGGCGCTTCGCTTCCAGCGCGCAGTCATCCTCCTTCATGCCTCTTGGTCCCTCCCTCTTCCTCTGTCAGCCTTTGCTGCTTTAATGAAAAGATGATTAGGGGAGGGCCAAGGATGCCCTGTCACTGAGGGGAATCAAAGGTCTATGCACCTGGCAAGTATGCTGGGCAACTTTGGTAAGGAGAGGAGCTCACCCCTGTATGGCTGTGCTGGATACACATGCCCAAGTCACCGTTCTAACCCTTACATGGGGACCCGGCACCTGGATTCAGCTAACAGGATTTGGGCAGGCTTCATGGGGGGGGGGGGAGACTATCATGACCCTGTAGGTGGGGCCCTCCAGCCAGTTCAAAGTGTTATTGTTATTTTTACATCTGAATGTCTATGAGGAATTGTTGTGTTAGGTACTTGTGTTTCCTCTCCTGAAAGTGCCAGATGAGATTCTCCTGATTGCGGAGAGCTAGTATGTAGGGAAATGCTAGTACCTTTGAGGCGCCACAGTTTGAGCTACAAATCTGTGGGACTGATGATCTTGCCGATCGGAGCCTCCTCTTGTCAGAGGTGCCAGTTTGGGGTTTTGGGACCCAGCTACTGTGTACACCCCTTTTGAAGAGCAGCTATTGGCTTGCTGCTGCGCTCTTGTTGCAACTGAAGGCCTGACGGGTAAAGGGCTTGCAACTCACAGCATGAGACTCCTATTTTAGGGTGGGTCAACTTGGACTGAATAGACTGTCCAAGTGAGAAGGGCTCAATAAGCCTCGCTTGTCAAATGGAAATGGTATATCCAGGAATACTCCTGGCCCCAGGGGCATTTTATACAAACAACTGGGAGCTATCCTCCCGGAGAAGCTTTATCCTCGCCTTTTCCTTCCTCTGACTTTTCTGCCAGAAGCAAAATCCCTGGCTTAATGGAGCTCTCGATTCAGTTTCCCCTAAATGCCTGGGTTTGATTCACTGATGGTTTGGCTACATGGAAGCCTGGTAGGTTTCAGAACTGTAACAGCTGTTCAAGCTCAGTGTCATCATGTAGAACTTTTGGTTCTCAGTGGGCAGAATTCAAGGCCACTCTCTTTATCTCTGCCCAATAATGCTCTTGTTATATTTGTGTTGACTCTTCGGCTGTTGCCAACGGTCTGGCTCTTTGGTCTGAACTTGGAAAACTACAGACTGGCAGATGGAAAACATCTCTCTTCTTTGGCGACATGAATTATGGAAACAAATCACAGCTGTGGAGCCAACCACGTGGGTCTCTCATGAAGATGTCCCTGGAAGGGGCCATTCTGAGGAGACCGACTAGAGTCCAGCTGCTGACGGAGCTCTGTGCTGCCCTGACCATCACCACTGCCATCTGTGTCTGTCACTGTGCTGGACACAGTCCACACCAACCATAGAGTGGTCACAGAGTACAGGAATTGATGTGTCTCATGCAAAGAGAAACTACCCTACCACTGCCTGCCAGACTTGGACTCCTGACCAAAGGTGACACATTTGTTTCACAGCAAACAAGGCCACCCTGCATGACTTATGGCCACCACCTACTCCTGGTTTACATTAGACTTTTGATCCACTCTCAGGGCTATTGGCGGTGCCTCCCTGCTGTTGACACTGTTTTAGCTTTGGTGTTACTGCTCCAGTCCAATTGACTGACTCTAGTCACACCATGTGGCCCTTTTGAAGTTAATCTGTGTCACGTGTTAGGCTTTCTGGACCATTTGCAGTCCTACAATGGTGTACTTTTTATTGCAAAAGCCACTCAACAATGGGCTAATGGCAAATGTACTTAATAGACTTCTCATGTTTTCTGCTACCCACAGGCATCTGGTAGTGTTGAGTGTTGGGACAGTTCACTTCAGAAATCAACTCAAAAAGATCTCTTACTCAATATCCCTCACCTCCTCCTAGTTCATATACTTTAATTGGGATATTTTGGTCACTGGATGTAGCCATCCCCAGAAAGGAATCATCCCCTCTTAGCCACTTCCTGGATTATGATAAGGACAAATGGGTGGGGTGGGGAGTTTACACCCCTACTTTGAAAATCCAGCAATCTACCCAGGACATTCCTGGGCATGTTGCTTCTTTCTTTCCCCTAATGGCAACTGCAGCCTGGCCTGCTTGGTACTCCCTCTTGGTGGCAGCACAGTCAGAAGGGGGCCTAAGGGACTTAAACTTAATTCTAGGTCAGCTACTTGGATTTTTCTGCTGGACTGACATGGGCCTAGTGCATAAGGATAATAACTACGTAGCAGAGCACAGTCTTTCTGAGTTCCCTTATAAAGGCCCATGAGGGCCTACGTGGAGGACATAATGGGTCTCCATAAGTTTTAGAAAAATGTCCTCAACTCTTTTGCATCTTACCCTCTGGACACAAGGTGTAAGTGGGAGATGGTTGGGGAAAAGGTGAAAGGGAAAACACACTGGGGTTTGGTGGTAGAAGTAAGCAATCCCAACACCAGGGAAAGGAATGTCTTGGACCTTCCTTGGAGGCACAGGAGAGGGAGAGACAATAATCCTCCATACTTCCAAACTACCCCTGGACCTTTCTTCATAAAGGAAAGCACTCAGGTGAGGTTCCCCTGAACTAACATTAAATTTAACTGACTGTTAAATTGACTGGGGTCTGCTGTACCCCACCAGATAGCTCTGACCACAACTGATCCCCATTTTCCATAGATTTAATAAGAGGCCGATTGAAAATGGCAGGGGATGGCCCAGTTCTTGCACCTTTCATGCAAAACATCTGTCAACACCTCTGGATATCTTTCCCACTCCCATTCCTGGAGCCTTCACTAGTCCCGTGGACTGGATGAATGCCACCTGGACAAACAGGACAGTTTTGACTAGACTCCATAAATAAGGACTAGGCTCAATTCCAACAGATTGAGGAACCCAAAGGCCTACCAACCAGCTGAGAAGCCACAGTGAAGACACTGTCAACCCGTGCCCCCCAACTGATGTAGATCACACTTGGGGGGGTTCCAAGAATTACAAACAACATTTGCTTTCCAGTTGTACCATGTGAGCTCCCAGGACTGTGCTTCTTTTTTTTTTTTCAATTTTTTATTGTTATGTTAATCACCATACATTACATCATTAGTTTTTGATGTAGTGTTCCATGATTCATTGTTTGTGCATAACACCCAGTGCTCCACGCAGAACGTGCCCTCTTTAATACCCATCACCAGGCTAACCCATCCCCCCACCCCCTCCCCTCTAGAACCCTCAGTTTGTTTTTCAGAGTCCATCGTCTCTCATGGTTTGTCTCCCCCTCCGACTTACTCCCCTTCATTCTTCCCCTCCTGCTATCTTCTTCTTTTTCTTTTTTCTTAACATATATTGCATTATTTGTTTCAGAAGTACAGATCTGTGATTCAATAGTCTTGCACAATTCACACCGCTCACCATAGCACATACCCTACCCAATGTCTATCACCCAGCCACCCCATCCCTCCCACCCCCCACCACTCCAGCAACCCTCAGTTTGTTTCCTGAGATTAAGAATTCCTCATATCAGTAAGGTCATATGATACATGTCTTTCTCTGATTGACTTATTTCACTCAGCATAACACCCTCCAGTTCCATCCACATCGTTGCAAATGTCAAGATCTCAATCCTTTTGATGGCTGCATAATATTCCATTGTGTATATATGCCACATCTTCTTTAGCCATTCATCTGCAGGACTGGGCTTCTTATGTGGAAGTCTGGAGTTACCTTGCTTCCTCTTGAAAACAACAGTGGCTTGCACCTTGGGGGTGGTCATAAGAGAGCTTCAAGTGTTTAAGAAAATACCATTAGTAGGGGTGCCTAGGTGGCTCAGTCGTTAAGCATCTGCCTTCGGCTCAGGTCATGATCCCAGGATCCTGGGATCCAGCCCCACATCAGGCCCCCTGATTGGTGGGAAGCCTGATTCTCCCTCTCCCGCTCCCCCTGCTTGTGTTCCCTCTCTTGCTGTGTCTCTCTCTAAAATCTTAAAAAAAAAAAAAGAGGAAAATATCATTAGTAGATCCCAGAGCCCTCAGATAAGAGGGAGAACTCTCCAAAATGATGCTGCCCTTGATAACTTGGAGGAGTTTCTCTGAGGGATAACTTGCTTACTGTTTATATACAACCCATGTGCAGTTATTCGTATGATGAGAACCACCCAATTAGAAGCAGTGAAACAAAATTTATCCTGACTTTAGCTGAAGAGATCAATGTATCACACTGGCCTTGGAAGGCATTCAAATAAGCTTCAACTCACTGCTCAGGGTTGTTATCATTGATATAATTGCCCTAGATTTCCTCCTTGCGGGCCACGGCAAAGGACGTACAATTACTAATGCATCCTGCTGTACCTAGATTAATACCTTGGGCCAAGGGGAAAAGTCAATACAGAAAAATCTTTAGGAGCCTGCCAAAGTAGACCTTCTTGGTTTGTGGGATTCGTTCAGCTGATTGGGTCTGAACCCCTGAGGAGTACAATTACTAATACTAACAGTTGGCCTCTTCCTGCTACTTAGAATCCTGTTGATATTAGCTATATGAAAGAAATTGAATGGATTTTGCCCCAGCCTCTGGTGGGCAGTTTAATCAGAATGATGAACAGAGTGACATACTAATGGGAAAGTTTGCCAGAAGCCAACAAAGTGTAGAAACAATGGGTAGATATTCCTGGGAGACAATTCTTCATGGGTCTCTCCTAATTCTGCACATCTTGGGAATATAGGCGCTGACTGCCTGGGGTGGGCAGAATAATGGCTCTCCCAGGACGTCCACATCCTGGTCCACAGAACCTGTGATTCTGTCACTTAAAATAAAAAAGGGATTCTGCAGCTGTGATTAAGGGTCCTGAGATAGGGAGATTATCCTGGATTATATGGGAGGGCCCAATGTCCTCACAAGGGTCCTTATAAGTGTGTGTGGGGGGGGTACAGTAGGTCAGAGATTGACAATGGAAGCAGAGGTTGGAATGACTTGGCCCCAAGCCAAGGAATGTGGGCAGTCTCTACAGGCTGAAAAAGGCAAGGAACAGATTCTCCTCTAGAGGCTCCAGAAGGAACACAGCCTCTGATTTTCGCCCTTTAAGATCCATTTTGAAGGGGACGGGGGTGGGAGGGTGGGGAATGGGGTAATTGGATGAAGGGCATTAAGGATGGCGCTTGATGTAATGAGAAGTGGGTGTTATATGCAACTGATGAATCACTAAATTCTACCCTGAAATTAATAATACACAATATGTTAACTAACTTGAATTTAAATAAAACAACAACAAAAAATGAAAACAAAAAGGTATAAACTTTCAGGTATAAGATAAATAAGCTCTGGGGATGTAATACAGCATCATCACTATAGTTAACAATATTATATTGAATATTTGAAGGTTACTAAGGGAGTATATCTTAAAAGTTCGAATCACAAAGAAAAAATGTAACTGTGAGATGATGGATGTTAATCTTATTGTGGTATCATTTTGCAATATATGCATATATCAAATCGTGTTGCACACCTTAAAATTTATACAATGTTATATGTCAGTTATATCTCAATAAAACTGGGGAGAAAAAGAAAAAGAAAGATCCACTTTGGACTTCTGACCACCAGAATTGTAAAATAATAAATCTCTGTTGTTTTTAGCCACTGAATTTGTGGTTATTTGTCACAGCTGCAATAGAAAACTAATACACTGCCTTTATTCTGGACTCCTTTTTCAAGGATATTTGTATAGTGAACAGTCTTTAAGGATATCATATCTCCCCCCAGAGCAAAGGGCTGCAGGTTTACTGCCCACTTAAAAGATCCAAGTTCCCCCTGCTTGGGGTTCCTCTCTTAGAATGCAACCCACTGCATGCACAAGTGTCATTGGCCCTCTCTGCATCATTCTGTGGAAGTTAGGGCTTGGGGAACTGGGGCAAGAAAATGCTCATACACTGCCTACTGCTATTGCTGTTAGTAAGAGTACTTTGTTTCTGACCTAGGAGTCTTGTATCTTCTGCCAGCAGTCACAAAACTGTTAGTTTGTAATAGGGAAAAAATCTCAGACTGTTCACAATTCTTGATAGATTATAGAACAACTCAGATAACCCACAGTGTTGTTCTTTGGTGAGAGCTCATGAAAATTTTCTAGGCGTCATAACCAAAGCTTAGTTATAGAAGGATAAGATGGCACCAAGAGGAGACAGTTTCGAGGATGGAGACATTACCCCGAGGCAGAAGAACCTCTGTAGGACGCTATTGCTGTTATCTAGGCCAGAGTTAATAAGGATGTGACCTAGACTGGTGGCAGAAGAATAGTTTTAGATAATAGAAGCTATGTTACAAGCGATGAATTGTTAAGTAAATTGTTCTATTATGATGGAGGATCAGAGAAAAAAATTGATTCCGTAGGTGGCTGTTCAAGGTAGGTGTTAGAGAGGAGGCAGCAATAATGGGCACAGTGTGGGGGAAAGGGATGTAATGAATTGAAGGAATGACCAGAGGTGAGGAGAAAATAATGTTATGTACAAGTGCTTCTACAGATGGTGATAAATATGTATGACCGCAGTGGAGTCTATCTATAGGTTAATGGGAATGAAACTTGAAAGCCAGACTAGGAGTTAGTAGAAGGCCTTGAATTTCTAGTTAAAAAGCTTGGGCTTTATTTTCCAGGCAGCACGGAACTTCTGATGGATTTTGAATAGGGGAGTAATACCACTTATTTGACATGACATGTGTACTACCTTGTGTTGAAGTTATGTAAATTCTCGGACACAGCATTAAAATGTGCTCAATAAATTCGTGTTGGTTGAATTAATTGCCTCATTTTGTCAAGGAAGAATTCTTCTACCATGTGAACAATAACCTTTTGTCATTGTAGTTGAAGTTTGGGTATCTGGCTCACATTGGCTTGTGAGAACTGACTGGTAAAATTTCAGGAATCTTGTGAGCAAGTTGACGTCAAATTGGTAGCTTGAGATTGGCAATTCTGCAAATATTTACATCAAGGAAATTGGCAAACGCTATAAATCAAAGCTTGTTTTCTGAAGACTTGGTCATTAAACATTTACCAGCTTGTCACTGCTATCTCCCTCACTTCTCCTACTCCCCATCCAACCAGCCTCTAGGTTTTCTGAGGACATGGACTGAGTCTTATTTGTCTTGTATTCTCAACATAGTACTTGGACATTGGTCATGCTCAATGGATGTTTGTAGAATGAATGAAATATATGCTCCTGTAATTTTTCTCCAACTGACCATTTAATGAAAAAATCATTTAGAAGAAAATGCCTCAAGTAGACATGTAGACCCTGGGGTTCCAATCAGATCCTAGGCCTGTTTTTTAAGTGGTTTTGGAACACAGCCACTAATTCATAGACTACTATGTCTACTGGTTGTCTATGAATTGCTTTGTGCTGCAAGGGCAGAGCTGATTATTTGAGATAGAGGATGTATGCCCTGCAAAGCCTAACATATTTACCATCTAGTCTTCACTGGAAATTTGTTGATCCTTAACTAGACCCCCACTACCAATGGTTCCTTAAAAGGTAGGATTATTTCTAAAAAGTGGCATATATACTATATATTCTTAGAGATAAATTGTTATTATTCCATAAACTGTGCACATACATTTTTTTAAAAGAAATTAGACACAGGTAATTACAGAGCAATTTCATAAGAACAGGGTTAGAGACAATGACTGGTTGTCTGATGGTGTAATTTTCTACCTTGAGAAGTAGTGATTTACCTCACATCTAAACACATGCAAGTAGTCACCCTTTAGCAGTGTGCATCCTTCAGCAGAGAGCCTTGTGTAATCTCTTCACCTTATTGAGCAATGCTGCCAGAAATCTAGCTGATGTCAAATGATGTCTATATTGCAATTTATTCTTTCAAACTCTTAACACCCAGATTCCCAAGGGGTTCTGCTAAAAAGTGGTCTTCATGGGACTGTATTTTTTGCCACAACAGAGCTGGATTGTTTAAAAACAGAAATACAGAATGTGTCTTTGCATATTTGAGTCATAGTGGGCTGTCAGTTTCCATTTGCGCAATACTATTTAATAAAGTTAATGTCCTGAGTTCTATATTCCTTGCAAGTCATCTTTAAAGGCAAATGATGACGTCATTTCAAATTCAGGATTGTCAGGGGAAAAATAATTAAGTAACTTATTTCTTATTTGTACCCATACTGTACTGAAAATGATTTTTGAACAACTACTGAAGTCTGAACTGCAGCAATAAATTAATTTGATAGACTATAAAATGAACACCTCAGCTACATTAACTGCCCCAGGAGGGTGGGCTGTCCTTGGGCACCCTGTTTCTGCTCCACATATTTTGAGGGCCAGTGTTCAGAGAACTCAGGGCGCTTGCGCAGGGCTGTCAGAGCGGAAGGAGAGGCCACGGTCAACAGAGGTGGCCTGATCGCCAGACCAAACCGGGCTGGCCCGAGGGCGGGACACCGTGGCCATGGAGCAATGACTCCGCGGGATTGCGCAGGGTGGCTGCGGCCCATTTTCCTTTCGTTATGATGAACTTGTTCCCCCATTAACTTAGCTTCCAACTCCCGCGCACCGAGCAGTAAGATCAAGCATTTAAAATCCTACAAGTAGGCAAATGGAAGGATGTTAAAACGATAGCACAACTCGCCAGCATTTTCACAGCCCTCCCGTCGAGGTCCTGGTTGCGCGCAGAAGCCACGCGAGGAGGGCCTGACTGCACGGAGGGCCTGAGCACCGCCAACGCGGGGTCTGCAGGGGGCGGGGGACGCGACCCGGACAACCAGCGCGCAGGCGCATTCGCGGCTGCAGCGCCCAGTGGTCGAGCCCCCTTTCTAGTAATTTCGCTAGCCGTGAGGTCATCACAGCGCGCCGTTATAGCGCCTCCCAGAACCCCCTAATTTATTTTTTGGTTGGGGGATGAAATGAACTGATCTCTCCCACCCCGTTTTGCTTTTAGTCCTCCACTCTGGCTGTGCCTACCCTCCGAGGAATGGAGCGGGACAGGGAAAGAAAGGCAGCCGGAGGTGGCAGCGGGGCCGGCCGGGGATGACTCGGCGACGCCGCCAGCCGAGTTACCCGGCGTGCCCTGCGCGGCGCCGGCCGAGAGACGTGGGGGGAGGGGCGGGGAGGAGGAAGAGCGGCGGCGGCTGCGGATGTCGCTGCGACCGAGCGGCGTCTGAACACACGGCGGCTGCCGAACGCCCGACGCGGGCCTGCGCCGGAGCCCACACCGAGCTCCGCGGCCCCTCGCCTGCCAGGGCGGCCTTGCACCCGCTGTCACTGAGGCGGCGTGCCCCGCATTCTCCGCTGCCCGGGCCGGCCGGCTCTGCCGTCTGCTGGCTCCCCCTCGCTCGCCCGCTCCCTCCTGCGCGCCTGAGTCACCGCCGCCGCCGCCATGGCCGAGAGTGGTGAAAGCGGCGGCCCTCCGAGCTCCCAGGACAGCGCCGCCGCGGCCGAGGGTGCCGGCGCCCCCGCGGCCGCTGCCTCTGCGGAGCCCAAGATCATGAAAGTCACCGTGAAGACCCCGAAGGAGAAGGAGGAGTTCGCTGTGCCCGAGAATAGCTCCGTCCAGCAGGTGAGGGCCGCCCTGGCCTCGGGCCCGGGGTGGGGGTGGCGGCAGGACCTCCGCCCGCGGCAGGAGGAGACGGTTTTGGAAGGGTCTGGGAGGGGATCGTCCCCCGAGGTGCCCTGGGCACTTCTCGCGGGTCTCTTCTCGAGTTAGATCACACCCAAGTTCCTGGGTGTGCTCCTTGGGACACCGCAGAGGCTCCTGACGGGGCCCCGCGGCCTGTTTGTGGGACGCGCCGACGCCGCTTCCCTCCGCGCCCTCCTCCTGCTCCCGCGTCGGCCGACCACCAGCCTCCTCCCCCAGCTCCCCGCCCCTCGCCGCCTCCCTCCGGCTGCTCACAAAGGAAAGGGACCACCGCCGCGCTCCGGGCGGGGTGGGCTGGGGCGAGGGTTCGCTATAGCCTCCTCTGCGGTTTTGTCTCATGAATTAAAAAAAAAGGGGGGGGAGGTGGTGCTCATTTTTTTACCTGCCTGCGGATTAAGGTAGATTTTGGGGCGAGGAGCACGTGTACATTTAGTTTTGCGTTTTGATTGCTGAAATTTGTCCAACCTTCCAGTCTTCAAGAAAAAATTAACCATGACGTAGAAATTGTTTTCAGCCACATGTTAATACTACTAGGCTTAAGGAGAAAGGTGGATGACTTTCATTGATGACTTGCTCTTTTCTTTTCAGTATATTTATCTCTCATCCCTTCCTTAGGTGCCAGTCATTGGGAAGGTTTTTGTTTGATTTTAGAGGGATGGTAGCCACGTTTTGCAGATTGCAATCGAATAAAAGAAAACAAAATTGGAATTAATGGAGAATATTACCAAATGATTTACTACTTAAAATCTCTTCAGGTATAGAAGCTTGGCTGTTAAGAATCTTGAGGAATTCAACAAATTTGCTTTAGCTTATTGTTAAATGTACATCCCAGGATATTTTTCATAATTGTTGAATTGATCTCTCACGATCTAAAATAATGCGAAGTCTATGAGGAAACAGTTCCTGAGACGTACCTGTGAGTTTCCTCAGGAACAGTACATGGAGTATTGATTTATATAGTTCTGAAAGGTGGTGTGTTTTGTGAAGCATTAAATAGTGTACCATCAAGTGAGAAACTTTTACCACTTACTGAATCACCTTTTGGTGGGGGGGGGGTGTCCTCAATTAAATAAAAATTTCCTTTAACATTTTTATGTTTTCCAACATACAGGAAAGTTGAAAGAATGGTACAGTGAATATTCACATGTGCATCACCTACAATTGACATTTTGCTGTATTTGCTCTATCACACAACTAATCACGTATTGGTTCCTTTTGTTTTTTGGAGGCATTTCAGAGTAAGTTGCAAATACCATTAAATGTTTTTCACAAATACATGCACCTGTATGATCCAAAAGCTTTATCAAGATGTAGAACTTTATAGTTGACTAGAAAGTTCCCTCTTGGCCTTTCCTAGTTCGTTCAGTCCCACTCCCCTCCATCCACCATTGATATGATTTTTTTTCACCATCAGTTTTGCCTGTTCTAGAACTTCACATAAGTGGGGTTATATAGTATGTTCTCTCTTCGGTAAGGTTTTTTTCACTCAGCATAATGTTTTTGAGATTCTTTCTTGTGTATACCAGTAATTTCTTCTTATTGCTGTGTTTTCCAGTGTATGACTATGCCATAATAAATGCACTCTCCTGTTGAGGGCCACCTGGTCTTCTTGCAGTTGGTTGCTATGAACCCTTTTGTACAAATTTTTTTTGTTGGACAGATGTGTTTCTCCTGTTAAATACTTGGAAGTGGAATGACTGGATGATAGGATAGCTGTAGGCTTAGTTTTATAAGAAACTATGTTTTTAAAGAGTTCTAATGTCCTACAGTTCCACCAAAGGTGCTTGGGAGTTCCTGTTGCTCCATATCCCTGCTAGCATTTGATAGTGTCAGTCTTTTTCATTTTAGCTCTTCTAGTGTGTGTGTAGCCATATTAGCTTTTGAAGCCCTTGGGTCTTCTTTCTAGGATTCCTAGTTCAGGTCTCTACTTTCCTACCTGCTTTTCAGCACTTTATTGTAAAAGATTAGGAAGAAAGAGTCAATATTTTATAAATAGAAAAATTCACTTAAGTCATTTTATGGTGTTCTGTGAGGGTTTGTTTTTACTTTTTGTGATGGTGACGTTAGAATTTTAAAGTCTGTGGAAGTTTTAATCTTACTCTTCTGTAACCAAAGTAAATTGGTTAAATTAAAGCTTTTCCAAAGCAGCTTATTCTGATGGCAGTTGAATTTTTATTCTGAAAAGTGCTTTCTATTGAAGCAGAAAACATGATTTAAAAAACATGTAACACTGCACCAAGAACCTGAGAACTATCTGTGGGGTCTGTTAAGGGAAACATACATGAAAAATGTGTGAGTACAAGAAAAGCAGTTTTCAGATGATTTGTAAATTCTACTTGAAGCACAAGAAAGTATGTCATTTTGTAACGTAAATTTTTCTTAAAGGGTTTGATAGATTTAAACTATTTGTTACCAAGTAAAATTTGTCATTAAAATATATTTAATGACATTAAGATTTCATGTTCTGTAAAAATGCTTAGTAAAAAATTGGAAAGTATTTGGTCCTGAAAATTTTTATCTAATTTTAGAGATAAAGAGGGTATGGTAGGCAAAAGACTTAGAAAAAGAAAATATTGAAGGCTTAGGCTTTCTATCAGGCAAGTTCCATATTCTACAGTTTAGAATCTCTTTCAGTAAATGTTTCTGTATAATGTAAATTCTCTTATATACTGAAACAGTATTTATATGAACAAATTATATTAAACTTTCTGGGTCAGTTCTAAAATATGTTGTAAGGTGTTAACTAATTTATTTTATCCTCAGGTTCTGTTTGAGTGTATATAACTAATAGGCAGAAACAGGATACCTTAATACAGTTGGTATTAGTGTTACTTCTTTGGGGTTGATAATAATAACACTTTTTTTGAAGTTAAAGTGAAATTTACTTTTCATTGAGCAGTCAATTGAGTAATGTTTAAATTTCTAGTTAAGGGTAGTTAGAATATAAACTTAACCATGTGTGTTTCGAGGTGGTTTTGTAAATAGGGGTTTTCGTAATATAAGTAAGTACATTAAAAAAATAGATAAGTTGTGTGTATTGGCACAGGGTCCCTGTGTAGGAGACTTTTTTTTCCTATTAATTATTCATTATCTACTATGGGAAACAGTTTGAGGACTTCCAAGTGTCAACAAGGGAGATGAAATCCAAAGTGGGGTGGGGGTGTAGTGTGTCAGTCACTCATTAAAATTAGTGCAGAGAATGGAAGGGAGCTTTCAGGTAACATCTAACTAGCTTGTTCTGGGATTTTATAGCTCTCTAGGTTATAGTGTAAAATTTGGATTACAGTTACCTGAAATATTCAGGCAACATATAATCTAATTTTAGAAAACATTTTCATTACTTGAAACTTTTAGAAAAGTATTAATATACTTAGACCTAACATGAATACTGTATTGCATAGATTTGAGCCTTTTCTTGCTAAGGGAAATTGCTGTGTGTCAGGATCATTAACACAAACACCATTTAACATTATATTTTAGGATAGATCTAGAAAAGCACTGTCCACTTTGGTACTACCGGCCACATCTGAACTATTGAATACTTAAAATGTGGTTGGATTGATTTTTTTTTTTTTAAGATTTTATTTATTTGACAGAGATACAGCAAGAGAGGGAACACAAGCGGGGGGAGTGGGAGAGGGAGAAGCTGACTCCCCGCTGAGCAGGGAGCCCGAGGTGGGGCTCGATCCCAGGACCGTGGGATCATGACCTGAGCGAAAGGCAGATGCCTAATGACTGAGCCACCCAGGAGCCCCGGTTGGATTGATTTGAAATGTGCTGAAAGTGTAAAGATTTTGAAAACCTGTGACTGGGTTCTTTCACTTAGTGTAATGTTTTCAAGGTTCATCTGTGTTGTTGTAGTATGGATCAGTTCTTTTTATTGCTGAATAATATCCCATTGAATGGATGTATTTCTCATTTTATTTCTCTATTCATCAGCTATTAATCCTTTGGATCGTTTCTTTTTGACCAGTCTGAATAATGTCTCTGTGAATAACTCAAAAATTTTTGTGTGGACATAGGCTTTGGTATTTCTTTTGAGTGTGTACCTGTAAGTGGAAATGTTGGGTCATGTGGTAGCTCTGTGTTTAACTTTTTGAGGAACTGCCAAACTATTTTCCAAAGTGACTGCACCATTTTATATTCCCACTAGCAGTGCAAGAGGATTCCAATTACTCTGCATTCCCCGGAACACTTGTTATTGTCTGTCTTTGATTATTGCCATCCTAGGTACTGTGAAGTGCATCTCATTGTGATTACATGACTCAGTGTGGTCGGTGGGGGGGGGGTCCCCAAACCCCTTCTAGGAGGACCGTGAGATCAAAACTATTTTCACAATAATTCTGTTGTGTTTTTCACTCTAATTCTTTCAAAAATCAACAGCACACTTGGACGTTGTAAGATGTGGGATATCGCAACAGATGTGAAAATCCAGCTGTCTTCTACTAGACTAAAGTGATTTGCAAAAGTTTAAAACAATGCTACTCTTCACACTGGGGAAATATAGTTACTTTTCATAAGAATGTTATTTATATTAATGTATGAGTTTATTGTTACTTTTAAATGAATTTTTTAAAGATGCCTCAGTTTTAATTTTTAATATAGCAAACATCGGTAGATATAAATATGTTCATAAGCAAAAACTCGGGCTTCAAATTTGTAAGAGTGGTGTCCTAAGACCAAAAATTGCACAAGTATTTAATAGATTAAATAGGTACTTCTTAGATTGAGGATTGATTCCATTAAGTTGCCATTGTCTCTTGCCTGAAAACTGTAGGAGCTTGCTGGTGAGTCTCCCCACCTCACTGCCCCCCGCAACATTCATTCCTACAGCAATCTCTGAAAAATGTTAATCAGATCATGTTATCCTCTACTTATAATAGCTCCCCACAGATCTTAGATTTACTTAGTGCTTACAGCTCCTGCCTGCCTCTCCATTCTGATGTGTTCTTTCCTCCTCGGTCACTTACTCTTGCCATATTGACTTTTTAGTTCCTTGACCTGTTGTTACATTGTTTTTTCCTGCCTCAGACTTCTTTGCAATTTGTTCTTGCTACCTGGAATGGCTCCTACTCTGCCTGTTCCCACCCATACCGTAAATCTCAGTGAAAAGGTCACTTTCTCAGAAAAGTATCCCTGATTGTCTAGACTAGGTTGGGATTCCCTGTTGTATTTTCTCACAGCATTCTGTTTTTTGGTCATAATTCATCACAATTTAAATTCAGTGTTTGGTTATTTGATTAATGCTTATTTCTTCTGCTAGAGACGATCTCTGTCACCTTTGTGTTACTAAAGCATAGCACACAGTATGGGTTCAGTAAATATTTGTTTACAGGTGAATCTAAACCATTATGCACAATAATATGTATTTAATAATAACTGCCAGTTATTAAACCTTCATTGGGTGCAGGATATACATAATCTCATGGCTTCCTGCCCTTCTCACAGCTTGTCTTAAATTGCTCTCCCCTTAGGTTATTATTCTCCACAGCTCTTGAGTGCTTCAGATGTTCACTTTTGTTTCTGGTTGCTAGAACATAATTCTCCTAGAACAGCCATTCTTAGCTGGTCGTCTTCGTTTGAACCACAGAACACAGAATGACTGTTGAATGACTATCCATTTTTCTCAAAGACAGTTCACGACTACTATAATTTTATTTTTTATTTTTTTAAGATTTTATATATTTGAGAGAAGGAGCATGCATGTGAGTGGGGAGAGGGGACAGAAGTGGGGGGGAGAGGAAAGGGGAGACAATCTCAAGCAGACTCCACGCTGAGCACAGAGCCTGTGGCAGGGCTGGATCTCAGGACCCCGAGATCAGGACCTGAGCCGTCATCAAGAGTGGGATGCTTAACTGACTGAGCCACCCAGGTGCCCTGACAGCTAATGAAATGCATTGGAAGGAAGTATATACAGTCGGTGGTGTGTTGGTAAATGTTTGTCAACCACTTCTTCAGGAAAAACAGCACTGATTTGTAGTGTTTGCTTATTTTCATGGTGTACACTTACCATGCCAGATATTAAGCTACCAATATTAAACTGGCTGACAGAATTCCTGAAAATTTAGCAGTCTTAGCTGGTAGGAGTCATTGATTACAGTGCCTTAACGCAGGGGTCAGCCAGTGATAGTGGGCTGAATCCACCATGTCCATTCACTTACATTATTATCTATGACTGCTTTCAGAATAGCCATATGGCCCAGAGAACTGAAAATACTTACTCTTCAGCCCTTTACAGAAAGTTTGGTGACTTCTGCCTTAGGGCATTAGAGCTTACTGTTCTGGATCTTGTCACATGGGTGCTCAAAACCCTTCTCACTGGAAAATTTTATCGTGGCTTAAATACAGTGCTATATAGTAGAAATTTAATGCAAGCCGTACGTAATTTAAATTTTCTCATATTCACTTAAAAGTGAAAATTTTTAATGGTAAAATACACATAAAATTTACCGTCTTAACCATTCTTAAGGGTACAGTTCAGTGGCATTAAATACATTTGCATTGTTGTGCAACCATTACCACCATCCATCTCTAGATTTCTTTTCATCTTGCAAAACTGAGGTACTGTACCTATTAAACAATAACCCCATTCCCCTCCCACCAGCCCCTGGCAACAAGCATTCTACTTTCTCTCTCTGAATTTGACTAATCTGTGTATCTCATAAAAGTGGAATCATAAGTATTTGTCCTTTTATGACTGATTTCACTTAATATAATGTCCTCATGTTTCATCCATGTTGTAGCAGATGTCAGAATTTTCTTCCTTTTTAAGGCTGAATAATACTCTATTGTATGTATTTGCCACATTTTGTTTATCCATTCATCGGATGATGGACACTGCATTGTTCTACCTTTTGGGTATTGTAATTTTAATAGTATGTTTTATTGAACCCAGGATGTCCTAAATGTTATTTCAACATGTAAATAGACATAAAAAGTTGAGATATATTTCCTTTTTTTAAAATACGAAGTCTTCAAAATCTGGAGTGTATTTTATACTTACAACACATCTCAACTTGGACTAACCATGTGTGGCTACAGACTCTGAATTACATAGCACAGTTAATAGAGTCTTCATGTCTTGCTCCTTACTTATCTCTCCTCTATTCACTGCATTTCAGCCATTTGTATGTCTTCTTTTCCCTTAGATATCACTCACTAGCTTTCCCTTCCTGGGCCTTTGCAAATGCTGCTAATGACAGTAACAGAATAGCTAGTACTTATTCTAGACTTATCAAGGTGTAATACATTATTTTTTTAAGTTTCACAGCTTTATGATGAAAGCATTATTAACCCCCCTTTTTTTTTAATGAAGACACAGAGGCATCTGGGTGGCTCACTCAGTTAAGCGACTGACTCTTGGTTTCAGCTCAGCCAGTGATCTCAGGGTCATGAGATCAAGCCCTGCATAGGGCTCTGTGCCTAGTGTAGAGTCTGCTTGGGAGACTCCCTCTCTCTCTCAAATAAACAAATAAATCTTTTAAAAAAAGAAAAAAATTTAAAAAAGTGAAGAAACAGACTTAGGTTAACAATGTGATCAAATTCAGATACCCATTAAATAGTGGAGCCTAGGTTCAAATCGAGTGACTAACTTTGGAGCCCACATCTAACCACTACTCCAGGCTGCCTTGACTTTTCTCTGGCTGGGTTTTTCAGCCTTAAAGTTTGTTTATATTTTTTAAAGTTTTTATTTAAATTCCAGTTAGCATATAGTACAATATTTTAGGTGTACAGTATAGTGATTAAAGTTTATTTAAATGTTTATCAGAGTTTGCGCTCACCAGTCTAAATGAGTTCAACAATTCTAATTTGTGATACCATTTTGTGATTATATGTACTTTATCTTTCCCATCCCATATTGAATTTGCAAGACTGTTTTGCTTACCTCCTAATCCCATGGTGCTTGGCACCTATTGTGTAATGCAGGTATTTATTGAGTGAGCAAATAGTGTTTTAAAGATTTATTTGCAATATTTTGTACTTATTTGGGGGATATTTTTAACTGTGATTTACTTAGAAAAATGTGATGTTTGTTTTTAGTTTAATTGTTTAATGGCATTATTTCTGTTGTTTTTCTGTAAGAGCAGCTTCCACTGTTTAAAAAAAATTTTCATTAAATTAGGAGTGGAATTTATTTAGAGACTAAAGTTGATATCTTCTGTAAATCTGTTTGATGCAAAAAGTTTTGGGTTAGCATTCCACTCATTATAAGTATGATAAAGTGTATATATGTGTGCTTGTACTTTGCAAAATATTTTCATTACCCCAGAAGATCTGAACTCTGGTCTTTACAGGTAAACTTACGCCATCATGAGGTAGTTTGATTTCTTACTGATACAACCTGGACTGCTTGGTTTATTTATTACTGGTTAAGCGGCTGCTTTAGATTTCTAGGGTTGAGACTTGGGTATAATCATTTTTGGTAAAAAAATTTTTATAGCCTTTAAAACTCTTCTGGTGATTCTGTTCAGAAAAGTATTTATCTGTATACCCATATGTAATTTTCTGTTTATTCTTGTTAAGCAGATGGATCATTACGCTTTGCTTTACTCTCTTTTCACTTGTTTGTTTGTGATCTTTCCATATTGACATATGTGGAACTGACTTACTCCACTATTATTTATTTATTATTCATAAAAGTTTTGTTAGGATTTTGAGAAAGGGGGAAGTGTGTATTGGCATATTAATTTAAGTATGTTGAAATGTGGTTTGCATTTTGGAGAGAACATGAACATTGGAATTAGAGACATCTTTGAGAAAGGTGCTTTACTTCTTTGAGCCTCACTGGCAGCATTTTTAACATGTGATACAATACTTGATTCACTAGATTGTATGGAGGATTTCATGAGATAATATGTATGTAAGTACTTGGCTCAGGGTTTGTATGCTGTACTCGTATTGGTTTCTTTCCTCCTGCACCCTTTTAATTGCCAGTGAATTGAGTCTTAATTTTTTTGTAGTAGAAGGAAGCTTGGATAGTATCCTAGCATGTGAATAATTAAACATTTAGTTGGTTATTCTTTGTCAGATTTAGATCGTAGAAAGTCTTTTTCAAAATAGTACATTTAATGGCTAATGCAGTATAACATTTATGGCTGAGTGTTCAATTTTATATTTATAAGAAGGTGCCCTTTTCCCATATAACTGCTCATGTCTCTAGTTATGTCTTATACTCTACATCTTTGTGTTAGATTTATGCGGTGTTTTTTAATGAGGGTACTAATTAAGTTTACTTGGACAGCAGGTATTTGGAGAGTGATAACTGGATGAAGTTATGCTATTACATAGGATGATGTACTGAGTATGGATTTTTTTCAAGATTAGCAATATTGAATGAGGAACTGATTAAAAGACTTGTGACTTAAAATACTAAAATAGCAAATGTTTGAATGTAGTATATTATTCAGACAACTATTTAGAAAATTCTTGCTAAGTGCTATTAATATGAGGTTCTGCAAGGAATACAATTAATATGTATGTTTTAATATTCAGAGCTTTTTTTAAAAAAGTTGCAAAATTTATTTTTTTCTGAGGATAGTAAGAGCAGAGACAGCTAAAGGCAGGTTTGGATTGTGGGTTAGTTGTAAAGGGTGACAGTATTTCTTTTAGCTGACTTAAAAGTCAGATTAACTTAATTTTATTTATTTATTATTTTAGGTTAACTTAATTTTAAAAAGTGGTTATATTTCAAAGTTTATCTTCACATAATTTGGGTAGAATATTTGAGTGTTTGCATGAGTGTGAGTATTCTGCCCCCAGGTACTTTACATACTTCTCTTAATTCTCCCATCAGCCCTGCAGAATAAATATTATCTCCATTTTACTGATGAGGGAACCTAGGGTCAGAGATCCTTAGGTAACATCCTCAAGGTCACAACTGGAAAGTGGCAAAACCAAGATTTGAATTCAGGTCTAAATGTTTCAGAAACATTCTTTTTTTCTTACCATTTTGTTCCGTCTCCTCACTCCACTTGTATGTGTGTCTCTTTATTCCCCCAGTCAGTCAAGCACAGGAAATAAGTGAAGTGGGCCCTGAACAGCTGAGATTGGTGTCATAACATTTGAAATACTAGATCACACGTTTTCATGTCAGGAGAGCATTTCAAAGTATCTCAGCATTCTATTTTATGGCTTTCTAATTCTTGATTACTTATTTGCCTCTTCCTCCTGATTAAAAATAGCAAATTTAGGGGGAAGGGGGGATATGCTGTCAAGGTACGAACTCACAGTCTGGCAAAAAAGCAGATACAGGACACCTCGAGAGTCTGGAACAGTAAGTATAGTTGTATTGCAGAACAGCAGTTGATATGTGCAACAGTAACCCAGCATTTAAAAAAAGTTACATTATATTCAGTAGAACAGAAAATAATTTTGGTGATCACACAGGGGTAAACTTTTTTTTTTTTAAAGATTTTATTTATTTATTTGAGAGAGAGAAACAGCATGAGAGGGGAGAAGGTCAGAGGGAGAAGCAGGCTCCCTGCTGAGCCGGGAGCCCGATGTGGGGACTCGATCCCAAGACTCCGGGATCACGACCCGAGCCGAAGGCAGTCGCCCAACCAACTGAGCCACCCAGGGGTAAACTTAAATTAGCTGGAGAATCTGTTGATGTGAAACACCTGACTTTGGATGATGTTGAAAGAAGTGGCTAGTGACGGTTGTTTTATACATGCTGGGTTGATTTCAAATTATTTGAAGTATGTTAGAATTTTGATTCTTCTGGTTATTGGGAAAATGTCTAGTACTTCTAAGTTTTCAACTGTTTGGCTTGTTGGTTATTACTGTAGGTTGTCAGTGCAAGAGCAGAGTAGGAAACATACATTTATAGGAAACATGGATCGTTAGAGGCCCATTCTAGCATATATTTTTCATTTTTGAGTTATTGGTGGCCACATGGGCCTCAGGACAAAAATAAGAGTATCTATTTGGATAGTCCAGAAATAAGTAAAGGAAATTACAAAAATCTTGCTCTTATGGTTAAGATTCTTCCCTAGATAGATGGAAACATTTTATATAATTTGTTGCATAAGTTTTATGTTTCTGAGGAGAAATAGTATCTGTAGACTGCCTCTGTGTTAAACAGCTTTGACAGTTTTCAAGATTGCTAATTGTTCTTTTTTGTTGTTGTTAATACTACTTAGCCTCTAATTTTTTCTTGTGTTCAAAAAAAGTGTAGTAAATAAAACAGACATCAGACATGGAAGTAAAGTTCAGATGTTAGAAAATTTTGATATTTTGAAACCACTACAAGCTGAAACGATTTTCCTCTACCTAAATAGTGCAGAATAGGAGTTTAAGGAAATCTGAAATATGCAGAGTTTTGGCATTCCATAAAAGCATAACATTGGTGGGTACTAAATGAGAAAAATATGCAGCCAAGAATATTTTATCCACCTAGACTGTCATTGAAAATAAGGAGTAAATAAAAGCTTCCTGAACAAACAGAAACTAAAAGAATTTGTCACCACCAAACCAGCCCTACGAGAAATATTGAAAGGGGTCCTCTAAGCACAGAGAGAGCCCAAAAGTTACATAGACCAGAAAGGAACAGAGACAGTATACTGTAACAGTCACCTTACAGGCAATACAATGGCATTAAATTCATATTCAATAGTTACCCTGATTGTAAATGGGCTGAATGCCCCAATCAAAAGACACAGGGCATCAGATTGGATAAAAAAAGCAAGACCTATCGATATGCTGTCTGCAAGACACTCATTTTAGACCCAAAGACACCCCCAGATTGAAAGGGAGGGGGTGGAAAACCATGTATCATGCTAATGGACATCAAAAGAAAGGTGGGGTGGCAATCCTTATATCAGACAAATTAGATTTTAAACCAAAGACTGTAATAAGAGATGAGGAAGGGGGACACCTGGGGGCTCAGTTGTTAAGGGTCTGCCTTTGGCTCAGGTCATGATCCCAGGGTCCTGGGATCAAGCCCCGCATCCGGCTCCCTGCTCGCCTGCTTCTCCCTCTCTCACTCCCTCTGCTTGTGTTCCCTCTCTCGCTATGTCTCTCTCTGTCAAATAAATAAAATCTTAAAGAGAGATGAGGAAGGACACTGTATCATAAAGGGTGTATCCAATAAGAAGATCTAACAGTTGTAAATATTTATGCCCCTAACATGGGAGCAGACAATTATATAAGCCAATTAATAACAAAATCAAAGAAACACATCGACAATAATACAATAATAGTAGGGGACTTTAACACCCCCCTCACTGAAATGGACAGATCATCTAAACAAAAGATCAACAAGGAAATAAGGGCTTTAAATGACACACTGGACCAGATGGACTTAACAGATATATTCAGAACATTCCACCCCAAAGCAACAGCATACACATTCTTCTCTAGTGCACATGGAACATTCTCCAGAATAGATCACATCCTGGGTCACAAATTAGGTCTCAACCAATACCAAAAGATTGGGATCATTCCCAGCATATTTTCGGACCACAATGCTTTGAAACTTGAACTCAATCACAAGAGGAAAGTTGGAAAGAACTCAAATACACAGAGGCTAAAGAGCATCCTACTAAGGAATGAATGGGTCAACTGGGAAATTAAACAAGAATTTAAAAAATTCATGGAAACAAAAACACAACTGTTCAAAACCTTTGGGATGCAGCAGAGGTGGTCCTAAGAGGGAAGTATATAGCAATACAAGCCTTTCTCAAGAAACAAGAAAGGTCTCAAGTACACCACCTAACCCTACACCTAAAGGACCTGGAGAAAGAACAGCAAATAAAGCCTAAACCGGGCAGGAGAAGAGGAATAATAAAGATCAGAGCAGAAATCAGTAAAATAGAAACCAAAAGAACAGATCAGTGAAACTAGGAGCTGGTTCTTGGAAAGAATTAACAAGATTGATAAACCCCTGGCCAGACTTAACAAAAAAGAGAAATGACCCAAATAAATAAAATCATGAATGAAAGAGGAGAGATCACAACCAACACCAAAGAAATACAAACAATTATAAGAACATATTATGAGCAACTTATGCCAACAAATTAGACAATCTGGAAGAAATGGATGCATTCCTAGAGATGTATAAACTACCGAAAGTGAACCAGGAAGAAATAGAAAACCTAAAGAGACCCATAATGAGCAAGGAAATTGAAGGCAGTAATCAAAAATCTCCCAACAAACAAGAGCCCAGGGCCAGAAGGCTTCCCAGGGGAATTCTACCAAACAAAGAAGAATTAGTAACTATTCTTCTGAAGCTGTTCCAAAAAATAGAAGTGGGAGGAAAACTTCCAAACTCATTTTATGAGGTCAGCATTACCTTGATCTCAAAACCAGACAAAGACCCCACCAAAAAGGAGAATTACAGACCAATATTCCTGATGAACATGGATGCAAAAATTCTCACCAAAATACTAGCCAATAGGATCCAACAGTACATTAAAAGGATTATTCAACAGGACCAAGTGGGATTTATTCCTGGGCTGCAAGGTTGGTTCAACATCCGCAAAGGAATCAATGTGATATACTACATTGAAAGAGGACAAGAACCATATGATCCTCTCAATAGATGCAGGAAAAAACGTGATAAAGTACAACATCCGTTTTTGGTTAAAACTCTTCACAGTGTAGGGTTAGAGGGTACATACCTCAATGTTATAAAAGCCATCTATGGAAAACGCACAGCAAGTATCCATTCTCCATGGGGAAAAACTGAGAACTTTTCCCCTAAGGTCAGGAACACGGCAGGGATGTCCATGTCCACTATCACCACTGCTGTTCAGCATAGTACTAGAAGTCATAGCCTCAGCAATCAGACAACAAACAGAAATAAAAGGCATCTGAATTGGCAGAGAAGTTAAACTTTAACTCTTTGCAGATGACATGATACTTTATGTGGAAAACCCAAAAGACTCTGCTCCCAAAACTGCTAGAACTCTTACAGGAATTCAATAAAGTGGCAGGATATAAAATCAGTGCACAGAAATCAGTTGCATTTCTGTATACCAGCAATGAGACAGAAGAAAGAAATTGAGTCAATCCCATTTACAGTTGCACCCCAAACCATAAGATACCTAGGAATAAATCTAACCAAAGAGGCAAAGGATCTATACTCAGAAAACTATAGAACACTCATGAAAGAAATTGAGGGAAGACACAAAGAAATGGAAAAACATTCCATGGTCATGGATTGGAAGAACAAATATTGTTAAAACGTCTATGTTAGGGGCACCTGGGTGGCTCAGTTGGTTAAGCGATTGCCTTCTGCTCAGGTCATGATCCTGGGGTCCTGGGATCGAGTCCCATGTCGGGCTCCCCCTGCTCTGCGGGGAGCCTGCTACTCCCTCTTCCTCTGCCTGTGCTCACTTACTCTGTCTCTCTCTGTCAAATGTTAAAAAAAATGTCTGTGAGAAGATGTGGTATATATACACAATGGAATATTATGCAGCCATCAAAAGGAATGAGATCTTGCCATTTGCAACGACGTGGATGGAACTGGAGGGTGTTATGCTGAGTGAAATAAGTCAATCAGAGAAAGACATGTATCATATGACCTTGCTGATATGAGGAATTTTTAACCTCAGGAAACAAACTGAGGGTTGCTGGAGTGGTGGGGGGTGGGAGGGATGGGGTGGCTGGGTGACAGACATTGGGGAGGGTATGTGCTATGGTGAGCGTTGTGAATTGTGCAAGACTGTTGAATCACAGACCTGTACCTCTGAAACAAATAATGCAGTATATGTTAAGGAAAAGAAAAAGAAGAAGATAGCAGGAGGGGAAGAATGAAGGGGAATAAGTCAGAGGGGGAGACGAACCATGAGAGACGATGGACTCTGAAAAACAAACTGAGGTTTCTAGAGGGGAGGGGGGTGGGGGGATGGGTTAGCCTGGTGATGGGTATTAAGGAGGGCACGTTCTGCGTGGAGCACTGGGTGTTATGCACAAACAATGAATCATGGAACACTACAAAGAACTAATGATGTAATCTATGGTGATTAACATAACAATAAAAAATTTAAAAAATGTCTCCGCTACCTAGAGCAATCTACATATTTAATGCAATCCCTGTCAAAATACCATCAACTTTTTTCAAAGAAATGGAACAAATAATCCTAAAATTTGTATGGAACCGGAAAAGACCCCGAATAGCCAGAGGAATATTGAAAAAGAAAAGCAAAGCTGGTGGCATCACAATTCCAGACTTCAAGCTCTATTACAAAGGTGCCACCATCAAGACAGTATGGTACTGGCACAAAAACAGACACATAGATCAGTGGAACAGAATAGCAAGCCCAGACATGGACCCTCAACTCTATGGTCAACTAATCTTTGACAAAGCAGGAAAGAATATCCGATGGAAAAAAGACAGTCTTTTCAACGAATGGTGCTGCAAAAATTGGACAGCCACATGCAGAAGAATGAAACCGGACCGTTTCTGTACACCACACACAAAAATAGACTCAAAATGGATGAAAGACCTAAATGGGAGACAGGAATCATCAGACTCCTAAAGGAGAGCACAGGCAGCAATCTCTTTGACCTCAGCCGCAGCAACTTCTTCCTAGAAACATCACCAAAGGCAGGAAGCAAGGGCAAAAATGAACTGTTGGGACTTAAAGATAAAAAGCTTTTGCACAGCAAAGGAAATAGTCAACAAAACCAAAAAACAACCAACAGGATGGGAGAAGATATTTGCAAATGACATATCAGATAAAGGGCTAGTATCCAAAATCTACAAAGAACTTATCAGACTCAACACCCAGGGAACAAATGATCCAATCAAGAAATGGGCAGAAGACATGAACAGAATTTTCTGCAAAGACGACATCCAAGTGGCCAACAGACACATGAAAAAGTGCTCAACATCGCTCAGCATCAGGGAAATCCAAATCAAAACCTCAATGAGATACCACCTCACACCCGTCAGAATGGCTAAAATTAACAAGTCAGGAAACGACAGATGTTGAGGATGTGGAGAAAGGGGAACCCTCCTACACTGTTGGTGGGAATGCAAGCTGGTGCAACCACTCTGGAAAACAGTATGGAGGTTCCTCAAAAAGTTGAAAATAGAGTTACCCTACAACCGAGCAATTGCACTACTGGGTATTTACCCCAAAGATACAAGTCTAGTAATCCAAAGGGGCACCTGCACCTCCACAATAGCCAAACTCTGAGAAGAGCCCAGATGTCCACGGACAGATGAATGGATCAAGAAGATGTGGTATATATACGCAGTGGAATATTATGCAGCCATCAAAAAACGAAATCTTGCCATTTGCAATGACATGGTGGAATTAGAGGGTATTATGCTAAGCGAAATAAGTCAGTCAGAGAAAGACAATTATCATATGATCTCACTGATATGTGGAATTTGAGAAACAAGGCAGAGGATCATAGGGGAAGAGAGGAAAAAGTGAAACAAGATGAAACCAGAGAGGGAGACAAACAATAACAGACTCTTAATCTCAGGAAACAAACTGAAGTTTGCTGGAGTGGAGGTGGGTGGGAGAGATGGGGTGGCTGGGTGATGGACATTGGGGAGGGTATGTGTTGTGGTGAGCACTGTGTATTGTTTAAGACTGATGAATCACAGACCTGTACCCCTGAAACAAGCAATACATTAAAAATCACAACATTGTTTACATTGATCATATTTGGATCATACTTTTCTAAAATACAGCATATTTGGAAAAGCATCATATCTGTTTGATATGGTACGATTAAAAGTAAGGTTTATGGAGTAGCAGGCAGCTGAATTGAGTAGTTAATCCTTTGTTTTTTGCTAGTTTGTTCCAGGCTTTGGATAATTAAACAGAATACTCATGTTAGTCTTCTACAGGATTACATTAGTCTTCTGTTTGGGAGTGGTTCTAATATCTAAATGTTTTGAGATTGCTTGAAATTTAAAATTTATTTTTAGTAAGGACTGAGTTAAAATTGGCCATCAGATGATACAGTTTTCCTCTCTCTAGTACAAGAGCTATAGCTGAAGTCTATCACCGTCTCTAACATAATGCTCTCCAACTTGTCTGTGAGTTCATACTTGAATTGCTTTAGGTGCCCCTGAGAACCAAGAGTTCCACCCTTGTCATCACCTCCTCCTCCCAAAGGTAACCACTATTTTCGCTTTGACACTATGGATTTTGCCCCTCTTTTCTTGAACTTTATATAAATGAAATCACAGATTATCTTCATTTGTGATTGGCTTTTGCTCTGCATTGAGAGATCCATGATGACATGTGGCTATAGTTCATTTGTTATCGTCATGTGTAATGTCATATTAAGTAAATATACCACAATTTCTTCTACAGTTAAAGAACAGTTGGGGAAAAAAAAAAAGAACAGTTGGGTTGTTTAAAGTTTTTGGCTAATAACAAAGAATTCTGGCTTGAACTCCCTTGAACATGTCTTTTGGTGTACCTATGGATACGTAATTTGTTAGATAAAATCCCGTAAGTGGAATTGTTGGGTCAGTAGAGTAAGCATCAATTCAGCTTCTGCCTCAAAATACTTTTCCAGGGGTGCCTGGGTGGCTCGGTTGGTTAAGTGACTGCCTTTGGCTCAGGTCATGATCCTGGAGTCCCAGGACGAGTCCTGCATTGGGCTCCCTGCTCAGCAGGGAGTCTGCTTCTCCCTCTGGCCTTCACCCTTCTCATGCTCTCTCTCTCTCATTCTCTCTCTCAAAATAAATAAAATCTTTAAAAATATATTTTTCTAGAATATACCAACCTATACTTCTATCTGTAATGTACGTGGATTCTGGTTGCTCCACATCTTCTAGAACACTCTGTACTAGTCTTTTAAGTTGAACCATTCTGTCAGTGTATCACTGGTTTTAATTGGAAGTTACCTGTTTGATAATTAGGAAAAGCAGCACTTTTCGTTTGTGTTAGCCATTTAACTTAATTTTGTGAAGGTCTTATTTTAGTCTCTTGACCATTTTTTATTTGGGTTTTGTTTTTGATATTTGTACATGTCCTGTGTAAAATCTGGATTCAGGCTCTCTTGGTTGTTGGTATTTTAGATGTTTTCTCTCTGTTGCTTACCTCTGTTAATGATAGTTCAATTTATTGTGCCTTTTTTGTTTAAAGATTTTATTTGAGAGAGCACGTGGGAGCATGCCTGTGAGCACTAGGGGGGAGGGGCATAGGAAAAGGGACAAGCAGACTCCCCGCTGAACAGGGAGCCCAATTGGGGCATGATCCCAGGACCCCGAGATCATGACCTGATGGAAGGTAGATGCTTAACCAACTGTGCCACCCAGGCGCCCCTGTTGTGCCTTTTTTTTTAAATGGTTGCATCTTTTTGTGTTCCGCTTAGGATATCATTTCCAGTTGTATAGAATTTTATTGATTTTCTTTTTGGTACTGTTTAATTTGCATGTGGTCATAGTTCATGCTTGGTAGGATTTTCACTTGAAATATGTTGCCGTGCTTAATGGCACAGCATATGGTCTAATTTTATAAATGTACTTTAACAGGAATGTTTATTCTGCAGTTTTCTATACTTTCCAATTAGGACATTTGTTAATTATGTTCAAGTCTTGTGTGTGTGTGTGTGTGTGTGTGTGTGTGTGTGTATTCCTTTTCTTTCTTTTTCTTTTTTTTTTTTTTTTGGCCTGTTTCAGGTACTGAGTTAAATAAGCTAAAATCTTACTGTACTTTTGGATTTGTCTGTTTTTTGTTGTGGTTATGTTTAGTTTTTGTTTTATGTATTTTGAAGCTGTTTTATTATGTATGTATAATTTTAAAGTTTTATCTTGTGAATTTAACACTTTAAAACGTTTAAATGTTCTAGTTGCTTTTGTATTAAAGTCTATTTTGTTGACTAGAATAGCCTCACTCACTTGTTTGGTCCCACCCATTCTTTTTATTTTCAACCTTTCTTTTTCTTTACAGTTTAGGAATATCATTTTTAAGCAGCATGAAGTTGAGTTTTTAAATCCAGTCTAGTTGTCTTTGTCTTTTTAACATACAGTCTGTTATGTAATTGCTGCTAAATTTGGTTTACGTTTACCATTATACTATTTGATTTTTAAAATTTTTCCTGTTTATTCTGTACTGCCTTTTCTGTTCTAGATTATTTTGTATTATTTCATTTATCCCCTTTATTAGGTTGGTAGATGTATGCTGTTTTTACTATTCTTTTAGTAGTTATTCTAGAGATTACCATATACATCTTAATTTATAAAATGTCTAAATTAATAAGTACTTGTACTTCTTCCCAGTTAGTTCAAGGACCTTAGAACAGTTGAATTCCCATGTACCTGCCTCTGGACTAGACTTTCTTTCATATATCACAAGGCATTATTTTTAATGCTATTTTATACAATCAGTTTTCATTTTGATTTACCCATGTATATATCCTTTCCATTTTTTATTCCTTAATTTAGGGTCATTTTCTTCTGAGGAACACATTAACATTTCCTATAGTCTGTATATGCCAGGTAACAAAATCTGTTTTTGTATGTCTGGAAATGTTTTCATGTTGAGGGATTTTTTACTGTATGTAAAATTTTATGCCTTTAAATTTTTTTGTAATTTTTTTATTATGGGTAATTTCAATTACACAGGGAGTAGATATAATAAGTTAAACTGTCAGGAATCCTGTACCGAGTTTTGACAGCTAATCTTAAAGCCAGTCTTGTTTCAGGTATACTTTCCCTTAAGGTGCCTCCCTCTTCCTCATTATTTTTTAAAAAGATTTTATTTATTTATTTAAGAGCAGGGGAGTGGGTGAGGGGACAGGAGAGAGAGCGCAAACAGGGGGAGGAGCAGAGGGAAAGGGAAAAGCAGGCTCCATGTGGGGCTTGGTCCCAGGACCCTGGGATCATGACCTGAACTGAAGGCACACGTCTAACCAACTGAGCCACCCGGGTGCCCCACCCGTCCTTCCTCATCATTTTGATAATCTCTCATGCATTATATCATTTCAGTTTCATCCCTTAGTACTTCAGCGTGTATCTCTAAAAAAATAAGGACGTGTTTTTTTTTTTTTAGTGTTCCATGATTCATTGTTTGTGCATAACACCCAGTGCTCCACACAGAACGTGTCCTCTTTAATACTCATCACCAGGCTAACCCATCCCCCCACCCACTCCCCTCTAGAACCCCCAGTCCATTTCTCAGAGTCCATCGTTTCTCATGGTTCGTCTCCCCCTCCTATTTACCCCCCTTCATTCTTCCCCTCCTGCTGTCTTCTTCTTTTTTTTTTTTCTTAACATATATTGCATTATTTGGTTCAGAGGTACAGATCTGTGATTCAACAGTCCTGCACAATTTACAGCACTCACCATAGTACATACCCTCCCCAATGTCTATCACCCAGCCACCCCATCTCTCCCACCCCACCCCCACTCCAGCAACCCTCAGTTTGTTTCCTGAGATTAAGAATTCCTCATATCAGTGAGGTCATATGATACATGTCTTTCTCTGATTGACTTATTTCACTCAGCATAACACCCTCCAGTTCCATCCATGTCGTTGCAAATGGCAAGATCTCATTCCTTTTGATGGCTGCATAATATTCCATTGTGTATATATACCACAACTCCTTTATCCATTCATCTGTCGATGGACATCTTGGCTCTTTCCACAGTTTGGCTATTGTGGACCTTGCTGCTATAAACATTGGGGTGCACGTACCCCTTCGGATCCCTACATTTGTATCTTTGGGGTAAATACCCAGTAGTGCAATTGCTGGATCGTATGGTAGCTCTAAAAAATAAGGACCTTTTTAAAAAGCAATACAGTATCCTGCCTTTGCAGTGAATAATTCCTTAATTTCATCAGTTGAAAATTTCCCTGTTATCTCAAAATGATTTTTTAGCATAATGATAGTATGAATTTATTTTATCTTTTTGTTTTCAAAAAAGACTTGTATTTTTTTTTTTAGAGCAGTTTTAGATTCACAGCAAATTGAGTGGTGAGTACAGGGTTCCCATACCCCCTGCTCCACATCCCTCCCACCCCATAGTAGTACATTTGTTATAATTGACGGACATCATCACCTAAAGTCCATAATTTAAGATTCACTCTTTTTCACTTTTTTAAAGTTTTTTTTAAATTTATTGGAGAGACAGCACGAGTGGGGGGAGGGGCAGAGGGAGAGGGACAAGCAGACTCTCTGCCCACCCTGGGATCATGACCTGAGACAAAGTCAGATGCCCAACCGACTGAGCCACCCAAGTCCCCCCCCCACCCATAGTTTAAGACACACTCTTGATGTTTTTACATTCTTTGGGTTTTGACTTAAATTTAATGACATGTACCTGCCTATTCATCAGCCTTTCCTAATCCCTAGCAACCACTGATCCTCATAGTTTTGCCTTTTCCAGAATGTCATATAGGTCATATAGTTGTAATTATAAAATATGTGGACTCTTCAGATTGGCTTCTCTGACTTAGTAATAATATATATTTAAGGTTCCTTGATGTGTTTTCATGGTTTTATTTATGTATGTGTATACACACATGCACACGGTTTTATATACATATATGAGTAGTATTCCATTGTCTGGATGTTCCACAGTTTATTCATTCATCTACTAAAGAATATCTTGGTAGCTTCTGAGTCTTGACAGTAATGAATAAAACTGCTATAAACATCTGTGTGCAGGTTTTTGTGTGGACATAAGTTTGCAACTTTTATCATTTGTTAATACTACTTAGCTCCTGATTTTCTCCTTTTGTGTGGACATAAGTTTTTAACTTCTTTGGGTAAATACCAAGGAGTGTGATTGCTGGATCAAATGGTAAGAGCTTTATAAAAAACTGCCAAAATGTCTTCCAAAGTATACCAAATGGTACCTCATCAGCAATGAATGAGAGTTCCTGTTCTACATCCTTTCTGGCATCTAGTGTTATTTTTGGATTTGGACATCTTTAAGAGTATATAGTGTGATCTCCTAGTTTTATTTTTCAGTTCTCTAATGATACAGGACGTGGAGAATCTTTTCATGTGCTTGTTTGCATTTTGTATTGTAATTTTTGGTGAGGTGTCTGTTAAAGTCTTTTGCCCATTTTTTAAAAAATTTTATTTTATTATTATGTTAATCACCATACACTACATCATTAGTTTTTGATGCAGTGTTCCATGATGCATTGTTTGTCTATAACACCCAGTGCTCCATGCGGAATGTTCCCTCTTTAATACCCATCACCACATTTTTAAAATCAGGTTGTTTAATTGGTTATTGTTGGGTTTTAGTTCTTTGTGTGTGTGTGTATGTATATATATATTTTAAGTTTTTTTATTTATTTGACAGAGAGAGAGACAGCGAGAGAGGGAACACAAGCAGAGGGAGTGGGAGAGGGAGAAGCAGGCTTCCTGCAGGGCGGGGAGCCTGATGCAGGGCTTGATCCCAGGACCCTGAGATCGTGACCTGAGCCGAAGGCAGACGCTTAACGACTGAGCCACCCAGGCGCCCCTCGTCTATATATATATTTTTAAATATATTATTTATTTGAGAGCAAGAGAGAGGGCATGAGCAGAGGGAAGGGGCAGAGGGCGAGGGAGAAACAGACTCCCCTCTGAGCAGGGAGCCTGACGTGGGGCCTCGATCCTAAGACCTGGAGATCCTGACCTGAGCCGAAGGCAGATGCTTAACCAACTGAGCCACCGAGGTGCCCCAGTCCTTTGTATATTTTGGATAATAGTCCTTTATCACACATGTCTTTTGCAAATATTTTCACTCAGTCTGGCTTCTCATTTGCTTAAAAAGATTAATTTTTGAAGTGGAATGTAGATAAGGCATTGCAAATGACCAGTAGGTTTCTTTTTTTCTTTTGTTTTTCTTTTCCAGTATCTGTGCCTTTATTTCTTTTCCTGCCTTGTCGCATTGACTGGGATTTTGAGTACCATGTTGAGTAGAGTGGGGTGGTGGTGGTGTATTGGGGGTAATATCTTTGCTTTGTTCCTGTTATTAGTGGGAAAGCATTCACCATTAAGTATGATGTTAACTGCACATATATCCTTGATGCACTTTATCAGGTCTAAGTAGTTCCCTTTTATTCCTAATTTGCTGAGACTTTCATCATGAATGAATGTTGTCACATGCTTTTTTACTATTGACTCATAAGATTGTATGGTTTTTCTTCCTTTGTGTGTTGATATAAAATTACATTAATTTTCAAATGTTGGCTTAGTCTCTTGTTTCTCTGTATAGTGCTGGATTTGATTTCCTGGTATTTTTATGGAGGATTTCTACATCTGTGTTCCTGAGGGATATTGGTCTGTAGTTTTCTTCTACTTTGTTTTCTTGCTTTGGTTATCAGGGTAGTATTGGCCTCATGAAACGAGTTGAGAATTGTTCCCACTTGTATTTTCAAAAGAGATTGAATGAGTTCTGATAGCTAGACTCAAGAAATTGACTCATTTCATCAAAGTTGTCACATATATATGTGTGGAGTATCCCTCATCCTTTTACTGTTCATGAAGTCTATAGTCTTTCCTCCCTTGTTCCTGACATTGTTAATATATGTCTTGCTGTTTTTTCTTGTTCAGTCTAGCTAGAGGTTTATCAATTTTACTGATGTTTGAAAAGATTTTCTCTTTATTTTGTTGATTTTTGCTTTTTTTAATACTAATTCCTTGTTTGGGTTTCGTTTGCTCCTCGAGTTTCTAAAGGTTAAAACAGATTGTGATCTTTCTTCTTAGATATAAGCCTTCAATACTATAAATTTCCCTAGGCATTGCTTTAGCCGAATCTCACAAATTTTGACATATTGTAGCTTCATTTTCATTTAGTTGGAAATACTTTCTAATTTATACTCAAGACTTCCTTTTTGATCCATGAATTATTTAAAAGTATTTGTTTAACTTGGAGATTTTCCTGATACCTTCTCTTACTGATTTTTAGTATAATTCCAAATTGTCAGGGAATATATTTATATGATTTCTGTTATTTTAAGTTTCCAAGGTTTTTCTCTTCTCCAATTTATGGTTTGTCTTGGTGATGGCTCCATGTGTACTTAAAAAGTTTCAATTTCAGGGCACCTGGGTGGCTCAGTTGGTTAAGCATCTGACTCTTGATCTCAGCTCAGGTCTTGATTTCAGGGTCATGAGTTGAAGCCCTGCCTTGGGCTCCATGCTGGGCATGGAGCTACTTAAAAAAAGTTTCACTTTCATCTACAGGTCCTTCTCTACTTTTTTCCTCCTTAGCAACTTGTTTGTTCAGGACACTGAGTGTGTGTGTGTGTGTGTGTGTGTGTGTGTGTGTGTATGCGGTTGTATTCTTTTGATGACCTTTAATATGTTCCTTTATCATCTTCATTTTTGGGGAATATTTGTTATACTTAGAGCAGGCAGTGGTCCTTAAATTTTAGTGTGCATCAGGATTACCTGGGAGGCTTGTTAAACCATAGATTACTAGGCCGCATCCCTGGGGTTTCTGATTTGGCTGGTCTGGGGTGGGGATTGAGAATTTGCATTTACCAAGTTAACCTAGTAATGGTGAGTGCTGCTCATCTGGGGACAGTACTTTAAGAAGTACAGGTCTAGGGCAGTTTTGCAACCTTGTCATTATTGACACTTTGAATTGGATAGTTCTTTGTTGTTGGGACTATCCTGTGCATTGTAGGAGGTATAGCAGCATGTCTGGTCTCTACCCACCAGATGACAGTGGTTGTGACAAGCAGAAATGTCTTCAGACTTTGCCAGATGCTTCCTGGGGTGGATAGAGGGAGGCACCCATCCCCGTTGGGTATCACTGTTCTAGGGTGCCTGGGAAAAACTCTTACATCCATATCTTTAAGTATTTTTCTTTTAGGATGGTTAGATTCTCCTTGGAGACACATTTATAATATTACAGTCTTCCTGCCTGATGGTGAAGGCCCCCTGCCAGTGTTCTGTTTGATAGATGTGGGGTGAAGGGGTAAGGGATCAGCATCTAGTATGTCTGTGTTTTCTTAATTTTCTTCATTTTAGTATTATACTCTTGCTTTCATTGTGCCTTGTGTGTTTAGTCGAGACTCTCTGTTCCCTTTCTTTCTTTTTTTTTTTTTAAGATTTTTTAATTTATGTATTTGACAGAGAGAGACACAGTGAGAGAGGAAACACAAGCAGGGGAAGTGGAAGAGGGAGAAGCAGGCTTCCTGAGGAGCAGGGATCCCAGTGTGGGGCTCAATCCCAGGACCCTGGGATCATGACCTCAGCTGAAGGCAGACGCCTAATGGCTGAGCCACCCAGGTGCCCCTCTGTGTTCCTTTTCAAGAGAAGAAAAAATTCTCTAGTCTTTTGTCGGGTTTGAGGAGGGGCAACTGCTTAGTGTGAAGTGAGGATATGTCTGTTTCTGAGACTTTGAAGTAGTCCTCTTTGTTTTAGACCTTAAGCATCTCTCATCTCATGACCCCCTGCCCTCAGCCTTACAGTATTGCGTCTTCTGGGAACTCTGCAGATTCTGGGGATTTAATTAGCGATTAGCTTTCTGCATTGAGAGTTTAGGATTCGGTTCTCTTGGGTCTGCTAAATCAATTGATCAGGTGTCCATGTGATGTCCAGCTTTAAAATTTTGTTCCAGTTGAGATTAAAAGGTCTCAGTTTGTTCTGTCATCTCTTTTTGCTAATCCTATCCCCGAAAGAGATTTGTATCTGGAATATATAAAGAATTTTTGAGGGGTGCCTGGCTGGCTCAGAAGAGCACACAACTCTTGATCTTGAGGTTTTAGTCAAGCCCCACCTTGGGTGTAGAGATTACTTAAATAAATGAAACTTAAAGAATTGTTGTAACTCAATAATAAAAAGACAAACCAATATAAAACAGGGTGAAGAATCTGAATAAATAGTTCTCCAAAGAAGATATACAAATAAGCACATGAACAGATATTCAGTGTCATTAACTATCAGGGGAATGCAAATCAAAACCACTAGAATGTTATAATTAAAAAGTTGGACAATAAATATTGGTGAGGATATGGAGAGATTGGAACCCTTACGTACTGCTGGTGCGAATGTACAATGGTACAGCCGCTTAGAATAACACTTTGGTGATTCCTCAAGTGGTTAAATGAAGAGATACATATGACCCAGTAATTCTACATCTAGATACATACCAAAGAGAAATGAAAACCTATGTCCATACCAAAACTTGTATATGAATATTTATGGCAACATAATTTATAAGAGCCCAAAGGTGGAAACAACACAGATGTCCATCAGTTGATGAATGGCTAAACAAAATGTTGTATATCCTTGCAATAGAATAGTTTTTGGCGATAAAAAGTAAGGAAGTACTGATACATGCTACAACATGGGTGAACCATTATGCTAAATAAAAGAAGCCAGTTACAAAGACCACATATTATATAATTGCATTTATGTGAAATGTCAAGCATAGGGAAATCTGTAGAGATAGAAGGTAGATTAGTGGTTTCTTAAGGGTTGCAGTGATGGGGGAATAGGGAGGTAATAGCTAAAGGGTGTTAGTTTCTTTTAGAGAAGAAAGAGAAGAAAATTTCTAAAATTGACTTGTGATTGCACATATCTGTGAATATACTGAAAACCATTGAACTGTACACCTTAAATGGGCAAATTATATGTGAGTTGTACTTCCATAAAGCATTGAAAAATCCTTTACTATTTTAGTAGGGATTTAACAGGATATAAGAGTAGATGTATTTCTTTGGCATTTTACCTTCAGATCTTAAAATACGCTAAAATGCGATATAATTACAGGTTAGACAAATCATGGGATATTAAGGATTCTGAAAATGTTTTCTTTAAGGTTAGGAAAACACATTTAGATTTAAATTAATCTCATTTTACATATGAAACAGATTATAGTTTATCTGGGTGGATTGGTCCTTGATGTTAGACTTAGATTTGAGTCCTAACCGGGGAGTTTGTTAGCATGTCATGGAGAGGGACATATTGAACCTATCTTTGTTTCTGTATCTGAAATAGGATTGAAACCCATCTACCTCAGAGTTATTGAGGATTAAAAGAGCTGGCATTGTATTAGCTCCAATTTATTGAACACCATCAATGTGTTTGATATTTGCATTTTACATACATGTCATTCAGTCCTTAGAAAGCCATGTGTTCTGGGGCACCTGGGTGGCTCAGTCAGTTAAGCGTCTGCCTTTGGCTCAGGTCATGATATCAGGGTTGTGGGATAGAGTCCCGAGTTGGGCTCTCTGCTCAGCAGGGAGTCTGCTTCTCCCTCTGCCTCTCCCCTGATCGTTCTTGCTTGCTTTCTTTCTTTCTCAAATAAAATCTTTTAAAAAAAAGAAAACAGAAAAATAGAAAACCATGTATTCTGCTGCTCATTACATTGTTACTCTTTCTGGTAGCTACCAAAGGGAGAAATGACATGTCAGTAATAGGAGAATGGTTAAATTATTGATTGGCCTCTCTTTATAGGGTATTATCAAATGGTGTTTTACAAAGATTTTGTAGTTATTTGGAAATTGTTATCTTAGATAAAAAGGTTATATATATTTTTAGATGAAGGAGAGCTCAGGTGGAAAAGCTCCAAAATATTTACTGTAGCATTATTTTGCATTATCGTTTTTTTTTTTGTTTTTAAGATTTTATTTATTTATTTGACAGAAAGAGACACAGCCAGAGAGGGAACACAAGCAGGGGGAGTGGGAGAGTGAGAAGCAGACTTCCCCCCGAGCAGGGAGCCCAATGCGGGGCTCGATCCCAGGACCCTGGGATCTTGACCCAAGCCAAAGGCAGACGATTAATGACTCATATTTTGCATTGTCTTTATGATTAAAAAACAACAAACAGTTGCTTACACTGAGTGTTGTAACTTGATTATGGAAAATTTCATTCATACGCAAAGGTAGAGTGTGATGAACTTTCATGCACTTCTCATTTTCAACAATGATTGACATATAGTCTGTCTTGTTTTATTTATATCCCTCTACACTTCCCCTTCCCTGCTTTCTGCAAGATTTTATAAAATCTCAGGTATTACTTAATGTGTCTTCCTACTTATTTTGACAACCAAACATATCCCCTTTCTATTTCCAAAACATTCCCTTGGTGATAGCGCCTTCATCTTTTGAGACCCATTTCTGTAGGGCATTAGGAGTGGTTTAAGATGCGATACTTTTCTTAATTTGGACTGATTCTCTGAGGTAGTCTGTTAACATAGATTCCTTGGCCTACTCTGAGATTTCCTGATTTGGAGGGTGGGATAGGCCTAAGCATACAGGTGCTTGTGAAAGAAAACACTGATCTAACATGGAATAAATAAGGTTTTTTTAATAGTATGAAGATCTTTTCTCTGTGTTTGCATGTTATTCTTGTCCCTGGAAAGCCTTTCTTCAGGTTTTCTTGGCTACTTCCTAATCTGCCGTAGTTTTCATTGGAAAGCTTTCTTTAATTGCCCTTGTGCTTCCTCTGTACTTTGTGGTTTACCTAACTCTTTCATTGCTGTCCTTCAAGGAAAGATTTTTGCTCTGTATCTCTGCATGTGGACAATAGTGTGTGTGTGTGTGTGTGTGTGTGTGTGTGTGTGTGTGTGTGTGTGTGTAGATAGTACTTCTTGTTAATGAATGTTGAATGAAAACCGTGGGGAAGAAAGTAAGTATAATAGGCCAAGAATATGAGGTTGGCTGTATATGTATTCAACTAGAACGGAGCAGGACTGGAGATGGAAAGCTGAGGCATAGATTATTGTAAACATGGTAGCAGCTATGTATGGCTTGAACTATTGTTAGCACCATTGATACAAAAAGAACAAGGATATTGGGAAGAAATGAGTTGTCAGGCCTTAGCAGAAAGTTGAATATATAGGACATGTGTACTTACAATACAACCTTAGTGTTGGAGATGAGTGAAATGTTAATACTCATTTCACACTATGATTAAGATACTGACACAGAAAAGATGTTTCTTTATATTGTTTGAATTGTAATATCTGTAGTAGGGGCCTTTTTGAAGTACTAGTAGAAACTAGACTAGATGGTGTTATGCAAACACCTGTAATAATTATTTTATTTTTATGTTACTTAGTTCAAGGAAGAAATTTCTAAACGTTTCAAATCACATACTGACCAACTTGTGTTGATATTTGCTGGAAAAATTTTAAAAGATCAAGATACTTTGAGTCAGCATGGAATTCATGATGGACTTACTGTTCACCTTGTCATCAAAACACAAAACAGGTATGTTTTTAGAAGACCTAGAACTTTAAACTGTGAATAAATGTTTATACAGTTAACCCTTGAATAATGCAAGTGTTCGGGGCACCAATCCCCATGTAGTCAAAAATCTGAGTATACCTTTTGACTCCCCCAAAACTGAACTACTCTAGCCTGCTGTTGAGTGGAAGCCTTGCTGGTAATGTAAACAGTTGATTAATACATATTTTGTATGTTATACATATTATATACTGTTTTCATACTATAAGCTAGAGAAAAATGTTATTAAGAAAATCATAGGAGGGTGCCTGGGTGGCTCAGTTGGTTAAGCGACTGCCTTCAGCTCAGGTCATGATCCCGGAGTTCCAGGATCGAGTGGCGCATCGGGCTCCCGGCTCAGCGGGGAGTCTGCTTCTCCCTCTGACACTCACCCCTCTCATACTTTCTCTCTCTCTCTCTCAAATAAATAAAATCTTTAAAAAAAAAAAGAAATCATAAGGAAAATACATTTATAGTACTGTCCTATCTTTATTGAAAAAAAAAACTCCAAGTATAATTGGACCTCTGTAGTTCAAACCTTTGTTCTAGAGTCAACTGTATTTCTTTAAAAAAAAAAAAAAAACAGTCTTGGGGCGCCTGGGTGGCTCAGTTGGTTAAGTGTCTGCCTTCTGCTCAGGTCATGATCTCAGGGTTGTGGGATTGAGCCCCACGTTGGGCTTCCTTGCTTAGTGGGGAGTCTGCTTCTCCCTCTCCCTTTGCCCCTACCCCTGCTTGTGCTCACATGTGTGCGCACACTCTCTCTCAAATAAATAAATAAAATCTTTAAAAAAAATAGCAAAAAATAACCAGTCTTGGCTTTACATGGCTTTCTCTGCCATTAATATGTAAATAGATTAAAATTCATTTATTTGTTGTTGATAACAAGTTAAAAAAACGAATGATTCAGTAATGCTGATGCTTACACATTTGATATTTTAGGGAATTCATCAGTATCGAGTCATATTTCTAAATTAAGTCAATTCTAAATTATTTGCATTATAGAATAAGCAAATTAGTATGTTTTTAGCGATGTTTTTTGTTTTAGGGAGATTTTTGGACAAGATCAAAGGTGACTCATCTCCTTGACAAACCACAAATGAGTAGCCATTTTTCATTATCAATTTTTTTAAGGTTTTATTTATTAGAGAGCATGAGCGAGCACAAGTGGGGTGGGGCAGAGGTAGAGGGAGAAGCAGGCTCCCCGCTGAGCAGGGAGCCAGGTGCAGGGCTCTATCCCAGAACCCTGGGATCATGACCTGAGCCGAAGGCAGATGCTTAACCGGCTGAGCCACTCAGGTGCCCTTCATTATCAGTTTTTAAGAGACACCTTCATATTGTGTATCACTAATAAAAAATACTGCCGAACTGTTATGTTTTCTTTTCACTTGAAATTTTTATTCTATATTTAGTGAAAGAGCTCCTTTAGACTCATTTTTGGATATAACTCTAATGCATGCATACAAAGAAAATATACATGAAATAAATTGGTTAAAGTCTTCCTAACACTACTTCATATTGAGTGATTCTTTTGAATCACGTTTTGACGTCGTCATAAGTATTCATGTTTTTGCATATGTGATGAAACTCTACTGTTGAGAGGTTGTGGTGCAGCATTTCATAAAAGAGTGCTACGATATTTTCTCCAGGAGTTTCTTCCAAGCCACTGACACCCATTCTGCAAAGTTTTATGCTGGTTTTCCCCCAACAGCAAGTAGTTGTTTCCCTGACAAAAAATTCATTCCTTCTGTTCTGTTCTTACGCTTTTCTGTATACATAGTAACTTTATTAGTACCAATTAATGGTGAAATTTTCCTGAAGACTTTTTTTTTTAATTTTATTTATTTATTTGAGAGAGAGCGGGCATAAGCAGGGGGAACGGCGGAGGGAGAGGCAGAAGCAGACTCCCCACTGAGCAGAAAGCCTGATGTGGGGCTCAATCCCAGGACCCCAGGATCATGACCTGAGCCGAAGACAGATATTTAACTGACTGAGTCACCCAGGTGCCCCTCCTGAAGACATTTTATGTGCTATTAAATAACACAGCATGTCTGGTATAATCACTTAGTTGAAGTCCTACAGAATACCTCTGCATAGGCATGACAATTGGTGCCTGGTTGTCAGCAATTGTAAGACAGATCTTGATTTCAGAAATGTTAATAATGAAAAAATGTACATCTTAGAATCAATGAAAGAAGCAGTGAGATTCAGAGCTCTTAACTGGTATCAGATGGAAGGGGTTTCCAATAACGTATCTCTGTTTTTTTTACCTAAAGATAATATTAAGTAATTAAAACAATACAAGTTATTACTGGTATTGATTTCTCAGTTTGCTTTTGGTGATCTCTTTTTATATTTTACTTTTAACAATTTCAAGAGGCTGAGTAGAACTGCCCCCAATCCTCAAGAACTTAGAAGGGAGTAGATAAAAAAATTGCTTATATAGTCAAGCTTTGTGGGTGTGACTAGTCATTGATTTCTCTTCTCTGGGGTGACCCATCTCCATATCTTACATATTATGCTTGAAAGTAGTGAAATATTTATGTACCTATACTGGAGGTGGGGAGCAGTTGAAGTATAGTTTAACTTGTATAGGGTTTTGCTGTGCTTCTTCATATTTATGTTCTTAATGCTTAGTTATCTCAGGGTATTTACCTTATGACAATTTGAATTGGTCTGAAAACTTACACTTTTATTTCTGAGAATTCTGGAATTTCAGAGGTTCTTTTAAAAATAATTAGCTCCACTGTTTATACCAGGATTTGGTTATTTTTCCTAGGCCTCAGGATCATTCAGCTCAGCAAACAAATACCAGTGGGAGCAACGTTACCACATCCACAGCTCCTAGTACTAACTCCACATCTGGTTCTGCCACTAGCAACCCTTTTGGTTTAGGTAAGTGTCTTTAATTATTTTACAGGGATAGGAAAAAAACTCCTTTTCACCCAGGGTGGTTTTGGATAAAATGATAGAATTAAACATTAAGTCACTTCCACAACAATAACAATTATTATGTTTGTAGCTTACTTCTTCAATTGTAGGTGTTAAGGAAGTATTTGGGAATACAGATGTGCTTGGTTAGCTTACATTTACATTTAATAAGTGATAAATTAGCGGCACTTTTTTTTTTTTAAATAATCAAAGAGATGTAGCATATGTGTACCTGATCTGACTTACCACATCATTGAATCTGAGGAAGATTAGCTAATTGTTGATCATAAGCTAAGCTAACCTCCTGAATATAATTTTCTGATTTGTAAAACGAAGGACTTTAGGGCCTAGGGGCAAGTCCATTGGCTAAGGAGCTCCTGCATCAGCCCAAACCACTTTTCTTATATCAGTTTTATAGTGAGGTTCTGTGGAAGGTTTTGTTGAGGAAAAAGAGTATTCTGAAACTAACAGACACTTCAATTAGAAAGCTAAATGGTTTGGTGCTTCTTTCAGTTCTTAAGTTGTATAGTAGTACCTTGAAAAGACATTTAAAAAAAATATGTATAGTTTGCACATCAAGGATCATATCTTATATCTTCCCTTTCTTCCAGAAAAAGTTTTTTAGTAATTTAGTTCCACTGTGCCAGCTATGTTGGAAACCTTTTAGGGTATGGCAGGGATTCACATTTCCTTTTTTTTTTTTTTTTTTTTTTTTTAGTTTTTACATTTTTGCTGCTCTTGTTTTCTAGAATGATCTTAGGGTAAATGTATCTCTTTTGGTAAATTTTAGATGGCAGAATTATTGACATGAACAATCTGGAGAGATTAGGATGAAATGATTTAATGTTCAGAGTCATGAAAGGTATTGTTGAAGTAAATCTCTTCCCTCTTCCTTCATTTTATAGGCAATTCTCTTCTCTCATTTTATAGGCAAAGAAATTGAAGCCCAGAAAAGCTTTTAGTTAATTTGTCTGAGGCCACACATCTCCCCCATTTCCTTCCATTTCCAGTCTCATTCCTATCCCCTCCTGTCTCAGTTGCTTTTCTTCATCATTTATTCCATTTACCCTATATAGTTAGCTTTTCTTTTTTGGTGCCTCTTTTCATGAAGACCCAGCCCATGTATAAAAGCTACAGAATCGCACCATCACCCTTTCCTTTGCTTCTCTTCTTAGCTGTCTTTGGAAGAGGCATTTTCCTTTTTCTGTCTGTATTTCCCTTTCACTAAGTTTGCTGTGCTCTGTTGTTTTCCCCCATCACTTCATTGAAAATTCATTTGGTAAGGTCACTATTGACCTCTTGGCTTGCCAAATTTAGTGGACACGTTTTTGTTTTTGTTTTTGTTTTTTTTAAAGATTTTATTTATTTATTTGAAAGAGAGAGAGGGCACGTGAGAGGGGGGAGGGCCAGAGGGAGAAGCAGGCTCCCCACTGAGCAGGGAGCCCGATGTGGGACTCGATCCCGGGACTCCAGGATCATGACCTGAGCCAAAGGCAGTCGCCCAACCAACTGAGCCACCCAGGCGCCCACGTTTTTGTTTTAATTCAGTTTCTCTCAGTGCTTACCAGTCTGTCCTTGAAATTTTCTTCCTGTTAACTCCTGTTACTGTTTTTCCCTGGTTAATTTTCTGGCTTTTTCTTTCTGTCTCATTTATGGGTTTCTTTTCTTTTGATTGGTATTGTTCCCCAGAGTACTGCCTTGTCTTTCTTCTTGTTATGACATTATCTTCCTCCTGTATCTTGGTGATTCTCAAATCTGTTCCTCAGCCCATAGCACTTGTGAACTCTGTGTCTTTATTCAGCTCTCCTCTTTGATATTACTTGATGTTCTCTAGTACTTTAGCCTGTGTGTGTCTCCTCAGAAAGCAAAGGAAAACAAATGCAGAAACTCTTACCTTGCCCCTCAAACTACTGCCTCTTCCCCACTAATTCTCTCCATACCTCTTCTCTATCCCATCCCTTGCAAATATTCCCTGTTGTTACTTCCTTGATGCAGTTCCTTGACTTTTTAAAAAATCTGTAATGTTTACTCTGAGTCATTCTACACTTACTAGAATAAGAACATCTGAAGTGACTGTTGTGCTTAAAATCTATCAAGACTTTAAGATTTAGCTTTTGCCTATCTCTCCATTCTCATTTCTTAACACAGCTCAGCAGTTTTATTAGGTTATTTATCTTTTGGTAATAGATAACCTCAAACTCAGTAGCTTCTTACCACAAAGCTTAATTTCTTGCTCCAGAGCTTTCCTTCATTCTGCAGTGAAGCCCCCATCTACATGGTCAGTCCTCAGGGACTCAGGCTAATGGAATCCTGCCATCTTGTAGCTACATCACTTGGGACATGGCAGAAGAGATAGCTAAGAGTCTCAAGCTGGACATTCTGTACTTTGGCCAGAAGTGATGCATTTTTTGCAGTCCTTTGGTCGTAACTGGTCACATGGGTCTGTCCAACTGCAAAAGAAATAAAAGACTGCACATGGAATGTTTGGTGAGCACTGCTGTCTGCCATTCTAGTCAGACTGAATTTTTTGTGATTTCAGGAACACATCAGTAGTCATATTTATCTCTATGCTTTTTGTATATAATGTTTGTTGTGCTTAGTATTAAATCTTTCTTCCAATCCTTCCCATTTCTTGCCATCCTATTCATTCCCTGTATTCATTAAGTGTCATCTTAGGAAAGTTGCCATCCCACTTAGGTACTATATCACCATAGTATCATATGACTATTTCTGTTAAAGTACTTACTCTGTATTTGTTTTCCTTGTCTGCCTTCCCACTACATTGAGTTCTGTATGTTGTACTTGTTTCTTATCATGTTATTCCCTATGTGGGTAGCATAGTCCTTGGCCTATTAGAAAGTGCTCAGTAAATAAAACAAATACAAAAACTCTTCTCTTGCCCCTTAAACTACAACTTCTTCCCTGCTAAATCTCTTTCCATACCTCTTCTCTATGCAGTTATTCCCTCTTGTTACTTGAATGAATGCATTTGGTTGGTTACGTAATTTTGACAGTTAACATTTTATGATAATCACTCAGTCATCTTGGATCTGTTAGGTTTTTCCATGACTTAATTCCTCTAAAGAGACATCTGTTTCCATTGTATGTCCTGGCCTTTTCTCTCCTTGATGAGCAGCAGCTCTGTTCTAACTAGAGTTCATAGGTGAATTCTACTAGCTCGTCTGGAAAAAGATTTTAGAAGTATAATCCAGTTCATATTTTTCATCTTTTCTTTGAGAGGGCATGTTCTAGGTTATCTCTTTGACACCAACCAACCCTCCAACACCATCTGGGTGTCTTTTAGTTCAGTTCTGACAGTACCTACCTTGAGTTAGTGTCCGATCCCATAGTTTAAAAGTGTGTCATTCAGTCCCCCAAGACTGCCTCTCCTTCAGATACCAGTCTAGGTACTAGAGCCTGTGTTTTGACCTGCAGGCTATAAATTGGGGGGGTCCCACAGTTCCCCTCCTCATTTGATAATTTGCTAGAACAACTCACAAAATTCAGGAAAACACTACTTATGTTTACCAGTTTATTAGAAATAAACAAATGGAAGAGAAGCATAGGGCAAGAAATGGGGGTGTAGGAGAGTGCAGAGTTCCCATGCCCTAGAAGTGTTCACCAACAGGAAAGTTTTCTGAATCTCATTGCTCAAGAGTTTTTACAGAGCTCAATCTCTAATCTAGCTCTTTTCCCTTCCCTTCCTGGAGGTTGGTGGGTGGGACTAGAAGTACCAACTCTTGTCACTTGGTCTTTTTGGTGATCACCCATCCAGAAGCTATCTAGGTGCCCCACACTAAGAAAGTAATTGGCATAAATGAAGTGTGATCTAAAGGGGCTTGTAATGTAGAACAGAAGACACTCCCTTTACTCGGGAAATTCTAAGGCTTTTAGGAGCTCTGTGCCCGGAATCTGGGACAAAGACCAAAAATATATTGTATTATATCACACGTAGGAAATACATATTTAAAGTATATATTTTTAAAGATTTTATTTATGTATTTGTCAGCACAAGCAGGGGGAGTGGCAGGCAGAGGGAGAGGGAGAAGCAGACTCCCTGCTGAGCAAAGAGCCCCATGTGGGACTCGATTCCAGGACCCTGGGATCATGACCTGAGCCAAAGGCAGACATTTAACCAACTGAGCCACACAGCAAATACATATTTTAGTTTGTTTTATTATTTAAAATTAAATAACAAAGTGAGTGGATTTTTGGCTAGTATTAATTACAGAAATCAAACATGTATTTTTAAAAGTAATAGGAATTCTGTGTGCTTTAAAATGGTTTCCTAGGGCGCCTGGGTGGCTCAGCTGGTTAAGCATCTGTTTTTGGCTCAGGTCATGATCCCAGGGTCCTAAGATCGAGTCCCACATCGGGCTCCCTGTTCAGTGGGAAGCCTGCTTCTCCCTCTCCCTCTACCCCTCCCACCCCCACCCCCAACCCCTTGCTCGCTCTCAAATAAAATCTTTAAAAACAAGTGGTTTTCCATAATGGGACTATTGAGTCAGTATTTTTGCATTTTCATATTTTAGCACAGTCATATTAATGATAAAATTTCTGACTTTTATTTATGTGTCTTTTTCCCTTTATCTTAGGTGGCCTTGGAGGGCTTGCAGGTCTGAGTAGCTTGGGTTTGAATACTACTAACTTCTCTGAACTACAAAGCCAGATGCAGCGGCAACTTATGTCCAATCCTGAAATGATGGTCCAGATTATGGAGAATCCCTTTGTCCAGAGCATGCTCTCAAATCCTGACCTGATGAGGCAGTTAATTATGGCCAATCCACAAATGCAGCAGTTGATTCAGAGAAATCCAGAAATTAGTCATATGCTGAATAATCCAGATATTATGAGACAAGTATGTGGAAAGTTCTTTCAGCTCACTTAGCTAAAGAATTATATACTTAGTTCTTAATTTTTTATGCTTAAGGAGCTTGCCTTTTGTAGATGGCTAAGCTACAAAAAGAAATCCTGGTATTCGTTTAAGAAAATTCAACAACACACTAATTTGGACTATTTGAAATTTGAATTTTCTGCTATATTTTAAAGATCACTGTAAACAGTTATTTTGCAGATTTAAGAAACAAAAAGAATCCGATTCAGGAGATGGGCATTCATTCACAACAGAGTGCTTCTTTCTTGGTGTTATTTGAATGTTAGATTGAGGTGACGACATCCAGCAGGAATTATTGGAAATAAGTTTCTGATTTAATTTTTGAAGACTGCTAATTCATAGTTAGAAAACTTGTAAACAAATCAGCTCTGCTGGTTAGTAGCTAAATTAATTCATGTGTATTTCAGTGCCTTTTTATATGGATATCTTTTTCGTAGACATTGGAACTTGCCAGGAATCCGGCAATGATGCAGGAAATGATGAGAAACCAGGACCGAGCCTTGAGCAACCTAGAAAGCATCCCAGGGGGATACAATGCTTTACGGCGCATGTACACAGATATTCAGGAACCAATGCTGAGTGCTGCACAAGAACAGGTGATAATGCAGGCCCCTAAGGCGTAGGCCAAAGGGCAGCTCCTGTTTTAACAAATATGTGTGTGATTGAAGGGTACCTTTATATGGGGAGTACAGTTTTCATTCAAAAAAGAGTTTCATATCTGTAATTTAAAACAAAAGCTTATTCTTTATGATTTTTGTGTCTTTTATTACAGTTTGGTGGTAATCCATTTGCTTCCCTAGTGAGCAATACATCCTCAGGTGAAGGTAGTCAACCTTCCCGTACAGAAAATAGAGATCCATTACCCAATCCATGGGCTCCACAGGCTTCCCAGAGTTCATCGGCTTCCAGTGGGACCACCAGTGCTGTGGGGGGCACTGCTGGTAGTGCTGCCAGTGGCACTTCTGGGCAGAGTTCATCTGCGCCAAATTTGGGGCCTGGATTAGGAGGTAGGCTCATAACAGCTCACACTGTTTTTCTTTGTTATCCTCACTTATTGGAATAATGAAAACATTTTTTATACTGTTATTCTTTATGCTTTGTGTGTGTGTGTGTGTGTGAAGTAACTTTTATGAATTATCTTTTCGTGTTGCAAGTTTTTCAATGGAATTTTTAAATATGTAGTGATTAGTATTAATCACTTGTGTGCATTATAGTGGAAAGGGTTACTGATGAGATGACCACCCACTTCTCCCAAAACTATCTTATGGATGGTTTTGGGAGAAGTGGGTGGTCGTCTTGTTTCAACAGTAGGAAAACAAGTGCAGAGAGAATACAGTTATCTGTGGACTCCCTACTGGAGCATGTGTTTTCTTGGCTTTAGTCTAGTTTCTATGGTAGATTGGTGGATTCTCACACTCCAGTCCTAAAACCAGGGCTAAATGGGCTGGATCAGAGCACCTGCCTGCTTTGTTACAAGTCCGATTCCCGGGTCCTAACCTCAGACCTCATGGATTGGAATCATCTACAGCGGCTTTAAGATCTGTGGATAAAGCTGCTGGAGATTCTGATATGTGAACAGGTTAGGAATTTACTTTTGATCATTTCTCCATAGACTACACTCAATAAATGGAAGTCCTTTTGTCAGCTATTCAGATGATAAGCATTAGGTCTAAAATCTGTAGCTAGAGTGATGATTTTAGTTCTAGTGCTTGGCATGGAAATGAGAAGAGATGAAAGCATGGGGCCACTTCCCTCAGGTGAGGAGGACCTGGATATGCTTTCAGAGATGGCTGGTGTTTGGCAGAGGGAGTGGAAAGGTGAGGTGCTGGATGAGGAATTTTTCAAAAGGTCATTACTGAGAGAAGTCATAATGGAGAGTCATTGGTGGTCAGTGTAGTAGATATTCTTTATAGACCGTAGTGGGTATCATGAAGTTTTTGAGTATAATAAAGAGTTGTTAAAAACTGAAGTATTGGCCATTTTTGAAAACTGAACTATATTTGACATAGTGTTAGTTATTCATGATCACCGGAGTAAGTGGTGATCATTTGGGAATGATCTAAGTCTAGTTCACATTGAAGTAATGCCATTTTTAAATCAGGAAAAAAATTACCCCGTTCTGTTACTTAAGCTATGTTAAACTGTGTTTTTTGATTCTTAAACTATGTTTTGAGAGAGATACTTTATTCACATTACAAAGATCTTAGAGCAGACAGAGCTAAGATTTAATCAGATTTCCTAACTGATAGGTGAATTGCTTTTTTTTTTTTTTTTTAAGATTTTTATTTGAGAGAGAAAGAGAGCATGGGGGGGGGGACAAGGGAGAAGCAGACTCCCCGCTGAGCAGGGAGCTAAAGCGGGACTCAATCCCGGGATTCCAGGATCATGACCTGAGCTGTAACCAACTGAGCCACCCAGGCACCCATGAATTGCTTTTTTTAACTATAGCATGGTTATCTGCAGTAACAGCTTTTGTCAAAAAATCAGTTTTGTGACTTTTTATTCAGATTTTTTATTTAATGGCTTGATACTTTAAGATTTCATGTTATTGTTTCCATCAAAGGAAAACAAAAAACAGCAAAAGGAAATGGATTCTGCTGGCCTAACAATTTGGGTTTTTTTTTTTTAAGATTTTTTTTTTTTTTATTTTGGCCTAACAATTTGTTAGCATAGTGTACATTATTGTGATTTTTTACTCAACTCTTTGCAGTTACATACACACATATATACACACGTACCTGTAAAGATAAAACTCTTGACTCTTCTTTTGCCCTGTAAGCACTTACTCTAGAGGGTGAGGAAATCTTAGAGCAGGAGTCGGCAAATTTCTCCTGCAAGGGGCCAGGTAATACTTTAGGCCTTGCATATCAAGAGCAAAGTGAGAATATTATGAGAGAAAACACATTACGATAAGTAAAAATTGAGTGTAATACTTTTTCATATGTACCTACTAATGATAGGAATGGAATTCTTTTTTAGGGATGACATTTGCTAATTGATGTTCACAGTGTTTCCTGTTGTCAAAATCAAATTGCATGTTCATCTGTTAGTGTGATGTGTAATGAGATTTTACTTAAATATGTACTTATTCCAAAAGTATATGATTTTAATAGCATAGTCGTCATTTGGAAGCATTTATAGGATTCTGTTAGATTCTTCTTTGCTTTTTACGTGTCATTGCCGATTAATCACTTCCAATTGAAGGTTAGGTGGTAGGACCTCAGTTACACAGTTAAATGAATTTTGAAATGTGGAGATTTTCTTTGCACTTGTATTGAGGCCCAAAAAATGCTGCTGAACAGTAGTATGATCTAAAAAAAAAATCTATAAATTTGTGGGAATGGAGATCTCATTTTAACTTTTGACAGCAAGAGAATGTATAAAGCACCTTGACGTCGTTTAAACAGTTTCTGCTGTTGTCAAAATCACTTTACCACAGTATGAGTTTCACATGTGTGCATGCCGTTTGCCTTATAATTATGGGTAGAATTCATTGGGAAACATTACCAAGTCTCTAGCAAAAGATAATTTCCAGAGTCATTTGGTGTTTGGTAATGGTGGTTAAGTGGTTCAGAATTTCAGTCTTAGCCTTTAGCTAAAAAAAATTTTGAAGTAAAACTTTACCTCTTACAAAACAAAAACTTTATCTCTGGTAAGCCATCAAACTGCTGCTGTGTGGTTGGACAAGTCAGGATATTTCTGGCAAAAATTCACGGAATTGAGTATCACGAAGTTCACAAGAGTGAAATGGTGTTCACCATTGATACTCCTACTGGTTGACTAACATGACAGTTCAAAATATTTTCCGGAGTACCTGCTGATGAATAAGACAATGAATAACCATAGTTTTTAAATACCTTATTTTTTTAATAAGCTTTCTGTATTTAATCCTTTTAGTCCTCCACATATGTTTTCATCATCATCAGATATGCACATCTTAGCTGATTCTATTTCAGTGGTTGCATTGAATTAATATTTTCTCGATTTTGAAAGTAGTTTTTTGCTTGTAGTTCTTTGCAGACTGTTTATAAAAGCTAATTTTTCAGTCACTTTAAATTTGGCATTGACTTCTCAAACAACTGAGCTGTAACATCTGTCAACTCATTAAAAACAAAGGAATACCACTCAATAATTTGCATTGTTTTTTAATTGAATATTGATGCTGTGAGCCCAATGTCCTTAACTTTTGAGAAATTGTTCTCCTTGGAAGACTAATGGATTTAAATGAGTTTATTTTCTCTGGACACATTTATATTTGGCTGCTGCAATCAAGATTTCATTAAGCATGCCAATTAATCACTACTAGTATACTTACTGCTTTCCTTTTTGGCTAACAAATAAGCCACTTGCCAACTTAACTGGTTATAGGCTTATTTTCATTTTTTATTTCTGTAAAGAAATCTATGATGAGATGGCTACATTTTAAATTTTGTATTTTCCTGACTGTTGCTTACCTCTGAGTTGGGAATACTGTACTGTGATGAGTGCTTAGTCTAGCAATGTTGAAGTATATCATATTCCTTCAGCATCATTGCATAAAAATACAGTGCTTTACCATCTCATTTGATAAAATAATCCATGCTCCATTGTGCCTTAAAAGCACAATATTTGTAGTCCAACTTTCTTTTTCTTCTTGTTCTTATGTGATTGGTATGTATTGGTAGTTAAAAAATAACAACATGCTACAGCAATAGTGTGGTGCACTGAGCCACAGTAGGAGAGGGCCGTTCACAAGCCTCTGTCAGACTACTTGGTCTTGGTTGTACACAAGCAGCCATAGACTGTGAACGCCTTAGCAGGACTGTGTTCCAAGAAAAATGTTATTTAGGGACACTGAAGTTTGAATTGCATATAGTTTTTACTTTTCACAAAATATTTTTGTTTCTTTAGCCATTTGAAAATGTAAAACCATTTTCAGTTTGTGGGTTGTATAGAAACAGGTCATGGGCCATATTTGCTCTGCAGGCTGTTTGTCAACACTTTTGTTAGAATATTCTTAGACTCCAGGATGTCGAAAATAACCTAATTGAAACAACTTGAGAAAATAGGGGAAAAAAAATGATTACCAAAAAACCCCCAGCAAAATTAAAATAAACTAGAAAAATAAATGGGAAGTGTCAGTGTTTTTAAGCCTGATCAGATTACACTGGATGGAATGAGAGCAGATGGGAAATGAAAAAAATGATGAGTTAAGTTTGCGTATGAGTTTGAGAATATTTGAGGTTGAGTATATCTAGTCATCAAGTGAAAATCTGGTTATGTGTTGAGCAAATTAGCTTTTAAAGAAAGTTAAATTTGCATAAATTTAGCTATAGCTCTTAGCAAAAAAAATAATAAAAATAAGTAACAAGCACTTTTTGTGCATTAACTAATTGTCACAACCTGCCCTGTGCAGTAGATACTCTGTTCCATTTGACAGATGGGGAAACTGGAAGTATGAAGAAGCCAAATAACTTGCCCAGGGTTACGTAGTTAGATTAAATTTGAACCCAAGTAATCCGGCTCTGGTCACTGTTCTTAGTCTGTGCTCTGAAATGTTAAATGTGCCTGCTATTTTGCTGAGTGAGTGTCAGTACTGAGTTAAAATGGGATGGAGGCTGTATCTGTGGCTTCCTGGATATGAGAGGGCTTACTTTCTTTTAAGTATGAGCATATCAAATGCTGGACGTGATTCTTCTAATTAAGCAGTCCTAGAGGAAATGTTGGCTTACTCTCTATATGGGATTTTCAGTAGTAATTTCGACTATATCTAATTTTTGCTTCTTAAATTGACTTTAGAACCTAGCCTTTCCATGAGATTTGATTTTACTATAAATGTAACCAGAATGTTTAATATCATAAACCCTCCTTTACAGGTATATGTTGAGTGTGTAGTTTTGGAGATCTTAGTTTTAAAATTCTTTCTTGGTTCAATTGGTTAATAAAATGTATGCTCATCTGCATTTCCTAATTACACATGGTATATATTGTATTTTAAAGCTTTCACTTTTATGTGTCTTTTTCTTGATACAATGTCTTTTTTTTTTTTTAACAAACTTTCAGCTAGTATGTTCAACACACCAGGAATGCAGAGCTTGTTGCAACAAATAACTGAAAACCCACAACTTATGCAAAACATGTTGTCTGCCCCCTACATGAGAAGCATGATGCAGTCCCTAAGTCAGAACCCTGACCTTGCTGCACAGGTGAGTTTGTAATTGTATTAAAAAGGACTGTGCAGTATGAATTGAAATAGCCTAATCAAATAATTGTGATTTAGGCACATTTGGGTTGTGTTGTGTTACCTACTAGGTAAACTGCATCTCCAATATTTTGGACATTACATTTCTTTGCAGTAAACTAATTCTTCATATATAATTAAAACAGTTTCACCTCTGCTATTTATTGGCTAGAAGGAAGTGTAGGTTTACTTTGTGTCTACATATGTTGATTTAGAAGATGAATACAAAGTTTTGGATTACTCTCCATTTGGAAGATATATTCTTTAGTGAAATGTAAATCTTGAAAGTGATTAAGTGCAGTGTTAATACGTTTCTTGGAATACTTGTATTTATTAGGTCACATAGATTTTGAGTAATGGTCATGTTTAAAATAGCCTGAAATCATTTATTAAAGGCAGAGGGAGATTTGTGGGAACAGTATTCTCATTTTTTCCATTATAGATCCCCCCAAAGATAGTATAATGGTATTTTATTAATTTATTCATTTTCTAACTTGATTTGAAGAGACCATAACTAAGGGAATTAGTGGATCTCAACCCGGGCTGAACATTTAGGATCCCTTTGGGAACTTTAAAGTTAAAAAAAAATCTCTCCAGCCTGAGAGATTTTGGTGTAAGTACATTACATTTCCCCCTCTCCCTGAAGTTCCCTGGGCAATTCTGATGTGCCCCTAGGTTAAGAACAACTGGGCTTGAAAAACCTTGGAGACTATTAAATAACCTTGATCATGTGTAGTTTATATTTGCTGGGTATTAAAAATGTCTTCTATAAAGTGTTAGGGATTATAAATATTTTCCTTTATTTTTTATTATTATTTTTTAAAGATTTTATTTATTTATTTGACACAGATTGACAACCAGAGAGGGGAACACAAGCAGGGGGAGCGGGAGAGGGAGAAGCAGGCTCCTGACCGAGCAGGGAGCCCGATGCTGGGCTTGATCCCAGGACCCCTGCTTAATGGGGGAGGGGGATGAAGGCAGACGCTTAATGACTGAGCCACCCAGGCACTTCTGTTTTCCTTTATAGTGTATTCTCATTTCCAAAATTCTAAAAGCTTTTAAAGTTAATCACTTTTCTTTCTTCATTATGTCAAACGAAATGGTTTTTATTTTCTAAAGTCTGGAACCATATTGATTCACGTATATAGCGTATATCTTTGCATTATAATCCTCAGCAATAACTTCTGCCCTCTTGATATTTGTGGAATTGGAAACAAAACAAGTTTTTAGGTGAATTTTTGTATACTCTTGTTTTAGTCATATAAAATTATCTGAGTTATTAGTATTAAATGCTCATCTTATTGTGATCATAGCACTTTTGTTTAAAATGTGGAAAATATGTTGTGATGGTATTTGTATGTTTTTGAATGTCTATTTGATTAATTAGCACTGAATGTGCATCTCATTTAAAAATTTTGACTTTAATAAGCACATTCCCAGCCATTTAATTAGAACAACAACACTGTGAAGTGACTTGAGCACTTTGATACATTGTTTTTTCACTCTAAAGCAAAATGTTAACAAAGAGGGCTAGATATGGATGTCTTTTGTTGTAGACAGTTTAGAAATGTTTACAGTGTACTCTGGTTATCAGAAAATTAAAGTTTTTTAGTTTATTCTGATTTTGATTTTTAGATATTCAAAAAGGTCTTAACATATAAAATGTATTGTTGTATAGTCAGGTAAGTTAGGAAAAATATCTTAAACGAGATAATGCTTTTCTGAGAAAGAATGAATCAGTTTAAGATGCCATGCTGTCTCAAATGACATGAGTCCTGAAAGATAAATGTGATAACTTTATTATCTGTTCATAATAAAAAGTATTTTACTGGAGCCAATAAAGAAGCGTGTTTATCTCAAGTTCGTATTTTATTTACTGTGAATTTTATTGGTCACTTTGAAACAAATACTGTATATCCATAAAACACTGACTTCCTCCTACTTCTGTTATTTTGTTGAAATTAACTAAATAATCCACTTTGTAACCATAGACAAAGGGAAAGTGGAATTCTCTCTACTTCTAGTGTGTACATATAATTAATTGCTCTCAAATGTGGTTAACTACTTGAGGGCAAGGATCATTTCACTTTACCCTCCAGACTTTGGACGGGTAAATAGGTGATCAGTAAATCATTATCAGTTGACTTTTCACTCCTTCTGGGGAAAGTGATAAAACTCTCTTTTCAAAGCTATGAGAATAGTTTCTGGTTATGCTGATCGTGTATCGTAATCTTATTTTCAGATTTTAACGTTAATATTGACCTTGACTTTAATTCTTAACACCTGTGTGAACGTTAGGAGGCATGCCAGTTTCCTCATCTCTGGTGGTAGTGAGGTGAAATCCAGAGGCTAATCTTGGTGTTCTCAAACGGATTTACATCTTTCAGGTCTTAACACATTTTAATACTTGCCCCGGAGATCTGTTGGTGCTAGTCCTGGGCCGTTTTCACCTAAGCAGCTCCATTTCTCTGGCAGGGTGGTTGCTGTTCTGCGGTGTTATTTTTCTGGACCTAATACTAGCTGTTTTGCAGTAGGCAGGTAGATAGATATAGTGGTTCCAGATCTGGATTTTTCTCTGTGCTTGCCACTTGTGTGTTGAGGAGTCTGAGCAAGCCATGTATCGTTTCATGTATTGATGCTTATGTTTATTCTGTCAGTGTAGCAGCAAATGTATCCCCCTGAATGCCAGTTACCCCCATTTTTTTTTCAAGAGCAAATACTCATCTTTGCTCAAGGAAAATCCTAAGAAAATGATTGTTTTTACTTTTTAGGATATTGCATGTCATTATCATAATCATCATTCTCATTGAGAGAGAAGATGCCTCTTTTTTTTTTTTTTTTTTTTTTCCCCCTGGAGATCCTTCTTGTGGACAGTATCTTCCCTTCTCCTTTTTTATTCATGTTCTACCTTCCTCCCTGTAAGTGCCAGGTTAGGCACTTGGGGGAAGATAGACTATTAAACAAGGTACATTACTTGTTTCAGATATTTCCAGTTAAAATTGTTTGAACACTTGCCCCATAGATGATGCTGAATAACCCCCTATTTGCTGGAAATCCTCAGCTTCAAGAACAAATGAGACAACAGCTCCCAACTTTCCTCCAACAAGTGAGTAAGAAAAGATGCTAGCTACCTTCGGTAATGATTTGCTTGAAAAAGTTTGATGATAAACATTTTCCGTGCTCTTCTCTGGCTGATAGCAAACCATAGAAGTTAGTTTGATAATGCTGTCAATTTGCAGAGAATTCAGCTTGATCTTAACTGAGCCCCATTTCACTGCTGACCTTTTGCTTATATTTCTTAAACATAAGTTCTCAGGAAGAGGACCATTTTGTTTTTGCTTTTGAGGATTTAGGATTTTGAATGCTTCGTTAATACCATAAACCATTTCCTTTCACTTTACTAACTTTGAAGTGCATCATTGTGTCATGTTATGCTTTATGGTTTAACTAATCTCGAGTAATAGGAAGGAGCTACCCTGTTGTGTTTTATAGGTTTGGTTTCTTTGTAATGTCTTAATTCCTACAAATTAATGGAATGTCTCTTTTTTGAGGGGTAGATCTCATTTCCTCAGACTCGGAATTAGCATGATTAAAATTGACAGTGTTGTCCTACAAGAAAGGTTTTATTATTAAAAAAAAAAACAACTTGAGATTGGAATGGTATTTTACTATTTAAAAAGACAAGAGAAGTCAGTCTTGGTGTTTTGAAACTGGTAGTTCTAGGGCTTTTAAATATTATACAAAAGATTCTTGGGCTTGTAAACCATTATCCAAGGTTAGGTATTGTCCTTGACCTCTTGTAATGAAGTTAATGTCAGCCTATCTTTTTTGGTCAGTCAGATGCTGTATATTTGGAAGTAGTGAAGCTGAATTCAGGAGACACATATTAACTTCAAATTTGGAACTACTCTTTTAGAGTGTATCTTACTGGTCAAATTGTTTAATCAGTAACAGATAACGGTCGGGAGGAATATGTGGCTTTTACCATATGTTGACCACGTTACATAAATTGTGCAGTTGGAAGTTGTCTCTTAGAAATAACACTTCTATCTTCTGTTGGAGAACGGGAACAGTTGTGGCTTCCACAGTAGCTCTTGATTGTCTTTCATTATGAAAAATGGCTTTCATGATGGACTTGGGAGGAGGTCAGTTAACGGTTTGCACACTAGGTTTGCTGTTGAGGAGGAGGTGCTTGTGTTTATCTGGGGAAAGAAATTCTGGATTACCAGTGTCTGGGAGTAAGGTTTTAGATTTTCTCCAGAAACATAGCAAAGAAACATTTAAATTTTACTTTCACTGATTTTAATTCCCTTGTTAACCACCTATTTTCTTTCTTCCTTAGATGCAGAATCCTGATACATTATCGGCAATGTCAAATCCTAGAGCAATGCAGGCCTTGTTACAGATTCAGCAGGGTTTACAGACATTAGCAACGGAAGCCCCCGGCCTCATCCCAGGGTAGGCTTATTTGAGGATGACTATGAAAGTGCATATTGGTTACTTCTCTCTTAAATATCATTCTGCCTATTTTTTGTTGAGATTGTTTTCAAGACTGAGTTTTCAAAATTAGAAATGTTCATTTTAAGAAGATAACTGCTAACACTGTGTTAAATTGTAACTGATTTACCATCAGGGGCCTGGTCTGGCCTCCTATTGCAGTAGCTTAGGTTTATTACCAATTCATGCTTTCCTAGGTTTACTCCTGGCCTGGGGGCATTAGGAAGCACTGGAGGCTCTTCAGGAGGCAACGGTTCTAACTCTGCACCTAGTGACAACCCAAGTCCCACGACAGGAACCACTGAACCGGGACACCAGCAGTTTATCCAACAAATGCTGCAGGCTCTTGCTGGAGTAAATCCTCAGGTAAAGATTCTTTTCTGCTCACATTTGGTATTCCTTGTTGGAAATTTAGAAATTTCCACAAACAACCAAAAAAAGAAAGAAAAGAAGAAGGCAGTCCTTCAGGGTTTAGAGTATAATGAAAAGCAAAATCTTATAAAACAGGCATTACAAAAATTACTGACTTTGGTGTACTATTAGACACTGAAGGAAACAGTTGTAGGGAAGAAATACTACAACTTTGCCTTATTTGGAAGTTGCCATTTAAAATGCGTTTTTTAGAGTCCCTCTTTGGAAATTACTTGAAATACGTTGTATTTTATAAAAGTTTGTCAAGGAGGAATAGAAACTTAAATATCCCAAATACCTCCTGAACAACTATAACTACAGTTCTATCTAGTCCTTGTATTTTGACTTAAAGAAAAAATCCTATCTCTCCCTGCCCACTAATACTTCCTGTGGTAACTTGTGTTACATATATAAACCTCACAAATATGGCTTAAAAATGTGGACTTCTAATAATGTTCTTACATCTGGAAACATTTATTAGCTTTACTAAGAATCTGCCCCTGTAATTCTGCATGGCAGAAAATAGAGCATGCTTTCTGATTTTAAGCCTTATTAAATGTAATAAACGGGCAGGGTTTTATCCTATACAAGTATTTGTAGTCCCAAATCTAACATAGCTTCTGGATCAGTATAATAGTCATGGAATTAATAAGAAAAAAAGATTTTAGGTATTGGACAGAATTGTTACATAAGTTGAGCAATCTATAGACCTCCTTATCAGATTGGGCAGGATTGATTGATCATTTATGTATTTTTGTCTTAACTTCATTTCTGAAGAAAGACTTGATGCAGCTGAATTGTCAGGAGTATATTCTCTGGGCCTGGAACTGGAACTCTCCTGAAGACTTGACTGGCCAGTGCAGAAATTGAATGCACATTCTTTTTTTTTTTTTTTTTAACATTGATTTATTTATGAGAGAGAGCGAGCATGAGTGGGGGAGGTCAGAGGGAGAAGCAGACTCCCTGCTCAGCAGGGAGCCCGATACAGGACTCAGTCCTGGGACTCCAGGATCATGACCTGAGCTGAAGGCAGTCGCTTAACCAACTGAGCCAGCCAGGTACCCCTGAATGCACATTCTAAGCCTCATTCGAACTTTAGAATTTTGTACATGAGGACACTGGCTTTTATATTTACCCAATTGGTCGATAACTACAAAATAAATCATTAGTTCTGAACTATTTGCATATATACTTTTAAGTTCTGCATTTTCATCAGCTTCTTAATGTATCTAATGTAACGGATGAGGTTTATTACGTGATTTTTTTCCAAAGATTTTATTTATTTATTTTTGAGAGAGAGAGTGCGTGTGCAAGTGGGGCGGCAGGCAGAGGTAGATGGGGAGAGAGAATTTCAAGCAGACTCCCTGATGCAACGCTGGGCTTGATCTCATGACCCTGAGATTGTGACCTGAGCCGAAATCAAGAGTCGGACGTTTAACTGACTGAATCACCCAGGGATCACCCCAAAAGCGATTTTTTTTTTTAAAGCAGAGTTTTGTGTTGTTTGACAGGGTTAAGTATAAATTAGATTATTTAAAAACAAAATTAAGTGCTAATGGACTTTCAAATATGTTGACTATGTTTCAAGAGAGGCCAGTGCTTTTATAGCTTGTAGACCAGCACATATTTGTAAAAGAGCATTTAAAACTTTTTAGAGGTTATCCAGGTGTGACACAGACTGATTATCCTTAGAGTTTTGGTTAGTGTTTTTTTTTTTCTTTCTTTAACAGCTACAGAATCCAGAAGTCAGATTTCAGCAACAACTGGAACAGCTCAGTGCAATGGGATTTTTGAACCGTGAAGCAAACTTGCAAGCGCTAATAGCAACAGGAGGTGATATCAATGCCGCTATTGAAAGGTTACTGGGCTCCCAGCCATCATAGCAGCATTTCTGTATCTTGAAAAAATGTAATTTATTTTTGATAACGGCTCTTAAATCTTTAAAATACCCGCTTTATTTCATTTTGACTCTTGGAATTCTGTGCTGTTATAAACAAACCCAGTATGATGCATTTTAAGGTGGAGTGCAGTAAGATGTGTGGGTTTCTCTGTGTGTTTTTTTTTTTTTTTTTTTTTTTTTTTTTTTTTTTAACAGTGGGAATCAATGCTTTTTCATTTAAGGCTACTGCATGCATCAAACACTTCTGCATTTATTGTAATTTTTAAAAAAATATCACCTTTTATAGTTGGGTGAACAGATTTTTGTCCTGCATCTGTCCAGTTTATTTGCTTTTTAAACATTAGCCTATGGTAGTAATTTATGTAGAATAAAAGCATTAAAAAGAAGCGAATCATTTGCGCTCTATAATTTGTGGTACAGTACTGCTTATTGTGACTTTGGCATGTATTTTTGCAAACAAAATGCTGTAAGATTTATACTACTGACGGTTTTTGCTTTATTCGTATACAATGTAGTATGCACAGTTGGGATTGCATTTCTAGAAAAAACTGCAATAGATTGAGCAAAGCACCTGTAACCAAAAAAGTGAAGATAAGGAAATATTTTAAAGCTGAGTATTTCCTAATTGTGTAGAATCTTACAGCATCTTTGATAAACATCTCTCAGCAAAAGTGCCGGTTAGTCAGGTTTGTTGAAAATATAGTAGAAAACTGATTCTGGTTATCTCTTAAGGACATTTAATTGTACAGACAACATAATGTAACATTGTCTCAACATTCACAGATTGACTGTAACTTACCTTCATCTTTGTGCAGACTGAAGGAGCACTGTAGTATAACCCAAAAGTGCATTTGCCTAGGACTTTTCAGCTTCTCCCATAGGTAGTTCAACAGGCATTACAATTTGTAATTGAAATGTTGCTTTCACTGAAAGTGTCTTGATGTTTCAGTTATTTTTAATTGCCATATAAAAATAGAACTATCTTTTGGGTTTATCAGTTTTCTCATGCACAGGCAATACATGAATTTAAAATGATTTGTGAGCCACTTGTTTCTGAAGTGTTTTGGTAGTTCTATTAAATAGTTAAATATTGTGCTTTTCAGAGCCTCAGAGAAGGGGAACTGGGGGCGGGGGGTGGGGATCTCTCCTGGATTGGGCCAGCCTAAATAATACTGGCAACCAAGATTCTGTTAGGATTTCTGTGCATATAGTGTAGTAAAGAGGTATCATTCAGGGGTGAAAAACAAAGAGCCGTTTTAACAATGTTGAGTACATTTGGCTGTTCTGCAGCCTTTTTCTTCCCTCCCCAAAGAAGTTCTGTTTGCCTAACTCTCAAACTGTTGGGGTATGGTACATTCCTTTAGGACCAATTAAAACATAACTTTGGGGTCAGTATAACTTTGGGGTCAGTAATATATTTGGCTGACTCTGGTTCAGTATTCTCTTAGGTCGTTATATTCTCTCATGTACAGTTACAGGAAATTAAAATGTTAAAGTAACCTATAATGAGTTCAGACCAATAAAATCAAGGGAAATACAAGTTGAATTCCATTACTTCTGTAAGTTGCTTGCTATTAAAAAAGGTCAAGAGGCCAGGTTGCCCATCAGCCCATGCACTGTTCTGACACTTTCCCCAGGAGGAAAACATGAATGATGGTCAAGGTGGAGGCATGACTAGAGGAGGTTGTTAAGGATGATATCCATGTGTCTTTGCTCTCTCTGCCTTATGCCTCAGTCTGGTTCAAAAACTTTTGTACTGGCGAATGGTAATGGTGGTATACAGTGTGGGATAGTGTCATAACCAATTTGACAGTTTATTAATCACAAAATAACAATAAATCTCTAGCTTTTACACTTGGTTTGTCTTGCCTCTTTTGTAGAAAGAAAAGGATGTTTTCAGTTTACTTTCTCTCATCATGTCCTTTGAAGACCACTGGAGTTGATTTACCCCAGATTTTATCACAATTCAGATCATTCTTCATCAGTTTTTAAGTTTCCCCAGTTAAAATCTGTGTATTCACTGTTATCGTGTATTAAAAAGATAACCAACTGGCATGTCAGCTGACCTGAGCTCTGCTTGCTGTTTTTGGTACCTAACTTGTTATTTGACTTTGAGTAAAGACATCATGATTTCTTGTAACAAGGCTGCCGAGGCCTCTTTCAGCACACTAGATTGGGTGGCCTCTTGAGTACCTACCAGCTTCTGTAGTGGTACTGTTTTGTTGTTGTTGTTGTTTGGCTCTAGTATGTTTATCTTAAATCTAAATATCTTTTTAGGAGTTCAAAATACTTAAAATTCTCAAAGGCATTAAAAAGGCATTTAAAATATTATAGGCTTAAATTGTCCTCATGTTGGGTTATTTATTGCAAATTGAATCAAGAATGGAGTGGTGAAAATAACATTTCAGGATTTTATTTCCCAAGTGGAAGATTTGTGATAACTAAACAGTGTGTAGTGAATATTGAGCACGATCTTATTAAAAATGACAGCTGGCCTCTGGGCATGTTCAGAATTGGAGTTGCAGACTTGGTTTAATGAAAGGAGTCTTTCGTTTGAGGACACATTACTATGTTAGTTTAGTAGGCAAAGTACAGCAAAATGAGGTGGGTAAAAATGTCACTAACATTAGTAATAGAAGTTAAGCTTGGCTGCATGTCTGTGTGCTTGTGCAAAACAAGAAAAGATTGTGTGGTTAAGGCAGGGAAATACTGCGTACTCTACTTTCTCTCTTAGAGATTGACATTAAACATGTTAACCAAGAAGCCCTGCATTAAAGAAATCTGTTAAAGGTGTCTCATCCAACATGTTCCACCATCCTTTTCACCAGACTGTTCCTCAGGGTAATGCTGTATGAACACACCTTGGGAAGATTGCCCTCAGCAAGCCTCCACTTGTCTGGTAGTGCACATGGTCCTCTTGTCTCTGTAATTTCATCTGTCGTCCTTGGTTTACAGAAGGCCGACCATTCCTTCTGGGCTCAGTTCTGAAGTCTTCCTAAACTTCGCTGAGCAGTGTAATTTGCTCTGAACTCCTTAGCCTTTACTGTCAGCTGCTGCATCTGTCCCTCTCAGTCACCTTACAGCTCTGGGTTTGGGGTTTGTTTGTTTTAATGTTTTGGTTTTTTTTTTTTTCCCTGCCCTGAAATTTTCTTGGTATTTTTTTAAGTAACATTAAATATTCTTGATTTCTTTGTATCGTTCCTCTAATGGACCACAGGCAGCCATTGCCTCAGAAAGTTAATACTTATTGAACATCTGTTAAGTATAGGGTTCTTTTCTAGTTGTTCAAAGTATAACAGGAAATAAAACATGTCCATATGGGGTTTACATAGTAGAATGTAGGGAGACAATAGTAAACAAAACAGACACATAGCCTGGTTAGGTAGTAACAGAGGGCTTTGGTGAAAAATTAAGCAGAGTAAGGAGGCTAGTTCAGGAAGAAGGTGTTTCTTATTTTATGTAGGCTAGTCCAAGAAGTACTCGTTGAAACGGGGACATTATTTAAATAGAGACTTGAAGATTATCTGTGAGGGTGAATAACTTTCCAGGAAGAGAGACAACTATTGAAAAAGCTCAGTAGTGGGAGTGCTCTGAGTGCTTATAGAACACAGGAAGTTCACTGTGACTGAGCAAGGTGAGCTAGGGAGAAAGTGGTATAGGGAATATGATTGGAGAGATGGGGGCAGGGGAGTGGCCTCAGATATGGAGGACTTAATTACCCCAGTTTTTGTGTCCCATCCCCAGAGTTTCTAATTTACTAGGTTTGGAGGAGAATTTGCATTTCTAAAAAGTTCCTAGGTGAGAACCACTGGACTAGGGGAACCAAGGTGGAAGCACGGAAACTGTTAGGAGGTAATAATTTTAGTGAGGGGTCATATGGGCTTGGGCTTAGTAGCAGTGGAGGTATTAAGTAGTAGTCAGATTTGGGATATATTTTGAGAGCAGAGCCAGTAGGATTTACTGATGGATAAAACTGAGGTTAAGAGCAAGAGAGGTGTCAAACAGGGTGACAAGGTACAGACATATATGGGGCAGAGTATAAATCAGAATTTTAGTTTTGACGTATTAAGTAGGATATACTTGATAGGACATGTAAGTGGATATAACGAGAAGGCAGTTGGAGAGGGTTCAAGCTATAGCCAGTGCATATGGTGTATATACAGCAGCTGCCAAGTGTATATATCTGGTATTGAAAGCCAAAGAACTAGGCCAGTGGTTCTCAGCCAGAAGCCATTCCCCCCCCCCCCCCCCGCCAGGGGCTGTTGGCAATGTCTAGAGACACATTCTTTTTTAAGATATTATTTACTCATTTGAGAGAGAGAGAGCACAAGCAGGAGTAGCAGAGGGAGAGGGAGAAGCAGACTACCTACTGAACTAAGAGCCTGACGCGGGGCTCCATCCCAGGACCTGGAGAGCATGACCCAAGCCGAAGGCAGACGCCCTAATGTCTGAGCCACCTAGGCACCCATGGAGACACATTCTTGACATCATGATTGGGGCTGCTATGGGCATTTAGTGAGTAGAGGTCAAGGATGCTACTAAACATTCTGAGAAGCACAGGACAGCTCCCACAACAAAGATTTATCTGCTCCAGAATGTTACAGTGCTATGGTTGAGAAATCGTTGATAAACACACTTTGTGAGAATTGAGGCCTGGTTTGCTCTAACTTCACATTCAGGGAGAGGAGAGGAAACCAACGAAGTAGACTGGAGAGGCCCTGAGAGCAAGCAAGGCACTTTTTTACAAGGAGAAAGATGGTAAATGAACTGTTAAATGCTCTTACTTTGTATACCCATCATGGTTTGAATATTAATCTCCGTATCCGTTAAGGGAGCTACCCCCCTCATAACTGTGATAGAGGTTTTATAGAGTGATGAGGGTAAAATTCTGGTGAGAGCGGACTGTAGATACCAGGAGACACAGAGTTTTGAAGCAAAGAGAATCAGAGAAATGGGGGCTAAATAAGGAGATGGGAGTGGTGGTGTAGAGGAAGTTTTACCTTTTGTATTTTTTTAAGATGGGAAGTACTACAACATATTTGTCTTCTAATGTGGGTGATTGTGTGCACGTGCACAGGGGAAGGGGGAGCTGATTTAGGAAGAGAATATGGGAAATTGTTTTCTACCAAAAAGTAAAAAGAGAAAAGAGTTACTAGCTTTTGATCCCCGGAATAGATTTTATAAATTAAATAAACAAGCACGTACCCCTCTGTTACACAGGCTGAAGTGTGAGGGAAAGGGTTCTTGGTCTCTCCAGCCATTTTCCTCAGAGCTGCCTTTCCTTGCCTGCAGGAGGAGTATTACCTTCCCAGCCCATCTGAAATATTTTTTATAGGCAACCGTTCAGAAATGGAGCAAAAGCACCCCCCTCCCCCCATTCTTGCTTTGGTGAGATTGAGGAGAATGAGGTTGAGGTTTCTTTCAGAACTGGACAGTGATGAAGCACATGGCTCAGACCATGATTCCAATTTGAACATGTTAACATTTGTTGTATTTCAGACCCCCTGTTGTAATGTAACCTGCCCCAGATCACAGCACCAGTGTGTCGTGCTTGCCCCACTCTATGCTTAAAACAGCTAGGCACATACTAGAGCTCCCAGTATAGTTTTTCCTCAAAAGACCAGAGCTGAAATACTTGCTTTGTGTTGAAGCTAGATTTTTTTTTTTTGTAAGCTGTTTAGACACATTATCTGCTCCAAGAGAGGGAAGGGAATTTCCACTGTGCTGTGTTATCTGATGCTTCATAACAAGCTATCCTGCAGTATTGGCAGGGCTTGGTGAATACTGCTGGAGGACTTGACTGGGTCTGGAGTATTTACTTCCGAGAGAACTTACTCACATGGCTCTGGAATTGCTACATGCACCTGGGAGTGTGGTTGGGGTTTCAGTTCCTCTGCAACATGGGCCTTTCCACAGGGCTGTTTGTGCTTCTTTACAACATGGTGGGTAGGTTTCAAGATCATGGAACATGACACATGAAAGCTGTCATTTTTTTAAACATCTGGGCCCCAAATTGGTCCAGTGTCATTTCTCCCATATTTTAATGGTCATTCTTAGCTTGGCCAGATTTAAGGGTCATAGGCCCCACTTCTTGATGGGTAGAATGTCAGATAATTTGTAATTATCTTAATCTACCATACACTTACAATCTCAGGAGGGGAAAAATGTTAGAGGAGCATATTTTTCTTCTCCAATGTTTATTCTTTTCCCAGGAAGAAGTAGTAACTTACCTACTTGTAGAATACTGTGGAAGGAACTGTGTACACTTGCCTGAGTCTCTCTTCTAGTCTGGATGTCCTAGCATATAGTAATAAGGTTAGTGAGATAGGCTCTGCTTTGTGGGGAGGGCCTGTGGATTGTTTTTTTTTTGTTGTTTTTTGTAAAAATTGTGGTAATGTAGACAATAAAATGTTACAGTTTTAAAGTGTATAGTTCTCTGGTATTAAGTACATTCAGTATTGTGCAACCGTCACAATCATCTAGAACTTCATCACCCCAAAAGGAAACCCTGTAGCCATTAAGCAGTCACTTAGCATTTCCCCCATAACCCTGGCAACCACTAGTCTGCTTTCTGCCCAGATTTGTCTGTTCTGGGTATTTTATTTAAATGGGTTTATATAAAATGTGGGCTTTTGTGTCTGGCTTCTTTCACTTAGTATGTGTTCCAGGTTTATCCAGCTTGTAGCATGTATCAGTACTTGATTTCATCATGGCCAAATAATACTCCATTGTATGGGGAGACCACATTTTATTCATCTGTTGATGGACACTTCCACCATATGGATGTTGCGAATAATGCTTCTAACATTGGCATGTAAGTATCCATTTGTGTCTCGATTCTTTCAGATACATACCTAGAGTGGAATTGCTGGGTCATATATAGTAGTTTTAATTGTTAACTTTTTCAGAAACTGCTTGTTTTCCACAGCTGCACCATCTTTCATTCCCACCAGCAGTGAACGGGCTCCAGTTTTCTCTCCATCCTTGCCAACACGAGTTCTTTTCCGTTTTTAAATTACAGCCATTCTACTGGTGTGAAATGCTATCTCTTTGTGGTTTTGACTTCCATTTCCCTAAGGACTAATGAAGAGGAGTATTTTTTTCTTGTGCGCTTTAAGATTTTATTTTTTTATTAGCGAGAGAGAGCACAAGCAGGGGGAGTAGCAGGCAGAGGGAGAAGCAGGCTCCTCACTGAGCAGGGAGCCTGATGCGGAACTCAATCCTGGGACCCTGGGATCATGACCCGAGTCGAAGGCAGATGGCTTAACCGATTGAGCCACCCAGGCGTCCCTTTCTTGTGCTTTTTTTATTGGCCATTGGTGTGTTGTCTTTGTATAAATGTTTAAGTCCTTTGTCTATTTTTATTTACTTATTTATTATTTGAATGAGAGCAAGTGGGGGGAGGGGCACAGGGAGAGAGAGGGAATCTTTTTTTTTTAAGATTTATTATTTATTTGAGAGAGAAAGTGTGGGGGTGAGGGGTAGAGGGAGAGAGAATCTCAAGCAGACTCCCTACTGAGTGTGGAGCACGAGGGGCTCAATCTCAGAACATGATTTGCATATATTTTCCCCCTTTTCTGTAGGTTGTCTTTCACTTTCTTGATAATGTTTTTTGCACCAAAGTGTTTCATTTTTGATGAAGTCCAGTTTATCCGTTTTATGTATTTATTTTTGTTGCTTTTGGTGGCATATTTAAGAATCCATTGCCAAATCCAAGGTCATGAAGATTTTTCTCCTGTGTTTTTCTTCCAAGAGTTTTACCAGTTTAGCTCTTACGCATAGGTCATTGACCTGTCTGAATCGGTTCTGCAGTCCTAGACCTGCAAAGGAAAGACAAGAGGTCAACCCATTTCCATTCCTCTCTTTCAAGAAAAAAAAGAGAAAGAACGAGGACAAATAACGGTTCAAACAGAACATGGTAACTAGAGGTTAAAGTACAGCTAGCTGCAGACCATGCTCTTGGCCCACCTGACCTACCTGCATATACTACCGTTCAGTCTGACCTCCATCTTCCAGTGACTGAAGGGTGATTTGTGTCCTATCCAAACACTAAGCCTGCAATCTCATGTACTGTAGTCGCCGTGAACACCGATCCCAATCTTACTGTGGCTTTGCTGGAAATCCAAATATCACATATTAGGCAGGCAATACCTGCAAACTAGCCTAGCAAAGGCATGTGGATGAAATCCATGCAGAATTTGTGAAGAGGTGGTAGTTCTCAACCCTGGCTTCACATCAGAATCAACTGAAGAGATTAAAAAATAAGCCCACCACAGACTCAGTGGAACTGTTTGAGTAAAGTCAGGCATGATTTTGTAAAGCTGAAGTGATTGTGATATGCTGCCAAGGTTAGAACCACGGATTTTAAGGGAAATGGGAATTGATTAGTCATTTAAGGCAGTGCTTCTCAACTTCATTGTGCGTGCACATAACCTGGGATCTTGTTGCAATTCATATTCTTATTCAAAAACTAACTCAGAATGGATCCAGGACATAAATGTAATAGCCAAAACTATAAAACTCTCAGAAGAAACAAAGGTGCAAATCTTAACTTTGGACTGGGCAGTAGTTTCTCAGATATGACACGAAAAACATAGGTAACCAATGAAAAATAAGTTGGACTTTAGCAAACTTTAACTTCTGTGCTTCAAAGTTGAACAAGTAAACAAACCCCACAGAATTGGCAGATGATGTATCTGTTAAGCATCTAGTATCCAGGATATATAAAGAACTCTTACAACATAACAATAAAAAGAGGAAAAAACAACCCAATTTAAAAAGGCACAAAGGATTTGAATAGACATTTCTCCAAAGATAAGCAAATGGCCAAATAAGCACATGAGAAGATGTGCACCATCATTAGGGAAATGCCCATCAAAACCTTAATGAAATGCCACTTCACACCTGCTAGGATGGCTGTAGTCACGACAAAGAGAAAGTGACAAGTGTTGGTAGGATTGCTGGTGGGAATGTAAAATGGTGCAGCTACTTGGAAACCAGTTCAGTAGTCTTTTAAAAGGTTAACCACAGGAGCCCCAACTACAGAAGGAAGTGGTATAGATCCTCAGAGATTAATCTACTAGTTCTCTGTTATTCAACCCTCTGACCTCAGAGTGTAACCAACTACTGCAACCTGACCCTTTACTTAAGATGGAAAGCCTACTAATTTCTCACTTCTTGAGAATGGAAGTTCAGGTTAAACCCTCTGAGCTCTGCTTTGTGTCCTAAAGATAAATGTGTCAAATCTAGGCCTAAAAGACCTTGGTGACAATGATACCTGACAAGTAGAGGGAAGAAAAGCAGTGCCTGGCATCCAGGAGCTGGCCTACTACTAAAAGTGAGGTGTCTTTGTCCTTCTAAATAATTTCGCAGAATACCTACATGGCTACAAGACTGCTCTGTGACCAAAGTCAAAAGATCCATTTTGTAATTGTGCCTGCACACAGAGAAAAACAAGAACGTCATCCGTTCCACAAAAATGACCAAATACCTCCCTGTCCTAGACATGTCTTGATGAATGATCGCTTTTAGCCTCACTCAGTTCATTTCTCTCACCCTACTAAGATACCCAATCATTCCCTACTTCCTCCACAGCTTCCTTGAATCCCCCCCTCAAATCACCTAATGTGTCCAAAATACAAGTCCTTTTGTGGGGCGCCTGGGTGGCTCAGTTGGTTAAGCAACTGCCTTTGGCTCAGGTCATGATCCTGGAGTCTTGGGATCGAGTCCCACGTCGGGCTCCCTGCTCAGCGGGGAGTCTGCTTCTCCCCCTGACCCTCTTCCCTCTCATGCTCTCTATCTCTCATTCTCTCTCTCTCAAATAAATAAATAAAATCTTTAAAAAAAAAAAAAAACTATAAGTCCTTTTGTGACATCTTACTGAGATTCCCCCCATGGTTCTGAAGGTCTGTTCTCTGTTACAATGAGCAATAAACCCAACCTGTATAATGCAGGTATGTTCCTGCATCATCTGGAGCTGAGTAGTGCTGCCCTTTTTAGATAATGCATGCATTTTCTATTGTGCCATAGTCCTCACCATTCCCTAATGTCTGCTACATCCCACCATTATTGTTTTTGCTTAGGTCTCCTGGGCATTCAAATGTGCAGGTCCTACCATTGACTGTCATGATTTTGGGGCATTTCCCCCACACCATCTGACTGGATCCTTAGTTGAGCTATGTGTTAGATATTCAACGTTAGGTCTTGGGTCCTCCTGAGTGATGGATGGCCCATGACTTTCCATCTGTAACCCAGAAAGTGAAATTCAGTTTCTATAGCATCTAAGGCCACTGGGGGAAACTCCACTGGAGGGATTGAAGATTGTCTGGAAATCGGCACTAGGCTGTATTTTACACCTGGATTCTGTTGAGGGTTGAAAACACCTCCCTACATTGAGGTCCAACACAACCTGTAGGCTGGATGTCTAATATTCTACTCCTTGGTAATTGTTGGCATTCATAATGCCCATAATACAGTTAATACTTTAATTTCAATCATTTTGAACATACAGATTTGCTATTCAGTGAAGGGAGAATAAACTTGCATGGTAGTTTCAGAAATTAAAATCTGGTTGATGGTATCTTTGGTTAGGGCCAGCCTGTTTTAATTTTTCCCTTCTTGCAGTCCCATCCACTGAAAGATAGTTTGCTCATCAGAGCAGTCTCCGGAGAGGCCTGGCCTGACAGTTCTGGAACTTTGAGGCAGCTGGTGGGGACACCACTAGCCCTGCCCGTGGTTACCCAGTGACTGTGTAGCAGTGTTGTGCCTGGAGCTCAGTCTCTTCCGGCTCCTGATTGCAGCGCTGGTAGACGGCAGATGTCCGAGTCTGGTCAGGCCCCCGGGCTGGCGTGGAAGCAGCTGGCAGCGGTTAAGAAGGAAGACCTGTTAGAGCCTAAAGACTTAAGATTCACCTACTTAGCAGGGGTTCATAAGCTCCTCCACAGCTGGGAAAGCAGAGTGGGAGTTTGTCCTGTGGCCATGCAGCCTCGGATGCCAAGGGTGACAAGCGTAACGAGCTAGCATTCGTTGTGTTGGTTGTGGTCTCCACACCGTGCGTGTACTCTCAGTTGTCACAACTTTATGAGGCAGGTGATGTCTTAGAGGAAAGGGAAACGTCGAACCTGCACTTGCTCCCGTGGAGTAGGGGGCAAGATGGAGAATTCCTGCCAGAGGGGGTGGTTAAGTGGTATTTGCAGGGTGGAGAAAATCATTGGCATCTATTTGAGCCACAGCAAACAGGTCTCAGCTGCCTCTTCTTCACAGGTCAGAGAGCCTGAGCAAGGGTATGGTCAGGGCTGGGTGGGGAGCTGCCTTCCACTGCCCCCAACCGAGGGACAGGACCCATGGCTGCCTGCAAGTGGTGGTCTCAAGGGTTGGGAGAGCGGTTTGTGCTTGCGGTGTTCCTCGGGACCGCCAGAGGGCAGTACTGGTGCACGCGTTGGCCTCCCTGTGTCCATCTTGGGAAGATTTAAGCAGTAGTTCTCAACCCCAGGAGATCCAATGCCTCTCTTCATTTTTAACAACTATTTTCTGATGTCCCACTTCCAGAAGTGAAATTGATGTCTAATAAAACCCCAGCAAATAGTAAATATGATACCTTCCCTCTAAAGGAGAAAAAGGGAGAGTAACTTCTGATACACTATGAGTTTCAGTATGTAACACTTGGACACAGTTGCCCTAGACCAACACAGTGGAGCAGCTGGGTGCTTGTGCCTATGGGCTGATCACTGTGAATGAAGAATTACAAACACAGGTTGATGTAGGTGTGTTACATTCGTGACAGAAAAAAACACTTGATTTTTCTGACATGGTGAACAACTCCAGGTTAAATTTAAAAAGAATACAATTGTTCCTTTTTGGTACTCTTGGGAATTTCAGTGTATATTACAACTGCAAAAACATTTTCATTTATGCATATAATAGCTTCTGTGCTCTTATAAGCAGTCTTTCTCACCAGGTCCTACGTGACAGTCCAGTGGAAAATCAGTTATTTTTTGTGAGCAACGGCCTTCGCTGAGAACTCTAGCCTCTGCCAGAGGATGTGAGATGCCCTGTCCTTCCACCCTGATGGAAGCCACCTGAGAACCAGAGCTTTGTGTTGCATTACAGGTCCACAGACCCTGCAGAGTGCCCATCACAGTATCCAGTCCAGACTCACTGAGGAGAGTGGACTGATTGAGTCCTTCCTCTGTGTCTGGGGGTGACTCTCAGCCAGCCTGAGTCTGTGGACTGGCCAACCTGAGGGCTTGGACCCCGAGTACTGAGCGGTGATGCAGACTGAAGCCAGGCAGGAGATGCCTCTCAAATCGCCTGGCAGAGAGGAAGATCTGAGGCTTCATGTTTTAAGCAAGGTCTGCCTACCCAAGAAGGGCCCTTTCACTCCCCTGACACCCCGGCACATATTCTATCTGTAGTTCCCAAGACAGGCTGCATGCCCTTGTGGGAAAAAAAACGGGTGATTGGTTCCAAAGCTCACTTTCTGGGCAGGGCTAATCAGTGCCGCTGCAGAATAGCTGCATTCTGGGGCTAGGACAGAGGTTAGGATAGGTGGGTAAGAATGCTTCTTTCTGGAGCCTCTGGGGGCAGGGCGGAAACGCAGGCGGTGCTGGCCCAGAACGCACCAGGGCCTCCAGCCTCCCGCACAGCCTCACCCAGCCCAGTTGCCCCTGGACCATTGCTGCCCCGGGGGGAGGTTCGTTTCATGTCAGGCCATAGCGGCTCTGGTGCTCCTTGTCTAGAGTCCTCTGCTGACAACTTTAGCAGCAGGAGGGCAGGTGGCTGCCACCAGCCTAGTCTCACGGGTCTCCGTGAAATGAGTGGGGACAGTTGGGTGAGTCCCATTCTTCATCCACTGAAGTTCCACCTCTGCAGTGTTTTATATCCATGAACTATATGTGCTTTTTACATATTTGTCTTGAGATGATCCAAAGAAAGAGGATTAGGAAGCGTGTGGTGTGACGTGACGCATCAGTGAGCGGTCGATTCTGTACGAGTTTCTGCTCCTGGGACCAATTTCCAGGGGATGCCAAGGATAGCCAGGTTTCATTTATTTGTTCAAATACAGACATGATCAGGGATGTTCTGAATAAGGTTGTGATTTACAGCATCGATTATAGAATTCCCTCTGGTCATCTGTTTAGATAACAGGAATTTGGATTTCTGTTGAAGCTTTACTTTCAAAGCTCCCTCCCGTCTCCTCCCCAGGTGCCAGAGCACAAATTCCTAAAAATACACCCAGACAAGTATAGCTCAGTACACTAGGGCTTGTTCACCCCAAGAATTTAGAATATGGTATTGGCAAAGACACTGGAACATAGTTTGGGATGGGACAGAGGTGTCTGCTTGATTGTTCTGGACCCCCGAGCTGAAACAGTATATTCTCATTTTAGAGTTTCCATGACTGTAGCAATTATCTCTGAAAGGTTTTTGTCCACACTGATTTGGATGAAATTTTCTGGAGCCGATGGGGGCTCCAAAGTATCGAACTGGGACTGCAATAACTCAGGGGGCATAAAATGTCCTTTTCTTTTGAGTAAACGTCTAGAGATGACCTCAAATGACCCACTCAGATGGACCACAAGGAGCTTCACCTCAGCCGGCTGTTTGTCCTTCCCCGTCTCATCACACTGCAGGGGTGCACATTCTTTTCCTCGTATTAAGACGTCTCTGTACGCTTTCTTCAGAGCTGAACAGGCTAGAACCACATGCTGTCCAGAGGCTATATCTCTGTTAAAAAAGGGGGGAGAGGGACTAAAGAGTGAGGACCTTTGAAGTAACTGGTGTCGATTCTAGGTTGAAGGCTCTGGTCCTTCTCTGCTGGTGGAAGGCATTACAAAATGGTGGTCGAGCGTCAGGCAGTCCTGGCTTTAAGGTAAAGATCCTCCTTCCACTAGTGAACCGAGCTGTCTTGGGCAAGGTATATACCTCCCTGACCATCAGTTCATCATCTGTTAAATGGGCTACTTAGAGCACCTGTCCATAGAGTTGTGAGGAACAGTTTATCAAGGTGCCCAGTGCACAGGAAGTGCTTGGAAGGTGTCAGCTCTGCCCCTCAGCCACCGAGTATGGACACGGCTGCTGGCGGGTGCCTGTGCCACACACACCTCAGCTCAGGTTTTCCACAGGTGTTCAGTGATTTAAATCTCACAACTGGCTTCTCCCCGTTCCTACTCTACACTATGCTGGGAGTCTGGTGAAGTTACCAGTGCACAGCTGGAGAAAGCAGGAGAAAGGGGAGTATCAGACTCTCTTGTGGTCAAGGTGAGCAAGATAAGAGAAGCATCCAGGGATGTGCTGAGAAAAAAACCTGAGCCAGAAGTAGAGGCAGAGTGACAAGGCACCACGAAGCGAAGCCAGTGTGCTCGAGACTGCCCACGTAAGTGAGCCCCCTCTGTGCCCCCATCCGTGGTCAGGAGAGGCAGCCATCTTCTGGCTGGGAAGGGACTCAAGTAAAGAGGTGAAGGGTGAAGGGTAAACCCTGGCTTGGGTACTTGGTAGAATGTTTGCTTCAGAACTGAGAATTCTGAAGGCGCCTGCCTTGGATCTACGGCCAATGTACACTTGAGATCCAGTGGATGGAGTGTATCATCAGCAACGAACGTAGGTACCTGAGCCTTCTGGCTCTTCCTAGAGGCCATGGGTGAGAACTTGTTTATTCTGGGTCTGAATGTCTGATTGCTGCTCTCCTGAGCATCTTCATTTCTCCTTACATCACAGGTCAGTGTATTTGATCTCTCATGAGTCTACTTATGTTAGAGACCCAGTTGGGTAGGAGTTTTCAAACCCTAAAACCCTAAACCCCTAAACTCTAAGCCTATGCAAAGACAGGGTTGCCAGCTATGTCAGTGAGGTGTGAAAAAGTAAACTGAATCTTTAATCTTAAGTATATTCTAATTGCATATGGTACAGATGGTTTTAGATTTATAAAATATGAAATGTCATCTTCATTTTAGAAAGCAAGATTTATAAGCCATTCCCTGCCTTTTCTTTACCCTTCTCCACATCCCAACCAGGATTCCCAGGGTTCAGGTCGCCAGATGGGTGAAGGGGACCTCATTTGCTCAGAGGCATGATACAGAGCAGACAAACTGGGACTCCCAATTCTGGTGACCAGTTAATCTGTTCACTTACAAATGACCCCAGGTCTTCCCCGGTTGCCCCAGCTTGAAGTGGGGGGAAGAGGTGGAGACAAAGATGTGACTAGAACAGTCACTGGTGGCTTCAGTTACCACCTTCCCAGCACTTACGATGTTTTAGAGACCGTTCTGAGTGCCCCCCAGGCCCCATCTCACTAATTCTCACAGTGATCTGTGAGTAGGAACCATATCCCTATTTTCAAATGAAGAAACAGGCTTATGGAGGCCAATTGGCTGACCAGGATTCCCAGATGATAACTGTGGAGCTGTCTAGAAGGTTCATTTCCAGAACTCAGCTAAATTACACGTGGGTTCTGGCTGATGTAAATCACTGTTGATTACTTGACAGAAGTGCCCTCCATTTCTGGGATCCTTTATCATCAGCCAGTTGTGATTTCAAGAATGTTTTTTTTTTTTTTGCCTCTACTTTCTGAAGTTTTCTTTACTCACTGGCTTATGCCAAGGTCTCTTACCTTAGTAAAATGTCATGTAAGTTGCAGAGCCATGGAATCCTGTCCTGAAATTAAAGCAGACACAAAGTTACTTTCCCAGGTCTTGTTTATTTATGAAGAAACACAGTTAATCATGTTCATCGTGTTGAAGTCCAGAGAAATCTTAGTGGTTTTGAGAAGTAGGCCATGACAGGGCTGCGGGGTCAAGTCTCTGGGCAATTAAGCACAGTGACATTATGATGGGGTTAGCGCCCTCTGAAGAGACCAGGCAGCTATCGTGTGCTCGCCCTCCAGTGCTGTGGTCTCTCCTCTCCCACACACCTGCAAGCCAGGGAGAGGGCCCTCACCAAGACCCCGCCCATGCTGGCATCCTGATCTGGTACTTACAGCCTCTAGGACTGTGAGAACTGAATGTCTCTTAGTTAAGCCCCCAGTCTGTGGTATTTTGTTACCAGCGGTCCAAGCTGACCAAAACTCATCTGAAAAACCATCTGGGCCTGGGGCCTTTTTTGAGGGGAGAGCTTGGATTACAGATGCAATTTTTTTAATGAGCATTATGTTATGTTCAGGTTTTCTATTCTTGATTCAGTTTTGGTATCTGAGATAGCAGGAAGAGACCACACATAAAGTTAGATCTTTGGACCCTCCTGATTCTTAAGCCAGCTGCAGCATCAGCAAGGTCTTAGTTCCATATGGGGGGAAAACGCAGAATAGGCTCTGCCACCAGATCACTGCCATCCAAGCCCATTTTCCCACAGTAATTTATATTTTTCTAAGAAATTGTCCAATTTAAGTCTTTAAATAATACAAACATCAGTTTGTTCACAGCCTTCTTTTCATTCCTACTCTTAATTGTGCTTTTTTCCCACTCTTGATCAGTCTTGTTAGAGATTTGTCTTTTTTTTTTTTTTTTAAACAGCACTGCTCATCACCTACATAGTTTCTTTGGCTTATATTCCATTAATTTCAGCATTCATTTCTGTTTTTTTCCTACATTCTTCCTTTTTGTTTATTGTTTTTTCCTGCTTGAACACTTAGCTCATTACTCTCTATTCTTGTTATTTTTCCAGAAATGCTTCCAGAGCCCATAGATTTCCTTCTAAGTAATGTTTCAAAGGCATCCCATAAGTTTTGGTTGACAGCACTTTTGTTGTACAAAAGTAGAGGGAAGGGCATAATCCAAGACTGGGAGTATTAAAGATAGTGTACAGACACTCTTGAGTAAATGGCTGAAGCAGATGCTTCTTAGCCCTGGTGAGCAGGAGGTGTGGGAGTTGGCGGTGAGGAAGATCGGGAGAAACCGTCTTGACTGGTGGTCAAGAACTTGAGTGACTGATAAGAAGGTTGGGCTTTACTGTAAGGGTATTAAGTAGGACTTGGAGGCATGAGCTCAAATTTTGTGTTCACATTTGTGGTGAAAGGGAGTGATTTGAGATCCCCTCTTCACAAAAGCAGAAATTGGAAAGAAAAGGAGATATTAGAGCCAATTCACTCAACTCTGAGTAGTTACTATGAAAGTCAAACACACAGAGTCTTAGGGGAAAGAGAAGAGGAAACAGCATAACCCAAATGAGCATCTCTGCCTGCTGGGTCTGACATTCAAGGTCATCTCGTTTCTGATGGTGTCCCCTGCCCCCAGCCCAGTGCTTGGAGGTAGTGGGCACAACATCTGCTAGAATGTTCTAGCAGGAGTTCAATCCGAACATCAAGAGGACAGGGAAAGATTCCTGGGCCTGTGGTTTTGGTGATGTGATGGAAACATCTAGAGACATGAGGTGTCTCCTGGAAGGAGATGGTGGTTAAAGGGAGAAGGGGAGTTGGAGCTCAGAGGAACAACTCAGGAGCCTGATTAGGCCCAGCGCTACTGGGGGAGGTGGACGGAGCGGAAGGAAGGAGCGGGTGGGGAAGAGCAGCGGCCAGGGACCGGTGTTTACCAGGGACGAAAATGAACTTGAGACCACAGAGAAAATAACACATGTGAAAAGTATACATACCCCAAAAAAGATAGGAAAAAAACTCCAAAATTCAAACTCCAAAATTCGTAGGTATTTTTTGAAAGATAAAACTAAGAGTGGGGCGCCTGGGTGGCTCAGTTGGTTAAGCGACTGCCTTCGGCTCAGGCCATGATCCTGGAGTCCCGGGATCGAGTCCCACATCGGGCTCCCTGCTCAGCAGGGAGTCTGCTTCTCCCTCTGACCCTGTTCCCTCTCGTGCTCTCTCTCTCTCATTTTCTCTCTCTCAAATAAATAATAAATAAAATCTTTAAAAAAAAAAACAAAAAACCAAGAGTGATATATTCTGTAAAAACATTTTCCAGTACTTTACTTTCCAAATTTTCTATACAGGGCAAGTGTTACATTTATAATCAGGAAAATTTTTCTCAAAAATCCCCTCATTTAACAGACTTTGAACTCTGCTTCAGTGTCACTGCAGACTGCTGGGAAAGCATGGACCTGGGGGGGGGGGGGCGGCACTGGCAGCTTGCAGCTCCTTTATCAGCACCAGCATCATCACACTAATAACATCCTGTCACAGCCTGGGGGGCATGTCTGTCTAGGCCAGCGCTGTCCACTAGAGCTTTCTGTCATGAGGGAAGTGTTCTCTGCGCCATCTGGGTGGTAGCCCCGGGCCGCGTGTGGCTACTGAACACTTGGGCAGTGTAACCCCGAGAACTGGAGTTTACAGTTTATTTTGTATTCATTTCCATTTAAATAGCCTGAAGGAGCCCTTGGAATATTCAACACAGATTCTCTCTCTTCAAACCTCAGCCCGAGCACAGAACCCTCCCCAAGCCTTCCCCAGAGGAGAGGGGACCTCTGCTCAGGCTTTCCCATGGGTCCTCCTCACAGGGTCACGGGGGCGGGACTGGTTGCTAGGGTGGCCAGGAGCCGCTCTCCACCCTCCCCACCCTCCCACCCCCGCCAGCCCAGCTGTGACCCACACCTTCACTCTTAGCTGAGCTCTCAGGAATGTCAACCATCTGCCATTCTAGCTCTTTCTCTCCCTGGAAGAGAGAAAGTCTAAAGCGTGGCTAACTTGTACAGTTTCTCCTAAATATATTTAGTGACTCATTGTGTTTCTTCCAGTAACCAATAACCTTTTCCTCCGTACAATAAATTCCTCTTCTGAACTCTACTCCTCCCCCCATCCAGGCTGCCCACTTAGCAAGCCTCGCTTGTGAACAGGAGGATGTTTAAATACCATTTTAAAAAAATCCATCCATTTGGATTGCTGTACTTAGTTCTTTAACTTTTATTTGCACTCACCAAGGAGAAAAATAACACTGGCATGGTCACATTTTACACACTCGGTAGAAATGGTTTATGTTATGCATAACATGAACATATAGATACATTAGCAACAATAATAAGTGATATTTACAGAATGCTTTGGGTGCTTCACTGTGCATATTTTTAGTGGTATCTCATTTAATCCTCCCAAGAACCCAATGAAATGGGTCCTGTTACCATCCCTACTTCACAGGAGGAAAATGAGGCATGGAGAGACTAAGCCATTTGCCAAAGGCCACACAAGCTTAGTGGTGGAGCCAGGTTATCTGCACTATGTCTTTATCACTAGTATAATGTCATTATTATGCTCCACTTACTATTCTGTATCTCTTTTATGGTTCCCTCCTCCTATCTTCTAAAGTCAAATGTCGCAAACTTAATTTTGATGGTTCAAAGTCTGAATCTTGGCCACCTCAAGCCATACTCCCTGAAACAGAAGTGTACACTCAGAGTCCCTAGAATTAGACCTAGTGACGGTGAGGGACTCCAGTCCCTTGGGGCAGGACAAAGGGAAGAGAGTGAGCTAGCGGCAGCACAGCTGGGGCCAAGGTCTCTGGAAGTGGAAACCACAGCGTTGGTCTTTGGCCAGTTCCACTCTGTTCCTGCCCTTTGGACACCCTGGCCTGTGAGCCTGGCTGGGGTCCCAGCCCTCACATTTCTCCTGGGCTACAGTGAGTTACACCAGCGAGTCCAGTTTGCACCTCTGCTTTGGGAGGGACCCTTAGGAAATGGCCTCATGACGTTGCATAAAGGAATGAGGTGCTATTCATTCCTTCCCTTACCACTGAGTCACAGGTATCTTCCAACATTTACTGTGTGGCCAGCCCTGGGGGTATATAATGGTCAAGAGAAAGGCCACAGTCCTAGCCCTTTCAGAAGTAAAATCTAGTTGCAGAGATAAATAGTGCCAACTTGCAACCGGGCCCCGGGCCGGGTGGGCCGTGGTACTATGAGAGTTTATTACAGGAGGTTTTACTTCAGTAGATCCAGGAGGGCTTCCCTGAAGAAGTGGCACGAGAGCTGAGCTGTGAACAGGAGCAGGGTTAACGAAGAGGGACAGAAGTGCATTTCAGACAGTGGGAACAGCAGGTGCAAAGGTCCTGTGGGGCAGAGCAAGGTAGCAGGAGTGACTGACAGGGGCCAGGGGGGCTCTGGTGGAGAGGGAGAGCGGGCACAGCACCCGAAGAGACTGGAGCGGGGCATGTTGAGGCGCACAGCTGTTTGGTCTTGACCCTGAGATGGATGGGAAGCTTCCAGAGGGCGCGATTTGAATTTGTAACAATCCCTCTGGCTTCGGGGTGGTTGCAAGTCTGGTGCCAGTGGAGCTCAAAGGCCTGGGGAGGAGATGAAGGTAGAACCTGGGGAATTAACATCCTGCAGCTTAAAAGCCTGTAACAAAGTGTCCTGGCAGACCCTGCCCAAGCAGGGGTGGGGTGGGATCCTGCCTAGCTCTGCGTTCAGAGAGAAGTTCAGGGCCAGAGCTGACCACGTGCAGGACCCCGGGCACCTGGCTTTGGAGGCATAGTCCCTCCTGGCCCGAACTCTCCTCCACCACGTGCTGCGAGAGCTCCGCCTGCGGCTCCTGGCTGGAGCGTACGGCAAATGTTACCTGGTCCTTCAGCGGGATCCCTTTTCCCATCTTCATTCGGTTTTCCTCTGGGTGATAGTCGTCCGCATCGTAGAATTTCCATCCCAGCTTTAAGAACAAAGGAAAGGGTGTATGTGACAACCACCATTACTGATACTACCAGGCAGGTGTGGAAATGGGCAGCCCGAGGACCACCCCCGCCTTCCCCTCCCCCGGTGGCCCCCCTTCCCCCACTCCCACCCCCCACCCCCCACGAAGAAGTAGGGAGGCTGTGATGCCACATCACTATCCCTGCTCACTGGGTTGCTGCTCCTTTCATTCATCACTCTTGGTGATCACCAAGGAGAAAACCAAGATTGCTCCATTGGGCTTCACAAGCCACGTCCGTGGTGAGTTTTACAAACCACGATGGGCCAGAGGAAGGGGTGCCGAAGGGGGAGAAGCAAAGAGACAGCGCAATAGGTCTCACCATTGGGAGGCATTAGAACAGGTTACCTCAGATGCCAGCAGGGCGCCCACGGTCGATCTGTGGAGAGGACACAGAGGTTCAAGTGAGTGCCCTTCCCAACCTGTGCGTGCCTCCTACCATGCGGGGTGCCCTGGGAGACAGACAGCCATCCTGCCATGGTGAAACCCAGTAATTTCATGATATTGAAGCAGTGACAGTAATGCTCTCGGCCCTGGAGTCCAGAGCATGATGTTAGCGTTCTCCAGGAATTTAAACAGTTACCAAGTTCCACTAATTTTCTTTTCCAAAAAGCAATATATAAGATCTCATTAAACTCCTGAAGTTCTTTCTGAAGTTTTTTGTTCCCCATTCTAGAGATAATTATATTTTGCAAAAAAAATGCTGAATAGAGATGAGCTTTTATGGAGGGTACTGGAAGGAGGGGTCCAACAGGGGGTTTAACCTCCCAGCGCAAGGCTCAAGGAGCTCATAAAAGCATTGACACCTTGTTTGGGGTTTAACAGAGACATACTCTTAAAGAATAAAATAAGATTCGGAATGAGAAGTCAGTCTGGGAGGGAAATGCCCTCTGTGCGGTGCGTGTGGTAAGGACCTTCTGCTCCCCTAGCAAGCAGCACTCTTGGGAAGAAGGGCTTGGGTCTCAGCACCTAACAGCTGGCCACGTGCTTCCATGCAAGTCACCTTTCTCTCTACCCCTGTTTTCTCACCTGCAAAATGGGGGAACTGAGCGACATGTATCCACTCCCTACTTATTTCACTCAGCCAATACTGAGCACCTGCTAGTCCCCAGGATATGAAAATAATGAAAATAAAACCCTGCTTACATTCTAGCTGGATTCAAGGGTCCTCTCTTTTGTGAAGAAGGTCTCAGGGAGCTAGCCATTAAAGACACACGTGTACCCAACTGAGACCTGCTCCCTGATGTAACCAAAGGATTGCAGAGGACTGTAACTTCTCCCATTAGGTTCACTGTGCTGAAGTTTGCAAAGGGAGACATACTGCAGCCTACTGGTGATGAACTCCACGGCTGGGGAAGCCAGAGTTGTGCATGACAGAAAGTACACTGAAGACAGATGAGCCAGGGATGGACACATCAGGCACCACTCACAATTTAAAAGAGCTATAGAATACTCATGAAAGAAATTGAGGAAGACACAAAAAGATGGAAAAACGTTCCATGCTCATGAATTGGAAGAACAAATATTGTGAAAATGTCTATGCTACCTAGAGCAATCTACACATTTAAGGCAATCCCTATCAAAATACCATCCACTTTTTTCAAAGAAATGGAACAACTTATCCTAAAATTTGTGTGGAAACAGAAAAGACCCCGAATAGCCAGAAGAATGTTGAAAAAGAAAAGCAAAGCTGGTGGCATCACAATCCCGGACTTCCAGCTCTATTACAAAGCCGTCATCATCAAGACAGTATGGTACTGGCACAAAAACAGACACCTGGATCAATGGAACAGAATCGAGAGCCCAGAAGTGGACCCTCAACTCTATGGTCCACTAATCTTCGACAAAGCAGGAAAGAACGTCCAATGGAAAAAAGACAGTCTCTTCAACAAATGGTGCTGGGAAAATTGGACAGCCACATGCAGAAGAATGAAACTGGACCATTTCCTTACACCACACACAAAAATAGACTCAAAATGGATGAAAGACCTAAATGGGAGACAGGAATCCATCAAAATCCTAGAGAGACGTGGGGACCATGTTCCAACTCAAGCTGTCGGCCCTCGACTACCACAACCTGGCTGGCTTCAACTGCAAAGATGAAACAGAATTTAGAAACAGAATTTAGAAACTTTATTGTTTCTGGCTTGAAGACCAGAAAATCAGACACCACAAGATTGAAGACAGAGGTAATTTAAGAAACATCCACAGCAGTGACTGGCCCAAGTTCTTTGAAAAGTATCTCAAAGGTGTTAACTGTTCTTTCAAGATTCAAGATTGACAAGAAGGAATTGACTGGCTTCTTGGTTTAGCTGTTAGACTTGAATATGGAGATAAAGCTGAAAAATACAAGGACTTGGTACCTGATAATACAAAAAATGCTGACAGTGCAGCTAAAAATGCAGAGTCATTGATCAACTTGGATGTAAATAATCTTGATTTTAAGGCTAGTGTAATGGCTTTGACTAACCTTCTTCAGATTCAGCGTCATGATGATTACCTGGTAATGCTTAAGGCAATTTGCATTTTGGTCCAGGAGGACCTGACCTAGGATGCAGTTGCTAAAGCAAATCAAACGAAAGAGGGCTTGCCTGTTGCTTTAGACAAACATATTCTTGGTTTTGACACAGGAGATGCAGTTCTTAATGAAGGTGCTCAAATTCTGCGATCGCTGCATATAGAAGAGCTCAGAGAGCTACAGACAAAAATTAATGAAGCCATAGTAGCTGTTGAGGCAATTATTGCTGATCCAAAGACAGACCACAGACTGGGGAAAGTTGGAAGATGAACATCTTAGGATTTCAGCTTCTCACCTACTTAGTACAACTGGGAACCATGTACGCTCTGGCATGTGTTTGGAAATCAAATGTCACATTTTCAAAGGAAGAATCCTAGAAAATTGACTATGTTCTCGAGATTTACCATCATTGCTTTTTCTTTAATCAAGTTCAGGAAAGTGGATTTTTTTTTACTGTTATGTTTATGTATCTATAATGCCGACCCCCAGCTTTGTTACAGAGACAATACAGATACTCAAATCATAGGAAAACTTAAAATATTTTATTGGAGTAATCTAGAAAATTTGAGAAGTGTTACATCTCTGGTATTTATAAATGTACTAACTTCTGTACCTAACTACAGAGGGACTTGCAGAATCAGAAGATACAAATTGAAACATTCTAGCACCTGTTAATATAAATAGAAATGCAGTGATGCAGAGATTAAAAAAACAAAAACAAAATTTAGAACTTTCGCTGGAAAACTATAAGTTGTTTTTCCCCCACCAGCTGTGCATAGCCTTCTCTAGGTCAAGGCTTAGGGTCTGTAGGATTGTGTCTTTATACAGACAACCTTGCTGTAATTTCTTGGCCAGAAAATTAGATTTAAAAAATTAGATTTAGGGTTGTCACATATTCTAATTGGTTCTTAGTTGAATGAACTTGACTTTTTAAATATGATAGAAATGTTTATAAAAATTGCTTTAATAAGCAGCAATTAAAATTGTTACTTTAAAAAAAAATCCTAGAGGAGAACACAGGAGCAACCTCTTCGACCTCAGCCGCAGTAACTTCTTCCTAGAAACATCACCAAAGGCAAGGGAAGCAAGGGCAAAAATGAACCGTTGGGACTTCATCAAGATAAAAAGCTTTTGCACAGCAAAGGAAACAGTTAACAAAACCAAAGACAACCGACAGAATGGGAGAAGATATTTGCAAATGACCTATCACATAAAGGGCTAGTATCCAAAATCTATAAAAAACTTATCAAACTCAACACCCAGAGAACAAGTAATTCAATCAAGAAATGGGCAGAAGACACAAACAGACATTTCTGCAAAGACATCCAAATGGCCAACAGACACATGAAAAAGTCCTCAACATCGCTCGGCATCAGGGAAATCCAAATCAAAACCTCAATGAGATACCACCTCACACCAGTCAGAATGGCTAAAATTAACAAGTCAGGAAATGACAGATGTTGGAGGGGATGCGGAGAAAGGGGAAGCCTCCTACACTGTTGGTGGGAATGCAAGCTGGTGCAGCCACTCTGGAAAACAGTATGGAGGTTCCTCAAACAGTTGAAAATAGAGCTACCATACAATCCAGCAATTGCACTACTGGGTATTTACCCCAAAGATACAAATGTAGTGATCTGAAGGGGTACATGCACCCCAATGTTTATAGCAGCAATGTCCACAATCGCCAAACTATGGAAAGAGCCAAGATGTCCATCAACAGATGAATGGATAAAGATGTGGTGTATATATATACAATGGAATATTATGCAGCCATCAAAAAGAAAGAAATCTTGCCATTTGCAACGACGTGGATGGAACTAGAGGGTCTTATGCTAAGCGAAATAAGTCAATCAGAGAAGGACAATTATCATATGATCTCACTGATATGAGGAATTTGAGAAACAAAACAAAGGATCATAGGGGAAGGGACGGAAAAATGAAACAAGACGAAACCAGAAAGGGAGACAAACAATGAGACACCCTTAATCTCAGGAAACAAACTGAGGGTTGCTGGAGTGGAGGGTGGTGGGAGGGATGGGGTGGCTGGGTGATGGACATTGGGGAGGGTATGTGCTATGGTGAGCACTGTGAATTGTATGAGGCTGATGAATCACAGACCTGTACCCCTAAAACAAATACATTATATGTTAATACCAAAAAAATAAAAAATAATAAAAAGTACTGATAAAACAAAAGAAAAAAAAGAGCTAACCAAATTTGGGTGTAGACTGGCAGGGAGGAGACTGAAGGAAAAGGAAAAGCCCCTGTCTGCTGCTTATCCAAAGCTCCTGAACTAGAGAACAGCAGGACCTGACATGGACACAGACAGGGACCCCAGGCACAGTGCTCGGCTCAGAGGAGACTGGTTGGAGCAAGCATTACAAGCCAGTCTGGAGCCCAAAGGTCTCTAAGCAGGTTGGTCTAAATCAGGATCAAGGAGACTGAAATAGACTGTAGGACGGTGGTGGTTGGCTGGGGCACAGATTAAATGCAAAAGATATTCAAAAGGCCAGAAGCTGAGGGTGTATTCATGAAGGCTGTTAAAACATAAAGAAAACTAACATTGCCACCTATTCAAACAGCTCTGTTCATTCATTTGTTCATTCATCCATTAAGGCAGCAAATATTTTTTGAGCATCTACTACATGCCAGGCATTGTTCTAGACATGGCAGTAAACAAAAAGATCCCTTGCATTCAGGTAGGAGAGGGGGAGGCAATAAACAGTAAATGAGTAAATGCTTGACATTGTTGTTCTAACAGTGGTTTAACTACATTCTTTCTGGTTTGAGACTGTTGTTTTCTTGAGACATTTTTTTTCTCTCAATGTTATGGAGTATAATTTAAAATCCTGCAAGGCCCTAACAAGAGCTCACAAAAGTCACCAAAGAACTCAATGTTGCTACATCTTTTGATCGATATAATCATTCTCATTTTATTACTCAGTCTGTCAGCGATGGTCAGAGGGCCCAGGGCTCAGTCCTTGGCCAGCTTCTTGATCTTTACTCACCCCCTCAGTGATGTCAACATCTTATGTCTTTAAATATATCTGCGCACCAAGGATTCCTACATTTGTATCTAAAGTTCCTCTCCTGAACTCTGACTTGGATATCCAATCAACCACTTGACCAACCCACTCAGATGACTGATAGGCAATTCACCACATCCCACCACATGAGCTCCTGCTATTTTTTTTCCCCAAACTTGCCCTGCCTACTGCTTCCCCATCAGTCAGTAGTAACTCCCTTCTTTTAGTTACCCAAGCCAAAAATCCCGAAGTCATCCTTGACAACTTTGTCCCTCTCTCATGCCCCACATCCAGTCCATCAAGGCATCTTTCTGGTTCTGCCTTCAGAGTATCTCCAGCATATGACTTCTCCTTGCCTTCATTGTTTCCCTGACCTCATCTCCCATTACTCAGCACAATAGCTTCCCTGGTAATCCACAATGAAACAAAGCCTCCGGGCCTTTGCACTTGCTATATTACCTTTGCCTATACTGCCCTTTCCCTAGCTAGCCACCAGGCATAGTCCCTCACTTCTTGTGGGTCTTGCTCAGATACCACTGCCTCAGAGTAACCTTCCCTCACCATCCTGCCTGCTCTTCTTTGTTCTACTTACTCTCCTTTATTTTCCACTTGGAGCACCTCCCACTGTCTACCACACTATGTACATGTTATTTATTCACTTCCCGTCTGTTTCCCATACTAGAATGTAAACTCTTTTGAGGGCAGGGATTTTATCTGTCCTATTCATTATATATCAGTGACATGGAGTCAGGATCAAGCTCTATAAATAATTACTGAACGCATGAATATCATAACCATATAAAGAATATGGTTCAGACCCCCCCCCCATCTGATCCAAGGCGCAGAGGGGTACATGAATTGTCCAAGCTCACACAAGCAGGCAACAGCAGCAGAACCAAGACCCTGGGCTCTTGACATCCACTACATCACACCATAGAAGCAGTCTTACACTCAACTTCTTCAACTCATGCAACAGCTAAGGATTTTCAGGCTCCATGTTTTATGTTACTTTTATTCCAAGACTCCCCAAATTATTTTAATTTCTCAAGAGGTGAGGCTAAAAATGCCACAATTTTGAAAACCTAAACTTTCCTACCTGGAGCAAGAAAGAGTCTTTAATATATACTTGACCACACAAGCAGTTCGTGGTTCAGAAAATTCTAGAAGGGTACTATAGGCCTTTGAAGTTATGATATTTCACTTGATTCAGATCTGTCTTTTGCCGCCTGTGGCGGAATGCTGCCGTAGCTGCCTTTTCCGGTAAAGAGCACAGTTAGTTTGGTCTAATCAGGAAGCCAAAGTCTAGCTCCCAGCCCCCAAGTTGGCCAGACTGGGCTGGGCAGAGGCTTTGTGGCATCCGTTGTTCCTCCTTGCAAATCCTTAGGGGGTTTTGTGACTCCTTATTAACACTGACTCGTTCCAGGTAAAGCTGATAAACCCTGATCGCAGCCCAGAGAAAACAGACCAGCAGGTGAACTCATCACGAAAGTCCGGCACCTCGCAGGAGGGAGCTGCCGCTCTGCCCAGCCTGACAGGTCTGTGGGAGACTGGGACGAGGTTTGCCCCTGTGCTTTGGGCCTCGCACCCTGCCACCGCGTTCTGACAAGAGACTCCCAAACACCGGCCCTAGTGACCGCCGGAGCCACCGCGGGCGGCGCCCCAGCAGGCGCCTCTTCACAAAGGGCTTTCGCTAGAGCCTCTCGGGGTATCGATGGAGAACCCGGGTCTCGGCGCCCCGGGGCGGGCAGGTGCCCCGGGCCTCAGCTTCCTCATCTGCAAAGGGAAGCTGGAGGTTCCCCAGAACCCTGCGTACCCCGCGGGCCCGGAACGGTGACGGCTCCGGCCTTCGCCGCGCGCGCCGCCTCCTCCAGTGTGCCCCCCGCGACCCTCCGCCCTCCCAGACCTACTTCCCCGAGCCGCTCACGCCCATCACCAGCAGCGCGCCCGGCGCCGCCATGACACAGAGTCCGGCTCCTTCCCGCCGCCTTCCCCGCCACGGACTACCGAGGGGCGGGAGAGCTGCACAGCTCCGCCCCCGCTGCGCTGCGCTGCCCCGCCCACGCGCGCGCGCCCCGCCCCCCCGCTCCGCGCCCCGCCCCCCCGCCCCCCCCGCTCCGCGCCCCGCCCCCCCCGCCCCCCCCGCTCCGCGCCCCGCCCCCCCGCCCCCCCCGCTCCGCGCCCCGCCCCCCCGCCCCCCCCCGCTCCGCGCCCCGCCCCCCCGCCCCCCCCCCCCCCCGCTCCGCGCCCCGCCCCGTTCCCTGCAGTGGCGGGGAAGTGCAGCCAGCCCTCAGCTCTTCTCCGCCTACTGTCCTCTTCCCCCAGACCCGTGCAGGGGAGCCTCGCCCTCGTCCTCCTCCACCAACGAAAGTAGCTCTTATTCTTTTTTTAAGATATCATTTATTTATTTGAGAGAGAGAGAATGAGAGATAGACAGCAGGAGAAGGGGGAGGGTCAGAGGGAGAAACAGACTCCCTGCTGAGCAGGGAGCCCGATGTGGGACTCGGTCCCGGGACTCCAGGATCATGACCTGAGCCGAAGGCAGTCGCTTAACCAACTGAGCCACCCAGGCGCCCGCTCTTATTTTTTTTTAATTGTAGAAAGAATAAGCAGAAAATAAATTCACACGCCATGCAGCAAAAAACATCCATTCCTTTTTAAAAGAATCATTTTATTATTTGGTTTTCATCATAATAAGTGTAAACATCCATTCTTAAAATGATCCCTCCTCCCGTATAGACAGGTGGGTATGAATACTTTATGAAATTGGGATCATGATGTAGACAGCCTATCGTAACCTGGCGTTTTGTTACAAGAATAGGAGGCGGACATCTTTTGGTGTCCCATATGGATTGGACCATAGTGGCACATGTTGTGGCTGTATGGCTCTGCTATTTAATCTGGCTCCTGTTCTCCGGTAAATTACTTAAGGGGAACGACTATCCCTTTGAAGGGCCCATTTACTTTAGAACAGTGTGTTAATTATGTGTCATTTAAAATATTTGATTAAAAGCACTTCCAATGACATTCTGCCCAACCTCCCTTGTTACCCAAGTTCATACTAATTACTGTGTCCTCGAAAACAATAAAGCTGACATAAAGCACTTATCTAATGAGTATTTCAATTAGCCCTGTACTAACTTTGTTTTATTCCTGCTTAGCCGGAGTGGGTGTTCCTGGTTATGCATTTACAGATGAAGAAGTTGAGACCTGGAGAGGAGGTGACCTGCCTAAGGTCTTACAATTCAGTTATGGCTGATGAACGTATCTTGAACATCTACCGTCCCCAGGACTCCAAATATGAATACTACCCTCCGGATGCTGCCAGGTAGGTGGGGAATAGATGCAAGCAAATGCTGTAACTTGTGCTCTGCTTTTTGGCTTGGGCAAAATAATAATAATAATAATAATAATAATAATAATAATAATAGTAATAATAATAATAAAGTTCACATTTCTTTCAAAGTTCAAAACACAATGAGTAGCAGAAAGTATGGTTTTTCTCCCCAGATTTCCCTCTCAAGATATGTTCAAGAACCTCAAATTTGCTTTACCTGTCAGGGTGGTAGCAGGAATCAGTACACTCAAGTTAGGTTGTTTGAAAAGGGTTTAACAAAGGGACTGTTTACAGAGATGCGGGTAGGGTCAGTTAAAGCATCAAGGGGCAGTATCGTTTCCAGTAACTGACAGGAAAAAAAGCCTTAGGAAGAGAAAGACAGAGATGCCTCTTGTTGGCCCAAAGGAGGAAACCAGGAGAATAAAGGACCTCCCCTCCCCTTCTCTTGCCTTCTGGTCTTCTGCTAGTGACAAAACCCCACTGTCCAAACCTAATTGGAAGGCAGAGTTAGGGAGTCTGTTGAGTTGGCTCATTCATGGGCTCTGTGCCCATCTCCCAGGCACAGAGCAGGGAAGAGAAAGGTGTAGAGTTATCTGCTGGGGCAAAGGAAAGATACCCAGCATTTCTGCTCTCAAGTCAGTGAAATAATCCTGCGCTTGCTTCCAGGGCAGAACTCAGAGGGGCCTTGAGAGCTGAATTTCACCTTTTTGTTGGGTAGATATTCCCATAAAAGATGCCTTACAAATCCAACATATCTCATTAAGAGGTGACATCTGTATCTCTTCTGTTCTAGAAGAGTCCTTGATACTGATTCAATTTTGGGAATTCAAATAGATGCATGTCAGGGGCGCCTGGGTGGCTCAGCCGGTTAAGCATCTGCCTTTGGCTCAGGTCATGATCCCAGGGTCCTGGGATCAAGCCCCTTGTCAGTCGGTGGGGAGCCTGCTTCTCTCTCTCCCTCTGCCCCTTACCACCCCCCCAGCATGTTCTCTCTCTCTCCTTCAAATAAATAAATAAAATATTTAAAACAAACAAAAAACAAATAGATGCATGGGAGAACTCCACAGACCAAATCCAGGATCATGGCTAATCCCCCAAAGAGCTTGTTACATGCCCTCCTGGAGATAATGCCGTGTACTTGCTTCACATCTTCATAACTAAGAAGGGTCACTTGACAGGCCCAGAACAAGGTTTACACAAAGGCAAAATGATTTCTGTTATCTCAGTAGATGCAGTAAAAACCTTCGGACAAAATTTGACATGTCTTCACAATCAAAATACTCCACGAACTAGGAATACAAAATTCTCAACCTGACAAAGAGCATTTATGGAGCCCCATGGCTAACATCCTACTGAATGTTTCCCCTAGGATGAGGAACAGGCAAGGATGTCTGCTTTCACTACTGTCATTCAACATTCTACTAGAGGTTCTAGACATCACAGTAGGACAAGAAAAACAAAGGCATACAGATTGGAAAGGAATTAGTAAAACTATAATTCCAGATGATATGATTTTGTAATAGAGAAAATCTAAAGAATGCATGATGAATCTATTAAAGTTAATAAATTTGTTCAGCAAGGTCAAAGGCTATAAGATCAACATACAAAAATCAATTGTATTTCTATACCCTTAGCAATAAACAATCTGAAAGTGAAATTAAAATTTAAAATAGCATCAAAAACAGCAAAATAATGAGGGGAAATTTTAAATAAAATAAGTATAGAACTTGTACTCTGAAAACTATAAGACATTATTTAAAAAATTAAAGACCTAAGTAAATGGAAAGGCATCTCCTTTTCATGGTTTGGAAGACATAATATTTTTGAGATAGAAATACCCCCACATTGATTTACAGATTCAGTGCAATCTCCATCAAAATCCCAGCTGGCTTCTTTACAGAAAATGACAAACTGATACTAAAATTCTTATGGAAATTCAAAGGATATAGAAACAATCTTTTTTTTTTTTTAGAAGCAATCTTGAAAAAGAACAGAGTTGGAGGACTTACATTTTTCAAATACAAAACATGCTATACCTGTATATTCATAAAGAACGATGTGGTGCTGGCATAAGGATACACATACAGACCAATGGAATAGATCTGATGGTCTAGGAATAAATCCATACATTCATGGGAAATTGATTTTCAACAAGGGTGCCAGGAAAATGCAATGTGGAAAGAATGGTCTTTTCAACAGATGATGCTAGGACAACTGGATATCTGCATGAATAAGAATGAAGTTGAACCCCTACCTAAATCATAGACAAAATTTACTCAAAATGGATCAAAGACTTAAATGTAAGAGCCAAAACTTCAAAGCAGTTAGAAGGAAACATGAGCATAAATCTTTTTTTTTATAATTTTTTATTGTTATGTTAATCACCATACATTACATCATTAGTTTTTGATGTAGTGTTCCATGATTCATTGTTCATGCATAACACCCAGTGCTCCAAGTAGAATGTGCCCTCTTTAATACTATTCACCAGGCTAACCCATCCCCCCACCCCCCTCCCCTCTAGAACCCTCAGTTTGTTTTTCAGAATCCATCGTCACTCATGGTTCATCTCCCCCTCTGACTTGCTCCCCTACATTCTTCCCCTCCTGCTATCTTCTTCTTCTTCTTTTTTTTCCCTTAACATATACTGCATTATTTGTTTCAGAAGTACAGATCTGTGATTCAAGTCTTGCACAATTCACACCGCTCACCATAGCACATACCCTACCCAATGTCTATCACCCAGCCTCCCCATCCCTCCCACCCCCCCAACTCCAGCAACCCTCAGTTTGTTTCCTGAGATTAAGAATTCCTCATATCAGTGAGGTCATATGATACATGTCTTTCTCGGATTGACTTATTTCACTCAGCATAACACCCTCCAGTTCCATCCACATCATTGCAAATGGCAAGATCTCATTCCTTTTGATGGCTGCATAATATTCCTTGTGTATATATACCACTACTTCTTTAACCATTCATCTGTCGTTGGACATCTTGGCTCTTTCCACAGTTTGGCTATTGTGAATATTGCTGCTATAAAAATCGGGGTGCACATACCCCTTTGGAACCCTACATTTGTATCTTTGGGGTAAATACCCAGTAGTGCAATTGCTGGATCGTATAGTAGCTCTATTTTCAATTTTTTGAGGAACCTCCATACTGTTTTCCAGAGTGGCTGCACCAGTTTGCATTCCCACCAACAGTGGAGGAGGGTTCCCCTTTCTCCACATCCCCTCCAACATCTGTCGTTTCCTGACTTGTTAATTTTAGCCATTCTGACTGGTGTGAGGTGGTATCTCATTGAAGTTTTGATTTGGATTTCCCTGATGCCGAGCAATGTTGAGCACTTTTTCATGTGTCTGCTGGCCATTTGGATGTCTTCTTTGGAAAAATATCTATTCATGTCTTCTGACCATTTCTTGATTGGATTATTTGTTCTTTGGGTGTTGAGTTTGATAAGTTCTTTATAGATTTTGGATACTAGCCCTTTATCTGATATGTCATTTGGAAATATTTTCTCCCATCCTGTCGGTTGTCTTTTGGTGTTGTGGACTGTTTCTTTTGTGTGCAAAAGCTTTTTATCTTGATGAAATCCCAATAGTTCATTTTTGCCTTTGCTTCCCTTGCCTTTGGCGATGTTTCTAGGAAGAAGTTGCTGCGGCTGAGGTTGAAGAGGTTGCTGCCTGTGTTCTCCTTTAGGATTTTGATGGACTCCTGTCTCACGTTTAGGTCTTTCAACCATTTGGAGTCTATTTTTGTGTGTGGTGTAAGGAAATGGTCCAGTTTCATTCTTCTGCATGTGGCTGTCCAATTTTCCCAACACCATTTGTGGAAGAGACTGTCTCTTTTCCATTGGACATTCTTTCCTGCTTTGTCAAAGATTAGTTGACCATAGAGTTGAGGGTCCATTTCTGGGCTCTCTATTCTGTTCCATTGATCTAGGTGTCCATTTTTGTGCCAGAACCATACTGTCTTGATGATGACAGTTTTGTAATAGAGCTGGAAGCCCGGAATTGTGATGCCGCCAGCTTTGCTTTTCTTTTTCAATATTCCTCTGGCTATTCGGGGTCTCTTCTGTTTCCATACAAATTTTAGGATTATTTGTTCCATTTCTTTGAAAAAAGTGGATGGTATTTTGATGGGGATTGCATTAAATGTGTAGATTGCTCTAGGTAGCATTGACATCTTCACAGTGTTCTTCCAATCCATGAGCATGGAACGTTTTTCCATTTCTTTGTGTCTTCTTCAATTTCTTTCATGAGTATTTCATAGTTTTCTGAGTAAAGAGCCTTTGCCTCTTTGGTTAAATTTATTCCTAGGCATCTTATGGTTTTGGGTGCAATTGTAAATGGGATCGACTCCTTGATTTGTCTCTCTTCTGTCTTATTGTTGGTGTATAGGAATGCCACTGATTTCTGTGCACTGATTTTATATCCTGCTACTTTACTGAATTCCTGTATGAGTTCTAGCAGTTTTGGGGTGGAGTCCTTTGGGTTTTCCACATAAAGTATCATATCATCTGCAAAGAGTGAGAGTTTGACTTCCTCTTTGCCGATTTGGATGCCTTTGATTTCTTTTTGTTGTCTGGTTGCTGTGGCTAGGACTTCTAATACTATGTTGAATAGCAGTGGTGAGAGTGGACATCCCTGCCGTGTTCCTGACCTTAGGGGAAAGCTCTCAGTTTTTCCCCATTGAGAATGATATTCGCTGTAGGTTTTTCATAGATGGCTTTTATGATATTCAGGTATGTACCCTCTATCCCTATACTCTGAAGAGTTATGATCAAGAAAGGATGGTGTACTTTGTCAGATGCTTTTTCTGCATCTATTGAGAGGATCATATGACTCTTGTTCTTTCTTTTGTTAATGTATTGTATCACGTTGATTGATTTGCGGATGTTGAACCAATCTTGCAGCCCAGGGATAAATTCCACTTGGTCCTGGTGAATAATCCTTTTAATGTACTGTTGGATCCTATTGGCTAGTATTTTGGTGAGAATTTTTGCATCCGTGTTCATCAAGGATATTGGTCTGTAATTCTCCTTTTTGATGGGGTCTTTGTCTGGTTTTGGGATCAAGGTAATGCTGGCCTCATAAAATGAGTTTGGAAGTTTTCCTTCCATTTCTATTTTTTGGAACAGTTTCAGGAGAATAGGTATTAATTCTTCTTTAAATGTTTGATAGAATTCCCCTGGGAAGCCATCTGGCCCTGGGCTTTTGTTTGTTGGGAGATTTTTGATGACTGCTTCAATTTCCTTAGTGGTTATAGGTCTATTCAGGTTTTCTATTTCGTCCTGGTTCAATTTTGGTAGTTGATACATCTCAAGGAATGCACCCATTTCTTTCAGGTTATCTAATTTGCTGGCATAGAGTTGCTCATAATATGTTCTTATAATTGTTTGTATTTCTTTGGCGTTGGTTGTGATCTCTCCTCTTTCATTCATGATTTTGTTGATTTGGGTCATTTCTCTTTTCTTTTTGATAAGTCTGGCCAGGGGTTTATCAATCTTGTTAATTCTTTCAAAGAACCAGCTCCTAGTTTCGTTGCTCTGTTCTACTGTTCTTTTGGTTTCTAGTTCATTGATTTCTGCTCTGATCTTTATTATTTCTCTTCTCCTGCTGGGTTTAGGCTTCATTTTCTGTTTTTTCTCTAGGTCCTTTAGGTGTAGGGTTAGGTTGTGTATTTGAGACCTTTCTTGTTTCTTGAGAAAGGCTTGTATTGCTATATACTTTCCTCTTAGGACTGCCTTTGCTGTATCCCAAAGATTTTGAACAGTTGTGTTTTCATTTTCATTGGTTTCCATGAATTTTTTTAATTCTTCTTTAATTTCCTGGTTGACCCATTCATTCTTTAGTAGGATGCTCTTTAGCCTCCATGTATTTGAGTTCTTTCCGACTTTCCTCTTGTGATTGAGTTCTAGTTTCAAAGCATTGTGGTCTGAAAATATGCAGGGAATTATCCCGGTCTTTTAGTACCAGTTGAGACCTGATTTGTGACCTCGGATGTGATCAATTCTAGAGAATGTTCCATGGGCACTAGAGAAGAATGTGTATTCTGTTGCTTTGAGGTGGAATGTTCTGAATATGTCTGTGAAGTCCATTTGGTCCAGTGTGTCATTTAAAGTCTTTATTTCCTTGTTGATCTTTTGTTTAGATGATCTGTCCATTTCAGTCAGGGGGGTGTTAAAGTCCCCCACTATTATTGTATTGTTGTCAATGTGTTTCTTCGCCTTTGTTATTTATTTCCTTATATAATTGGCTGCTCCCATGTTAGGGGCATAGATATTTACAATTGTTAGATCTTCTTGTTGGAATGACCCTTTAAGTAGGATATAGTGTCCTTCTTCATCTCTTATCACAGTCTTTGTTTTAAAATCTAATTTGTCTGATAAAAGGATTGCCACCCCAGCTTTCTTTTGGTGTCCATTAGCATGGTAAATGGTTTTCCAACCCCTCACTTTCAATCTGGGGGTGTCTTTGGGTCTAAAATGAGTCTCTTGCAGACAGCATATTGATGGGTCTTGTTTTTTAATCCAATCTGATAGCCTGTGTCTTTTGATTGGGGCATTGAGCCCATTTACATTCAGGGTAACTATTGAAAGGTATGAATTTAGTGTCATTGTATTCCCTGTAAGGTGAATGTTACTGTATATTGTCTGTGTTCCTTTCTTATCTATGCTGCTTTTAAGCTCCTCTTTGCTTAGAGGAGCCCTTTCAGTATTTCTTGGAGGGCTGGTTTCGTGTTTGCAAATTCCTTTAGTTTTTGTTTGTCCTGGAAGCTTTTTATCTCTCCTTCTATTTTCCATGACAGCCTAGCTGGATATAGTATTCTTGGCTGCATATTTTTCTCATTTAGTGCTCTGAAGATATCATGCCAGTCCTTTCTGGCCTCCCAGGTCTCTGTGGATAGGTCTGTTGCCAGTCTAATGTTTCTACCATTGTAGGTTACATATCTCTTCTCCCGAGCTGCTTTCAGGATTTTCTCTTTGTCTCTGAGACTTGTACGTTTTACTATTAGATGTCAGGGTGTTGACCTATTTTTATTGATTTTGAGAGGGGTTCTCTGTGCCTCCTGGATTTTGATGCCTGTTTCCTTCCCCACATTAGGGAAGTTCTCTGCTATAATTTGCTCCAATATACCTTCTGCCCCTCTCTCTCTTTCTTCTTTTTCTGGGATCCCAAGTATTCTAATGTTGTTTTGTCTTATCTTATCGTTTATCTCTCGAATTCTGCCCTCGTGATTCTGTAGTTGTTTATCTCTCTTTTTCTCAGCCTCTTTATTTTCCATCATTTGGTCTTCTATATCGCTGATTTTCTCTTCTGCCTTATTTATCCTAGCAGTTAGTGCCCCCATTTTTGATTGCACCTCATTAATAGCCTTTTTGATTTTGACTTGGTTAGATTTTAGTTCTTTTATTTCTCCAGAAAGGGTTTCTCTAATAACTTCCACGCTTTTTTCAAGCCCAGCTAGTATCTTTAAAGTCATGATTCTGAACTCTAGGTCTGACATTGTAGTAATGTCCGTATTGAGTAGATCCCTGGCAGACGGTACTACCTCTTGTTCTTTTTGCTGAGGTGATTTTTTTTGTCTTGTCATTTTGTCCAGAGGAGAATAGATGAATGAGAGAACAAAATGCTAACAGTTAACAACGTCCCCGGCAAATATACTCTATACAAATCAGAAAAGACCTGAAACCAGGGGAAAAGAAAGGGAAAGAAAGAAAAAAGAAAGAGAGAAAAAAAAAAGAAAAAGATAAAAACAAACAAAAACAGAATAAAACAAAAAAAACAGAATATGATCAAATATGATCAGGCTAGTGCATAGATCAGTCCCACACACTAGATTTTGGGCGTATTTTGGTCTGTTAGAAGAAAGTGCCTCCTAAAATTTTAAAGGAAGAAAGACTTATATATGTACAAAATAAGGGTTGATACAATGAAGGGATGGAAGATGACTGTAAAGATGAAAATTATAAAAGTTTTTATAAGAGGAATTGATAAGTTGTTTGAAGAAAGAAAGAAGATTTAAAAAAAAAAAGAAAGAAAAGAAAAAAAGGGAGAGAATGTGATCAGGCAGGAGACTCGAACAAAGCCATACACTAGTGATTTAGGGTATATGTTGATCTGTTAGAAGAAACTGTATCTCAAAATTTTAAAGAGAGAACTATTTATATATATATATATATATACATATATATATATATATATATGCCAAAGATAAGGGTAACTACTATGAAGGGATAAAATATGACTCTAAAAATGAAAAATAAAAAATGTTTTTATAAAAAAACGATTGATAAGATGTTGGTTGAAAAGGGGAAAAAGAAAAATTAAAAGAAAACAGTTAAAAAATTAACTTTGAAAAACTAATGAATCATGGTAAAAAAGCCATGAATTCTATGTGCACTATTCCCCTAGCGCTGGAGTTCTCCCGTTCTCCTTGATCGGTAAACTGGGTCTTGGCTTGCTGGCTGTTCGTGCTGATCTTCTGGGGGAGGGGCCTCTTGCCGTGGTTCCCAAATGTCTTTGCCGGAGGCGGAATTGCCCCGCCCTTGTTGGTCCGGGCTAAGGAAGCTGCTCGGGTTTGCTCTCAGGAGCTTTTGTTCCCTGCAAGCTCCCGGTACAGCTTTGGAGGACCAGGGTGAAAATGGTGGCCTCCCAATCTCCACCTGGAGGAGCCGAGAACTCGGGGCCCCGCTCCTCAGGGCACCCCCAGAGAAAAGCAGTCACTCACTCCTGTGTCCCCGGTCTCCAGCCGCACTCCGTGCTCACCCGGCCTGTGACCGAGCGTTTCTATCTCTGGCACCCGACCCCGTGTGGAGTCTCCAAACCCAGCAGATCCCTGCGGTGCGCTCCCGCGCTGCTCCTCCCGTGGGAGGAAGGGGGGGTTTCCCCGGCTCTGCCGCTTGTTGGGTCCCTGCTGGAGGAGCAGTGGCCCGACTGTGTCACGGATCACTCTTTATGGCAACTCCGAGCTGAGAGCCCACGCCTCGGCTCCGTGTCTGCAGCCGGCTTCCCCACTCCGATACCTGGGAGTTCTGCCGCACTCAGGCACCTCTGGTCTTCCTGTGACCCCGAGGGTCCTGAGACCACACTGTCCCACGAGGTTTCCACCCCCCGCTTAGCTGCTGGAGCGATGTCCCTCAGCGGAGCCAACTTCTAAAAGTTCCGATTTTGTGCTCCACGGCTCTAGCACTTTCCAGAAGCGGCCGACGGAGATCCCGTCTCCGGCCGTCTATCCTCCCGAATATCACCTCGGATTCACTTCTCCGCACGTCCTACCTTCCAGTAAGTGGTCGCTTCTCTGTTCAGAGAGTTGTTGCTACTCTCTTCTTTGATCTCCCGTTGAGTTCGTAGGTGTTCAGAATGGTTTGATCCCTATTCAGCTGAATTCCTGAGACCAGATGAAATCCAGGCCATCTTGCTCCACCCCCCATAAGCATAAATCTTTGTGAACTTGGAATAGGCAATGATTTCTTAGATCTGACACCAAAACCACAAGGCATAAAAGAAAAAAATTGATAAGTTAGACTTCATCACAATTAAAAACTTTATGTTGCAAAAGGCACCATTAGGGAAGTGAAAAGACAACCCACAGAATGATGAAAAATTTTTGCAAGTCACCTATCTGATAAGGGACTTGTACTTAGAATATATAAAGGAAACTTACAACTCAAAAATAACAAGACAAAGAACCCAATTAAAAAGTGGACAGGGGCACCTGTGTGGCTCAGTCGGTTAAGCATCTGCCTTTGGCTCGGATCATGATCTCAGGGTCCTGGGATCGAGCCCTGTGTTGGGCTCCTCACTCATTAGGGAGCCTGCTTCTCCCTCTGCTGTTCCCCCTGCTTGTGCTCTCTCTCAAATAAATAAATAAAATCTTAAAAAAAAAAAGGTGGACAAAAGCTTCTAATAGACCTTTCTCTGAAGATATACAAATGGAAAATAAATACATGAAAATATGCTCAACATCATTAGCCATGAAGGAAATGCAAATTAAAATGACCATAGATACCACAGCATGCCCGGTAGGATGACTAGACTCAAAAAGACTGATGCCCTGCCCATCTCTGCTTGAGTCTCAGCATGCCTCTGGGTTTGTGACAACAGCAAGGGCTAGGAGCCTTGGGTTATCTGGAAACAGCTCTTCAGGCAAGGAAGCCTCTGCACACATGTCACGGGCCTCAGAAAGAGTGTCCAAAAGGAAGCACCTAAGAGGAGCCTGAGGACACCATCACACTGTATTTCTAGCATCCTCCTGGTTTCCCATAACAACCGTCTCAGACTTTCTGGCCTCTTCTCAAATCTCAGGTTGCCCTCCACCCACAGCCTCCCTCATGGTCTACAGAAGACTGAATTCTATTGCCCATCGGCAGAGACAGAAGAAACCTCTGCTTCCTCCCACTGTTCCATTAAGATGGTGGTGCTGAAAGGTTTTGGTCTCAGGACTCTTTCACTCTTAGAAATTATTGAGGACTCCAAAGAACTTCTGCATATAGGCATGATATCTATTGGTATTAACTGTATTAAAGATTACCACTGAGAAATGTAAATATATTTATTAGTTTAAAAATGAAAAGAATAAACCCATTACATGCTAACATAAATAACCTATTTTTAAAAAATTATCTATATTTTCTAAAACTAAAATTACTAATGAGAAGAGTGGCATTATTTTACATTTTTGCAAACCTCGTTCATGTCTGGCTTAACAGACGAATTTTCAATAGAATACCTGCCTCTGCAGTCGATCAATACGTTGTTCTTGTTTGACATATATGACGAAAATATGGCCTGACATGGACATGCATTAGAAATGGTGGTGGGGGGAGGGGGCGCCTGGTTGGCTCAGTCGGTTGAACAGCCAACTCCTGATTTCTGCACAAGTCGTGATCTCGTCTCTGGGTCCTGGGATCGAGCCCCGTTTCGGGCTCTTCGCTCATTCCAGAGTCTGCTTGGGGACTCTCTCCCTCTCCCTCTGCCCCTCCCCCCTGCTTTCTCTCTCTCTCTCTCAAATGGATAAATAAATCTTAAAAAAAAAAAAAGGAATGGTGGGTGGGTTGGAGATGGGGCTATTTTACAAGTCTTTTAAGAGAGTTGCCCATATTCTTTGATATATTGAAACTTGATAAATAGTTTCTTAGTCTAGTTGCAACATGGAATCTGAAACCATACAAATGAACTTTGTGTTTTCTGTTACATTAAAATCCCTTCACCTGTCTTATGCTTTGTTTATTTGTTTTGTTTTTTAAAAGATTTTATTTAGTTATTTGTGTGTGTGAGAGAGAGAGAGACAGAGCACAAGCAGAGGGAGAAGCAGGCTTCCTACTGAGCAAGGAGCCCGGTGTGGGACTCGATCCCAGGACCCTGGGATCATGACCTGAGCTGAAGGCAGATGATTAACTGACTGAGCCACCCAGGCATCCCCTGTCTTATACTTTGAATGCATCTTTCACCCATGCCATGATTTTGTAACATTATGCATTGATCATTTGGAAAATATCGGTTCACTGATATAAATCATCCAGATGTTAACACACTTCACTATAAAACAAATTTCAAAATCACCTTTGTAGGGTGCCTGGGTGGCTCAGTTGGTTGGGCGACTGCCTTCGGCTCAGGTCATGATCCTGGAGTCCTGGGATCGAGTCCCGCATCGGGCTCCCTGCTTGGCCAGGAGTCTGCTTCTCCTTCTGACCTTCTTCCCTCTCATGCTCTCTCTCTACCATTCTTTCTCTCTCAATAAATAAATAAAAATCTTAGAAAAAAATAAAAAAAATAAAAATCACCTTTGTAATATCACCATTGATCTCATGAGAAAATTGTGTTCATTTCTTTGTTTATTTAGAAAAGTCTTTAAGTCTTGGGACGCTCTCAAGCTCCCATGGGGCCCCAGGGTTTTGTGGACCTCACTTTGAGAACTGTTTTAAGAGTTGATTATTAACTACTGATGAGGTGGTTAGCTTCTGTTCTAATTACCTTTTCTAACCAAGGTTGAGTTCAAGCATATGGGGTTTGTAATTTTGTTTCCACCATTTACTTTGTTAAAGTCCTCTTGCTACTCTTGTCTTTATGACTGTGGGAGTCCTTACCTGTATCTTTAGCATCTGATACTGTGCCTGGTGTATAGACAGTGCTCAAAATACACATGCTGAATGGACAACTAGGAGGGAAGCAAGGAGGGATGAAGAAAGGAGGAAAGGGGAGGGCGAGGGAGGGAGAAGGGAACCCACCCCGGATACCTCACTGGCCCGGACTGGCATAGACCTCAAGTAAAGCCTGACCCCTAGTGGAACTGGTTTGTTGCGTGAGCCCGACTGAGAACGGTGCAAAGAGAAAGCAATTTTATTATTTCTCAACTTGACCCCTTCAGGTCCATTCTGTTAGCTTGTTTTTCTCTGTCCCTGTGCGAAAGGCTGAGCATATTCCATAACATTCCTACTCCTCAGGAATCAACATTTTACTAGTAAAGGATTTGATTCCTGGCTTTTTAAGTCTGTAAAAATGATTTTTTTAAAAAAGATTTTATGTATTTGTCAGATAGAGAGAGCAGAAGCAGGGGAAGCAGGCTCCCCGCTGAGCAAGACCAATGCAGGACTCGATCCCAGGACCCTGGGATCATGACGCTTAACCAACTGAGCCACCCAGGCATCCCCATAAAATTGATTTTTTTCAGTCTCCAGAGTTGATTAGGCCCAGAGAAGTGATTCTTTTTTTTTTTTTAAGATTTTATTTATTTGAGAGAGAGAATGAGATAGAGAGAGAGAGCATGAGGGGGGGAGGGTCCGAGGGAGAAGCAGACTCCCCGCCGAGCAGGGAGCCCGATGTGGGACTCGATCCCGGGACTCGAGGATCATGACCTGAGCCGATGGCAGTCGCTTAACCAACTGAGCCACCCAGGTGCCCCCCAGAGAAGTGATTCTGATGCAAACTCATGATCGATAACAAATGTGAAGGTATTTTGTTAGCTATAAATCTGTTACAAAGTGTTAGTTTCTTTTTTAAATTGAGATATAATTGACATATAACATTGTGTAAGTCTCAGGCATACGTTTCCATATTACAATATGATTACCACCATAACCTTAGCTAACACCTCTATCATGTCACATAATTACCATCTCTTTTGTGTGGTGGGAACAATTAAGATCTAGTCTCTTAGCAACTTTGAAGTTTATAATACACTATTATCGGTTATCACTGTGCTGTGCATAAGATCCCCAGGACTTATTTATCTGCTAGTTGCAAGTATGTACACTCGAACATCTCCCTAGTTCCCTCACTGGTTAGTTTCTTTTACTATGAGACTGATGTACAAGTCCCAGAGCTAATTTATGCATTCGTGATTTATGATGCAGTTCATCCTATTCAGGTTCCAAAACCCTGACAAAACAAATTATTAATCGGAAGCTCCTTGGTGGGCGTGGATTCAGAGTGAAAAACGTATCAAATGGGCTCAGCAGATATTTACCACAAGCCGTGAAGAGTCTAATGAGCCCTAGTTCATTACTCTGTATTGTGCACTGTTTCCTGTGCCAGGAATCACCAGACACTGTATTTGTAGCTCTTCTTCAGAGTAATGCCCATTCTTCCTGTCCTTCCTCCATTTTCTATTCATTGTTTCTTTTTCTTACTGTGTTGGAAAAGCCTCTAATGTTGGTAACCATTTTCTATTGGTTGTTTCTTTTTCTTACTGTGTTGGAAAAGCCTCTAATGTTGGTAACCATTTTCTATTGGTTGTTTCTTTTTCTTACTGTGTTGGAAAAGCCTCTAATTTTTGTAACATATTTTCCAATTTGTCTTTTATTTTATTACTTTATTTATAGTATTTTCTTTTTGGCCTGGTGATGTCTAAGATTTTTTTTTTTAATTTTTATTTTTAAAGATTTTATTTATTTGACACAGAGAGACACAGCGAGAGAGGGAATACAAGCAGGGGGAGTGGGAGAGGGAGAAGCAGGCTTCCCGCGAGCAGGGAGCCCGATGTGGGGCTCGATCCCAGGACCCTGGGATCATGACCTGAGCCGAAGGCAGATGCTTAACGACTGAGCCACCCAGGCACCCCAAGATTTTTTATCTAATGTATATGCTGAAATATTTATTTTGAGTGAAACTAGAAATCATGGCACTTTTATATAATATGAAGCAATATTTTGGTATTTATTTCTGTCATATCAACTAGGAATCCCTTTACCAGCAGAAAAATGTTTGATGCATATCAGAAAAGTTACATAATTAAAAGATTTATTAATATTTTAATATTGATTTTAAATATTTCATTATCAGTTTATAATTTTAATCATTTACTGGTGATGCTCAAGATTAGCATGTGTCAAAAAGTGAAAGAAAATGTATGAAAGAAAAAATATAGTCGAGAAAATTCTATTCATAAACTTACTTTAATTCTGTGGATTGGTAAAATGAATTGCCATTGTATGATTTTAGTTGGTCCATCTCATGGGAAAATGAGTGTTTCTTGTGAACGTAGTGTACAAACCTCTATGTCATAATTCTGCATTTTTGCTCTCTGTGGGGCCTCTAATGGGTATTCAAGAAATATTTGGACCCAAAATTTTCAGTTAATTAAGAAATGTATTTGTCACAAATTTTAAAATAAACATAAAGCTGAATCTTTAAAAATTAATGATAATTGGGGCACCTGGATGGCTCAGTCAGTTAACTGTCCGACTCTTGATTTCAGCTCAGGTCTTGATCTCGGGCTCATAAGTTCAGGCCCCACATTGGAGCCCAGAGTGGAGCCCAGAGTGGAGCCCAGCATGGAGTCTCTTTAAAAAAAAAAAATAATGATAATGTTTTCATATTGATGGGAGGGATTACACTGATATCTGTCATGAGGTATTTATATACACCTTGATGAAATGCTTAAGTTACTAGGTTACGCTCAACACCTTTATTGGTTTATTTCCTCAGACTTGACCAGTGGATTTAGAGATTCACAGTGATGAGTCAGAGTGATGGCAGGTGCTGGGTGCCCATCAGATGGTGTTGTATCACAGAGAAATGATGGGCAGAGCTCACTGGTGCCTGCATTCAGCGAGTAATCCAACCAGCATGTCACGCATATGTTGCCATGGAGAAGGATTCCTACTCCAGTCTGGCTTCATTCAGTCCTGGAAATTCATTCTTCATGTTCTACAATCATCTGCATATGGTGTAAAAATATGCCCAACAACATGCCACTGATTTTATTCTTGAGCAAATGAAGAACCATCAAATGTGGGGAAAGAGCCAAACTTCACAATTAGTTGTTTGCACAGTTGTCCCTTACTCTTAAGATATCCTGATAGCCTTTTTCCCGCCTCCCTCCCCCTGCATTAAAACTTGAGACATTTTGGACCCGAAGGAATGGGTAAGACAATTCACTTGAGGACTATTAAACAGGCCATTTGAAATGATAAAAACAATCCTTAGTTTGCATTATTGGCATGATAAAATAATGCTTGTCTTTGAAAAATATATGCCTTGGTTAATTCAGAAACAGTATAATGAAACAAAAATCATTTTTTGATGACAGTTCAAGTAAAATTAGTTCCTCATCCTCAGTACAAAGTGATCTGAAAGAAAAACAAGCCCAAATTCTCTAAATCATGAATCTCTGTAAAAAAAAAAAATGTTAGGTTTGGGGCGCGTGGGTGGCTCAGTCAGTTAAGCTGCCGACTCTTGATTTTGGCTCAGGTCATGGTCTCAGGGTGGTGAGCTTGAGCCCAGCATCACTCTGCTGGGTGTGGAGTCTGCTTAAAGATTCTCTCTCTTCCTCTGCACCTCCGCCCCCCACTCCACTTTCACTCTCTCTCTCCATCCTTCTCCAAAAAAAAAAAAAAAAAAAAGTTTCTCTATTCTCCTGCAGTATATTCCAAATTTTGATGGAGCTACCATTAATGGACTGGAGCTATCTCAACCTTGGGCACACCACTTAAATTTTGGGAGCTTAGTTCCTTCACAGTGTTGCTGAAGGGAAGCTGAAAGCATTTGTAAACTGCAAAATGTTATAGAAATGCTGGCGGCACATATTAGTTGATACCAATTTAGAAGAAAATTGTTCAAAGGTTAAGTCTATTCCTCTTAGCTACCATGTTAGATATTACTATATTACAGTAATATATATATATGTTTTGGTAGTATTCATTACTATGCTATGTTACTATATATTTCAGTAGTATCTATTACTGTATTACTTATTGAGAGTAACATGCTAGTGAGGTGACAATACTCCAAGATTAAACCACAAAATCTTTGAAATGTATGTACAATTTTTTTAAAGATTTATTTATTTATTTATTTATTTATTTATTTATTTATTTGGTGGAGGGGGGAGAGAGAGAGGGGGGGAGGGGGAGGGGCAGAGGGAGAGGGAGAAGCAGACTCCCCACTGAGCAGGGAACCCAACTTGGGGCTCCATCCCAGGACCTGGAGATCATGACCTGACCCAAAGGCGGATGCTTAACCAACTGAACCCCCCAGGCGTCCCAAGCAACTTTCTAAAAAATTTAACTATTATGGGGTACTTGGGTGGCTCAGTTGGTTAAGTGCCTTTGGCTCAGGTCATGAACTCCAGACGCTGGGATCCAGCCCCCTAATGGGCTCCTTACTCCGCGGCGAGTCTGCTTGTCCTCCTCCCTCTGCCCCTCCCCCTGCTCATGCTCTGTCTCTCTCAAATAAATAAATAAAATCTCTAAAAAATAGATATGTAACTATTGAGAATGTAGGTAGGGTAGGCACTCGGTGGCCACTGTACAGACTCACCTCCATTCACTTGGGCATCTCGTTCTGCTTCCTCTGCAAGCTTATCTGACAAACCCGATATGGCTGAGATTGAGCAATCTGTCAGATGGCAATGGAAGGAGACAGAAACTCAAGAGAAGCACCCACTGAACAGGGGAAGCAAGCAGGTGAATCGGAATGAGGCGAGCGCCACCAATATGCACTGTACCTTCCACCGGGATTGCCTTCGTGTTTTACTGCTTTTAGCTGTTTAACTTTGCAAGATGCAAAGAGGTTGGATCAAGTTTAAATGACTGTACTACCCCTTTTCACATCAAAGAATGGAGAAGTACTGACAACGAGCCGTGCCTGTCTCTCCCATCTGCCCGCTGGTTGGCAGGGAAGGAAAAGAGCCTGCCTGTTGGTGAAGAAAGAAGCTGGTGGGATGACAGTGAAATCTAGAGTAAAAACCAAGCTGGTCCAAGGTGTCCTGCAGGCTGTAAAATGCAGTTTAGTCAGTGCCATTTTTTTTGTTGTTGTTCCAATGATCTTAATTATTGGAACACATGATTTTGACTCTGCAAAGAAAAAGTTTTAAAACCCGAGAAAAAAATGTAACAAGATGCCTGTGAAACTTGTGGTTTAATATTACATTCCAAGACTCTGAAATCTATGTAAACCAAATGGTTTGATCACATTTTTTCCCGAAATGACCACACTATCAAAGAGCATCTGGCAGGCTTTTGGAGACCGCTTATGCATGTGGACGGTATTTGCAACCCCACGTTAATGCAATGGAAGCCGTCTCCACAATGGGCACACAATGGGAAGACCTCTTGACTGCCGCGACGGTCAACCTGGGTTAACAAAACTTTTACCAGCCCTCCAGTATATCACACAGCAATTTGAATCCTTCTGGTAACCTCAGTGCAGCCTCTCTTTTAAACAGAGTTGGATGTCTTGAGTCAGAAGTATATATTATTAGGGGTGCGTGGGTGGCTCAGCCGGTTAAGAGTCTGACTCTTGATCCGGGCTCAGGTCTTGATCTCACAGTCATGAGGTTAAGCCATAGGTTAGAGCCTACTTAAAAAAAAAAAAAAAAAAAAAGAAGTCTATATTATTACTGATCATTTTACGGATGGAAGAAATTAGATGAAAGTGAAAGATGCTCCCAAGGTCACAGAGCAAGTGTGATTTCCATCTGAATTGAATTTGGTCTCTGTACTTGGGTGTGGTGCGATGTGTGTCAGGTGGAGCAAACAGTTTTTCACTTTTTTAATTTACAGGAAACTCAGTTAATTTTATATGCCCTTTTCTGGTATTGTCGTTTGATTTCTCGCTTTTATCACATGACATTCAAACCAGACATCTGAGCCACACTTACCAAGTTTTAACCTTATATAAAACTGCAGAAAGCCACAGCATGGGGACAAGCCACTAGCTGGCCTGTAGGTTGGAAGGAAGCATAAAGCACCCGTGACTGAATCAAAGTGAATGGAACATGAATCATCCAAAGCACTGCTCGGCCTCCTATGAACTCGAATAGTATTGACTCAGTAACCTATATTCTCCTCTGCTTACTCCATTAGCTCGCTTTGGTTCCGTGTTAAATAACGTGGATCCTCGATGTAAAACACTTCCTTTAAAATCTGTGCTTCTTTAGTTGTGTGTGGGAGGAACATTGTCATAAGCACATAAAAACAAGGGGGTAGATGTTGAGAGAAGTAGAAAGGGGGAAAAAATCCTGTCTCATAAACATGGTTCTGATTATGTATTCAAGGAGAGCAGTTAAAATGGTTTGGCAATCTTAGGAAGAAAGGAAACCTAAGAATAATTATCATGCAAATCCTGAATATTTATTGACAGCCAAGACAGGTGACTGAATTTCTTTACTGTCACTGGCTGGATGCAAATACCTCCTCTCTCTCCTGAGTGGCAGGGGGTGGGATGGACAGATTCCAAATGAAACCACCAGCTTCTTTCAACTTGAGATCAGGAAGCACACTGAGCAAATTTGTGAAAAGTTCAGCTAGTCTTTCTTGTCTTTATTTATTTTTAAAAATTTTATTTATTTATTTGAAAGAGACAGAGAGAGAGCAAGAGCAGGGGAAGGGGCAGAGGGAGAGAGACACAGACTCCCCACTGAGCGGGGAGCCCGATGCGGGGCTCGATCCCAGGACCCCGAGATCATGACCTGAACTGAAGGCAGATGCTTTATCATCTGAGCCACCCAGGCGCCCCTCTTGTCTTTACTTAAAAAAAAAAAAATTACACATAATTAAAAGAAGACACACAACATAAAAGTGCCCATTTTCACCATTTCTAAGTGCACAAGGTACATTCACATTGTTGTGCAACCAATCTCCAGACCTTTTTATCTTTCGAAGCTGAAACTCTGTACTCATTCAACAACAACACCCCTCCTCACCTCCCCTGGTAGCCACCATTCTACTTTCTGTCTCTGAATTTGATACCTTTAGATCCCTCATATAAGTGGAATCACACAGTATTTGTCTTTTTGGACTGGCTTATTTATTTCACTTAGCATAATGTTCTCAGGGTTCATCCACGTGGTAGCATGTGACAACATTTTCAAGGTTGAATGATATTCCATTGCATGGATATATCATATTTGTTTATCCAGTCATCTGTTGATAGACCTTTGGGTTGCTTCTACCTCTTGGCTTTTGTGAATAATGCAGCTGTAAACATGGGTGTGCAAATCTCTTTGAAATCCACCTTTCATTTCCTTTGATATATCCCCAAAAGTGGCACTGCTGGATAGTATGGTAGTTCTATTTTTAATTTTTTGAGGAACCTTCATACTGTTTTCCAAAATGGCTGCACCAGTTTACCTTCCCACCAGCAGTGCATGAGGGTTCCTTTTTCTCCATATCCTCAGCAACACTTATTTCCTTCCTTCCTTCCTTCCTTCCTTTCTTCCTTCCTCCCTCTTTCCCTCCCTCCCTCCCTTCCTTTTTTTTTTCTTTTTTTTTTTAAAGATTTTATTTATTTATTTGTCAGAGAGAGAGAGAGCACTCTCTCAAGCAGGGGGAGCGGCAGGCAGAGGGAGAAGCAGTCTCCTGCTGAGCAAGGAGCCCAATGTGGGGCTCGATCCCAGGACCCCAGGATCATGACCCGAGCCGAAGGCAGACGCTCAACCGACTGAGCCACCCAGGTGTCCCCTTCCTTCCTTTTTTAATAGAAGCCATCATAATGGGTATGAGGCAATGTCTCATTGTGGTTCTGATTCACATTTCCCATATGATCTGTGATGTTAAGCTTCCTCTTATATGCTTGTTGGCAGTTACATACCATCTTTGGAGTAATGGCGATTCAGCCTTTACTAGGCGCACTCTTTCTCCATCTGAGTGGACCTCCTCCCTCTTTCTTGTCCATCTCCTTTCCTATTTAAATCCACCTATATCCTAAAAGAGGAGTTGTGGCAGCCTCCAAAGGTATGTATAAGAAGACAAAATGAAATCGCTGAGGAAATGGGGTAAAGGAAAGCACAAGGAGGAAAAGAAGGTGAAGCTAGCAGGAGGGGGAGCGCACAGGTGCTTTTCTAAGTCCTCTCTAGTTGCTGTGGCTGCAAGTTCCTTAGCAGCTGGACAAAGTGGGGAGTCATTTACCATAAGGTAAACCCAAACCAGCTTCTCCAAAGGGCCCAGTCTTTCCTGTTGCTGCACCTGAGAGGTTTTCCCGCTGGGTCCTTACCTAGGGGACCCTGAAAGATGCTGAAGCCCACATCCTCCATTCCTTCCTCACAGAAAATTCAATAGCAGTTTTCATAGTGGCTCTTTCTTAAACATTCCACCATAGCAGGCAGTGGCTCATTCAGAGACTGATCAGCTCATTCAGTAGGGCAGGGGGAGTGAATTCAAACTTCCCTTGCCTGTTTGTTCTGTTTGGACCCCTAATGGGTTAGATGATGCCCACACCTCTTAGGGAGGGCCATCTGTCTTTACCAAGTCCATTGATTCGAATGCTAATTGCTTCTGAAACACCCCTGACGGACAAGCGGGGACATAATGTTTATGCAGCTACCTGGGCATCCTGGGGCCCAATCAAGCTGACACATGAAACTGACCATCACACCTCCCTTGGCTTACTCCTTCCCCAGTCCAAATCCCCAGTATACTCTGTCACTGGTCCTGCTATCCCCAGGCTCTGCCCAAACAACCTAACTGACTTATTGTTACCCAGAGCAGGGGTTTCAAGCCTTTCCATGTCAAGGCGCGTAGAGAAAATTAAACATTTTTATTGCACCCAAGTGTTAACTAGAGGGATTTGAGGGTGTATGCATGGGGCTTGGTGAAAAAAATTACTTTTTCTTTATATAATTATAACAAAAAAATAAAATGCTAGACATTTAGGAAGATATGAAATAGTTAATTTGCAAAAAATTTCCAAATAATGCATCTTCCGTTTTTTTTATTGGGGCATAACTTATATACAGTATAGTGTACAGATAAATATATGATGAATTTTTACACAAACGTACATGCATATATAATCACTTCCTAGATAGAGATGTGGAACATTCCACCATCCCAAGAAACTCCCTTCTGCTCTGCTTCTAACTCATAACCCTCAAAGGTTAAATGCCATTCTGACCTGTATCATTATATATCATTTTTGCCTATTTTTGAACTTCATGTACCCAGAATCAAGGAATATGCACTCTGTAACTGATTTCTCTCATTCAACATCACATCTGTGTGATTGATGAATGAACTGTATTGTCTTTTCCTTGTTATGTAATATTCTATTAATTAACATAACACTAGTAATTCATACATTCTGCTGCTGAGAACCTTACAGGTTTTTCCAGTTTTGGGGCTATTTTAATTAAAGCTGCTGTGAATATTCTTGAAATATGTCTTTGGGAGCACCTAAAGTCTCATTTCTTTGGAACATACCCAGGAGGGAACTGGATTGTTTAAACTTTCTATTATTGCCTTTCTTTTGTTTGTTTGTTTGCTTGCTTGCTTGTTCTATCAGTTACTAAGAGAAATTGTTAAAATCTCCAACTTTGATTGTGGATTTGTCTATCTCTCCTGGTAGTCTGACAGGTTTTGTTTTATTTAATTTGAAGCTGTGAAGTACATACACATGTAAGATTAAAAAAAAATCTTCCTAATGAAGTTATTCTTTTATTATTATGAAAGTTCTCTCTTTATCCCTCATTTGCCATTTGGGATATTCACCATCCCTTCCTACAGAAACCAGCATCAATATCTAGGTTCCCTGTTTATGTTGTTCACACATAAAGTTAAAAAATATTAATTAGATAACTCACTTGTGTCAAATTTCTGTATAGTTGGGATTACATTTGTCTGCCTGTACCAGAAAAGCCAAAAATAACAGTGGATTAAATAAATTGCCATTTTATTTCTCTCTCATATAAAAGGAATCTGGAAGTAGGCAGTTTAGGACAGAATGGGCAGTTTCACACAGTTGTCAGGGACTCAGGCTCATGTCTCTGTTAGCAGAGGCTTCCAGACGTGAGATCACCTCATGGTCCAATAGGGCTGCTTGGAGCTCCAGCCCTCGTGTTGCATTCCAGGCAGCAGGGAAGAAGAGAGAAGAGTGTAACCTCACTTCTGCTTACATTCTGTTGGTAAAATTTAGATGCATAGCCACACCCAACCTCAAAGGATCCTGGGAACTGTCATCATTGTTTATGGGTGTATATATAACAGTTTCTGTTACCATGTTTATTTGGTATTTCTTTCAAGACTGCTACCTTTCTTGTTGGGTTCTTTTGGCCCTCAGGCTTTCCATCCTGGGCCACTTGTCTTGCTGTATCAAAGGGACCACCTCACTCGTCATGGTTGGGAGAGGTTTGCAATTTGTATAGAATGAGGCTGACCTGTGGCCACCCTGTAGGTTTCCCGACTTGTGTCTCCTTCACCTACCAGTGACGGTGCTGCCAGTGAGGGGATCGGAAGGCCACCCGCCACCCTCCCCACAAAGTTTACAACCATAACATGGGAGGACCTGGGATGTTGCCAGTCCCCCTGAGAGGCTCCAAATGAGAAAAGTAGATCTTTTCAGGGTTTTATTGTGGTTCTAGATTAAGAAACCTGAGACATAAACACAAGGTGAATTGAAATGCATTATTCTTGTTCCCAAGCTGCCCCTGTCTTTCAGTGGCTTGCTATAAAGTCTTGATTCATTTAATTCAATAACAGAAGTCTTGATATAATGATAACAGCTAACACTTACTACATGCTCGGCATCTTACTTGTAATATTATTATCCCATTTCACACACCAGACAACTGATGCACAGAAAAGTTAAGTAACTTCCTGAGGTCACACAGCCAATAAGTGGCAGATTCCTGAGCTTCTATTCTGAGAGAATCACTGGTTCTCCGTCATACTGCCTCTTGAGGAAAATTGGAAGAGTTATGGCACAATTTTGAAAGCAAAGTGAAACTTGTTTGAAATATCCCAAAATACTGGTTTCAAGCAGCATAACTTTCTAGCTTCCTTCCTAGTGTTCACTCTTTCATCCCCATCAGGGGGTTTAGAGTTAGGAAGAACAGTGAACGCGGTACTTCACTTACCATCTCAGGTCTCACCTTCCCTCTCAACAGCTCAGCCCGCCCCGTCTTCTTCCTCAGAGGACCTTGCTCTGGGCTCCCAGAGGCTCTCATTACCACTGAGGTCTTAGCTGTCAGTCACTGAAGCCAACTCGCCCATTGGCTGGCAATCTCTGAGGTGGACACGCCCATTGGCTGGAAATCTCAGAGGCGGCCATGCCCATTGGCTGGCAATCTTTAAGGTGGACACGCCCATTGGGGGGCAATCTCTGAGGAGGACATGCCCATTGACTGGCCATCTCTGAGGTGGACACGCCCATTGGCTGGCAATCTCTGAGGCGGCCATGCCCACTGGCTGGCAATCTCTGAGGTGGATACGCCCATTGGCTGGCAATCTCTGAGGCGGCCATGCCCACTGGCTGGCAATCTCTGAGGTGGCCACGCCCATTGGCTGGCAGTCTCTGAGGTGGACATGCCCATTGGCTGGCAATCTCTGAGGCGGCCATGCCTAAGAAGCAGGGATCTGGCCATAGAATTGTAAGTGTGGATGAAGCTTGTGCGGGTAAGAGTTATTACTTCAAGTCCCTTCTTAAACCATTCTGAAAGAGGACTTCAACTATGTCCATTTTGACCTCAGTCTGTACTTTTTTTTTATTTCTTTTTTTCTCTTTAAATTTTTTATTGTTATGTTAATGACCATACATTACATCATTAGTTTTTGATGTAGTGTTCCATGATTCATTGTTTGTGTATAACACCCAGTGCTCCATGCAGAACGTGCCCTCTTTAATACCCATCACCAGGCTAACCCATCCCCCCACCCCCCTCCCCTCTAGAACCCTCAGTTTGTTTCTCAGAGTCCATCATCTCTCATGGTTCGTCTCCCCCTCCAGTTTCCCCCCCTTCATTCTTCCCCTCCTGCTATCTTCTTTTTTTTTTCTTAACATATATTGCATTATTTGTTTCAGAGGTACAGATCTGTGATTCAACAGTCTTGCACAATTCACAGTGCTCACCATAGCCCATACCTTCCCCAGTGTCTTATCACCCAGCCACCTCATCCCTCCCACCCCCCACCACTCCAGCATCAGTCTGTACTTTCTAATGAAGTTCTTCTGTCCAGTTAATCTCTTAACTCAGGCAAATGACCCTGTGGACAAAGCATCCCCTGATGGGAACTGAACTACCCCCTCAAGCAACAGGGACTGCCCTGATGCCAGCAAGATCCTGCATGATTGACCCAAGACAATGATCCACCTGACCTTCACTGTCCACCTGCACGTACCCACCGACCTGTGTCCCACATTCTGCTTAGCTACAACTGCAAGTATTGTCAGCACCTTGGAGACAGTTTTTGAGACATCAGTTCACCGCCTTCCCAGTGTTGGCCTCCCTGAAGTAAATTCCTTTCTTGTTTCGTCACCACCAGTCTCTCGGCCTTTGGATTTCCTCAGTGGTGAGTGGCCAAACCTTGTCTTTTTGGGGACCCCTGGAGCCAGGGGCTCTTGCATCCTTGGGCTCCTCTGGTTACAATCTCAGATCCAACTTTCCCTCCTACTTGCCCTTCTCTAGCCACATTTTTCTCTGGGTAAAATAAAATTTATATTTTTCTTTATTGTATATCATAATGATAAGGCTTCAAAGTCCCTGAGTTACATGTTATGGAATATCCAAACCACAGCAGCCAGAATATTCCCATTCTCACCCAGATTTCACGGAGGAAGCTCATTTCCTTTTAGAGAGTGTAGGGGCCAAGGCTGTCCCAAAATGTGCCACTTTGGCATATTGATTATTTTAAAAGTTACTCAAGAGATACTCGGACACTCAGGCCCTCCCCTGAGAGCAGGCAAGAACTCTCCCTGTGGAAGTTGCCCTCCCTGTACTCAGAGACAGAGACATTCTTGGCACCGGAGCCGGAAGATTCGGAGCCCAGAAGACTGGGTAAACAACACCTGTTACTTTTTACTAATGTACTACTCCAGCCCAAATTCTGTGTAGAATTCCTTACTAATAATGGAAGCTCCCAAAGTTGACTTGTCTTTGTTCTGTCAATTCCTCACAGATTTATTGTCTCCATGTCTAAAAAACATAACAACTGCCTCCCTTGGTCATTTCTTTAGGTCTCAGTTGCATTACTGGGCCTCCATGAGCATGTAATAAAACTTTTCTCTACTCTTAATCTGTCTCATGTAAGTTTAATTCTTAGTCTAGCTAGAAGACCTTGAGGTGGAGAATTCCTTCCTTCCCTTCAAGAGTGAAGCGCTCCTTGCATCCCAGAGGGCTCCTCGGTGCAAGTGACCTTCAGCAATGCATTCCCTTAAGAGAAAGCAGATGCCCCAAGGCAGAGAGATTCTCAAACTTGCCAAGGATCAGAGTGCTCTGCAGGGGGTTTGTTGAAACACAGATGGCTGGGCCCCACCCTCGGACTGGCTGATTCCACTGGGGTGGGGTCTGAGAATTCCCAAGCCTATCAAGTTCCCCAGGAGCCTGCTGCCATGGCCCAGGGGCCATGCTCCTGACAGTGCTGCTCTGAAGGCCCCCTCCCTCACTTCCTGATGCCGCGGCTCAGCTTCTGCGGGTGGCCAGGGTCAGGGGTTGAGCCAGCTGTCCCTGTTGTCGCCAGCCATACAGGCATTCCGGGGAGACCAAGGGGTACCTGGAGCATGGCCCAACTTTGTGGATGTTCTACTTTACCTCTGTCAGAGATGAAGGGAGGGAAAGGCGCCAGGATGACAATTTTCAAGGGTCTTTTTCAACATCTTGCCACTTAGCTTAAGTTTAGAGGAATTCATTGCTTACTTAGCTGGCCCAGAACTTGCCTTTCTCTTTGTTTATTCATTATTAATACTATTGTAACTGGGGCACAGGGAAGCCAGAGCACCTGGCTCCAGGGGTCCCCAAAAAGACCAGGTTTGGCCACTCACCACTGAGGAAATCCAAAGGCCGAGAGACTAGTGGTGGCTAAACAAGAACACCGGCAAGGTTGTAGACTGATGTCTCAAACACTGTCTCCAAGGTGCTGACAATACTTGCAGTTGTAGCTAAGCAGAATGTGGGACACAGGTCGGTGGGTACGTGTAGGTGGACAGTGAAGGTCAGGTGGATCATTGTCTTGGGTCAATCACGCAGGATCTTGCTGGCATCAGGGCAGTCCCTGTTGCTTGAGGGGGTAGTTCAGTTCCCATCAGGGGATGCTTTGTCCACAGGGTCATTTGCCTGAGTTAAGAGATTAACTGGACAGAAGAACTTCATTAGAAAGTACCGACTTGAGGTCCAAACAAAGGTAGGTACTTGAAGTCCTCTCTCATGATCTGGGGCAATGAAAGTGTGGATCTCACATTTTATACAACAATGCCGGGTTAGTAATTTACTGGGATCCTGGGATGGTCTTCCGGAAGCTCATGGAGAGCAGCAAATCTTTGCCATTTTTGCTAGGTTAAAAAAGAAAAATCACAGAAAGTAGAATACGTTCATTGTAAAAAATTCAACTGGTATGAACCTGTACAGAGCATACAATGAGTTTCCTTTCCCCGAGGCACCTGCTGCTAAAGTCTAAAGGCGTTTCCTTTGGATCTATTTTTGAGCAAATATTCAGGGCTGATACCTGGCTGGTTCCCAACTCCAGGGCTGCAGTAGTTACTAAAGTATTGAAATGCTTCTAAGAGCATTGGTAAGCAGCCTCTGCCTGAATAACCCCCCTCCCCCACCCCCACCCTGTCCCCGGCTCTGTCTTCCAGGTTTCACACTGCAGGGCATGCATTTAAGTTGGAGTTTTTTTGTGAACTCAAGTCAAAGGAAATCTGGAAGGGTGGCTGGAAGCCCACAGTACCCACAGGCAGCTGGAGAACAGACTGAGAAACCGAGAGGAACCAGAAGGTTCTGGGGGCAGGAACCACTGGAAAATTCAGGCAGCCCTTAGAGAAAATGGATTCAATCCTCCTCTGTCGGTCTCGTCCCTTTGCTCAAGGGTCTGATCCCAAGGACAAGGTGTCTGATTGGCCTAGCTTGGACCGGGTGCCCTCCCTTTGACTCAGGTTGGACAAGGTACCCTAATGAACCCATAAAGAGACTAGTTCCCCGAAGCAAACAGGTGCTGTTACTATAAGAGGGGAGAATGCATAATGAGCAAATCAACCAAACCCTAGCTTATGGCTTAATTTTCATAATTGTTAACTTAAAAAATTTATATTGAAACACTTTTTCAAAAGATTTATTTATTTAAAAGAGAGAGAGCGCGAGAGTGCATGAGCTGGGGGAGGGAGAGAGAGAATTCCAAGTAGACTCTGCACTGAGCACAGAGCTGGACGTGGAGCTCGATCTCATGACCCCGAGATCATGATCTGAGCCGAAATCACGAGTCAGATGTTCAACCGACTGAGCCATCCAGGCGCCCCACCTAAATACTTTTTAAAAAGAGATTTGGATGGTTTACAAGAAGGAACATTTTTAGTCAATCAAGTGGAAAAAACCAGAAAAACCGAGATAATTAAAATGAGGAATAAAACAGTGACAAATGGTTAATACATTTGATGTGACTGGGCATCTTTTTCTTGAAGTTCCAGGTAGAGCGAAGTTTATAGAGTTCTTGCTATCAGGATGAGTTAGAGCAATTGTTAAGAGAAAGTTTTAGATCGTGGATCACTACATCAAAAACTAATGATGTATTGTATGGTGACTAACATAACATAATAAAATAAAATTGAATTAGAAAAAGAAAGTTTTAGAAAAGCTTAATAGACATTTTTTTCCCCATGCAAGAAATACTGACAGGATAACAGACAGTATCTTTTTTTTTTTAAGATTTTATTTATTTATTTGAGAGAGAGAGAGAGAGCACATGAGAGGGGGGAGGGTCAGAGGGAGAAGCAGACTCCCCGCCGAGCAGGGAGCCCTATGCGGGACTTGATCCCGGGACTCCAGGATCATGACCCGAGCCAAAGGCAGTCGCCCAACCAACTGAGCCACCCAGGTGCCCCAACAGACAGTATCTTTGACAGCAGTTTAATATACAGAGAAGAGATTAAACTCGGTTATTTCTGGGAAGGATTCTGGTGCAGGCAAAAATGTCACATTAGCGTGTACTCCACTGAAAGTAATCCTGTGGAGAAGTGCTTGGAGACTTTATTCGTTCATTTAATAAATGTTGATTGCCTACTTACCATATTCAAGCACTTGCTAAGTGCTGGTGATTCTATGGGGAGCAAAGCAGACATGGTCTTTGTTCTCGGTGTTGACACAAAATGAACAAACGTTTTAGGATCTCTAGGAGTAAGAAAGCATTTTATTGGAGCCCAAGTTAGGACAGCTGCCTGGGAAACACTCTTCAAAGGGAAGAAAGTGCTCTGGAGAATGAACAGTTTTGACAAGGTTATATACTTATTTTACATCTTCTAAAAGCTCAAAAGATTATAGATTAGCAGATAGGCAGGCAGGAATCATGAGTTTTACCAGGAAGGAATGCAGGGAGTGGGAGCATTGATGGGTATCTCGAGGACAAGATCGTTTTCCTTTAGGCTACTCATTCACAAAGCCCGTATACAACGCATGCATGGTGGGCCACAAATTAGGCTTTTGGCTTAGGCAAGTTTATGAACAACCATGCTGACTTAGAAATCGAAAATGGCTTCCCTCCTGTCTTGGGCCTTTAGTTTTTTCTCTCATCATTAGGGAGGCTACAGTCTAGTTTCCAATATTGTGGCGCCTAGCCACAAGTGACTGTTTGAAAACTTAAATTTGTCTCACCCGCACTGAGAAGTGCTGTACATGCAAAACACAACAGATTTTGAAGATTTAGTACAGAAATAGAATTAAGGTATTCTATTAATAATTTTCATATTGGTTACAAGATAAAATGGTATTTTGAATGTAGTGAGTTAAAGAAGAGGGCTTAAAATTAATTTCACCTGTGGCTACTAAAGCACTTTAACTCACACAGGTGGCTCACATTCTGTTTCTCTTGGATAGCACTGGTATAGAGAAAAAAACAATCATCAAACCAAAAAAACAAAAAAAACAAAAAAACAAAAACAAAAAAAACCCCACCTTGTTTTATTATGATTTATAACAAGAAATATATATTTGGTCTCCGTCCCTGTTTCTGACTCACAGCTCCGAGCCATTGGAATTTTCTAAGTGTTGAGGATGGTAAAGTGTCTTTCCTCATGTTAGTGAGTGACTTTTGGAAAGCACCAAAGTCGGGGGCGAAGGGCTGGAGATTGAGTTCAATCACCAACTACCAATGGTTTACTCAATCATGCCAGTGTAATGAAGCCTCCATAAAACCCGCAAAGGACGGGGTTAGGGAACACGTGGAGGTGCCGGGAGGCGGTATGCTCAGAGGGGACATGGAAACTCTGCACCCTTCCCCCACACCTTGCCCTATGCATCTCTTCCAGCTGACTGTTCCTGAGTTAGTATCTTTTTATAAATCAGTGATCTAGTAAGTAGCATGTTTCTTTGAGGTTGGTGAGCTGCTATAGCGTATTCATTGTGCCCGAGGAGGAGGTTATGGAAACTTTTGGTTTAGAGTTGGTCAGAGCACAGGGGACAGCTTGGGCTTGTGATTGGTATCTGAAGCTGGGCGTGGGGAGAAGTCTTGTAGGACTGAGCCCTTAACTGAGCTCACCTGTGGAATCTGAAGCTCTTTCCAGGGAATGTGGGTCAGAATTGAGTTGAATCCTCCGAAACCCTGCTGGAGTCCAAGAGTTGCTTGTTGTTGTGTGGGGCCCCCAGAAACTGTTTATACACACTTATTAATAAATAATTAGACATTGGGTACAAGAGAGGTAAACTAAAGTTAGGGGACTCAAAGTCGAAGATGTTGAGAATGCGATGTCTGGAGGGAGGATTAGGGCTGGGGCATTCTGGGATGCTGATGATTTTGACCTGGGTGGCGGCAGGGAAGGGGGAGACAATGGGTGCATTTCAGATACTTTTAGGTGGTAGGTTGATAGAACTGGGTGATTGGTTGGATGTGGAGACAGGAAGAGAAAGAGAGGAGTTCTGAATGACATCCTGGTGTCTGCTTTAAGAAACCAGGTGGGTGGAGATGCTTTTTACCGAGACATGGAAGAGTGGAGGGGGAAGGTGATCATGGGGAAGGTCAAGAGCTCCATCTTGATCTGTGGAGTCCCAAGACTCAGAAGAGGAGTCTCTATCAAAGGAGACTGAGGAGGTATGGCCAGAGAGGTGGGAGAAAAAGAGAAAGCTTTCTAGAGAGCTGCCAACCTTCTAAGGCATGGACTAAAACGTGCCCAGTGGATCTGGTAATGCAATTTAAATTATTCTTTGAGAAATATGATGAAAATGTATTTTCCCTTTGGAAAAACTGTTAATATAAATATGCTCAGGACTATGGGAAAATTTGAAGAAGAAGAAGAAAAAGCTTTTGCATTTTAAAATTGCTGAGAGTTGGGGGACGCCTGGGTGGCTCAGTCTTTAAAATTGCTGAGAGTATAGCTAGAAAGGACCTGTACTTCTCCCTCTAGTGGCAGGGATCAGGCATGGCTGGTTCTATGTTTAGGGGGACCAAGTGTGAGTAGGTTGATTAAGTCCTTAACACTGAAGTTTTCCAAAGTGAAACTTACCCAACATATTCTTTTTTGGAGACTAATAGTAAAAGTAAACTAAATTTTTACAAGGACAGAAAAGGCAGGAAAAATAGGAAAGAAAAATTTCACTAAAATGACTTCTCAAAAATAGAGGAGATTTGAAAGTCACAGAATTATTTAGGATGGAAAATAATGACTCTTGGCCCTGGAAATGAATCCTCTAACTCATGGCCAGTGAGGATTCTAAGTATCACCTGAAAAGGACTTAGTGTTTAGCAGAACAATTTCAGTTTTTAAAACACATTGCTTAGTTATGACTAAGGATGAGTTCCATGTTCAAAGCTTTTGTGGGCAAAGAGGCTATAGGCTTATCTCTCTCAATTGGAATTTCTCTTACAATTTGAGATTGATTTTCTGGATGTGTTTGAGAAATTTTGTACTAGTTGTAGCTAATGTCAGCTCTAAGTCACAAAAGGAGCTTAAGTTTGAGAAAGTGCCTGGCACTATAAAATCAAGTTTGGAAGCTCTCCAAAGCTCTCCCGTTCCAGGGCCTTGATGTTAAAACCTAGCATCTCACCAACATTTCATTTAACTACTAATTCACCTTAAGTTTATTATCAATGACCTATAGCCTGAGCAAGTTTTGTTGTGTTTTTGTTCTTTTAGGTTAACAGGTTCCATTCTAGAGAGTTCTGTAACTCCTCCAAGTTTATCATTAGAGCACATATGTGAAAGTTGGTGATTTGGGGGTGTCCTGGTATAAGGGGGGTTAATATCTTTTCCTCTCCTGAAATTTTAAAATAAAAATACAATTCTTTGTTAAAATATCCAAGCTTGAACAAATGCTAAGTTCCCTAATAAAGCAAGTTTAAGGGAAAATAAGTTATGCAATATCACTGTAATTGAATTTAAGAATTGGAAATTTCCTTTGAATATCCACTGTATAGCCTTTCACTAAACCTGGAATGTTTCTAGTCTCAACTTTTTCTGATCTGGGTCTTAAGTCTTGATTAAGATACTTTTTTTTTTAATAGCTTTATTGAGCTGTAATTCACATATTATACTATCAAAAGCATACAGTTCAATGGTTTTTCAGAGTTGTGCAATCATTGCCAAAATCAAGTTTAGAACATTTTCATCACCCCCAAATGAAACCCTGTACCCATTGATAGTCTTTTCCATTTCTCTCCAGCCCATTCTGGTTATTTCATATAAATGGATTAATACAATATGTGGTCTTTTGTGGTTGGTCTCTTTCACTTAGTGTAGTATTTTCAAGATTCATGCTATAACATGTATCAGCACTTAATTATTTTTATTGCCAAATAATATTCCATTATATGAATATACTATATTTTATCTATCCATCAGCTGATGTGCATTTGGATTGTTTCCACTATTTTGGATAATGCTTCTATGAACATTTGTGTGTAAGTTTTTATGGGGACAAAGGCCTACTTCTGTTGGGTATACACCTAGGAGTGAAATTGCTGAATCATATTTTTAATATTTATTTACAAATTTATTTGAGAGAGAGAGTATGTGCAAACAAGAGCGGGTGGGAAAGGGGCAGAGAGAGAGGGGGTCTCAAGCAGACTTCCCTCTGAGTGAGGAGACTGGCTTGGGGCTGATGTCACGGCCCTGAGATCATGACCTGAGCTGAAATCAAGAGTTAGATGCTTAACCAACTGAGCCATCCAGGCACCCTTTTAGTATATTTTTAAAAAGATTTAATATTTTGGGGGCACCTGGGTGGCTCTATTGGTTAAGCAACTGCCTTCGGCTCGGGTCACGATCCTGGAGTCCCAGGATCGAGTCCTGCATCGGGCTCCCTGCTCGTCAGGGAGTCTGCTTCTCCCTCTAACCCTTCCCCTCTCATGCTCTCTCTCTCTCATTCTCTCTCTCTCAAATAAGTCAAATCTTAAAAAAAAATATAAAAGAAAAGATTTATTTTTTTAAAGATTAAAAATTTTGAGTATCATTGACACAAGGTTTATGTTTATTTTTTTATTTTTTAAATTTTTTTAAGATTTTATTTATTTATTTGTCAGAGAGAGACACGGTGAGAGAGGGAACACAAGCAGGGGGAGTGGGAGAGGGAGAAGCAGGCTTCCTGTGGAGCGGGAGCCTGATGAGGGGCTCAATCCCAGGACCCTGGAATCATGACCTGAGCCGAACTGACTGAGCCACCCAGGCGCCCCAACACAAGGTTTATGTTTAATCTTTGAGGAACTGACAAGCTGTTTTCCAAAGTGTTGTCATCCTTTTACATTCCTATTAGTAATATTTGAGGGTTGCAATGACTGCCCCCTTGCTGACACTTAATTATGGCTGATTATAGTCATCCTGGTAGGTGTGAAGTGGTATTACCATTGTGGTTTTGATTTACGTTTCCCTGATGACTAGTGATGTTGAGCATCTCTTCATGTGCTTACTGGTCAATTGTACATCTTTAGAGAGCTCTCTGCTTGGATCCTTTGCCCATTTATTTTAAATTGGGTTGTCTTTTTATTATTGTAAGAGTTCTTTATACTCTCTGTATGCAAGTCTCTTATCAGATATATTCTTTGCAAATATTTTTTCCCATTCTATGGATTGTCTTCACTTTTTTGATGGCTTCCGTCGAAGCATAAAATTTTAAAATTTTGGTAGTGTCTAATTTACTTTTTCCATTGCTGCTTGTGCTTGTGGTTCCTCATTGAAGAAGGTTTTGTCAAACCTAAGCCTGCAAAGATTTACCCTATTTTTATTTCTAAGGGTTCTATAGTTTTAGCTTTTGCATTTAGGTCTCTGATCTAATGATGACCCATTTGGAGTTTTTGTGTATGATTTGAGAAACGGGTCCATCATCATACTTTTGTATGTAGATAGCCTTTGTCCCAGCACCATTTGTTGACAAGAACATTCTTGCCCTCATTGAACTGTGTTGACATCCTGGTTGAAAATCAATTGACCATAAATGTGAAGGTTGGTGTGTAGAGTCTGATTCTATTCCATTGACTTACATATCATTCTTTGTCTCTACCATACTGTCTTCATTACTGTTGATTTGTAGTAAGTTTTGAGATTGAAAGTGTGAGTCCTTTACCTTTGTTCTTTTTCAAGATGGTTTTGGCCATTCCGAATAATTAAAGGAGAAGTTTGTCAATTTCTGCAAAAAAAAAAAAGGCAAGTTGGGATTTTGATGGGGATTGCAGTAAATGTGTAGGTCAATTTGAGGAATATTGCCATCTTAACAGTGTTCTTCCTATCATCAACATGGGATGGGAGGTCTTTCTATTCACTTAGGTGAATTTCTTTCAACAATGTTTTATACTTTTCAGAGATCATAGTCCTTTCTTAAAATTTATTCCTAGGTATCTTATTTGGTAATATTGTAAATGGAGTTATTTTTTAAAAATTTCAGATTGTTCATTGCTAGCGTATGGAACTACAGTTGATTTTTTTATATTGTTCTTATGCCCTGCAACCTTGTTGAACTTGTTCATCAGTTCTAATAGCTTTTTCATGGATTCATCATATTTTCTCTACATAAAATCATTTCAAAATAGAGATAGTTTTATTTCCTCCTTTCCGGTCTGGATGCTTTTCTTGCCTTTTCTTGCCTAATTACCTTGGCTACAATCTCCTGTACAATGTTGAATAGAAGTGGTAAGTGGAATGCTCTTACAGGGAGAGCATGGTCTTTGACCATTAACTGTGGGGCTTTTTTGTACATACCTTTTATCAGGAAGAGGAAGTTCCTTTTTATTCCTAATTTGTGGAGTATTTTTATTCAGACAAGGTGTTAGTTTGTCAAATGCTTTTTCTGCATCTCTTAAGATTATTATTTGGTTTTGTCCTTTATTCTTTTGACATGATATTGTACATTAATTGATTTTTGGCTGTTTTTAAACCAGTTTTGCATTTTGGGATAAATCCTACTTGGTCACAGTGATTAATCCCTTTTATATGTTGCTGGATTTAGTTTGCTAGTATTTTGTTCAGAATTTTTATGTCTATATTTGTAAGATTCTATTGGTTTGTAATTTTCTTATAATATCTCTGTTTGGCTTTAGAGTCAGGCCACATAGATTAAGTTGGAAAATGTCCCTTTATCTTCTGTATTTTTGGAAGAGTTTGTGAACGATTGGCAATTTTTTTCCTTAAACACTTGGAAGAATTCATGAGTGAAGCCATCTGGGCCTGGGCTTTTCTTTGTGGGAAGTTTTTAAATTACTAATGCAATTTCTTTACTTGTTACAGGTTTATTCAGATTTTCTATTTCTTCTTGAGTCAGTTTGATAGTTTGTGTCTTTCTAGGAATTTATTTCATTAAAGTTATCTAAATTTGTTGGAATACAGTTTTATGTATTTGTTGACCAACTATATCTGGGAACTTGTCCACTCCCATTCTCTGGTTATAGGGACAGAGTTCCCGAGTCACACTTAGACTGTGTGATCCAGGCTACCTAGCTACCCTCGATTGGTCCATCTGACCAGAGATGAGAACGAGCTATTTTTCCTCTAGTCACATAGACCAGGAACATGTACGCCTAGAAGCTCTTGGCAGCCACATTTTCCATCCCGTTGCCTACAAAAGAGAGAAAACCATTCTGCAGTGAGAAGCATTGGAGAAGCTGACTGGAGGTGGAGGTTTGATTAAGATCAAATCCCTGGTTTTTGTTCATGTTATTGAAATTGGGTTGCATCCCTTTGCAACTTTCAAATATGCACTTCTGTATTACCTATAGGCACCATGCTGTGCAGACCTGGATTTTTGCTTTAGTTAATCTTAGTAGGTTTCTGCTACTTGCAACCAGGAGAATATTACCTAATGCATTCTGTTAAAGAGACTAACCTCCTACTTGTCCACATTCTTTCATTTCTTTTATTTAAGTATGATCTTAGGACAGACCTACTTTTGTACTCTACTTTTTCCTCCCCAAAACAATTGTATTATCTTTCCATGATGTTCATAGCCTTCAAAATTACTATTATTGCTTCAATATGGGAAAAGATAAATTTAGAAAGTATTTATACTGAATATTTCATAAGACAAACTGAAGTGGAAAGTGCTTTCATCATCTCCAACAAGGCAAATCTCCTCCTTTCCTGCTGCATTGTCTTTTCTTGCAAAACCACATCCTGCTCAAGACCAGTTTTTCTCTTATACCAGACTTGTTCCTGCACTTCTGAATGTGTCTCACTGTCTGGTCTCACGTTCACTTCCTGATCACTACCCCCAGGAGGGCCCTTGATGTTATGCAGCCATCATTCTATGTTTCCTGAATGTACTCACGCTCTCATTCTCCTAGGTGATTATTTCATTCTTGGCCCTCCAGCCTCTAACACTGTCTCTCTCCCCCAGCCTCTTTCTGAGCTGATGACCTTGCAGTTTCTTTTACTGGACAATGAGAGGTAACCAGAAGAGAATTCACAAGATTCCACCTCTCCTTATCTTCTTCCGTTTGTTCCAATGTGCTCTGCCTCTCCTCTTGTTACTATGAATGAACAGAACATGCTCCTCCTTAAGGCTAGCTCTTTCCTGGCACTGATTCTATCCTCTCTCACCAGCTCCAGGATTTTGCACCAGCAATTCCCTGCCATCCCTATCACCTTCATCTCTTGCATCACTGTTATTTTCTTCTTTAAAAAAATTTTTTGTTCTCTCTCAAATAAAAAAAGAAAAAAGTGGGGGGAGAGAGATGGGGAGGGGCAGAAGGAGAGGGAGAGAGAGAATCTTAAGCAGGCTCTATGTCCTGTGCAAAGCCCAACATGGGCCGATCTCACAACTCTGAGACCATGACCTCAGCTGAAATCAAGAGTCAGACGCTTAACAGACTGAGCCACCCAGGTGCCCCACTATTATTTTCTTCTTTACTGGACTCTTCTCCTTAGACTACAGATGTGTCATTAATTACTTCTTTCCTTAGCACATGTGTGCACACACACACTCACGCCTACACCCAAAAAACTTCTCTTGACCTACTTCACCCACTGCCTACTGCTCCATTTCTTCCCTTCCTCTGCAAGCAGAATTCTTTGAGTCCGTTTGTTCCCAAAGTGCACTTTGGGATGCAGCATCAGGATCACCTGGGAGCTTGCTAGAAATGCAAATTCTTGGGCTCCACCTCCAATGTAATGAATAAAAATTCTGGCAATGGGTTCCAGCAATCTGTGCTTTAACAAATCTTCCAGGTGATTTTGATGCAGGCTAAGAGTTAAGAACCACTGTTTAACATATAATTGTGGACTCCAATTTCTCTCTTCTCTCGTTCTCTCCTAAACACATTCCAGGCAAGCTTTAGATTCTTGCATTCCACAGAAACTGCTGGGAAAAGGTCAAGAATGACTTCCATTGGTAGGAGCCACATTTTTCATTGTCAGGGAGGAAAGTTAGAGAAGGAAGACAGGAAGGCCACAGTGAATCCTGTGGTCCTAGAGTAGAGTCAAGATAGTAGTATGAACTTAGGCTTGGCTTAACATAACCATATGTGGATATAGATAGGTACAGAAATAATTGTAGATACGTGTGTATTCATGGATGAGCACACATATATATGTTAGCCCTGTCTGCTGAGAGGGCTGAGGGGTCATGAGCACCCCAGTAGCAATGAGCACAATCAAGGTCTAGATTTGACTTCTATTACCATTTTCCAGTAAAAGGAACTGGGGCCCCTTGAAGAAACAGCTGATTTTAGGGCTGGGATGGGGAAAATATAAGAGCAGCTGGAGCATCTTGTACCAGAAAGTAGCAAAATACAAAAAAAAAAAAAAAGAAAGAAAGAAAAAGAAAGAAGGAAGGAAGAAGGAAAGAAAGGAAGAAAGAAGGAAAGGAGGAAAGAAACGAAAAAAGAAAGGAAAGAAAGGAAAGAAAAAAAGGAAAGAAGAAAAGAAAAGCAAAAAAGAAAGAAAGGAAAGCAAAAAAGAAAAAAGAAAGGAAAGCAAAAAAGAAAGAAAAGAAAGCAAAAAAGAAAGAAACGAAAGAAAGAAAAGCAAAGGAAAGAAAGAAAGAAAGAAAAGCAAAGAAAAGAAAAGTTTTCGTCCAGGACACCATGGGCCCTGGTTCTCTCTTTATCTCACTGGCTAATTGTCCTCAGTCTCCTTTGCTGATACTTTCTCATCTCTCTAACCTTTAAACACTGGAATGTCTCAGGGTTCAGTTTTTGGACTTTTTCTCTCTAGAAATCACTCCCTGGTGATGTCATCCAGTTTCATGGCTTTAAGTGTCATCTGCAGACCCCGTTCCTATCTTAGCTAGACCTCTTCTCTAACCCCAGACTTGTAAATACGGTGTCTACGTGAAATTTCAATTTGGATGTCAGCAGGCAGTTGAAATTCACCTTGGCCAAAACCGAGCTCCTGATATCTCCCACACAAACCTGCTCTTCCTATAGTCTTCCCTATTTTCATGATGGCAATTTCTTCTTTTTGGTTGCTCAGGTCAAAACTTTGGAGTCCTCTTTGATTTCTCTCTTGTTCTCTTGCCGCACATTTAGTTCATTAGAAAACTTCAGCTCTACTTTCAAAATATATCCAGAATCCAGTCACTCCTCACCACCTTCATTGCTACCACTGAGCTCCAAATCACCATTATCTCTTGTCTAGATTACAGAATCAGATTTCTAACTGGCCTCCCTGCTTCTTCTCTTGACTTTCTCAGTCTGTTCTCCACACATTAGCAAGTGATCCTATTAATTTTTAAGTCAGATCATGTCCCCTCTGCTTGAAATCCTTTATTGATTTCCCAACTCGCAGAGTAAGCGTCAAAATCCTTTCAATTACCTAGAAGTTTCTACACGATCTACTTACCCCACAGTGCCCCCTGACTTGTGGCCCTATTCTTCTCTTGCTCTCTCATTCCGTTCCAGTTACACAGACCTTAATCCAGGCACACAGGAGCCTCAGGATCTTTGCACTCATTGCACTTTTTGCCAAGAACACTGAGTTTGTGGTAATTTGTTTTGCAACAACAGAAAATCGATGCAAATTGAATGATAAGAAATTGCTGGTAGTCAGTCATAGTTGACCTCCAAGATGGCAGTTTCCTATAGTTCTGCCTAATAACTTGCAACATCCACCCCTGCTCTCAAAACCCTAATTTCCTTTCCCTGCTTATTTTCCCATGAAGAATGTAATCACCATCAATTTTACTATTTTTCTGTTTATTTGTGATTTCTCACTATAAGTAGGCCAGGCACCTTTATGTGTTTTGTTCATGTTGTATATTCCTGGTGCTTAGAGGAATGCGTGTCAAAAAGTAGATGCTCAGTAAATGTTTGTAGAATTTCACATGAGTGAATGGAGGTAGGAGGAGGAAGTGGGAATTAACATAAACCACTTTGTTGGTCAAAAAACCTCACACCAAAAAATCTGGTGGGAACAACCAGCCAACCAACCAACCCCGGGACTTCTGTACCCACCCTTAAACTTTGGAGTTTCCAGAAAGCAGCATTCTAGGGAATTTTAGTTTCTTTATTGAAATGCTTTTGATTTAACATAAACAATTGAGGAAAACTTGCATGGAATATTCTCAAGACATTTTACTCTCAGCTGACCAGGTCAGAAAATCTGCGAGTCAAATTTAGAAAATTAGAAATAGAGGGGCACCTGGGGGGCTCAGTCAGTTAAGTGTTGGACACTTCATCTCAGCTCAGGTCTTGATCTCTGGGTCTTGAGTTCAAGTGCCGCTTGGAGCTCTATGCTGGGTGTAGAGCCTGCTTAAAAAAGAAAGGAAAATATTAGAAATGGAAACAACAGCAATCAAATGGCCACTTTCCTCACTTCCTTGATTTGAGGCTAATGGCATGACAGAGGAAGGAAGCATTGCAGGCTTCTGAGGAGAGGCTGGGCGCTGGGCAGCATTCTCTCACCTCAGCCCCCAGGACAGGCGGATGCCTGTGGATGGGGGCGGGGGAGAGGACTCTTTATATTGGTGTGCAGAAGAACCTATTTATCTAGAAAGTCCGTCTGCAAGAGGAGAGTGCTCTCTTCTAATGTGAGGTGGGGTGCTGTAGCAATCCATCTCACATAAACATGCTACATTACAAAGATGGTGTGAGTCTTTAAAAAATGGCATTAAATATCTGTTTGTTTCATCAGCAGAGTTCAGTGCCTGGAGCACAGGCCTCTCCTTGATCTACCATCAGAGAACCTCTGGAACAGTCAGAGTAGGATGTTTTTGACCATATCCTTCCTTTTCTAAGATTATTATCTTTGTAAAAAAAAAAAAAGTTTAACTGGACAACTTGAAGAAAACAAAACTGGGTCTATAATCCTACCCCTTGCTCAGATCAGCTTCTGACATTTTCCAATACTTTGACAAATGTTATCCATACTTGTGTGCTTTAAAGAGTTACAATGATAGTATACATACTATTTTGATTTTTTTTTTGTCACTGGGTATAATTTAAATGAGCTCTGGCATATTTCGACATGATTTTTTTTGGTTGGACTGTTTATTGTAAATAGTGCGGTAGGAGCCCACCTCCGTTCCTCTTTCAGGTAGGGGGTGCAGAGCTGGCTCCCATGTCAGCTGAATAATTGGTGGCTTATTTGATGTGAAATGAGGCCTTACCCCAACTTGTTTCCAAAAATTTCTCTATTAGCCTGCTGTATTGCTTAAAATCCCCGTCATTAGCAAAAGTCAGGTTAAGGTTTAAAGTTCAGTTAAATGCATGTTACTGTATTTGGAGGGACAACACATACATCAGCACCCATTGCTTCCTGAATGCTAGCTGTGGGTGGGTGCCCACCATTCACCCACCAGACATGAGAGCTGTGGGATTGGGGCCAATCGGGTTTTGTCATGGGGCCAGGGACTGTGTCTCTGCAGGGGTGAGTAGGTCTCAGGCTTGGGAGCCCCGTGTCCGGCAGTGAGGCTCTAAGAGGAAGAAGAGAACTCTTGATCTGGGGGTGGCCTCTTGGTAAACAACTTCCTCTCATTCTTGCTTTTCCTTATTATCTTATTCCGAAATGACTGCATGTGCTTTCAGTAAACCAAAGTGCCCTCCAAATCAATAGAAAATCCCCAGTTTTGGGCATTGTCATTTTCCTATCCATTTGCCACGCTGGTGCAGCGGGGCCCAGAGTGTACTTGAAGGAGTAGGAGTGGGCTGCCTATGCGATGGGCACTGGTCTCTGCCCACTGCTTCCATTTCAAAAATAGCATCCCTGGTCTCTGGAATTCTTCAGCAGAATAATGGAGTAAGGAAGGCAACTGGAACAATTGTGTGCCTGATCAAATCTCATTATGAGTATTATTCCCGGGAAATGGGCTCTCTGAATTAGTGAGTTCACGCAGTGTTTACAAGGAAAATGAAGTTAAATGTGCTTGGTGTGCATGACCTGACTACCAGCCACAAAAGCCTTAAATAGAACATATTTCCAACATTTGCTGCCTCTGCCTTCCGAGGTGATTATCTTCCAACTTCGGCTTGCTCCATGGCCCCAGGTTTGCCAGCCTGCTCCACTGTATGGCCTCTTGGTGTTAGAAAGCAAATCATCCACTCTGCGTGGCTCCTGGGCTGCACCTCCTTCAGTCTCCCCAACTCCCCCTTTGGTATGCTAAGCAGAAGTTTTTAAAGAAATATGTGTATTTTGTGCCAACAGTCAGAACTATCTGGTGCCTGAAGCGCTAGCTCTTGAGCACAGACAGGGGCTGTGTTTCTCTCTTTATAAATGGTCCAACATCTGCCTGTTCAGCACAGACCAGGTCACAGGAAGATTTGAGCAACTGAGGCAGATGAGAGATGCGTTTTCCTGAAACGCGGGCATAAAGGACTCTGTTTCCTGCTGTTAGGAAAACCAGCCCATGTATTCACATACCATTCTCTACTGGGCTTTATTAAGTTGTCAAGTTTTAGACAGTCTGGTTGTAAGAGACTTGGTCGTCTTGCAAATGTGCAAACATAAGGAGAGACAGACTGCTGGCCTGCCCCTGCTGTCTTTCCTGGGACCATTTGGAGCTTGGCATTTACTAGGGATTTAGAAATTCCTCCTTCCCTCTTTCCCTTTCCTCATACTTATGTGGAGTAAAATTGGAGAGGAATATTTAGGCGGTAAGGAGAGAAAGTTAGACGTCTATACAGCAGTGGTGATTATTTTTTAAAAAGTTGGATGAATTGCAATGTTCTCAGTAAGTCAGTTAACAAACCTTTGATTGTGGTCTCCGCTTTAGATGTGGCCACGGTACTTCCTGATGCCTGCAGACTGATTCAGACAGAGACCCAGACTTGAGACCCCTGGCAAGAGCCTTTCAATATAGTGACCATGAATTTACACTGGAAAAGACTAAGGAAGGGCCCATGGTGAGGAAGTTCTGTCCAAGGTAGGCACAGTGAGCTGGTACTGCTAGGTGGGAATACTGTCAGGAGACCAATTTTTTTAAAGGTTTTTTTATTTAAAAATGAGATGAAATCACGGAGGGGGACGAACCATAAGAGACTTAACTCTAGGGAACAGACAGGGTTGCTGGACGGCGGTGGGTGGGGGGATGGGGTGACTGGGGGATGAGCATCAAGGAGAACACGTGATGTAATGAGCACTGGGTGTTATGCACAATGGATGAATCACTGAACTTTACCTCTGAAACTAATAATACACTATGTTAATTAATTGAATTTTAATTAAAAAAGAAAATCCTAAAAAAATATTTGAGAGCGAGCACGAGCAGGGAGAGGGGCAGAGGGAGAGGGAGAAGCTGACTCCCCGCTGAACAGGGAGCCCAATATGGGGCTCAATCCCAGAACCCCGGGATCATGATCTGAGCCAAAGGCAGTTGCTTAACCAACTGAGCCACCCAGGCGCCCCAGGAGACCAATTTTAAATAAACATGTCAGGAATGTATACAAAGAAACATGTTACTGTTTTGCGTAGTCCCCTTCTTTTTTTTTTTTTTAAGATTTTTTATTTATACATTTGACAGAGCCACAGCGAGAGAGGGAACACAAGCAGGGGGAGTGGGAGAGGGAGAAGCAGGCCTCCCGCGGAGCAGGGAGCCCGATGCAGGGCTCCATCCCAGGACCCTGGGATCATGACCTGAGCTGAAGGCAGATGCTTAATGACTGAGCCACCCAGGCGCCCCTCGCGTAGTCCCCTTCTGAAGATATGTTTTTATTCTAATAAAATAACACCAGTGAGAGTTCTCTGAAGACTCTCAAGCACTTTGTGCAGGGTCATGTTTGTGTTATTGACCTGTCCGCAGTGTCATGCCCCATTGTTTGTTCTTTTTTCCCCTCTTAGCGGAAAGCAGAGAAAAGCAGGCTTCCTCCCGGCTTTGCACTTCAAAAGCCCCAGCCCTCTCTGGCTGGAGGGGCCTGGGGCATGGCCTGTGTGTTGGGAGGCCCAGAAGAGATTCCTGCTGGGAACTGGCTGGGGTCCGGTCGGGGTGCCAAGAGAACAGAGGGGCAGTGGAGCTGGAGGGAAGTTTCCCTGGAGGCCTGGGTGGGGCAAGGTGGGCTTGGTTTGAGCTCCTGGGAGCCAGCCGGGAACCCAGGGAGAATGCCCCTGCGTGAGCATGTTCTCCATGTGAGCTGGGTGCTAGGCTAACCCAGCTTTTTGTTGGGGGTCTATAAAGCCTTTACTTCCACAGCCACCAGCATTTTAATTAGAGGCTACACAACAGGACTGTTACCTTGTGAAGACAGGTCCCTTGACCCCACATTCCCTCCGGACACCAACAGAAGTGGTGGTAGGGCTCTAGGCACCCAGGGGGTGAAGGGAAAGTCCCCAAACCCGTGCTGGGAAGTGTTGGTGGGAGCTGGGGAGACAACTGGGGAGCCCCTGAGCTGGGACTGGTTAACACAGCTTTGTTATAGAGTGTAAGGCCCTGGCTGGGTGTCAGGGCATCTGGCTTATAATCACAACCCTGCTTCTAAGTTACCATGCAACCCTGGGTGCAATGCTGCATTTCTTTGGGTCTCAGTTTGTACATTGTACGCCTTCTTTCATTCTCAGACTTTTTTTTTTTATTAAAATATTTTTCATTTAGGGGCGCCTGGGTGGCTCAGATGGTTAAGCGTCTGCCTTCAGCTCAGGTCATAATCCCAGAGTACTGGGATCGAGTCCCGCATCGGGCTCCCTGCTCCATGGGAGCCTGCTTCTTCCTCTGCCTCTCTCTCTTTCTCTCTGTCTCTCATGAATAAATAAATAAAAATCTTAAAAAAAATATTTTTCATTTAACAAGTATTTATGTACTCTTCTTTTATTCAGTAAACTTTGTTGAGCACCATTCGTAGGCAAAATCCTGCACTGGCCACTGGATATGCACAGACATGGCTCTGTCATCTAGAAAATTCCAGCCCAGAGCTCCAAAGTGAGGGGGTTATAAGTGAATGGTCTGTGAGTTCCCAGCAATCCTGATGTTCTGTAGTTCTATTATTACAGCAAGTTTGACATGATATCTTGTCTTCCATTCCTGTACCCCCCATGCAAAAAAAAAAAAAAAAGTAGAACACTTCTTTCATGAGCCTGTGGCTCAATGACAGCAAATTCTTGCCCGAGAGGTTGTTTTCAATACTTGGAAATGGCTAAAGGCCATTTGGAGCCACTTAGGGCGGAAGAGGCAGCTAAAGCAGAAAAGAACCATGCCCAGGTGGCTTGGCAGTGGGGCGTTCTGTTCCTGTATTTGTTTCTGCTTGATGTCCCCTTGAGCATGGCTTTTGAATGCCCCGGGGTGGTCTGCCCAGGTTGTGGTTTTCATTAAGGTTTCACATCATTTCCCTGGAGTGCAGCTTGCTGACGCCTGAATGTGAGCCTCCTGGCTGCTTGTGGGCAGCCTCCATCACGGAAGTTATGGTGGTGGTCGGCTCCGCCTTTGCCAGAGTCGGTGCTATTTTGTCCTCCTTTCCTCTCCCCCACCGTCCTTCAAAGAGTGACAACCAATTCAAATAGTAAAGGATAACACCTCTAAGAACCTACTCATCATAAAAGCTAATTACATGCCTACTCTCATCTCAGTTATAGGTATTCTCCAAACCTTTTAGGTGAAGAGGCCATTGTCCTTCACTTGCATATCTCACACCTTCTCTAGACCAGGAGCACTTAATTCCATCCACTCACTTATTCCCTTAATCTCAGATGATAGTTACCTGGTACTGGGCAATGTGCTAGGCTGGGATGATGCCTAAGACATGATCCCTGGCTTGTGGATAAAGGACGGACACATATACACTTAATGGTGCTACGGAAGGTAAGTGCAGACAGAGAAGTAGGAGATAGAGCAGAAGCACAGGAAAAGAGAGACTGAGCTCTTCTTTGTGGTAGAGTGTGTTGCTCTTTGCAAATATCCACTGTTCTTTTCTGTGGCTAAGATTATACTCCCCTACTATTGTTAATATACTTCCCTCTATTAATGTCAGGCTTGGCCATGGGACTTGCTTTGGCTAATTCGATGATGTGTATCATTTTGGGTCAGAAGCTTTAAAAGCCAGAATGTGGCCTTCCATCTTCTTTCCTTTTGCCCTTTGCCGTGATGACCAGCAAGTATTCTGGGTTGTTCTGTCCGTCTGGGCCCTGAAGGGGAGCTGACACGTGATGGTCATGCAGATTAAGTTAGAAATAAATTGTTTAAAGCTACTGAGGTTTCAGCATCCTTTGTTAGTGCCACATAATCTAGTAAATTCTGACAGATGTACTTTCCTCTTTGTATCCCAGTGGCTGGTGAACAGTAGCTGCTCCATAAAAGTTGTTGAATGATTGAAGCACTGAAGGGATTAGATGGGCTTGAATGAGAGTGAGGAAGAGAGGTTCAGTGGAGTCTGGAAGGCCTTTTTTTTTTTTTTAAGATTTTATTTATTTATTTGACAGAGACAACAGCGAGAGAGGGAACACAAGCAGGGGGAGTGGGAGAGGGAGAAGCAGGCTTCCCGCAGAGCAGGGAGCCCGATGCGGGGCTCGATCCCAGGACCCTGGGATCATGACCTGAGCCGAAGGCAGACGCTTAACGACTGAGCCACCCAGGCGCCCCTGGAAGGCCTTTTGTAAAGAAGTTCAGCAGAAGCTTGGCCATGAACTTGACAGGAAAGGCTCAGAGTGCTTTTGTTTCTCTTTATGTCTTCTCCTTGTTGGCCACGTCACATGCAAGCTTTGGAAGCGCACTCTGCTGATGAGCCAGAAAAGAAGTGATATTAAGAGGGTATTGGGTAGCTCACACAATCACTGGGGAGGGGGCAGTGGGAAAGAGAAGCAGACTTGGGGCTAAGTTTCCAGGAGGAACACCATAGAACTTCTCAGAGTTTCCCAACTCCATTACTAAGAGTAAAAATAAACAGCTGTGACAAAGACACTTCAAATACAATGGTTTTAAGTTCTATAGAACTTACTTCTCTTTCGTGTAACAGTACCAAGGTGAGCGGTCTATGTTGGTGGCCATCCAGGGACCCTGAACGCTTGCCAGCCATTTTACCATTATCCCTTAGGGCATTGTTGTCATATGAATGATCAAAGCTGAATGGCTTCCGTATCTAGGTTCTAGCCAGTGGGAAGACAGGGAGAAGCACATTCATGGTCTTTCCCAAATCTGAAAGTGGTATCTAGTACTTCTGTGTGTATTTCACTGGTAAGAAATTATGTCCCTTGAGGTTAGGTATAGACATGTGACTATGGTCTAGTGAGGTAGCCATGGGTCCAAACAATAGTACTGTTCGTGTGTGTTTTAGTCACCTATCATTGCAATAATGCCGTGTAACAAACCACAAATGCTTTTAAGCAAGCATTTATTCTCACCCTCACAAATCTGCATGTTGGCTGCAGAGCAGCTGACCCAAGCTAAGCTCAGACTCCGATTAAGGCTACAGGTTGGCTGGGCATGGTGCTAGGCTGTGGGTTGGGTTTAGGTCTGCTCCACATATGTTTGTTCTGGGGCTCAGGCTGAAAGGTCAATGTCTCTCTGGGGCATGTTCTTCTTATGCTAGAAGTGCACAAGAGTGAACAGAAATGCCTGGTGGCTGAGTCTGGGGACTCTGCCCAGAAGTGCCACATTGTTACTTTTACCCACATTTCATTGGTCAAAACAAGTCACAGGAACAAGCCCAACATCAACAGGGTGGGAGAAATACTCTGTCTACTCTACTGGGAGATACTGCAAACTCCTATAGCAAAGGTATGGGTGTGTAATTCTAATACAAGGAGCATATGGATAGCCAAGAACAGTAATTCAACCTATACTCTGTGAATTAAGGGAAGAATGTATTTTGATGCATAGATAGAAATCTGTGCCAAATCTAACTTTTTCTTTTTTGATGTTCATAGTATTTGTATAGAGCACTGGAATGATTTGGAAGGAATATGGGGCCATTTACTGGGGATTGGGTGAAAAAATTCAGTATGTACTTATAATAAGATGAAATATAAAATATCAGGGAAGATATTAAATACTGAATATAAAATGCATAAATAAAATATTTTCAATTTTATATGAGAAACTTGAGTTTGCTTCTGTGAACCTAATTATTTTATTGAGGTATAATCTATGTATGAAAATATACCCATTTAAAGTGTACAATTTGATGACTTTTGACAATGTGATACATGACTTGTAGGTATGAAATTTTATACCTGAAAAAACTCCTTTCAAATTCTGTGGCGATTTCTTGTAATAATAGTGATAGATCTCAAATAATAGATTGAACCATATGATGTCAGTATGAGGTCATTCTTGACCTCCAAAAATGGCAATTTCATATGGTTCAAGCTAATAGTTTATTAGACAAAGTTTGATTATATTTCAAAATAAAGGTGAAGCTTTTTCTTTCAGTACCTATTGATGTCAATATTCTAATCTTAGCAATTCACTAATAACTGGCTAAGTATCACATATGAACCATTTTAACTTACATTGCACCAAAGTTGGCATTTTGTTTTGAATCCATAATACTTTACACACCCCTACATTTTATACATTTTTAAATTTTAAAAACTTGCAGATTCCAATTTTTAACCAGGTAAACAGAAATGTTAGTAAGTAAACTATTTTATCTAAGCTAGGAATAGCCTTCAACAAATCTACAAATTGAGATTCATTTGTAAAAATTGTCATTTCAACTCAGTTTTTTAAAAAAGTATAGTTGATATACAATGTTATATTAGTTTCACATGTACAACATAGTGACCCAACAATTCTACACATTATGTTATGCTCACCATGATAAATGCAGTTACATTTGTCACCATATAATGTTACCAATATTACCAACTATATTCCCTATGCTATACTTTTATCCCCATGACTTTATAACTGGAAATTTGTACCTCTTCCTCTTCACCTAATTCATCTCCACTCCAGCAATCAGTAATCTGTTCTTGGTATATATGAGTCTGTTTCTTTTGTTACTGTTTGCTCTTTTGTTTTTAATATTTCGCATATAAGTGAAACCATATCGTATTTGTCTTTCTGTCTGACTTACTTCACTTAGTGTGATACCTTTAGGCCCATCCATGTTGCTGAGAATGGCAAGATTTCTTTTTCATGGCTGAGAAATATTCCACTGTACATGTATACCACATCTTCTTTGTCCATTCATCGATTGATGGACACTTGGGTTGCTTTCATATCTTGGCTATTGTAAATAATGCTGCAATTAATGGTGTTGGGAAAACTGGACCGCTTTCTTGTACCCTATACAAAAACAAACTCAAAATGGATTAAAGACCTAAATGTAAGACCTGAAACTATGAATCCTAAAAGAAAACATAGGCAGTAATCTCTTGGACATCAGCCTTACGAGCATTTTTCTGGATATGTCTCCTCAGGCAAGGAAAACAAAAGCAAAAATAAACTATTGGAACTACCTCAAACCAAAAAGCTTTTGCATAGTGAAGGAAACCAACAAAATGAAAAGGCAACCTACTTAAAGGAAGAAGATATTTGTAAACAATATACTCAATCAGGGGTTTATATCCAAAAATATAAAGAACTCCTCGGGGTGCCTGGGTGGCTCAGATGGTTAAGTGCCTGCCTTTGGCTCAGGTCATGATCTCCAGGTCCTGGGATTGAGCCCCACATTGGGCTCCCTGCTCAGCAGCGAGTCTGCTTCTCCCTCTTCCTCTGCCTCTCCCCACTGCTCCTGCTCTCTCTCTCGCTCTGTATCTCTGTCTCAAACGAATAAAAATTTTTTTTCAAAAAAATAAAGAACTCCTAAATCTTAGCATCAAAACAAATAATTCAATTAAAAAGGGCAGAGGACTTATAGACATTTTCCCAAAGAAGACCTACAGATAGATAACGGATGCCTGAAAAGATGCTCAGCATCACTGATCATCAGGGAAATGCAAATCAAAACCACAACGAGCTATCACCTCATACCGGTCAGAATGGCTAGTATCATAAAGACAACTTAAGTGTTGGCAAGGATGTGGAGAAAAGTGAACCCTCATGCACTGCTGGTGGGAATGTAAACTGGTGCAGCTGTATGGGAAAACAGTATGGAGGTTCCTCAAAAAATTAAAAATAGAAATATCGTACAATCTAGTACTTTCATTGCTGGGTATTTACCCAAAGAGAAAGAAAACTCACCCATTCTTGACAACTCTTACTCTGCATACCAACACATTTTAGTATGAAAAACAGTGGTGCTTTGAGCTCATGCTTCACTGCTTGCTGAAACCAGATGGCCCCTAGGAGCTTGCATTTTGTTAGATTTCACCATTCGGTTTCATCATTCAACATGCAATTTAGAGCTAAAGACAAACATTTACATATGAGAGCTTTTCTGAAGAAAGCAACATGTGTTACTTGAATCTCAAGATTTCAGATAAAATTCATGCTGCATAGGGCCTTTACATCTTCCTGACATTGCAGCAAAATTGTGAGTGCACAAACACTTGCAATATTTCCATCATACATTATTAAAAAATATTTATTACCTCAAATATTTCATCTGTAGTAGTTTGATTTGGCACTTTGCTTGTGCAACAAATACTGTTCCTCCAAGCATTTCTCTTTAGGCCTTCTAATTAGTGCTACTAACAAGCACACTTACTCATACCTGTAGTTACAATCAATTGATAAACGTCTGCATTAGTGTGGTTCTCCATTACGTATAATGTCATCTGTATGTCTGCTAATAGTATCATCTGACGGGGGGTTCTTTTCTGTTTCTTTTACTTTTGGCAGTCCCAATTTATCTGTGGACAATTTCCATGCAGACAGATGAAAAGAGCAAGTCTGCATTTGTGTGAGGCATTTTAGCTTTAGGTACTAATTTTATGACCAGTGTTCTGGTACTGTTACCAATATCCTAAAAGAACTGTAATTTTATTTTGAGTATTTGATGCTTGGATATGATTGTATCTTTTCTGTTTAATATAGGAACTGGGCTGGAGTGGTGGTGAAGTTTGCATGGGGCCATTGCTCTATTTGTTAACTGCAAATATGACCCCTAAGCCGAGGATAAGATGATTGGTTGGGCAAATCCAAATTTGAGATGTTCCTTAGAAATTACTAATTAGTGGCTCAAAATCTTTTTCCCCCCACTGCTGTGTCTTTCTTATATGTCTAATAGCTTAAACTTTAATTTAAAAATTTCCATAAATGTATAAAAATAAATATTTAAATATAAAACACTCAATGGAACTAGAGGCCTTTATGGCTTCAGAAAATCTTTTGGTCAATATATTTCTAGGTCATCATTTTTATAATGTTTTAAAACAAATTATGGGGGGGGATTCTGGGAAGATGGTGGAGTAGGAAGCACCAGGAATCTTTCTCTCCACCTAGACAATAACTGCATTGGCAGAATCTATCTGATGTAACTATTTTATTAATTTTTAATTTTTAATTTTTAATTTTTTATTAAAGATTTTATTTGTTTATTTGAGAGAGGGAGAGAGAGGAGCATGAACGGGGGTGGGGGGTGGGCAGAAGGACAAGCAGACTCCCTTCTGAACAGGGAGCTGGACACAGGGCTCGATCCCAGGACCCTGAGATCAAGACCTGAGCTGAAGGCAGATGCTTAACAGACTGAGCCACCCAGATGCCCTATGATGTAACTATTTTAGAATTCGGAAGTCTATTGAAGGCTTGCAACTTTCAGGGGACCCTTGGACAGTAAATTGTAGATTGTGGTTAATTTTGATCAATTTCAGCTCTTAGCATAGTAACAGCTATCATCCACATCCCCAGCCCCATGGCAGAAGCCCTATACCTGTGGCTGGACCTGCCTGCCCACAGTTTTCAGGAGCTAGGATAGTGGTAAGGACCTGTCTTCCAAATATCAGTGATCTGTGCTCTAATTGTTGATTGATGCTTCTGATCACAGAAGTAGAGAAAAAGAGGGTGGTCATTGTTGTACCTCCCTTCATTCTTGCATTCTCCTCCCCCTCAGGCTGAAGTGACTTCCAGGAGACTTAAAGGACCAGCACCCGCTTTCCCCCTCTCCTCATTAAAGACTAGGACATTAAAAACAACTGCCCATATAGGGAAAATCAGAAAGTGACTGCACATGCTCAGGGAAAGGCACAAGCTCAGAAAAGTCCTGAGAGGACCTTAAATTTATACCTCAGTCTGGTCCTGTAGAGATAGCCTAAAATTATCAGAAGCAAAAAGCAACAATCCAAACAGAAACAATAAACAAAAACTCAGCATTCCTGGGAAAGGGGCAGAATCTATTTCTAGAGTTACCACATTATTAGATTCAAATTTCATTGTTCAACAACAACAACAACAACAAAAATCCACAAGGCATAAAAGAAACTGGAAACTATGGTCCACTAAAAGGAAGAAATCAACAGAAATTGTCCCTGAAAAAGACCTGAGGACAGAACTACTAGGCAAGGCTTTAATAACACAATGGTCTTAAAGGTACTCAAAGAACTGAAGGAACATGTGAAGAAAGTCAAGAAAACCATATATGAACAAAATAGAAATACCAATAAAGAGATAGGAAACCTAAAAAAAAAAAAAAAAGGAAAGAAAGAAAGAAAAGAAAAGAAATCCTGGAGGTGAAAAGTACAACAAGTAAAAAAAATGCACTAGAGAGATTCAAATGCAGATTTGAGCAGGCAGAAGATAAAGTCAGTGAATTTGAAGATAGGACAATGGAAATTATTGAATCTGATTGAATGAAAGGGAACAGAGCCTAAGGGACCTGTGGGATACCATCAAATGGGTCAATATATGAATTGTGGGAATCCTAGGAGAAGAGAGAGAAAGGGGAAAAGAGAATATTTGAAGAAACAATGGCTAAAAAAAAAATCACCAAATTTGGTGAAAGACATGAATATAAACATCCTAGAAGTTCAGGCAAGATGACCTCAAAGAGGGGTATGTGGGTGGCTCAGTTGGTTAAGTGTCCGACTCTTGATTTTGGCTCAGGTCAGAGTTGTGGGATTGAGCCCTGCATCGGGCTCTACGCTCCATGAGGTAATCCTGTGATTTTTTCCTTTCATTATGTTAATGTGGTGTATTACATTGGTCAATTTTCATATGTTGAACCATCCTTCCAGTCCAGGAATAAATTCCGATTGATCATGGTGCATAATACTTTTAATATGTTGCTGAGTTCAGTTTTCTAATATTTTGTTGAGGATTTTTGCATCAATGTTTGTAAGGGATATTGGATTTTATTTTCATGTAATGTCTTTGTCTGGTTTTAGTAGCAGGATAGTGTTGGCGTCATAGAATGAAGTGTTCCCACGTCTCCAATTTTTTGGAATGGTTTGAGAAGGATTGGTATTAGTTCTTCTTTAAGTGTTTGGTAGAATTCACCAGTGAAGCCATCAAATCCACAACTCTTTGTCAAAAGATTTTGGATAACTGATTCAATCTCCTTACCAGTTAAATGTCTACTCAGATTTTCTATTTCTTTGTGATTTAGCCTTGGTAGGTTTTGTTTCTAGGAATTTGTCCATTTCATCTAGGCTATCCAGTTTTTTTGGCATATAATTGTTCACAATACTCTTTTATAATCCTTGCTGCAGAATTGGTAGTAATCTCCTCATTTTTGCTTCTGAGTTTAGTAATTTGAATCTCCTTTTTTTCTTAGTCTATCAAGCTAAAAGTTTAACAGTTTTGTTCTTTGCAAAGAATCAACTTTGTTTCACTGATTTTCTCCAGTGTTTTTCTATATTCTATTTCATTTCACTCTCGTTTAATCTTTACTATTTTCCTCCTCCTACTAGTTTTGTGTTTAGCTTCTTTTTCTAGTTCCTTAATCTGCAAAATTAGTTTGTTCATTTGAGATCTTTCTCATTTTTTAATGTAAGCATTTATAACTGTAAATTGCCCCCTTAGCACTGCTTTCACTGTTCCCCATAAGTATTGGTATGTTTTCATTTTCATTCATCTCTAAGTATTTTCTAATTTTCCTAGTGATTTATTTGATCCACTAGTTGTTATATGTAAAAAAAACCTTTAAGATTCCACAAAAAAATAAACGCATTCAGCAAAGTGGCAAGATACAAAGTCAACATGCCAAAATTAGTTGCATCTCTATACACAAACAATGAACAACCAGAAATGGAAATTACAAAAACAATTCCATTTACAAAAGATGAAAAAAATATAATATAGTTAGAAATTAACTTATGCAAAGGGGCAAAAGACTTGTACAATGAAAACTACAATACATGCTGGAATAATAAAGATATAAATCAATGAAGACACATCCCAAGTTCATGGATTGGAAGATTTAATATTGTTAAGATGTCAAAGCTGCCCAAAGCGATTTACAGATCAATTTAATTGCTATCAGAATCCCAATGATGGATTTTGCAGAAATAGAAAAACCCATTCTAAAATTCAAATAGAATCTCAAGGGACACTGAATAGCCAAAGCAGTATTAAAAAAGAACAATACTGGAGGACCCACACTTCCTGATTTCAAAACTTATTAAAAACTACAATAATCAAAACGGCATGGTACAGGCATAAAGACAGATGTAAAGACTAATAGAAGAGAGAGCCCAGAAATAAACTTATGCGTGTGGTCAGATGATTTTTTTTTTAAGATTTTATTTATTTATTTGACAGAGAGAGACACAGCAAGAGAGGGAACACAAGCAGTGGGGAGTGGGAGAGGGAGAAGCAGGCTCCCCGTTGAGCAGGGAGCCCGATGCAGGGCTCAATCCCAGGACCCTGAGATCATGACCTGAGCTGAAGGCAGACGCTTAACGACTGAGCCACCCAGGCGCCCCTGGTCAAATGATTTTTGACAAAGATGCCAAGACCATTCAATGGAGAAAGGACAACCCAGAAATGGACCCACAACTTTATGGTCAATTAATTTTTGACAAAGCAGGAAAGAATATCCATTTGGAAAAAGACAGTCTCTTCAACAAATGGTATTGGGAAAACTGGACAGCAACATATAGAAGAATTAAACTGGACCACTTTCTTATACCATACACAAAAATAAATTCAAAATGGATGAAAGATCTAAATGTGAGACAGGAAACCATTATAATCCTAGAAGACAACACAGGCAGCAACCTCTTTGACCTCAGCTGGAGCAACTTCTTACTACACATATCCAGAGACAAGGGAAACAAAAGCAAAAATGAGCTATTGGGACTTCATCAAGAAAAAAAACTTCTGTACAGTGTAAAGGAAACAATCAATAAAACTAAAAGCCTACAGAATGGGGGGTTAGTATCCAAAATCTATAAAGAACTTACCAAACTCAGCACTCAAAAAACAAACAATCCAGTTCAGAAATGGGTAGAAGACATGAATAGACATTTTTCCAAAGACATACAGATGGCTAACAGATACATGAAAAGATGCTCAACATCACTCATCATTGGGGAAATACAAATCAAAACCATGGTGAGATACCATCTCACACCTGTCAGAATGGCTAAAATTAACAACACAGGAAACAACAGATGTTGGCAAGAATGCAGAGAAAGGGGAACCCTTTTACACTGTTGGTGGGAATGTAATACAGCCACTCTGGAAAATAGTATGGAAGTTCATCAAGAAGTTAAAAATAGAGCTACCCTACAACCCAGCAATTGTACTACTAGGTATTTATCCAGAGGATACAAAAATAGAGATTCAGAGAGGTACATGTACCCCAATGTTTATAGCAGCATTATCAACAATTAGCCAAAACATGGAAAGAGCCCCAGTGCCTATCAACTGATGAGTGGGTAAAGAAGGGTGGCATACACACACACACACACACACACACACACACACACACACGCACACGCACACACACACACACACACTGTGGAATATTACTCAGCCATCAAAAAGAATGAAATCTTGCCATTTGCAATGATGTGGATGGAGCTGGAGTGTATTATGCTGAGCAAAATAAATCAGTCAAAGAAAGACAAATACCATATGATTTCACTCATATGTGCAATTTAAGAAACAAAACAGATGACCATAGGGAAGGGAAGGAAAAATAAGATGAAAATAGAGAGGGAGGCAAACCATAAGAGATGCTGAACTCTAGGAAACAAACTGAGGGTTGCTTCAGGGGAGGGGGTGGGGGGAAGGGACAATTGGATGATGGGCATTAAGGAGGGCACTTGATATAATGAGCACTGGGTGTTAGATGCAACTGATGAATCACTAAATTCTACCTCTGAAACTAAATAAAACAACAACAACAAAACACACACACACACAAAACAAACCCTACCCAACTATCCTCCAAAGTGGCTGTACCACTTTACATTCCCATCAGTGATGATTGAGACCTTCTGTTGCTCCACATCCTTGCCAGCATTTGGTGTTATTAGTGTTTTGAATTTTAGTTATTTTTTTTAAAAAATGAGGGACAGTGTCTTTTATTTTTATTAATTAAAACAAACTGTGAGTGTTTTTATTAATATAGAAATAGCCCAACAACTTGCTATCTGGCACATCTGAAATATTATTATGCAGGTTTTCCTAGGAACTGTCAAAAAATGTATGTTTCCATTATATCCTCCAGTTTTTTATCTTGATTACTCTGCCATAAGTTGGTCTCCCAAATGCTGTGTGTCTGGTATAATTTCAACATCACATTGGGGAGACAGTGAACAGATTAGGGGCTGGCTTAGCTTTTCTAAAATTCTTCAGAATTTTAGCTCTCTAATAAGTGTGTAGTAGTGTTTCAATACTGTTAATTTTGCAATCCCCTAATGACGTGATGTTAAGAATCTTTTTACATGCTTATTTGCCTCCCGTATATCTTTGGTGGAGTGTCAGTTTAGATCTTTGCCTATTTTAAAACTGGATTATTTGTTTTTGTTATTTTGAGTTTTAAGAGTTGTATGTATATTTGGGGTACAAGTCCTTTGTCTAATATGTGTTTTACAAATATTTTTTTCCAGTCTGTGGCTTGTGTTCTTATTCTTTTAACAGTGTCATTTGCAGAGTAGAAGTTTCTAATTTTAATGTAGTCCAACTTCTTGTGCTTTTGGTGTTGTATCTAAAAAGTCATCACCAAAAAAAAAAAAAAAAAAAGAAAAGAAAAAGAAAAAGTCATCACCAAACTCAAGGTTACCTGGATTTTCTCCTATATTATCTTCGAGCATTTTTATAGTTTTGCCTTTTACATTTAGGTCTATGGCCCATTTTGAGTTAATTTTTATAAACAGCTTAAGATCTGTGTTTATTTATTTTTAAATATTTTATTTATTTGAGAGAGAGAGCATGAGCGGGGTGAGGGGCACAGGGAGAAGCAGACTCCCCACTGAATAGGGAGCCTGATGCTAGGCTTGATTCCAGGACGCCTGGATTATGACCTGAACTAAAGGCAGACGCTTAACTGACTGAGCCACCCCGCTGTCCCAAGGTCTGTGTTTAGATTAATTTTTTTGCATGTGGATGCCCAGCTGTTCCAGCACATAAAAAGATAATAATAGTAAAAACCCTATCCTTTCTCGATTGGGTTGACTTTGTTTCTTTTTTTTTAATATTTTATTTATTTATTTGAGAGAGAGAAGGAGAGAGCACGAGAGGGAAGAGGGTCACAGAGGGAGAAGCAGACTCCCTGCTGAGCAGGGAGCCCGATGCAGGACTCGATCCCGGGACTCCAGGATCATGACCTGAGCCGAAGGCAGTCGCTTAACCAACTGAGCCACCCAGGCGCCCTGGGTTGACTTTGTTTCTTAAAGATCAGTTTACTGTATTTGTGTGTGTCTATTTCTGGGCTCTTCATTCTGTTCCATTGATTTATTTGTCTTTTTAATTTTTTTTCCCCCAATACCACACTGTCTTGATCACTGTAGCTTTATGTCGTCTTGAAGTCGGGTAGCATCAGTCCTCTGACTATTGTGTTGGCTATTTTGGGTTTTTTGCCTTGCCATGTAAACTTTAGAAAAAGTTTGTGAATATCCACAAAATGACTTGCTGAGATTTTGATTTGAATTTGCACTGAGTCCATAGATCAAGTTGAGAAGAATTGACATCTTGACAATGTTGAGTCTTCCCAGCCACAAACATGGAATATCAATCCATTTATTTAGTTCTTTGATGTCTCTCTTCAGTTTTGGTTTTCCCAGATAGACCTCATACATATTTTTTTAGAGTTATACCTAGGTCTTTCTTTTTTCAGTTATCAATTTTTGATGGCTGTAAAAATGCTTAAAGATGTCTTTTCTATCAATGCACAATATTTACAACCATGGATCTCTTATGGCAGACCACCTGCTTTCTGTCTGTGGCTCACCAAAGTGCTGTGACCCATGGGTTGCGAAGTTTTTTGACAAGGAGCAGCAGCTGAAACCACTGAGCCTAAGACACTACAATCTCTCCCACTGCCACTTCTTTATTAAGAATGAGACTGTGCCAGGGACTCCTGGGTGGCTCAGTCAGTTAAGCGTCTGCCTTCGGCTCAGGTTATGATCCCAGGGTCCTGGGATCGAGTCCTGCATTGGGCTCCTTGTTCACTGGGGAGCCTGCTTCTCCCTCTGCCTGCCACTCTCCCTGCTTGTGTTTGCTCTGTCTCTCTGACAAATCAATCAATCAATCAATCTTAAAAAAAAAAAGAATGAGACCTTGCCAGTTCTTCACTGCTATGGCCAATGTTCTTATTCTTCAGATAGATCCACCTTTCTTTACTCAAGTGTTTCTGGTTGTCTATGAGACCAGGCTCAGACTGGGGAATTTTGTCTGTGTGTGTGTGTGTGTTGCGGGGGGGGGGGGTAGTCAGGCTTTTGTTCACTAGGTCTAGACATTTTGTCTGTCCTACAGACCAGACAGGATCTTAGTTGGATGCTCAGCTATTAGCCAAATACCTGTGAGTCACATCACTCTGAAGTCTACTTGGGTCCCACTGCTCACGACTGTCCTCGTGTTGTTCCGGGCACTGAAGGTTAAGGACCATTATTTGTCCTCTGCTAAATCTAGGCTCCCATTGTCCCCATGAAAATCAGGGAGTTCCTTTCAAATGTGGTGTCTTTCACAGCATCTGGTCCCAGGGACTAACCACCGTGGTATTTTTCAAAGATGGTGCTGCTTCCTCCGCCAGTGACTCTTTGAAAGCCTTGGTGGGGGCCCCCCTCTGGAGACAAGGTGACAAGAAAGGTGAGCTGGCCACATATGGGAATCCACTTCAGTATTTCCTTCTCCTTGATGCTTTGGATTCTCTTCTTTACAACAATCAGGACATTTCCTCCTCATTTTCATTTAGCTGGGTCCAAGTCAGTCAGTCAATTAAGTTAGATAGTACTCTGAAACCAGAGTCAAGTACACTTACATTGACAGGTTTAGGTTTATTCACACACAGCCTTTTCAATTTAAATTAGTAACACCTTGCAATTCTTTCTATTTCTGGGGGTGACTTTGTAATTGGCCTCCTACGGTGTGCCTGGATCTGATTCAAGTATTAATAGTGAGAGTATTTAGAGGCGGGGGTGGGGGGTGGGGGTGGGGATGAGACTGGCTTCCCTTTCCAAGGTAACTGCCTCAGGTGAGGTCAGAACAGGGTCTTCACACAGGGCAGGAACAGCCTCATTATGTAAGGGGAGAAGCTTTGCTTCTGCTCCCAACTGGGTTTTGGGAGTTTGAGTTACTAGGAATTATCCAGATCCTCTTTCATGGTCCCATTTCTATTCCCAGATTCCCACGCTTTTCTCAATGATAATTACCTCTTACACATGAAATCTGGTGAGGCTGATTAATTCAATTGACTTTGAGTTTGGTTTTCAATTGCAGTTCAATTAATTAAAAAAAAAAAACTCGTTTAGCTAGGCTATAGAAAATATAGATTTCTAAAAGTCTTGAGCTGACAGTTTAGGACTCTGAGTGTGCCTTTGTTTTAAGTGGCCCAGGACTTTTTGTTTTGTTTTGTTTTGAAGTAATCTCTACACCCAACCTGGGGCTCAAACTTACAGCCCCCAGATCTAGAGCTGCATCAAGAGCCAGTCACATGCTCCTAAGTGGTCCAGTTTTAAACTCATTTCTTGAGTTCATTCTTTGAATTCCTCTTGATCTTCACATTATTTTTTGGACATGGCTGCTTGGTTTCCCAAAGCTTTGTCTTCAATGGATTCTTCAATCCAAGTGAACATATGTGGTAACTTACCTAGTTGTTTTCCACATCTGCCCAAAGCTTCCAGAGCCCATCCTTTATACTAGCTGAACTCAGCCTTCATCCCAAACCTGGTCAGAGAACCAACCCCAGATTCTTCTCGATTCTTCTCATTTTCTCAAAATGCTGTTGCTTGCAATCCCACTTTGGGGGATCTTTCTTCTGTCCTTCCTACCGTCCTTGCTGGTCTCATTCTGCTTCCTTGAAATTTGAGATAACAGTTTTGGGGTATTGAGCATGACTCTTTTGAAGCCAAAAGGTCATTATAATAAGGATGGACAAGTAGGTAGCCTCAAAAGAAAAGCTTGGACTGTGTTGGGTGGTGACTTTTCTTTGATTTCTAGGCTATCTTAGATCTGTTCTTTGGGTTAGGAGAGATGATTCAATCCCAGTAGCATTTGGGGCCCATCACTGCCCCTTCATACATGCATATGGGGCTTTAGAGACTATAACCTGCCCTCCATTGGCCTTGCCTCAGCCCAGCATCTCAGCCAACTGTGAGATAGGCAGATGTGCTCTCCTTTGAACTTTAGAAAAGAAATGAAAAGACTTTCCCAAGGTCCCCAGGGTTGGCCAGGAGCTGGACCAGGAATCAAATCCTCATCTTCCCAGACCCTTCATGATGACCTCCCTGGTAGGCCCTGCCCTAATATTCACCAACCCAGGGCAAAAGTACACACGGAAGGCCACATACTATTATCACTTTTTAAAAGCAATAATCAAGCTATTGGCTGTTAAGTGACACCTGGGTGGCTCAGTCATTAAGCATCTGCCTTGGGCTCAGCTCATGATCCCAGGGTCCCGGGATTTAGCCCCAGATTGGGCTCCCTGCTCAGCGGGGAGCCTGCTTCTCCCTCTCCCACTCCCCCTGCTTGTGTACTCTCTTTCGCTGTCTCACTCTCTGTGAAATAAATAAAATAATTTTTTTAAAAAGCTATTGACTTGAATAAAATCTTCTTATCTTGACAAATTGTCATAATTTGGCATTTCCAGAAGCAGATACTGAGACTGAGTTTGGCTGTAGGGTATTTGTTAGCGATCAGCATGGGGAGGAAACCAGAGCAGGCAGAGAGCCAAGTCCAAGTACAAGGCAGGCACCACCAGGTCACAGCCAACCCCAGGGGGTGTCCTAGGGCACGTCCAGCCCATCAGAGTAGGAGGTTCAGTGAGATAGCTTCCCTCCAACATGCTCTGGACAGGGTACCTTTGGATGAGGGGGATCTGTGCAGCTGCAGCTGGAGGTGACAACTGGGCCAAGTCCTTCCTCTAACAAATATTCCTTAATACTGCTTTGAACAAGCTGAACAGCTCAGGGCAGCAGGACCAGAGGCCCTTCTCTTCCTGCTCCTGGACATGCTGGCCCCCACATCCAACCCCCGCACCCCTGCCTCCACAGACGTCCCTTGGCCACCCCTTGTGGTGGCCTCTGGGTACACCACAACGGGGTCTGATCCACCCTGGGGAAGACAGAGGGGCAGCAGATCCCCTATCCCCACTACCCTGGTGCTGGCAGGAAATTCCAGGGTCCCCAGGATCCAGAGATTGGTCTAAAACAGGGCGGGACACATCTCTATGTGTGTGTGTGTGGTGGGGGCGGGAGCAGGAGTGAGGTCCCTAAAGGGCGGAGGTGCAAGATAGGGACCCTCTTGCTGAGGTCTACTACCACAAATCACACTGAGACGTTGGGAGTTATAAATGAGAAATTGCTTAAGAAAGGCTCTGATATTAAAAAAATTTTTTTTTTTTTTTTTACCCCCAAGGTGGGGCTCGAACTCACAAGTGAGGTCAAGTGTAATATGCTATACTGATTGAAGCTGCCAGGCACCCCGTTTTTTTTTTTTTTTAAGGAGATGGACTACCAGTTAATATTAAATAAAGGCTTTAAAAAATACCCATGAGTACTAGAGATTGTTACTATTAGCCCTATTCCTGGGGTAGCCACACCAGGCCCTCATGTCACTTTCGGGGGGAGGGGGGTTCGTCCTTGGTCCAATATTCCTCTCCCGCGGTGGGATCCTCCCTGCGGGTGCAGGTCGGGCTCGCCCTCCACCCCCCACCCTCAGCCAGGTCCCTGGGGCCGAGTAGAGCGGGGCGCTGTCGGGCGCGTGGGGGAGCCGGGGCAGGGACGAGCGTGACCAGGAGCCGGAGCGATCGCGGCCAGAGAGGGAGGAGGCGGCCGGGCCCAGCCTGACGCAGCGGCGGCGGCGGCGAAGCAGGCCACGGCCAGGGCACCCCGGCCGCCAGGGCACCCCGGCCACCAGCGCCAGCCGTCCCTCCGCCTCCTCCTCCCGCGGCTCCCCGCGCGTGGGAGTGAGTGCGTCGCGCGCCCGCCCAGGGTCACGGGCCCGGGGCACCCTCTGCACGCTAGCCCGGGCGGAGGGAGGTGCAGGAGCGCGCGCGACGGGCGGAGGCGGGGAAAGGAGCCGGCGAGGCGGAGGCGAGGCGGAGGCGAGGGAAGGGAGGGGAGGGGAGAGGAGGGGAGAGGAGGGGAGGGGAGGGACCCGCCCGCCGCGCCCCGGCCGCTAGGCATGTGTGGCCGCAGGCGCCCGTCGCCGCCGCTGTCCCGGGGCTGAGCCGCACCCGGGTGTCCGGGACAGTGCGTGCACGAGTGTGTCGGTCCGCGCGGGCCAGCGCCACGCCTGCCCCGAGCCTCCCGCTCGCTCCCCCGGGCCGCGGTGCATGTTCGCCTCTTGCCACTGTGTGCGGAGAGGCAGGAGGACCATGAAAATGATCCACTTTCGGAGCTCCAGCATCAAATCGCTCAGCCAGGAGATGAAATGCACCATCCGGCTGCTGGACGACTCGGAGATCTCCTGCCACATCCAGGTGCGGGCTGCCCCGGGCGAGGGCGCGGGGGGCCTCTGCGGGTGGGCGTGCGCGGGCAGGGGCGAGAGAACCCATGCCGGGGGCCTGCTAGAAAGCCGGATTTCTCTTTCCCCGCCCTGTGAGGCTGGGAGCCCTACCCAGGGATGGGGCGCGTTATCAGCGCCGGGGCCCCTTCCCAGGCTTGCAAGCTGCGCGCACGTCTCGTTGCGCCTAGGCTGGGGGCGCTGGGCAGCTGCCTCCTGGGAGAGGCTAACCCCTCGATCTCCTCCCCCGCCAGGAAGTGGGAGCTCTGAGAGCCGAGAGGGACGCCCGCATGTAGCCCATTCTTCCTTGCTCCCTTCCTCCACGTGTAGAAGGCATGCACCAGTTCGGGTTCACTCATTCCTCTCTTGGCGCCCGGGCTCCGAAGGTGCCCTCAGCCCCAGAGACCCGCTTTCCTTCCCTGCCGCCCTCCTACCGATGGCCTTTATTCCGCGTGGGGCGGCGGGGAAGTTTCTCAGGAGTGAGAGAGGCTGGGCAGACCTGGGCTCCAGCCTTGAGGGATGGGGCGCGCGCTGCGCGGAACTGGAGCTACCCCAAAAGGAATCATGAAGTCGGTGTGTTTCAGAGAAAGGAAAAGGGCTGTGAGGCCGGCAGGGAGGGAGCCTTGCAGGACCTGGGTTCCGGGAAGAAGAGCCCCTTGGAATATTGGTGGACATTGCTCTTGCTCAAGTTGGAGAAAACAAGAGTTCTTTGGGCGAAGGTAGCTTTCCTGGCAGCCTCATCCTCGGGTAGTAAGTGCTTTTGAGCTTGCAGGAGATGTAGCGTGAGCCAGCAAGGGTGTGTGTGTTTGTGTGTGTGTGTGGTGCGCGCGCGCGCGTGCACTTTCAGTGCGCGTTTATGTAGGCAGATGTGTGCCCTCTCCTTTGACCCATTAGGTGCGCACACTCTGGAAAGATTGTGTCAGGGCTCAGCACGATTAGCTTCTGAATTTTAAATCTATTGCTTATTTATCTCTGGGATTTCCTCTTCTCGCCTACCTGAGTCTTGAGGCTCCAAGACTGAGCTGTTTTTTAAATACAGAGCACACCATCCAGTTCCGTTGAGAGATGGATGGGGGCAGCGTCTCTCAGCGGCAGGAATAGTTCTCTGCGCTGTGTTAACCCCAAATGAATGAATGAATGAATGAGTGAATGAAAGGTCTTTCCCGTTTGTTTGTCGGTGGAAGTTTGTGACACAGAGATAATGGCAACTAATTCGTAAGCAGACCCTTGGACAAGTTTCAAGGCAGGAATGTGGTGCCCCATGATCTCCCAGGAGAGTAGGCTCCCAGTGAATTTTCTGGAGGATCTTGAAATTTCATTCTGAGTGGAGCAGTGCTGCTAAACTTAATAATAAAGGGATTAGCAGGTTAGGCAGTTTTTCCTCCTGCCACAGGGTTGCACAGAACCCTTTGGCGTGTACTGTCTGGTGATCCAGAGATAATTGTTTGTGCACTTTGCCTTAGGTCCTAAAGTGGATGTACAGATCCTTTAACCCATATTGAATATGTAAATAATGGAGGGACCAGCAGCAGAGAGTTAGGGATGTTGAATTCTCCTCTGCTCTGTCAGTCCTCTGTGTGCCCGGTTCTGTCCCACTTAAGAGTTGACACCACTGGAGTTGACACCACTGGGTTTTATCCTTTTCGGGACTTATTCTTCCTTAGAATAGATAAGTAGTCCCCAAAGGGCATGTATTTGTTGTCTGGTGTCCTGGGAAACAATAAATTGTAGCCAGTCTAATAATAGTTTGGCAAGTTAGTGTTTGTACAGCCCAACTGATGCCAAAGAGCTTAACATGCTATATACCAAAATGTTGATTTTTGGAATTGTTTGAAACTCAGATGTTTCATTTTGTGGCACATCTTTTTCTGCTCCTTCTGCCCCCAAATGGTGATGAATATTTAACCAATAAGGATGAATCAAAAGATCCTATATTGATAATTTTGGACCTTACCTTCTTAAGACTTTTTCAAACCCAGGAAGTGAAATTGTACTTCTGGGTACAGGGTAACCAGGATACAAACAACCTTCCATTTGTTTAATGCTAGAACAAAATGGTATTTTGGAACAAAGAACCTTTTGGAGTCACCAGTCCATGCCCTGGGGGACCACCTGTTCTTCCTTCCTTGCTTGCCTTTTCCTCTGTTCCAGGCTATCACAAAGCTAAAGAAGTGTATGGACTGTCATACAGTATCACACACATCCTCCCTCCATAACCTGCACAGAATGTGACTTATGGAATCCCCCCCCCAAGACAACAGCTTTCAATTATTCTGTTTCAAGTTATATAATTGACAGAGAAAACTTTCAAAGAAACAATCTAGTGGCCCAGTCTCAGCCGCCTGGTATCCATTTTCAGAGAGGATGCTGAGAGTCACTTGATATGTCTCTTTCCACAGAGTTTAGGATGTTGTCCCATCAGGTCATTAGAGTGTGAATGCTTAAGTCTGAGGAAGAGGAATTCCACATGAACAAGGAGCAAAAGGAGAGCGTAGGGCACCTGATGGAGGGCTGGGGAATGGAAAGAGTGGCTGAATACTCCCTACTGGGCTTTTCCAACTGAGCTAACCCTTGAAGTCTGGATAGTGTAGAAGGACATGGGTTAATTCTAACCTCTTTTATTCAGTCGTGCTGCTTCAAGTAGAGTGGAGTCCTAGCTGTGTTCCCCATTCTGTCCACTTTTTTCAGATGCTGGCATGGTTATTCACAGCTCCTTCAAATGGACTTGTCATTTTCAATACTGACTTTTATTGAGTAAAATGTAGACTTTTCACATTATACATTCTTTAGCAAAGCCTCGTAAACATGGTTGATATTACTGGAACTGGCTGGGAATTTTGATTTGTGTTTGAACAGAAATCTTAGCCTACTGCTTAATACATACTCGGCGTTCAATACATATGTGTAAATGTAGATTGAATAATTTTCCTTTGTAGCCTGTTAAATCTATAGGGTAGGAACATTTTGTGGTGTTCATTAAGGATTCCCCAATACCTAGAGTAGTACCTGGCTTGTAATTGTCTTTGACAAACACTTGCTGGTCAGATGAGTGCCCAGTATCTAATCTAGCTCATTACTTATCATCATGAGAGTAGCATGGTGACATCAGATTGGGAATCAGGAGATGCATGGTTTAATTATGTTACCAACGAGTTTTGTGACATTGAGTGAGTCACTTGACATTGGAGTCAATGTTTCTTTTCCTCTTTTGTTAAATAAGGGAGTTGGGTTAGATGGCTAGTTCCAATTTAATAAATCTGGTTTAATTACTACGTAGACCAGTTGCATTTGAGTGAAACACTGTTGTTAACAGAGTGGTTGGATACACATTATCTCATGATTTTCCTATCTCCATTTTATTGATGTTATTGTATTATGGAATGTCATCTCTGTCTTATAGACGTGGAAAATAAGGATTAGAGAGATTAAGCAATTTGAGTCACCTGGCAAGTAAGTAGATTAGAACCCAGGTCGTTGGACTAAAAATTCAGAGCTCTTTCTTCCCTGTAGCTGCCTTTGAGACTTGAGAGTTAGGATGCTTTTGGCTGCAAGTAGGACAGTAGCCAATTTAAAATGGATTAAATAATAAGTACACTAACTGTCTTACCTAAGGAGTAGTCCAGAGGTAGGGCAGCTACAGGGTTGCCTGGTGGTTCTGCATGGACCCACGTGCTTTCCATCTTCCCATGCTGTTATCCTCAGCATATCAGCTATGTTGCTTAGAGTCGCAGTAGTCGTGGATGTGAGTCAGGCATTACATATCCACCATATAAGAGGTGATACCTCTGCATGCATTTCTTTTTATCACAGAGGAAGATCTTTCCTAGAGGCTCCTATCAGTCTTCCTATCAGACCTCGTTGGGCGGGACTGGATCATATACCCGTGCCCTACCTGCAAAAGAGTCCAGGAATGTGTGCTTCTGGTATCTACGCTCTTCACTCTCTAGAGTAGGAGGTGGGCTTTGGCGTTATGGAAGCAGTGGAGAAGTGTGTGTGTGTGTGTGTGTGTGTGTGTGTGTGTGTCCGTCTGTGATGGGAGGTAGGGACAGCTGTTGGCTAAGCCAGCAGTAGTGTCTTTCAGAATAAGTCAAAATGAGTTATGATTATTGGTACAATAAAATTGTCAGGAAAGTTTAATAAGATGTTATCTGAGCCCTGGCTTATTATAGACAATCTTTGTGTGATCAAATTCCAGAACAAGAAACATTGTCATCGGATTGTCCTTTGTTGTTTGTGTTGTTAATATCACTTCAGTCCTTACTGAACTGGTGGGTTCTGGGTAGCTCTGAGTCATCTCATATACATCAGGCACCGCTGCTAGAGCTCTACTCTTGTTGAAGAAACTATATGGCCAAGAGGTTGAGAGCATGTGTTCTGGAGCGCTACTTGCTTGAGTTTGAACTCTGGCTCGGCCACTGACTAGCCAGGTGACTTTGGGCAAGTCATTTTACCAATTTGGGTCTCAGTTTGCTCATCTGTAAAGTGGGGATAATAATGGCCCAGACCTCATGGGCTTGTTGTAATGCTTGGTACCTGGCCCACAGTAAGAGCTGAAACAATATTGACTGTTATCTTTCTATTATGTGAAGGTGTATTTGAGGTAATTCTAAGTAGCTGGGAGGCTTAGGCTTAGAATCTAATGTCTTGAAATCTAAATTCCATCATTTTATGATGGTGCAAGACCGTAAGCAAGTCACTGCGCCCCCTGTTGTTCATCTGTAATTCCTCAGTTGCCAACCTCCACTGGGTTGTTGAGATGATGTATATGAAAGCTTGTTGTAAATGTCAAAACATCACTCAAATGTAGAACACCATTTTAATAGCTGGAGAAAAAAAGAGAGTAGTTTACTGCTCTTTCAGTTTCTTATCTGTTGGAACAGGAACTGGATGATCACATGTGAACATTCATATGTGCTGAATATCAGGCCCCATGATGATCCTGGTGGTGCAATCCAAGCGAGGTCCAGTTCACACCTCTTCTGATAATAAGGACAATCCAACACTTTTCTTTATCAAACTCATCTAGAATGCCATTCAGAGTCCACTGAAAATCAGACAAGGAGTAGCAGAGAGAGACACTTTGTTAAATACCACGGCCCAGCTCTGACATTTTTAGGCCTAGATTATATGGGCCAGCTCTTTGTATAAAGTATATTGTGAAAAAAAAAAGTAGTGTTATTTCAATGGTCTGCTAAGATCTTATCTCTTAATGTCCTCAAAGCAAAGGCAAAGTGTATTGACTGCGGAGAGAATGTAATACTCTTGGTTCCACATCATTAGGACAGTCTATCCGCTGGATGCTTGTAACTACATCTAACAAGCTCCAATTCAGACTGGCTTGAACATTAAGGACATTTACTGGCTCCTATATCCTGAAGTCTTGAGTTAAGGGCTTCATTCAAGGACTATCTGTAAGGCTTTGTCCTCAGACTGGCAGTGAAATGGTTATGGTAGTTTCAATTGTCATGTTTTCATGGGACACCCTCCAGAGGCAGAGAGAAACTACCTCTAACTCAGCATTCCCAGCAAAAGTCCTGCAGCCATTCTGATCAGACCTAAGTCACACGCCCGCCCCTGAACCAGTGACTGGTCAGTGGGAGGGAATGCACCTTTTAGCTTAAAGTGAGCAGAACCTGACCCTGGGGCTCAGCATGGAATCAGCGGTGGTGATCAGCATGGGGGAAGGGTCAGTGCCTAAAAATCAGGGATCTCTTGAGAGGGAGGGTGGGGAATACGGAGGGGGAAATGGCTGGTAGGAAGATAATCCACAATACCCACACTAGATGTTTTGTCTGCGTCAGTGGTTCTCAAATTGTGTTCTGGGGACCCCTGGATGTCCCTGAGATCAGCATGGATCAGTACTTTTTCTCTTTTTATTGCTGAATACTATTTCATTGTGTGGATAGATCACATTTTATCAGTTCATCAGTTGGTGAAAATTTGGGTTGTTTCCACTTTTTGGCTGTTACGAATAACGTTGCAGTGAACATTCCTATACAAATTTCTGTGTGGACACAGATTTCGTTTGGGTGTCTAGCTGGGAGTGAAATTACTGGATCTGGGTTTAACCTTGGAAGACTGCCGAACTGTCTTCCAGAGTGGCTGCCCCATTATACATCCCTATCAGCAGTGTGGAAGGGTTTCAATTTCTGCACATCCTTGCCAACACTTGTTATTATTTGTCTGATTATAACCATCTCAGTGAGTGTGAAGTTGTATCTTATTGTGATTTTGATTTGCATTTCCTTGGTGCCTAGTGATGTTGAGCATCTTTTCTTGTGCCAGTGGGCCATATGTGTATCTTTTTTGGAGAACTGTCTATTTGGATCTTTTGCCCTGTTTTAGATTGGATTATCTTTTTGTTATTGAATTATAAGAGTTCTTTATATATTCTGGATACTTATACAATACATGACCTGTAAATATTTTCCTATTCTGTGAGCTTTTTACTTTCTTGATGGTGTCAGAAGTTTTAAAATTTTGATAAAATTCAACTTCTTTTCTCGTTTGTTGGTTGTGTTTTTGATGTCATAGCTTGGAAACTATTGCATAATCCAAGGTCATGAAGACTTACGCCTGTTTTCTTTTAACATTAACATTTGTTTTACATTTAGGTCTTTGATTCGTTATTGTATTAATACGTCATTTATATACCACAAAATTTATTATTTTAAGGTGTACATTTCAGTGGATTTTAGTATATTCAAAAGGTTGTACAACGATGACTACTCTCTATTTCCAGGAGACTGTCATCATCCCCCTAATAAGCCTGTACCCATTAACAGCCCAAGGGTGTTTGGTTCCAGTTCCACTGTATGGAGAGGGGGATCCCCCCATGCATCTGACCATCCTCTGACACCGCCTGTGCCTACAGTTCAACTCCATTTTGACACTGTCTACCTGGAGATAGCATCACATCCCACAGGCTCAGTCCCACAAGAGTGGGCCCACTTGAGAGGCCAGTCACGAGGCCAGGTTGTCACATATAGGCTTCTGACTGACTGACTGTAGATCAGAGGTTCCTACAACCTCCTCCTTGAGTTTGATTAATTTGCTGTAGTGGCTCCCAGAACTCAGAGAAAACTTCTACTTACTAGATCACCAGCTTATTATAAAAGGATGTAACTCAGGGAACAGCCAGATGGAAGAGCTGCATAGGGCAAAGTGGGGCAAAAGGGGGATGCAGCTTCCATGCTCTCTCCAGGAGTACCGATCCCCCGGCACCTCTGTGTGTTCACCAGAGCTCTCAACCCAGAAGCCCTCCAAATCCTGTCCTTTCTGGTTTTTACGGAGGCTTCATGACACAGGCGCAATTGATTAAATCATTGGCCATTGGTGGTTGAACTCAATTTCCAGCTCCTCTCCCCTCCCTGGAGGTTGGGGCGATGGGCCTGAAAGTTCCAACCCTCTAATCACATGGTGGGTTCTCCTGGCAACCAGCTGCAATCCGCAGGGGATTTCCCAAAAGTCACGTCATTAACGTAACAAAAGACATTTATTGCTCACCTCACTTAAGAAATTGCAAGGGTTTTATGAGCTCTGTGCCAGAAATGAGGACAAAGACAAAATATATATTTCTTATTATAATTCATAGCAGCACACAGCTACTCCTCATCTTGGATCCATTTGGAGTTAACTTTTGTATAGGATGTAAAGTAGGAGGTCCAACTTTATTCTTTTGCACGTGAATATTCAGCTGTCCCAGCACCATTGTTTGAAACAATGATTTTCTTCCCCGTGGAATTGTCTTGTCATCCTTTTTGAGATGTTTGCTTTTCCACTCTTGTTCTCTCACAAGTGTGTGGTGGAGTCTTCCAGAGGCTGTATGATATGTGACGTAGAAGCGCATTAAATGCAGAAGCAGATGTGAGAATCTACCTGTCTTCTGTTGAACCAGACATTAAAGATATTTGCAAAAATGTAAAACAGTGCTACTTTTCTCATTCAATCGGTTATTAGTTTGCAAATACAGGTTATTTTTAATAAAATATGCAGATTTTGTTAATGTGCAGTGGGTTTATCTTTACATGAATCAAAAAATGGAATATTCAAAAGAATTCTCAGGAAATTGATATAGCCAACCCAAATAAAAATTCTATAGATCTCCCAGAGTGTAAGGGAGTTTTGAGGCCAATAAGCTTAAGAATTGTAGGTTTAGGTGACTCTCAATTTACTGAATGTCTTGAAATATAAAAAAAGAAAAAAGAACCAAATAAAACAAAATAGAACTCCCAATGTGTCTTGGGCCTCCAAGAGATGCCTGACAAGTTACAGGTATTTGAAATGTTATCAACTAAATAAAAAACACCCAGTGTGTACATGGAAAATGTGTATATATATATATTTGGCATTCTTGGTAGTAACCATGTACGTGTGTGTGTGTGTGTGTGTGTGTGTGTGTGTGTGTATGTGTATGGTGGCGGGGGCTGGCTCCACTGTAGTAAGCATTTCCCGGTTGTCTTTGCTCTCCAGCTGGATCTTCATCTTTCACCTCTAACAATTAGATAAAGTCATGTCTTGAGACCCCTCTTTTGATTGTGGAAAATGTACAGTAACCATGCATTAAGACTTTAAAATGTAAACTATCTGAATGCAGTCTGTTAGTCACTTGCATTCTTAAGTTGTTACTTCTTTTTCTAAGTAGGCATTTTGGGGAAACTTAAAGATTGCAGGAATGGAAATATCAGAATGTGTCCCGCAGAGAATCTAATATGAGATTCACGTGCGTGAATGATAGGCATTTGGTACATAGCCCCATTTCCTCTTAGTTCCCACTTGGTGTGATAAAGGGTTCAAGTTGCTTCTCTGAAGTAGCAGAGAGCCAGACGTGGAGTCTAGAGACGGGGAAAAGTGGGATTATGGTCGGGAATCATTAGGGCAGGTTTTGCAACTGAGAGTTGAACTTAATTCAGACTCAAAGGAGTTGGTGTTCAGCTGTTCAGCTCTTGGGAGGGATGTGTAGCTGCTTCTCAGTCTCTGATGTTCATGTGGATCTCCTGTGCTCTTGTTAAAACACGAATTCTGATCTAGGAGGTCTTGAGGTGGGCCCTGGAATTCAGCATTCTAACAGGATTCCGGACGCTGCTGCTGTTGGTGTGTGCACCACACTTGGAATAGTAAGGTGTTGGGGGAATTTTACTGTCTCATAACAAAATTCTTAATTTCCTTGAGTGTGGGGACTTTTGGGCCCTTATCTCCCTAGATAACCCTTCACCCAGCACATTTCCCTCAGTAGGTGGTCAATGAATGTTTGAGTAAGTGAATGAATGAATAAATAAAGGAATCCATGCAGGTGTGTGTATCATGGAAGACTGAAATACTGACTCGACACTGATACCGGGGCTGACATGATTCCTTTTGATTCCCAGCTGCAGCCAAATCACGAGATTGTTTTTCAAGCAGGATTTCCTTTGATGGTCAATCTGATGAAGTATGGAACATCTGAGAGCACGTGGGGGCCCAGGGTTAACAAGAGACTTTGTGTCCCTCTGGGCCACACTTCCCACTCTTGCTTTCCTGTATCCTGGGCTCTTGCAGAAGAACTCTGGCAACTTCTTGGCACAAACAAATCATTGTGTATAAGCCAGTAGTGCCTGGAAGCTCCCAGAGGCATAGGGGACCCAGCTGTCCTCACTTGCAGAAGGAACCCCAGCGGACAGTGACCCTGGAGGACAGTGGGAAATGCATTCGAGGTGTAACGTAAGCTCTGGAGCTGTTTGTCTTGCTGACTTTCCCTGAAGATTCAGGAGGGACAGGAGAGGATAACTTTAGGAAAAAAAAAAAAAAAGGAAGTTTATTCTAAGAGGAAAGAACAATTGTATAGACCAAGCAGTTATTTTTTTCCAAAAGTGAATTAGGGAAGTTTTTTGAAATAACATCAATCTTATTCGGTAAGAATTTTAAAAATATCTTCTATATGCCAAGGACAGAGCTGGGAATTAGATATAAAAGGAAAAAATAATCAGCCATCAGGAAGCTTCCCGTCATTTGGGAGAAGAGAGGCAAGATAGTGGCACAAGGACAAAATGACAGCAGTAGGGACAGGTTTGGAGATGTTGAGGACCGGGAGGAGGCGTCTGTGTCAGACTGGGGCTTCAATAAGTATTTCTGGTGTCGGTGAACTTGGCTAATAATTAAAGGACAAGTGGAAATCAGTTCTTTAAAGGAGGAGAAAAAGGCATTTAGGCATTTCAAGTAAGGTGAGCCTTTGCTTGATATAAAACCCTGAGCGTGAAACAGCATGATCAGATACAGAAATGAAGGAAAGGAGGATCTGGGATTGAGTCCCAAGAGGTTGGCTTCCATAACAAAAGTAACGGCCATGCCCGCCCCCCTGCCCCCCCCGCCCCCCCCACCTCTTCCCTGCCCCAGGAGAGACAGAACCGGCCACAAAATTTTGGGGGCCCAGTGCAAAGTGAAAATATGGAACCCTTTGTTCAAAAATTAAGAATTTCAAGAATGTAGCAGTAGACTTTTAAACCAAGTGTGGGGCCCTTCTAAGCATGGGCCATTCACCCATGAAGCTGGCCCTGAGAAGATCGAATAAAGGAGAAGCAGGTTGAGGGAGGAGATGATGTATTTCATTTTGGGCTCTTAACTTTGAGGAGCCTGTAGGGTGTCTGAGTGGAGGATTCCCAAGTCAGCAGAGAGATCTGGCATGGAGCTACTGAGAAGGGGATCCTTAGTGTTCCTGCAAAGAAGCCATGTGGGTGTGTGAATGAAACCATCAGGATGGGTCTTTTTTGTCTGCCTTTCTGCTTGTAGATCAAACCAATGGGTTCTGAGCTCTGGAATTCTTCCCAAGAGTATTTGATCACTTTTCCTTGGTAAGGCAACTTTGACCAGAGTAGGAGCTTCTCCATTTTCTTCTACAAATAGGCCAGACAAATCAGAGTTACCAGTGGAAAAACATTTTTCTGCACTTCATCCTCCTTTCCTTGCTTGGCCTATCAAATGAAAAAAGTCCTCTCTCAGCAGGAAGGTTCTAAGTTATAAAGCACAGGATTTGCGCTCTAGGGAAGTCACCCTTTGAGACAGTGTCATAAACATTAAATAGATAATACATTTTAAAATCTTATCAACTTGGTACAAAATTAAACATGTCGTATGAGGAGCAGCTTTGCAAGTTATGCTGTAATAATTTAACTTTTATTCAATATTAATTTATATCTCGGATAGCTCCTATAGCAAATTTTGTTTTCTACTTAGTTCCCAGGGGATTATTGTGAATTTTAATTAAAGTGAATTCAAGTTCTGTAAAATTACTCCAAGAAATAATCTAATATGAGTAATGTAATGACCTGGATCTTAGGTGTACAGTAGGGTTTTTGTCTGAATATATATCTCTGTATCATGCTAAGTTTTGAAGTATGATAATTCTGTAGCAGGGGAAAGCAATTAGCATGTTAACAGATTAGGGTTTGGCTTACTGTCGCTCCCCTTAGAGGTGTAATTTGTTGCTTTAAGACATGAGGGCTTGCTGGTAAGCAATGGTCTGGAAAGGATTGACTGAACCAGGGTCTTGACACACAAACTGAAAATTCAAACATCGTATCATTTATGTGGATTGGTAATAAAAATAAGGGCGCCTGGGTGTCTCAGTTGGTTACGCGACTGCCTTCGGCACAGGTCATGATCCTGGAGTCCCGGGATCGAGTCCCGCATTGGGCTCCCTGCTCGGCAGGGAGCCTGCTTCTCCCTCTGACCCTCCCCCCTCTCATGCTTTCTCTCTCTCATTCTCTCTCTCAAATAAATAAATAAAATCTTTAAAAAAAATAAGCAGTCTTAAACTATCAGTAACTAATTAGACTTATTAATAGAAGAAAGGACAAAAAACCTAATTAATAAATTGGCTAGTGATTCCTCCTTGACATTACCAGCTGATGTTATTTTTTTGGGCTGGTCTGTGTACATATTGTTGCTCATTGTTCTGAAAATAATGCTCATCCTTGTGATCTGAGCTGTATCTGTATGTAGGTGTTGCCTGCAGTGGTGTGATGGTGTTGGGTATTTATTGTTCTTTGTTTAGTAGCATCCTTTCCCTTCCCTCATATGCCTCTTGATATCCTTGAGTGGTATGTTAATAATGTGCATTAGCTAGTTGATTAAATTGAGATCCAGAGAGGTGATGTGATTTGCCTAAGGTCACATACTTAGCAAAATTAGGATAAGGTCTGGTGCCTTGAATTTTAAGTTTGCCCCTACTCTACTAAATACTATTATTTTGTTTTTGAATCTTCTTTGTTAGTCTAAATGATGTGATTCTTTGACACTGGAAACTTTGTTTTCTTTTTTTTTAAAGATTTTATTTATTTATTTGAGAGAGAGCATGGGAGTGAGGGGAGGGGCAGAGGGAGAGGGAGAGAATCTCAAGCGGACTCCGCCTGAGCACAGAGCCCACCATGGGACTCGATCTCACGACCCTGAGATCATGACCTGAGCCCAAAGCAAGAGTCCACTGCTCAACTGACGGAGCCACCCAGGTGCCCCTCACTGGCAACTTTTCTAATAGCCAAGGGAAAAAACCATACACCGACCACATTTCTGGGTGAAGAAAGCATATTGACATTTTAGAACTGTCATCCAAGGACACAATTTTAGTTTTTCTCCACTTTCTTTTAGTCAACGTGTGGTTCAGTGTATATCCACGTGAAAATTGTGATCAACTTATCGTGTATTTATGAATATATTGCCATGTAACCATGGCAATGGTTGTAAAAGATACCTTCCCTTTCTCTTCACATGTTTGGCTTGGTATAGATATTGCTTGTAGTTTGAAATTTCAAATTAACTCCTAAAAATTGAAAGGAAAAAAGAAACGTGGAATGATGATGTCAATAGAGTTTTCTTTCTGTCCTTTATGGTAATTTACCTTGTAGTTTTATTTTTTTAAAGCTTTTTATTTATTTGACAAAGAGAGACACACGGGAGAGGGAACACAAGCAGGGGAGTGGGAGAGGGAGAAGCAGGCTTTCCCGTTGAGCAGGGAGCCCGATGCGGGGCTCGATGCAGGGCTCGATGCGGGGCTCGATCCCAGGACCCTGGGATCACGACCTGAGCCGAAGGCAGACGCTTAACGACTGAGCCACCCAGGCGCCCCTCCCTTGTAGTTTTGACATTGATTTTGGAAGTTGAGATTTTAGCAATCTCAGACGGTATTTAGAGGACTTCTGGAAAAATATGAAAACAAAGTGTTTATTAGTTAGGCACGAGCACACGCTTGTCAGGCTCTCTTTGTTTTGAAAGCTGAGGCAGAATAAAAGCTCTAGAGTCAGGGGTGGAAAAAACACTCCGTACCACCTGGAGCCCTGTCAAGGATAACTTCACCTCTTGTGTTCCCAAACCTCAAGGGAGATGTACTTCTGCCAAGGGGCATCATGGCACAGGGGATGGAAGGGGCACCTTGAATAGTACTTTTGTCTCCAGGTTTGGAGACATCGTTTCTCCCCCAGGTGTAGGTGGCACCTTCTTGGTTCAGTGCTGATTAAAAGGAAAAAAAGGGAGGAAAAGTTGTACGGTGATTCAAGGGCAGCCGTGAAGTCTGAGTTTGCAGCGCCAGCAGCAGTGCGGTAATTTGAGAATAGCAAATTAGAAGAACAAAGCAGATTTTAATCATATGCCACAGAGAGGAAGGTGGTTTAGGTTTATCTCCAAATTGTACCTCCATTAGAGAAAGGGAGGCTTTTAATGCTATTATCCAATATTTATTGTTAAAGATTTCTTTCTTCTTTCTCCCCAGTCTTTAGTACACTCACTGGGTGGGGAATGTCAGCCTTTGTATCGAGCGGTTGTTAAATACAAAACTTTTTTTTTTTTTTTTGGTGTTACAGGAAATAGAATGAGAGAGGGAGAGACAAGGAGAGACAGGGAGAGACAGAGAGAGAGAGGGAGAGAGGGGGAGAGAGAGAGGTTGTGGGAGAGATATTGATTTTGAGATTCAAGGTCTTTATCCTTTAGAAGACTTTGGTCTGAAGGTAAAATTGAATATTGAGAAAGCATCTCCTCCCATCTTTCCATCTTTCCATCCATCTATCCATCTTTCCATCCATCCATCCATCCATCCATCCATCCATCCATCCATCCATGTATGCATGCATCCATTCATTCATCTATCAACCTATCTGCCTATTCTTCCATCCACCCATCTATCCAGCCAACACATATTTATTGAACATCTCTGTTAAGGACTGGTCTGAGTGTTAGAGATACAGAGATAAATAAAAATATGGTCCTTTGCAGTCTAGTGGAGAAGATGCACACGTAAACAGATACAAGTTGGTCCTGCTATGATAGAAGGACAGCAGGATATTGTTGGAGCATGTAGACAAGCCAGTAGTAGAGCTCAAGTGCAGCTTGGGGGAGGGTGTGTCCTTCTTTAATCTCTGGTTGCTCTCCTCCAAAGTCACTACTCCTCAAAAGGATGTTCTTTGAAAGGGTTCACTGAAATTTTCTTACATTTACTTGTGAATAAGAACATCTTTAAGAACTTTGTTCTTCTTGCAAGTATCTCACAGCCAAAATTGTGCCTTGCTATAAAATGTGATTTCAAGAGAAGTCACAAACTCCCTTCGTTGCTTCTTACCAGATTTTCACCTGCCAAGTGTCTCCTATACAGAAATTTTGGAGTGGCCACTAGGGCTCCTCATCTAGCCTGAGAAGGACAGGGAAGGCTTTCTGGAGATGATGTCTCAAATGAGTTTTAAGGAAAAGGTAGGCATTGTCTGGCCAGTAAACTGGGGAAGTGTGTTCAGAAGGGGTACAGCTAGGGCATTCTAGCAGAAAACTGAGCGTAGGCAAAGGCATGGTGTTTGTGGGAAGCTAACAGAAATGCATTAGGATTTTATATATCCACAGAGAGGTCTGTTCTATGCAGTGGAAAGTTGGCAATCACCTGCTCAGACTGTGTAGACAATGGAGTGGAGAGTTGGAGTCGAGAAAACAATATGGCTCCTGCTTACTGGGGAATGATTGAGATAACCCTATTGAGGCGTGGTTTGCATGGGCCAGAATGACCTGGAGAATTGTTTTGCAGTTTAGCTTCACTTCTAGAGCTAGAGGCAAGGCGCATTGGGTGTTTTATCTCAGGCTTTGAATGCCTCACTGCTTCCTGAAAAGCACCACCCTGAGGAACACTGAAGTTTTCGAGTTCTTAGTGAAGGTTTTAAACTTTTATATGTCACTGGGGGTGGTGATGGTTCCATGACCTTCAGTGAGCCCGGTGATGAAGCAAGTCTTTCTTAATTAGAGATCAGGAAACTGACAGACCTTTCCAAGGCAACTCACCCCATCAACTTGTTAGGGTAGTCCTGAGCCCAGCCAGGGAGGGCCTGATGGGAATGGTTGTGGGGGCTCCAGGAAGTGAGTGTTGAACAGAAATGAAATGATTTGAAAAAGGCCTCCTTACGCCCTTTAGACAAGCACTGTCCAGTAGAGCTTTTGTGATGCTGAAACTGTTTTATAAATATGCCGTCCAACTTGGTAGCCACTAGCCTATTGTGGCTGCTGAGCTTGTAAAATGTGACATATGTGCCTGAGGATCTGAACTCCAATGTTATTTCATTTTAATTCATTAAAAATCTAAATCTAAATGGCTGCACGTGCTGTGGTTATCATATTGGACAGCACAGCTTTAGCATCTTCGAGGCGGTTGACTCTGGAAGGAGAGAGGAATTGAGAGTCCAGCACCCGTAAACCTTGCTTGTCTCTATATACTTCTGTACCATTTGAACTTTTGGTAGGCATGTGTTTTTTAGCTTCGTAATTTTAGAAGCAGAAGACATTTTGAGGAAGATCTGTGTGCCTTTATTCTTCCAGAGGACTTAGAAAATTGGAAAGGAGTTTCAATTTTTAGTCCAAGGCCTGTACCCTTCTCAGGAGCCCTGGAAGCCCAGAGACGAGAAGGCACTCACTTACCCTGGTGAGTGACTGAAAGGGCTGGGGCCCAGGGATCCAGACATTCATTTTCATCATTCTTTCGACTTTGTGATAAGGCCTGGTTCGTGTGAGCTTGGTCCATCTTGCTGTATCTAGAAATAAGTGACATACAATGACTTAAGTTCAAATTCCACTGTTCATTGCTGATATATAAGAAAGAGTGACTTTTGTATATGAACCTTGCTTTTTTGTCGATGCTTTCAGATTTTCTATGTAGACAGTCATGTCATCTGCGAACAAAGACAGCTTAATTACTTCCTCCCCTTTTCTTTTGTTGCCTTTTTGCTTTAGCAAGGACTTCTGGTACCACGCTGAAAAGGAGTTGCAACAGGGGACATCCTTGCCTTGTTCCTGATCTTAGTGGGAAAGCTTTGAGTTTTTCACCATTGGGTATGATGTTAGCTGAAGAGTTTTTTGTGGATTTTTTTTTCATCAAGTTGAGAAAATTCCCCTCTATTCCTAGTTTACTGAATGTTTTTATCATGAATGGTATTGGATATTGTCAAATGCTTTTGCTGAATTTATTGATAGGATTATGTGATTTTTCTTTTTTAGTTTGTTGTGATGGATTACATTAATTGATTTTTGAATATTGAACCTGCCTTGTGTGCCTGGGATGAGTCCCACTTGGTTGTGTAATTCTTTTTGTACATTGTTGGATCATGCAGTGATTTAGATAAAGGAAATTAACTCCTAAGACTTCTAATTATTGATAAATAAACAGCACCTCTCAAATCAGCAGTTTTCCCTCCATCATTTATTTTGGGGATAATATATTTTATCTTTAATAATTATTACAGAACACATAATAAAAGTACAAATCATATAAAGATTACCCAATGAAAAATAAATCCTTTTATATCTGACCTCAGAGGTACTCCTCAGAGGTCACCACTTTCCACAGATTTTTTGGTGTATCTTTCCAGAATTTTCTTTTTCCTTTTAGAAAACAATATTGACCACGTTTTATTAGGGAGGAATGATGAACCTCATTGGGGTGTAGTTTGTATGGGCACATGACCTGGAGAATTGTTTTATAGGGTTATCTTGACTATACTTCTAGAACTAGGGGTAAGACGTGTTGGATTGTTTTTTGCCTCAGGCTCTGAATGCTTCCAGAAAGTTGGAGCCCACTTTATGTTTCTCTAAGCTCCTTTATTCTGTTTGGCGGTCTTGTGTGTATGCGCTGGATGGTAGACAGTCACATCCGGGGTTGGAGTGTCCTCACCTCTTCTTCCATGCTGTCATTTTAGTTCCCTCCTTTGCCGTGTGACTGGAATAAATGCTCTTCCCCCTTGTCTGCATGCCTCCCTGCCCTGCAGACTTAGGATGTCTTCAAAGAGGACCTTTCCTCCCAAGGGTCCTGTTTAAAATTCTGCTCCCTCAGTGATGTGTGAAGAATAGTCAGAGACGTTGAAAGACATCTGACGTGTGACATTCCTTCCAGACAACAGGGACTTACTTAGATCCCAGAGGACCCCGGAGCCTGAGGGGCAAGAAGAAAGGAGGCCTGGCCTCTGGGAGGAGGAGAGCAGAAAGGGAAGAGATTTGCTCAGGTAGCGTGTGAATGTGACTTGCCGTGAGGCCATTGTTGCATCTATGACCCGGGTAGACCCTGTGCTCATTTTTGCTGGAGGGCTTAGAAAGATTTCGCAATGGATCCATTGATCAGCCAGGAAATATTTAATAACGCAACAAAATTTTCATGCCTTATTGCACACACTAGCTAAGCCTTCTCTCTAAAGTGCCACTCCAAATCACGTTGTTCCTGATCACATTCGTTGTAGCACCTATGGCTGATTATTAACTTGTTCATTGCTTTGGGAGCCTGTGTGATGTCTGTCTGCCCCACTATACTGGCAGATCTGTGACTGATTATTAACTTGTTCATTGCTTTGGGAGCCTGTGTGATGTCTGTCTGCCCCACTATACTGGCAGATCTGTGAGGGGATGGATGCTGCTGTATCCCAGTGTCGAGGACATGCCTACCGCCTGGGACGTTGTAGGTGCTTAGGACAAATATTGGTTAGCTAAAAGAATAAATAAGTGAATACTCTCTACCAAATCATAAGGACAGTGATCACTGCCGTTTGTCGAGCACTGGCTGTGGGCCAAGCCCCTTGTAGAGCACCTTTTATCTCATTTAATCCCTATTTAAAGGTTAGGAAGATGAGCCACAGAGATATATCCCGTCCCTAATCAACAGTGCAAGTGGTGGGCTGAGATTTGAACCCTGTTCAAGATCCCCAAGTTCAGTAAATTACGGTGTAATCCCCAGAGATGTCAACCTTGGGCAGTAACTTCAGGAAGGGGAACCTGCCCAAAGGAGGAGGTTTCTGCCTTCCAGATGAGTGCCGGGTGCTCGGTAGCAGACCAGGCACCTGCTCTTCAGGAATTTAGACGGAGGCTCCCCCACAGCCTGCCAACACGGTGCTGTGGAGTGGGTTTATCCTTGATTCTGGGTAGATATTCTGAGCAGTCGTGAATTATTTAGGTGCTGAGGCAGAAACACTTCCTGGCATTGAATCTTAACGAAAACTGTGCATGAAATTAAAGTAAAGAGGTTCAGCAGTTAGTTATTTTTCTGTTAATGAACAAGGGGAGAGAAAGCAACCCATCAGCAATCAGCCATATGGTTCACCTTTTTCTTAGTCTTTCCTGGCTCTCCAAAGGGCCCTACAGGGCTTGTGAGTCTTTTTATTTTTGTTACGTCATATTTTGCAAAATACCTGAGAGCCATTTTCACCATTCTGGGTGGCCAGGGATGGCTCAGTTCCACCCATTTTTCTACCAGGAGAGCTTCAAGCGAGAGCAATCAGAGGCCTAACGAGCACCCTTGTCATGGTAGACTCCCTCTGTGGCTGGGCCGTCTCCAGGCCTCACTAGCTTTCCTGCCTCTTCAGCTGTTATGCTATTTGGGGATCACTTGAGCCTCTTGTTATAAATCTATACAGTGCATTATATTTTGTAAAATGCTTCATATTCACTTTACTGGTCCTTTTCTAATTAAGTCTCTAAGTAGGGAAGGAAGAGAACTCAGAAGAATCCAGGCCCAACACCCCTGCTTATCCTAGAAAGTTAGTCCCAGTGAGGGCAACCTTCTTATGAGGGACCAAGTGCATCTTCTTTTTTTTCAAGATTTTATTTATTTATTTGACAGAGAGAGACACAGCGAGAGAGGGAACACAAGCAGGGGGAGTGGGAGAGGGAGAAGCAGGCTTCCTGCGGAGCAGAGAGCCCGATGCAGGGCTCGATCCCAGGACCCTGGGATCATGACCTGAGCTGAAGGCAGACGCTTAACGACTGAGCCACCCAGGCGCCCCCCAAGTGCATCTTCTTAATGAGGGTTGGTGCTATTCAGCGTCTCTCACATCTATTTTTTTTTTAAACAGCTTTATTGGGATATAATACACATACCATACAATTCACCCATTTATTTATTTGTTTATTTTTAAAAAGATTTTATTTATTTATTAAGGAGAAAGAGCACGAGTATGCACGAGTAGGGGGAGGGGCAGAGGGAGAAGGAGAAGCGGAAGCAGACTCCCAGCTGAGTGTGGAGCCTGATCAGGGCTTGATCCCAGGACCCTGAGATCATGATCTGACCTGAAGTCAGACTCTCAACCGACTGGGCCACCCAGGGGCCCTACAACTCACTCATTTAAAGTGATTACACACTTGATATGTAACTCTGTGATGGTGTATATAACAGAGTTGTGCAACCATCACTACAGTCAAACTTAGAACATTTCATCACCCCCAAAAGAAACCCCAGACCTCTTCATGGTCACTCCCTCAACCTCTGCATTTCTCCCAGCCCTAAGCAACCGCTGATCGACACTCTCTCTCTACCCCACAATGTGTGACTGGCATCTTTCAATTAGCTCAATGTTTTCCAGTTTCTTCATGTTGCACTGTGTATCCATACTCCATTTCTTTCTGTTGCCAAGTTGTAGTCCATTGTATGGATATGCCATAGTTTGTTTACCCATTCGTTGGTGGATGGACCATTTGGGTCATTTCCGTATTTTGGCTGTTCTGGATAATGTTGCTAGGAACATTGTGTACAAGTTTTTTTGTGGACATTTGTTTTCATTTACCTCGGAGCAGAATTGCTGGCTCATGTGGTGACTCTGTGTTTACCTTTTTGAGGGACTGGCAGATAGTTAACCACAGTGGCTGTGCCATTTTACATTGCCCCCCGCTCCGCCACCCCCGGCAGTGTATGAGGGTTCCAGTGACTCCACATGCTCACCAGTAACACTTGTTACTCCAGACTTTTTTTTTTTTTTTTGACTTTTTGACTTTTTAATCATTATTGTCCTAGTGGGTGTGAGGTGGTGAAGTGGATTTGCAGTCTGGCTTGGGTTTGCCTTTCCCTGATGGCGTCAACCAGCATCTGGACAATACATTTTTCCTAGGCTGCTAGACATTCTGTTGGGGGTTAACACTTTAACAGGTGAGGCTAGCTTGGCTGTTTCTGGAGCCCATTTCTCCTCAAGCAGCCTCATGTTCGTGGGACATCCCTCACCCTTGAGCCTCTCCACCTGGAGAGCTGTCGGGCAGTGGTCTGTGACTGAGCCCCTCAGCCCCCACCTTCCCTTGGTGAGCCACCTTCAGAGCTGGCCTTCTGCTTTTTGGCCATTTTTCACATCACACCGTCCACAAGACAATTGAAGATTTAAAGCAAGTTGCTTTTTAAAGTCAGTTACAGAAGTTGTCCTGTCATAACTGCCACTGAAGTTATGAAAGTTTCTAAGGTCGCAGTGTTTTGATGAAGACCCTGTACCTCAAGCCCACAGCACAGAAGAAGGGGTGTGTTTTCTAAGAAATGAATAGGTTAGCAGAGCCAAATCCTTAAGGTAAGTTTTATTTTTTTTAATGTAATTTAAAAAAAATTAAGTTCTTTATTTTGAGATGTAGGTTCGTACACAATTGTAAAAAGTATTACCGAGAGATCCCATCCTTGGAACTGTTTAACTGTGGGAGGAAATGATTTACTGAGGGATTGGAAAATAAGTCTGGAAGAGTGCCAAGAATTCAAACTATTTCTGCTGCCATCATTTCCTACTTTTCCCAGGATGAGGGCCATGTGACCCAACCTTCAAATGAGCTGCTCCTGACGAGGGGCTATTTATTGACAGAGGCTATTCTGCTTTGCAATTTTGGCTTAAAGTAGACAAACCTCCTAACACTATCCCTCCCTTCTCATCCCCGTTCTTAAGTGTCGGTCGCTAATGTTGAATCTTTTTGGACTTGGCTGGTACCGCTGCCCCTTATCCGTTGAATTTTTAAAGGAAATTAAGCCTGCCAAAGATCTCATTTTAACTTAGACCCACCAACACAGGGGGAAATAAAAATCCTCTAAATGAGGCAAAGAGTATTGATGAGCTAAAGATGGTAAAATTGGTCGGTGTAATACCTGGCATATCACTTGAGTGTGATGTTCTCATTAATTCCATGCATATTTATAAAGTTATAACTCTGTGTTAGGCACTGCTTGAGGTGCTAGGGATACAAGTAGAGAACCAAACACATGGAAATCCCTGCCCTCATGGAGCTTATATTCTGCAGAATATAATTATTATATGTAATATATTCTCTGGAACAATATCATGCTGCACATTATAACCTTAGGACTTAATTATCTTATAAGTGGAAGTTTATACCTTTTGACCCCCTTCACTCATTTCTCCCACCCCCGGCCCCCTACCTCTAATAACCATCAATCTATTCTCTTTGTGTATGAGGTTTTTTTTTTAGATTCCATATATAAGTGAGATCATACAGTATTTGTCATTTTCTGTCTGACTTATTTCACTTAGTATAATACCTTCAAGGTCCATTCATGTTGTTACAAATGGCAGGATTTCCCTCTTTCTCATGGCTGAATTACATTCCATTTTGTGTGTGTGTGTATGTGTGTGTGTGCCATACCTTCTTTATTCATTTACCTGTCAATGGACACTTAGGTTGTTTTCATGTCATGGCTGTTGTGAATAATGCTGTAATAGCATGGGTTACAAGTATCTTTTTGAGGTAGAGGATGATATGATAGGCCCTATGGATATCTGTGGGGAGAACATGCCACGCAGAAGCAGCAGCCAGTGCAAAGGCCCTGAGGTAGTAGGTTTGTGGCTGACTTGAGAGAACAGTAAGAGTTGACTGAACAAGTAGAAGAGTAGATGACGTGGAAGAGGCGGTAGGACCAATCCTATGGGGGTTTGTAGACCAATGTAAACTTAATACATGTTGATTAAGAATATTCAGAAGATTAATCAGTGAACTGTTTTTTTTTTAACAATGGAAACATGACATGCATACCGAAAAGTATGCAAAATTGTAAGTGGACAGCATGACACACTTTTATAAAGTGAACACTTTCAGATGATAGCACCAGATCCAGAAACACAGCATGGCTGGCATCTCAGAAGCCCTCCTTGTGCCTCCTCTCAGGCACTGCTCCCAGAGGGTGCCCACCATCGGTTAGTCATGCTCATTGTTGAATTTCATATAATTTTCCATAAAAAGCATTGTGCAGTATGCACTCTGCTGTCTTCTTGCATCTAGTTCCTCCCTTATGCTTAGCATTATGTTTTTGAGATTCATCCTTGTTGCTGCTTATAGTTAGAATTCCTTAATTGTCATTGACATATGGGAGTTAGTTGTATGAATATATTATTTAGTTACTTTAAAAAAAGATTTTATGTATTTATTTATTTTAGAGAGAGAGGGAGAGTGAGTAGGGAAGGGCAGAGGGAGAAGGAGAGAGAGAATCTGAGGCCGACTCCATGCTCAGCTGGACCCCACGACGCTGATCATGACCTGAGCCAAAATCAAGAGTCAGGTGCTTAAATGACTGAGCCACCCAGGTGCCCCAAGTTACTTTTTCTACTGTTGATAGATATTTAGGTTGTTTCCAGTTTAGGCCATTACAACCTGCTTTGTTAGCTTTAACTTTTTAAAAAAAATTTTAAATAAATAATAAACTCCTAAGTGTCACAGAGCCAGCCAAATAGTTAGGTGATTTTGGAGTGTTTGGAAAATAGTTGCAAATGTTTGAGAATGAGACAGGCCTGACCATTCCCAGACTTGTCCAGGGCTGAGGTTGTTGGCTTCCCGTGGCAGCACAAGAGGTCAGAGCCGGCCAGCAATGCAGCTGTCCACTGCCCAGTTGTGCAGTGCACGTACATCATGAGTTGGTGTGGTTTGCTCAAGCCATCGTTGGGACACTCTACCTTTCCCTTTGACTTTCCTCTAGCAGATGTTTGTCTTTGTGTTCCAGAGCGAGGCTCCTGTGTGGTGGGTCCTCTTCCACAGCCATGATCCGTGGGGTCATGGAGACCCTGAGTTCTTTAAACCTGTAAACCCACAATGCAGGAAAACTATATATTTTTTTAGACCACACACTTCCTACATCCAAGGAAGGAAAGTAAGGACATAGACAGCTCAAGGTGGGATCTGCCCAGAGAAGGGAAGATGTTTGTGAGTGTTCTTCGTGAGGTGCCCAAGCACTACCACTAACGGATCCCTTTTTGATGATTTTGAAGCTGACCTTTATGAAAACTTGGTTCTTGTGCTGAAAATGCAGACCAGGTGTACTCTGCAGCTGTAGAGTCATGAGGTAGAAATCTGATCACTTTTTTAGGAGGAGGTTGGTGGCTCTCCCATTTCTCCCTGCCCTTTTGGACCACCTGTCCTGTCCCCCTCTGCTCAGCCAGGATGTGCCCCCCCCAACCATCTGCAAGGCACCCTCTCAGTAAACAACATGGCCCCAGCTGCCCATCTGGTGGCCTCAGCACTTGACTTGTCTTGGAACACACCCGAACACAAATGGGGCTTACACAGCCTCTGTGTCCTTCTTAAGCATTTCTTGATTCAACTGGAGGGAACATTCCTCCTTGTGGACTCATTCTAAACTGAGGAGCCCAAGAAGACAAGCAGGTAGACTGAGGAAATTAGTAGGATAGAAAAAGCAAGAGAGAAGGCAGCCTTCTAAGCTGGTAATTCTGAGTGTTCTCACCTGTTTATAAATGTATGCTGTGTTTTCCCAATAGCATGGCTATTTTGAGACTGTTCATTGCTACTATGAGAATTGTTGTAAAATACTGCTTTCATGGTGCATTATTGTAGGAGGGGTGTTCTCCTTCTCCCATGTGGGAGAAATTCTTGTGTCAGGAATAGATACCTAGCACAGAGTAAATGTGTGGAAATTGTTTGCTGAAAGAATGAGTAGGGAGAGTATGTCTTTGAATGTCTTGTAGTAACTCTGACGTCCCGCTATATTGGGGTCTCCTGCACCCAATATTGCTTGTTTGACTGTCTCAGTCTGACCGCCCAACATCTCCTAGACTTCCTGTCATTCATTCATTCATTGACTTATTTATCAAATATTTACTGTGAAAGGTACTACTAGAGGCTCTTGGGAAACAGCAGTGAACAAGCTCATCAAGCTTATTTTCGCGAGGGGAGAGGCTGACAATAACCAAGCACTTATACAAAATTTTTTTTGACAGATGGTGATGAATTCTATGTGGAAAAATAAAGTGGGTAAGGGGGATTAGAGAATGAAGTAAGTAGGGAAGAGGTAGTGTTCTTTATGGGTGGTCTGGGAAGGTCTCTGTCATCAAATAAGGTGATATTTGAACAGGGCCTGAAGGAAGTGAGGACAGAGGCAAGTGGATATCTGGGAGAAAAACATTCCAGGAAAATAAAAGAGGTTGAAAGGTCTTGAAACTGAAGGGAATGTGGTATGTTTGAGGAACATGAGGGAGTGGAGTGATCAAGGGGAGAGGCTGGGAGAGGAGCCCACAGAGGTGGTGGGGGTGGGTCAACCCTGAAGGTCTTACAGGCCACCAGAAGCACTGTAGAAGCCATTGGAAGGTTTTGGTAGAGGATGGCATGGTCAGATCTACGTCTTTTAACAGGATAGCTTAGCTGCTGTGTTGAGGATAGGCTTAGGGCGACAGAGCAAAAGTAGGAAGACCAGTGAGGAGGCCGGTGCACGACTCCAGGTGAGAGATGTTCCCTTGTGTGGCGAGAAGTTTTGAACTCCCAAGGCTTCCAGAATGTTCAGTGATCCAGAATACACTATTCTACTTTGGTGTGAATTTCAACCCTAGGAATGAACACCATCTTGGTTTTGCAGAGGGAGGCTGGCAAGGGCTTCCCTGGGCTGCAGCCCTGTACCCCCTTCCCCTATGAGGGCCATCACCACGGAGAACAAACCCCAGCAAAGCAGTGTAGCATCTGGGTGTCATCAGCCCTTGGTGCACCCCTGAAATTACAGTAGGACCCCAAGTCTCTCCTCCTCCTTTACCCCCACCCCCATTGCCACCAGCTGCAGGGCAGCCCCCTCCTCTAAGCAGTGGGAGAGTTTCACCTAGTGTAACCACACAGAGCATGTCCACAAGCCAGGATGCCTTCTTTCCCTCCTTGACAAAATAAGCTGGGCCTTTTCTTTCTTTCTTTTTTAATTGAGATATAATTTACATTTAAGATTGTGTAGATTTTAGATGTACAACATATTGAGTTGATGTGATACATTTATATATTGCAGTATGATTACCACCATTTACGTAGTAGTTAGCTAACAACTCTGTCATGTCACATAACTATCATTTCTTTTTTTTGTGGTGAGAACATTGAAGATCTAGTCTCTTAGCAATTTTGAAGTCTATAATAGAAAATATTGTTGGCTATCATCACTTTGCTTTACACGAGCTCTCCAGAACTTACACATTTTGTAGTCATAAGTTTGTATCCTTAAACAACATCCTCCCCATTCCCCACCCTCCATCCTTGGTAACCTCCATTCTACTCTCCATTTTTATGAGTTCAGCTTTTTTAGATTTCACATATTAGTGATATCATATCATGTCTTTCTGCGTCTGACTTATTTCATTTAGCATGGTGCCCTGAAGGTCATCCATGTTGTTGCAAATGGCAGGATAGCCTCCTTCTCATTGCTGAATAGTATCCCACTGTATATATAGATACACCACATCTTCTTTATTCATTCATTCATTGATGTACACTTAGGTTGTTTCCATACCTTAGCTGTTGTGAATAATGCTGTGATAAGCAGGGGAGTACAGATATCTTTCGATACCTTGTTTTCACTTCCTTTGGGTATATGCCCAGAAGCTGGGTCCCATGGTAGTTCTGTTTTAATTTTTTGAGGGACTGGCCTCCATACTGTTTCCCATAGTGATTGAACCAATTTACATTCCCACCAAAAGTGCACTTCCCTTTTCTCCACATCCTTACTGACACTTGTGACCTCTTGTCTTCTTATGATAGCCATTCTAACAGGTGTGAGGTGGAGTTGGGCCTTTTCTGTCCATGACTTCGATGAAATCAATGGTGGTGTTGCTTTCCTCAGACTTCTCTGGGTCTGGACTCACCTGGTTCGCTTAGCTGCTCGACGTGTAGCTCTTGAGCGTCGGCCATTCCAAGGCTTAGGTGTAGCTTACAGTGCTTCATTTCACCATTTGGATTCTGCATTGCTTCTCTGTTGCTGCGTAGCATGACTACATCTTTTTTTTTTTTTTAAGATTTTATTTATTTATTTGAGAGAGAGAATGAGAGCATGAGAGGGGGGAGGGTCAGAGGGAGAAGCAGACTCCCTGCTGAGCAGGGAGCCGGATGCAGGACTCGATCCCAGGACTCCAGGATCATGACCCGAGCCGAAGGCAGTCGCCCAACCAACTGAGCCACCCAGGCACCCTGCATGACTACATCTTGAGTGCCTTAAAACAACGTCCATTTCTCAGCTCTGGAGGCCATAAGTCTGGTGGGCTCATCTGGATTCTGTGCTCAGGGAATCACAAAGCCTCAGTCAAGGTTGGGCTGGGTTGGGCTTTTAGCTCCAGGTTCAGAGGAAGAATTTGCTTCCAAGGCCACTCATGTTGGCGGTAGACTCCACTTCTTGGTGCATGTAGGACTGAAGTCCCTATTTTCTTGGCTCTAGGCTGGGAGCTACTCTCAGCTTCTAGAGGTCACCCGCATTCCTTGTCAAGTGGCCTCTCCATCTTCAAGCCAGCAATGGTGCACCAAATCCCTCTCATGCTTCAAGTCTCTCTGACTCTCCTTGTGCTACTAGCTGGAGAAAGCTGTCTGCTTTAAAGGGCTCATGTGATTATGTTTGGCTCACCTAGGTAATCCAAGGACAGTCTCTCTATCTGGAGGTCAGCTGTGCCATGTTGCACACGGGAGTGAGCTTTCCTCGTAGTTGCAGTTCTGGGGACTAGGGCAGGACATCACTAGGGGCCGTTTTAGAAATTCTGCCTATCCTGACAGATTCTTTTGCTTCCAATATCAGTAGTATTCACGTGCCTTTCTTGCCCTCATGACTGGTGTACCTTGGCATTTACTACAGTGTGCTTTTATTTCTAGGACCTGAGTTCCTTCTTTTTTAGAGACTGTTGGCATTCTGAAGCCACTTGATACCCCAGAACCTGGCCTAGCAATCAGAAATCAGTGCCTAGTGTTTCTGTCTGACTCTGAATGGCAGGGAACCAAGGAAATTCCAGCTTATTATATCATTATATGATCGTTAAATCTTCTCATTAAGGCTAACATTTTGAGGCCCGAGATAGGGTACTTTTGGGGTGTGATTTAGAGTCATCTCAATCATAAAGCATGAGTAGCTTCTAATGTTCCTGTGAACCTGCTTTTATCCATCATAGCCAATTTTCTGATAACTTACCAACTCCGCTGGAACCTCCCACGATTGCAAGCTTATTACCTTATAATGCAGTGTATTCCATTCTTGAACAGGTCTTTTTATTAAAAAATTCTTGGCCCATATTGGCTTCCTTCTGACTTTCACCCAGCATAACCATGTATGGCGTAGGGCCACACCAAATGCCTCTTCTCTTTCTCTCTCTCTCTCTTTTTTAAGATTTTATTTATTTATTTGACAGAGAGAGACACAGTGAGAGAGGGAACATAAGCAGGGGGAGTGGGAGAGGGAGAAGCAGGCTTCCCGCGGAGCAGGGAGCCCGATGCGGGGCTCGATCCCAAGACCCCGGGATCATGACCTGAGCTGAAGGCAGACGCTCAATGACTGAGCCACCCAGGCACCCAATGCCTCTTTTCTCTTATAAATTATGGCTATTCAGATATATGTAGAGGCAGATATCGAGTCTTGGAATATCTCTTCTCAGCTAGACTCCAGCTTTGACGGGCAGCCTGGCACATTATGTTTGCTTCTGGTGCTGGATACCCCTTCAGAATGTGGGCTCTGTCAAGGGTGGGAAAGTTCTCTGTTATACTGACCTATGTAACCCTGGCTCCTAGCACATTGCATCGTCCATAGTAGGTACAAATAAATATTTATTGATGGGATGCGCTCTCCTTTGGAGCTGAGGTGTCTGCCCAATTAACATTGTTCAGTCTTATGAGCCATCCTCGGTCTCTACCTGGAAACAGTTAATGCTTTCTGTCTTAAATCCTTTCCAGAACAAGGTACATAAATAGATAAATAAACCAGTTAATGATTCAGGCACTTGAGAGAAGTTGCTTTCATAAGTAACAAATTTTGGTGTTTGATTTAAATTGTCCCTCATTTAGTGTTGCAGTGAGAAGGAGGAGGTATATCCATTACAGAGAAAAAAAGGATCATATTAAACTTGGAATTGGTTTTCCTTCTCCTGTCTCTCAAGTGCGGGGAGTCATTTAATCAGATGCATCTCTTGATGTGGGCACTTGCTGCTGAGCTGGAAATGAATCCCCACTAACAATAAGAAATTCCTCCCAAGAAAAATAGATGTGATTGCCTTGCTGTTGGGTACATGGCAATCACCTTATTAGAGGCAGCAAATCTGGGTCTTCACGGTGGGTATCTGCTGCAATATTCGAACATTACTGCTTGGTTTAAAATGCATGGTTTTGTATAACGTAGTTACTGACACATTCATTGGTCTCATTTTTCTACGGGAGGAATGTAGGTAATTTTATCTGCAAGAAATTGCAAGTTATAGCCACTAGCTCGGGAGCTCAGCTCTATAAAACCTGAATGTTTTATAATGCTCCCATGAAAGAACATTCCACATTTATAAAAATTTCAGGGTGTAGTTCTGCTCTTTGAAAAATTAATGCAGTACCTTATATGTAAAATAAGGGGTCTTGCCTCATCCTCCTAGCCCTTACCTTTCCTCCTTTCAACAGGTATTTACTGATTCCTGTGATATGTGAAGAAGTGCAGTTTTTAAGTAGGATTTTTCTTTTCTTTTTTAAAGATTTTATTTATTTATTTGACAGAGAGAGACACAGCGAGAGAGGGAACAGAAGCAGGGGGAGTGGGAGAGGGAGAAGCAGGCTTCCCGCAGAGCAGGGAGCCCGATGCGGGACTCGATCCCAGGACCCTGGGATCATGACCTGAGCTGAAGGCAGATGCTTAACGACTGAGCCACCCAGGCGCCCCTAAGTAGGATTTTCCAGGAAGATCTCTAGTTGTATCTTAGAAGATCTGCAGAAAAGCAATTACAGAAAACGGTAGTTTATGATCTCTTAATGTTTGATAAACATCAGAATAAACTAGATTAGTTTGTTTTTGACAACTTTGATCTGGACATAACATATTTCACACACATTATGCAAATCAGTTTTTAAAATAGAGCTAATGACGCTAAGGAGGGGATTTCGGTTGTTTAATTCTTTCTTTATTTGTTATCTTTCCCAAAAGTGTGACTAATAATTATCTGACAGATAATTACAGAGCACTGAACTGTAAGTTATAAAGTACTAGAGAGAAGCTAACCTTTATTCTGCACTCTTCTTCTGTCTTCCAAATACATATTTTGCTGTCTCTAGATTTTTGCACATTGCTAGGGTCCAAAGAATATATTAATTCTGTAACGCTTTTTAGCCAACTGCATTGACTAATTAATTGAATCATCCAGCAAACTTGCTCGGGGCCTTCCCTTTGTTTAGATCACAGCACTAGAGTTGGAGAGAAGAAAACACACCGTAAGAGATAGAGCCTAACCTTAAAAATTTGTTGTTGTTGTGGGGAGAATATTTAAGATCTACTTTCTTATCACCTTTGAAGAATAAAATATAGCACTGTTAACTGTAGTCACCATTCTATACACGAGATCCTCAGAATGTATTCCTCTTAAAGCTGGAAATTTGAACCCTTTGACCAACATCTTCCACTCCAGCTCCTTGGCAACCACGAATCTGTTTCTCTGAGTTCAGCTTTTTTAGATTCCACATATGAGTGAGATCATATTAGTATTTTCTTTCTCTGGCTTATTTTACTTAGCATCATGCCCTCAAGTTTTCTCCACGTTGGCCCAAAGGGCAGGATTTCCTTCTTTTATATGGCTGAATAATATTCTCTCTCCCTTTATATCACATTTTCTTTATCCACTCATCTGTTGATGGACAGTTAGGTTGTTTCCATGTCTTGCCTGTTTTGAATAATGCTACTATTAACATGGGGGTGCACATATCTCTTTGAGGTAGTGCTTTTATAGAGGGGAGCCTTATCTTTAATGAGTTTGTAGACCATTTGTTCTCAAAGTGTGGTCTTACCCCAATATTGACATAGTGTGTGTGTGTGTGTGTGTGTGTGTGTGTACATATGTGTGCATGCACTGTGTACATGCTGATTGCCCTAGAATATGCTAGAATAGTAAACAGATATTCAGAATGATTGCAGTAAAATTAATAGACTTATTTTTAGGGCAGTTTTTTGTATATGGAAAAATTGTACGGGACGTATGGAGCTCAGCTCTACCCTTTGTTTTCTATCCCTGCTCTCCCCTATTATTAACATTTTGCATTAGTGCCGTACATCTGTTATAATTGATGAACCAGTATTGATACATTATTGTTCACTGAAGCCATAGTTTAGTTGGGGTTCACTCTTCCTGTTGTGTAGTTCTCTTGGTGTGGACCAGGGATAATATCATAAATCTGCCATTACAGTATCATAAAGAGTAGTGTTAGAGTCCTGTTTCCTGCCTACTCATTCCTCCCTTCCTCTTCCCAGACCCTTGGCAACCATTGATATTTTTAGTCTTCTCTCTATAGTTTTGCTTTTCGAGGTTGTCATATAGTTGGAATTATTCATACATAAGTTCTTTAACTCAGCAAAATGCATTTAAGGTTCATCCATGTCTTTTTGTGGCTCAATAGCTCATTTCTTTTTTTAAATCACTGAATAATATTTCATTGTCTGGATGTACAATAGTTGTCTGTTTACCTGTTGGAGGACATCTTGGTTGCTCCCAAGTTTGGCAGTTATGAATGAAGCTTCTAGAAACATTCACGTGCAGGTTTTTATGTGGATATCTTTTCAACTCACTTGAGTAACTGCTAAGGAGCACAACTGCTGGATCGTAGTAAGATTTAGGTTTGTAGAAATGGCAAACTCTCTTTCAAAGTGACTACCATTTTACATTTCTACCAACAGTGAATGAGTTACTGTTGCTCCACATCCCCACCAGCATCCGGTGCCGTTGGCAGTTTGGATTTTAGCTAACGGGTGTGTGGTAGTTCCTCTTTGTAGGATGGTTTTGAGAGAGCACGCGAGGCACGCGAGCCTCATAAATGCACTGCACAGACAGGCAGGGGTAGAAAGCTGTGGCATATACTAATGCATTCTGAGCCCTGCTTGCTTCAGAAAATAATTTTCCTCCTCCTCATCTTTACTTGTGAATGTAGCTGTTTTCAGCCAACTGTCAGATAGGGCGAGTGCTCTCTGAGGCCCCCTCATCAACTCCCCTGTTGAAGCCGAGTTTTTTCTTCTACAGCATATCCTTCACACTTCCTCAGTTTTAAAGAGGTGGCCCTGTTGGGGTTTTTATCTTATTGTCAGTGCAGTGAGTTTGCAGCCGATTTGCCCTCAGGGGAGAAACATCTTGCTGTAAGATGTCTTTTGCTGTCATTTTGGACAGTACCTCACCCAGAGTTTTGTTTACATAGACAGTCCCATGTTGCTTGCTCAGTTGAGTTTGCCTTGGTGCTCTGATGACTGTCAGTGTCAGTAATAGTCATGATCATCAACTTCACCAACGCTACCTGTTTCAGGAAGATTTTTTGCATCGTGGTGATAAAAACCAAAGGCCCAGGAAGTCTACAAGGCGATTGCCACGTTAGACATAATGTCTCCTTTCGCATCATGCTTGATTGCCAACCTCTGTTGGAAGAGCTAACATGGCAGATCTTATGGTAAAGCCTTTCTTTATGTCATGGATATTTCTCCTAAGTTTTGCTTTTCTCAATATTACCCTGTTAATAATGATAATATTTGTTGGAGAGGGGACTGGGAGTCTTGTCTTGGAGCTGTTTTTACATGGCAGGTGCACTGTTTTGCTTCAAATATATGTAGAGTTGACCATTCAACAATGGGAGAGGGGAGAGTTAGAGGTGTCAGCCCCTATGGAGTGGGAAATCTGCATATACCTTTGACTTCCCCAGAACTTAATTGCTAATGGCCTACTGTTGGCCAGAAGCCTTCCTGATAGCCTAAAGAGCCAATTAACATATATTTTGTATATTATATGTATTACACACTGTATTCTTATAGTAGAGTAAGCTTGAGAAAAGAAAATGTTATTAAGAAAATCGTAAGGAAGAGAAAAGTTATTTACAGTATGGAACAGTATTTATCAGATAAAATCTGCATGTAAGTGGAGCCACTCAGATCAATCCCGTTATTCAGGGGTCAACTGTGTATGGCTCTGAGGGTCAATATTGTCAGGGTATTCTAGGCCAGAACCACCCAATAAAACTTGCCTGGCGATAGAAATGTCCTGCACTGTCTAGGATGGGGGCCACGAGCCACATGTGCTTACTGAGCATGTGAAATGCAGCTAGTATGACTGAGGAAGTATATTTTTCATTTTATTTAGTTTTAATTAATTTAAATGTAACTCTAAGGTGTCCCCTGTGGCTAGTGGATGAGGAATGTAGGGACACATAAACCACTTGGCAAGTGGCTCGCTCTTCCCTTCGGCAGAATTACAGAGATTTTATGGGAGATGTAACTAAACTCAATCTGAAAAAATTCAATCTGGAAAAAAATCCATCATGGAATTTGAGGTGACTCCTTACAAATGCTTCTTTTTTTTTTTTAAAGATTTTATTTATTTGAGAGAGAGAAAGAGCATGAGAGGGGGGAGGGTCAGAGGGAGAAGCAGACTCCCTGCTGAGCAGGGAGCCCAATGTGGGACTCGATCCCGGGACTCTAGGATCATGACCTGAGCCAAAGGCAGTCGCTTAACCAACTGAGCCACCCAGGTGCCCTACAAATGCTTCTTGATTTGATTTTCTGTGTCAAGTCGTTCCTTATCTGGTTCTCAAGAAGTTTGTAAATGATGCATAGGAGGTTTGAGGAACACAAACTTTCAGTCTTTACGTTGGTGTGCTCTGTGACCCAGGACAAGGAACTGGAACATTCTGAGCTTCAGTTTCCCACATATAATGAGAACCACAGAGAGGACACTCTCAAGATATCTAGCTTCTGTGGTGGATGTGATGTGGGTAGAGCCATTGAATGCATTCCTTCTGCTCTAGAGAATTCTGATTTGGAAACTAGAGAAGTCAGGTGAGTGCCAAATATATTAGTCAGGATTGGCTAGGTTATGCTGTGGCACTAGGTTCACCCTGGAATCTCTGGGCCTTAACACCACAAAGTCTCAGTTCTTGCTCCTCCAAAATGCAATGCATTTGGGCATTTGTCCCCAACGCGGTCACTCAGTGGTCCTTGCTGTTTCCATCTTGCTCCTTCATCATTGGAACCATGAGGATCCACGCAAGAGAGAAATAGAAGGAACATGAGGGTTCCACTCCAGCTCTCAAGTTAGTTAAGACCCAGAATGACACAGTCTTTTCCACTCACACTCCCTTGGCCAGCACTTGACCATGGTCCTGACCGTGCAAGAGGGTTGGGGAATATGCATATTGGGTGAATAATCAGTGTCTTTTCCATACCAAATCTTTTGCGCTTAACAAATTCCAACACTCTAGAATGACTTTGGAATTGTAAACTATTTCCATTAAGTCAATCAGATATAATCCGAGAGGTTGTACAGAATATTTTATTTCTGGGCTTTAGTCCCTCTTTGGAATTTGCTTGGATACCTTATTTATTTCTCAGTAAATTTGACTTCTTTTTTTTTTTAACATTTTAAACATTTACTTTTACAATGCTAATTCACTTTGAGATTCTTTGGGCACAGGTGCACATAAATAAAAAAGTTATGGTAATGATTTCACTGTCTAGCTGAACAATTTTAGTTCACATCTTTTGGGATGTGAACTGAAACATGAATGGAAACAATATCATACACAATTTCTTCAAGCTTGTACTGAACTTGGACATTACTACGACATTCTTAAAGCACCCTGTGATTTGTTTTGTTTGTTTTTAATTTTGCAAAACTCTGTACTATGAATCATGGCGAAATGCATTCTTCATTCACAACAGCGAGCTTGAAAGTGGCAAACATTTTCCTCTTTCCACAGCTTATCATTTTTCTGCCATCACAGGGAACTTACAGAGACGTGCTTTCTGTCATTATATCCCAAATTTCCTTGATCATAGAGATCACAAGGCAATTGTCAAAAATGCAGGATACCCTGTTTTCAGTGGGTCTGAGATAGGGTCTAAGAATGTATATTTGATAAGTACGTCCTGATTCTTCGCCTTATTTCGGAAACGCTGCTTTATCTTTATTTTAAGGCAACGAACCAGGTTTAGGATTGGGAGGTTGGATTATTGTCTCGAAAGTCAGGTTGATGACTAAATACTTGTTAATGCCCTTGCTAAAGAACAGCTGACTCGCTGGGTTGGAGTTCATCGGCTTCTCAAACTTCAGTCCTTGATCTGACATTTCTGCAACTTTTGCATGGCTTCATATCATTTTTACAGCTATTTGCATTTTTCTTTCAATTACGTAAACCAACTTATTTAAATTGGAAATGTTATGCTGTGAAATCATAATGTTACCACTAGAAAATGTTTGTGTACCGCCTCAGATTATTTCAAGTACTCCTTATGAAGTATGCACCATATTTGCGGCACATGGTGTTGAGTAATTCATTGTTCCAGTGTAAGAAGGTCTCTTGCTTATAAAGTGTCAGCTTATGAATTTGTTGACGGAGTTACACCATGGAAGCTTGAGACATAGAAACGTGATTGTGAAGATTCAAGCATTTTTACATTTCGTTGGAACCATCAGTAGCCTTAATCGAAGCAAAGCATTTACACTAACACATATTCAGCTGATAATGAGTGTCACATCACAATGTCATTTGTGAATTTAATCATTTGTGTGACCCTGTCTTTAGCTGGGTATGCCCATTTCTCTATTTATGGTGACCACACACACAAAAAAATACTGTTTCCAAATAGACTGGTTCATTTTTATTTCTGTTGTAGTAAATACTAAGTTCGTCCACCATGATTTTTATTTCAGAAAAGATGCGCAGTGTACATATCACTAAGTAAGTACCTGTACATCTTTGTTCAGACACCGAACATTTTCTGTGTTCTGGGGATGATTCTGTGAGATAAATTTAAATGTGTGGATTGTTGGTATTTTTGGCAATTCAAAATACTGGCTAATAATTCCAGCTTAACTGATAGCCACACCCTTTCAGTTTTCTTGTATTTACCACCAGTCTAACACCATCTCTTACCCCTGTTCCCCCCTCAATAAGCACCTGTCTGTTAGAACAAAATTCCTTGAAAGGAAATTTCCCTTCTCCAGGCTTTGTTAACCTACTTCAGTCCACCTTTTGTCCTCTTATCAAGGGCACCAGTGACTTCCACTATTTAATTCAGTGGTCAGATCTCAAATCTCATCTTCTTTGACCGATGGGCAGTTGTCGAGACAGATGGCTGCTCTCTCTTCCTGGAAACTGGTTCTCACGTGGCTTCGTGAACTCCCTTCCCCCCACCTTGATTTCCTGCTGCCTCTGGGCCTCTACTTCTCTGTCCCCTTGGCTGGGTCTTCCCCCTCTCTCCCTGCTTTTACATTGGACTCAGATAAAGATAGATAATGACAAAGACGAATGTAGAGGGATGTTTTGCAGCATAATTTATATAAACAAACAATTGGAAGTGTTAGGAGAATGGTTAAATAAATCATGAAATGTCCACATAATGGAATATTGTGTAACTGGTAAAACAGTTTTTTAAAGAATAATGAATGATATTGGAAATGTTGGTGATCTTTTAAATAAAAGTAGGATACACAACTGTGTTTATAGAATTAGGCAATTTTGTAAAAGGTCATGTACACACGTACACACACATACATGTACACATTCATGTAGTACACATATGTGTAGACAAAAGGCAGGTAAAAATATACCACAATTTTAACAGGTGTTAACTATTTTTAAAAATTCCAAAAGGAATATATATTATTATTATGAAGAAAATAATTTTCAGGGACTGGGTGACTCAGTCGGTAAGTGTCTGCCTTTGGCTCAGGTGATAGTCCCAGGGTCCTGGGATCAAGCTCCGCATCAGGCTCCTTGCTCAACAGGGAGCCTGCTTCTCCCTCTGCCTTTGCTCCCCCTGTTTGTGCTCTCTCTCTCTCGATCTCTGACAAATAAATAAATAAAATCTTTAAAAAAATAATTTTTGAAAAAGAAAGCAAATTTGTAAAGATCTGAGAAAAACCTTGGGGCGCCTGGGTGGCTCAGTCGTTGGGTGTCTGCCTTCGGCTCAGGTCATGATCCCAGGGTCCTGGGATCGAGCCCTGCATCGGGCTCCCTGCTCCGCAGGAAGCCTGCTTCTCCCTCTCCCACTCCCCCTGCTTGTGTTCCCTCTCTCGCTATCTCTCTCTCTGTCAAATAAATAAATAAAATCTTAAAAAAAAAAAAGTAAAACCTTCTTTCACGGACTGATTTCCAGGGAATGGTATGGCAAGGGGGCCAGTGGAGAAACATTCCAGATCTTTCTGAATCACATCTTTTGATGTTGCCTTTTTGTTTTATATTGTTATGAATTCCAAGGCTCTCACACACATTCATGTTCTAATGTTAGAAGAAAAATACATGTGGAAAAACTTAATGTGATTTTCCAAACCTTTATTTTAAAATATTTTGCTCCATTTCATTAATGCAGGTAATTGAAAGGTACTATGCCACTCCCCCCACACTCTAGAGAACTGAGAATGATTAAATAAATTTATTTTCTCTATCTTCCCATTTTTACATACTAATGACAATAAAAATAATCATATTATGATCATATATGAACATATGCAAGTCAAATGAGAGAGGAGTGAATCTAGTTGTTTTTTTTAAATCAATATACTCCCCAAACAGATGGAAATAAGAACCATGCTGTCCTGTTTACTGTGCAGAGCACAAAGTAATACATGGTGTAATTCTCGCTACAGTGTAGCTGTAATTTTAATAGGTGAATGTATTAGTTAGTAATCAGCTATGATAGGCAATTTTTAGTGGCTTAGGCAGATAGAGGGTTAATATTCTCACAGAACTGGGAATCTAGAGGTAGATGGCTGAAGGCTTGTCTACGGGCTCATGGAGGGCAGGGTGTTGCCGTTTCTCCGAAATTGCCTTGACTTCCTTCTCATGGTCACAATGTGGCTGTCCAAGCAGCAGGCATCACATCAGTATTCAAGGCAGGAAGAAGAAAGGTAGGTTTCTTTCTCAGGTTCTTTCCCAGAACCCCTCCACTGTCAGCGCGGTTGTCACATGGACTCCTGTGGGTCCATGGAGGGAGGCTAGGAAAGTGACTATTGAGTTTTTCCAGCATCTATAGTGAAAGATGACGAAGAAGGGACTTGGGAATGGCTTTTGAGTTACAGCAAAATGAGCTTAGTGCAAAAGAAGAGTTATATGGCACTACACCTGCCTTAACTAATGATGACAACAGCATCACCGGAAGTGCCTGGGGAGGGAAACTGTGAGGGTCCCTGAAGATTCAGGGAGGGGCGGGGCTTGAACTGAGCATGATGGGATTAGGTAAAATCTACATTTCCCGTTCCTTGAGATGTACTTATGTGTTCTGCGAACAATAGGTATGAGAACTGCTGTGCATTGTATCCCTGTCTTGTAAATTCACAAGTACATTAGCATATTAAAAGCTTTGAGAAGGCGTGAAGTTAAAAACGAACAAAAACCAACCTATTTAACTATAAACTATGTGACCCGTGTTTAACTCAGGATTTCCCAAAATCATTTGGCCACAGAGCCCTCTCCATATGTATCAGCCATACATCTGTTGAGCTGGTGTTTCCTGGAGCAGGTTTGGGGAAGCGCTAGGTTAGCGGGAAAGCAGAGGATGGCAAGGATCCTGTAGGGATGAGAGGTGCCCGCAGTTGGGGCCAGCCCCCTCCCTGCAGGCTTGCTGAGAAGTGCCCGCTCAGAAAAGTAACCCTAGGACCACCAGCACACCTCCAGTGCACCCTCCTGGGACCGTAAGGAGATGATTGGAACAAGAATATGGGGAGGGGGTGAGCCTAAAGGTCTGGGGGAGGGCAGTGTCCAGGGAGAGAGGGAGAGAAAGGTGGCAGATGCTTCTCCTCCCCAAAGCCAAGGAACCTCCAGAAAGGTCACCTGTACAGTTGAGGGCATCTGCAAGAAGGGAGACTCGTTTTGTAGTCAACTTGCTGTCCCACCTCTCTGCTCCCTTAACAGAGGAGAAGGGGATCAGGGAGGATAGAGGGGGCTGCAGTGAGGGCAAGCTTGGAGAGTCTTCCATTAATCAACTGGGTGACTGAGATTGTAGTGGAGCTTGAGCTAACAACTGCCAGGGACTCCGGCTAATGGTGGTAGTGGGAGAGGTGGGCACACAGCTGTTTTTCCTGTGTCTTGGAACCAAGTGGAGGGGAGACCGATCCCAGTAGAACCCTTCAAAGAATGCTTTAATATTGAGCATCGGGATGCGTACCCCCTGGAGGCCTTGGTGGCCAGTCAAGAAAGAAAGAGATAAGCATTTTCCTGCCTCCCCTGTGGCTCCTCGTTGCCCCTACTCTGGAGGAGCCAGGGTAGGGAGGAGGGTCAGGTGTGGAAAGAACCATTCCACTCTGCCTCTGGAGTCACGGGTTTTGACTTGAGCTTGAGGCTAAACTCTAACTCATCGGGACTGTGTCTTTTTTTTTTTTTTAAGTAGGCTCCACGCTGGGCATGGAGCCCAACGTGGGGCTTGAACTCACGACCCTGAGATCAAGACCTGAGCTGAGATCAAGAGTTGGACACTTAACCGACTGAGCCAGCCAGGCGCCCTGTGATTGTGTCTTACATACCCGCACGGACCTGTTCTAGAATGTGAGAGTGACTGGAAAGTTAGGGAACTTGGTTAACTTTAAAGAACTTAGTAGGCAAGTAGAGTTTGATGCAACATATTTGGGGCCAATTTTTGGGAAAAAAACCCCACCCAACCCCATGCCACGTTTGTAGCCCAGTGAGATGAGATCTCTCCGTGGATGGGTGCAGGGGCCTTATTGTATCTCCTGCATGAGGGAGGAGGACTCCTGGTACCATTGTCATCTCTGTTTCACTCTCAGGGTATCCATTTTAGGCTCCAGTGGGAAGAAGCTTTCATCAAATCATCTTTCATTTAGGGCAGTAATTAATTTACAGCTGGATTGTCCTGGAGTGACCTAGAAGAATGACAGAAGTCTTGACTTATTCTTGGTGTGTATGGGACGTTTTTTTCCTTGGGGGCCCAAAGTGTGATGCATCTATGTTTTTAAATTAAAAATGAAATTATGTATTTCACAAATACATACAAGAGTGGGTGATAACAAATGCCATGCAGTGCCGTCCAGCTTGAGAAATAGCACATGAACAAATATGTTAAAAAAATATTAATAAATATGCAAGTCCCTTGTAGACGACTGTCCCTTCCTGTCTCCTTTTGCCCCTTCCCAGCATCATCTGTGATCCCGAATGTGGTGCAAAGCTGCATGCTAATTCTCTCCGAGGAGGATAACTTTTCCAGGCAACTTTATCCAGTTAAGTAGACGAGAGCTCAAAATACCACTTCCTGACTGAGTGTAATGCAATCGCTTTCCTACCAGTGGTCGGGGGCAGGAAGCCTCCAAGGTGGTTTTCTTGGCTGACTTTCCCTTTTTCCATTGTGCTGGCCCTGCAAGGATTGGTATGGAAGGACAAGCAAGGGTCATTAAGGCTAAAGCTTTTTGCGAATGTGGCAGAATCTTCCAGACAAGTGGCCCCTGCTGGCTGGGCCCATCACAGACTGGAGATGCTGGCTGATGCATGTGAATCTCTTTCCGAGGTGGGGTGGGGGGGGTGTCACTGGCCGGCGTGTTCTGAGATTCATCACTCAGGCAGAGGGCCCGAGTGCTTGCTGGAGGAGGCTCCTTGGCATGCATGTCCCCCAGGCCCCCAGCAGGGAACATTAAAAGTCCAGGGAGTGAGGAAACCCAGGGAGCATCATCTTTATATGCTTTCTTGATTGGGGCTCAGTTTATTATCACAACCCTTCCCCTCTTGCTCCTGGTGGAACAGTAAACTAACTAGTAAGGCTTCTTTTATCTCAAGTTTCTGTACTCAAATGTAATCAAGGTAGCTAAGAGAGTGCAAAGTGAGTGAAATCATATGCCCTGGAATATTCTGGGTATTCTATTAACAAAGGGATTTCATGGGAAAATAAGGCTTAAATTCCCCTTGCCCTTCCCCCCCCTTTTTTGAAATGGCAGGACGTCACAGAGCCTTCGATATGCTAATGCTTATTGTGGTTTTCCGGGAGTGAAATATACACATGGTGAATATCAAAGTCATATGACCTGGAATTTTAAAAAATGAAGCCTCTCATGAAACAATGGGGTCAGGACACACTGGGATCTGCTGAACTGGACTGTCTGACTTTCCCTGCACTTTTCACTTTGTTATACTTGCTTCCTAAATGGCTGCTACCGGCAGCAACAAGGAACAGTGCATGTGCGTGCGTGCGTGCGTGTATGTGTGTGTGTGTGTGTGTGTGAAAAAGAGAGAGAGACAGACAGACAGACAAACCGGAACTTCTCACAAACTGGTTAATCAGGCTTTCAGTCTGCAAATTATAGAAAGCTCATTAAAGGCGTTTTTTTCTTTTCCAAAAAGATTTTGTTTTCCTAGTATTTGTGTCTCCTACCTTTTCCAAATCTCTTTTGTGCCAAATAGATTAGCTAATTCCATTATAGAATGTAGAACTGCAAGAGGAAGTTAGAGCAATGTCTGTCTGTTTTTCCATTGCAAGCTTTCCCAGGAGCGTCCGTCTTTGGATGGACTGAGCCGCTAATGGTCTAGTGTTTTTGACAGATTTGCAGCTGTTTCTGCTTCTGGGATGAGCAGGCCCTGGGGAAGTTCCTGTAATGACTGGGAAAGGCACAATTAGCAGATAAAAAGCAAGGTGACAGAATATAAAAAAAGGTTGGGCATTTATGTACTTTAGGGTTGGGAGAATTGAAGAGCAGGAGGGCAGGGAAATATAAATCATATTTATTAGGATTGGAATGAAGTCTGGCTACCCTCTTGTCTTTGAAATCTCAGTGCCTGGGGGTGTCTGACCTGGGGAGATGGGGTGTAAGACATGAGCCCCCTTGTTTCTCTGTGTTTATTGTGCTTGGTTGTTACGTTTATTGAGATTCTGATTAGCAAATCACCTACCTGAATAGATAGCTCGTAGCTATTTTTTTAATAGCATTTATTTAAACATTTTTAATAATAGTATTTTTTTTAAAGATTTTATTTATTTATTTGACAGAGAGAGACACAGCGAGAGAGGGAACACAAGCAGGGGGAGTGGGAGAGGGAGAAGCAGGCTTCCCTCTGAGCAGGGAGCCTGATGTAGGGCTCAATCCCACGGCCCTGGGATCATGATCTGAGCCAAAGGCAGACACTTAACTGACTGAGCCACCCAGGCACCCCTAATAGTAGTATTTTTAACAGCAGCTATTAATATCATTTTCTACGGCTATTTGAGGTTGAATCACAAATAATAACTTAAAAAGTGGTGAATTCAATAGGACTGTATATAAGTTCAATGACAAAATGTCTGAGACAGAAGTGTGGGCAGCCAGACTGTCCAGATACATTTGCTGAGTTTCATGATGCGCTTATATTAGTTTATTATTCTAAATGCTTATCTCTCAAGCGGTCCTAAAATATGGTGCCGAGGCCCCATAGCATAGCAATTGGAATACTTTTCTTTCCTTCCATCTCTGCTTACCTAATATGAGATCCTGTGGGTTTCTGCCATGGATCACAGCGGGGCCACTCTAAAGAATTGTTAAAATGGCCTGAGACCTGAGCAGAGTTTCTTCCTGTCGTTTAAAAAATACACACGTGTCTGTGTGACAGCTCCTGCTGAGGGGGAAATGGAAGACATCCTGATGGTTTGAAAATCAACTCTTTCTCATAGCCTACTTAATTTCTTTCCTCCACTTTCCCTGTAGGGTTTTCTTCCTTATGTAACGTGGAAAACGTCTGAGGTCATTTGCTATTCATGTTCTTTAACTAATAGGTTAAACATTGAGTGAGGGTGATGCTGATGGTCCAGTATCAGGTTTGGGGAGTGGGAAGGAGACTTGTCAATGAAAAAGATGTCTGCCCTGAAAAACCTCACCATTGAGTGGGTCGACCTCTGATTAGCCAGAGAGCTCTTTGAGGAAATATGGAGTTTTGAGTGTGGAAAGAAATGGAGAGGATGATTCAAATATATCAGGAAAGTGGAAGAATTGCATCCAACAGGTTTTTTTTTTTTTAAAGTAGGGCTCCCCTTTTCTAAATTGTAGACATTGTATTATGGCTTCATTGACCATTTATCTTCTTTTGTAATCCCATGTGTCTTAATGCATGGTTTTAAGCAGGGGAGCATTTTCTTTCAATGTTGATCAATTTCCACTTGGGTTTCAGCAGCACCCATGACTAAATTTGCCTTTAAAGATGGCTTTAGTCAATGAAGCTGTGCAAAATTAATGTTGCCTCAGGACTGATGCAGAGGGAGGTGTTTCAAAGGGGCTCCAAACAACATACTTTTATTCTGTTCTTCCTTCTTGAGCATTGCTATGTTTCTTCTGCAGCTGAGTTGAAGGGGGGCATATCACTGAGATGCTTGTGCATCCTCAATGCCAATTATTTAGTTGTATGTAAATTAGGTAACTGTAATAGACTTGTAGGAACACCTCAGTGGTTAAGTATGCCTCTTTAATTTTTTTTTTAAGTGTGCCTCTTTTAAAAGGCAGTAAAAGCAGTATATATTTTGGTATAACCAGATAGTCTCATGACCAGGGATGTTGATAGGAAAAAAAATCTAAGACTTAATAACTTGAGGTCTATTTATATGTGTGTGTGTATATAAATAAATTACTAATTAATTAAAAATATATTTTAAAGATTTTATTTGAGAGAGAGTGAGAACATGAGTGGGGGGGGAGGGGAAGAGGGACAAGTAGACTCCCCTCTGAGCATGGAGCTGGACACAGGCTCGATCCCAGGACCCTGAGATCGTGACCTGATCATGACCTGAGCCAAAGTCAGACGCTTAACAGCTGAGCCATCCAGGCACCCCTGGGATCTATTTCTATGCTGTAACCAACAATTGGTGAAAATTCAGTGTCTGTTGTTCTTGATTGGAACTTGAATGCAGATTTATTCTGAGTTAGCCTTACCTCACTGTAATGGACAGTTAGCCCGGGGCAAGCTTCTTGTGAAGACATTTTGGTGAAATTTTTATCATTTTGGGGGTGCTGCATCCTTCCCCTTCAAACTCCAACCCTATTTGTGTCCCAAAGCCTTTCTGATATGTAGTTGGCCCTGAGAAGTCTCTTCATACTCCCCTGAGGCAATTAATTGTTTCCTCCTCTGTGCTAGTTTATATTTTCATTGTAGTTCCTTTCACAGAGTAATCTTTGATGAAGTCTCTCTCCCCGCCTGGACTAACTGAGGGCTCTACCAGTACATCTGCATTCCTTAGTCTGCAGACTAGGGCTGCCAGCTAGATAGCGCTTAGTAAATATTTGTTGCATTAAATGTGCTTGTTGAGAGCCTAGCCACTACTGCAGTGTTTGAAGTTCAACTCCAGCAGCATCCCGGAGATCTGTTTTTACATCCCACTGATGCCTTCAGAAGTCTTTAAGCAGATTTCTGAGATGAGGAAAAGGTGGTTCGTATTAAAATTGAATTCCTTACAAGTAGAGAGAAATATACCACATATGGTCTTTAACTTTCTCTTATTCTATTGACATTGGCTTTGGGGGTGGGAAGTTGGAGGAAGGTGGTGAAGTCTTGGTTTTTAGGCACGAGAGAAAATGTAGAGGTGCTTCTAACAAAACTCACTTGATTCATTTTGGAAGGTGGCTGTTCAGTGACCTTGCCTATAATCCATTGCTAATGGTATTTTCCCCACAGGATTGTGACCACTGGTGTAAATTTTGCTTTCTGGTGATGATAACTTGGGTGACACCATTAATATTCTCTTCCTTGTTCTGCTGAAAATGAGCAGCATGTCAAATGAGGTGAATGGCAGGGTTAGATGGGAAATCATGCTATTTGCCATGCAAGCAGTGTTGCAAGGATCCCTGCTAACCAAATGCTTAGACAAAACATGCTCACAGTGGCTCTTGGGAGAACATTCATAATCAGTTTATGGCATCATGTTGATTCAAGATGTCATTGTTAATTCAAGAGTTTACTGTAATTTTTCATGTTTTAAAACTCAGACATAGAGCCGAATATTCAGTGATTGCTATCAAAGGACTTAGTGGGGTAAGTGTGTGTGTGTGTGTGTAAATTTGTAACATTAACTAATGTACCTTTAAGGAAAGGCACAGAGTAAGCCCCCATTATGTTTCAGGTTTTAATGGTTTAGACGTAGATTCATAGCCCAGTGGAACCAGGTGGGCCTACCTAGAAGAATACATAAGCTGAGGAGATGGGCTGGGAAGGGTTGGCCTCTTGAATGGCAGGCACCCTGAAGTGCCATCATTTAGGAAAGGACATTTCTCTGCTTCATGCTGGCTGTGGAATGTAACTCCCCAGGGACTATGGAGGCCCTGATGGCCACATCCTTAGACTTTTGTAAAGAGGACAGCCTGGAAGACATGCTTGGTGATGGTCAACCTCGGTGAGCTCTCAGAATCATGAGTTGGGCAAGGTAGATTTTTCTAGCTCTGTTGGTCTCAAATTTCAAAGTTGTGTCTTTGGGTGGAATTTCGTGGAAGTAGGCATAAGATAAAGTGTAAGTACTATTGGTCAATATGGATATATGTGCATGCAAGGAGGTAGTAATTGTTTGCTGTATTACTATATTAACATATGTATCACACATATGTTACATTGTGTGTAATATTGTATATATAATGTACAGTATACATTATACAATACATACATTAACATATTAGAATCTGATAAGAGAGTTTTTTCTTTCCTTAAAAGTTTTTTGAAGGTGTTTTAGAATCATTGATCTGTAAGAGAATTTTGAACTCTCTTGGTTAAATTCATCTAATTTTTATAGATAAGCAATTTAGATAAGCAATTTCTGTGTGTGTGTGTGTGTGCACATGTGTGTGTGTATATCACATGGTACATTAGTGCATGAATGGGAGTTGGACTACAAGTCTTCTGACATCTAGCCTTACATTCTTTATATTATTTCACACTAACTTGTTCTTTCTTCACCCTTCTCTGGTTGACCTGAGTCACATCTGGGTAGCGGGACTCCCAAAAGTGAACTCAGTGATTCAAGACAATATTTCCCATACTTACCTGAAATGAGGGGTCAGTGTAGGATGCACTGCATCCCCAAGAGTTGGACAGGAAAGCTAGCTCTAGATGTGAGACACGACATATCTCTTCCTCAGAATTTAATGACACGAAGGACTTAAATACTTCTAAATTATTTTTCTTGGGTTTAATGAAATTGCTTAATGTAATTAAGTGCTCTGCAGCAGTAAGCATGATGCACTGTTTACAGAGCTCCCATCTCCTAAAGATCAAAAAGGAACTGGAAAATTAGTCATGTGCTTGTTAAATTATTTATGAATTACCTTGCAGTCTAATGAGATGGATGTTAGTGTTGAAGGCAAACCAGCTGATTTTCCACATCAGATTACTGAAGGGCATTTTAACATCAGAAATATAAACTGTAAGTACATGTAATTCTACACTCCAGGGAGCAAACAGCATAACTCAGGTTTGTTGTCTATGTACGATCTTCCCTAGGCCCTCAGTGTAGGGTTCTGATTTAGGTTCATCTGTCTGGTATCTCAACGAGGATTTATTAGTGAACTCCCAGACAGAGCCAGTCATTGATATTTGTTTCTCTGGCTGAGGCCCTAGGGACAGAATTACAGCAGTCCTTCAGCATACATGGAAGCTAAGTCATTGACATATATTTATTTAGTATCCACAGCAGTGGACTTTATTTTACTTAAAAAAAAAAAAAAAGATCAGACTCTCTGTGTCCCTGGACTTATATAGCTACAAGAGAGCATTTTTCTATAGTTTTTTTTTTTTTTTAGTTTTTGATGTAGTGTTCCATGATTCATTGTTTGCATATAACACCCAGTGCTCCATGCACAACGTGCCCTCTTTAATACCCATCACGAGGCTAACCCATCCTCCCACCCCCTCCCCTCTAGAACCCTCTATAGTTTCTTTTTACAACTGCTTTGATTTTACTAGGATGTGAATAATATTTCCCAAACCTGAATGATTTCCCTTTTGGTAGATCTGAGACGTTTGCTTGTCTAAGAATTGACATTTTATACTCCTTTGAAAATTGGCTACACGTGATAGACACCCTTGTCCACACACAAACACACACACACACGCGCGCGACTGCCTTGTCCTTTGCTATATTTCCCCATGATTGGGGGAATTTTATGACTTGCAGAAATTTCAGCATATATGTGTATTCTGGATTGGTGAGGACGATCATTTAGAACCGTGCTCACGTGGGTGTCCCAGACTTCCGTAACATCCCTTCCCACAGCACGTGTGGAAACAGATAAGTGTCACTTGATCTAAGTAAAAGCATTCAGAAAGTTGTTAGGGATTGTGGAGGAAAGTTTTGTACTGATTACACGGAAAGCCTTTAAACATATTCCCTTCAGGAATAGGCACTTATTCTTGAACTCTAAAATTTAGAATCCACAATAGTTCCCTTAAACACAAAAGGATTTCTCAAGTGGTGTAGGTAGCTCCCAGGCTCATCGGCGGGGTCGAAAACAGATTCTGGGCTGAGCTCCCAGGAATGACTCCCAAGCACGCAGCAGAAGCAGACAGCCGACGGCGTTGCTGCCCCTGCCATGCTCAGGGGAGGGTGCTCCTGCAATAGCTCCTGCTGTTGATCTGTTCCTTCCCTGCCACCCTGTAAACTCTTACAGACTCAGCTCATGTGGCTCTCGGGGGTGGGCACGGGCTCGGTGTCCATGCTTGGATTCTCTGACTCAAACTGGTCTGCTGCGGACATCTGTGCTCCTTCCTGTCTGTGTGTTGGCACGTGCCCTTCCACCTAACCGCAGGACCTTTGTGCCTTCTCTGCTGATCGATCACCATCATCCTTCATTTGACATGTAGCCCGAGATGGCTTACTTCTTTCAAGAGTCCATCTTCAACAGCCTCTGGCTTCAGGAACTTTTCCTATGTCATCATGTCCTACAAAACTTTCCTTTTAAAAATAAAAATGGTCATCCTAATGGAATACTTATTGTATATACCAATCATTGTCTTGTTCTAATATTAAACAAGTTTACATGTCCTGTCTTTCTGATTAGCTTGTAAGTCCACATTTTATACCTGTTTTCATCCACTAAGCCTAGTAAAATCTACTGTAAATGACCTGTAGATATTAGTCAGTGATGAAGAACCGTAGTCACTGAGAGCATGGAGTCTGATTTCTCTTGGAACATCCCACTGGCCCTGTTTAAGGGCTTCATGGATGATGTTAACCTCCTCACAGATTATAGTACCTGTTGATGTCTTTAAAAAAGAAAACTCTTTGTCTGTTACTATTTTGTGAGTTATCCACAGTTGTAAAAAGCTTCAGTGTTTGTTGAAATTGTAGCATAGAGAATCTAGCAAATAAATATTCTTTGAAGTTTTCAAACAGATGGGGGGCTACCTCCCAAAATGTACCTGGTGGTGCATGCTTTGGAGTCATTCCTGGGAGCTCAGCCCAGAATCTGTTTTCGACCCCGCCAATGAGCCTGGGAGCTACTTACACCACTTGAGAAATGCTTTTGTGTACCTCATGTAAATGAATGCTTTCCTCATGCACAAGCCTTGTCCCCATTGGTTGAGGCCCAGCAGGCCTCCTGGAGACAGTGAAGAGATATCCTGGCAAAGTACAAGTGATTTGCCGTCTTCACTTTTGTTTGCTTTGCTTTATAGGTCTCATTTGTGAGGTTTCCCTAACAGGGAAACCTAGGTTTTCTTTCACTGTCCTCATCAACTTACTTTATAAAGAAGCCAAAAAAACAAAAAAACAACACAACAGCATTTCCCAAGTAAATATTTGGAGTCACAAGAGAGAATAATGACAAATTATTATTATTTTTTAAGATTTTATTTATTTACTTGAGAGAGAGAGAGCAAGAGAGCACATGAGCAGGGTGGGGGAGGGACAGAGGCAGAGGGAGAAGCAGACTCCTTGCCAAGCAGGGAGCCCGATGCGGGACTCGATCCCAGGACCCTGGGATCATGACCTGAGCTGAAGGCAGATGCTTAACTGTCTGAGCCACCCAGGCGCCCCTTGATTTTCCTTTAATGGTGTTATTGTAGTATTTGCTTTGTCTGTGGACAGATAGCCTTCTAAACAATGATTACTTTAAAAATCTGGGAGCAGAATTTTTCTTAAGAATAGAACTGTCTTTTTTTTTTTTTGGTATGTGGCCAATATGTTCATTTAAGTTTTTCTATTTTATTTTGTTTTATTATGTTATGTTAGTCACCATACATCATTAGTTTTTGATATAGTCAAAAATTTCCATGATTCATTGTTTGAGTATAACACCCAGTGCTCCATGCAATATGTGCCCTCCTTAATACCCATCACTGGGCTAACCCTTACCCCCCTCCCCTCTAAAACCTTCAGTTTATTCCTCAGAGTCCATAAGAACTGTCATGACATACCCCTAGAAAAGCCAGTTCCGCCCCCCCTTTGGTTTTTGTTTTCCTTAAAATACCTCTAGTACCCAGAATTGGATTAATTGTAATCCCTAGTTCACGATACACTCATATGCTTGAAACATGCAAAAGCTCCCTCTTCTTTATTTGTTAATCTGTTTATCAGAATGTAATAAGCATCCATAAACCTGGAATCTTAACAATAAGGGACATCTAACTAAGTGTGCCCTCCTCACGCGCATCTCCCTGCTTCCTTCTACCAAGGGTACCACCATCCTGGCTTCTGAGTTCATCATTCCTTGGCGTTTCTTTTTATCTAGTTTCCTTGAATTTAGTTTTGCTTTCTTATGTGTTTCCTATAAAGTTTTAAAAAATTTTTATTTGCTTTTTAGATCATAAAATGGTGATATTTTGCTCTGTGTCATCTCTTAGAATTTACCTTTTTTCACTTAATATTATGTTGCTATGGTTCAGCCATATTGTTGGTTGTTGTTTGGATTTATTTGTTTTGACTGCTGAATAACGTTATGTGGTCTGAATAGACCACAGTTCGTTCATCTTCTGTCCTGTTGATTGACGCTGTGATTGTTCCTAGGTTTTTACTCTTGGGAAGTGGTGCTATGCACATTTTTGTACATGTCTTCTGTTGTACTTCAACACTAATCTTTTGAAGTATATGTATAAGGGTGGCATTGCTGGACTGAAAATGTACCATGTTAGGAGATAATATACAACAACTTCCTGCAAAGGTTGCACTAATTTATATGCTTGCTAGCAGTGGATAAAAAGATCTTGTGGATCCACATCTCGCCAACACTTAGTATTATCAGACTTTAAAACTCTGCCAGTTGAATCATTTAAAATGATATCTCATTGTGGTCTTAATTTGCATTTCCCCAAGCACTACTGATTTTGATTAGCTTTTTTTTCTTTTTTCTTTTTTTTATGGGCATTCACAACATTCAGTTTATAGCAACATTTAAATCCTTGACTTATCTGGAGTTAATTTTTTATATGGTGTATGGTAGGGATCCCATTTCATACTTTTTCTTATGGGGGGACTAGTTTTTTGAGCTCTGTATAGTGAAAAATTACTCTTGTCTTTACTGATAGGACAAGCCATTTCTATCATATATTAAAATTTCCTATGTGTAAATGTCTATTTCTGGGTTCTTCATTCTATTTCATGGCTCACTTTGTTCATTTCTGTGCTAATACCCATTATTTTCATTACTGTGGCTCATAATAAGTTTTGATACTTAGGGGCATCTGGGTGGCTCAGTTGGTTAAGTGTCTTTTTCGGCTCAGGTCATGATCCTGGGGTCCTGGGATCGAGCCCCGCATTGGGCTCCCTGCTCAGCAGGGAGTCTGCCTGTCCCTCTTCCTTTGCTCCTCCCCCCTGCTCATGCTCTCTCTCTCTCAAATTAATAAAATCTTAAAAAAAATAAGTTTTGATACCTATAGGGCAAGTATCTTCTCTCTTTTTTTCTTTGTCATTTGTGTTCTGCCTATTCTTAGCCCTTTATTCTTCCATATAAATTTTGGAGTCATCTTATTAAGTTTCATGAAGAACCCTGTTGGGATTTTGATTAGAATGGCATTGAATTGTTAAATCATTTTGGGAGAAGATTGGTATATTTATAATGGTAAGTTAATATCTCCTAGTAAAGCTTTATGAATTTCCCTAAAGAGATCATACCATCTTTCATTAGCTTTATTCCTGGGGACTTGCTATTCTCTTGTGCTACTGTAAATGATGTTTTCTTTTTAATTACTTTTTCTGGTTGTTTGTTCCTGTTGAGTAGAAATGCAACTGATATTTGTATATTATTTTTATATCCAGCAACTGTGCTGAACTTTTCTGTTATTTTTAATATATTGTCTGCAGATCCTTTTCAATATTCTGGGCAGACAATAATGTCATTTGCAAATAATGGCAATTTTATTTCCTCATTTCCAAGTCTTGTAGCTGTTGTTGTGTAATTTCAGGGGCTAGGACCTTCAAGACATTGTTGACTAGGAGTGATTATGGTCAGAGAAATAAAATTAGAAGGAAGAGAGGACAGGAAACAGAAACAAATGTTTGTTAAGAATTACATGCTTTTTTTCTCTGAAATCACTGGATATATCAGGAAAATCACTTCTACGAGCTCCTCCAACTTGGAAATGTTGTTATTTGTTTCCCCTGTCAAGGAGAACTATAGGAGCAAATACATGTGTAAGTTTGTTCAGTCTTTCATTCAATAATTCATTCAATGATCATTTAGTGATTAGGCCATGTTCTACAATATAATGTAAGGGACCTTGGGGAGTTCAGAGGAAAAGGTACCTTACTCTGCTTGAAGGCAACTGGGGAGGCTTAGTGCAGGCTGTGATGTTTGAGCCAAGTCTTGAAGGATAATTTACCAAACTGATGAGGCAGGGTGGCAGTGGGGCAATGTTTCAAGCCTTTCAAATATATGTGACAGGTGAATGGGTCTGAGGCTTAGCTTCTCCTTCTATTAAGGTGGAGGCTTATATATTTTTTTGGGTGTAGGACTCTTTTTTTATTGTGGTAACATATATATGACATAAAATTTACCATTTAAGCCACTTTTTATTATGGTAAAATATACATAACATAAAACTTACCAATTTAACTTTTTAAAAGTGTACAGTTCACGACATTAAATGCATTCTTAATGTTGTGTAACCATCACAGCTGTCTATCCAGAACTTTTTCATCGTCCCAAACTGAAACTCTGTACCTATTAAACAATAAATTCCAATATACCCCTCCCTTTAGCCCCTACTAATCTCCATTTTACTTTTTGTCTCTATGAATTTGCCTATTCTGGGTACCTCATATAAGTGGAATCGTATAATATTTTTCCTTTTGTGTCTGGCTTATTTCATGTAGCAATAATGACTTCAGAGTTCGTTCGTGTTGTAGCATGTATCAGAATTTCTTTCCATTTTAAGGGTGAGTAATATTCCATTATATAAATATATCACATTTGGTTTATTCATTCATTTGTCAATGGACATTTGTGTTATTTCTACCTTTTGGTTATTGTGAATGCTGTGGTAAACATGGGTATACAAATATCTGCTTGAGTCCCTGCTTTCAGTTCTTTTGGGCATATACCTGGGAGTGGAATTGCTGGGTAATTCTATGCTTAATTTTTTGTGGAACCACTATACTGTTTTCCACAGCATTCCCACCAGCAGTGCACAAGGATTCCAGTCTCTCCACATCCTCACCAACACTTCTTTTCTTTTCTTTTTTCCCCTATAATAGCCATCCTAATCATTGTAAAGTGTATAGCATTGTGGTTTTGATTTGCATTTTCCAAATGATTAATTTCATATGCTTTTAGGACTCTTTTGAAGATCTTATGAAAATTATGGACTTTCTGCATAGAAAAGTGTACATATGTTCACCATACACATTTAGCATAACAACAAAGGGGAAGACATCGCAGACCCCCTGATGCCCATATAGGGAAGCTACAGGCCCAAGTTTAGAACCCTTAGTCGATGAGGGGCTCAGTCAGTTAAGGGTCTGACTCTTAACTTCAGCTCAGGTCATGGTCTCAGGATTGTGAGATTGAGCCCTGTGTTGGGTTCTGCGCTCAGTGGGGAGTCGGCTTGAGGATTCTCTCTCTCCCTCTCTCTCAGCCCCTTCCCCACTCTCTCTTTCTCTAAAATAAATAAACTTTAAAAAAAGGAAAAAAAAAGAACCCTTATTGGAGGATTCATATTATGGTTCGTAGCTCTCTGTAAGCCATTGCTTAGAATGGACTGCATATTTCTGAGTTTTTAAGAAGTATGAGAATTTGACAGTTATAAATTGAAGTATAAATCTCTGGACATAGGAGCTATCATTCTTCAGGATATAGTTTTTGGGGTGAGAGAGAGAGGATAAAGAAGGAAGGCCAGTTCTGAGAAAATGAGTGAGGCTGTGGTCCAGACAAAGAAAATTTGTCTAAACATTAGGGCAGGGCAAACATTTGGAATTTGGGGATGAACTCATGGGGGGAGGAAGAGTCTGATGGTTTTTCTTACACTGAGAGCTCAAGTCACTCTGGGAAGGGACAAGCAATATGTGAATTCTTTTAAGGAAAGATCCAAACAAAGTCCAAGGCTTGGAATGTTTAAATTGAGTGGGAGTAGTGTGGATAACTGGAGTCCAGGTGGGTAGCATCAGGGAAACCTGAAAGCAGAGATGAGAATGGTAAGGAGACTGAAGATACAGGGCCAAGAAGCTAATAACTGAGTCATGGATATCTGGAAGTACTATGGCAAGTACTATGGAAGTACTATGCTTTTTGCTCTACAGGCTCAATCAAATGGTGCTGGTGTGTGAGACAAAACTTTTCTTCATCAGTAATAGAACCGTGACATGGGAAGGTGTTGGTAATTGACTGGGAGAAGTACAGTCATTGAAGAGCTTGGCAACAAAGGCTTCATGTTCCTTGGAAGTGGATCAGAATACAATGGGGTTCAGAGTGAGACCAGCACACAGCTGGTCAGAGTTGAGCTGGTCATCCACTTCCTTGCAGCTAGGCATAACCCATAACTAGAGAGAGGCTTGGTACAGTCTGGGGCACACCTGGTTCAGAGGCTCGAGTTGTAGGAGTTGGAATAATCTAGGGCAGTGGTTCTTAATCTTGGCTGCACATCAGAGTCACCTGAGAAGCTTTATAAATCATTGTGGCCCAGCCAACCTCCAGACTCATTAAATCAGAATCTCTGGGAAGGGGAGGTGGGATCCAGGCATCAATATTTTTCGTTCCTCCCTTCCTCCCTTCCTTTCTCCCTTCCTTCCTTCCTCTTTAGATTTTATTTATTTATTTGAGAGAGGGAGAAGCAAAGGGAGAGGGAGAAAGAATCTCAAGCAGACTCCATGCTGAACACAGAGCCTGAGGTGGGGCTCAATCTCACTATCCCGAGATCACAGCTTGAGCGGAAACCAAGTTGGATACTTAACCAACTGTGCCACCCACGTGCCCTCAGCCATCAGTATTTTCTAAAACTCCCCACTGCTGCTAATGTGCGGCCCAAGTGAGAACCTCTGATTTGGAGGCAAGCAATCAGATAATCATTACACATCGTAGTTGTCTTTGAAAAATACTGGTTCCCCAGTAATTTTGGTTGAAAACAGGCTATTGAGTCAAAATTATTTCCCTCCTCTTCCTCCACTCATTCAAGGGGGAGGTTTTCTTGGCCTAGTTATCAAAAGTGTCTACACTGAGCCAGTGCTTTTCAAACTTTTATGCACGTACAAATCACTTGGGGGTTGTAGGTCTGGGGTGAGTCTGAGAAGTTGTATTTCTAACAAGTACTCAGATGAGGGTGATGCTGCTGGACCACACTTTGAGAAGTGGGATTTTAGGCTTGTAAACATTGAGCTGATTTTACTCATTATTTTATTGATCACATTTATTGAAAGGTACTATCTGCAAGGCACTTTGCTAGTTAGGTACTGGGGATGTGGTGGTGAACAAGAAAGAGACAACCCCTGCCCTCAAGGATCATAACATCTAGGAGGAGAGGCAATACATGAACCATTTCACAAAAATTACTGAAATACAGTTATGATTAGGACCCAAAAGGAAAAGTACAGGCTGCTATGAAACCATGTGATAGGGAACCTTGATCTAGTTAATAGAACATGACTGTGACTCATGAGGTAAAGTAAGTCCCAGGAGACCCATGTTGTGTTCTGATGCTCATTCTGGCTGTGGGAACTCACTGACTTCTTCCTGAAGCTTCCCAGAGCACTGGCTATATTTAGTATATTGACCCTTTTTTCCTGCTGTACGTTCTTCCCATGGTGGTTTCAGCCAATCCCTTGACTTTCCTTATCCACTAAGTCTCCACTTCTGCCTTTCTCCTAAGCTCCGGGTTCAGGTTTCTAACTATTGATTAGGAGACACATTAGCCCCTAAAATCCAACATATTCCAGGACAACCTCCTAACCTTCTTCACCAAACCAGTTTTTCAGCCTTTCTGACATACCATCACTATTTTTTTAGGTGAAACCCAGCATTTTCTTTTGACTGATAGGGACTTGACCGTTGTTGGCCCCAAGTTTTTTTTTTTTTTAAAGATTTTATTTATTTATTTGAGAGAGAGAATGAGAGATAGAGAGCACGATAGGGAAGAGGGTCAGAGGGAGAAGCAGACTCCCTGCTGAGCAGGGAGCCCGATGTGGGACTCGATCCCGGGACTCCAGGATCATGACCTGAGCCGAAGGCAGTTGCTTAACCAACTGAGCCACCCAGGCACCCCGTTGTTGGCCCCAAGTTTGCCATAGGATCCAAAAAGGGTGTATATTACATGTGTTTGATTCATAGGTGACCTAAGTGGAATAAATCACACACTCACTGAATGCTGTTTAAATAAGTGAGACTTGGGGGAGGAGGGAAGGGAATGAACATTTATTTAGCCTATGGGTTTTTGCTATGTATTTTATGTACTTTAGTGTATTTCATTCTTCCAGTAGCTTTTTAGGAAGGTATTGTTGCCTTTCATAGATAAAGAAATTGAGGCCCACCGTATGTCCAGGTAACAGGAAACAGCAGCATGTGAACCTAGTTCTTTCCAACTTTAGAGATCATCATGTTCTTTTACTAGGCTTCACACTTCATTCATGGTAAAGTGTTCTCTATGTTGTTATTATTATGAATATATTTTTAAAAGAAACTCTATTTTAAATATCAATTCTGAATATTTTCCCTCAAATTTGTAAAGTGCAAATGTCTTATGAAAGCAGACTTAGTTACTTGAAAACAATTGTGTCTAGCCTGTGACATGTATTCAGTAAATATTTGTCCTTTTTCGTAGATTCAAATACTCTTTCTTTTGGTTTTCTTTGGATTTTTCTTTTTCCTTTCCATTCACTGCTCTGGATATTTTCTACTGAACTGTCATCTTCCAGATCACTAATTCTCTCTTCAGGTAGGTCTATTCTGCTGTGAATCCATCAATAGCATTCTTAGTTTCTTCTGTTACAATGTACTTTTCAGTTCTAAAATTTCCATCTGATTCATATGTGTATATATATGTGTGTGTGTGTGTGTGTGTGTGTGTGTGTGTGTATACACACACACATATACATACATGCCAGTTCTTTGGTGAGAGTCTTATCTCGTCATCTGTTTTCTTAAATATGTTCATCAGTTATTTTATTTTATTTTTATTTTTTAAAGATTATTTATTTATTTATTTATTCATGAGAGTCAGAGAGACAGAGAGAGAGGCAGAGGCAGAGGGAGAAGCAGGCTTCCCGCTGAGCAGGGAGCCTGATGTGGAACTTGATCCCAGGACCCTGGGATCATGACCTGAGCTGAAGGTAGACGCTTAACCATCTGAGCCACCCGGGCACCCTGTTCATCAGTTATTTTAAAGTTAATTCTAATAAACCCAATATCTGAACCACCTGTGAGATTATGTCAATTGTTTTTCTTTTCCTCTTGATCTATGTCTCTTGGGAGGCCTGGTAACTTTTAACTGAATCTTGAGCATTTTATTTTATTTTTAAAAAGATTTTATTTATTTATTTATTTGAGAGAGAGAAAACATGCACGCATGAGCAGGGGTGAGGGGTGAGGGAGAAGCAGACTCCCCACTGAGCAGGGAGCCTGACGCGGGGCTTGACCCCAGGACCCTGGGATCATGTCCTGAGTGAAGATAGATGCCTAACTGACTGAGCCACCCAAGTACCCATGAATCTTGGGAATTTTAAATGAAAAACTATGGTGGCTCTTGATGAGATGTTCTCACATAGAGGATTTTTTTTTTTTCTTTAGCTTCTGGCAGGCAGGCAGAGTATTATAGTAGGAGCAGATCATCTTTTTTTTTTAAATTTTATTATGTTATGTTAATCACCATACATTACATCATTAAGGAGCAGATCCTCTTAATTAAATCCCCCTTACCCAGAAGATGTAACTATTCAGGGGTCCCAACTGAAAGCCTGGAGTGTATATCAGGGCTCCTCCACTTTGCTAGGCCTTGACCTCCTTGACCTCCAATTATATCTCCTTACTAGGACTGACAGCTCTGCTTAGTTTATCATCCCTCTAACAGCTCTTTTCTGCTCTGCTTCTCTCTTCTCTGCCTGGGAAATTTACAAATCTGGAAATGCCTAAGTGGTGGTGGTGGGGAGAGAGTTTTGGGCAACTTCTATGCCTCCTTACTCTGGGTACTAGCCTTTCAGGTTTTGGTTGTCTTGGTAACTTTTAGATGCCTTCAAAGAGATTATTGTTTTTATTATTAATATTATCCAGTTTTTCTATATGCTTGTCTATCATTGCTGGAAGGTGACATCTAATTTTTATTTTATTTTTTATTTTAAAGCTTTGGAATTTAAGTAAATAGGGCTGTTTTTTGACTCATTAGATTGCCCCCAAAATAGGCGCCATTCAGATATGCAGGTGAGAGATCTTTTGCTTAAGCTGAAGGCAAGTCTGCCACCTGTTTGTCCCATAAGAACCTTTGGCTTTTTCCCTTGTTGTAACTTTTGCTCTATATTCTGAGAAAGTAACCCAAAAATGAGTGAATTGAATATTACATGCTTGATCAGATATAGAATCTAAAGTTTTATTTAGCAGAGAACAGGTTTAAATGAGTGAAAAAGACAAAGGTAACTCGGGAGATTCACTACCTATTTTGGGGTCCCAGGTGGTCACAAAGAGCAATAATTTTTCCAAAGAGGAAGGGAAGACCATGGTGATTTCTAGTGGTTTCAACATGGTGATATTTTTTAAAAAAGTTTTTATGTACTTATTTATTTGAGAGAAAAAGGAGAAAGAGAGAGAGAGAGAAAATCTGAAGCAGACTCCATGCTGAGTGTAGAGCCTGACTTGGGGCTTGATCCCACAAATGTGAGATCATGATGTGAGCTGACACCAAGAGTCAGACACTTAACTGACTGAGCCACCCAGGCACCCTACCATGCTGATATTTTTATTGTACTTTGTACTTTGAAGGCTTGCAGTTTTGAAGGGTATGATGATAAGTTTTGAAGTGTTTTCAATGCTATTTCTCTGTATTTGTGTAGGTATCTCTGTAACACGTGTGCATAGGAACACATACATGATACCACAGGCCCTTTCTTTGTATCCCCTGTTCTCAAAAAGTCACTGAATGCAAAAATATAAGTTCTCCCCAATCTCAACCTTTAGGAAAGTTGAGCAAATTTGAACCAAGGGTTGCTAAGCTTGGCAGGAGTTTATGGCTCTGATTTCATCACCTTGCTGTCTTATTTGGTATAGCTACATCTATCCCTGTTTATTTATTTTCCCGTTTCCTTCTCTGCCAGTGGTGAATCTAGAACCTGAAGGAGGCCTGGCTGCAATTTCTTGTGATAATTGTGAGGGAGGAGCCCCGGTTCTTTGGATATTGGAGGTTGGCGTGAATGCTTTCCTTCGGAGGGGTGCATTTGCCCACTCGAGCTTACTAACCTGTTCCTTCCCTCTCTCCCTCCTCCCATTATTGTTGTTTTTAGTGGTATTACAAAGAAAGCAGATGACAGGCCTTTTGTCCCTAAGAAAGTTGGAATTTAGTTGTGTGAACCAAGTCAAAGATATATGAAAAATCAAATATCAATAGAAAAAATTAAATAGCAACAGAAGGTAATAAAAGATTAAGTGCTTAATGGAGAGTACAGACTCTACTATAGAAATTTGATCAGGGAGAGGACTGGACTAGAGGCGTGTGGAAGATTTCTGGACTTGAGGATTGGGGGTTCTTGAGGATTTAGAGTTGGCAAGGCGCAGGGTGGACATGTTTGCCAGGGAGACTGGAGGCACAAAGCCTTGGGATTGAGAGGAGCAAGGCAGGCTTACAGTCTCAGAAAGTGTCATATAAGATTACTGGCAAGACCTGGGCAGAGAGGCTGAATCCCCATTGTGGAAAACCTCAAAAGCCCAGTTCCTGGGTTGGGTTTGGACATCCCATAAGCAAAGGGGGGGCATCAAAGGTCTCTGAATGGGGAAGTGCAGTGATGATTGTTTTAGGGAGGTTGAGCTAGCAGCATGCAGAATGAGTTGGGAGGGGAAATATTGTAGGCATGAAGGGTGGGAGGTTTCTCTATGATCCCAATGAGTGTGGTGAGGGTTGGTGACACGAACAGGAAAATGAAGTGGCAGATCAGAGAATGCTTTTGAGAGAACACTGGTGACTGATTGACTAGGAGTAGAGACTGTTGACGTTTATGCAGGTGTAAATTATGTGCATTTGAAGTAGTACAACATAAAAATATTAACAAAGGTGATTTTATGTGAAAAATTTTCAAATAACCCTAAACCCTTCCTTCTCACCTGTGACAAATAGTCAACTCTAATGGTACAGGTTTCTACGCTTTACAGAATGGATCCATTCACACAAAAAGTGATTTTTTTTTTCAGTAAGGAGAGTCTGATTTTTCTGTTGATATTGCATTATAAATTTAGTGATATGTTCTCCCGAAAACAAAACAAAACAGGCCCCTAATGGATGTTGTGTTGAGCCTCTAACGAGGAGGAGCTGGGATGGGCCTGGCCTCCCATGGATTGATATTAATGGCCTCACGTGGGCTGGTGTGGTGTTCCTCTTGCTGGCACCCTCCTTTTTTGGTAGCATTACCATCATTCGTGACTCCAGAATGTCTCTTCCCTCATGATATGGTGCCTGGGTAAATGCCAGTCAGCAAATATCACACCCCACAGGGTGGCTGGGTGAGCCACGGTCTCATATGCATTACTGATCTTTGCTCTGGATAAACATTGCCTGAACTGTGGGCCATGGAACGCTCTCCTGGGTCAGTGTGGATGTTAGTGCGTATGTCAGAAAACAAGTTCCTTACAGAATTAAGTTTGAGAAATGCTGCGTATTTTATTCGCTGCCATGAGTATTCTCTGGAGATCCCAGTGCACATTAGCATATTTAATGGCTCTGAGAAGTTGGGCAAGAGAAGAAAATGGTTTAACGATGTTGAGCCCACTGTCTCTTCTACTATTTGACCACGGAACACTATTTTTTGCATGACTTACTAACATGTGGGTGTAGAAATCCAGGGTGGGAAACCCCGTTCTTCCTGGCTGCCCCTCATGACAGCGTAGCCCCATCAGTGAATGAGAAAGTGAAGGTCTAGGAGGCCCCCACTCTGTGCTGACACTCAGCAAGGACTTTACATGTATTCTCCCACTCAAACCTCACGACAACCCTCTGGTGCGGGTCTAAGGAGACCGAGGCTCCATGAGTGAGGACACTTGTCTGAAGTTCCACAGTAGGAAATGACAGGGCCAGAACTGGAGTCCAGACCAACCCAAGTCCAGCAAGGACCTCTTTGCTAGCTGTCCAGTGAGATTTTAGGGTCTGTCAGTAAAACAGCAGCTGTTCCATCATGAAGTTTTCCTGCTTCACCCCTTAGACAAATACAAATACCTCTGCTGGTAAAATATACATCCTGGGCATTTTCAGAAGTGATCAATTTCATTTTCTGTGGTCAGAAAAGAAGCTTTGAGCCAGGTGAGTCTCTAATGGTTCCTTTTCAACCCTTCCCCATGGGAGACGACCCAAGGACAAGCACCCACTGACACTTCCCTTCTTTTGCACTAAGCCATGCGGACCATTGTGGACCTGCTCCTTCTGCCCTTACCTCCCTTCTTTTAGTTTCCCAGAGCTGGTGCCCCACCCACCTATCCTCTCCAATCCAGAGCCATGTGTTGCTGCCCTTCCACTGGGAATGCTAATTCCAAATGGCCACAGAGGAGCACAGTCACCTCCTGAGCAACACTGCATAAGGCCGAACATGGGCATGTGGAAATGGCACAGGGATATGCAGATAATGACCTGTGTGTCCAACTACTTGAGGTTTGCAGGATTCTCTGATGGGCCTAGAAATTCTGAGTTGCTCAGAAACATTCGTTTCTGTTTCTTTTTTCCCGTTTCTTCTTTCCAGGACATGTCCCCATTTGGCTAGGAGAGCAGAAGGCCAGCGCGGCTCCGTGTGCTGGTGGGTCTGTTCTGAGTGGACCTTATCAAGGGAGTGCTTGTTCATCCTTTCTTCTCAAGTTCCTCTTACGTGTCAAAGAGGCAGGAGGATGGTACCTTTACCCCTGAAGTTGGAGCTTTATAGGGTGAAGTCAGATGTGGCAGTTTTCCTCCAGCATTTAGGCAGGACCATTAAATTTCTCTCGACTAATGTTTGCCTCTATGTTCTGTTAGTAACAATTAGTTTTAAAGACTTAGAAACTAAACAGATGGGGGAAAATGTTCCAGCTTGTTTAAGACTCTTTTAGTCACTTTTACTGAAAGTGAGGGAAAAAGAGAATTGCCCTAAAATGCAATTCACAGGTTATCCTCAAGCCTTCTTGTGGTCACCCAGCCCTCAACTATTCATTCATTTCTCATCTGCACCATTCAAAGCGCTATGCATGATCTTGAACACCAAGAATCATCATATCAAATCCTACCCGATTAGTCTGTATGTTCTGTCCATGAATCCAGACCCTCCTGGGATGTCGAAACAGCATCTTCCTCCGGATGAGGCATATGCTGGTGTCCCGCAGACTTAGAGAGCTGGGTTGTCACTGGCATCTCTGGTATGAAGTGCAGTAGAACAGGTTCCAGAACCTTCTCTGGGCTTTTTTAGATTGGTCTGGTGGAAGGTGAATGGCAAATGGAGCTTTGAGGCTGCTGGAATTGGGGGCTGTGGGTAGTCGAACCTCTCTTTCATTTAAAAAAAAAATCTTTTAAACTTGTTGCATCAGTTTTTCCTGGAAAACTGAAAGTGGTTATGAGCTCATAGCTCCTCTCAACCAGCTTTAATGGTTTCAACACCTGGGACCAGCTCCACTTTAAAAAGTCCAGCTGCCCAGCCCTAACCCCAGAGGTCCCTGTCCTAGGAGTATCTGCTTTTACAAAGCTCCAGGGGATTCCAGTGTGCCTCGGAGTTTGAGAACAGGCGGATCCGCAGTGACTCATCTGGCCTTTCTAACTCATTAGGGCTCATCCAGGCTCCCTCCCCACCCTGATCTTAGTTTTCTGAGACATCCCACAGGTGAGGAATTCCTGGCCATATGAGTTTTAATTATATATGGCCATGGAGCCTTTACCTGACAACTGTTGGTTTCTAATTTCCATCTTGGCTTTGAATTCACTCATCTAGCTCTTCTCCAATTTAATGTTCTTCTTCTTCTTCTTCTTCTTCTTCTTTTTTTTTTTTTTTTGGTAAAAAAGGATCTTCTTGCTGTTATTTAATTCCATGCTTTCAGTGAGGTGCCTTAAGCACTTTTATCTTTATCAATGACTTTGAGAAGGTGCAGTTATTTGGTTTTCAGTTTCTCCTCTATCAGTGATAACCTCATGAATAAAATATGACTCCTTTCTCTCACCAGACGCTTCCCTGCCTCCCTTTACTCTAGTTTGCCTTTGCTATTTTGCCCCATGGAAATTCACATTCTCCATGGCACATATGAAATCCTTAAGTCTCTTGACCTGTAGATATACTATCTAGTGATTTTCCAAGAAGCATGCTGACTTTCTTAGTACTGGCTTTACCAGGGGCATCTTTCTTCATTTCTTTCTCTTTCTTTCTTTCTTTCTTTCTTTCTTTCTTTCTTTCTTTCTTTCTTTCTTTCTTTCTTTCTTAAGAGAGTGAGAACAGGGGGTAGGGGAGGGACAGAGGGAGAGGGAGAGAGAGAATCTCAGGCAGGCTCCATGCTCAGAGTGGAGCCTGACGCGGGGCTGGATCTCATGGCCCTGAGATCATGACCCGAGCCGAAATCAAGAGTCGGACACTGAACCAACGGAGCCACCCAGGCGCCCCACCAGGGGGATGTTTTGACTGAGTCTGTACTGGATTCAATGTGCCACAGTTGAGCTCTTAGAGTGTCCTGGATGGTGGTTAACCCTTGGCAGTGAACTTCTGTCTACCAGCTGTGGAGGTGAGATTCCGTCCCTACCCAGCTCTCTTTGGGCAAACTGGAGTTTTAATTTTTGTCTGCCTGTCTCTGACTTAGGTGGCTTTTATTGGTTTGGTGTTGGATTGTCTTCTGCCCAAGTGATTCCTCATCTCTCCTCTCCTCTGTCTTGTCATGTTTCAGTTTGACCTCCTTTGGATGCTTTGCTATGCAGTTGGACCTGGTAGAACATATCAGGGTGGCGTGCCTGGATTAGCTTTAGTGGTGGCTGCCTCTCAGCACTGGGCATTTCTGTGCTGATGCCTTTTATCAAGCTGGAGGCCTTGGACATAGACTTACTTGGCCAGCATGCTGTTGGGGCTTCAGGGTGCAGCTAGAAGTCAAAGCCATGGATGCCACTCAGCTGCTTGGCTGCCATCATGGGCTTGGCCCTGAAGAGGACTTTCCCTGTCCTTCTCGGCTTACCCCCTAGGTCCAGAGCTGGAGCACAGGGAGCAATTGACCAAGCCTCCCATTTCCTGAGGAATCAGGAGCAGTAGGGATTTGTGGGGTGGGTCATAGCTCTGGGAACTAAATCCAGCAAGACTTGACTTGTATGGGCCCTGAGTCTGAGTCATTCCTGAGTCAAAGCCAAGTCATGGCTTTGACTTCTAGCTGCACCCTGAAGCCCCAACAGCATGTTGGCCCAGTAAGTCTATATCCAAGCCCTCCAGCTTGATAAAAGGGCTAAAAAAGAAATGAATCTTTTCAGAATCTGAAGTTTGGACCAGCTGTATTGACCTCCCTCTACAACCTGTGGGCATGTGCTTCCAGAATGCTTTGGTTCTGAACTCTGCACACCCAAAAGTCCTGGTTTGGTTGCTTGTCTCTATGTAGTAAGATTTCATTTAATGTAATTTGAGAAGGCAGCTTCAGGTGGTTGTTATGGTTTTGGTGGATGATATTTCTGGGAAAGATACATAATAGAAATGACTTAAGGCACATCTTTTTTTTCTTATGGAAATAAAGTTTGTAAAGGGGTTGTCTTGGGTCTTTCAATTTCTTCTAGAAATGATTCCAAAACCTACATTACAATTTCTTACTGATATGATCACAAACCTACATTGAATCTAATGGCCGTGGTGCTATACAATGTCATTTTAAGCTAGTTTCTAACAGGATGTCTTACTTAACAGTGGGCTCAGAAGTAGGGTTTTTTTTTTTTTTTTTTGGGCTGATGTCTTTATTCCCACTGAATTTTTAAAATTTTTTTTCTAATGGTAGCTGGAACTGAGACCTAAGTGTGACCCACAGCCATTTGATGCTGTCTGACAGAAGAATGGTAAGACTTGCATCTTAATATCCAGCAGGTCCCTGCATGATTAAAAACATCTTATGTTTGTTAATCCTTTAGAAAACCACCAAACTGTTTACTGTGACAGAAATCAGGAAATAGGATTTTGGTGGCAGCGAGATCTCTGTGAGTAAGCAATGCAATATTCAAACTGAAGGAAACACTGAGTGGAGCCCGAGAGCTCCCAGAGACTGGAGACAAGTTGGCTATACTCTGGAATGCTGGCCGATCATGGTTGAACAAATCCAGCAGGTCTTGGCAAGGCAAAAGGAGGTTTCCTTGCAAAAGTACATGTTCGTCAGTTAAAATGTAATCAGTTCAGGTATACTTTTATTTAACATGCTGTACGACATTGACTACTGTGCATTATTTTTCTGAAGCAAATTAGAAGGAGATGTGAAATTCAGGAAGATCTTTTGGAGACCTTTAACAGGTTTCTTGGAGGAATCTTCTCATTCTTGTTAATGGTCTTTTGAAAAACTAGGCCACAACTCTTGTGTTATATTATCTTTTCCTCTCAGAGTAAATTCCTCCAAATTCCTATATTAAGAATAGTTCTGAAGGAGGTTTGTTTCCTGACCAAGCACAGACAACAGGGACTGACTCAATCGCTGGGCTTCCTGCTGGGGTTAAGTTTGAGATAGAATTCTAAAAATTAGCCAAGTGACATCTTTTGTTAGGGTGACACCTGCCATTGAATCCATGATTTGTGAAAGAAATCTTTGTATCACCAGTGCTTTATTTTCTGATATCTTCACGGTAAATAGTTTGGTGGCTTCCCCAGGGATTAACAAATTTGAGATGCTTTTGGTTGTTTAAGAACCTGCTGGATATTAAAATACAGGTCTTAGGGTTTCTTTATCAGATTGAGGTTTGGGAACCAGTTACCCACGGCAGGGAGGGAAAAGGTAGATGGAGCCTTGTCTATCAGCAATTGGAATGTGATTTTTCTGGATTCTCAGCATCTTTTTTGGGTGGCCCACATTCTTCCATTTTAAACATTTTCACGAACACTCACCATCTCTGCCTGATTTACTGAATGATTGGGCATTTTGTAGTTAATTGCCCATATATGCCTTGTACACATGCACAGCTGTGTATGTAGAGAGACGTTAGAATTATTCTCAATTGCTCACCGGGAATCACAGTTGCAATTCAACGTGACACAGTTCTGTTTTGAAATGACACACCTCCAGATGCTGTTTCAAGCTCTCAATATTTCCCCATACCAACTGGTATGCATTTCCTTTGCAATCTTTCTATAAACTGGGATACCTAAAAATGTTGGCTCTCAGAATGGCCTGGCGGGACGCAGCCTCTGTTTAGTTAAATGCTCAGCACACAATGTGGAAACCCGCTATTTCCCCCGGTGACCATACTGAGATTCCTTTCTCAGAAATGCTTAGCGAACAAACATTATAGCAGAGTCCTAGTACTTTGAGCCCTGCAGGATTGTAGAACCAAGCTTCGTAGCCTTTCTGCACGGAGCAACAATTTATAAGAGTTTTTTCTACCCTGTTATGGGCTGACTTATGTCCTCCTAAAATTCAGATGTTGAAGTCCTAACCCTAGTACCTTATAATGACTAACCTTTGCAGAGGTAGGTAAGGTAAAATAGGTCATATGGGGGCCTTAATCCAATATGGCTTGTGTCCTTTAAAAAATGGAGATTAGGACACAGACACATACGGAAGAAAGACCTTGTGAGGAGACAGGAAGATGGCGGCCATCTACAAGCCAAGAAGAGAGGCCTCAGAAGAAACCAACCCTGCTGACACCCCGATCTCAGGCTTCCAGCCTCCAGAACTGTGAGACAATAAATGTCTGTGGTTTAAGCCACCAGTCTGTGGGATTTTGTTATAGCAGCCCTGGCAACCTAATACACACACATTGATAGGTGAATTTTGTTGCCAGAAGAAGAACATCCTGTCTTTTGGAGGTATATGGCTTAAACTAAAATGCAAATTTGTAAAGGAATAAAATACAGAAAAATCAAACCCACCTGTACTGATTGTGCTAATTTGATAGACAGGAGCTCTGCTCCCTGCAGGAGTCTATCAGTAATTACAAGGAAGACCACTACTGACCAGACTGATGAATAGGGTCCTGATTGCCCTGCTTGCCTCCTTCCATTCTGTTTGCTCCTAGGACTGGATGCTTGCAGTCCTCGTGTTACAGGATACTGAGGAAACTGCCGCCTGAGTCATAGCAGTTGGTAGCTCTGAATGAGAGGAGGGACTTCCAAGTGGTAACGGTTTCTTATAGAAAATCCCAGATGGACCCTTTCAAGCATTTTATGATTTATCTCAAGAACTTGAGAGTTTTGTTGTTGCTTGGTTTACAGCCCATGATTAAGACTTTTTTGATTTAAAAAAAGATGAGTTGAACACTGCTTCAGTTGGTTTGGTGGAAAATAAGCAATAGTTTCTAGTACTTTCTTTCCCACCTTCTGCTGACTTTAAAGCTGAAAGATAGGATTTGAGTTTAGCGAAGGTAGCTGGCTGCCAAGGTGCAGCTTGTAGACAGGTCCCATTTTTGGATCCTCTATTATCTTCATGTCACCTTTAATTATTTGACATATGTGCAAATTTACCCAAGGAGTTCAGGCACACAGAGAGTCATAGAATTACAGAACACTGGAAAAACGAAAAACCAGAGAAAATTGGGCAAAAAATCCTGGAGGAAGGTTTGTGTGGCATCTATACTAAGGGAGGGAAGGAGAGAGGAACAGAGAGTTGTGCTACTGAAAGGAAAGTGTGTAAAAATGAAGAATGAAATGCTGGTTGAGCTTAACAGGGTCCCTAGGATCCACTGGTCATATTCTGAAGAATCTCGTTAATCTTTGATCAATTTTAATGTCCCAAGTGGAGAGGGCTTTTCAAAGGGAGTGAAAGCCCGTGACACAGGAGCAGGGTGTCCATCAGAAAGAGCTGTCTGTCGTTTAACTGCCTCTCCGACACAGGTCCATCCCTTGTGAGTTCTGGTCAGGCCCTGGTGTGTTTGGGAAGCTTGAGCCCACTTTCAGAGAGCCTTATCTCCCCAGGAAATGCTGGCCAGTCCTGCCTGTGGGAGAGTGACAGGATTTCATCTCAAAGTGGACAGGCGTGACAGTGACCCATGAGATCTTTTACCCTCCACCATCTCATGTGACAGGGCAAGAACCAGAACCCAGCTGGCCCCACTTGGGAGACATCTCTGGCCCCTGACGCAGCAGCCAACCAGATGGAGGATTTGGGCTTAGTTCTGGAGGCAACTATCTGGTCTGATGAGAATCTAGAAAGTGATGGCCGGATGACACGGCAGCCTCCGATCAGAATGGCCGTTCCTTGCCAGCCCCGATACAGAAGATGTTGAATAATTCATGATTATTGCTGTCAGCGATAATAATGGGAATGCTCCAATCTGAAGTTCAAAGGGTGCTGGCCACTCCTGGCAAGTGTCACGATGGGAGAAAAGGCAATGGCCCTGGTTGCTAGGGAATAAGGATTGGCTGCATATTGGGTGTGTGCAGCCCGGGTGGGGCACTTGGACAGATGTGCCGAGGGTCAGGGAAGATGCTCAGGAATCCTGAGACGAGGAGGGCTGCAACGGAGCTGGAGAAGTGGGGAGAGGAGGCTGAAGTTCTCATGGGGCCTGGTGGCCATGTCGGATGACACGTCTTCCCCTTGCCCTACCCGGCAGAGAGAAAAATTCAGATGGATGTCTTGGCCATCCAGGGGCAAGGGTCCGATTTCTCTCTGAGGTGGGTGGCAGGTGGGCGTTCCACCAGCTGTGAGCTCTCTTGTAAATGTTACCCTGATTCTGAGTGGGCCTTTCCTGGGGGGAGGGGCAGACCATTTTCTTTCCAGGCTGGAATGAATTTCCTTGGCAAAAGCAAAATGACAAACAAGTTGTTTGTTTATTTAGACAGGGAGAAGTCACCCTATTGTTTATTATTACCAATAATAAGTATTTCAGTGTTTAAGGTCAACATTGTGAACAGAATAGAGAAATACTCTGAGCAAGATGCTCGCTGACCAGCCTTCAAGTACCCCTTCTGGTCTCCTTACTTGCCTTCATTTCCTTTGCTGTCAGAGAATCCCCAGGAGAGTGTGAGGCCATTCTTACACGCTTTTCACACAATCTACCAAGTAGAGAATATTTACGTGACCTTGCCAACCACCACCTAGACAGGCCCGGATAGTTCATTGAGATATTAATTAGTAAACATGGGGTCTCCCTCTATCACTTACTCTCCTCTCTGATTCAGTTAGGGGGGAAGTCGAAAGTACTGGGAGACTAGCTCTTCCTTTCTTCTGTAAAAGGTGAGGCTCTGGAAAAAGAAATCTCTTCATGTTCCTAATGGACAGAGATGAGGGTATGGGCCTTTGAGATCCATCAAAGTGAGAGGAGGGAGATTCCTAAAGCCTGGGAAGTGGTTCTGGGGACCAAGGTTCTAAAGGGGTGGAGTATCACAAAGGAGATGGCATCATGTGATCCCACTGAGGGTGGCCCTAGGGACAAGGATTCCCAGCATTGCCTAAGAGCATTGAAGCCACTGGACGTGAGATGCTGGCCGGGACAATAGGCATCTTAGCCATAACCACTGAGGGCCAGCAACCTGACTGATAAGAACATAGGGACCTCTTTGATGCTTCAATGTTTCAGAGACCCCAGGACCTTGGCACAGCCCTGACCAGAGTAGAGGGCATGGATATGTACCAGTAACAGCTGAGGTTGAAATTCCTTCCAGCTCAGGGGTATGGGGAACCAGAGTCAGATGTATATGGCAAAAATAGAAAAATATTACATTTCTTTCACACCTGAGCTCATCTGCTAAGTAGTCAAGAATAGGCTTATGGTTTACCTAATGTAACTTCCTTATTTTACAAACAAAGACAGTGAAACTCAGAGCTATGTAACTTTTTGAGGTCTTTCAGCCTTTCTAGGTCTCTTATTCATGATCTGTTCAATAAAGGGAATTCCCTAGTAGAATTCCTAAGACAATTGTCTGATAAATTAATGAAAATTTTGGGAATTTGGCTAAGATAATCTGTAATCCTGCCATTTTAAATGCCTTGAAATTGCTTGACTAGATACCACAGGGCCTTTGCATATGCTTCTTCTGCTCCTTGGAACTCCCACCCCCAAACCCTGTTCATCCTTTAGGACTCAGTCAAATGTCATCTTCTCTGAGAAGCTTTCTCTGCTAGCCCTTACCCAAGCCTGGGTTAGGTATCTCTCCTGGCATCCTGGGGTTAATCCATGTGTTAGTTACTGTTATTAGTGTATATTAGTTAATAACCCATGTCTTATTACTTATTACTGCTATAACAATTATTACAAACTTAGTGGTTTGAAGTAAATTTGTTATTTTATAGTTTGGAACTCAGAAGTTGGAAATGGGTCTTACTGAGCTAAAAATCAAGGTGTCAGTAGGGGTGCATTCTTTCTGGAGGTTCTAGGGGAGAATCCGATTCCTTGCCTTTTTCAGCTTCTAGAGATCTCCCACATTCCTTGGCTTGTGGTACCCTCCCCCACCTTCAAAGCCAGCATCTTCAAATATCTTCCTGATCCTGAATACCTCTGCCTCCTTCCACATCAGTGGACCCTGCGATTACATTGGGCCACCTGGACAATCCAGGATAAGCTCCCCGTCTCATGGTCATCTGATGAACAACCTTACTTCCACCTGCCACCTTAATTCCCCTTTGCCATGTAACCTGACATATCCACGAGTTCTGGGGATAAGGATGTGAACATCACTGCGGGGCCATTATGCTGCCTGTCCAACTCCATCAGCACTCTGGTCACACTGTATCGCAATTGCCTCTCACTTTGGCTGTCTCCTTCTTAGACTTCTAGGGCTCAGAGTCTTTGTCTTTTTCCTCTTGTCTTCCCAGCAATTTGTACAAACACTTCAAACTGGAAGCTTTAAGATGATGGTGAGATCGGTGCAGTGTTATGAATAGATTTAAATTTGTTGCCAACATTTAAAAATTGGGAGACTTTGCATAATAACTGTGAGTCCCTTTTTTATGAGCAGCACAAAATTTGGCAATATTGGACATGTGATACAAGGGATTCTTCCCTCTCACTTGGTTCCCCATCACTCATATGCATTAACTGCCCCAAGACCGGTGGGCATTTTGCATTAGAATCCTGTCCTGTAATAGTAACCCCATACATTTATTTGGTGAATGAATGACTAACTCAGGGGCCAGCTTAAAACCTAGGGGATGGGATGGGTTGGGCTGGGAGGGGGCGAGAACAGAAGACGGGCCTGGGAGGGGGATCAGCTATAGGATGGGCAGGGAACATCTGGGCAGGTGGGATCAAAGTGTGGTTTCAGGTGACAGGCTGTCTTAGCTGGGTCTTGGACACAGAACCCAAGGGAAGGAATTATGCACAGCTGATTTGTTTGAGAGGTGATGCCAGGGAGCTGGAATGAGGGGGTGGGGAGACTAAGGCAGAGAAGGGGAAGAGCTAAGAGGTAAGGATGCTGTCGTGGACTGAATGTGTGTGTCCCCCCAGTTCCCATTTTGGAGGCCTAACCCCCATCATGGCTGTATTTGGAGATGGGGCCTCTAAGGAAGTAAGCAGGGTTAAATGAAGTCATAAGGGTGAGGCTGGGATCTGCTAGGACTACTGTCTTTATAAGAAGACACACCAGAGCGCTCTCTTCTTGGAAGCACTGAGGAAAGGCAGCCATCTACAAGCTGCTGGGAGAGCTCTCCCCAGACACCAACACCGATGGCACCTTGATCTTGGACCTCCAGGCTCTAGAACTCTGAGAAAATACCTTTCTATTGTTCAGGCCAGCCCGCCTGTGGTGTTCTGTTAGGGCAGCCCCAACCCCCTACTACAGACGCATTGTGGAGATCACTGCTGTGGATGGAGGGGTCTTACTCCCGCTGAGAGCTCCTGATGAAGAGCCTTCAGAATTCTCCATCCAGAGCACAGGAGGCCGGGCAGGCATTTACCTTTGGCTTCTCCCCCATTGGTGGAGCGTGGGCCCCAGGGGGTTAGCTCCCCTGCACTGGTGGACTGCATATTTCCCCAGGCCTGGACATCTCGCCACATCCTCTGTGGTCTCAGGGAAGCCCTGGGGGTTGAAGGGAGGATGCACAGCGTGTGCCACATGCCGTCAGCATGAAGTGAGCTGGAGTCTGCATGAAACTGGGCAGAAATTAGGGATGAGGTGGAGAGCATGTGAGTGGGGCGCACTAGATGTGTCTGCTCATGGATACCTGGAAATGCCCCAAGCTGGGGGTCAGGAGACTCAGGATTAGGAGAGAGGCAGTGAACATGCCGGCGAGCTGAACTCACTGGTGGGATGGCAAAGGTCAAGGTCCAGTGGCCAGAGCTTCGAAGACTGTGTGGGTTAATGGCCACGCAGGCTCTTAAATGATGAATAAATGGAATATAGATTCTCCACAGAACTCAAGTTCAGTCTTTCCTCTTCGTGCCTTGCATTATTTACACAACCCTTTTTTATTGCTACTTACCCGAGTAAAACCAACTGCTAGACATTGAACTTTTCCCTCTGTTCACTCTTTGGAGGGGGGGCAGCTAATAAAGAGTGAAATAACCTAATGGCTGGTGGCAGCCAAGGTAGCTGAGTATAACAAAATGTCAAGAGTAATAAACATTTATTGAATGAATAATTAATTCATAAATGGCAATTGGTGCTTGGCCCATGGACCATATTTCTTCCTATTTTAAGTCATCAGTTTCGTTTCTCTAGATTTTTTTTTTCCCCCACCAAGTCCCTTGTTTCATTCAGCATCTGTTTTTTGGCCTGTGGAATTTCTATATTTGATAAAGATGACCATTACAACTGCATTTTTCCCAGCTTTATTGAGGTACACTTGACATATAACATCGTGGAAGTTTAAATTTTACAAAGTGATAATTTGACACATGTATATATTGCAAAATGTTTACAAAATAAGGTTACTTAAGACCTCCTTCACCTCACATAATTACCGTTTTGTTGGTGTTGTATGTAATTTTGGTGGTGTTGTATGGTGAGAACATTAAGGCTCTCCTTTCATAGCGACTTTCAAATATACAACACAGTATTGTCGGCTGTGATCACCGTGCCATACATTATGTCTTTGGAACTTACTCATCTTATAACTGAAAACTTGTACTTTTGTGCCTTTTTGACCAACATCACCCCATTTTCCTTACCCCTCAGCTCCTGGAAACCACTATTCTACTTTGTTTCTCTGAGTTTGATGCTTTTAGATTCCACATGTAATTGAGATCATACAGTATTTGTTTTTCTCTGACTTATTTCACTTAACATGATGCCTTAAGGTCATGACTGAGTTTTTAATTTGGATATTTCCTGCTAATGTTTCCACTTTTTCTGGATTTTGAGTCCATTAAATACGGTCTTTTCTGAATCCCCTTGCTTTTCGTTTCCATGGATAGCACAGCTGTATGGAATCGTCAGGACCCATCATCCCATTGTAAGGGTCTTGAGCTGTGTGAGTTCCACGTCCCATTGATTTTATTTATTTATTTATTTATTTGTTTGTTTGTTTATTTTTTAAAGATTTTATTTATTTATTTGAGAGAGAGAGAAAGAGAATGAGAGATAGAGAGCACGAGAGGGAGGAGGGTCAGAGGGAGAAGCAGACTCCCTGCTGAGCAGGGAGCCCGATGTGGGACTCGATCCAGGGACTCCAGGATCATGACCTGAGCCGAAGGCAGTCGCTTAACCAACTGAGCCACCCAGGCGCCCTGTCCCATTGATTTTAATACTCACTGAGCTTACTGATTCCAGATTTCAGAATGTATTTGCTCATCTCTTTCATTCATGGAATGTGATGGAACAGATACCCCTGCCTGTTGATTCCTTGGATGGGTCCTGGGTTACAATACCCTTACTTAATACACATAGAAATCTCTGTTTTTTGGTTTCAGTGATTATTGACCACCCCTAAGTTGTAGCCATGAATCTAATAACTGTATGTTAGAATGAAGGTAAGTGAAGGCCTCTGGACCTATTCATTCAAGCACCTTTCAACTGGGGGATCTCGAGGAGAATTCCACTTCAGTCCTTTCATTTTAATAGATGAGGAGTGGATCCACAGGGATCAGGTGACTTGATGACGTTCATGCAATGAGCCAGTAGCCCAGCCCTGGTTCAGAACCCAGGTGACCTAACTCAAAATCCATTGTTGATCTGCAGGGTGGGACATTCTTGGGGTCAGGGAGGGTGTGTGTGGCATTGGGAAGGACCACTTTCTTTTACCCTTGATTTGTCTTTCATCTACTTTTTTTTTTTTAAGAGTCACCTATTTATTTGAGAGAGAGAGAAAGTGTGCACTAGCACAAGCAGGGGGAGGGGCAGAGGGAGAGGGAGAGAGAGAATCCTCAAGCAAACTCCCCGCTGAGCACAGAGCCTGATGCGGGGCTTGATCCCATGACCCTGAGATCACGACCTGAGCCGAAGTCAGATGCTCAACTGACTAAGCCACCCAGGCACCCCTGTCCTTCATCTATCCTTTTCACTGGTTAAGTCCAGGAAAGTCATATAGCATAAAGCAGATTCTCGTGTCTAGTATACCACTATATTTCTGAGTAGTTGAACTTTAGACAGCTGCTGGGTGGTTCTTTCTGTATGAAGGCATCCTGAGTCTTTAGCTTGTACATGTGTCAACATTCTGAATTAGTTTATTATAAGAGGTTGGGCAATTTTGTCATTAGATATTTGTCTTTACTGCTCATGTGAAGGTAATATATCCCTTTACAGAGTAGTGCCACACCTTGAATTTTATGGACCTTCTCCTTAACAAACTCAGCGTTTCATTCAGTAGGCTTCTTCTATCCCTTAGCTTATTTGTTTTGAGTTGTACTTATGACTTTTAAAATTGAGAATTTTTAAAGTATTTAAAATATTCGTAAAGTACTATTTCAAGGAGATACCATTTATCACTTAGCTTGGTGAGCAGGATGCATAATACATTATGTTGGCAAGGGGGCAGGAAAAAAAGATGTTCTTATACAACATCTGGTGGGAGTTAAATTGTATAACCTCTATGGAGGATACTTTTGTAATATCCATCAAAATATTACATGTGTGTATGTTTAATCATACACACACATATATATATACACATATATGTGTGTATGTGTGCAATACCCAGTCTGACTCAATAATCCGTTTCTAGATTTCTCGAGTTTTGTGTTGTGGATATTTTTGCACATTGTGAAATTGCACATATACGGGGGTATTCAGAGTACCACTGTTTGTTTCAAAGGATTTGAAACTACCTCTCAGTCAGTGGGAGAGAGGCTAAATTGATCATAGCTATCTATACAATGGATATTGCTCCTTATGTATCAATATGAAAAAATCTCCAAGACATTCCATTAATTGAAAACAACAAAGTGGTACCATTTGTGTTAAAAAGAGAAGAACATATACATGATTTCTTGTTTGTATGTGTCATATCTCTGGTCATATACATAAGAAACAATACTGGTTGCCTCTGTATGGGGGGCTACTGGGTAGGTGGCTGGGTCAAAGACTGGAGGAGGCTTTCTTTACACTGTAAACTCTTTTGTATATTTTGTACCATTTAAAAATCCTAATTTAAAGTCTATTTTAGGGGGAAAAAAAGCACATATGCAAGCGATTTCCAATTTGCCCATTCAAAGTCTTTAATGATTGTGGAATACACTGAACTCCTATTATTCTTACTCTGAACTCTGTATGCTATGTATATGGACATAAATAATCATATGTAATACTTAAGTTTATATCCATTTATATATGGCTTGGGTGGTGAGTCAAAAGAAAAACTTATTTTTCTATCTGCAAATTTGGTAAATTGTTGAAGTTTCTAGTATAGTCAAAGATAGTGGCTTATCTCAACTTTATGGAAGTTTTTAAAAACATCTGTTTAAAACACATTTATGTATATGCAACTTAAAAACATCTCAAACTGCATATTGCTTAGGGACATATAAGTATGTACTGAAAATATAAAGAAATGCACAGATAGAATAAACACTGAATCAGTGGGGTCAATGGTGAGGGAAAGTGAGGATGGAATTCAGGAGGGCTGGGTGCCTGATAGTTCATCACATTTTTCTTTATGTCTTCTTACGTGTTTCCAATGTTGCAGAATAATTTAAAAAGTAATATGGGCTTCTAATTTACTGCCGGGATGTTATAGTCAGATTTCCACGGAATTGTGAGAAGATACAGAAACAGCGTGGGAATCGATGACATTTATTGTCCTTGTTCTCTGTTGTATGATGCCAGTACAGAAAAGAGCCTAGCAGAGGGTGGGCCCTAAAAAAAAAAATTTTTTTTTTACGATTTTATTTATTTATTTTAGAGAAAGAGAGAGCATGATCGGGGGAGGAGCAGAGGGAGAGAGAGAGAGAGAGAAGCAGACTCCCGCTGAGCGCAGTACCTGACACTTGGCTCCATCTCATGATCCTGAGCTCATGACTTGAGACGAAATCAAGAGTCAGATGCTTAACTGAATGAGCCACCCAGACACACCCCCCCCCGCAAAATATTTGTAAAAATGAATAAATAGGCACAAAAACTCTCTGAGCTGCTGAAATGGAGTCTGATGGGTAGATAATTTTCTGGTGCATCATCTTGTGTAACAGGACCCCAGAAAAAGAAGTGGACACAACTGTTGATGTGTGCAACCTTTCGGATGGGTAGGAAGAAAAATGAGCTTGGGAATTTTCTCAGTAACTGGAAATAAAGATGATATATAAAGAGGTGATTGGGTCTGTAATAAAATTTGCCACCTCTACTCTAGGGCATGTAGCTTGAAAAAGACCTTTTTTATGTTTCACAGTAAGACTGGATGTTTTCTTTGTGTGTCACATTCAGTGACCCTCTTTATAAATATAGTTGACCCTTGAACAACACGGCTTTAAAAGGCACAGGTCCACTTATATGTGGATTTTTTTGGATAAATACAGTACAGTACTGTAAATGTATTTTCCCTTATGATTTTCTTAACATTTTCCTTTCTCTAGCTTACTTTATTGTAAGAATACAGTACATATTATACAGAACATACAAAATATGTGTTGGTTAACCGTTTATATTATCAATAAGGCTTTTGGTCAACAGTAGGCTATTAGTAGTTAAGTTTTTGGGGAGTCAAGAGTTATACATGGGGGCGCCTGGGTGGCTCAGTTGGTTAAGCGTCTGCCTTCTGCTCATGATTTCAGGATCCTGGGATTGAGCTCCATGTAGTTGGGTTCCATGCTCAGCAGGGAGTCTGCTTCTCCCTCTCCCATTGCCCCCCCCCCGCCATGCTTGTGCTCTCTCTCAAATAAATAAATAAAATCTTAAAAAAAGTTATAAGTGGATTTTCGGCTGCACAGGATGTTGGTGCTCCTAACCCCCATTTTGTACAAGGGTCTGCTGTATAGATGTGGCTGAGTTGGCTAACGTGGGTATAACTCTTCCATTCCCCTAGGCAGTGCTGGTGCTGTCTGTCTGCATGTTTGCCCAACCCCGGAGCCAGATTGCATGGGAGTGACTAGAATGACTGGCATTTACTACTGCCCACTATCAGTGGCAGAATAACCTTTGCTTCTTTGGGTAGCAGTCAGTCATTTGGCTCACATATTTGTTTAATATTTAGAGCTAGGATGAAAAGAGTGTGGGAAAATAAACATGGCTGTCTTACAATAGCTGTATGTGTTAATATCAGGAGATAATAAATGAATGATATGCTATTGTTGTCGGTTACTCCACCATGTAGAGCTAGCTAGAACAGTGCTGTCAAAAATATAATGTAATTCACAAATGTCATTTAAATTTTCTAGTAGCCACATTAAAAAATAAAAAGAGACAGATGAAGAATTGTCATCACTAATTAATTTTAATTATATATTTTTGTTTAATTCAATATAAAAATGTTTTCATTTCAATACAAAATTATGGTAAAAATTGCTGATGAGATTTTATATTCTTTTTCTTTGTACTAAATCTTAGAAATCCTATGTGTATTTCACATCTCCAGTCAGATGCTAAATGTTCATCAGAAATACTTGATCTGAATTTAGATGTTAGGAAATGTACAGTTGAAAAAGTAGATTCACCTACCCCAGTTGTTCCATACATACTTAAAGATCTTTCAGTAACTGAATTGGGCCTCAGTTTTTAAATTAGAATTAATTAAAATTAAATATTTAGCTCCTCAGTCTCCCTGACCACATTTCAAGTGCTTAGCACGGTGCAGAGTCGGACCTTATTCATGAACTTCTACATTGGATTTCTTTTCCTGATTCTGAGAATCTGTTTGTCAATTTTTTTGAGGGTATATAATTAAAATTAGACATATTCTTACTTTGGAGTAGATTGTAAATGAATGAAGCAGATGTATATATTGTTTTGGGTTAAATTAGTTTTCTGAGTGTGGATTGCACCTGTTTTGGTGAACCGTGTTCTGAGACCTCAGATTTGACATTTGAGATTTAAGGTGAATAAAACTCTTGGATGATCGTTCTTTCACAAGTATATTTAAGCTCAGGTAAAAAAAAATCCAAGTAGCTGTAACACTAAAAAGTGATATCTAACTTTCCAGGTTTTAGAGAAAAAAAGATATTAAATTTGGACATAAACGAGTTCATCCATGACTGATGGAATGGAACTTCAAAAAATATGGAAAGTATAACTTCAGGGTTTAAGTGAATTCCAAGTTGGTTAAGAAGGAGATGGCTAATTTAGCTCCTGAACATATACTAGTAGAATTTGAAATTTAAAAAAAATTAATTAAAAATTTTTTATTTTTTAATTTTAATTCCAGTGTAGTTACTATATAGTGTTCTGTTAGTTACAGGTGTGCAATGTAGGGATTCAACAATTTTATACGTTATTCAGTGCTTGTGATGGTAAGTGTTCTCTTAGTTCCCTTCACCTATTTCGCCCGTCCCGCCAGACTAATTTTGAGTATAGATTGTATTCCAGATTCTTGACACCTCCCATATCATATAGGAGGATGTTAATGGAGATATGAGCAGTCTATCGTGTTGAAGTTCCAGTTAACTAGACGAGAACTGTTGGATGAAGGTCACAGTTATTTGTTTGCCCATCAGTATGGCTGCTAGAATGTGGGGCAAGGGTCTATTGTGCTCCTGTCTCCTGTTGCTATCTTGTTAAGAGGAATGAAGGCCGGGAACTGGGGGTTTTCATAGGAAATAGGATTAGTTCTTCCTCTTAAACCCGCACTCTGCCAGGAATTCAGCGGGATCCCTGAGATAGTTATTAATAATGTATAGACACCTTGACAGGCATTTTTATCTGTCAACGTGAGGGGCAGGGAAGGGACCAAATCTGATTTGAGTGCTATTTTGTAGCGTCACTGCTGTGGACGACTCATTTGGAGGAGAGGAATTGTTATCTCTTTTCACCTTATCCCTGCCAACTTCCCCTTCACTCTCTTGCCTGGTTAAACCTTCAGCCTGATTTTCAGAGCACTCCTTGTAAGAAGCAGCCTACACCCCACTGTGGCTCTATCACCCTGCTCAAAGACAGTCACCTGGCTGGGTAATCATTGTTTCCTATTAAAATAGAGACACAACAGGCGTACTCAGTATTTACATGCATGCCGTGTGTGTGTGTGTGTGTGTGTGTGTGTGTGCACGCGCGCTCGCGTACGTGCACATTGGGGCAGTTGACTGTCTCTTAGTACTGCTCTTAAAAGAGGTTAAAAAATTATATACATCTTACAATGTATATAATTGTTGAATCACTAGGTTGTACACCTGAAACTTAACAATATTGTCTGTCAACTGTACTTCAGTGAAAGAAAAGCATGTTTATCCATCAAAAAAAAAAAAGAAGTTCAACAACTACAGTTTTTTTTAAAAAAATATTTTATTTATTTATTTGTCAGAGAGAGAGAGCACAAGCAGGGGGGCTGCAGGCAGAGGGAGAGGGAGAAGCAGGCTCCCCGCTGAGCAGGGAGCCCGATGTGGGGCTCGATCCCAGGACTCTGTGATCGTGACCTGAGCTGAAGGCAGACGCTTAACTGACTGAGCCACCCAGGTGTGCCAACAACTACAGTTTTTGATAAATATACGCATATTATGGAAAATATGGAAACCCGCAAAGAACAATACAACCTCTCTTAATCCCCTACCTGAAGACAGTCACCGAAGCAGCCTGCTGCCCTCCTTTATGAAACGATCCTTTATGTAAAAACCCACTGAAAGGATAAGGTGTGGTGTTTTGTTCTTGTTTTTGTTTTTGTTTTTTTGGTCAAAAAAAAAATTGCTTGTAGCTCAGAGGACCTGCACTCAGTGCTCTTGGGTTGAGGATATTTTGCAATGGATTGCTAATGCCTTGAGTTTCTCTCTCTACCATGTTTCCCGTTCAGGTACTTATTAAATGGGCATTCATTCGAGCCTCATTTCCTACATTTTATCCATTCAGGAAGATCGCCCCTCTCCCTCCTCCAATGTGAAATAGTGTCTTTCTACGCTGCTTCGACTTTGAATAATCTCACCATTCAGATGTCTCTGTTGCTGGCTCTGGCACTTGATTTCCAGCACCATATTTTTCTGGAGAGGCAGTTTCTTAATTTTGTTTCTCCTGCCCCGGATGATGGGCAGACAGTTTCTGCAGAGCAGCAACAACTGTGGCCGATTACTACGCAGCCTGGTGGCCACAGAGACCTGGCTCTGCCATGTCCCTGGAGCCCCAGCCCTCCCCCTTCCCGGGGAGTGGAAAGTCTTTGTTCTAGGCCGCCACGTGGAGACCCTGCTACTCCGAGCAGGAGGAGGAAGAATGCTGATGATGTGCATTTTGCCTATAACTGCCTTTTGGGCAATGGTCTTGGGAAGAAAACATGAGAAACAATTGTAAAAACCCAGGGTGACAGTTGGGATCTCATTAGCTTAGTGGCTGTCACAGTGTATCTGGGAAGGAGGTTGTGGGCATGTGGCTGGCTGACTATGTCTAAGGAGCTGAAACAGCACACGTGTGTGTGTGTGTGTGTGTGTGACAGAGAGAGAGAGAGAGAGAGAGAGAGAGAGAGTGTGCATGTGGGCATGTGTGTCCCTGAGCAGAAGGGGCAGGCATTTTGGGCTTTGCCATTCAATTTCCTTGCTTTGCTTTTAAAAAAATTGTCAGTTGGGTTGCGTCAGGCTTGGTTATTTTTCTTTATGAGTGCTTCTGTGAATGTCTTTAAATTTCAGCTTAAGCTTTTTAGAGGGGTATTCACTGGGAAGAATAAACATATCATGGCTTTGCTTTATTTTTTTATTTTCTTATCACAGCACGAAATGCATGCAGTAAATGCCTCAAGTGTGCTCCCTGAAGCCAATAGCCCAGGTCAAGACGAGAGTATTTCCATACTCTGGAGGAATGGGGCCTTGATGCGATCAGTTTAGGAATATATTGAGTTTCCAGTCTCTGTGAATTACCACTACCCCTCCCTACCACTGCTGGTCTGGTTCCCAATTTCTGAATCTTCCTAGAAAGCTTCTGAGGTGAAGCCCAGCACTTCCTTATCATCTGTACCTGTTTTCATGTCGAACGAAGCTAAAGTTGGCGGATAGTGCACGGTCGTGGAGGGCAGAAGGGCATGAGCATGGGGTAGAATTTGTTGCCTGGAGAGTTCTAGAGTGCGAGCCAGAGGCCTGTGTCCTGGACCCAGTTCTGTCGCCAGCCAGCAAGGAACCACACTGGGTCTCGGTTTGATTTCTGAGGTCCTGCTCCGTATTTTGATGGCATTATGCTTCCAGTGGAACTGTGGCCATTCATGGACAAACAATAAGGCCCATCACCCCCGAGTTCGACCAGGAAACTGATGTGATCGGGGAGCCAGACCAGATGTTTCTCTTCCAGGAGACGCTTTACAGCTGGTCACTGGCCTCATTCTGTCTTTCCCGAGGCCATGGCGAGGCCTCACAGCAGGCCGGATGGAAGTCTGTGGAGCCATTCACTAGTTTTGTGTTAGGGTTTAATTTTTTTTTTTTTTTTTTCATATTTGCACTGGGTTTCCAAAAGGGTAAAATGTGGTGAATCATAGTACTTTCTACACGGGGCTGTTGGCTGGTGGAACCTTCGTTCTGATTTGTTAAATATTTTGAATGTGGCCCCCAGCCCCTGAGAGCATTTGATGAGACCGCTAGTACATTCCTTCAGTATTTTTCTCCCTGAGCTCTGACAGCAGCTCAGCAAACCTTCCCCTGGCGAACACAGTCGTGTTTCATGTGAATAAGACCCCAAGGCCCATTTGGGTCTATCCCTGCTGTCAACTGAGCAAGACCACAGGCTGCGGGAGATCCAGAAATCTCTAACAAAAGGTGGATCTGCTGTCTGGGTGTGCTGTCCCTTCACCTCTTCCAGCCCCACCAACAGAGCCTCAGGAGAGCCCAAGAAGAAACTGCTAGCCACTGCTCATACCACGGCTGCCCCAGTGTTGGGGAGTTTTGTGGAGACTAGGTGCTTCAAAGGGTTTGGATGACTGATCGTCTTAGCCTGAGGAGAGTGGAAGCTTGGAAATCAAATAGAATTTCAAGCATCTTTCCCCCTCTGTGGGCTTAGGGAGGGGACTGGAGAGTAGTGGCTCACGTGCCTTAATTTACTTGAGTGATTGTTTCTATTCTGAGGTTCATGCAGCTTTAGAGCCTCAGGTGATGCTGACTTGCTCCCTTGGTGGCCATCCCCAAAATTGCTGGTGCACCTCCTTTTCCTCCTGACCTTGCCGGGGCTACCATTTGCTCGGTGGCACCTGAGGACCTGGTGCTCTACTGGGTTTGGCTCTGCTGCCGGGGAACGTAGCTACTCTCTCGTGGGGTGGTCATTGTGGAATCATGACTGTGGTAGGGTTTGGGGGTGGCCTATGTGAGCTATTGCTCTTTATCTCTTATGGGCCTCTGTCTGCCCCTTACTCTGACCCTTGGCTTAAGGATGCCTTACTTGGACAGGCAGGGAGCATAAATGTGCAAATTGGGTGGGGGAAAGGCAATAGGGAGTAGTGGAGACTGTGGTGGAGATGGGCATGTCCCTCATTAGATAAAGATGTTGATTTTTAGGCATGTCTTTCAGAGAAGGGTATTTAGGAATTCCTCTAGGAAGATCAGGAAGGTGTTTAGGCTGTAGGGGAAGTAACATTGAAATTGGACTCATACACACTCAAAAACCAACTTTTAGGTATTCAAACTAAAAAAACAAACAAAAAAAAACCCACCCAAATCCAACAACAGTAAAACCCAAACTGACACCTGAAGGCATTTAGCTTGGGCCCTGAGAATTTGCTACTTCCAGTAGAGTTTGAAAAGAAAAAGAAACATTTATTGAGCTTGGACTATGCAACAGATTATGTGTTGGCATTTTTCTAAATATTATCTCACTTAATGTTCACAGCAGTCCTGTGAAGCAGGTCCCTCCTCTCCAAGTCTTAGATCAAGAAACTCGGGCACAGGGAGGACAAGTTGTTTGGAGTCACACAGCCAGAACAAGGTGACATTAAGATTTGACTTCTGTCTCCAGTCTAGAAGCTCCCACCCTGCACCATGGTGTTGCTGGGTTTGTGGTCTCCGCTGCCTTCTGGATTCCTTCGTTGCCGGTGGGTGCCCTTTGCCCTTTCTGGAGTCTGTGTACTTTGGGATGACTCTGACTTCCCGACATCCAGGCTCTTACCCTTGCCACCATGGCACCTTGGGGCTGTGGCTGGTGTTCAACCAGCCTGGCTCGGTCCTAAAGTCTGATCACCTGTCAGGTCTCCTCGGGTTTGGATCCCTGTCTGCTTGCTTTAGGTATTTGCCAAGCATGAGCGTGAGCCTCAGCCCACAGACCGTGACCGTGACCTCAGGGCCTGGAGGCCCCTCCCAGGGCCCACTCTGCAGAGAAGGGCAGCTGTCCTGTTCTCATTTCATCTGAACCGTGATGTGCCATCCATGAGGAGGTTGGCAGGTGCCAGGGCTTGTGAGGCGGGAAGGTGTCATTCACTGTTCAGGGTTGCATTTTCCTTCCCTTTCACATGTTCTCGATTATAAATAAGTGAGCACATTTGGAATCCAGTAAATGTAACCCCTCCTCCTCAAGTGCCCCAGAAATGCTTTCCTGTACACGGGGCAAATGAAGAACAATTGGTGTGAAGTACAAGAAAAGGACTTCCCTAAACACCGTCCCTTGGCGGGTGTTTTCTTGAGGGTGTGGATGTCAGCTGCGATAGACTGGGATTTTTATTTTCAAGTGTGGGTTACGGTTTTGCTGGGAGATCTGTGTTTAGGGTTACCTAAAGGCAGACTGCGCGGAGTGGAGCGCCGGGCTTTTGCAGAAGTCACGGTGGGATCAGACCTCATGCCCGGGAACGTTCTGCTCTGGGTGGTCCTGTTCCTTCTTGTGCGCTCCACTCGCCGTGTTACGCCAGATGGTGGAAGGGATCTGTGTTCTTATCTCCCCTCTGCTGCCGAATCAGTTGCGTGCTGTTGGACAAGTTCCTAACCTCTCTGAGCCACGGTTCTCCTGCTTACGAGTAAGGAGAATAATGGAAGCCCCTAGAGTCATTTTGAAGATTAAATGTGATAATATCTGTAAAGCGCCCCTTGTGAACTCTGAAATGCTGAGGGCTGTTTGCTACAAGTATCAAGCTCTTCACCACAGGCTGTTAGGCTTGAGTTTGGATGTTTGTACCAAATTATGAAGTAGGTAAAGGAGTCTTAGCTCCTTCCCACCGCCTCTCTGGTTATCAAAAAGCCCCGTAGCCCATCAGTTTGCTTGTCCCAGAAAAGCGGTTTCCCCACTGTGTGAATATTCCTGATCTCCAAACATTTCCTAAATCTTTCATCAAACTCAATTATCCTTCGCCTTACATTTCCTCTTTTCCTCAGTCCACACCTGTGCGGAGCTCTGTATGATTAGACAGGGTCAGCATAAACTTCTCTGCAAGGATAAACAGTGAGGCATCCTTTCCAAGTATATTTGCTTTCTCTCCCAAGAGCAGAAGAAAGTAGTTCTGCTAAGTGAATGGATTTCAAAGAGTGAACTCGTATACATTTGAGATGAGACTTTGGTGGGGAGAGGAAAGTCCCCTTCTGGTGCTCTTCGCAGCATACCCTTCAGATGGGACCCCTTTGACATGGCTGATGCTGGCCAGCAGTGTCTGGTTAATTTATATCGCATGTTTTTTTAAATAGGAGTTGAGTTGGCTAACAAGCGATACTAGAATAAAGTACTAAAACATTAAGAAAGAATACAGAGTAAGAATCAGGATAAATGTAAACTCAATGGAACGTCAAGATCATGGGAGGAAGCTGAATGCTATTTTGTAAGCTTTATGATTTACACAGTTGTGAGGGTGGGGAGGGTATGCATTTGACTGTGAGCTTCCTGGAAGGCAGCTTGAAAAAGGAAATGCAGTCTAGCCATGAAAGAAAAAATTCACTGGTTACTCTGGAAGGTAAAGATTTCTCAGGGCTTAACTCTACCCGGGGGCTATGCAGACAATAGGAGACATAGTCCACAGTGGCCTTAACATCTTACGGTGAAATTGGAAGCAGGTTTCCACCTCTTGTTTCTTGGCACGCAACTTCCCGAGTCCGGTGTTAACGGTAGCCTGCCACTCTCAGTCAATGCAGCCTAAATATACAGCTTTTCTGTGGCTGTACCAACTCTGGTTTGGGACACTGAGGACTGACTTCACTTCCGTAGAGCCGAAGGATGCATGGTTTTTGAAGGAAATACTAAAGACAGCCCATAATGCTTCCTATGGTGCCTGGGAAGATTCGAAGAGGACAGGCTGTATCTTATTCTTGTCTTGAATGTTCCAAGGCAGTCTGGCAGCCCTGAGTGTCTGGGGGACTCATCAGTCATCGTATTGGTGACATGGAGGCTAAACTAGACCTAAGCTTGATTTTATGTGTAAACATGGTCACTTTGGTCAAGGGCAGGGGAGGATCATTGGCTTGTCGGGGGGGAGCTTGGAAAATCCTGGCCTTCTGGTGGAGGTCGAACCCCAGCCATGGCCATGCTCGTGCGTCTCCACACCTCCCGCTGCTAAATCTTGGTGTCCCCGCTCCACTGCAGTTACTGCAACATGTTCACGATGTGGAAGGAACGTCAGGCTAATCAGCTCCAAGTGCAGACTAGATTTTTTTCCTTCATATTAATTGCAGCATTTGAACACTATTTTTTAAAGTAAGCAGAAACAAAGAAATATATTTTTAGTGACTGAAATACCCTTGTTTATTTTGGAAATGATAAATGCTAATGTCAAAAAAATTAAAAGGAGCCCAGTAATCTGCTTCCATGACTTTGAAAAATATTCCTTCAAAAGGAACAAACAAAAATATTGTTTCTTGCTTATCAAAGGAATGCACTCTCATTAGACACGATACAAAAAAACTTAGAGTTATGAAAAGTCATTTGTGATTCCGCTACTTAGAGATAATCGGTTAACGTTTCCTTCCATTTTTTTCCTGTATTTATATCTCTTTATATATACATCTAAAGCCATATATATTTTTATGTTGATAACGTATCTTCATAGATTAATGAGAAGATTAGTATGAACTACTGAAGATTTGAGGTTCCAAAGGGATATTCCAGATACACCATTGGGAATAAAGATGGCAAGGTAAAGAGTTGCTGGTGGATAAAATGGGAGGGATAGAGAGGGAGAAAGAGAGAGGGGGAAAGGAACACTGGCTGAGTGTTGACTTGGGATAGGGATAGCGCTGGGGATTTACTTTACATGCTGTGATTTCTGTTACTCTGGGAGGTAGGCTTACAGAGTCAGGGTTCTCAGGGATAAGAGCTCAGGCTTAGGGGCCATTTGGATCCAAATTTGCATCTGGCTTTACTTCCTGCTAGTTTAGAGCCTCATTTTTCTCATCTGTGAGATCCATATGAACCCTTCCTATGGTCACTGTATAAAGATGTCATGCATGCGAAGCACTTACACCCACATCCAGCAGGCCCTCACAAAGGGTAACTATATCTACTGTAATTCTAAATATGAGTCAACTGAGTCTCAGAGAAGGGGATATGCCTAGGATTACACAGCCAGTAAGTGGTAAAGACAGGACTTGAACTCCAGGCTGTGGTGCTTTGGAGCTCACATTCTTTATATTGCACTAGGTCGATGGCTAAGAAAAAGGATTATATTTATTCAATCAGTAGTCCCACATATCTCATTTCTTCCATATTAAACGTCCATAGGGGTTGGGTGCCAGTGCTTGGGAGTTCATATGGGCCTTTTCTGGCAATTTCCGGGAAAGTGAAGCATTCTTTGGGTGTCAAGCTCCCGTCTGTGGGGGCGTCTCTAGCTGGTGGCATCTGCGGATAACGAGGAAGAAGGGTTAATGTATGTGTTTGTTTTGCCTAGAAAATGGCAATGGATTTCATGCTTAGGGGTGCTTACTACTATTTAGCAATGAAGCTTTTTTTTTTTTTATACTAGATTAGGAAACAGATGTTTTCTGGTCCATTGAAGAGTTTTAAAGGCTGGAAATACTTAAGAGTTATTTTCCAGGGCTGTTGACCTCAATTCTTGGATTATGATTATTCTGGCCGGGACCCAGCACTCTAGAGCTTTTAATCGGCAGAAATTCTTTTGTGTATTTATCCTACTCTGCTCAAAGTGACCTTTTAAATCCTTAATTCATGGAAGAATAGTTCAGATACAGGAACTGGCATTATTTATTTTTTCTCCTTTTAAGTCTAAACAATCAATGTATCAGGGTCCTTGCCTGGCGAACTGCCTTAGGATCGGTCTATTCAGTTCAGTCCAAACCTTTGATTTTTTTTTTTTTTTTTTAGGCATTCCCACCTCCCTTTCAAAGGTGGCATTTTGAAATAATAAAAACAGAATCACAACTGCTAGAATTCATGGAGTACTTATTCTCTTAGTCAGGATGGGATAGGTCATGCTGCAGTAACAAAAGCAGTCCCATGTCTCAGTCGCTCAATACTACATTTCTTGTTCATGCTATAATGCACTATTTGGGTCTCCAGAGGGTTTCTGCCCACCACGGTCATGTAGTGACCCAGAATGACAGAGGTTTCATCTTGCGTGCTTCTGTGACCACCATAGTAGTGGGAAAGGTGGAATGATGAATGGAGTGAATCCCTCCCTGGCTCCTTAAGCTTCATTGACCAACGCAGGACACGTGGCCAAGACCGACTTCAAATGGAGCCGAAAAGTACAATTCTGCCACGTGCCTGGAAGGAACGGAATGCCAGGATACACGGGCGCTGCCCTAATGGCCACCACACCTCCTGGGTACAAGACTGTGTCAGGTGCCTCACGTAGGTCATCATATATAATTCTGCAAGGCACGGGTTCCTATTTCCATTTGGCAGGTGAGAAAACAGTATTCGAGAGAGGTAAGGTGAATTGCCCACGGGCACATAGGGTTGGAATTGAAATCCCGTGTGTCTGCTACTAAAATTTACATACTTCCCGCCATGTTGTACTGCCTTTGGTAGCTTAGACTTTCACCTTTTTCCCCAACTGGCCACTTCCTGTGGGTAATAATGTTGCCAGTTAATCCTTCTCCTGTCATTCATTTTTATATGGACTGTGATTATCGAAAATTGCCCTGGGGGGCTGGGTGTGACAATTGCTGACGGCCCCGCGCGAGCGGTCCAGCTGAGAGCGGGTCCACCGCATCCCATCTGCGGGGATGTGGGGAGTCTTGAGGTCACTAGAGAAGGAATGGGGGTGTTTGGGGGCAGTCAGAAACTGGACAAATACTCTCCTTGGTCATTGGGATCTAGGGACCACCACATGACTGTCACACCGACGTGCTCTAGTTTACATTTACAAGGGAAGCTTTGTGTTTTATTTAATCTAAGTGACAATTTCCTTGGGCATGCATTGGATTGCAGAATTAGAGTACAGGTGAAGTGCTCTCCTTGACATGACCCAGGCCAGGGACCAGAAAGAAGCAGTACTCATTCACAGATGCCTTTTAAAGCAAGTTCACATGTGTCTGAGATGCAGCTCACACATGTGGGTTGGAGTCTGCAGGCATCTCCTCCCTTTATCCAGAAGCGTTTTCGTCCTCTGGACAGTGGCCTTTTGCAGCTATTCCTTGTCGGTGAGGAAGGCTACACCAAGGCACAGCCTGGAGGCAGGAGCAATCCCTGACGGCCCCTGAACTGTGCGACATATGCAGTGCACAGGGTGAGGAAGCCTGTTTCTACATCTTGCCCTTGATGGGATGGTGTGGCCTAATTCACACTCTGTGTGGAGAAAACTCACTCTTTGCTGAGACATATACACTGGATAGAGGGAAACTATCTGTGCCTCCTCCTAAGCACCCATGGTCAAGAACCAATTTTAGGACCTCTTCTGTAAATACAGAAGAAGTGATTTCATGCTTTCCCCCAGATAGCTGGAAAGGGTTTATTTTAGTAGTTTAAAAAATAGAATTCCTAGGTTTTTGTCCCTTTGGGGGCAATGCTGTATGTACTTAGCCACCCCATGCTTTGTGGCTTGCTCTGGAAGGAACATTTTCTTTTTGGGGGGTGGGGGAATCCAGTAAGGTGTTTCCTTGAGTCAGATCTTTTCCTGGTATGCTTAATAGTAATTTAGCGGAAATTTTTAGCCTTGCGCTGGCACTTGCAGCCTCCCTAGGAGTCCGTTTATAGCACCAGAACAGCCAGTGCGGGGGAGGCAAGGCTGAGAGTGGGGGCCGAGTCTTCAAAACGAAGTGTGTTTCCCACACGTGCCCTCACGTGCCCTCATTCTTTCTTCTCTGGCTTCCTTTTATTCCACACTGCCTTTTGTGCTCTTGAGGACACCCCTGCTTCATTCACGTAGCCTTGGGCTGTCACTTCCAATGACATGCACCTTCTTCCAAAATGGTAAGTCTGATTGGTGCTAAGAGCCCGGCAGCAAAAAAGAAATAGATGCGAGTGAGTCTTGTCTCTCTTCTTTGCATGTTATTCTGCTTCCATGGAAGACCCAGATCTGTGCCCCTTGGTTAAATGCTGAGCCTTAGTTAGCCTGGGTAGCGGATGGGAAGGTCTGTGGAAAGAGCCATTTGGTGTTGACTGGAGGAGGAGTCATGGTGACCTCAGTGGGTGGCGATTGACCAGAGACCACTGTGTGAGCCAGATGGAGCCTTTCCAGGCTTCCTCAGATTTTGGAAACAATTTTGAAGCTCAGACTTCAGTGAGAAAGAATAGAGCAGGCTTTTGTTTCCAGGACAGGAAGATGGGTGGACCAAATGGTAAGGAAAGTCTTGATGTATAATTTTTAATAAACTGGCATTATGATTCTTATACAAACATACACTGAGCCTGTGTCACCCATTTATTTAACTCATTAATGCAACAACTAACAGAATGGCAAAGCTGATTCAAGCAAGAGTATGGAGACTTAAGTGTACGTAGTCAATTAAACCAAATCCTGAAATAAGATCTGCTGAGGCACAACTGAGATATGCAATGTTATATAAGGTGACAAAATCACAATCTTTGGCTCCTGGAACAAAAAAATGGGTCAGAAATCATTTGCAGTTTGTCCCTCTTCCATGAGCTAACATCTAACTTTACAGAGTCTGACCCCTAAGGAGTGATAAATATTAAGTCAAGCTAAGGAATCCTCTGTAAAGCATCAGGTACTCTTACGAGGCTTTGTCAGACAATGTTCTATATGACTTGGAAAGGGTACCTAGTCATCATCATGCCCTATTTCCAAATTTCAGTTAATTTTTCTTGACAGTACCTATGGGACCATTGGACAGTCTTCTGATTTCTTGTTTGATATGTGTTATAAATGGTTAGCTTTTTCATGGGTATCTCTGGCCTAAATGTTGTCTCCATTTTCTCTTTCTTCCCACTGTGTATATTGTGACTAATTTCAGGATGATGGCTCCTAGGAAAACCATCTGGATCAATATTCTTTTCCTGTCCAGCTCTTTTGTTGTTGTTGTTGTTTTTACCCCCTTGGTCCAGATTGGAAAACTTCAGTCTTAGGGTAAAAATGTATGTTTTTAAATGGCAGAATTATTTTGGGGAAGGTATGATTTAGAAACAAAACTGTATTTTTATCTAGGTCCAGAACAGAGTTTTAAACAAATCTAATGAAGTAACTGGCTTCAGTAAAGGAAATGACTATTATATCTTTAAGTTTATTTATTTTTTTAAAAATGTTTTATTTATTAGAGCAAGAGAGAGTGCACGAGCAGGGGCAGGGGTAGAGGGAGACGGAGAAGCAGACTCCCCACTGAGCAGGGAGCCTGATGCGGGACTCAATATCCCAGGGCCCACGGATCATGACCTGAGCCAAAGGCAGATGCTTAACCAACTGAGCCACCCAGGTGCCCATATCTTTAAGTTTATAAGCAACTGTTTTTTTTTTTAATCCTTGAATTGAAAACTTTCAGATTATTTTTTTATTGCCTCTGGAAGCAAGGTTTTCTTTGCTAATGGGTTTATCTCTTAGGCATGAGCAGGCACACAACACACAGGCACACATACAATAAATCTTCTTAAGTTAGATTTCATCAAAGAAAAATGTGTGATTAATTCAGACATGCTGGATTCTTATTTAGTAAAAAGCTAAATGTCGTGAAGCCCTTTGAGTCCTTTGTAATGCCTGTGTCAGTTACTTGATCTAATTATGTTTCAGGAGCTATGATTTGCCCACCCAGTGCGATAGAACAACAAACGGTTATAATGGATTTCCATGGTCATTTCTTTCTTTTGGTAGGAACATCTCGTGGAAGATGCTGCAAAGTCAGGGTCCAAGATCAAACCTTAGGAAAGGGATTTCTGGGAATAGGGGTAAGGTAAGCTGGAGCCAGAGTAGGCTGGCAGCCATGAGTCAGAAAACAAGACCCAACTCTGTATTGTCCACAAGATACATATAAAGACATATTTGGATTAAAAGTAAATGAATGGAGAAGGATGGACCATGCCCACACTACTAAAAAAAAAAAAAAGTGGGAGTAGCTATATTAATTGCAGACAGAGCTGACTTCAGAGCAAGGAAAGAGAGATAGAGATAGACAGTGGCATTACATGATAAAGAGGTCACTTGCTCTAAGAAGATTTAACAATCCTCAACATGTATGCACCTAACAACTAGAGCATCAAACTACATGAGCCAAAGCTGATAAAACCACAAGGAGAAGGGCACCTGGATGACTTAGTCGGTTAAGTGTGTGACTCTTGATTTTGGCCCAGGTCATGATTTCAGGGTCATGAAATCGAGCCCCGCACTGGGCTCTGTGCTCAGTGTGGTGTCTGCTGGAGATTCTCTCCCTCTCCCTCCCCCTCTATTCCTGAAAATCTTAAAAAAAAAAAAAAAAAACTTCAAGGAGAAATAGATGAATTATGGTTGGAGACTTCAATACCCCTCTCTCAGAAATGGGACTATAAGTAAAAGGAGTTGGTGTGGTGTGGGGCTGCCAGGAAAACATTGGTACTCTGGGAATCCCCAGACATGTGCATGTACAGTGTGCTCTTTTCCTAATAATTAGTTTGTGGGGATTTAACTTTTATTTCAAGCCAGGTTCTAGGTTCTAGGGATTTTGGGGTTTCTCCATATTGTGGTCTGAGGACCATACTAGGGTCATTGGGGCAGGGGGTTGTTAAAAATATGTAGATCCATGGCTTTGACCTCCAGTTTACTAAATTGGAATCTGGGGTTGGGTGAGGGAATCGCCATTTTAAACAACCCCCACCCACCAGACAATTCTCATAATTTGAGAACCACTGAAATCGATGTTGTATTACTTCTGCCTCACCCCTCAACCCTTGTCCTGAATAAAAACAAAACAAATGAAACATTGTTTCATTGAAATCATCTTGACTTCTTGTTAAGGCAAAAGATTTCAGTTAAACTCATTCATACCAAGGAGTAAATGCCTAAAAGACCGTCTTCCAGAGGGTGTTTATGGTTTAGGGAAGGATTTTGTTATCCAGGGTGACTCACCAGTGAGGCCTGGCATTCAGGGAGAGATTTTGATCAGGAGCCATGAGCATTCCCCACTGGCCTCCTGGGTTGCTGTGGCTTTAGACCCACTTTTGAGAGGCACCAACTTTCTCTTAAGTAGGATACTTGATTTCATAAGAAATTCTCTTTTCCAAACTAGGCTGGACAAGAGGATTTCCTGCCTGTGCCTGGATATTTGAGTTCAGTAGGCCCCTGGGCACATGTTGACTGAGAAGAAATAAAATGGAAGTCTGTGTGTAATGCTCATGTCATGTCCTGAGAGCAAAGCATGTTTACACCTCGAGTGTGTATTCCAGTCTTTTCTGTCATTCACGTGTGTGTGGGTGTGTATGTGCACTTATGTACATGTTGTATGTGATGATATGGTCATATTCTATAAACACATCAACACAGAGAGAAAAAAACAGTCATTGGTGTGATATTCCAATTTCTACAGAACTGAAGCCCTGAATGAGGAGCAGTACATAAGGGATTCAGATCTTAGCATCTTTTTTAAGATTTTATTTTTTTATTTGAGAAAGAGAGAGAGAGAGAGAGAGAGAGCATGCATGTACAGGAGGAGAGGGGGCAGACTCCCCATTGAGCAGGGAGCTGGACGTGGGGCTTCATCCCAGGACCCCGGGATCATGACCTGAGCCAAAGGCAGACGCTTAACTGACTGAGCCACCCAGGTGCCCCTCAGATGTTTAGCATCTTATGTTAAGTATAGTTTCCTTTTTAAAGGAAAGGTCATAAATTACTGATCCTGGTGCAACACTTTACCTCCTAACCCCCACCCCTTGTTCTACATTGGAAACCATACCAATCCCTGAGCTTTAAATCTAAGACATTGAGAGAGAATTGTTCATAAACATGGCTTGTGTCTGCTTTGGTATGAAATAGTTTGCTTTTTAAAACTTGTTAAAATGACTTAATGATCTAGAAACCCCACTGCTACACAGCCTGTTAAGCATGAATGGAGGGTTGAGTTGCGGTTTATTGGACTCCTGCCGTGTGCCAGGTAGGGTGCCAAGTGCTTCACGTGCACCATCTCAGTTATTGGGGGACATTTGCCTCAGTTCACAGTTGAGGAAACTGAGGCTCAGAGAGCCAAGTGGCTTGTCCCAGGTGACACAGCCAGGCAGGGCCAGGGCCAAGATGGGAACTGAAGTCCCTTTGTGTCTAACATCATTGCCTGGGACAGCAGGTCAAATTCCTTTTTTTCTGGCCTTTGGAGACCAGTTGTTCGACATCCTAAAAGTGACCTTGAACTCCACCGGAGACTCAGGTGACCAAGGGTCCAGTAATCAAGGCACGGAACACCCTATCCAGGAGTGGTGTTCCTTTTTTAGTTTGGGGGGTATCCGATATTTGTGAAAGCAAATTGCTAAGTCTGTGGCCACAAGGAAAGAAGTTTATGAAGTGTTCCATCTCCCTTCTGTTCAGGAGCCTCAAACTGTGCCCCCTGCCGCTCTTGAGGAGAGTTGGGAAAGGGGAATTTGCAGAGCTGAGCGAGATGGTGCCTTTTGTACTCCTGCCCTTTAAAGAATGTTGCCGTAAGGAAGGCAGGAAAGGCACAAGGCATAGTTCTGGGAGAAGGCCTAATTCTTCTTCTTATCTCACGGTCTCTCCCAGCCTCCTGCTTCCACCATTATTGCTGAACAAACAATTTTTTAAAAAATATTTTATTTATTTATTTGACAGAGAGAGAGACAGCGAGAGCAGGAACACAAGTAGGGGGAGTGGGAGAGGGAGAAGCAGGCCTCCCGCTGAGCAGGGAGCCCGATGTGGGGCTCGATCCCAGGACCCTGGGATCATGACCTGAGCCGAAGGCAGACGCCTAACGACTGAGCCACCCAGGTGCCCTGCTGAACAAACAATTTTATGATGTGGTTCAAGGTCACTTCCACCCACGTCCTTTGTTAATATAATACACCAAACAAGCTCTCATTGGCCTTTTCACCGTCCCTAGTTTTTTCTTTTTCCTATGAAGAAACATTTTAAGAACGAAAATGATTCCAAGTGCTTTCATATTGCACTTGAACTTATATTGCATGCGCACTTCTATCCCTTTTATATAGTACTTGCAACCAGATATTTCAGCAGGTTTTCGGTCTGTGATCCCTGGCCTTTGTTTTAAAAGTTTAACCTGCTGGGCTCGGACAGCTCCAAAATTTCCAGAGGACCCAGTGCCGTGAGTGGCGTTTTCTGCAGTGCGGTGGTGGTGTTCATTGTGATTCATACCGAAGATGCTGGAATGTGGGTGGGCTGTTGGGGAGCGTGGGCTGGCCAGGCTGTTGGGGGGGGGGGCAGCCACACGCAGGGCGCTCGGTCACATTCCTCCGGGGCCATCGGGCAAGCGTGGTGGCTGCTTGCCATCTGGCAGGGAGCTTCGCTCTTCTCCCGGGAGCGGATTCCTGGATTCCTGGATGCAGGGAAGCACAATGATGCAGGCAGATACTGCCCCCAGCTGAGTGGCAAGGCCAGAGCTGTGGGAAGCAGTTTATGGAGGAAGTGGCCGGACTTCTGAAGGGATCATCGTCCTGGGAGGAGGCGAGTCATCCAGAGGGTGGGAGCATGGGGAAGACTCATGAAATGCAGTGTTTTGAGTCCCACCCAGCTGGGCAGGGAGCCGGGGGAAAGGTGTAGGTAATAAATACATGGGTTGTTGGGTGCCTAGGGCTGCCACAGGCTCTCTCTGAAGAATTGCAGGGTTTCTCGGAATTGGGCAGAGCCCCACATTAACCGAGTGTTGTCTTCTCCCTTCAGAACGCTGGGCTAGCAGCTGGCAAGCAAGCGTGTTTATGACTCAGTGGTTTTCTTTTGATAAGAGCTCATTCCTGAAAGGCAAATGGAAACTTCCGATTAGAACTCAGGCCAGGTCATGGGGTGAGATTATGGAGAAATAACACGAAATGCAGGCACAAAACTGGGAAAGCGAAGACAATAAGGGAGTGGCGAGATGGCGGAGATGAAAATGGGCTTTAGAATCAACAAATCAGAGAAAAGGGAAGGCCAAGGCAAGCGACACTTTTGACACCTTTATAGGTTCAGCAAAAGGTGATACTCCTTAGAACAAAAATAGCAGAGATATCAAATGTTTAGCCTCAGTGTTAACACACACACACACACACACACACACACACACACACACACACACACATCCCTAAACCACAAAGCTGTTTAAGATGGTAACCTGTGAAATACAAAGTGAAAAGTTAAAAATAGAAGAGAAAGAAAGTCAGAATAGAATCAGGAAGGAAAGGATTGAAAACAAATTTAAGATAAACTCAAGCTTTGGAATTTAATTAAGTTCGTTCTAGGATTTTTAAGAAACGAAGATGATGTTGGAGAGCAGAACAAGTCTCCTAATTCATAATCCTGGAAATGTACTCGAATAAATTATTCACAGGGGAATAATAAACATTTGGAAGCACACATGGTGTGAGTTTCACGTTGCAAAACAAGAAATATATTATGCCAGTGTCACAATCATTTATGGCTGGAGGTCTTGTTGGATGAGGGAAGAAGTAGAACATCTAAAGTGGCTGATGACATAAAACACCCTGCTCTCCGACAGTCCCAACAAGTGACAAATGCACACATGCTTCTTAAATGGGTTCATGAAGAGCCCATGGATCCCATCTACAAGGACATGCTGATCCTGAACTTGCTGGGCATACTTCGCAGGGTGGAGGGGCTCTAATGGCATTTTATGTAAATGACAATAAAACCACATTGTTCAAATTCCTAGGTAGTGATCTCAATGAACTAATTCGAGTAGAGGAGGAGCCCTGGCCAATGGGGCAGCCATGTCTGGTTCTCCTCCAGCTCATTGCCATTCTTGTCATCAGCTCAGTGCTGAGCGAGTGTTACCTGATCAAGTGAGTTTTCAAGGGAGGCCAGCTTTTCAGATTTTAGGGGAAGTCTTCTAATTTTTGAATATTAACTTTTAGACATCAAAGATGTGGATACTGGGGCACCAGTGTGCTAACTCTGACTTCAAACTTTATTTTAAAAAATTTTAGGGGCGCCTGGGTGGCTCAGTCATTATTAAGCATCTGCCTTCGGCTCAGGTCGTGATCTCAGGGTCCTGGGATCGAGCCCCGCATCGGGCTCCCTGCTCTGCGGGAAGCCTGCTTCTCCCTCCCCGACACCCCCTGCTTGTGTTCCTGCTCTCGCTCTGTGTCTCTCTGTCAAGTAAATAAATAAAATCTTAAAAAAAAATAAAATTAAAAATTTTAAACTGAAGTATAATTAACATACAATGTTATATGAGTTTCAAGTGTACAACATATTGATTCAGCAATTCTATATATTACTCAGTGCTTACCGTGATAAGTATAGTCACTGTCACCATATAATGTTATTTTTTTATTTTTTATTTTTATTTTTTTTAAAGCTTTTATTTATTTATTTGACAGAGAGAGACACAGTGAGAGAGGGAACACAAGCAGGGGGAGTGGGAGAGGGAGAAGCAGGCTTCCCGCGGAGCAGGGAGCCCGATGCGGGGCTCGATCTCAGGATCCTGGGACCACGACCTGAGCCGAAGGCAGACGCTTAATGACGGAGCCACCCAGGGGCCCCTCCAATGTTATTTTTTATTGACTATCTTCTCTATGCTGTGCTCTTCATCTCCGTAACTTATTTATTTTTTAATGGGAAATTTGTACCTTTTGATTTTCTTTATCTATTTCACCTAGCTCCTCACCCACCTCCCCTCTGGCAACCACCAGTTTCTTCTCTATATTTTGAGTCTACTTTTTGGTTTCTTTGTTTTGCTTTTTAGATTCCACATATAATTGAAATCATATATTTGCCTTTCTCTGTCTGACTTATTTCACTTAGCGTTTTACCCTCCTGGTCCATCCATGTTGTTGCAAATGGCAAGATCTCATTCTTTTTTAGGGCAAGTAATATTCCATTGTGTGTGTGTGTGTGTATATATCTCTATATCTACATCTATCTATCTATCTATCTATCTATCTATCTATCTATCTATATAGTGTTTGATATAAACATGGGGTGCATATATTTTTTGAATTAGTGTTTTTGTTTTCTTTGGCTAAATACCTACTAGTGGGATTACTGGATCATAAGGTAGTTCAGTTTTTAACTTTTTGAGGACCCTTCATACTGTCTTCCACAATGGCTGCCTCAGTTTGCATTCCCACCAGCTGTGCACAAGGGTTCCTCTTTCTCCATATTCTTGCCAACACCTGTTGTTTCTTGTCTTTTTGATTCCAGCCATTGTAATAGGTGTGAGGGGATATCTCATTGTGGTTTTGACCTGCATTTCCATGATGATGAGTGATGTTGAGCATCTTTTCATGTGTCTGTTGGCCATCTGGATGTCTTCTTTGGAAAAATGTCTATTCATTTAATTGGATTGTTTGTTTTGTGTGTGTGTGTGTGTTATATTTTGGATATTAACCCCTCATCAGGTATATCATTTGCAAATATCTTCTCCCATTCAATAGGTTGACTTTTGCTTTTGTTGATGGTTTTCTTTGAGGTGCAAAAGCTTTTTTTTTTTTTTAATATTTTATTTATTTATTTAATTGACAGAGAGAGAGAGACAGTGAGAGAGGGAACACAAGCAGGGGGAGGGTCAGAGGGAGAAGCAGGCTTCCCGCCGAGCAGGGAGCCCGATACGGGGCTCGATCCCAGGACCCTGGGATCATGACCTGAGCTGAGGCAGTCGCTTAACCAACTGAGCCACCCAGGCGCCCCGGTGCAAAAGCTTTTTATCTTGGTGAAGTCATAGTAGTTTATTTTTGTTTTTGTTTGCCTTGCCTGAGGAGATATATTTAGAAAAATGTTGCTATGGCTAATGTCAAAGAAATTACTCTCTGTGTTTTCTTTTAGGAGTTTGATGGTTTCAGGTCTCACATTTAGGTCTTAAACCATTTGAGTTTATTTTTGTGTGTGGTGTAAAAAAAGTGTTCTAGTTTCATTCTTGAGCATAGCACTCTCCAGTTTTTCCAGCATCGTTTATTCAAAAGACTGCCTTTTCCCCATTTGTATATTCTTGTGTTTTTTTGCTGAAGATGAGTTGACCATATAAGTGTGGGTATAGTTCTGGGCTCTCTATTCTGCCCTATTGAGCTATGTCTCTGTTTTCATGCCAGTACCACACTTTTTTGATTACTACAGCTTTGTAGTATATCTTTAAATCTAGGATTGTGGTTCCTTCAGTTGTGTTCTTCTTTTTCAAGATTGCTTTGGCTATTCAAGGTCTTTTGTGGTTCTATACAAATTTTAGTATTATTCTCGTCCTGTGAAAAATCCTTTTGGTATTTTGATAGGGGTTGCATTGAATCTGTAGGTTGCTTTGGGTAGTATGGACATTTTAACAATATTGGTTATTCCAATCCATGAGTATGGAGTATTTTTTCATTTGTTTGTGTCATTTTTAATTTTTTCATCTCTGCTTTATAGTTACCAATATACAGTTCTTTCTCCTCCTTGGTAAGGTTTATTGCTAGGTATTGTATTTATTTATTTATCTATTGGTGCAATTGTAATTGGGATTGTTTGCTTAATTTCTCTTTCTGTGACTTAATTATTAGTATATAGAAATGCAACAGATTTCTGTGTATTAATTTTGTGTCCACAACTTTACTGAAGTCATTTATTAGTTCTAACAGTTTTTTTTAGTGAAATCTTTAGGGTTTTCTATATATATTGTCATATCATCTGCAAGTAGTGACAGCCATACTTCTTTACCAGCTTGGATGCGTTTCATTTCTTTTTTTGGTATGATTGCTAATGGCTTTAAATTTTAAAGGAGATAGCAGACAAATATTTCCTGACTCCTTGCTGTGCAAAGATAGAATTTAAAAAAAAAAATCAAGCGAGTTTGTGAAAGTAAAAAGAATTTTTTTTATCATGGTCATAAGTTTGTAATTTGAACAACTTGAACAGATATGTGAAGAGACTCATTGTGTGTCAGTCTACTAATTACTCTTTTAACTCTGAGCATTAGTCAGTTAGATCTTTGGCAGATGCAGTGGGCTGCGGAAGGAGGGGATAGTGGCAGAAATAGGGCTGTACTTTAGGAAGGTCTCTTTGCACTGGTTTGTAGGATAAGGAGGAGGGATGAGGTTGAGGAGCAGGGAGATTGGTTAGGCAAGATGCTCTTGAAATTTCAAGTGGAGTTGTTGAGGCCAAGAGTAGGGGTAAAGCAATTTCAATGTGATAAGGAAGAGCTTGATGAAAGCATTGTGGTTGTACAGAATAAGACTGGATTTAGTAAGTGATGGGAAAACAGAGGAGTTCCTTGTGGTTGCAAAGTCTCAAGTCTAAGAAACTGGCAAATGGTGTCCAGGAGAAACAGTTGGTAAGTAGCTGGGTTCTGGAAGATCAGGGGTGGTGAGTTTGGCTTGGGATCTGTTGATTTACAGATGAGACATCAAGTCCGGATATAGAGCTTGAGCATCATCTGCCTCTCTGCTTAGAGGTCATGGTTGGATCTAGGGGACTGGTGAGTTCCCTAAACTACTGACAGACAGAGGTAAGAGACAAAGACCCAGATCCAGTGAAAAGAATAGGGAGTTCAGTGGAGTCCAAGAGAGAAAAGAATTTCAAGAAGTGGAGGACTGATGAGCTCCCACTTGGTACCTGGCATCATACACATTTTCTCACTGAAGCCTCATGAGGGCCCAGGAAGAGATGTGGTTGTCCAGCATTGTAGGTGAGGAAATGGGGAGAAGTAATTAGAGACTGGAAGTGGGATTTTGGCCCAGGCTGGGCTCATCCAAGGAGGTGGGTGGTAAAGGGAGTGAGGGAGAGCTCAGTGGTGAGTGCATGTCAGAGCAAAAGAAAGGGTGCATCTGAGGATGTCATGGGGAGCATGTTTGTCACCGGAGGGGTAGGATCAAAGGGAGTGGGAAATAGTAAAGATGAAAGCTGGAGTTGGGATAAATAGTTGATGGGGCTGAGCTGAAAAGCAGGGGCATAGATGGGGTCAAGAGAGATCTTCACGGTGACAGGACCTTGAGAGGAAGCTCTCTACAGACAGGGTGCCTCAGCCCTGAGAAATGGTGGGACATCACAGAAAGAGAGCTACAGATTTGAAGGGAGCTCTGGAAGCTGATGGCCAATTATGAATTACTCTGAAGGAAAGTATTATCTGTTGATTTTCTTTTTATCTGAACATTTTCTGTGTATCATTCATGTTAATTCTCCTGAATTATAGATAATTCAACACAAATAAATGCAGCCTAGATTAAGTAGACTTGACTTTAGTTTTCATTTTTTTTTCCTTCAAGGAGACCATACTATTTTTAGTTGCTGGCACATGAGTTTTTTCATTTTCGTTTTTTTTTTGTTTCTAGTTTCAGTGAAGAATAGGGCTACATATCAAGAGCAATGTTGCAGAGATTAATTTGTTATTGTGCTTATATCATTATCAAGATAATGGGTTTAACACATACTGTTGTGGTTGCGATTTTTCTGGAAAAAATATGAAGAGAGAAAACTTCAGTTTTGGAGTTTGGGGAACAAACTGAGCTGTAGCTTTTCCCAGTGGTGTGATGTTAGGCTAAAGGGGTCCTTTTATTTTTTCCAGCTGTAAGGTAATCATACCTTACAGTGTTTTTATAATAATTAGAAATATGTGAAAACATCTAGTACTTGTCTTAATAAATAGTGGAAACAATAATAAGTCACTAAATGAACTGAGGACGAAAGATTTTTATTTGTGAAAAATATCAGACAAATATAATAAACGTGATGTGTGTGTTTGTATGTGTATATGAACTTATTTTTCCATTCTCTTGTTGATGGATATTTGAATTGTTTCCAGTTTTGTTCTACTACAAACTATGCTACTGTAAACATTCTTATACATATCTCCTGGTGCACATGTGCTAGACTCTTTCTAGGCTTTCTTGTGGTGCCCACGTTCACCTCTGCTAGGTAATGCCAAATCATTTTCTATTTTATTTATTTATTTTTTATTTTATTATGTTATGTTAATCACCATACATTACATCATTAGTTTTTGTTTTTGTTTTTTTTTGGTGGGAAATAACTTTTTTCTCTCTCTTTTTTTAATATGTTATGTTAATCACCATATATTACATCATTAGTTTGTGATTTAGTGTTCCATGATTCATTGTTTGCTTATAACACCCAGTGCTCCACTCAGTACATGCCCTCTTTAATACCCATCACCAGGCTAACCCATCCCCCCACCCTCCTCCCCTCTAGAACCCTCAGTTTGTTTCACAGAGTCCATAGTCTCTCATGGTTCGTCTCCCCATCCGATTTCCTCCCCTTCATTTTTCCCTACCTGCTATCTTTTTCTTTTTTTTTTTTTAACATATAATGTATTATTTGTTTCAGAGGTACAAATCTGCAATTCAACAGTCTCACAAAATTCACAGCGCTCACCATAGCACATACCCTCTGCAATATCTATCACCCAGCCACCCCATCCCTCCCACCCCCCACCACTCCAGCAACCCTCAGTTTGTTTCCTGAGATTAAGAATTCCTTATATCAGTGAGGTCATATGATACATGTCTTTCTCTGATTGACTTATTTCGCTCAGCATAATACCCTCCAGTTCCATCCACGTTGTTGCAAATGGCAAGATTTCATTTCTTTTGATGGCTGCATAATATTCCATTGTGTATATATACCACATCTTCTTTAGCCATTCATCTGTCGATAGACATCTTGGCTCTTTCCATAGTTTGGCTCTTGTGGACACCAAATCATTTTCTAAAGTGTTGTGCTCTTTTACAGCCCTACCAGCTGTGTATGAGAGTTTCTGGTTGCTCCGAATCCCACCAACCCTTGGAAATGTAAAACTTTAAGATGTTTGCCTTTCCCATGGCTAAGAAATGGTATCTTGTTTCTTAATTAGTATTTCCCTCATTACTGATCAGTTGAACATCTTTTCACATGTTTGCTGACCTTATGAGTTTTCTCTTCTGTAAAATGCCTGTTCATACTTTTTGCCCATTTTTTTCCCTAGACTCATCTTTTTAAAAGGCATAAAGGCACTGAGTAGGGCATATGTATATGTGCCAAAGGTGAAGAGTCAATTTATACTAACATTAAATAACACTTTTATTTTATCTGGCAGAAAAATCAAGTTTATTGCCTATACCTAATAGATACCTGTAAAACAGGTGTTAAATGATGAGTATTGAATGAATCAAATATGGGGAGAAAAACAAGCCTGCCATTAAAGATATACATTAAACACTTCAAGGGTGATACTGTTCTAAACTGGTATCACACAAGCCTAAGGAGTGTGTGACCTCAACAGCCCTTCTAGATAGCTCCTTCAGCAGAAGTCAGCACCTTCCAACCTCCTGGGTTATTGTGACTGAGAGGAAGGCACTGTCCCTGTGTGATAGAAGCCAGGTACTTTCCACACCCTGCCCCCAAGGAAGACCAGGCTTCCTGATTTGTGGAATCACCTTGGCTACTCCAAGCCCATAGTCCTCAGGCCACTCCCATGGGATTCAGGTTCCAAATGTGCAACAGGCCTGGGAATTGGAATTTTGAACACATGCCCCAGGCAATTGCCATTTCTGAGTGACTTTGGGAAATCCTGCTCAAGCTCTATTCCTGGAACTGAGATCCAGTGGTGAAGACCCTTTGAGTGCTTTTCCTTTTACTTCTTTGGCACAAATCTAGCTGGGAAGCAATGTAATTAGGGGAAAACAAGTAGCTCTAGAAACAAATTTTCTTGGTTTCACATAAACAGCTAAGCTCCACTCTCCAAGTGTTTGAGCTTGTGCTGGATGACTCTTGGCTCTGTACAACCTACAGCTGGCCTTGGGTCACCTAACCTCCTTGTTGTCCCTAGTGGCAGGTACAATGGATGGGTCTCATAATTTTCTCCGTGGTCCTCAAACCTGTCTCTCCTGCACTGCTGCCAGACCAGTGTTTTAAATGTTCCCCATGTCAAGCCTTTCAAGGGCTCTCAGGCCTCTTAAGCAAAGACCTAGCTGGGTCCTGGAGTCACAAAGCTCTGCCTGGTGTGGGTTCATCCTTCCTCTGAAGCACTTTCTTTTACCACCTCTTGCCTGTTATTTCTTCTGTGCTTCAGGCATGTTGATCTCTACAGTTTGGGAATGTGGGACCATCTCCCTCACACCAGCCATTTTGCTTCTGCTTTTTCCTGTGTCTTAGCTCTCCCCTCCCACTTTTCTATCTCTCTGCCTAACTCATCCTTATCCTTTAAGACAATGTTTCTCAGACTTTAATGTGCACACAGATAATCTTGGGGATCTTGCAAAAATGCAGATTCTGATTTAGTTGGTCTGGGGTGGGGCCTGAGATTCTGCATTCCTAGCAAGCTCCCAGGGGCTGCAGGATGTTGCCAAATCTGGGGACAACACTTTGAGTCATAAGACTCTAAAACTCAGCTGAGGCATCAACTGCTCCTTCCTGAGTTGTAACTGTCCCTCCTTTGTGCTCTTAGCACCTTGGCCAATCTCTGCCATTCTTCTCACTCTGTAAAATAATAACTGCCTTGTCTATCTGTAAGTTTCTTGGGGGTGGCAATTATGCCCTGTTTACTTTTATTTATATTTGCAGTGCCCAGCATATAGGAGATGCTTAACAAAGACCTGTTAGATAAGCTAATGATTACAATAATCCAGACAGATATTTGTCTGTATTTTTTTTTTTTTTTAGATTTTATTTATTTTTGACAGAGAGAGAGAGTGTACAAGCAGGGGAAGAAGCAGGCAGAGGGAGAGGGAGAAGCAGGCTCCCCACCGAGCAGGGAGCCCGATGCGGGGCTCGATCCCAGGACCCTGGGATCATGACCCGAGCCGAAGGCAGACGCCCAACCGTCTGAGCCACCCAGGCGCCCCAGATATTTGTCTGTATTTTGCTATTTGTGGATGTTTCCTTATTGAGGCCAATGACTTGTTGCATTTCCAGATGGCATCCTGTGGCCTGAAGGTTTGGCTCCACTTTCTATAACGCAACAGACCTTCTCAAAGGAGGAGCAGAGGAGTGGGTGGCTAGCTTTGGCATTGGAAGAATTCAACTTTTTTATGTGTAATTTAGGTCAAGATTAGTAGGTTTAAAATTAGCCTGGATTTTGTATTTCCTTTGGGTGGTTCAACTCACGCTTGTGAGCACACATGTACACATCTCTTATGGAGTAAGTCTCTGAGATTTAACAGCCTCTTCCTCTTCTAACCCCATTCTTCACACAGATGCCAGGATGGGCTTTCTGAAATGTAAATTTGAATTACGCCACTCTTGGTGGCTCCCTCTCCCTTCTTCTTCTTCTTCTTTTTTTTAAAGATTTTATTTATTTATTTGACAGAGAGAGAGAGAGAGAGAGAGAGAGGGAGAGCACAAGCAGGGAGAACAGCAGAGGGAGAGGGAGAAGCAGGCTCCCAGGGAGCCTGATGCAGGGCTCGATCCCAGGACCCTGGGATCATGACCCGAGCTGAAGGCAGACGCTTAACAGACTGAGCCACCCAGCTGCCCCTCCCACTCCCTTCTTGAAAAAGTCCAAATCTCCCATCATGGCTCATGAATAGGGTGTTGTCCTTGAACGCCCCCTTTCATTCTCAAGGTGTTGTATTTAGGTGGATGAATGATGACCACCCTACTCCTGGACCCTTTACTTATTGACCCTGGCCTCTCCCCATGGCCACTTGTCACGTTCTAGGCTTTAAGCTCTGCCTTCTAATTCTCACAAAGGGGACCTTGTTACCAGTTTACTCTTGCATTTACTATGGACAGTTATTGTGTAAACTAGAGTATATGTCTATTTCGACATATAATTCCTATACATTCTCTAAAACCCAGCAAGCTCAAATAATGAACACAGTGATTTCTATTTTCCCTCAGCACTTTTAGTAGAAATCTCTTAATGATCCTATTAATCCTTTAATGGACTGATGGGTGATGCATTCTACCTGTGGGTCAGGAGTAGCTAGAGAAGGTTGCCAGTCTATAATAGTTATTTTGCCTAACTGATATAGTCACTCTCTTTTCATCTATTCATAAACTTGTTTTTCAGTGCTGGTTGGAGCAGTAGTTCAGGACAATGGATACAGTGTCAGTTGCAAAGCCAGAGACCTGGGTGAGCCCCAGGCAGTTTCTTAATTCCTCTGAGAGTTAGTATTCACACCTGTAAAAATGAAAATAATAAGACCTACTTTGTGTAGGTAGTTATGACGACTAACATGGAAATGTTGAGAAATGCATACCATAGGTAAGACTTTCTCCTTGTTTTCAAAGACTAAACCAACTGAGTTATTCCTGTTTGAAAACAGTGGCAGTGCTACAAATATATTATTTGGTATTACTTGTGGCACTATGTTTTTCTATTGTGATACAATGTTCTGGTTTTTACTTGGGGGAGCTTCTTTCTTCCCCTTCTGTTACTCTAAATATCTTTTACTAATGCAGCCACGCTGAATCCCTGCACATGTCTGACTGCTCCTCTTTGAGTTACCACTGTGTCCAAGATGTAAAAGGACTGCTCTTATCTTCTGAAAACAGAGCTGCTTCAATTATATCAGGCCAGGTTTTTTTAAGGAAATCTCCATTGGAGATAGTGGGAATGAAGCAAAGATTGAGATTCAGTGCTCTGAACATTTTGCTGTGAATTTTTGCTGGAAATTCTTAAAACTAGAAAGTGCTAAGGTAGAGAGATAGGCAAGGGAGAAGGCTTTAACAAGCTATGTGTTGTCTGATGTTCATTGTTTTGTAGAACTGCAACTTAAACATAAAAAGTGCTCTCTGTATTAGAGTTGGAAGAACATTTACCATTCAGCCCAAGGGCAGCATTGAACAGAGTTGCTTTGAATCTTCTCTAAACTCTCAGTGTGGTGCATGGACTGGGACCATGAGCATCACCCGGAGCTTGTTATAAATGTAATCACAGGCCCTTCCCACACCTACTCAATCAGAAGCTTCATTTTTTTAAATTTTATTTATTTATTTATTTATTTATTTATTTATTTATTTATTTATTTATTTATTTATTTATCAGAAGCTTCATTTTAATAAGATCTTCATGAGACTCAAATTTACATTAAAGAAGCTTTGCTCTTGGCCAACGCTGTCCAATAGGACTTTCTATGGTGATGGCGATGTACTGTATTTGTGTTACCTAATTGGTAGACACTAGTCATATGTGGCTGAGAACTTGAAATAGGGCTAGTGCAACTAAGGAACTAAGGTTTAAGTTACAGTTTATTTTAATTAACTGTAATTTAGACTTAATTAGTCACATGTGTTTTGTAGCTACCAAACTGGGCAGTGCAACATGAGATTCTATCAGGTTTTGCTTAAAGGATTCCTCATGATGGTAATATTAGCCCCCATCACTGCCAGGAGATAGTTCTTGCATGCCCAAGGGGTACCACTGAATATTCTGGGGTCCTTGTCCATGACTGTGGTTCTGTGCATATCCCTGGAAAGAGTCTAAGAGCCTCAGCATTGCTGACACACTTTCTTCTCTAGAGGCTCAGAATGGTTAGTTGGTCAGTCTCAGAACTGCATGGGGGAGAAAAAACCTTGACAACCAAAAACATGCACTAAATCAACACAACACTTTGAAAGCTACTCTTTTCTAATTGAGTTATTTCTATTATTTCACAAATTCCTGAAGACTAGAAGACCTATTTCTCAACTTTGCTTCATCTACAATGCATCTTATATTGCAAAATATAAGTTGATGCTTTCTATTGGTTTTATTTCTCCCTTAATATTACTCTTCCTTTATAGGGAACTCTAGTTCAAATTATTTTAGTTATGGTCCCCTGAAGAGTCTTGAGATTCTTCTGTTTCTATATCTTTGCTCAAGTATACCTTCTCTGCTCTCCTGGCCTGAGGTGAGGGCATCTGCTGCATGAACATCACCTGTGTTACTGTGGTGAGTTAAGCAGGTTCTGTACCTTTAAGACTTCTCTTGTTTTTTGCCTCCTCCCTGTTGATCATCTCTAGTCATTATTTCAACTTAAATTCTTTATATCAATTTTGGCAATTCAAAACACTTCCAGCTGTTCCCTGGTGATCCATGGTTAAGCAATGATGTGAACATCTGTTCTGGCTACAATAACCCTTGTATTTCACCCAGTGGAGTTTCGTGACCATCTGACCTCCTCCCCTCCTCCCATGTGACCCCAGGGTTCTGCGGAGGTGGGGAAAATCAGAGAGCCACTGGGTGAATAAACATGAAGCTTGATGTGATAGCAAATAACTTTTATTCAAAAGTGGAAATATTCAAAATATTACTTGAATATTATTAAAAATGGAAATATTGACAAATGTACATTTGATTACATCTCAGAAATATTTTGCCGTCAGGTATAGGGGAGCTTGTCATCTCCTTATATCAACTTTTGTCCTTAAATATTGCCTGACTTATGAGGAGGTAGCCACCTTTAGACCTTGAGAGCGGGAAGGGATTGGTGTGATCGTTTCATTGTATGGATCATTTCTTCCATGGGGCCTCCCTGGGAGTGGCAGAAAAGCCAGTTTAGGAAACCTTGGGTCTCTTGACTTACAGGTCTATAAATGGGCATCAGGGGGTCCATGAACCCCTAAAATTGTGGCAAAATTTTGTGTATATGTGCAGTATTAAGACAGAGAATCCAAAGCATTTATTAGAGTCTCAAAAGGTTGCATTACTTGCATCACACTACTCTTGTCCTTTTGAATTCTTCTGATTTGGTGGTTACTTTGACTTTCAACTTTTCAGATTTAGGATAAGGCATACAGAACACTTGATAGATCATGATGATATGGAGAGAAGTTAGCTTTCCACACCATTCTGCCATTGGTGAATACTGGCTCCAAGGAGGAGAGGGCAGGAATATTGAGCCTATTCAGAGGAAACCCATCACCGTGATAACTGTCACCTGTCATCTTATTGATGAGGAGGTGGCAGGCCATCCTATTACTTGAAGTTTAGTTCCTTGAGTGGTTTACAGATTTTGGAGCCTGACAACTTATGCTTGGGGCTCTGATCTGCCACTTCCTGGCTGTATGACCTCAAGCAAATGATTTATTTCTTCTGCACATCAGCTTCTTCATATGAAAAATACAGGGATCAATCCCTGCTTTGCAGGGCTGTGATGAGGATTCAGTGCAAGGATGCATTAGAGTGCTGAGCACGTAGCAGACCCTTCACAAATGATAACCATTCCCATTACTGTCTGCTGACCATTTCAGAGCTGCTGTATTTTAGATCTAAAGACACCATTTAGGTTTATCACTATCATAAGCAAAGGGGTGTGTGGCTAAGGAAACAGAATTCCTGGGAAAGCTTACCATCAAGCTGCTGTGGGAATGATTATGGAATATTTGTATTTGTTAATTTGGAGAATGCAGGAGGCAGAAGTGGAAGGGTCCTTGCTTATAATGTCTGATCTGTGAAGCCACGTGGCCCACTCTCCACTCTTCAGCCTTTGAGGGAATTCACAATGATGTGGTGGATTATTCTTTTCTTCACCAGCTTTTCCACTCTCTTTCTATCACCATCCATGAATCCCTCCCATCTGCCTTCTGGAATTCCATTTCCTGCGGTAGAGTTTACAGGAAAATAGAGCATATGATCTTAGAGGAAGCTAAGTGCTGGCTGGACATATCATTTTGGGAACAGTCATTAAGACATTGTGCTTTTGGCAAGCGTGGGTCTGTCTCAAAGGGAGAAATAGGAGAAAGATATGAATTTCTATTTTAGGCCACAGATGAATCTTCACATTAAGGGAACACACAGTTTCTAGTCCGTGGTCTGTCTTAGGTGATTTTGTAACATAGTTCAACTCACTTCCTCTCATTTCTGAAAGAAAGATGTCTCTAAGATTTGGTGTTAAAGATAGATGAACATTTGCTTTAAAATAATACTAATCATAAAACAAATTCAGGTGGGAGTTAAGTCAGCTGATGTAAGTACTTAGAATAAGGTGAACACAGAATATGAACCACACACACACACACACACACACACACACACACACACACACACACACACAGCCACTCATGATCATGAAACCTGTGACAACTTCTCTTGCATGTAACATGCTTGTGAGTCTGGGGACCCATCATAATGCCTGATAAAACTACTCCTGACATGTATTTTCTTCCAAGTCTTCTCCATTCCCAAATTGAAAAGAAGAAATTAGAGCGAAGTCACCTGTAGGCTTTATTTAAAAGCAACACATATTTCAAAAGTCAGGTTCTCTAGAAATGGAAAACTTCCAATTCAGAATAAAAATTAGCACCGGCTTATGTATCTATCAGATACATATCTGTATGTATGTACATACATACAGGCACCCACCTTTAGACCTTGAGAGCTATCAGAAATCTTATTATGCCCCCAAGTGTACTGAACTGATGGATCCCTTAGGAAATATTTATATGTTTAGACTTAGGTGTTTTTAGTCAATACTCAGTGACTTCCCTCGACAGAGAAGCACTGGTGAAAAGAACAATCCCACTGGGCACTGTTTCTTTCTCACCTGGGAAGAGTTTCTTTCTTAATCACCACCCCTAGGGTTGCTCTCCTTCCTCTCTGTGTGACATCTGGGAGACTCCCTCTGATGAGTGTGCATTGGTGGTATTTCTACGGTTCCTGGCCGCATCTCTCTTGAGTCCCCCTGCAGCTTGCTCCTCCATGTTTTTTGGCCTCATCCGCTCTTCCATCCCTGTCCTTACTGGATCCTGCGGTATTAAATTCCATCATAGCCAGCATCACGCTCAAAGTATGGTCCCAGACTAGTAGCCTCGGCATCACCTGGTGTGTTAGGCAGAATAATAGCCTCCCAGAGAGGTCTACATCCTAATCCCTAGAACCTGTGAGTTTGTGAAATTATATGGCAATGGGGAATTAAGGTGGCACGTGACACTAGGTTGCTTAGCAGCTGACTTCAAGATAGGGAGAGTGTCTTGGATTATCCAGGTGGTTCCAATGTAATCATGAGGATCTTTAAATGTGGAGAAGGGAAGCAGAACAGTCAGTCTTACAGTGATACTGTGTGAGGAAGCCTTGCCCAGACATCACTGGCTTTGAAGATGAAAGATGGGGCCCATGAGCCAAGAAATACAGGTGGTTTCTTGAAGCTGGAGGAAGCAAGAAAATGGATTCTCCCCTAGAGCCTCTAGGAAGAAATGTAGCCGTACAGAAACCTTGATTTTTTGCCCACTGAGATGCATTTTGAACTTAAAGTTCTGAATCCAGAACTATAAGGTAATGAACTTGTGTTGTTATAAATTGCCACACTAAATTTGTGTAGAAACTAATACACCTGGGAACCTAGAAGTGAAAAATTCTAGGATACCGCTCCCCCCCCCACCAGATGTATTGTATCTGAAACTCTGGGGATGGGGCCCAGGAATCTGTGTTTTAACAGGCTCTCTAAGGAACCCTAATACACCTTAAGTTTGAGAATCTCTGCCTTAGGGTATCTGTTTTTCCCTTGAGGGAATCCATTAATGGAGGCCACTTGAATGGAGGAGCCTGCTGAGGGAGGCATGGAGCCCTTTACTGGAGGAAAGGAGCTTCCTCCTTGAAACCTAGGCAAGAAAGGATGTATTCAGGCTGCTGTTTGTGTATCCCATTTGTTGTGTATTACAGGAGCTTTGAAGCTTCTATCATTTTGATGTGCAATGATGAAAAATATAGATTCTACTGAGTACCGTTGACATACAACATTAGTCTTAGGGGTACAACATGATGACTTGATAATTGTATGTATCTTGAAATGATCACTGCCGTTCACCACATCTGCCTTTAAGTTCTTCCTCTTCCCACTTCATTCAGCAGAAGAGTTTTCTTCTGTCTCTGCCTGTGCTTTTTTAACAACCTTGTCTAATAATATCCCACTGCGCTGGTCTCTTTGATATTGGGCCTCTCCACCTCTCCTGGCTCTTGTCCCTCAGCCTTGGGAATATCCTGTCTTTCTTATTTTAAATATCCTTCCCCTCCCCTCCAGTCTCTCCCCGTTCTCCAGCTGTTGCGCTGTAGCTCTCTCCCTCCTTTTCTTGTCAAGCTTGTTGAAAGCCTGGTCTTCGCTTCATGTCTCCGACTCTTGTCTCAGTTGTCTTCAGCCTGCCTTCTGCCCAAGTCTCATTAAAACTGCTCTTCTAGGAAGAAACTTTCACCAGATGTCTTTAACTGACAAATGTAATGCATGCTTTCAGCCTTATTTTATCTCTTTGCAATGTGGACATTATGACCCTTCTTGGAACTTAATTCACACTACTTTTCCTTGGTTTTTTGACTGTCTTCTTTGACTTCCTCTGCACATCCCTTAAATGTCGATGTTCTTCAGGACATTCCACAGCGTGCTTGTTAAAAAAAAAAAAAAAGAAAAAAATGTATATACTTTCTTTGCAATGCTTTATTCATTCCATGGCTTTAACTGCCTGACTCCCAAATCTGTGTCTCCATTCTAATCATCTTCTCTGAGCTTCACACCTGTGTACTTAAATGTCTCCTAGGTATCTTTATTTGGATATCTGCAGGTGATTTCAGCTAATGGGTTCAAAGTCAAACTCACACTCACTCTCTCTAAACCTACAAAATAAAAATGTAGGATCAGATGAGTAGTCTTCAAGCTATGGGTTGTGGCCTATTAGTTTGGGAAATAATTTGAGGGTTGTAGTCAGCATTAAAACAAAGAAATCAAGCAAACAAAAAATATATACACAAATGAGTTTACATTCCATTAGCTTAGCTCCATGAGAGCAGGCAGGGTTTTTGTTTTTTGGTTTCTTTAAATCTGTTTTGTTTCCTGTTTTATTTCTAGCATCTAGAACAGTGCTTGGCACATGTACCAACTCTGTATTTGTTGGAAGAAAGAATGTGTACTCCATTGTGGTGTAAAACATATATCCCATTATGGGTTGTAGTCAAAAAATTTGAAAGCTATTGGACCAGATGAGTTTTAATGTCCCTTTCAACTAAAAAAATTATAAAATGGTTATATTTTTCTTTCGATGCTCAGTTGTTTTTTGTTTTCTGTTTTTTTTTTAAACCAGTGACCGAGTGCTTTGCAGAACTCGTTTTTGTTTTTTTTTTTTTTTTTTAAGATTTTATTTATTTGACAGAGAGAGAGCACAAGCATGGGGAGTCGCAGGCAGAGGCAGAGGGAGAGGGAGAAGCAGGCTCCCTGCCGAGCAAGGAGCCCGATGTGGGGCTTGATCCCAGGACTCTGGGATCATGACCTGAGCCGAAGGCAGCCCCTTAACCGACTGAGCCACCCAGGCGCCCCTGCAGAACTCTTGTTATTTCCACTTGTGTTCTAAACATTAGAGAGGTCCCAACAGTGAAAGAAAAGGAGTGGTATTTGATGAATGTGATCAAGAAGCTGCTTTGGGCTAGAGGAATAGTGTGGTCAGATGGCTGTATGTGGATGCACTATTGAATGGATTGGCTTAGAACACTGGGGATGTGAAACAAGATGGCTGGCCAGCTTTTCAAAGAGATTTTAGAGACCTCCATTAGTTTCCTTAACTTTTCACAAGTGGACTTTTTTTTAAGATTTTTATTTATTTGAGAGAGCGAGAGCATGAGTGGTGGCAGGGGTTGGGGGGGAGGGGAGGGAGAAGCAGACTCCCTGCTGAGTATGGAGCCTGATGTGGGGCTCTATCTCAGGATCTTGAGATCATGACCTGAGCTAAAGGCAGACGCTTCACCAACTGGGCCACCCAGGCATTCCACAAGTGGACTTTTATTACAAGAGTAGTTAGAGTGGGTGGCAGACTTAGGCCGAGTGCTACCAAAGGAGAATGATTCAAAGAAACGATGTCACATTCAGTTACTTATTTACCATGCATTTAGCCTAGTGGGTGCCAGATGCTGTGTGAGACCTTGAGGATGCAAGCTGAACAAGATAGATAAGACCCCTGCTCACCTGAACCTTCATTCTAATGGAGGAGACAACAGACATATACATGATAAATATGCAAGATTATTTCAGGTTCAGAGGAGCCTTCTGCATGGAACAGCTTGGTTTTTGCTTTGCACAACAATACAGAGAGCTTTAGAATAGGAAGCAATTGAGCAATGTCCCAGATCACCTTGCCGGCTGAAGCTTATGAAACTGAAAAATGCCGTCAGTGTGCATTTAAAAGTGTCTTGATGGACACTTTTAAAGCCTTTTAAGAAAATCGATGTAGACAACATCTTGGGTCCTGTACTAATGGAGACTGTGGTTGAGAGCAGAGTTGGAGTAAGTGACGAAGAAAAGAGAAATGGATTTTTTGGGGTGGGATGGGGCGGCTCAGCAAGTGTGTTGTGATGTGGGGGAGACCAGGGAAAGGCTGGAAGGTTCCTTACAAGCTCTTCAGACTAAGAGGTAGCTGTAGAAGAGGAGACTCATTTTGTATCTCTGTGGGGATGATAACCTTCCGCAAGTGCCCAGATGCTAGCTGTGAAATGAGATTGAGGAGAGTTCTATCCCTTAGTCCAAAGGATGTCTAATTCACTTTTAGAAAGGAGTCAGCTCTGTGTCCAATCAATAGAAAACAAATTATGCAAGGCATTATCTTGGTTGGGCATATAATGAACCACTACCCTCTATCCCTCTTCCATCTTCACAAATAGATCTTCAAAGAATCTTTTTTTTTTTTTTTTTTTCTGTTTCAGGAGTGTGGTTTTACTGGTTGTGTTATTTGTTCATCGTTTATTCCCTGCCTATTTTAAGAGATTCCAGGCAGCTTACGATGGCGTGCCAGCTCTCTTCCATTCTTCCCTGCAGGGCCATTCTTTGCCTCCTCAGCCCCAGACAGCTGACCTGATCAATGACACTGATACAAGAGCTACCTTGTTCTTTTTGGCTTCCAGTTGGGTTTGACCAATGGAAGCCCCAGATTGGAGGCCACATGGATGAGAGTGTGAGGACTAGGTATTTTTTTCCCTGGCTCTTCCAGGAAGTAAGGTATGAGGTGGCCTCAGGCTATCTGTGTTCCTAGATCCATGGTCACTACTTCTTTTGAGGCTGTACTTCTGCAGGACCCTCTCCACTGGGTACCAGTACTTGTTTCCTTTATCCCTTTATACCGGGTGTGTGTTGGGGGTAACAGTTTTGTTGCTCCTTACCTGGTTCCTACACTACCTCTGGTGGTGCCCTTCCATCCAACTCATACTCTTTTTTTTTTTTTTTAAGATTTTATTTATTTGAGAAAGAGAGCACAGGCAGGGGGAGGGGCAGAGGGAGAAGGAGAAGCAGACTCCCTGCTGAGCTGGGACCCGCCCCGCCCCCACGTGGGGCTCCATCCCAGGACCCTGGGATCATGACCTGAGCCAAAGCAGACACTTAACTGACTGAGCCACCCAGGTGCCCCCCAACTCACACTCTTATCCATTTCTTTGGAAAGGAAAACTTAGTAAAAATATTCTAAATTGTGCCATATGCTTCCTGTTGGGATTTTGGCAAATAGGAATATCAAAACATAACAATGAGATAAACACCATTAAACAAATTGAAAGGTCCAGGGACCAGAACTAGGAATGGAGATAGCCATGACATCGTATGCCTATTTGTGTGTATTGGCCAAATAGATATCTTCTTTTGGGAAACACCTGTTCAAGTCTATTACCCTTCTAGAATTGGGTTGTTTGTCTTATTGTTTACTGATAGAAGTGTCTTAAAGATACATTCTCGACACAAGTCTAGATGTAAACATTGCAGATATCTCTCCTCAGCCTGTGGCTTGCCTTTTTATTATCTTACTGATGTCCTTTGTCTCATTCTCAATTATAATGAAGCCCATTTTAACATTGTTTGTATTACGTGGTTAGTGCTTCTAGCGTACTGTTTAAGAAACCTCTGCCTACGCCCAAGATCATGACCATAGATAGTGTCTTATATTTTCTTCTGGAAGCTTTATTGTTTTTCCTTTCACATTTGTGTCTATGATCCATCTTGGGTTGACTTTTTTTTTTTTAAATGGCTTTATTGAGGTATAATTTACATACCATTAAATTTACTCATTTTAAGAGTACAATGACTTTGTAAGTTTACTTAAAGTTGTGCAACCATCTCCACAATAAAATTTTAGAACATTTTCATCACCCAGGAAAGAAAACCTCATGCCCATTTGCAGTCACTCTACCTTTCCATGCCCAGCACCAGGCAACCACTAATCCACTTTCTGTCTTTCTAGATTTGCCTTTCAGGTGTTTGTGGGTGTGGGTGATGGGTATTTATTAGGCACAAACCTTAACTCCAAGTTTTCTGGAAGCCAGAGCAAAAAGGGAATCCTAATTCTTTGCATGGTCCTCCTGGCCCATTCCTGCTAGGACTACATTTCTATCTCTTCAGGAAGAATTATTTGTATCATCTTATAGAAGGCCCTGGGTAGTAGACAGTCTCTTTGGCTGCATTCTGGCAGAGGATCTAGAAATCTTGAATAGTTATTTCTTTTGCCATTCTCTAAGAGTGAAGGAATTCTCTCTCACCCAGTTGAGATTAGTGCAGGCACTTCTGAGAGAAGCTACGGTAATGTTTATGCCTATGGATTTCTGATGATCTAAATGAATGCACTGGCAAAACCGAAGGAAGCTAAAGAGTGGGCAGGCAGTATTGTTCTGGTAAATACCACACTGTCTGAAGCAGACTTGACCAGGGCAGATCATAGTCATTTAAAAACATTTAAAAATGTTTTTCTTAGTTCTATTAAAGTATGATTAACAAAAATTGCATATCTTTAAAGTATACACTGTGATGTTTTGATACACATATACAGTATTAATACATCCATCACTTCAGAGTTGTGTGTGTGTGACAGAAACACCTAAGATCTACTCTCAGCAAATTTCTAGTAAACAACAGTGTTATTAACTATAGTCACCGTGTTGTATATTAGGTGTCCAGACCTTACTCATCTTGTAACTAGAAGTTTGTACCCTTTGACCTACATCTCTCCATTGCCCCCAGCCCCTGACAACCACCATTCTGCTCTTTGTTTCTAGGAGTTCAACTTTTATCTGTATTGTTTATTAAATTAGAATCCATGTGATGTGTCTGGCTACCAGATATGCAGGTGAGAAATAATGTAGAATAGTGAGTTTCAGTGAAATAGTTTTGTCTGAAACTGCTTGCTTCTCACCTAAGATATTAAATTAAGTGACTCAGGTTTGTAGCTCCCAGCCATCCCTCCTACCGCGTCTCCACTCCCCTAACAAAAAGGCAGCCTAGTTTTACAAAGGGATGTGTGACAGAGGAATGGTGTGGACCTCCCCCCTTTCCTCCCTAAGGAGCTGGCAGATAATACTCGAAGTCATTGTTAGCCTGAGTTGGGAGTTGCATCATTTGGCGCAGATTGGGGCCTGCCTTCTCCTCAGTCCTACAGGACCTGGCCGTCTTCACCTCTCCAACCTCCTCTACTCATGACCCTTTGTTAGCTCTGCCCCAGCTTCCTTTCGGCCTCCCCAGTGTTCCTCCAACCCATCCCGACGCTCCAGCCTTAGCACCTTTGCCTTGTGTGTTCTCGGATGTGTTTCCCTCATTCACATCCTAATGCCTTCATGTCCTTCAAGTCTGCTCAAGTGTCAGCGAGTCAACGAGGCCTACTTTGACCACCTTACTTCAAACTGCAGCCTGCCTCCCCTACCCCTCCCTGCACTGCGGAGAGATTTTGGGATGTATGTGAAGAGGTGGTATGCTGGAATGGAAGAAACCTAGGCTTTGGAACTAAATCACACTGGAGCTTGAAATTTAGCTATTGGAACTTAGGGGGGTTCCCAAGGATTTCTCTGGGTTTCAGTGTCCTCAAATGTTACAGGAGGTCACCTCACGGTGTTGTCGCTAGATGGGATGGTGTGTAGGTGGAACACCTAGCCCAGGGCTTGCACAGAGCAGGTCTCAATAACAGACCTTCCTGATCTTTCTCTCTAACCACTTCCTCCCTGGGTCAGTAGGGACTGACGTACATAGGAAGAGATTTCAGGAAGCCAGTTCTAGAAGAGAATTAATACATTTTCACAGGGCAAACACGCTAGCATTGAAAAGTTGAATGTCTAATATATTAACCGAAATTATGGTTAGCCTCATCTTACCTACTCCAAAATGACTTTGTTAAAAGAGGAAATGGCCTGAAGCCTTAGGCCCAGACGGGAATTGACTGTTTTAATGAGCCAGGTCTCTAATAGGCGGGTGATATTACAGCCCTAGAGGAAGGTGGGGGGATGAGAATTTTTCACTCTTGCCCCACGTCTTCTGAGGCATCCCAGCAAGGAGCTGTGTCATTAAGAATCATGTTCCGGAAACCCCCAGAGGGTCAGCAAAAGGTACCATTAGCCTCTGGGACACGGGAATATGTGATTCCAGGTACTAAGCAACTTGCCCTTCTCAGCAGCCCTGGCCTCGTTATTCTGGCCCGTGGTGGAGGGGAGCAGAGCTGTTGGAAGAAGCAGGAAACCCTAAATTGTCTATTTGTGAAAGGGAAGATCCTGGTTAAAAAAAAAAAAAAATCAGTTAAGACCCAGGGCTGATGTGTCCCTTGTGTGGTAGAACAAGATGAGGAGAATCTATCCGATAACTACCCCTTAATTTTCTACTATCCCTTTTACACTGAGGCCAGTGAATACTCAGGAAAACAGAGACTGACTGGTTGGTCGGGTAACAGAAGAGCTTACTGAAAAAGAAGTGTTCTCAACGTGTGCACACCGTTTGAGGACCTGTAACTTGGTATGAAAGAGCAGAAGCTTTCGAGAGGCTCAGAAGGGTGTTTGCCTTGGGTCCAACTCCTACTTGTTTGAGCCTTTGTTTTCCCATCTGTAAACTGGGGATAAAGCAGTGCTGTCTACAGAAGTGATTGAGAGGATTGGATACGTTATACATGTAAATGGCTTAGCACAGTGCCACTAAAAACGTGTGCTCTTGGGGCGCCTGGGTGGCTCCGTTGTTAAACGTCTGCTTTTGGCTCAGGTCATGATCCCGGGCTCCTGGGATCGAGCCCCGTGTTGGGCTCATTGCTCAGCGGGGAGCCTTCTTCTCCCTCTCCCTCTGCCTATTGCCCCCTACTTGTGCTCTCGTTCTGTCAAATAAATAAAATCTTTAAAAAAAATATGTACTCTTACTGAGAAACCAGATAGTTTATCACTGTGTTCGCTGTATACAAGTGTATACATTGTGGCCAATTTTCTCTATGCAGTCTCACATTCTTTTACAAAAGTTCTCATCTTTTTCTGAGCCAACACGGAAAAAGCAGGTAGAGGTTTGCTGATGGAGAGATTCCCCCCCCCCACCCCGCCCCGGAGGAGGGCAGCAGTTGGGTGACAGAGCAGAGAGCTATAATCAGAGAGCAAGTAGCAACTTACTAAATGGGTGTCCAGTGGCGTGAAACACTAGAAGGGAAGGTACAAGCTGAGGGCAGCAAGAGAGGGACAGCCGATCTCCTTGTCAAACTGGTGACATTCGATGTAAAATCAGGGGGCAGGGGGCATGCAGTTCCCTGTGCCCAGCTTCTTGTCCCAAGTTGGCTTTTGTGTGCAAAGCACCCTCTGCTGTCCTTCAAAGGACTTTGGGCTCCGCTTTCCACCTCTATGGGAGCCACTTTCTGGAATCCTAGCAAAGAGGGAGTCAACCTTCAGGTCTGCAGACCCATCAACTTTGTGCTCCCATGGGTGCTGCTAACCCACTCAATAATTGAGTGGGGCATGTAATTTATCACAGGGTTCTTGGGACTGCCTCGGGGGAGTTTCTGGACAATGGATTGGGCATTGTGTTGGTTCTAGCTGAGTCCTGCCTCTTCCGTCTCTCCTTTATCCCATCACGGGATGGAAAATCCATCTCCAGGCTGAGCTCTGGATCCTTCTCCTCTGTCGTCTCTGCACTTGAACGGTTGAGCTTTGAATTCCTGTGCTGCTGTGTGGATTGTGCCCGAGGGTACCTGTGGGTAGTTGAACTCTGCTCAGGTGATCGTGATGAAAGGAGATAACCAGAGGGCTCCATTTTGAGGGACAGAATGCCTCTTCACTAAGAGTCAAATTGGGAGAAAGAAAATTTGGGGTCTAATTCCAAGTGTCTTCCTCAAACCCAAGCTGGAAGAGAGATGGCAACTCTGTTTGGCATCAAAATTAGGTTGCTTGATGGAAATCTCCCAACCTGCCGGGGTGGCTGGAAGTTCCTCATTGGTCTTGCCTGAACTTTCCCCTCCTTGGGGAGGCATGTTCATTGTTGGCTACAATGTTTGTCCTTTGGACTTGGTAGATATTCTTGCGACAGGGCAACCTGGTGAGGCCAGAAAGCCCCGTGCTGGTGATTGTGTTTCTCTGGAAACACCATACCTTTCCTTCCTGATCTCTTTCTGCCAACACAGACTATATCCAGGGAGCAAGTCCAGGTCCACAGAGCATTTCTCCTTTTTAATCTGGAAAAAGTATCTTTTTACCCTGTGATAGATTAAAGATAGACATAAATTCTTTGCTACTCCTCCTATTGAGAAGGAAAGTCTAATTGCCATCCCATTGAGTCTGGGCTGGCCTTAAGGACTTGCTTGTAATCGACAGGATGTAACAAAAGTGACCTTTGCATGAAGGCAACTTCTGCCTGGGCCAAAGGGAATATTCATCCTGGGGGAAGCAAGCTACTAAGTTAAGAAGTCCAGCTTCCTTGAGTTGGCCATGCTGTGAGGAAGCCTAAGCCAGTCACATGGAGAGAGGGGGGCAGGTGGCAGGGCACAGAGGGAGAGAGGTAGAAAGGGACTTCACCAGCCCCATCTGTTCCGGCCAGCCCAGGCACCAGGCATGTGAGTGAAGAAATCTTCAGATGCTTCCAGCTGTGGGGCACCATCTGACTGTAACAGTGTAAGGGACCCTGGCAAGACCCATCCAGTTGAGCTCCTCAATACACAGAACCATGAGAGAGAATATTAAAATAGTTCTCTTAAGCCCCTGTGTTTTAGAATGGTTTGTTACACAGCAACAGATAACTGGTACACTGCTATTCTGTTCAGGTCAGTGGGTTTAAAGACTTGAAAACAGAATCCAGGAAGTCTTGTCAACTCTTAATTTCTGCTCTGTCACATACATCCTCTGAGCTTAGGGATTGCAGAGACTGCTACCTCCTAACTGGGGGTGGGGGGTGGGGTGGGGGTGGGGAATAAGTCTGGGTAAGGGGAGGAAAATTAGAGGTTAAAAAAATTCCCTAAGTAGCTCCAAACTTTCACGAATACCTGCTTTAATTTTGACTCCTATTAGGATATAATTCCATTGTTGCAATCTTGGCTGTTTTTAGCATTTTGTTTGGCTCCATGAAGTTGGTAGGTAAAAGCAATATTTCATTATGGCTTGATATTTTTTTTTTTACTTGAAATTTTTTATTGTTATGTTAATCACCATACATTACATTATTAGTTTTTGATGTAGGGTTCCATGATTCATTGTTTGTGCATAACACCCAGTGCTCCATGCAGGATGTGCCCTCTTTAATACCCATCACCAGGCTAACCCATCCCCCCACCCCCCTCCCCTCTAGAGCCCTCAGTTTGTTTTTCAGAGTCCATTGTCTCTCATGGTTCGTCTCCCCCTCCGACTTACTCCCCTTCATTATTCCCTTCCTGCTATCTTTTTTTTTTCTTAACATATATTGCATTATTTGTTTCAGAGGTACAGATCTGTGATTCAACAGTCTTGCACAATTCACAGTGCTCACCATAACACATACCCTCCACAATGTCTATCACCCAGCCACCCCATCCCTCCCATCCCCCACCACTCCAGCAACCCTCAGTTTGTTTCCTGAGATTAAGAATTCCTCATATCAGTGAGGACATATGATACATGTCTTTCTCTGATTGACTTATTTCACTCAGCATAACACCCTCCAGTTCCATCCACCATACGATCCAGCAACTGCACTACTGGGTATTTACCAAAAGATACAAATGTAGGGATCCGAAGGGATATGTGCACCCCAATGTTTATAGCAGCAATGTCCACAATAGCCAAACTGTGGAAAGAGCCAAGATGTCCATCGACAGATGAATGGATAAAGAAGTTGTGGTATATATACACAATGGAATATTATGCAGCCGTCAAAAGGAATGAGATCTTGCTATGGCTTGATATTTGAGCCATTTAATTGATAGAAGTTATTCTGTGAGGCCCAAGGAATAATTTGAAGATGAAGAAGTAAGGCTTGAGAAAATTGATTAAAAGAAGAGTTGAATACAGGACTACATGACCACACTGAGGACGAGGGAGCATTCCATCAGTTTCCAGAGGAGGACGGAGGTGTCCTTGAGGATGGGAGGGTCCATGAGGGCTGTGATGGAAGGCAGGTCTTGCAGCAGATTGTCTGGCATGGGCAGGGGGACATATCCGTAACAGGATTTGGGTAGGTAGAGGGGAGGGCTTTGTTCATGCAGGGGAATGGCATGCATGAATCCATGGTAGTAGAGCATTTTGCAGAGTATTTGAGTGATAAAATGAACTGGAGGAAAACATGGAAAAATAAAGAACCAAAAAAATAAAACTCCGCTGCTTGAGTAGCAGATACATATGACTTATGTTTCTGGATTCACCTGTTCTCTTTGGCAAACTGTGTCCTTCGGGACAGTGGCTAATATCTACTGACCACCACATAGATACCCTCTGACATCCTGTTCATAGTCTAGGGACCAAGGAGGTAACTTTTGGAGCTGTAGCTTGTAACTTGGAGGAGCAGTGCTTATGGGTTGAAAGATGCCTTCTGATCTGGGAGGTTATCACCAGGACCTTTTGTTGCCTTGCGGGAGTGAAGCTACGTCCTCTTTCTGGATCTTTACGGTCAGTTGTTCCCTGTGGGGGCCTTTGGGGGGCACTAGTCATTCTCGCTTCCACAAAGCATCTGTATATGCTCTTTGCAGTGGAGCACTGGACCCAGAGTAAGGCTTCCAGGCTCATCTTCCAAGACCCTTCAGTTCATCATGAAAAATTCCCTGGCTCTCGTGGCCTCTGATTTTCATCCTTCTCTTCCAACTTTTGGATATGTAGATGGTGAGGAAAGCTTAGGAGGCTCCTCTTAGAGCTGGGAGCTGGCAGGTGTCAGGTAGAGGGAAGCAGGGAAAGTTTCTGTTCGGTGACCAGAGGCAGAAGAAGCCGAGAAGGACTATGTTCTGTGCTCGAGGGAGGCTACTGCTGCATGCAGTTCCTAAGTTACACTGTTCATCTGGTTTTCTGATTCCCAACCCTGGCTGCCTTGCAGAAGTATTACAGCCAACTTCTGTGTGTGTGTGTGTGTGTGTGTGTGTGTGTGTGTGTGTGTGTGTGTGTGTGTGTGTGTGTGTGTGTGTGGCGGGGGTGGGGGGACATTATGGAATGGAATGTGGTAGAATTGCTGCAAAAGATAAGAAATTGGCTATGTAAAATGAAACATAAGTTACAGTCTGATTTAATCTGTGACTGAGCAAAATTGGCAGAATTTTCATCAGGACTGTAAGAGCGAGCCAATCTTGCAGCCCTGTCCCACTTTCAACAAACTTGTCAAGCTAAACACCTCCGTCCGCTCTGGTCCCACCCTCATTGCAGGCGTTGGTTTGGAGGGGTGATGGACACTTTCCACGTCCTCTCTCCTTATCCCAGAGCTGCCCCTTACTCCTCTCCTCCCACTTTCAGCCACCCCCACTCCCCGAAATTGTGTTTGGATGCAATGAATCGCCATGAACCCTAGCTAAGGCAGAGCACCCCTCTGAGAGAAGGCAGTGTGGAAGCCCAGAAATGCTGGTGCTCAGGTCTGGGATGGACACTCGCCATCATTTGGGCCAGCCCACCATTGCACACCTGCGTTCCCAGAGGCCCAGAAAGGTTGTTCACTGACCCAGGACCATTGGTTGGTAGAGGCAGGGAACTCTAGGCCTGTACCAGATTACAAAAATTGGAAGCATCTTCATTATACCCAGCCTCTTGCTGCTTTCTTTCTGGATGAAAAGAAGATGGGACTTGTGGAACGTGATAATAACCGGGATTCTGGTTTGTTAGTCTTCAGGATACTTCTAGCCATTTGCCTGTGGGAGGATGGTCTGTATGTTACCCTCAGAGAATAAACCAGAGCTTAAACCTTAATGATTAAGGGTGATTAGAAAGAAAGATATTACACTGATAACCAACCTAGGTGGTTGTTATTTGTTTAAAAAAAAAAAACAAAACTGGAAAATGCAAATAGACACAAAGAAAAACTAAAAATAACTCCTCTCCCACAGATAATCACCATCAACATTTAGCCTTTAAGTCTGTTCTTTGTGTCTGTTTATGTAAATGTGTACATAAATATGCAGACATGTAAAAAATAGGAATTTTATCAAAATCATTCCCCCCCTCCCATTTTTATGTTGTGTCTTGAATATCTTCACATGCCTTCTTAAGAGTGAATCCCTGAAGCAGGGTTCTCACTTCTCTGCTCCATTTTGAGCAAGTGTTTGAGCACATTCTTATGTGTTGAGAACGGTGCCATCAGGCTCTGTGTTGTGCGCTGCTAAACAATGGACCAAAATGTTCTTTGCGTATGAAGTGCTGGTAGACTGCATCTGACTTTTTTTCTTTCCCTCAGGAAGCCCCTGTCTGCTGCAGAGAGTAGGGGGAAAAAAAGGCAGAAGAGAGTTAAAGATGAAAGCTGGTTTGTAATAGATGACAATGGCTGTTAAAATTCACATCAATCATTCTCTGTATTTTTAGTTTCATAAAAAGTGAGGCACCCCTAACTTGGGTTGCTGTGTAGTCAGAAGAGCTGTAAATATAACCGAGATGTTTTTCCTCCTTTGTGACTAATCACTTGAAGAAAGGGGGAGTGTGATAGTCAGGGAATCCAGCCCACGCCTTCTAGTCTCTAAATATTTGTGATAAATGGTTGTGGTATGTGTGTGTGTGTATACACATGCATGCATGCACAGGAATCCTCCCAGCACACAGAGGGTTGTTTCAGGGGCTGTGTGGGCTACAGACCAGCTAAGGGTCTGACTACTGAAAGGAGAATCTTCAAGAATGACGCTATTGAAGTGAGGCACCAGGCTTTCACAAAGTAGAAATTATAGAGCCATGCTGGGTTGTTCTTTTGCCAGAATAAGGAGTAAAATTTCAGAGGGTAAAAATGCAGCTTGAAAGAATTAGGAATGGAGGTGGATAGAAATCCTACATTTCTAGAAGGTCATCCACCCAAATAAGGCTGGTGCTAGGGTTGTTGGAAGGGGCGAATGGTATAATGTCTGTGCGGTTCTTAGCAGGAGCCCTCCTTTTTAGGTGGCACTTGGTAATTTGTAGCTGTTACACCTGTTACAACTGCAAGCTTTGCCATGCTGTTTCTCACACTGAATTATAATTTCCTGTGGGATGGCCATGTCCAGACAGGTATGCCAACATAGTAGAAGACCTTCTGGGGCTAACCTGTTGTCCAGTGGGATCTCTTCTTTCAATGCCTGGCCTTCTTAACTTTATCAGAATGTTTCTTGGGCAGGGCACCTGGGTGGCTCAGTTGGCTAATCATCTGCCTTCAGCTCAGGTCATGATCCCGGGGTCCTGGGATCGAGCGCCACGTTGGGCTCCCTGCTCTGCAGGGAGTCTGCATCTCCCTCTGCCCCTCCCCCTGCTTGTGCTTTCTCGCTCTCTCACTCTTTCTCAAGCAAATAAAATCTTAAAAAGGTTTCTTGGGCAAGCATGACCAAATAGGACAGTGATACACTTTGGGCCATTGCAGAGCACCCCTTTAAAACCACATTACCTCTGTAGTTCTAAGTACACATGAGTGTTCAAGCCACTCTTCTGCCTTGGTCTTCATAGTTTCCCCTCTCCTGAAGAAGAGGATTTCTTGCTGCAAATAAAGCTACTAACCTATATCTTAATAGGGAAGAACTAGGAACTGGGATATAAAGTCTTGTGGGTTTGGCATTAGGGGAGGGATTTTTGGGGGTAAGAGTTTTCATAGCACCTGGAGGGTACAAGAAAATTTGGGGAGGCTGAGGGTGTTCGGAGAAATGTTGTGGGTTCATCCTTGGGTGCTCTGAAATGTTCCTTGAAAACTAATAATGAAAAATTGAATTGCTTTTACGTACTTTTGCTATTGACCTGCTCCTCACTGAATGTGTCTGAGCTGTGCAGACTGAGCTGTGTGGACTCTCATAGATGTATTAGGGCTGCATGTGTACAATCTTCTCTTGAATACATCTTCTGCCCTTGTTTAGCTTTCTTTTCTTATTGGTCTAGGTTGAAGGGATTCTTTCCCCCCTCCTTGAGCAAGCTTAGCTAACTGTGCAAGTGGTTTTGAATTTCTCCATAACCATTTAACAATTCTGGTTTGGCTGCTTTACCTCACCATCTTAGATTGGCCAAGAGCTGCTCTGTCAGATTATTCTCAGAAACTGGGGTATCCTTCTTCCCGAAGCTCTTGACAGATAGGACTATGAAGGAGTTCTATGTTTAATGGGACCCAAGGTTTTGTCTTTGTTTTTTTTTTTTTTGTTTGTTTGTTTGTTTGTTTTTAACTGTTGAGCTCAGTGTAGACATCTGTATGCAATTTCAGGAAAAATTCTATCTTATTAAGCTCTTGGTTGCATTAAAATTTTATAAAGAGAAATGATCTCTTTGTTCTCCCTGTATATGAATGGAAACTCTTAATTGACTATGGCCATATTCTTCCTGGAGCTCTGTATTCTCAATTTTTTAAAAATATGGTCAGCAGGTGATTTCAGTTGGATCATGGACTCTAAACTCACTGAATTGTTGTAATAGAGATGCCCAGGTAAATTGGTGAGGATTGTAAAGTGGGTGGCATTACTATAGTTTTAGGTGAGTATTTTAAAAATACTTGGTGGGGATGGGGGTGGGAGGAGCAAATCTGGCATATTATGTTAATTAAACCAAGTGTTGGACCAACCCTTGTATGATAGGTATAGGAATTTTCACAAACATTCTTTTTCTCATCCTTATGGGCATGTGGTGGAATTTCATTTCCTTATCCTCTTTAAAGTCAGGCAAGATTTTTAACTTGCGTTGGCTAATGAGCTGAAGTGACATATGTTTAAAAGCTAGTGTGGGATTTACCACATTCCCTTACCACTGCTGTGGTGCTAGTTGGAACTGCTGTCAAGAGGAAGCCTCCATCATTCTGAATCCCTAAGCTATGATGAGGAAAACTCTCCCCTGCCAATTGGCTTTGGCTGTGTATTATAGGTGAGAAACAAAGCTATGTGCTGTTAACCCACTGACATGCTGGAGTTCTTTGTTACTGCAGCTTAACCAATCCTTTATCCTGACTGATATATCTTGACTCACAACTCTTGATTTTAAATTTCAATTTCAGCACTGATTTGTGGATTTTGGATTTGTTAAAATTCCAGAAGTATTTTAATCTCTCTGGGTCTCTGTTTTCTCATTTCTGAAATGAGGGGTTTGAGGCAGATTCTTTCCACAGTACCTTCAAATGCCAACATTCTCTGATTCTGCTCTTAATATGAGAGTTAGTGCTCCCTAACTGTTAATAATTCTAGTTTTCTCTTTTTGGACTCGGAGAGGCTAGAGTTCAAGTCGAATTTTGCCATTTACTTGCTGTGTGACTTTGGGCAAGTTGCTCAACCATTCTAAGCTTTATATTCCTCTCCTGGAAAATGGAAAAGCAGCTAGCTCCTAGAGCTCATGTGGATTAAATCAGATGAATAGTTGATTTAATTTAAAAAAGAACATGGTCCACAGTGCCAGGAACTAAGGAGGCTTTAAGCAAATGCCTGCCAATTCCATTCTGAGAAGAGGAGGTGATGCTAGCATCTCCTATTCCCTGATGGAGCTCAGGGAGATTGCAGGGCCCACAGGGCTTGGACTATCTATTTATCAATGTTTGTTAGAGAAATGAATGTTGCAGGTCATAGGCTAGAATAAGGGAAAAAGACAGATATTAAATGAAGATGTATTTAAATTTTAGAAGTATTGATTAATGTAGACAGTTTGCTTATGAAAGTACTGTGCTTAGAATCTTGTCTCAGCTACTGGAGTGAGGGATCACTAAAATGTGTTTTTCCTCTTTGAATATTAAATAATGAAAGAATATGTGTCCACTTTTATTTTGGATAATTACAACATTTTCTTGGTCTGTCCCCTGAGTTGCAATATATATATATAAATTTTTTTTTAAGAGTGAAAGACTGGGGGTGGGGTGGGGTGGAGAAAGAGAGAGAGAATCTTAAGCAGACTCCACACCCAGCACAGAGCCTGACATGGGGCTTGATCTAACAATCCTGAGATCATGATCTGAGGCGGAATCAAGGGTTGGACGCTTAACCAACTAAGCCACCCAGGTGCCCCATGAGTTGCAGTTCTTAGGCTTATATCCTCTGAGGTATTTTGTTGGTTTCTTTCTTTTCTTCTTTACTTTTAAATTAATGTGTTTGAATATTTTAGGTTTACAGAAAAACGGAACAGAAATTTCAGTTCCCATCTACTCCCTTTCTACCAACCCTCTCCCATATTATTTACATCTTGCATTAGTGTGGTTCATTTGTTACAATTGATGAACAAATATTAATACATTATTATCTGAAGTTCATAGTTTGTTAGGGTTTTACTTTACGTTGTACAGTTTTGACAAATGTGTCACATATCCATCATTAAAGTATCAGACAGAATGATTTCACTGCCTTAAAAATCCTTTGTGCTTCACCTATTCATCTCTCCCCCCCACCACAACCTCAGCAACCACTGATCCTTTTTTTTTTTAACTATCTCTGTAGTACTGCTTTTTCCAGAATGCCATATGTATGTATACAGTATGTAGCCTTTTCACAATAGCTTCTTTTTAGTAATATGCATTTAAATATTCTTCATTTCTTTTCATGGCTCAATAGCTAATTTCCTTTTATCCCTGAATAATATCCCATGTATGAATGTTCCACTTTGTTTATCCATTCACCTATTGAAGAACATCTTGGTTACTTCCAGTTTTTGGTAATTATGAATAAAACTGCTGTAAACATTTGTGTGCAAGTTTCTGTGTGGACATAAGTTTTTGACTCATTTGGGTAAATACCTAGGAGCACAGTTGCTGGATTGAGCCTGTGTTTAGTTTTGCAAGGCACTGTCAAACTCTCTTCCAAAGTGGCTATACCATTTTACTTTCCACCAGCAATGAGTGAGAATCCCTGTTGCTTTGCATCCTTGTCAGCATTTGGTGTTATCAATGTTCTGGATTTTAGCCATTCAGTAGGTATGTGGTGGTATCTCATTGTTTTAATTTGCAATTCCGTAATGACCTGTTGATGTGGAACACCTTTCCATATGCTTATTTGCCATCTATATATCTTCTTTGGGGAAGTGTCTGTCAAAATTGTCCACTTATAAATTGGGTTGTTTGTATCTTATTGTCACATCTTAAGAGTTCTTCGGATATTAGTCCATTGTCAATGTGTGTTTTGCAAATACTTTCTCCAAGTCTGTGGCTTGTCTTTTAATTCTCTTAACAGTTGCTTTGCAGAGCAGAGATTTTAAATTCTAATGAACTTCAACGTATCAATTTTTTTCTCATGGTTTGGTGTTGTATCTGAAGAGTCGTTACCAAACCCAGGTCACCTAGGTTTTGACCTATGATATCTTCTAGAAGTATTATAGTGTTGTGGTTTACTTTTAGGTCTATGATCTATTTTGAGTTAATTTTTGTGAAGGGTATAATATCTGTGTCTAGATGATGATGATGATGATGGTGATGATTTTTTGGCATGTGGATATCTAGTTGTTCCAGCACCATTTGTTGAAAACAAAACAAAACACCATCTTCTTTCCACTGAAGTGCCTTTGCTTTTTTGTCAAAGGTCGGTAGTAACTATATTTTTGTGGGTCTATTTTGGGGCTCTTCTGTTCTGTTGCTCTATTTGTACATTCTTTTGCCTGTACCACACTGTCTTAATCACTGTAATTTTCTAGTAAGTCTTGAAGTTGAGTAGTGTCAGTCTTCTGATTTTGTTCTTCATCAACATTGTGTTGGCTATTCTGGATCTTTTTCCTTTCCATGTAAACATTAGAATCAGATTGCTTATATAAATTAACTTACTGAGATTTTGATTGGCTTGTGTTGAACCTATAGTTAAAGTTGGGAAGTGCTGACATCTTAACAATAGAGTTTTCCTATTCATGAACATGGGATATCTCTCCATTTGTTTAGTCTTTACTTCATTCATCACAATTTTATAGTTTTTCCCACCTAGATTTTTATGCATACTTGTTATTTGTACCTAAAGGTTTTCATTTTGCTAATGTAAATGGTGTTGTTAATTTCAGCTCTCAATTGTTCTTGCTGATAACATGGGAAAACTATTCACTTTTGTATATTAGCTTTGTATCCTGCAACCTTGCTATAATCACTTATCAGTTCCAGGAAATTTGTTGTTGATTCTTGGCTTTCTACATAAACAATCATGTAATCTTCAAATAAAGAAAATTTTATTTCTTCCTTCATAATCTGTATGCCTCCCTGCCCCTTAATGCATTTGCTAGAACTTCCAGTATGATGATAGTGAATAGAAATGGTGAGAGGGAGCATCCTTGCCTTGTTTTTGATCTTAGGAGGGAAACATTTAGTTTCTCTCCATTAAATATGATAAGTATAAGGTTTTGTAGATGTTATCAAGTTGATGTTATCCAGTTATTTCTTTTTAACTATTTGAAAATTTGGGTATAATAACAAAATTAAGCAGACCAGGGTTTAAATATTTACTATGCTATTTTCTAGCTGTGTTGACCTTGGGTAAGTTAATTAGGCTCTCTGAGTCTTGGTTTCTGCACCGTGAAGTGGGGGGAGGGGGCAGAATCCATTGACATTGCAGAAAGGATTGGAGTTGGAAGACTAAAATTATTCTGAAGTGACTGCCTTCAGGAATTGGATCTGTCAAGGACACTAAACCTCAAAATGGGAAGAAGAAAAAAGTGGGGGAAGGAAAAATCTTTTGAGCATTGAGAAGTGGCAGAAATTTCTAAGAGCTGAAACATCAAATATGATTCCTCAAGCATTGGGATGGATCTGTGTATCAGAAGAGAAATGACCCTATGACTGAGTGTAGACACACAGCCCATCCTTTAGAGTGAAAGATGTGGAACCCAGGGGAGGTAACAGAGGCAAAAAACACCCCAAAGAAAAGCAAAGAGAAGGAAACATTACCAGGTTGAGGGCACCCTGCCTGTGTATTTGACTATGACACTCCTTCAGAAGACACATTCAGAACCCAGGCAATAGAGTGGTCAACCTGTTCTGGCTGCTGCTTTTTTTTCATGGCTATACTTATTCTCCGGTTTTCTTCCTTAGGGCTTCTTAAAATGTCCCCAACCTTGATACTGCTAAGCCTCTAACTGTGAGGATGGCTGTATGTTTCTGTTTTCTCCGAGGGTGTAGGGGCCACCAGGGACTTGAGATCTGCAGTTGGGTTTTGACTCTCTTCCAGGGAGCCTCACTGGGCTAGGTGGCCACTTGTGTTTTTCCTTTTATTTTTGCAGCCAGATTCTCACTTTTAGGAAACTATTGATTCCCTGCCTGCCTCTGTTCTATGAGTGTCTGGATTTGGTAATTTTGTTATTTTCTCATTTTCAGGTCACTGCTACAGTCCTAAACAGACTCTCCCATCACCCAACTTATGATTATTTATTGTACACAAAAATGCCTTTAATCAATCTAGCCTGTATTTTCATTTATCTTAGTCATAATATACAATTACTATATGGTAGTTGTATATTCAGAATTGGGTACTTCAGCTTCCTAATCCTTGGTTTTACCTTTTATACATCTGAAAATATTTGAGTAATACAAATCAACATTTTTATTAAAGTGTATTTGACACACAACATTACATATTGACACACAATAGTACAGTTTCAAGTGTACACCATAGTGATTCAACAAGTTTATACATTATGCTGTGCTCACCACAAATGTAGCTCCCATCTGTCACCATACAACACGATCACAGTACCATTGACTGTATGCCCCATGCTGTACGTTTTATTACTGTGACTTACAGTTTTTCAGCTATAAAATGAGTTTCTTCGACTCCCCTTCACCCATTTGCCCATCCTTCCATCCACCCCTCTCCTCTGGGAACCATTAGTTTCTCTGTATTTATGACTTATGGGTCTTTTTCTGCTTTTTGTTTGTTTTGTTTTTTAGATTCCACATATAAGTGAAATCATGATAGTTTTCTGACTCATTTCACCTTATTTCACTTAGCGTAATACCCTCTAGCTCCATCCATGTTACTGCAGATAGCAAGATCTCATTTTTATGGCGTGTGTGTGTGTTCGACATTTTTTTTATCCATTCATCTATTGATAGACACTTGGGTTCCTTCCATATCTTAGCTATTATAAATAATGCTGCAATAAACAGAAGGATTTGTATCCTTCTGGATTAGTGTTTTCATTTTCTTTGGGTAAATACCCAGTAGTGGAATTACTGGGTCATGTGGTATTTTTATTTTTAACTTTTTGAGGACCCTCTCTACGATTTTCCACATTGGTAAAATGTACCAATTTACATTCCCACCAACAGTGCACAAGTGTTCTACTTTCTCCATATCCTCACCAACACTTGTTATTTCTTTTTGATTCTAGCCATTCTGACAGGAGTGGGGTGATATTTCATTGTGGTTTTGGTTTGCATTTTCCTGATGCATCATATTGAGCATCTTTTCATATATCTGTTGGCTACGTGGTCTGTTGTCTTTGGAAAAATGTCTATTCAGGTCCTTTGTTCATTTTTTAAAAAAGATTTTATTAGAGAGGGGGAGAAAGTGAGCGCGAGAACAAGCAGGGGGGAGGGGCAGAGGTAGAGGGAGAAGTAGGCTCCCCACTGAGAGCAGGGAGCCCGACATGGGGCTCAATCTGAAGACCCCGGGATTGTGACCTGAGCTGAAGGCAGATGCTTAACTGACTGAGCCACCCAGGCGTCCCTCCTCTACTCATTTTTAAATTGGATTATTTGGGGTTTTTTGGTGTTGAGTTGCAGTTCTTCATATAGTTTGGGTATTACCTATTCATATAGTTTGAATTAATTAAGGATATAATAATATATCCTTATTAGATCATGTACAAATAAATATCTTGTTTGGTTGGTTGCCTTTTGTTGATGGTTTCCCTTGATGGGTAAAAGCTTTTTATTTTGGTATAGCCCCAATAGTTTATTTTTGTTTTTGTTTCCCTTGCTTTAAGAGACCTATCTAGAAAAATGTTGCTATGGCCAATGTCGGAGATTACTATCTATGTTTTCTTCTGGGAGTTTTATGGTTTCAGGTCTCACATTTAGGTCTTCAATCCATTTTGCATTTATTTTGTGTATGGTGTAAGAAAGTGACCCAGTTTCATTCTTCTGCATGTAGGTGTCCGGTTTTCCCAGCATCATTTTCCCCATCAAATCAAAACAGCTTTTAAAAGGTCCAACTATGAGGGGTCCCTCTGTTCTTGTCTTTCTTTACATTTCTCTCTATTTAAACAGCTTTAACATCACTTCTTTCCTCATTGTCTTGGGATAATGCCATTTTCTGAATGAATGTCCCAGCCAAATATCAAATACCAGTTACTGTCTGCCATGGGAAGGAATAATTAACAAAGTAATACTTGATATTTAAAATCCAATTATAAAAGTGAATTTCTTTCTAAAGAAATGCTCGCTTTTGGTTAAATCTATGGTGTCTACCATAACAAACTACATATTTATGCAGATATGCTTGAAGTTTTTTTTCGCAGAGATATAAGTAGAGCTTATAAAAAGGTCCAATTAAGCCACAATATATTTTTTAAGATTTTATTTTTTTATTATTTATTTTATTATTATGCTATGTTAATCACCATACATTACATCATTAGTTTTTGATGTAGTGTTCCATGATTCATTGTTTGCATATAACACCCAGTGCTCCATGCAGAACGTGCCCTCTTTAATACCCATCACCAGGCTAACCCATCCTCCCACCCCCCCTATTTTTTTAAGATTTTGAGAGAGCGGGAGGAGAAGCAGAGGGAAAGGGATAAGCAGACTCTGCACTGAGTGCAGAGCCCAATGTGGGGCTCCATTCCACACCCTAAGCTCATGACCTGAGCCAAAACCAAGAGTCGGACACTCAACTGACTGATCCACCCAGGCGCCCCAGGGCACAATATTTCTTAAATTAACTAATGCTTGTCCTTCACCTTAGAAGCAGAACTATTCAGTTCACCAGTTTCTCATTACTGTTCTGTTTATCTGCTTATGAAAATCAATGGATTGAGGACGTTAATTCACAAAAGAAATGCCACTTCTAGGGAGAAGACCTACTCTTGGTAGCAAACCAAGCATTCAGTTTGCTGTTCAGGGCCTTACATTTGTCTAGAAGCCCCTTTGAAGTTTCTAGGTATCCAGGTGGGCATTGGATTCTTCCTTCCCTGTAGAAGAATCAGGAGAGACTGACAATTCTGTTCTTCCCCAAATGTGTATCTGTGCAGGCTGCCCCTTTCATGAGCAACTCATATGAACATAGGATGCTGAGCAACAGGGCCCTTTGAACAAAAGTCTCAAAGCCTTAATTACCAGAAAACAAGGCCTGGTAGTCCCACTTCTGTTTGTCATAGAGGATTCCTGGGGGGTATAGGGCCTGCCCCAGAATGAACTATTCCTGGTGTCTTGGGTCTGTGTTTCTGATTTTTTTTTTTTTTTAAGATTTTCTTTATTCATGAGAGACGGGGGCGTGGAGGAGCAGAGGGAGAAGCAGACTCTCCTTGGAGCAGGGAGCCCAATGCAGGATTTGATCCCAGAATCCTGGGATGGAGTCATCCGCAGGCTGGTTTTAACATGGCTGCAGCAGTTCCAGGCCTCACACCTTTGTATAACAACATCCAGAGCGGAAGAGAAAGACTCTTTGGGAAGCTCTCTCAGGAGAGCCAACAAGAGCTATTCAAGAAACCCCAGTTGCTCCTCATGTCTCATTGGCCTAAACCGGGACATATGTCCTTTCATGAACCAATCAGACAAGAAGGGTGGGATTCCCCTTACACCAGCCAAGCTGGAGGTAGGGGTGAGTCATAGTTCCCTGAGCCTCACAGACTTTGCATGTACTTGTGTGCATGTATGTTATGTGTGTCTATGCATATGTGCCTACCTGAACAAAATCTGGGTTCTATTAGAAAAGACAAAGGGGTGTATGGATGCTGGGCAATTAACCAATGAAATCTATAATGTGGTTTATATTTTATAAAATTGCCTTTTTCCAGGCCTCGTGTTGTGTAGATAACCCAGTGCCCCTTTCTCTCAGTGTCTAAGTTCTAGTAACTGGGGCACTGGATGCTGCTCCCAAATTCTTATATTGTTTCTTCTGTGTCCACATAGAGAATGGTGGCAGATAGGCAAGTTGAGTTCCTACAATATCTTGGGCATAGGTGGTGGCCCTGAGTTTGACATTTTTTTTTTTTTATCTGTAACACATGGGGAGAATATTAGTCACTTCAGTAGGTTGTTATACAATATCTTGGGCATAGGTGGTGGCCCTGAGTTTGACTTTTTTTTTTTTTTTTTATCTGTAACACATGGGGAGAATATTAGTCACTTCAGTAGGTTGTCAGGATTTTAAATACAACATTTGTAACCCAGTTCTTGGTGTATGGTAAGTGTTCAATGAGTATTAATTATCATGAGGTTTATACTTTCATTCCTGAAGGTAGCTATTTGAACTCTAAATCTTGATTTGCAGCAATACATTAAGTAGTTTTGAATTGATACTCTTTTCCTTTTCACTTAACCAGAATCTGAAAGGTAGTAAAATGTCTTGGCTTTGAGGTTTAGGAATTAGGGATTGAAATCTGCCATGCTATTTCACTGAAGAAAAGCCTTGGCTGATTTAGCCAGTTGAGTTCACTTGCTCCTCTTGAAGGACAAATATTTTGTTCTTACTTCAGTGGAACTAGGGAGTTGAAGTAAATGCATCATCAGCAATTAGTTGTAAGAGGAGTTAAGCAACAGAATTGAGTTCTTTGTCTCTTTGTTCACTTTTTCTTCCCCAGAGGCCAGTTCTGGGAGGTAAATACACCTTCTTTGTATCTAAAAGGATCTATAAAATTGGATACAAAGATTTAAGATTCCGATTATTCTTATTATTGGTAATGACCTCTTACTGTGGTATGTGCTTTGCAGAATACAAAATGCTTTCACATATTATAAACTAGAGTTTTAAGATCTGTAAGATTATAAATTATGTTTTGTACACTATTTCAAATCCCTGTCCCAGTGTCTTGCAAAATAGAAGTTTAACAACTATATGAATGAGTCTCAAATCTACCCCAAGAGATTATTCTGAAAGTTATCAGTCTTTCTTTTTTTAATTTAATTTTATTGTATTATGTTAATCACCATACATTACCTCATTAGTTATTTGATGTAGTGTTCCATGATTCATGTTTGCATATGACACCCAGTGCTCCATTCAATACGTGCCCTCTTTAATACCCATCACCAGGCTAACCCATCCCCCCACCCCCCTCCCCTCTAGAACCCTCAGTTTATTTCTCAAGAGTCCATAGTCTCTCATGGTTTGTCTCCCCCTCCGATTTCCCCCTTCATTTTTCCCTTCCTACTATCTTTTTTTTTTAAACATGTAATGTATTATTTGTTTCAGAGGTACAGGTCTGTGATTCATCAGTCTTACACACTTCACAGCACTCACCATAGCACATACCCTCTGCGATATCTATCACCCAGCCACCCCATCCCTCCCACCTTCCACCACTCCAGCAGCCCTCAGTTTGTTTTCTGAGATTAAGAATTCCTCATATCAGTGAGGTCATGTGATACATGTCTTTCTTTGGTTGACTTATTTTGCTTAGCATAATACCATCTAGTTCCATCCACATCATTACAAATGGCAAGATTTTTTTTTTGATGGCTGCATAATATTCCATTGTATATGTATACCACATCTTTATCCATTCATCTGTTGATGCACATCTTGGCTCTTTCCATAGTTTGGCTATTGTGGACATTGCTGCTGTACACATCGGGTGCACATACCCTTTCAGATCCCTACATTTGTATCTTTGGGGTAAATACCCAGTAGTGCAATTGCTGGGTCATATGGTAGCTGTATTTTCAACTTTCTGAGGACCCTCCATACTGTTTTACAGAGTGGCTGCACCAGTTTGCATTCCCACCAACAGTGTAGGAGGGTTCTCCTTTCTCTGCATCCTCACCAACATCTGTCGTTTCCTGACTTGTTAATTTTAGCCATTCTTACTGGTGTGAGGTGGTATCTCGTTGATTTGGATTTCCCTGATGCTGAGCGATGTTGAGCACTTTTTTATGTGTCTGTTGGCCATTTGGATGTCTTCTTTGTAGAAATGTCTGTTCGTGTCTTCTGCCCATTTCTTGATTGGATTATTTGTTCTTTGGGTGTTGAGTTTGCTAAGTTCTTTATAGATTTGGCTACTAGTCCTTTATCTGATATGTCATTTGCAAATACCTTCTCCCATTCTGTCGGTTGTCTTTTGGTTTTGTGGACTGTGTCTTTTGCTGTGCAAAAAGCTTTTTATCTTGATGAAGTCCCAACAGTTCATTTTTGCCCTTGCTTCCCTTGCCTTTGGCGATGTTTCTAGGAAGAAGTTGCTGCGGCTGAGGTCGAAGAGGTTGCTGCCTGTGTTCTCCTTTAGGATTTGGATGGACTCCTGTCTCACGTTTAGGTCTTTCAACCATTTGGAGTCTATTTTTGTGTGTGGTGTAAGGAAATGGTCCAGTTTCATTCTTCTGCATGTGGCTGTCCAATTTTCCCAGCACCATTTGTTGAAGAGACTGTCTTTTTTCCATTGGACATTCTTTCCTGCTTGGTCAAAGATGAGTTGCCCATAGAGTTGAGGGTCCATTTCTGGGCTCTCTATTCTGTTCCATTGATCTAGGTGTCTGTTTTGGTGCCAGGACCATACTGTCTTGATGATGACAGCTTTGTAATAGAGCTGGAAGTCCGGAATTGTGATGCCGCCAGCTTTGCTTTTCTTTTTCACCATTCCTCTGCCTATTCGGGGTCTTTTCTGGTTCCATACAAATTTTAGGAGTATTTGTTCCATTTCTTTGAAAAAAGTGGGTGGTATTTTGATAAGGATTGCATTAAATGTGTAGATTGCTCTAGGTAGCATTGGCATCTTCACAATACTCTTCCAATCCATGAGCATGGAACATTTTTCCATTTCTTTGTGTCTTCCTCAATTTCTTTCATGAGTATTTTATAGTTTTCTGAGTACAGATTCTTTGCCTCTTTGGTTAGATTTATTCCTAGGTATCTTATGGTTTTGGGTGCAGTTGTTAATGGGATTGACTCCTTAATTTCTTCTGTCTTGTTTGTGGTGTAGAGGAATGCAACTGATCTCTGTGCATTGATTTTATATCCTGCCACTTTACTGAATTCCTGTATGAATTCTAGCAGTTTTGGGGTGGAGTCTTTTGGGTTTTCCACATAAATATCATATCATCTGCAAAGAGTGAGAGTTTGACTTCTTTGCTGATTCAGATGCCTTTGATTTCTTTTTGTTGTCTGGTTGCTGTGGCTAGGACTTCTAGTACTATGTTCAACAGCAGTGGTGATAGTGGACATCCTTGCTGTGTTCCTGACCTTAGGGGGAAAGCTTTCAGTTTTTCCCCCACTGAGAATTATATTTGCTGTGAGTTTTTCATAGATGGCTTTTATGATATTGAAGTATGTACCCTCTATCCCTACACTCTGAGGAGTTTTAATCAAGAAAGGATGCTTTACTTTGTCAAATGCTTTTTCTGCATCTCTTGAGAGGATCATATTGTTCTTGTTCTTTCTTTTATTAATGTATTGTATCACATGGATTGATTTGCGGATATTGAACCAACCTTGCAGCCCAGGGATAAATCCCATTTGGTCATGGTGAATAATCCTTTTAATGTACTATTGGATCCTTTGGCTAGTATTTTGGTGAGAATTTTTGCATCCATGTTCATCAGGGATATTGGTTTGTAATTCTCCTTTTTGATGGGATCTCTTTGTCTGATTTTGGGATCAAGGTAATGGTGGCCTCATAAAATGAGTTTGGAAGTTTTCCTTCCATTTCTATTTTTTTTGGAACAGTTTCAGAAGAATATGTATTAATTCTTTAAATGTTTGGTAGAATTCCCCTGGGAAGCCATCTAGCCCTGGGCTCTTGTTTGTTGGGAGATTTTGATTACTGCTTCAATTTCCTTGCTGATTATGGGTCTGTTCAGGTTTTATATTTCTTCCTGGTTCAGGTTTGGTAGTTGATACATCTCTAGGAATGCATCCATTTCTTCCAGATTATCTAATTTGCTGGCATATAGTTGCTCATAATGAGTTCTTATAATTGTTTGTATTTCTTTGGTGTTGGTTGTGATCTCTCCTCTTTCATGATTTTGTTGATTTGGGTCATTTCTCTTTTCTTTTTGATAAGTCTGGCCAGGGGTTTATCAATCTTATTAATTCTTTCAAAGAACAAGCTCCTAGTTTCATTGATCTGTTCTACTGTTCTTTTGGTTTCTATTTCATTGATTTTTGCTCTGATCTTTATTATTTCTCTTCTCCTGCTGGGTTTAGGCTTTATTTGCTGTTCTTTCTCCAGCTCCTTTAGGTGTAGGGTTAGATTGTGTATTTGAGACCTTTCTTGTTTCTTGAGAAAGGCTTGTATTGCTATATACTTTCCTCTCAGGACCGCCTTTGCTGCATCCCAAAGATTTTGAACCGTTGTGTTTTCATTTTCATTGGTTTCCATGAATTTTTTTAATTCTTTTTTGATTTCTTGGTTGACCCATTCATTCTTTAGTAGGATGCTCTTTAGCCTCCATGTATTTGAGTTCTGTCTGACTTTCCTCTTGTAACTGAGTTCTAGTTTCAAAGCATTGTGGTTCGAAAATATGCAGGAAATGATTCCAGTCTTTTGGTACTGGTTGAGACCTGATTTGTGACCTAGGATGTGATCTATTCTGGAGAGTGTTCCATGGGCACTAGAGAAGAATGTGTATTTCGTTGCTTTGGGATAGAATGTTCTGAATATATCTATGAAGTCCATTTGGTCCAGTGTGTCTTTTAAAGTCTTTATTTCCTTGTTGATCTTTGCTTAGATGATCTGTCCATTTCAGTGAGGGGGATGTTAAAGTCCCCCACTATTATTGTATTGTTGTCAATGTGTTTCTTTGCTTTTGTTATTAATTGCCTTATATAATTGGCTGCTCCCATGTTAGGGGCATAGATATTTACAATTGTTAGATCTTCTTGGTGGATTGACCCTTTAAGTAGGATATAGTGTCCTTCCTCATCTCTTATCACAGTCTTTGTTTTAAAATCTAATTTGTCTGATATAAGGATTGCCACCCCAGCTTTCTTTTGGTGTCCATTAGCATGGTAAGTGGTTTTCCATCCCTTCACTTTCAATGTGGGGGTGTCTTTGGGTCTAAAATGAGTCTCTTGCAGACAGCATATAGATGGCTCATGTTTTTTAATCCAATCTGATAGCCTGTGTCTTTTGATTGGGGCATTGAGCCCATTTACATTCAGGGTAACTATTGAAAGATACGAATTTAGTGCCATGGTATTGCCTGTAAGGTGACTGTTACTGTATATTGTCTCTGTTCCTTTCTGGTCTATGTTACTTTTAGGGTCTCTCTTTGCTTAGAGGACCCCTTTCGATATTTCTTGTAGGGCTGGTTTGGTATTTGCAAATTCCTTTAGTTTTTGTTTCTCCTGGAAGCCTTTTATCTCTCCTTTTATTTAGTGACAGCCTAGCTGGATATAGTATTCTTGGCTGCATATTTTTCTCCTTTAGTGCTCTGAAGATATCATGCCTGTCCTTTCTGGCCTGCCAGGTCTCTGTGGATAGGTCTGCTGCCAACCTGATATTTTCACCATTGTAGTTTGCAAACCTATTGTCCTGAGCTGCTTTCAGGATTTTCTCTTTGTCTCTGAGACTCCTAAGTTTTACTATTAGATGTCGGGGTGTTGACCTATTTTTATTGATTTTTGAGGGGTGTTCTCTGTGCCTCCTGGATTTTGATGCCTGTTTCCATCCCCAAATTAGGGAAGCTCTCTGCTATAATTTGCCCCAATATACCTTCTGCCCCTCTCTCTTCTTCTGGGATCCTAATTATTCTAATATTGTTTCATCGTATGTTATCATTTATCTCTCGAAGTCTGCCCTCATGATCCAGTAGTTATTTATCTCTTTTTCTCACCTTCCTTATTCTCCATCATTTGGTCTGCTCTATCACTAATTCTCTCTTCTGCCTCATTTATCCCAGCAGAGCCTCCATTTTTTATTACGCTTCATTAGTAGCCTTTTTTATTTCGATTTTAGTTCTTTTATTTCTCCAGAAAGGGTTTCTCTAGTATATTCCATGCTTTTTTCAAGCGCAGCTAGTATCTTTATAATCATCATTCTGAACTCTAGTTCCGACATCTTACTAATGTCCGTATTGATTAGGTCCCTGGCAGTCAGTACTGCCTCTTGTTCTTTTTTCTTTTTTGAGGTGAGTTTTTCTGTCTTGTCATTTTGTCCAGAGGAGAACAGATGAATGAGAGAACAAAATCCTAACAGGGTAACAACAACCCCAGAAAAATATGTACCAAACATATCAGAAGAGATGTTCCAGAAAGTGGTCGCTTTTCTGTTCAGAGAGTTGCTGCTACTCTTTTCTTCGATCTCCTGTTGAGTTTGTAGGTGTTCAGAATGGTTTGATACCTATCTAGCTGCATTCCTGCGACCAGATGAAATTTAGGTGTCCTACTCTTCGGCCATCTTGCTCCTCCTCCCCATTATTTTTTTTACTAGAATAAATTTAGTGTCAGATTTCATGACTTGCTTAATGTCAGCCAAGTGGTAAGTGGTGGAAACAGAACTCTAACATATTTGCCTATTCTTTCTTTCCAGTACATACTTTAGGGTGGGGAGGAGAGGTAGGTTTTTTGAAAAGTAAGCTAGTTTGTGATTACAAAAATTAGGTTCTTTTCCAACCTATGGGAGAGGGCCCTGAGAGAATGTGGGATTATTGTAAGAAATTCAGGTATACACACACACACGCACACACACACCCCAATAATTAGCAGAAAATGGGCAGAGAAGGTGGCAAGAGGACTCAGTCCCCTTTACATAGTTAAGGCTCCTAGAGTAAAGAAATCCCCAAAGCACCCAGAACCTGGTGGTGGTTTATATCTGACCATCTCAAACTCTTGATGGTGAGACACCAGTACTAGATTTTGTTCCCTCAATCTGTTTTGGACTAACATGTGTTTAAAAAAAACAAAACAAATCTCCCTTCCCAAAACACACCCAATGAAAATAGAATACTCTTAATTTCCACACTTGTTTCATGGAAGACTGGTAACAAAGAGTTGACATTCCCTCACAGTCTATAGACCATATTTTGACTAGCGTTGGTTTAGATTTTTAACATATTAAAAAAAACTACAGTTGAAAAAATTGTATTCATGCTATTTTAGTACAGTATTTGTAAATCAATCCACAGTGTGTTCTAGGTGGTGAGGACCAGTAGTATTGGGACATATGTTTAAATGTGTGGCGAACACATTCTTTGTTCATTGCTGTCAGTGCATTTCTGAGACCTACTGCATAACCTCATTTAGAGACAGCAACCAAAGTCTATACTTAAGGCACTTTCTTGAGGCACAGATCACACACTTATGTCCTAATGTTTTTCTTATGTGCTACTTTTGTGATAAAACATGACTTAGGCAATAGCTCTAAAGAATTTATATTCACTGTTTGAATCACCCTCCCCCATTCAGTCAGTATTGAAAGGACAACTGTTGTCTTGTGGGAAAATAAAAAATTTGACATTAAGAATTGAAGTCCTTATACTTGAAATCTTCGATAACTACGTCTCCACATAGACATTGAAGGATTTGGGTGAAAGTTGGCTAATTCCACTATGTCTGTGGAATCTCCATCTCCCCGGGGACTTTAGTGTCCTCCAAAGGCTCACCGTCTGTTCCCAGACCCCAGATTTTCCATGAGAAAAAGCAAGGCCTCGTTTATTCACTCCATAACTTCCAGTGTGCCAGGCAGGGTGGTGAACAGTGGCTTCTACTCTCAGGAAGCTCAGGAGGAAGCAAGTGGAGGATTTGAGTCAGTTCAACAGAGTTCCAGGAGTGGGAGTTGGGAGCAGAACTAGTGTTCACCCCAAGGCCCTCCCCTGCCATGAGGTGTGTGGAACTGGCAGCTGGACCCCCTCATGTACCTGACCCTGAATGAGCTCTTCTGACCCTTGGGCCTGGGCCCAGGTGGTCTTTTATTTAACATAAGAACTGGGCTTTGTGCACAGAAGTGATAATAGGAAGTTAAATGCCTTAAGAACTTGGTCCAGATTTCCAGGCAGAGCAGAACGTGAGGCTGTAAGCTGGCTTTCTTGGCATGAAGCAGCGACACAGAGCATCTCAAGATGACGAGGCTGGCTGGCAGCCCCTAGGCACAGGGACCATTTTTGTTCCTGAGATTGGAAAACACTTTAATTTTTGTGAGTTGAGGCATAGACAATTCTCCATTGTGAAAATGGGCTTTTTTCCCCCGCCTACTGACGTCTGCAACCAGGTACAATGTTTGCACTTCTCACATATGGGGGAAATTCCCCTAGACCCATGCTTCTCAAAATGAATGAACATGTGAATAACCAGGGGATCTTGCTGAAATGCAAATTAGGTTCAGTTGGTCTGGAGCTGTGCCCAAGATTCTGTGTTTGCAACAAGCTCCCTCCTGGGTGATGCTGAGGCCACTGTTCTGCGATATTGCTGGTTTGTGGGCAGAGCTTTTAGAAACAGGGGCCTGGAAAGCATGGGAACTGACCCCACCTGCTTTTGTGGAAGATACTGATTTCTGTTTCATCCCCACTTGTGTATTCCACTCAACACAGTGTCTATAGTGGCGTTTTCTTTTCTCAAGGGTCTTATGTAATATGAGAGAGTTGTATGTATTGGTTGATGTGTTTAATCATTTAAAAAAAAATCTTTGTTGTGCTTTTAAGTACATCTTCAGGGCAAAATGCTAGCTGTCAGGCACAATCAAGTTCTGCTCAGTCCCGCATCATTACAAAGTATTGCTTTGACCCACATATCTTGTGTGTCTCGCATATGGGGGGGCAGTCCAACATAGTAAATCCTAATGCAGAGAGCTTGGCAATCCAATCACAGAATGACAGACTCCCATGTTATGTTCAGTGATTTGATTCTTCAGCAACTTCTTAACTATGGATGCATTAGAGAGTAAATCTGTAAAAGGAACTAAATCCATTGATTATATTGTGGGCATCAGATATAGTTCGTCATTTGAGCTTCCAGGGTTAAAAGCAATTAGAGAAATCTGAAAACAAATTCCATTTTGATGCTTTGTCCCTTTTGAGCTACATGAGATGGTTTCAGTAAAGGAAGTAAAGGCTCAAAGTTTATTCAAAATTAAACTCAATGTGATTTCAGGAGAATCGGGGCTTCATATCACAATATGTGCTTATATGCCCCCATCCTTTATTCAGTGCAGTACATCCCAGGCCAGTGAGTGGCTTTTTCATCAGCTTTCTGAGCTGATGTTAGTAGTTTCTAATGAAAAGATAATCATGTAACATAGATCAAACTCATCTTCCAAAATTATTTTTAGTGGATTGGAGGAGTGGCTCACTTAGTGTCTCTAATTTCTTCATTTATTTTTATAGGTCACATTCCCCCCCTAAAATATTCCATGGGTCTGTCAGCAACTTTGATTGAAGCAGAAATTAATCTTATCAAATATCTTGATGAAGGCTTGGAAGAGTCCTTGCTTCAACAGGGTTTTGACGAACGGTATTCGTCTTAATCAGATTTGGCTGACAAATCTCTCACAGAATTTTAGAAGGAAAAATAATCTAACTGACTCATTTTACCCATGTGAAATAGCTGGGGAGTTTGCCTAAGGTCACCTGGGCCTATCCCAGCCTGTCCTCCTCCACCCCCACCATCTCCACGTCCCTTAAGGATGTGATGCACTGGTTTTGAGGCCCAAAGCAGCAGGTTTTCCACCTTTCCCAGTGGGAGGCAGGGTGTTCCGTCTAACACCATTCACTGTAGTCCCATAGCATCCAGATTCGGCCTTCTAGCAGAGTTGCAGTGCACTCACTAGTCTCTGGGGAGATAAAATAGTGTGGTAGGAGCCCTGATTCTATAGCCAGGTGGCCTGGGTCAAATGCTACCTTGCTCTATACAGCTTGTGTGACTTTGGGCAGGCCACTGAGGCTCGGTGCTTCTGTTTCTTTAGATGTAAATTGGGGACCTTCCTCATAGGATCGTTATGAAGACTGAATGAGTGAATACCTGCTGAGCAATTACGGCAAACATTCAGGTGCACTGTATGTGGAATTATATGTGGGTTTGTGAATGGTGGTTCTCCACTAGGTATTGAGTTGTTAAATCAGTGTTCTGAATCATAAATAGCTTTAGAAAAGTTAAATGGCCCATAACAGAATAAAATAGAACATATTAGAGTACGCTGCATCTATGCAGGGTGTTGTTTGGTATCTCTTTGGCTTTCTTTTTAGTGTTCCTTTGGCTGTGTGTGTGTGTGTGTGTGTGTGTGTGTGTGTGTGTGTGTGTGTAATGGTTCACAGGGTAAAAATGTATTTCTCACTGTGGGTTGTAGTTAAGAGTTTAGAAGTCCCTGCTCCAGGGACTGGAGTGAGCTAATCCATTTCTCTAAATGCAGACCTGTGGGGTGAATGCGGCACATTTTAGACATGAATGTACAAGATGAGCTCTGGCTGAAACTTAAATGTGCTTCTTTTGCAGAGGGAGACCAAAGGGCAGTTTCTTATTGACCACATCTGCAACTACTACAGCTTGCTGGAGAAGGACTATTTTGGCATTCGTTATGTGGACCCAGAGAAGCAGCGGGTAAGAGCCAACCTCTGTCTGGATCCATTTGGGGGAGTGACTCACACTGTGGGTGACCAGAGAGGTTCCTGTCAGAGCAATCATGATGTATTCTTGTTCTCATGGTCATTGACCACTTGAAATTGACTGGCGCAGGGTGTGTGTGTGTGTGTGTGTGTGTGTGTGTGTGTGTTTGTTTGTGTGTGTGTGTGTTTGTGTGTTTGTAAGAGTTTGGCACTGTTCCCACCGGACTGGGTAGGGCAGGAGAAGGGAAAACTTACCTTAGACCTTTCCAGAAAGCTGCTCCCACCCAGTTCTTGTGTCTTTGAGAAGCTTTGACAAACAGTGGGTTCAAACAGTGACTACATAAAATCTCACTTTGGAGAAAATCCACCTCTCACTCTAAAAAACTATTGGTAGAAAGGGGAACAGGAGAGACTGCTTAATACGTACAAAATTTTCTTCTCGGGTCATGAAAATGTTTGGAACTTGATATAGGTGGTGCTTATATGACATTGTGAATGTCTTAAATACCAGTTGTACACTTTGAAATGGTTAGTTTTATGTTATGTGAATTTCATTTCAATTAAAAAAAAGCTCTTGGCAGATGAAAGGTTAAGATAGTTTGAAAGCTGCTCTTTGAACACTGGTAAATTTGACAACCCTCATTATATCCTTGTTCCTGGATATACCTGCCCTTGTTGGTATCTGTTGATTTTTGTAGGAGTGAGCAGAGGAGTCTTGCCTTTTGAGTTGGGTTCTGTACCAGCATACACACACACATATATATATGTATATATATACATATATATATATTCATGACATATTTGGATTCAGTGATATATGTCCCTCACATCCTGAAGGTCCCAGGAATCTCCATCCCAGCTCCCACCACCTGGGGTTTCCCATTCCTGTAACCCTGCTGTGGGTCCCAACTATGGATTAGGATGCCCTGTACCTGCTCTGATCTCTGCTTCTTAGCCTTCCCCACAGCCAAGCAGGGCAGTGTGTGTGAAAGGGTCAGCTGTGGGTGCTCTGGGACTGGGGCGGGGGGAACAAGTCCACTCTGCCGCCTTTAATTTGTCTTCCTCCTGTTGGTGTCCCTGGTCATCTTTCTCTCCCCTCTTCCCTCTCCACAGTCCCACTTGGTTCTTAGTTGCATATACAATGAGAGGCTTACAGAGTGTATTCTTGTAAAGGAGCAGGCTGTTTAAGGAACAGTTTAGATTTTGTTCTGAAAGCTGGGGAATCGTACTTAGCTTCAGTCCAGTAGGACCTAATCTTCTTTAAACACATACCATGCGGTGGCTCAGAAAGAGATTTTGCTTTCCTATAGCACTTGCAGGAACTCTCTAATAGTCCAAACATTTACCTGAGTGAGAGGGAGGTAGCAGGATACTAGTGAGGATGTAGGAATGACATGAAGTCACACAGGGGATTCATGTGACATTTTCTACTGTTCATAGTTGTTCCCAGACCTGGCCCTGCAACAAAATCACCTTAGGAGTTTACTAACAATGCTGATCGTAGACCCTCTTCTGGACCTCCTGAATCAGAATCCTTGGGGCTAGGACCAGGAACATGTATTTTAGCACATCCTGATTCTACTTTTAATGCAGCCATCCCAGCTTTGGTCTTCAGGCTGATGTTGGGGACCATGGCATAAAGATATTCATAGATATAGCTTCTTGTGGCTTATGAAGATATTACCCTTTTTTGGAGAGAGAATATCTGCCCAAGGTCTCACAGCTAGTAAGTGATGGAGGGAGTATTGAGTTCCCTGTGGGTCAGACTCTGTGGACTATATTAGTCATCTAACCACCACTGACTGTAGATTCTTTTTGTGCAAAATCCCATCCTAAACTCTAAACAAGCAACCTTCAGAAGTAATTCTAGCTACCATTAGTTGAGCATCTGTCATATGCCAGGAATTCTGTCATGGTCTCTAGTCTTCTCTACAACACTGTAAGGAAGGGGAAAACTGAGGTACGGAGGGTCAGTGGCTTGTCTAAGGCTACATGGCTAGTAATTAATGGTGGAAGAATGATATCTGAACCCACATTCTTTCCACCCATCTCCCAAGTGAAAATTTGAAACCTAACCTAGACCAGGGATTTGTAGACCTTTTCTGTAAAGGACCAGATAGAAAATATTTTCACTTTGTGACCCGTACAACCTCTGTCATAATTTTTCAATTATTTTATTCTAGTGGAAAGTGGCCATAGACTATACCTAAATTAATGGACATAGCTGTGTTCTAATAAAACTTTTTTCTAGTAAAAGTATTTTATAAATAGGCAACTAGCCATGTTTGCTGACCCTTAGCCGAGATAATATCTGGAAACCACTTTAATGCATAAGCTGTTTTTATTTCTTTTGACTCATTGGGAAGATATTAGATAACCTATTAAGAGAATTCTTTAGAATTGGAATCAGATGTTGGTATGAACTCATGGTTTTTCAAAAAATATATACATAGACAGAAATATAGATGTGCGGGTGTGCATGTGGGCTAGTATGTGTACGTATATAGTTCCAGTTCTATTTTCTGAGATGGCCTAGAAGCAATGACACTACAGTAGCAATGAGCACACCTACCCCCTAGATCTTGGTTTCTAAATATCCTTTTCTAATAAAAGGAACAAGGTCCTTGAAAATGTGTCTGATTCTAGGGCAGAGTCAGGGACATCACAAGATGAGCCTAGTGCATGTTTTCATGCCAGAAAGTAAGGAACTGCTCGGAAGATAAAAGGTCACTAGAATGACACAGAGCCAACCAGGAAGAACTGCCAGTGGCCAAAAATGGAAAATTAGAGGGACAAAAGAGAAATAACAATAGCATTGGATTATAATCCATAAAGTAAAATATCCATGAGCCATATGGATATAAGTAATTGAATAAATAAATAAAAGGGGGAGAAGAGATGGCTCTTCCTTACAGATGAATTCCAGTTAATAAGTGTAGAAGGAATGAGAGATGATTGTACACAATGATTGTTGTATACAAGATTCATTGATGAATGCTAAAATTAGTGGGCAGAAGTTTGAGGAGAAACAAGATATCTGTATAGTCTCAAAGTACTCCTCCCCGCCCCCCATATCTTTTGATTACAAAGGGAGAAAGACTAACTTTATAGTGGTGAAACCTGGCAGGCACCACTTTAACTAAGCCATCAAGGTTATCACCAGGGAGAAGACATTCCAATATCACGTACCCCCTGATTATCCTGCATTGAGGAGGGCACGTCATCCCTGTGGTATTCTTCCCAATAATGCTTCACTTCATTCAAATCTTGAGGAAATGTAGGAGAGCCTGAAGTGAGAGACATTCTCCAAAACAACTTAACTATATTCTTCAAAAGTATTGAGGTCCTGAAAGACAAGGAAAGACTGTGGAACTCTCATAGATTAGAGAGACATATCAACTAAGGCCATGTGGGATTCTGGATTGGATTCTGGAACAGAGAAAACTCTGACAGTGGGAAAACTGATACACTCCAGATTAAGTCTGTAATTCAGTTAATAGCATTGTGTTAGTATTAGTTTCTTAATTTCAATAATTGTACTGTGGTTACGGAAGATGCTAACATTAGGGGGAGAGGGTGGTTATATTTATACCTTAGTCATATGTTTAAAATTATTTAAGTTAAAAAGTGTTTAGGTTGATGTGCTTCTTTGTTCTTTATATTTTGACTTGGTTAAGCTTAATTTCTAATGTCTAGATTTGGGTAGTGGATTAGTGGAAGAAATGTGGGCCGCACTCCAAACAAAACTGTCTTATCTGATGTATCCACTAAATTGCTTACAGGATTGCTTGAATCATTTCCCACCCTGCATCATAGCCTTTTCTAGACTTTTGATTCTGAGGATTCATTGGGAGTGTAGCTTTCACTTGGGTTGCAGTAGTTACTACACGAAACCACATGGACTTTGTACTCAGAAAGATGTGCATTAAATCCCACCTCTGCTGGTCAGTAAGCTGTGTGATCTTGACCAAGTTATTGAGCTTTTCTGAGTCCCTGTCCTGATGGTTAAAACAGATAACAGTACCTACCTGTAGGGTTGATACGGGAATTCAAGATAAAGTTTAACAAATGGTATATACCGAGTACATGGTATAGGTTATTTTTATTGAGTCTTATAATTATTATGCATTGGCTTGGTCTAGGTGAGGCAATCATATGAAGAAATTCAACCATGGATAGGAAGTCTAAAATCTAGAAATGTTCAAAACTGCTTTTAAAGGCAGGATGGCCATTGTTATGATCTTTGAGGAGACAGGTATGAGCCTTGGATAATTAGAAGAATGGGCTCAGAGGCACAAAGATATGCTGATATGGGAGTTTTAAGCAGAGATGAATTGACCAGCATTGGTAGTTTTACCAGGTCGTGTACTTTTTCTCAGTGGAAACTAAAACCGGTGGATCATTTGGATAGAAAGCTAATCAGAAAATTTAGTTAGAAAAGCTGAAGTGGAACTTACCTTTGCTATGGGAGTTGGTGGTTTGCCTACAACTCTTCACAACTTGATTTACAGTAAACCATTGTGGAATATTAAATATTTAGCACTATTACATTTGGAACACCATATGTTTGACAAGATGCCTCATGCCCCATATGCTCTGTGATGAGGACTGAGTCAGTAAATGATGACGATCTTTTGCTATTTTAGTGGCAAGGGTTCAGAATTTCCATTAGTTTTAAAATTTGATGTAGGGAGGGGCAGATTGAACACTGGTCAGTAAAAATCCCCTCAAGTTTCTACCATATTCTTTTTTTTTTTTAACACTGAAAAATGTTTATTGCTTTGACTGAGTTGGCTGAAACAAAGTGGGAGAGATATAAAATGTGAAAATATTCTTAGTAACACAAAGATACACAACTCTTATATTAGTGTGTAATATTAAGTGTCAAATATGTTACATACATTTTGAAGCAAAATTAAAACTATCAGTGTAATTATAAAAATAAATCCACTTTTGGAAATGGAAGGAATTAAACTATTTCCCGTGCTGCTCCTAAGTACAGGCGGCACTTTTCTCATTTTAAAATATTTCTTTACCTGGTGTGGTTATAATATTATTCCAATTTTTAAATGGGCTAAATGTATTGCTTTTCAAAATTCTTTGAATGTTTTCCTTACTCTATATAGTTTATACAGAACCTGAATATATTCTGATAGATCTCTATGAGCATCTGCAGGTGAACAGTTCTTTAAAGCCTGCAGCTCTAACAGTCAGAAGTAGCTAGAGAAACAGTTCAGTTAGTCAGAATGAACCATTCCAGTCCTGAAATTGTCAATCATTTAGTTATGGATTATATTGCCTGTATGTTTTTCCTTTTCCTAAGTAAAGAGGCTAGTTATTTTCTTGCTGTGGGCCCCCTGGATTTCCTTAAACAACTATCTTTTGACATGAAGAATAATTTCGTAAATTATCTCAGCAGGACCTGCTCCCCCGACCAGTTTTTCAAGCACCAGAGGCCATGTTGTGAATGTTAGGAGAAGGTCAGGATACGACCACAAGTTGTATACTGTTGGATATAGATTTTTCTCCAGTTCAAATAGGATGGCGTTACCACCACACACGTACACAGTCACTGCATCCCCTCTGTGAGCATACAACTTCACCATGTTGAGCTCTTCCTTTCCAGGCACTAAGGCAGAGACCTGATCTGTTCCAAGAGTGGGGAAAGCAGTGGTCACATCAGCCCGAAGCTTTATCCTGTCCGACCCCTTGATGGCTGTGTTGGACTTGACCCGAAAGGCCTTGGCAAACATGTCTGCTGGCGTGGCCTGGGGAGGGGAAGGAGAGCACAGGAGCCGGGGCTGTCAGGGAAATGAGAACACGGAGGCTTCCCGACCTGCAGCCCTAGGGGCAGCCATGCTGGGGCCCAGCTGGAAAAGGGGCCTGGCTGGAAACCTGGGCTGCTCGTCTTCACTCGAGTTTCTGCCATATTCTTAAGAACTCATATAATCTTCGTGCCCGAGATTAGGGAGAGGCTGGGTGGTATTCCTCTCATTTTACTGAAAGAGAAAGCTCGGACTGTAAGTTTAGAAGTCTTAGAAGGGATAATTCCAGAAGGTAAAGGTAATACTTGGCTTAAGTCCAAGTATTTTTTCTTAAATGTAACATATTCTTTCCACTGCTTCTCAGGTGTTTGGGTAACTTCTCTTTGGGAAGATGAGGTTTTGGAATAATGAGCTGGATTTCATAATTCTATTTTATTTATTTTTTTAAGTTTATTTATTTTTGTTTTTTAGTAATTTCTACCCGACGTGGGGATTGAATTCACAACCCTGAGATCAAGAGGCCTATGCTCTTCTTTTTTAAGATTTTTTTTTTAATTTATTTATTTGAGAGAATGAGAGAGAGAGAGCGCACATGAGGGAGGAGGGTCAGAGGGAGAAGCAGACTCCCCGCTGAGCAGGGAGCCCGATGCGGGACTCGATCCCGGGACTCCAGGATCATGACCTGAGCTGAAGGCAGTCACTCAACCAACTGAGCCACCCAGGCATCCTGAGGCCTATGCTCTTCTGACTGAGCCAGCCAGGCACCTCCCCTAATTCTGTTTTCTATGATGGTTTAGGATGTCCACTCTCCTGGATTTCCCTTCTGCCTTTTCCCCTTTCCCACACCCAGCTAATGGGAAGTCACCCCCTGTGCCTTAGGTACCCCTTGTGCTCTCCCCACTCCCAAACCCCCAGCCAGCCCAGTTAGAGGAGGAATTATACCAGGACTAGATTGTAGGTGTTGGTTTATAGTCTGCAGGCAGATTGGACCCAGTGCTTTTGATTTTAACTTCCCTATTTCTAAGCATCTGTTTAACCTACCTACATCAGTATCGTTGTCTTTTCTAACTTAAGGACCGTCTGACTCCTACCCAAAGACAAATTCACTTTGGAAATCAACCCCTCTGGGGCAATCGCCTCAAACACCCTTGTGTTTGGGCATTGTATGTCATGTGGCCACTGGACCACTTTCTGATAGTCTGACCTGGAAAATCATAAATGCAAGGACATGCTGAACCCTGATGCCTCCTTCCCCCAGATAGAATTACAGCCCTGGGGTTTTATGTTGGTAGCCAGAAAGAACTAGTGAACTTATCAGTGAGTTTTATTAATAAAAGGAAAAGACCTTTTCTATGTTAGAGCAGTTTGCTTTTTCTAGAAGTACCTTTGGGGAGGACATGGAATGGAATAAAAAAGAATCACAATGATTTTAGGTTTCACTCTGGGGCTGGTGCCAGGAAGCCAGAAAGCATTATGTCCCACCAGCTGCTCCTGCCTTTGAAAGGCTGCTTCCTGCTCTTGGGGACAATTGCTTCACAGATGCTTGTACCTAAGATCAAGAGTGGTACCTAAGATTTAGGACAGCCCTGCACTGAAGAGAAGGATTGTACTGCTGCTTTAGGTCACTGGTCATGAATGTGTCGGCTTAATGAGTCCACTTTTGTTTTTAAAGTCCCAGGGGTATTAAAAAATCAAGACTACTTGGATGCCTGTCTGGGGAGGAGGTATGGGCAAGTAACTTGGCTTTATGGGAAAGGACTTAGCGTACTCAAATTACAAGGAACACAACAGTATCTTAACAGCTTGAAAACTGGGTATTTTGTGGTTCAATTGTGGCCCAAGGTATTAACTTGACAGGTTTGGGGAAATTGTCATATTCCTTCAGCAGAAAGCAGAACTTGGTGTTTAACTAAAATGATTGCTCATAATTGGCTCTGTCTACACCTGATTTCCATTCCTTGGAAGGGATGAGGATTCCTGATAATGACAGGGTGCAATCTTTAAGTCACTTGGGTAACTGGGATGTCCTAATTTTATTGGAGGGAGGAGCAAGCACATGAACTGGTTATCTTGTTTGGGCCAATAGACAGACATAGGAATAAGTGTGGTGAAAAATGCCATTTTATCCTTACCTGAGTTAGGAAAAAAGCAGGAAGATATCCAGGGTAAGACAGTCTTCCTCCTTGGTGGTAGCAAGCTCCTGGGCTTGGTTCAGATGAGGGCAGGAATTAATTAGATTGATAAAGTTTAAGTTCCATCATTAGACAGAGAAGCACTCACTGGAGGCTTCCAGCAGGCAAGGACATCAGAGCTGACAGGAGAGCAGCAGGTTTGGAAGTTTCAAATAGCTCTAGAGACAAGCTGAGAAGAAGACTAGAATGTAAAGATGATGTATAACTTGGAGACATAAAAGCAGTATTGATAAGGACTGATAGTTGGAGCAGACTTTTCTTTTTCATGCATGCTCAAGCAAATGTTGTGTAAAGTTTCAATTGTAATTGTGTTCTATCCATGGAGAGTGATAATGGGGAGTGTCTTAGTCAGCTTGGGCTGCTATAAGAAAACACCTGCTTATGCAGGACACTTAATTCTCACAGTTCTAGAGCCTGGGAAGTTCAAGTTCAAGATGCCGACAGAGTTGGTTCCTGGTGAGAACTCTCTTCTGGGCTTGCAGAGGGCTGCCTTTTCCCTGTGTCCACACGTGGGGGGAGAGAGAGAGCATGTGGGTGCTCTGGTCTCTCTTCCTCATCTTATAAGGACACTAATCCCATCATGGGGTTCCACCATCATGACTTCTTCTAAACCTTATTACCTTCAAAGGTCCCACTTCCAAATACTATCACGTTGGGGGGCAGGGCTTCAACATGTGAATTTGGTGGGTGCTGGGGGACAAACATTCAGTTCATAATAAAGAGTAAGAGTTCTAGTTATCTGTTGCTGTGTAACAAGTTTCCTCAAACACTCAGGGGCTTAAATGAACACAATTTTATCATATGCCAGGATTTTTTGGCTCAGATACTTGAGCAGGGCTCAGTGAGGTGATTCTTCTGTTCCATGTGGTGTTGACTGGGCTCCCTCAGTGGTATTCAGCTAATGGCTGGTTATTCTGGGGGCGTGTGGTGCTCAGAGGGTCCAAGATGTTTTCATTCATATGCCTGGAACCTTAATGAGATGGCTGGAAGGTGGGTCTTGGGGACACCCTCGCTCTGCATGTGGTTTCAGGGCCTCTCCACATGGCCTGTTCAGCTGGGTGTTTGGGCTTCATACAGGGCCTCTTTGGACACCAAGTACAGGTAGAACCACTTACCAAATAAACTGTACAAAAAGGGTTTTGGGGAGAAGTGGTAAGTTTTGGATATGTTGAGTTTGGGATACCTATGAGATGTTGAGGTAGAGATGTTCAGTCTACAGTTGGGAATATGCATCTGAAGCTTAATGAAGAGGTTTAGGCCACAGATGGAGATTTTGGAGCCCATGAGATTTTCACAACCATAAAGCTCTGAGCATAGACTGCAGAGCTGAGGGAAAGAATCTAAAATAAGAGGAGAAACTGAAAGCTAAAGAATATCCTTTTTTAAAAAAAAAAAAAAATGATGTCCAGAAGGTGAAGCCAGCACAGGGGAATGACCAGGAACATACAGAGCAGAAAGAAAAGAATGAGGCAAGAGAGACCTTCTGGAAGCAAGGGTAGCTGTAGACTTAATATAAGGAGAACAGGCTGCAGTGTCAAACATCAAGAAGGAAGGACTATGGAGGACGTTATTGCTCAGGTGCTAAGAGCTTTGATGCCAGGAAGATCAGGCTAAATCCTGGCCCTGCATCTTGCTGGTTGTATGACTTTGAGCAGCCTCCTTAACCTCATTTACTTTATCTGTAAAATGGGATGCTAATAATAATAATAATAATAACTATGCCATAAGATTGTTATTTAAGTGCATTAGTCCATATTATCAACATGTAATGGATCTTTTGCTACAGGCTTTAAAGAGTTTGAAAGGTTTGTGGTTCTGGCAGCTAGACAATCTTTGACCTTACAACAGTTTGGTGATATGAAATTTCTATGGCTTGGACAGCAAATGTTACATAGTGGTAAATTCCTTTGTAACAGGCTTGAGGGAAGCCCATCATTTCTTCTATAACTGCATTTTGGTGTCTTAGTGTATTTGAAAATGAACAGCACTTAGTGTTTTTACAACCTCTATTGCATTTTCAGACGACTACTGGTTTTATCTTTAAGCGTACATTAAGGATTTCTTGGATGTAGAGCAGGGCTTGGCACATGGGTGTTAGGATGGCCCCATTGGTTTAGTAAATAACATTTTATGGGGACACAGCTATTTCTATTCATTTATGTGTTGTCCCTGGCTGCTTTTGTGTTCCAGTGGCAGAGTTGAGTAGTCCTGACAGACCATATGGGCCACAAAACCTTAAATATTTATATTTATAAATATAAATATTTATATATATATAAATATATTTATATTCCTTTTCAGGAAAAAAAAAGTGGTGCTTATGCTTTCTTAGACTTCCTGTTTCCACCTCTGTTTCTTAGGTGTTTCTTTTCCCAGCTGTTACTTCTGTTTTGCTTATCCCCAAGAACCCAGAATGCAGGAGCAGTTATGGTTGAAGGAATAAAAATATTGCACTGAAACAGTGAAGGTTTTCTTGCATGGGTTGACTGCCAGAAGGACAAGAACTTGGGAGTGTGCCTGGCCTATAGATATTTCTGCTGTTGTTGCCATTGGGTTGTAGATTTCACTGAAACTGGAGTGAAAACCATTGGTTACTGGTAGCTAACTAGCTAGGGCCTGGCTCTAACTGGATGATCCAGAACACTGTTAGGTTGCATTCATTTGGATGGTATTCTTCTTTCCTCTGCAGAGGCCAGAGGGTCTAGAAATGGCATAAATTGGCTAGATAATGCAGGGAGACGGAGTTACTCTGGGGCTTTGTCCAGGTGAGATGTGAGAATCAGGCCATCTTTTCAGGGCTAGGATGGGAATTGGTCAGATTGTGGGTCTGGTTACTTCTGAGGGGAAAAACCATCTCCTGTCTGGGAGGTGTATTCATTGTTTAAAGCCCCATTCATTATTTAACACATTTCTCTGGGCCATAGATCATTCTGGTTTGGGCACTGGGTGTTTTGAGAAACATAACAGAGAGGTGTGTAATTTATTCTGTAATCATAGGCTGAATCAATTTCAAAAGAAGCCCAACATTTGAAGATAACCAAGTATGTTATATTGTTTACTTTGGGGAGTGTTCCCCCCCCAACCCGGGCTCAGCAGCTGCCAAATTAAAAAATCAATCTACTTCGTTGCAAATCACCACCTCACACACCCACCTTCCTTCCCCCCCCCCCCCCACCAAACAAGCCAAAATTGGAAAGTACAAAAGAAATGCACCATTTCTATGATGGGGTCGAGAAAAATGATCTCTTAGGGCTAAGTATAGCTGGGCCTAGCAAAATTTAAAAAGAAGCAATTGTTAGTAATGTTTTCATACTTCAGGTTCATACAATGTGGAATGTGAGAGCTGAAGTAATCTTTGGGGTTCTGGAATCTGCCCCACCCCCAAGACCACAGAGAAGGGAATCAGGGCATAGAGGGGTTAGTCAGAGCTCTGCTTTTCACCCTCTTTGTGAGGCTTCATTCACCTTCTCCTCTTTGCTTCAAGGTGCTATCAATCAAAATAAATTTGTTCTAAGAAGTGGCTTGAAATGGTCAGGCTAGATTGTCCAGACTGAAAACTCTGTTAAATTGGGACCTCCCAGAGGGGGATATGCAGGTTACTGGGGTTCAAGCCCACGGCAAAAGGAATAAAACCTCCAAGGGAAGGATTTTAAATACCATGGGGGGAGGGCAGTTTTTGGTGGGGAGTTAGGGAGGCCGTCTTGGCTCTGGTACCCAGAAGTGGATTTGGAGATAAAAATTCCAGTTTTATTAGGAAGTGTTCCCAGGAAAAAGGCTTTCAGGAGCTTGGGGGGATTGGGGCAGGGAAGGGAAGGAGGTCACGCAAGTGTGTGATGTTGAGCAAAGTTGTACAGAGGGTAATTTGGGCTGAAAGCCACAGAGGATTTCTGGAAGAGTGTAGGTCCTGCTTTAGAGTTGTCCTGGCCAAGGGGCGAGAGAGCAGAGGTATTTATCCTCCCACACCTGTCACTTCTTAACCTGACAGTTAAGAGGTGAGTGGGGGAGGCTCATTCTCCATCCTGCATTCTGAGGCAGCCTTCCCCAAAATGATTACTCTGCTGTATAACTAAGGGGAAAAGGGCATCCAGGGGGAATTGGGCAGAGCCCTGCCAGGTTCTCTGCAGACACCTTCCTAAGACTTTCAGATCATGTTATAAACATAACAGGGAGAAAACAGATCAGGGCATGCCTCCTCTGGTTCATCTTACTTCCTATAAGCTCATTAGGTAGAATCGCTCATTGGATTTTAGCTTCTTTTTTTTTTTAAGATTTTTATTTTTTTATTATTTATTTATTTGACAGAGACAGAGACACAGCGAGAGAGGGAACACAAGCAGGGGGAGTGGGAGAGGGAAAAGCAGGCTTCACTGCTGAACAGGGAGCCCGATGCGGGACCCTGGGATCATGACCTGAGCCGAAGGCAGACGCTTAATGACTGAGCCACCCAGGCGCCCAGATTTTAGCTGCTTTAGTCTTTGGAATTCCTATTCTAAATGAAAGTTGAGGAAATGAAGGTTTCAGTTATAGTAAACCAGCTGCAAATTCAGATATTTGGTTGGCAGGCTTTTCTTTCTACCTCTCTTAGGGAATTTCCGTTTCCAGTAAGGAAACAGACTTAAAACAAAACAAAACACAAAACAAAACAAAACAAAAAAAAACAACTACCATATATTCCAAGTAGCAACTGAAAGGAAAATAGCAATGCAGTAAATGTTCTGAGCCTCAGATCTAATTACTAAGCACACAGCATCCTGGTTGTTTCTTTCTCACTGGCGTGTAATCCATCTGTACGTATAGTAACAGCAGGAGTTGTTGGTGTCGTACAGACTTGAATTCATTGCCCAACTCACAACTCTAAAAGGTAGAAGGAAAAAGGGGAGGAGAATTACCTTTCATGTAGAGCAGAAGGCAGATGGGATGGGAGTGTGAGAGGTAGAGAGGGAAAGAGGTGGGCTCACCAAGAGGAGCCATTGCACCAACTTGAGAGTGTCTGAGTGAATGCGAAGAAGATGGGAACAGCTGGTGTTTGAGCTTTAACTAGGCTCTAAGCTCTGTTCTAAGGACTGCTTTAATGCATTAACCTACTTAAACCTCACAATGGTGCTGTAAGTGGGGAAACAGAGGAAGAAACACGCTGGAGGTCACATCACTAGTAAATGGCAGAACTGGGATTTGAACGCAGAGCTGGTGGCTTAGCTGCACTTGGCATCTGCCTGTTATATATGAAATTCTTTGTCTTGAGTCTGAACTACATAAAAATTCACCTTTATCCTCTGAGTAGAGCTTTGCTTCCTTTTTTAAAAATTGAATTTTAATTATTCATGTAATGGGTGAATACATGTGAAAAGTATAAGTTAAAACATCACAGATGAAACAGAAGTCATGGTTTCCTTTGAGTAACAGGATTTCCTGTTTCCAGGAATTTCCTTCTAAATTCCTGTTTTCTCCCTGTTACGTTTATTGTGTATCATTTCAGATCATTAAAAATACATTTAGATGCTTACTATGTATTCTTTGAAAATATAGGGTAGTGTTTTGTACTTTTTACTTAAAAAAGAAAACACTAATTATATGATACATTGTGCAGAGGTTCCCAAACTTTGTTGATTTATGGCTCTCTTAGTATCTTAGTAATTATTTCATGGGGCCCTAGGTCAAAAGTACTTATTTCATGGTGCTCTACCTAATAAGAGTTAGGGACAACAAACTTAGTATTTAGGTCCTAAATAGCTTAGTGGCCATTTAAAACATGACGTACATGAAAATAATGTTTCCAGTTCATTCTTAACCACAATTACCTGGGAACAGGATGTGTGCACCTGTCGGACAGCCCCTGGCTCCTCAGATTCCAGGACCAGATCAGATAGATACTGCCATACTCATTGCCTTGCACACCTCTTTTCGCATGGTACTAGCTTTTTATCACAGCAACCGCTAAAAACCCAGCATTGCAAAAAGTATGACATCAAAAGAAATATATCATGATCTAATGTTAGAGCTGGGAACTTCTTTGAACTGCTAGTTTGCACAGTGGGTATCTGACAGATTTCTAGAATGGCTCCTTTTCCCTGGGGTGCTTCAGTGCATGATTTGAGAACTGTGGCCATAGTTATAAATTTTGCAGTTCACTTTTTTCATCACACAGTGTGTTTTTAGAGATCTAACCATGTTACCCATCAAGATCTACGTCCTATAATACACTGAAGAATCCTCTAGAATATGAACAGATGACAGGTTATTTACCATTTTCCTGATGATGGCCATTAATAGTCTAATGTTTTATAATTTAATATAATCTTGCAGTGAGAATCCTTGTTATGTTCCTCTGTGTTCATGTGGGCAAAATGGGGAATAAGGGAATTGTGGGGCCATAGGCCAGTCAAGAGTTTTAAATTTTAATAAATGCTCACAAACAGAGCTTGACCCTCTCCAAAGAAATGATTTACTATAATCCTTGAAACATGACTAATGCTGGCTTATTTTTCTCAGGGCTCTATACCCCATGACTATCCCACTGCAGAAGAATAGTTGTCCTGGTAGAAAAGTATGTATTGGTCACACTGTACATGTAGGTAATTAAGATACATGAGGTTTGAGAGGCAGGTGTAGGGTGTGAACAGGCCAAGGGGAGGAGGAAGGTCAGAACCCATCAGAAACTGCAGGGTGTATTTGGTAGGACAAGGTGGTCATTCATTTAGAGTAAATAACTTATTTAGGGCACAGATGGCAAATATTTTGCAGGCATACCTTCCATGTTCCCTACCCCTCCATGGCAGACACAGCCAATCCATCATGGCCCTCGTTCTCATTGCGATTTTGATCCTTCTTCACAGCCCTGGGAGATTGCCACCAACTAACTGGTATGGGCATATACAAATGGAACGTACCTGTCATCCCTGGAGGCAGAGAGGAGGAGGAAAGGCAGGTTGAAGTTAGGCAGAGAAGGGCTAAGGAGTTCAAATGATGCCAAGTAAGGAGAACTCGGAAAATGCATTTCAGACTTTATTGGCCAAATGACTAGTGATTCTCCTTTGTGAGACAAGAGCGGTAGGTATTGATCTCAGTTGGTATTTGTTTTCCTGCCTTTGTTCTAAATTATCCTATTTCTAGAAAAATAATTTAATCATCAGAGGCCCCTTTTATTATTCTCCTCCATGGGATATGGTCTGCTAATTAAACTGTACTTATTAAGTAACAGCATCAGCAAACAAACATTTATTGATATTTTTCACATGCCAGGCATGGTTTAAGTGTCTCATGTTTATTAACTTTTTATTAACTTCTAAAATCCTTGCAACAACCATGCAAAGTAGGTATTACTGCTATTCCCATATGATAGTTGCGGAAATTGAGAGCGAGGTTAAACATTTTGTACATGGTTATACAGCTAGTAAGTGGCCCATTAATGTTTTTCCACTGTTCAGTGATAACTGTGTAAATGCCAAGCATTGCTTCTGACTAGAAGGAGATAACCAAAAGTAGAATGATGGTCTCCAAAGGCCTGGAGAAAGGGGGCTGCAGAGTGACTGTTACTTAGGGCTAGAGTTTCATTTTTACAAGGTGAAAGTGCCCTGGAGAAGGATGGTGGTGATGGTTGCACACCACTTTGAATGCATTTAATACCAGTGAACTGTACACTTAAAAAGGTTAGGATGGTGAATTTGATGTTGTGTATGTTACCACAATTAAAAAAAATGAAAAAGGGAGGAAAAACCAGGTTCTCAAAATGAACAGACCTAATTTTGATCAGAAGCAAAGAAACTTGCCGTGTCCATTTGTGCAATACATCAGAGGTAAATGTATGGTTTTCTGTCCAACTCTTCATGACATTGACATGGTTAAAAAATACCCTATTCTTGCTTTAGAAGACTGTAGCGATCTGACACCCTGGATTGGAAACTCTTGATTTGACCACTCCATTTTTCAGCTCCTGGGGAAAGAAGGAATGTCGAGAATAATGTTTTAGAGCAGACTGATCTTTGGAGAGACCACATGGCCAAGGTGGAGGGCCTGTGCTCTGGAATCGCACTGTGCGCTGGTTTCACCACTTAATCTCTGGATGACCTTAGGCTAGTTGTCTAATGTCCTGAGCCTCCTAATTTCTCATCTGTAAATGGGGTGGTAGTGATGGCCCATGGAAATGCTTAGAGTAGCACCTGGCATTTAGGAAGCACTCAGCATAGGCTAGCTCTTCTTAGACTTTATGGTTATGCATTTATATCAAATGGTAGGGACATTACAGAAGTCTGAGGCTTAGGCGGATGACACAAATGGGGTATAAGCCTCAAGGGATGGTAAGCATCCTCCTTTCCTCTCTAGTATTGAACGTGAGGGTGCCTGGTGAGGGCTCTCTGACCTCCCTGATGGATACCAACGGCATTCCTATTGTCTTTAAAAACTGCAGGTGTATAGAGCGATGCTTCCTGACATGCCCTGAGTGGCTTCAACAACGTCAATGGTTAGGGATATCAAAAGCTGCCTGGCTCTCAGCATGTTGGAATGACCTCCACTCACAGTGTGGAGCGAGTGGCTGCTGGGATCAGCATGTATCTGCTTCGAATACCTGTCACTAACACCATTTTGAGCTACCCAGGTCTTTGGGCTTCTTTGTTTTGTGATAGAGCTGGTTTTTCTTCTAGACGATCTCAATCCTCTGAAGTAAGATATTTATCACTTGTTCCTCCCTACTATAAAAGAAGAATTGCCTCTGTGTGATGGGGCTCATGCTGGCTTGGCCCCCTGTTCACCTGACAGGGGCTACCTGGCAGGGGGATGGGGTGCTGAAGCTGTCTTGGACTGTGACTCTTTGAGGTCGTGGATGTCCAAGTCTTTAGCCATTTGTGGCTTGCCCAGAGCAATGGAACTCCACCTCCTAGGGTCCACTAGAGCCACGAGAATATCCCACTGAAGTGCATGTTCTCTCCCTAGTTCTTCTCTCTTAGTAGGACTCAAATACTACTCTGTTAATTCTCAGTAATTTATAACCTTGCCTGTTGTATTTTCATTATGGAATTGTTTGTGTTGATCTTTGGAAGGTGGAACCTTGAGGAAATATTTATGGGAACCAAGACTGTACTTTGTTTGAAAAAGACTACATTAAATTTCTCTTAGTTATTAAGTATGCATCCTATGGTTCAACCATTTGACCTATAATCTCTCTCTCTTTTTTTTTTTCTTCTCCCTAGCACTGGCTTGAGCCTAATAAGTCCATCTCCAAGCAAATGAAATGTAAGTGTCAATCTGTGGTTTCACTTTTGCTATGAACTGTCCAAAGATAGGTTCTGTTTCTCGACCAAGTTTCTCCTTCCAGGGAAGAAATGGCTGTGGAGTTGAAGATCTGTGGGTGGGGGCTTCTCTCTCTCCTGTTGGTTGCTGTGTGACTTCTCTTTGCTGGACTTCGTCTTCCCTGTAGTCACTCTTCCCGTCACCTTACCTTCAGAGTTCATATTCGAACAGGAACATTGGAATTAGATGATTAAGTATCAGTTAAACATAACCACCAGGTGCCTGGTTTCTTTGGATTGTGGGGGTTGCTAGTAAGTGGTTCAGGGTGGAAGGTGCAGTCCTGCGGGGATGAGAAAAGTGGGTGTATTTTGAAACTAAACTCTTGCTGCTAACTTTACTGAAGATTGTTTTATTCTTTTCTATACTTCAGACTCCCTACAATAATTTCTTCCCCCTGAGTAATTGTTTTCAAGCCCTTGTGTTCTGAACTGCCTTTTTTTTTTTTTTTTTTTAAATTGATGAGCTCTTGGGGAAATTGCCTTGGGAAACATCTTTTTAGAACATCTGGTCATCCACTTTGGGTGTTGTGAGGAGGGTGTTGACCGGGTCCTTGATGGCATGGTGTTTTGTCTTGGTCATCCGTGCTAGGCTGTAGTCAGCCTGCTTTTATTTATGATTTGGAGCAGGGCTTCTGAAATGCACTTCAGAAATTCATTGCCTGCCCTGAAATCCATTTATCCCTCCATGTCAACTTTTCCAGGGCTCTGAAATGTAGGCGATAAATCAGTTTCTCATCGGAAATCAGTTTAGCGCATATTATGTCACTTATCATTATTCAAGGGATTCTTTCCTTTTTCAAATACAAAGAAATTATTCTGGGCAGGGTTTTTAAGTGGGAAAAGTAAGAAACTGAACATGGATGGCAAACTCGCAACCAGTACATCTATTCCTTAACCCTCCTTTTTCCTCCCTCCTGTTCCCTCCCCCCTGATCCCTCCTTCCCTTTGTCCCTTCTCATTCCTCTTCCTTCCCTCCCCCATCTGTCTGGAACAAACTCTGTCTGATCAGTGCAGGAAAGACAGCCAGGTTGTTCTGGGGAAGGCTGATGCCCATGGCTGCTGGGAGCCATGGCTGATGCAGGAAGCTGACAGGAAAGTTGTATGAGGCGAAAACAGGAGCAGCAGTGGACATGCGATGTCCAAAGGGGTCAGTTTGTTGGGGTGCAGCTGGAATAGAATCGGAATAAGCATCCAAGAAGAAATAGGAGGACAGAGGTATCAAGAAGCTCTATATAGAATGATATGAAGGATAAGAATGAATTAGCATGTCTGGAAAAAAAAAATTCCTGGAGCACCTGCGTAGCTAACTCAGATTAAGCATCTGACTCTTGATTTCTGCTCAGGCTATAATCTTGAGGTCCTGGGATTGAGCCCATGTGGGGCTCCTTACTCAATGGGGAATCTGTTTGAGATTCTAAGATAACTAAATGAAAAAGAGTCTTTAAAAAATTGCTGATACCTAGCTTTTATCCCTTAGCTACTAAGTTTTGATATTTTTATGTGTTTTAAAATGTTCAAACAATTTCCCAGGAAGCTTATTTATAGTAAACGGTTCTTTGACTTTGGTTCTTAAATGCCATGCAATATTTTCCTTAGGCTACACATATTTTTAAAATATAAATTTATCTCTAAAGTCGGATGCCTTTCAACACTTAATAGAAGAAACAACTTTTTTTTAAATAGAAGAAACAACTTTTAATTTGCAAAGAATTTGCTGCTTAAGAGCTTTGTCTCCATGCTAAGTAAATCTGAACAACTAATTGAAAATTTACAAGGTTTGGTAAAAGTGTTTTAAGGATTGACATTTGACTGCTGGCCAATGTCAATCTAATAACAAATGAAATCTGAATCAGGAAAGAAGAACTCTATAAAATTCAGTTTCTAAACCAGACCAGCTGACTCCCTGATTCTAGGAACTGGTAAAGGTCTTATCTATCACCCAGTCTGCTGTTGTATTTTTGAGGACATTACTAAATAAGAAATCGTGTAATTTTCCCAAGATCACAAATCTAGTTTTGTTGTTGATGATGGCGTCTTTTAGTATCAACACTTTCTGTATTCTTATATGTATATCCTGGAAATATTAACTTTACCATAAATTCAAAAAAATGTTAAACTAGGACTTGTATATTATTAACCCAGAGAAACTGGGTTCAACTTCTGGGACTCATCCATGAATCTATCAAAAGGATCTGGTTGCAGGTGTTCCAGGCAACTTTCTTCTTGGGTATGTGTATAACTTTAATCCTGTGATTGTCTTTGAGTAGCCAATGAGGGCAAAATTTTTTTGAGGAATGGTTTGATGGCAGACTTTCAGGTTCTTTACCCTGTCCCTATTAAGATCTCTTTAACTATGGGTGTTCTCAGGAATGGTATTTTCCAGGGTTGGCTGAAGGTCAGCTGCCCTGATTAACAAACACTCTACAAAGACATTATTATCTTATTAGGATTTTTAAAGATAGTTAATTTTTATTTATTTTACTTGTTTAAAAATTTTCCCTTTTTAATGAGATATAATTGGCATATAACATTATATAAGTTTAAGATATGTAACATAATAATTTAATATATGTATATATTGCAAAAATGATCACCATAGTAAGATTAGTTAACATCCATTACCTCACATAGACATTCACACCTCATATATTAAAACAGGTTTTAAATAATGTCCAGGATTTTTCTTAGTCTGTGTTTTCATTTTAAATTCTTCTGAACTATTTCCTTTCTCTTCCCCCATATATCTCCAGGCCCACTCCAAAGAAATAACTGTTAACAGTATTTTATATAGCCTTCTGGAATTTCTTATGTATATATAAACGCCCCCATCATATATATGACCTTTTATAAACAGAAATGAGATCAATCTCTGTTTTTCTTCACCTTATTTTTTAAATAGCTTTAGAGATTTTAATATCAGTGATTGATGACTGACTTCATTTAATTTATTAATTTTTATTACTTTTTAAAAGATTTTATTTATTTGAAAGAGAGAGTGAGTGAGTGAGAGAGAGCGTGAGCCAGGGAGGAGTAGAGGGAGAGGGTGAGACAGACTCCCCACTGAGCGGGGAGCCCGAGGCAGGGCTCAGTCCCAGAACTCTGGGATCACGACCTGAGCCAAAGGCAGGTGCCCAACTGACTAAGCCACCCAGGTGCCCCAATTGACTTTCTGACAATTACATGAATATGTAACAGACATCAAAATATTTTCTAGTAATTTGCAATTATGCATTATGCTGCGATAAACACACTTGTATGTACTTTCTTGCATGTTTACAAGTGCATCTGTACTAGAAATTCCTTTTAGAAATGAAATTGTTGGATCAAAAGGTATACATTTTATATTTTCTTAGTGGTAAATATCCATTTAAGACCTTATAGTAATTTATCCCCAATAATGTTATGTGAGAGTGTTTCCCCCAAATCTTGTTGAAAATAGGTAGAATCAAACTTATTTTTATGGTGACTTCAAATGTATTAAGGAAGAGAAATATTTAATTGAGAGAATAATTAATTGGACAGTTACTTAATTGGGTATACATTCTATTTTATTTTTAAAAAGATTTTATTTAGAGAGAGCACAGCTGTGGGGAGGGGCAGAGGGAGAAGGAAAGAGAGCATCTCAAGCAGACTCCGTGCTGAGCACAGAGCCAATGTGGGGCTCGATCTCATGACCTCGAGATCATGACCTGAGCCAAAATCAAGAGTCAAATGTTCAGCCAACTGAGCCACCCAGGTGCTCCTTGAGTGTACATTTCAAAGCTGAAAGACTTCTTAAACCAAAGTCTTATTTCTCCTCTGAACTTAAATTTTATTTTTTAAATGAACATATAGTAAAATTGACTTTATTTTGGTGTATACTTCTGTAAATTTTAACAAATAGGTTTGTATAACCTCCAGTACAATCAGGATAGAGAATAAATCCATCACCCCAAAAGCCTCCCTTGTATTCCCTTTTATAGTCATGTATCCCTGCCTCTCAGCACTAGCAACCCCTGACTTGTTCTGTCAATATAGTGTGTGTCCTTTTAGAATGTCCTATAAATGGAATGATATAGAATATAATATTTTGAGACTTTTTAAATCAGCCTTAGTAACTCTGAAATTCAGCCAAGCTGCTATGTTTGTCAATACATGATACAGAAGATTATTAAAAGTAAATTTGGTCTTTGAAAATATCAAGAAAGTGATGAACCTCTAGCAAGACCGATAAAGAAAAAAGAAGACACAGGTTACCAATATCAGGAACGAAAGAGACTATCACTACAGACCCCACAGAACAATCCTAGATATGTAAGTTTGACAGCTTAGATGAAATGGGCTCATTTCTCAAAAACCATGAATTACCAAAACTCACCCAATATGAAATACATAACATGAGTAGTTGTATGATTATCAAAGAAAATAGGTTAAACTTCCAGATAAGAAAATCCCTAGCCCATTTGCTGTTGCTCTGTTGCTATAGAACCCCCTTTGCTTTAACCAGGAGCTTCTCCTGGAGCTTTCCCCCTCCATGGTGATGTCCTCCCAGTATCTGAGTTCTGTCCAAGGGATACCAGAGGGAAAAACGTGGAGAACCCAACACCAGTTCAGGGGTCTTGTGAATTATTCTCCTTTCCCACTCTGCCTGCTATTGTTTACTTTCCAGAGTCCTTAAATAGCTGCTGCACACATTCTCTCTGTGCGTTATAGCTGCATTCAGTGGGAGAGGTGGGGCAGGGTGTGATTAGTCAGTACTTGCTGGAATTGGAACCTTCAAATCAAACTTTTTATCATTCCTTGTTGACTAGGTTAAAATGCAGATAGCTACATGATTTGGGCAGTGTTGAGGGGAATATCTTCCTCGTCTCCCTATTCCATCATTGCATGCCTATAGGCACAAATGTGGACTGAGCTTTGATCTTTTCCTTTTCAGAGTATTCAGATAGTAGGTTGTCTGCGAACAAAGTGTTAAATGAAGTGCGTATGTTGGATATTAGATTTTCAGAGTCTTTGTTTTCCATGTAGGAGTAGTGAGTGTTTGCACTTAACAACGTATAGCTTTTAGCCTTGTTCCCTAACTGTGGGATGTAGCTTAGTGTGTCTACATGTACTGGCACACATCAAAAGAACAAAAATTTCATGTCTTGCAGGATCTGTGTAACCACACAAACTGTATTAGCGTGAAGAGGTTTAAAAATGTTGCACATTATAACTCAGATGTGCATAAGTGTGACATTATTTCCCCATGACTGAATTCAGTTTTCTGTGAGCTTCTTTCCTCTGGGGGCAAAAAAGTTCAATCTTGGCACTTTAGGATAATTCAAGATCTGCCAGTTTAGAATTTGATCTTTTTCAGGAAATTACTCAGTGAATTCATTGTTTAAACATGAACCCTTGAAAGTGCATACTTATATGTTGGGGTATTTTTCCCACACCAAGAGCTTTTCCTCCTTCTCCATTCCAGGAATGGCCTCTTGAGGCAGGGGACGCTTCTGTACCATTATGGCAGCAAAAATGATGTCTCTCTTGTGCCTGGTCCTCTGAGTCTTCCTCTGGCCGGTCTTAGGCGATTTGGCTTTTGGTTGCTGACGTCTTTTCCCCACTATATCCTCTCTGGAAGTCACTGGTCCCACCTGGCCTTTCAGTATGCACTGACACGTGCTGCTGGGACCTCTGCTCCTTGTCTTGCCCTGCGGGTCTGCAGACTGTGCCCCCTGGTGGTCCCCATTCTAGGTGTCTTTCACTTGTTGGCTCTCAGCGCTGCTCAGCCCCTTTTGTGCCCTGCTTCAGCCTTGGGAAAACTTATGTACCCTAAGTAAGGCTCCTTCTCTGCTTAAACACAGTGTGGGGCCATTTCTTCTGTGTTCTCCAAAGTCCTAACAGAACACTTCCCCAAACTGTTCTGGGATTTCTTTGTCTTGCTTGTATGCTTCACTCTGTTCAGCCAAGCTAGGGTGTTGAGGGGTGCTGGTTGCCCTTTCATAGCTTCAGATAGCATTTTAAATGTGGTTTTGTCCTCTCTGGGTCTCTCCAAGCTCTCTACTTGCCTTCCTTCCCCGCCCCTTACCCACAGTTAGTAATGGCTTTTATCCTTGGATGCAAGATTAATATCCTAAAATGATACTTATACACAAGCAGCAACTATTTCTGAAATGTAATGGAAGAAAGGGCTATCACCTACAATAGAAATAACAAGTAAAAACAAATTTCTCAAATATAACAAGAAATGTGCAAAACTATGAAATTATACTGTGGAGTTACTGTAGATTAAAAAGACTTCAATAAATGGAGACTTCTTATGTTTTCATTTAATATTGTTAAAGTCAATTTTTTACAAATTAATATATACATTCAAATAATTTTCAAATAAAAATGTCAGTGGGATTCTTTATGGCATTTAACACACTGATTCTAAGGCTCATTTGGAAAAGAAAATGCTCCAGAACAGCCAATAAATATGTGGAAAAGAACAATGATAGGGTAGGGTCCTTGTTTTATTAAGTAGCAAATCAAGGCATATGAGCTATAATAATTGAGTCCTTGTCGACTAGGTTAAAATGCAGGTAGGCTACATGATTTGGGCAGTGTTGAGCCATTTGGGAGGGAAATTTGTTTTTCTAAAGTAAAAATGCCTGTGTCCCTTCACATGCTAAGGGCAGACAATCTGCTGGGTATAATTGAAGAACGGTAACAAAAGGATGGTAATTTAACCTTTGGATTCTTTTTAGTTCTTGCATTTTTGTTGAAGTGCTCAAAAAAGTAGCTGGAAGGTAATATAAAACTTATGTTTGAGATGATATGATTACATTTTTGTTGTTGAATTTAAATTCTCTCTAAAGTTACCAGCCATCGCTCATTTGGACTCATCTTATTAGTTTTAACTTTTTCTCCATGTAGAATAACCTACTTTATATGTGAGATTTTGAAATTTAATTTTGCACTGTGCAATTATATGCTTCATGGGTTAGTTTAGAATGATTAACAATATTCAACATCAGAATTTATGAGATTGGTGAATTCAGAGAAAGTGTTTAGGAAACAAAGTATAAATCAGAAGTAAAAGTGTAGATGTGTTTTTAAAAAAATGCCTATGTCTCTCGATCCAACAAGCTCATGTCTATGAATCTATTGAAAGTGAAATTTAAGAAAAAGAAGATAGTAGGAAGGGAAAAATGAAGGTGGGGAATCGGAGGGAGAGAGGAACCATGAGAGACGATGGACTCTGAGAAACAAACTGAGGGTTCTAGAGGGGAGGGGGTGGGGGGATGGGTTAGCCTGGTGATGGGTATTAAAGAGGGCACGTTCTGAATGGAAAAAAAAAAAAGTACGTACATACACATACAATTAAGTATATCTGTGTAATCCAGGTAAAAATGAAGATTTAGCCATATCTGAATTGGAATGAGGTAGAAAATGGTCCGTTTTTCCCATCCTGACCTCATTCTTATAATTTATCAGATTCCCTTTGGTATTATCTTTTATAAGTTATATTTTCTCAACCCATTCTTCCATCCTTCTCTGCTTCCCTCCTTTCATTTTTTCTCCCTTTCCTTCTTCCATTTCTTTTTTCCTTCCTTCTTCATTACTTATTTCACTTGTGCTCTGTAAACATTTATGAGACCAAAGCCATGAACCATGTTATAGGCCCTTAGGAAATACACAGTTTAACAACAAGAGGAGCTTAGGTGTTTCAGTTTCAAAGGGCTCCTAGTTGCAGTTTATTTGTGTGAAAGTTGGGCAAAACACTTTTTTTCGGGGCACCTGTGGTGGCTCAGTCGGTTAAGAGACAGACATAGACTCTTGGTTTCCGCTCAAGTCATGATCTCAGGGTTGTGAGATTGAGCCCCATGTCTGGCTCATGCTGGGGCTGAATCCTGCTTGAGATTCTCTCTCTCCCTCTCGCTCTGCTCCTCCCTTTGCTTGTGCTCCTGCTCTCTCTCTCTCTCTCTCTCAAATAAATAAATAGATCTTTAAAAAAAACACTTTTTTTTTTCCTCTTTTGGATATTATGAGGTTTTGATGGTCTCCAAAGCCCCTTAAAGTTTCAAAAACAAAAATAATTTTAAAATAATTTTATGTTTGCAATCTAAGTAAGAATAAATAGACAACAAGAAATGTTAGAGGAGGAAAAAGAAATGTCAGCAATGTAAGTATTTACATATAAGGCCTGGTTAATAAATGGTTGATAAAATATTTTTCTATCAGTGCAAATGATTAAGCCAAGGGCGGTAGGTGCTATCAGTAAATTTGAATGAAGAACTGCGGTGAATGTGTAAAGGTGGACATATTAAGAATGGACAATAGAGATTTGCCTGAAATATTTCCTACGAGCTCTATTACTGGATTATTAGAAACCCTATCTTGGTTTCTCATAGGTCTGGTTTCACCTACAAGTCAGTCCTATTCTTAGTTTGTTCATTCATACATTATTCTGACATAAAAGTGACAGACATTTATAGGTTATTTATACTAATATATCTCTGCAGCCATTTTCCCAAATATCCTTGAATTACCCTAAACTATTATTGGAAATATTTTTGTGAATAAAACTTAATTTAGGAAAACACTTCAAAGTTTACATTGATTGTAGAATTGAGTGCTGCTTTATTTCCATAAAGCATATCAACTAAAATATGGAAATATAGACTTTTTGTCTTTGCACTATGAAATATGATTGACAAATGCAAGATTCTTTCATAAGGGGCAGTTCACTTGTTATTGGGACTGGTATTCTACATATATAGACATATATGTAGATATATGTCTACATATGTTTACATATATATCTACACATGTATCTACATATTATATATATCTACATATTGGAGATATATATATGTATGTCTATATATAACATAAAAAGTTAAGATGTTTTATTTAATGATAAATTATCTTTTTTTACTATTTTTTTTTTACTGTTCAAGAAAACATTCTTATTGCATGAGGTATTATTATTAATTTTGAAATAACTTATTTCTCCACAAAGTGTTCTAGGGTTTGCACACAATTTGTGCTTATTATCGTCTTCACCTGAAATTTCATGTTATTAGCTGACCCTCAAATCAGGGGATTCTAAGGGATCAATTGCATTTGCTTTTTTTTGTCAAGACAAATAATGCTAAGGGCCTGGTTTATTAATAATGGAAGAGACTAAGAACCAGTACATGGATATTTGTAATTGTAAGTTTCACAATACTTCTTTTTTAAAAAATTGTGTTATATGGCATAGCATGTATTTAGTTTGAAAGTGAATGTTCCATGATTCATTGTTTGCGTATAACACAAAAACTAATGATATAATATATGGTGATTAACATAACATAATAAAATTAAAAAGAAAGGAAAAAAAGTGAAATTTATCCAAGCACAGGTTTATATTATGCAAGGTATATATTGCAGCATTGCTTATAACACTGAGAATTGGAAGAAATAAAAAGCCTCTAATTCTGGCAGGGCTAAATTATGTGGGCTACATACAGTCATTAAAAGGAACAAGGCAGAGCTATATAGTATTGACACTGAAAGATTTTAGATGTATCCTGGAGTTAAGAAAGCAAGTAAAAGTTTCACATATCAGATGATCCATATATATGAAAATAGATTATTTTAGTGCAGAGGATGGTTGCAAAGATGTGTACTAACTGGTTCCCTCAGGGGAAGGGAGTAGGGGAGACGGAGGTGAGAACACACATTACATTTATTATATTATATGGTTATATTTTATTATGTAGTCATATTTTACTCAGATCTTTCACAATGAGAATATTTTCCTAGATCACTTGGTAATAAAGAGAAAACAAAAGGAGAGAGAGCTTTTTTTTAAAAGATTTTATTCATGAGAGACAGAGAGAGGGAGAGGCAGAGGAGAAGCTGGCTCCCCACGGAGCAGGGAGCCCGATGTGGGACTCGATCCCATGACCTGAGCCGAAGGCAGACGCTTAACCTACTGAGCCACCCAAGCGCCCCAGGAGAGAAAGATTTATGTCAAAACTGAGAAAGAGAGGGAGAGGGAAAGTAGGGGAGAGAGGAAGGGAGAAATCAAAGTGCATTATACATTAAGAATGTACTATAAAAATACAGACCTAGATGAAAGAAGACCCACTTCCAGAGAGGTTTTCTGCTTAATCCTGGCTGGTACCTGATTAGCCCAGCAGGGTAGTTAAGATCAGCTTCTTGCTCTATTTATCAGACACTGATGCTGCCAAGCACCCTGAAGGGACAGGGGCGCTTGAAGATGGCTTCGGCTTGCAAATCAGGGTGGAGAGGACCCCAGCTTCTGCATAATACATGGTGCAACTCAGCCATAGAGCACCATTGGGTCAAGTTGCTGGCTGGCGTTTGTAGTGCTCCCCCCCCTAAAGTTCTGATGGCTCCGCCTGGAAGCCTGGGGTGGCCCATAATTTCTGTCTCTGATGGTGCTATTTGTGAAACGTGTTTATGTGGCTTCCCTTTGCTTTCCAGCACCGCTTGAAGCTAATCTAATGAACAGTCCCCTTGCTGCTGAGAAATTTCATCAATGGAGAACATATCTTCTGTAGGATACGGGGAGCGTACCAGGAACCTGGCTTTTGCTCCGGTGTAAGGAACAGAAGGAGAAAAGCCACGGGTCCCCTACCTATTCATGAGGCCAGTTAGGATGCCTGCCTTCCACTGCTTTTGTTCTTCCAAGGACTCCTTTTGCTGAGGGATTAGTTTCCTCAAGGGCCGCCATAACAAAACTACCCATGCTGAGGGGCTTAAACAACAGAAATCTCTTCTCTCGCAGTTGTGGAGACTAGACTAGACCTTGAATGCAAGGTATCAGCAGGGCCATGCTCCCCCCCCCCACCTACCCCCCGAAGGCTCTAGGGGAGAACCCTTTCTTGCCTCTTCCAGCTCTTAGTGGTTGCTGGCTGTCCTTGGCATTCCTTCCTTGGCCCATGGCTATATCATTCCAATCCTTGTCTTGATGTTCACATCACCTTCTCCCTGTGTTTCTCTGTGTCTGTGTCCAAGTCTCTTCTTTCTCTTAGAAAGATACCAGGCCTTGGCTTTAGGGCTCACCCTAACCCAGTATGACTTGATGTTAATCACATCTGCAAAGACCTTATTTCCAAATAGGGTTACATGCTGATGTTCTAGGGGGGTAGGAATTTCCAGGGAACACTACCCAGCCCACTGCACCAAGTGACCTCCATTCAGATCTCCCACATCTTTGAATATTTCTGTTTATTCTTTTTTTTTAAAGATTTTATTTATTTGAGAGAGAGAATGAGATAGAGAGAGAGCATGAGAGGGGAGAGGGTCAGAGGGAGAAGCAGACTCCCCGCCGAGCAGGGAGCCCGATGCGGGACCCGATCCCAGGACTCCAGGATCATGACCTGAGCCGAAGGCAGTCGCTTAACCAACTGAGCCACCCAGGCGCCCTATTTCTGTTTATTCTTTTGGTTACCTTCATTCCTTTGCTTTGTGGCTCATTTCTTTGCTTTGTGTATATGTTCTTTTTTTGTGGAACTTGATCATATGCTTTTTTTTTTTTTTTTTGGAAGGGAAACAGATTTTTTTTTTATTTTATTCTGTTACGTTAGTCATCATACAGTATATGATTAGTTTTTGATGTAGTGTTCCATGATTCAGTGTTTGCGTTCTGATAGTAAAACTTTACGCATTTTACTTCTCCAAGCCCCCATAGTGATAGTAACCCCATCTCTGACCTGTTGGGGCAGCCTGTCCCATTGACCTCACTCATATACTTGTCTAGTCCTATCTCCAGTGTTTAGTTTGGAAGATTTTTCCCCCTGGCCCATGACTTAGGACGGGGCTGTGCATGTAATCCGTTCCCAGTCAATGCTAGTGTACTAGAATCAGAATGTTCCTTTTAGGGAGTAGGTAAAAGAAGTTTAACTACCATGTTCTTTAAAAACAAATCAAAACACACAACTGACCAAAGCCCATTGCATAGATCAAGTAACTGTAAGTCCCCAGCTGTTGTGGTTTAGTTTTGGCTGGTTTCATTCTTTCTAGTTTGCCTCATTCCATTGCTTCTTTCCAGCTTTGGAAGCCACCTTCTATTACTTTAGCGATAACTCAGTAGGTTTGGCAAGGCATCTCTTTTTCTTCCAGGTACAACTGTTTCATCGAAAATTTCCATGTTTAAACCTTGTATCAGAAAGTCCATGCAGTTCAGATCTATAAATGGTTTCCATGTTGCATTCTTTTTGTTTTTCCAATATGGAAAAAATTAACGGTAACGATAGGTAATGACCGAAAAACCCTGAACTTTATGGGGTGCAATTCTAAATGGCATGCACATTTGATAAGCCCCAGATTTATACTTTTTACCCTTTTCCTTATGTTAAGGTTGGTGGCAACACTGATGTCTTTTTGATTGGGTACTATGGTGGGTTCTTGGGCTTCAGGGGGGACCCAACACTCTTCCTGGTTGGAAGGAGTGTGATGGGATATTGAAGAAAACAGAAGGAAAAGAGCATCTCCCATATGTAGTTGGGGTACACTCCTAGGGGCTCCCTTCAGGAGCACCCATGTTGTTTCATGATGGACCACGTGATTCAAAACTACAGGTTGTGTTGGTAGTCTAAATGTCTGAATGATAACCGCAATGGACCGAGAGATTCCATGCTTGGTGTATGAGCACTGGAGGTGATTCAAATATGGGTCAAGTGGGTAGTTTATTCATGTTTCCCTTTGGTTGGAAAACCTTTCTAATGCCTCATTTTTGGATGCGATTTTATAGTATAAAGTCGTAGGATGAAGTTACATAAGCAATTGAATTTGGCTGTTATAATTATCATTATTACTAGTTGAGTCACACCTACCAACATGACCCCTGAGGGTGTAGTTATACAACATCTGTAGCAAGCAGGCACCCGGATCTCCTGTCCTCAGTTTCATGTACTTTTGCTAACTTTCTTTTCTTTTTTTTTTTTTTTTTGGCTAAAATTCTCAGGTCATTGTACCCTACGCTCAGGGAGCAAAATGGGAAACCAAAAAATTCATTTGACTTGCTTTATTGAGATACATGCTTTATTGTGATGGTCTAGGACCGACTCCACAATATCTCTGAGGTCTGCTTCTATAGGGCTAGGTCAAGTCGAAGGGCTCTCCCTCATCCCCATCAGTTTCTTTTTTGCCTTCTAGAGTAGGAACAACTCCTATGGGTTGAGTACTTAGGTCTCAGGCAGTCTGCTGGGTGCTTTAAGTCATTAACTCATTTCATCTTCATCATTGGCTCTATATCAGGGGTCAGTGAACTATGGCCCCTGGGCCAAAAGCAGCCTACCGTCTATCTGTTTTTGTATGGCCTATAGGCTAGAAGTAGGTGTCCTAGTTTTAAATGGATAGGAGGAAGAAAAACAAAAGACAAGATTTTGTGAGGTATGCAGATGATATGAAATGAGATTTCCATGTCCTATTGGAACACAGCCATGCCCTATGTCTTGTCTGTGGTTGCTTTTGCACTACCACCAGCTAAGTGTAGTAGTTGAGACAGAGACCTTGAGGACTGTAAAGTCAAAAGTATTTACTCTCTGGTCCCTTACAGAGATAGTTCGCTGATCTCTACTCTAGGCAATTGGTTCCATTATTATCCCCATTTTACAGAGGAGGAAATGGAAGCTGAGAGTTTTCAGTTTGGCCATAGCAATTTGTCCAAATGCTGAACTTGAGGTTAGAAGTGTCGGACCTCAAAGTCCTTATTAGAGCTTCTCCTGAACAGCACAGCCAGCCAGAGGATTCTGAGAACGTGTTTGTGAGACAGTGACTGCGCGATCCAGGATCCCCTGCGAAGTTCTCAGTGCATGCATGTGTGGGTGAGCCTGTGTGTATGCTTCCAACCCAAGAGAACTATAACAGGAGGAAGATGAATTAAATACAATGAAAAAAAAACCACACCCTCTCTGCTTTGGAAGTAGAGACAACACAGTGCCAGTAGCATCTTAGAAGCTGCTGGTTGTCCTTTCCGTAGAAGAGTGACGGAAGGATTATCACTCCCAATGATGATGATAGTAACAGTTGTCGCTGAATGATCGTAATCGTTTCCAACGAGAATAGAGCAGTCCTTAAGAGAGCAGTTCTCTGGCTGGCTCGTTAAAACATATCCCAAGAGTTATAGTTTGTTGAATGAGTGAGTAATAAGCTGCCCTTTTGGTACCCAAGTGTCATTTTGCGCATGTGCAGAGTTTGTGCTCCCGAGCACTTTCATCCTGGAAAAAGCAGCACCGATGAAAAACATCAGTGTCACACATGTTGCATGTGTCATGCATGTTGCATGCACAATGGAGTGGGGTGTGCCCCTCGGTTCTCACTGTGAAGCCCCCGCCTCCTCCCTGAAAGACATGGGAGGGACACTGTTCATTTGGTTAGGAATAAAAAATGGCAGGGAGCTGTAAAGGCCGGGAGCCCTGATGACTGCTTGGGGCCCTTTGGAAAACAAACCTCATATTTGCAGGGTTCTAGAGGTTTTGCTGGCATCAACAAACCCTTTGCTGTGTTTCTCCAGAGTCTTAAAATCTGACAATGGAACATTGTTCCCCCCAGTGGACTCCTAGAGGACGGAGGCACAGGAGAGCAGTAGTCCAGGTATAGACCTTGCCCTAACATCTGCTGGAGGCATTGGCTCTAAGCTTCAACTGCAGTTTAAAGGAATTTAGGGAGGGGCGCCTGGGTGGCTGAGTTGGTTAAACTTCTGTCTTGGTTAAGGCTCAGGTCATGATCTCTGGTTATGGGATCAAGCCCCATGGCCCCACGTTGGGCTCTGCGCTCACAGTTTCAGATATTCTCTCTGCCCCTCCAACCCTGCTCACATATGTGCTCTCTCTCTCTGTCAAATAAATAAGATCTTTTTTTAAAGATCTTATTTATTTGATAGAGCACAAGGAGGGGGAGCTGCAGAGGGAGAGGGAGAAGCAGGCTCCCCACTAAGCAGGGAGCCTTATGCGAGGCTTGATCCCAGGACCCTGGGATCATGACCTGAGCTGAAGGCAGACACTTAACAAACTGAATCACCTAGGTGCCCTAAAATCTTAAAAAAAAAAAAAATAAAGGAGTTTGGGTGGATTTTTTGTAGCTGTCAGCTGGAGTGTATATGATAAAGATCAGGTGTTTACATGTATATTCCTAAAGTTATGTTTTTTGTTTTCCTATAGCTCTATACAAGGATTAGAGGAAGACTCCTGCCTTTTATGAAAGGCTGCTAAGTGATCTTTCTCTCTCAAACTCTTCCCCCCCCCCAAAATATCCCCTCTGTTTGTTTGTTTACCAAGATTTGAGGATGGTCGTTGGTTAAAAATAGAAAGTCCTTTTCTTTGTTTTCACCCAGGACCCTGCTCAGTGAATCACTGCATGTCCCCAACCCCATTTCTGGGCAAGATCTCAAAGTGGAGATGAGAAAATCTGTCTCTGCTTTGTAAACGGCTGTCCCTCTCCCCGAATTATCAGTGCTAACCAACTACCAACATGATAATACCCCAGGATGCGCTGATGCAAAAAGGGGCCACTGAGCTGCCCCGTGGAGAGGCTTGGCCTCCCCAGCCCTCATGTGGCAGGTAATGGACGTCTGCAAGAGGGGCCTTGCTGTTCTCAGCAGTGACAGGCTCTAGGCATTTTAAAAGTGGATTTTTGCCTTTTTTGCCCTCCTCTGCTCCTCAGTGGTATTCTTGTTCTTAGCACTTACATGGCTGAGTAAATGTTTTTCAGCTGAGTTCAGTTCAGTCTTCTCCATCTCCTTCTCTCATTCCAGCAGAAGTAGGATAAACATCCCAACAAGACAAAAGCTCGGATTTAGGCCATGTGCCATGTGCACTTGCCAAGAGCCTGTCCAAATACCTGTGGAAGGTGGATGCAGCCCCTGGTGCTGGCCCCTCTTCCAGAGCAGGAAACAGAATTTAGGTGGCTTGTTTGAGGTCACTGTTGGAAGTACCCCTCCAAATCTGGGGACTCATCCCCTGGGGATTTGGGGTTGCCACCACCCTATGGGCCCCTGTCATTGATGCCAAAGCCTTAGCACCACAGTAGAAGTGGGCTAGTGTCTTCCCCCATGGGGTGACCATGCCCCTTGGTCTAGTAAAGACACACGGTGGCTGTTCCCAATGACACTGTGGTGTAGGATCCCGCTGCAGGGCGTGGGCTCCACGCCTGGTGTTTCCTTTTCCACAGGTAGCTCCTTCATCAGATGTTTGCAGCTACTGAGTGTGCACCAAATGGTTGGCACAGACAAGAGTAAACTCCTTTACTTCATCTCTTTTCCCCTGTAGCTTAATAAGAAGACCTGAAGTTGGAATGGCAGAGACCCCTAGTCTCCTGGAGAAGGGGATGGGCTCATCTCCACAAGGGGATTTCCCACATGTCCCCGTCAGCTGCCAGGCGGACCCTGGGAAGCCTCCTTTTGTAAATAAATCCAAGTTCGCTTGCCCAATGCACAGCAAAGCCAATCACTGAGACATCAAATATGCAGCAAGGAAAGGGTTGATTCAAGAGGCAGCCAAGCAAGGAGACAGGAGGGCAAGCTGCAAATCTGCCTCCCCAAAACAGGGAAACTCAGGGATACTTAAAGGCAAAGAAAAAAGGAGAGAGTGGGGTGTGCCTGGGTATAGGGGAGAGGAGCTACATGACTTCAGAATCAGATAATAAGTAGGGGAGGGTTGCACTTGTTTTCTGCGCCCGCGTGGCTCTTCTGCCTGCATTGTCATTGGCATCCTTAGCATGATCTAAGGGTTGAGTTTTAGGCTGTTCTGTGTCGAAAGTTCATCCAGTGGACTCAGGCGTATGCTCGAAGAGATGGCCAGTGGTCCTGACCAGTTCTGGCCAGTTTCTTAATGAAGCCTTGAGTCTCTGCAAAACAACTGAATCAATGTTTTGTTATCATGGTGCCTAGGAATGTCATCTGTGGAAACATGGCTGCAGGCTGTGTTCGAGAACAAGCAGATTTGGGTAAAAAGTTACAGTTGCACTTATTAGTCCCATTAACCCTTTGGTTACCTGTTTCACTTTTTCAGCAATCACCCAGTTGGTATGGGTGCATGCCAGTGCTCCAAAGCTGGGCTTTTGATCCTAAACCAGTTCCAACATATTTGGGGGTGACTTTTTCCCCTCTTCTCTTGTTTAATGACTTAAAATTTTAAATTATATTTTTCCCTCGTTTGGTTTTCTAGAAGGTAGTAAAGAGAATTGCACCTTACCTGCATGAATTTGGTTATAGTGGGGAGGAGAAAAGGGAAGAGAGGCGGGGGTGGGTTTATTTTCACCCTTAAATCCTTTCTGCTTTATTCTTTTTTTTTTTTTTTAGATTTTATTTATTTGACAGAGACAGTGAGAGAGGGAACATGAGCAGGGGGAGTGGGAGAGGGAGAAGCAGGCTTCCCACTGAGCAGAGAGCCCAATGTGGGACTCGATCCCAGGACCTGGGGCCATGACCTGAGCCAAAGGCAGATGCTTAAACGACGGAGCCACCCAGACGCCCCCCTTTCTGCTCTATTCTTGACTGAGCATTTATGACCTTCTAATGTCCTATATATTTCATTTATTAATTTTGATATTATACCTGTTTATTCCACTAGAATGTGTCTTCCATGAACACATAATTTTTATCTTTTTATAGCTACTATTATTTGTACATCTAAACTTATAGCTAATATCTCCTAGGTACTCAATAAGTATTTGTTGATTGAATTAATTAAAACCCCCTCTAGAAATAGCAATTCTAACCAACTCCAGAATCTCTGAATTTGTTCTAGATGTTAAAGGGCAGAAATTGAAGATATAGGACCAGAGGTTTTCAAAATCTAAATCACAGGAATTGCCGTAATCATTCAGACTGTGGACCTTCTAGACCAGTGTTTTGATGGGATGAATGCGATGGCAGGGCATGGCCTTTCTCTTTGACATCTGCCTCAAAGCTTGGGGTTAATCATTCATTCAGCTAGACAGAGTCCATCTTTTATCAATAATTAGTTCTGGGGATAAAACATTGAATGAGATATATGGCTCCATACTCTCATAAATCTTGTCATCCATAACTAGATCAACATTTTTTGGGGGGGAGTTATTTATCTTTTCAGACTGTTCCAACCCTGTCAAGAAGCATTCCTTAACTTTACTATTTACTTTGTCATATAATTTTGCATCCAGAACCTTAAGAGAGTTTCTCAAGGAGGAGTCTACTGCCACATTGGCCTCTTCAGGCTTGGGCAATGAGATTGAGCTTCTTATCAGCGTGGGTCCCTGGTGTTGCATGTGGTTCACTATCTCAAAATCACGTGCTCCTTTTAACTTACAGGGAAACTCTTATTGGTGACATGGGGTCAATGATGCTGGGTCAATATGAGAGAAAGACATAGTAGGGGTATATATGATGGTAAAAGAAAATTAGGGATAGAAAATTTCAGACTTGAAATGTCTCTAAGTTTTTTTCTGCTGCCTGCTCTCCTCTTCTCTGATAATGGGTCTAGTGGTGAGTGTACCCCTAATACCTTGTATTAATTTCTCCCATGATCACATCCTAGAAAAATGGAAAGAGATGTCAGATGTGACTTTCTGTGTAACTTAGCAACAGCATATATGAAAAGGATTAAGAGCGTTGGTCTATTATAAACTCAGAGTGAATTAACATTGAGATGAGGCTCTTGAGGGGGAGCAACAGTTATGTCCAAACTGAGGCTGGTGATGAGCTCCTCACCCGAATGGATATGGCTACCCCTGGGGCCCTGGGCTTGAGGAAACAGAGACCAGAATGTACCCAGAATGAAGGCACTCAAAACGGGTTTGGAGGAGGAGCAGTTGACAGGATGGAGGAGGTTTATTATAGAGAAGACTCAGAAGGACTGTAAGTGCTGCTTAAGAGCTTCCTTCAAGTGTTGGAAGGGCTTTGCATATGGGAGAAGCATGAGACCATTCTGGAGCCTCTGGGCTTAGAATGAGGATGCGTGGGTAGAATGTGGGTAAGGCGTATTCAAAGATGGCTGCCCGGGGAGCTGCCTGTCTCAGTGCCTGATTCCTTAGGCAGAATGGGAGTCCTAACTTATAGCCAAGGAGCTCAGATACCTATTGAAGCCAGCCTAGGGCAGAGTAAGCAGATAGGCTGACCAGGAGGAAGAGCAAATGACAGCTCTAGTTTGGGATCATCATCTGTGATCCTTCTTTCCCCAATTTGCCTTCAGTGAGCTTTTTGTTTTTCAGCTCCCTTTGGCTTTTATTTTTTTTAAGTCTTTACCAGTTTAATTAAGCATGCCATTCCCACCAGTACACAAAGTGGTCTTAACCTGTCGTGACAGTTGTTTGGGGAATGATTATTCCATCAGGAAAAGCATACTTCACCAAAAACAGAACATAGACTTTCCAATGCTCTTTTCAAAGAATTTTTGGTTTTCAACGTAAGAGAGAAGAACAGCATTTAATTACCGCATCCCTTGCATATGGGATGTATGACAGGCTGTACCAGGTCACGGACGAGAACTACAGCATGCAGAATAATAAGGCCAGTTCCTTCTTGTGCCACCAAAGAGCAGCACACAAGGTAAATATGAAATGCAAAAGCATCATAATTGTTGCAAGTAATCTTATCGTTTCAAACATTTTCTTCGGTTGCTTCATAGGTCCCATTATAAGGCATGTACTGGCTAACAGAGTGAGATTTCCAAATGTATAAAACACTGCAGAAACCTTCATGCCACCAGGAAGCCCCAGCAATCCAGTCCCGAGGATAGAGAGGAAAATGCCGCTCACGAAGCAGATGACCAACCACTTCAGCCTGGTGTTGAAACTGAGGGAGGAGGCAGCCAGGACCTGCGCAGTCAGCCCTACTCCCAGTCATCCTGGCTGCTCAGGACCCCCCACAGCTCCTCCGTGGCCCTGCTCCCCACGCACTGGCGGCCCCACTTACGGGACCCCCACACCGTCCCTAATTTTTCAGCTCCCTTTGAAACATTTGCTCATACCCATTGATCCCAAAATTCAAATCTTGGAAGTTTGTGTTATAGAAGTAAAAATACAAATATTTAATGACATGTGCCCAAGGCTATATATAAATAAAATTGCAGAAATGTGGAAACGATCTGAATGATAATTAAAAGAGAATAGTGGAATACATTCTGCTGTATCCATAATATAGATTATAATGCAATTAGTATAGACAATGAGTTAGATCTATGACTATTGTCCCAGAGGGATGAGCAGAATATAGAATAAAGTGGGAAAAGCAAGAGAAACATATGTAGTGTGATTTCATTTTGTGAGAATAAATTATAATAAAAAAATCCCTCACATATGTAATCATATTGGCATATATTTGTGTGAGTTTGGCAAAAGGGTGGAAGAATATAGATGAAGTTGTTGGGAGAGTTCAGGGTAAGGTGGGTGGAGACTCAAGGGACAGAGGAACAGGAATGGAGACAAAGTGAAGGAGAGTGAAAGGGGATGGTTTATCCATTCATCTGTCTATCCATCTGTCGGTCTATCCACCTGTTATCTGTCCATCCATCTATCCATCTGTCTATCCATCCACTATCTTTCCATCTGTCTACTATTATCAATCATCTTCATTGGTTGTGCTGAAACATGTATTAATTTTGAAGACTAATGAAAGAAGAAAAAGAAAAATTCCTTTTTTATGTTATTTCCATTTTTTTGCTCTGTTGTTCTTCTCTATGAAAACTGTCTCAACCTTTCTACTAAGGACAATCCAGAGATTTCATAATAAAAAAAAATCAGGTTTAATCCTTTAAAGGTGGTGACCTAAACAAATTAAAAGAAATCTGGGGAATGTGTAAAGAGTAAATATTTTGAGTCAAAACTGAAATTCTAGATATCATGAAAGATGAATGACTTGAGAATCACTGCTATTTTTTCTTTGTTCTTTGCTGTATAGATGGTGTTTATTTTTCTCCTAGTGCTCCAGGAAAAAATATTTCCTTAAATCTAGGGAACACAGGGTTGGGTTAGGAGCATCCAACTCAGTTAAAAAATTTGCTAGTTCGTGGTGGGGAAGTAGGGCATTGAATGGAAAGAGTTCTGACATCTGTGTGTGTGGGCGTATGTGTATAATCGGTTTTTCTCTGCAGAGATGGCCAGAAAGATGCTTGTGTTTTCCTGTGATTTGGATGCTTTCTTTCAAATTATTTTTAAGAACTGTTTTCCATATTAAATTATACTCATTATGCATTCATATTTAATGCTGATAGTTCTTTCCACATAAAGAATTTGTCTACATACAGAATAGCCCCAGGCATTATAGAGATGGCTGGGGATTTAACCTCTTCTTATTATGAAAGAGGATTTGGGCAGGAATAGGATCCTGTTTCATATTTGCATTTGGACATAGACTTGGAGTTGATCCCAAGTAGCCGTACTGATACAAAGGCAAAACACGAGCGGGTATGTAAGATCCATAGAAATAATAACGCTAACCATCGTATTTTTTTCATTTTAAGGTGTTCATTTTATATGCTAATTGCAATTTGAATGTATCTTACTGCACTCGTGTGCATTTATTAGATTAATATTGTAAGTCAACACTGTTTTTTTTTTAAGATTTTATTTATTTGAGAAAGAGAGAACGAGAGACAGAGAGCATGAGAGGGAAGAGGGTCAGAGGGAGAAGCAGACTCCCTGCTGAGCAGGGAGCCCGATGTGGGACTCGATCCCGGGACTCCAGGATCATGACCTGAGCCGAAGGCAGTCGCTTAACCAACTGAGCCACCCAGGCGCCCCAACACTGTTTTTATAATTAAGGGTCTCACAAGTCCTGTGGAAACCACTTAGCTGGTCCATGAGTTCCAGATATTTAATGCACTTAGAACATTCTAGAATCATGAACCTCGAGAACTTCAGTCTGTGCAGTGCTGTCTTGATTCATACCAATCAGGAAGTTTTAAAAGTGTTTGTTTTCATAGTGACTGCTTCATAAATAATACTAAAATAATACTAAAAATATACAAAGTAGGATCTGTACATGGCTGACTCCATTTTAAAATTGCGATTTTTAGTTCAAAGGCACCATCATTTTGGGAAAACTAGTCATGTACAGTGACATTTTTCCACCTCACAGTCTGAAAAATATCTCACTAGGCCCAGAACTGAGTGGGCAATTTATCTGTCACAAGTGGGCGGGAAGAATCGGAAGAAAAAAATGTTGTTTGAAGCTATGACCTGGCGAGAATGTGATGTGGAAAGTTGTGCTAACTGACTAGGTTGCTCCTGTCCCGCATTTGCTTTGGGCGTCCTGTCAAGCATTTTCTTTGAGTTTAATTGTCACTGTGGCTTTGTTTTCTTGGGTGTAAGATCTGCTTCCTCCAGAAAAATCACTTTCTCCCCTGCCCCCACCCCCAAGCTAGGCTGCAACTTCACGGCTGACTTTCCTGTGTGTGTTGGAGTCCATGGTCTTTTGCTGCTTTTCTCATGCCTTTTCTTTATGATGTTTCAGCTCATCCACCATACACCATGTGCTTTAGAGTGAAATTCTACCCACATGAACCCTTGAAGATTAAAGAAGAGCTCACAAGGTATTTTTCGTTTGTTTGTATGTTTAACCTGCACCTTTAACCAGCCAGGGCCTCCAAGTCCTACCAGGCTAGATGTTCCTCCTGTCTAGAGCAGAATGTCTCAACGAAGCAGACACTCCGTTTGGCATTTTGGCTTGGAATGTTTCTCTTGCACTTAATTGTCTTGGGATTTTTCAAACAGTTGTCATTGGGAGTGTAATTAACTGCACACAAAAAAAGCGGTGGTTATAAGGAGGAGGTATTCTCTGAAAACATCTGACAGTGGGGTGCTAAAAATAAATAGAAGATGACTGTCTTTAGGGTACAGGCAAATTCATAGCTAGTGCAGCCCCTAGGGACAATCTTTTGGATCTGAGCTGTTCTGGAAGGGAAAAGATCGCTGGGTAGTACCAACTGTTTGTCACCCCACATTCCTCTTGCTGAATGGCCGACCATGGGGCTGTTTTCCCTCCACTTGTAGACTCTTCTCAGGCTAATGTTGAATTTTCCAATTCTCCCATCTCCTCCCTTCTGATCTTCCTGGGCTGGGGCCATATTCAGTCCTCCTCCTGGGGTTTTGCTTTTGAGAACAGACCCAGTCAGTGCAGCTGAGTAGGGTCCCAGGAACGCGATAATTCTTAGTTCTTGACGAGACTCTGATTAGGTGACAAAAATCACTGTGCACAATCATCTCTTGAAATAATCAGCATAGGTCTGAATGCAACAGAGATGCAAGGTGATGCATTGGGTTATTGGATATTTTGCTTTCTCCTTATTCCCGAGTCTTCAGTAAAGCTTGACCACCGTGGCACTGAGGTGACTTGTAAGGGAGCAGATGGTGCCATTCTCTATTATTAATTTGCACACAGCCATTAGTGAGGTCTGTGCTTGGGGATGGGGGCAGGTGGAAACGAGGGACACATAAATAATGGACATTATAAGTGGTGGTGGGCATTTTGCAACCTGACCTGCTTTTTAAAAATATTAAGGTAAAATTCACGTAACATAAACTGATTTCACCACTTCCAAGTGTACAATTCAGTGTCGTTAAGTACATTCATAATGTTGGGTAACCATTACTGATATCTCATTCCAAAACATTTTCTCATCACCAAAAAGGACCCCTGTACCCGTTAGCAGTTAATACTCATAAATGAGTCAGTTGCTCATTTATTTTGCCTATTCTGGACATTTCATATAAGTGGAATCATGTGATATGTGTCAGGGGCTGCATGAACTACCAAAAAAAAAAAAAAACCAACAACAACAACCAAAACAAACAAACAAACAAACAAAAAACCAACCATGTTTGTCCTGCCCTCTGGGTGCCGAAAACGTAATTAGAAAGATTGAATCAAATACTAATGCCGGCTAAATTAAATTTTTTTCACCAAATACTAATGCCGGGCATTATTTAGTCAGATGTCAAAATGGTTCACTTTTGTCATTTGTTTTCTTTATAATCTTGTCTGGAGGATAAAAATTGAATATGTGTCACGATGCAAGTTAAGGATGGATCTTTTGTTGTTGAGAAAAGTCCCATTTGAAAGTAGAAGAATACGAAGTGTTAGTTAATAACTCCAGTCCAATTCTTCTCAATTGGATTTGCTAGCATTTCCCTGCATTTGACTGAATAGCTGAGGTATGAATAGTGGAAGGTTGTGAACATTTTTATGTCTCCAAAGAAAATTAAGACAATGCTGTGTCCTTGCACAGATAGAAATGGGCTTTTCTTAGTCAATACAATCCTTAGAATTCAAAACGAATCTAGAAACTGTGGAATGCCCCCAGTACTTATGGTTTAAACCCTATCTTGAAATCAGAGAGGGGGACAAAACATGAGAGACTCTTGACTCTGGGAAATAACTGAGGATTGTGGAAAGGGAGGTGGGTGGTGGGATGGGGTAACTGGGTGATGGGCATTAAGGAGGGCATGTGATGTGATGAGCACTGAGTGTTATATGCAACTAATGAATCATTGAACACTGCATCAAAAACTAATGATGTACTATATGCTGGCTAATTGAATTTAAATTAAAAAGAAAGTTGCATTCTAAAAAGTTTCATTTTTCTTTTGATAACTTGTTATTTTGTTGTAAGGTTAATCTAAAGTTTAAGAAGAATTTGCTACATGAGAACTTAACACATTCGTGACCTTGCTTAGGGGTAAAGAAACATTGGGGAAAAAGCAGATGGGAAAGAGTAAAACAACAAATACTCATAAAAAAGGATATTTGAGATCACACTTTATCCTTCATTTATCTCCCCATTCACACAGTCCTCTTACAATTCTTTAGATCTCTAGGGCTTTTATAAATATTGGATACAATTGAATGTAATCGAAGTATTTTGTTTTTTGTTTTTGTTTTTTTAAGTAAGAACCATCTTTAAGTTCATGTTAGATAGAGAAGCAGTATTGTTAATGGTGGCGCCAGAATGTATGCCCCAGATCCTCTTGTGCTTTTGTTGCTTAATCTTTTCATACAGGAGTGATACTAAAAGGAGATGCATTATTATTATTATTATTATTATTATTATTATTTGGTGGCTATTATATTAAAAAATGAGTATCTGAACCTGAAGCTATTTCTAAGGCTCAGTGGATTATGTCGAATGCACAGTAATCCATGATTATCTCTAGAGATCACTGATCCCAAGGACCCAAGCTTGGATGTGCTGAAAGCAGATTTTCTTTTCTCTGGAAGCTTCCGTCAAACTTAATTTCAGATATATGAGATGAGAATCCAAACCTCTCATTCATCAGTACATAGCTATTTGAAACTATTTTTCACTACTAAACTCATCAAAAATGGAAAGGAATGCTTCTTGTTCAATGTGTAACATTGAACAAGTAGACAAGAAACTTCATTTGGCCTGGAAGTTTGTAGTCTTTAGAAAGGAAAAGATTGGATCCGATTTGTGTGACCTTGGTCATCTGAATGGTCCATGGCAGAGGGCCGCAAAGTGAGGTCTTCCAGACCAGCAGCACCTGGGAACCTGGCCCCGGTTCCAGACCTGGGACAGGGCTCAGCAACTGGAAATTTCACATGCCTTCCAGGTAATTTTAGAGCATGTCAAAATTTAAGAACTACTCTAAGATGATTTTCAAAAAAGTATTAGCTGCTTTTGGCAGATACTACAGTGCACACCTCAGTGGGTTTCGTGTATTCACAAAGTTGTGCCACCGTCACCACAATCTAATCCCAGAACATTTTTATCAGCCAGTACCTATCCAGTCATTCCCTGTTTCCCCTCCTTTTCACCTCCTCCCCCTCCCCGGCAGCCATTAATCTACTCAGTCTGTCTAGATTTCTCCATTCTGGACATCTCATGCAAATAGGATCCCATTAATATGTGGCCTTTTATGTCTGGCTTCTTTCCACTTAGCATACTGTTTTCAAGGCTTATCCATGCTGTGTGAGTGGATCCATACTTCATCCTTCTTTATGGCTGAATACTATTCCATTGTGTGGATATTCCACTTTCTTTTATCCATTCATCAGTTGATGGGCATTTGGATTTTTCTACTTTTTAGTATTATGAATAATGCTGCTATGAAAATTTGTGTACATGTTTTTGTGAGGACCCAGATTCCAATTTAATTGGATTTGGGGGCAGAGTCCACAGCTTGGTTATTTTGTTGAAAAGCTCCCCCAGGTGGTTCTAATGTGTAGTCAGCGTGGAGAACCACTGGTTTGGAACCTAGGTCCTCAAAGTGTGGACCATGGGCTTGCAGCACAGCCTCACCATTAGAAATAGTTATTAGAAATATGGACTCCGATGCCCCACCCCAATCTACTGAATCAGATTCCACATTCTCGAAGGATCTCTGGATAATTCATGTGCTCACTGAGGCGTGCGAGGCTCTCATGTAGGGAACTTTACAGGGTCCTTACCTACCAAGTGTAATGCTGTTTCTCTGGCAAATTGTGTACCAGACTCTGCGTAAGACATTTCTTAGGGACTGCCTTTATCCCCTGCAAATAATTCCATACAAAGTCAGGGACAAAGAGTGTCTGTCAGTTGAGCCTCTGCAGTATCCCCAGTGCCCAGAGCCCAGTATACAATGTAAAGCAGGTGTGGGATAGAGATTCATCAAGTAGACACAGCAGTGAGCCTCTGATACTTCAGTGTGTCCAGTGTGCTTTAGATGATCCAGTGCCCAGCGTTGGGGAGCTCCAGTGCCCTTGGGCCGACGGCACCTGTGATCTCAGCACCTTAATCATGTTGTCTGAATGGGGCTGTGCACATGGCTCCTCAGAGACTGAGTCAAGAGCAGATCATTGGAGCACTGGAATCCATAACTGGGACCAGTTGAGTGCTGCCCCCACCTGGCTCCAAGAACCCGGAATAAAAAAAAAGGATTGGTCTCTGAGAATTAAAGGAAACTAAACAAAGAATCTGCACACACCTTACCTGCAGAGTCACTTTAGTCAGAAGCAGTAGACCCCAGGCGTGAGCCTTGGAGGAAAGAATCAACTTGGCAAAGAGATCGAGTAAATCTGAAGAGGGCTTGATCAGCCTGGAGAATGAAAGGGGCGGTGACCAGGTGAGCCTGAGCCAGGGGTCGCAAACCTGCCTGTACCCCTTTCCCCTGGCTGAATTGGGCCTGTGTGTATTTTTTGTTTGGCACTACAGTGTTTTTAAAAACAGAATTGGTTGCAACATTTAAAATTCAAAGGATTTTCCCTCTAAATCCAGTCTCTGATTTTCTGGAAAAGCAGGCTGTGCTTGGCCTGCTTTTCTGCGCTGTGACCCCGGGCTGGTGCTGCGTGACCAGCTGACCCTTCTTGGGAGCCCGCGCTCTCCATTCTGCCCCCCCCGGACCCCCTTCGTTCGGCCCATTTCACTCATGATCAGGTTCGCCTGGCTCTGTGGGCACCTGAGTTTGCCGTCCCTGGGGAGGGGGACAGGGCACTAACCAGAGGACACATCTAGTTGTGAATAAATTGGCTTTCTGGCCTCATAACCAAGTCCTTTTGAGATTGATTAACGTGTCTGTCTGCCCCTGAGACTCCTCTCTGGACACCGGTCGAGTCCATTCACAGACTCTCCATTTCACACAGAGTGTGGGCCACCTGTACTGGGGGGAGGTGGGGTTGTCACCTCGTGGGCGTTCCTTCCAGGACCCGTGGCTGCTGGGCCCTGTGGCTTTCCTCTGTCCTCATGTTTCTTTAAGAAGGGCCAGCTGCCCTCAGTCACGGTCATGTCAGATTTCCTGAATCCCGAGGGCCCCTCAGTTTCATCCGCTTGCCCTCCGAGGGGCTGGTGTGGTTCTGGCGGCGCGCAGGTGGATAGAGCATGAACAGTCCTTCCACTTCTTCCAGGCCTCAGCCAAGACTTAGGGTGACTCTCGCTCATTTTGTGTTGCAGGTATCTTTTGTACCTGCAGATTAAAAGAGATATTTTCCACGGTCGACTGCTCTGCTCCTTTTCAGATGCTGCCTACCTGGGTGCCTGTATCATTCAAGGTAAGTGTGGCCACAGCTGCCCACCCCCTCTGAGGGGGGGTGGGGTGCTCTGAGCTCTGATCGCCAGGCGTGGTGCCTGATGGGTATATTGAGGGGGAAATGTCTGTTGGAGGGAGGTAGGTGTCAAACGGTTTGAAATGAAATGTCAAAGCATGTATATATATAAATGCATTTCTCTTTCTCTCTCTCTATATATACACATTCTATTTATTCTTTAAAAATACTTTAAAAATTAAAAATATATTTACACACAAATTATAAAATTATACATATAAATAAATATAGACAAAACATAAACAAAAATATATATTATATATAATCCTATGTGTAGAGATGTGTCCATGAGCAGCGTATCGAACTCTTCAGTTTTTCTAGCCATGGAGCACGATCAGGAGAACACTAGACTCACAGTCTGTCATACTCAGGTCGAGTTCACCTCCGCATCTACTGGCTATTTCAGCACAGACAAATTATCTCAACTCTTTAAGCATATATTAAATGGAGTGGCATGCCTCCTTCACTGAGACTTATTTTCAGGGTTGAACAAGCCCCAGAGGGTGGGGCAGTAGGAAACAGTAAGCACATATGAGCCAGGTGTGGGCTTCTGGATGTTTCCACCTATAAGAAAAAAACCACCTGGAAAGTGGTCTCCTGGGCCGAAGGTGGTGCACAGCCATGGGGGTGGGCCCGCGGGACCTGAGCAAAGAATGACTCAGGTGTTCTGTTCCCCTGGGCCAGTTGGGAGGCAGCTGGAGCAAGGCCTGTTGGGAGGGACCCAGGTGATCCAGCCTTTTGTGGTGTGAAAGCTAATCTCGTATTTATGAGAGAAGGGAGGGGAGATGGAGAGGACAGTTCTCAAGTGGGCATGTCCTCTCTATAAAGGGTCTGGAATAACGTAGGCACTTATGATGGGTCATAAGCAGATTGTCTGCTTCACAATTCCAAGCTTCATTCACAGCTATGAGAGACACCGTCATTCTCCTGGGGTTCCACTGTCACCCACCACTGTCCCTGTGGGGTGCTCTGTGCTGTGAAATAGTTCCTTGGGCCCTGTTTCCAGGTGTGTGTGATTTCCGAGAATTCCGCAGTGTGTCTGTGTTGCTTTCCCCTTCCCCTGGGATCCATCTAGTGCCGCACAGCCGATTTTGGCAGAGGTGTTAAAACCCTTGGAGATACTCAAGTTGAAAACTGGAACTACAGTGATACGGTGAGGTGATGGGAAAGAGTCCTTCCATCTGCCCTGCGGTGGAGTATGTGCTTCCCAAAACCTCTCTCACAGCAGAGCTAAGGGATGTTAAAACCCATAGTCTTCCTCCTTCCCTGCAAGGTTGCAAATTCCTGGTGAGAGTGCACTGTCCTCTGTAAGGGAAAAGCAGATCAATACTAATCCAAGCACCAGACCAGCACATGAGCATTTCAGAACACATTTAGGCATTAGTGAGTCACGGTCAAGTCTCCAAGGACACGCTCACTATGGATCTGTAACGGGAAACTCGCCATCCTGTTTTATGTTTGAAATAAGGCCACCAAGTCTCCCTCTGGACAACCAGGGCCCTTGGCGCTGTTATCCCTGACCATGCGCACAGATGCTGTGGAGAAAGTGGAACTGAAAACGGACTGGCAGACCCCAAAAGGACCTTTCGGCTCTAAGATACAGCATTGTCCATGGGCCATTTGTAGCAAATCCAGTAAAAGCTGGATTCATGATGTTCTCTGGTGCTTGGGGTGATCTTTCAGCAGCTCTAGAGATCATTGAAATGCAGATAAAGATCTGCTTTGGTGGACCTGTTATGCTTACACAGAGAGAGAGGGAATGTGGAGGAAAGGACGGACGAAAGCAGGAGGCCGTGTGACTTTTCAGTGGCTTCTTATTCACTAACACTCTCTGAAGGAGTGTGTTTGAAGCTTCAGAATAGTCTCAGTATATAAAACACAGGCTGCACCCAGAGTGTTGCTACTCGTATGTACTGAATACAGCGAGCCTATTCAATACGTGCGATGCATTTTCTTTCATAATACAAATTGCAACACAGATACACAAAGCCCTAGGAATCTCTTTATTTCTTTTCTTGGTAAAAATGATATCATTCCTGTTCCTTCTACAGAACAGCAACATGGTGGGATTGTCACTCTTATCTCCTCTGCCTGGTATGTTCCAGATATTCAGAACTGAATTTGAACTCAGTTCAGATATTACTTCCTCTGAGAAGTCTTCCTGGGCTTACTAAAGTAGCTTCTCTCCTGCACCACATTCTGTCTCCTACCCCTGTTTTGTTATCTTTTAAGCACTTCTATCTGAAATTATGTCGTTGAGTTGTTTGGGGACTTCTTATGCATTCCCTCAATGTAGAATCTAAACTCCATGAAAGTAGAACTCCGGGGACATTTTTCACCATAGTATCCCTGTGTCTGGCATGCAGTAGGTTCTCCAGTAATGATGTTAAGCGAACCAGGGCATTTTCCTAAATTGCACCACTGTGCTTTATTTCTCTGCTTGAGAAAGAGCGGCTGGTTCCCTACCTCCTTCATTCATTTGTTCGTGTTCTCTGAACATGTATGGAGCGTCTGCTAGGAGGCGCAGGCACTGTGTCAGGAAGTCCCTGGTTGGGAGGGAAGAGGGGGGAGGGACAGACAAGTAAACAGGCAGTGTGATGATCTGTGAATGGCTCAATAGAGTGACAGCCGGGTCCCTGCTATGACCTCAGGAGGGCTTCTGACCCAGCGAGGGTGGTCAGGGAAGGCTCCTGGGGGAGTTGGCTCTGGAACATCCCGTCTCTCGTGTTCTTTTGGAATGAGTCCTCTCCAAACCAGGGGAAATGCATTGCCAAGCTTGCCCTTTTTACTTACCATCACCTGATAGCACTCATCCTTTTGCTTCAACTCTTTGGATTTTTCTGACAGTTAAATTCCCTTGGAAATGTGCTAGGGGCCTGTTTCAGATTGCAAGCCATCCACTGTGCATTTGTCGCAACTTTATCCTCCCTTACCCAACTCCTCTTGATAGTCTGAATAGTTACAAGTCCTGAATCATTTCTGAACTGCCTTTTGCTTCAGGTGAAGTCAGTTAAAGTCCAGCTTTAAGGGACAAGAAAGCAGGGCACGTGATGGGGGGGCATTGACATTTACCTTGTTAGCAACCTAGTGCATGTTCCACAGCATTTCTTCTCTCAGTTTTCTGGCATTTTCCAAGCTACTCATTTGCAGTGTTTAGCAGTACAAGTTCATTTTATCTTACAAGATTTCCTGAAAAGAGGACCAACCCCCCACCACCCTTGCCAAACAAAGCCCTCCCTCACCAACCACCACGCAAGCTGACATTTGCATTGAAAGTGACCCAGTTTTGTATTGGTGGTCCATTCTGTATGGAAAATGGAGGCATTGGGCTATATCGTCTCCTAAATTTTCAGGTCCATAGACGGCTCACAGGGTGAAATGTGTGGGTGTGGGCATAGGTGTGTTATGTGTGCATCTTTTGAAACTCAGGTTGAGTTAATCATCAGTTGATGGCTTATTCTCGTCACTGATCCCTTTGGGTCCATCAGTTGATTGATTGATTGGTTGATTTTCCTTTTCATTATTCTCCATTTCCATCCCGAAAGGCAACAACGGGGTTCATATAGATTCTCGACTTTGCATACATCCTTATCAATGATTACATTGTTTTGTGTGTATATGCTTCTTAAGTTTTGTAAATTAAATGGGGCTATAAAACTCGTTTTAATCCTCTTATGTTCAAAACACTGTTTTGGGGATCTGTTCAGGTTTTTGGGTTTCCATCTATTGCTTTTAATTGCTACAGGGTATCCTGCAGAGTATCCGTTTTGTTTATTGTTCCCACCAACAATGAATACCCAAGTTGCCTTCATATCCTTTCTTGTACTTAGCGTTTACCTAGAATATATGCCGAGAAGTGCGATTGCTGGGTTATAACATTTGACTAAATATTCCCAGCTTGCTCTTTTTTTTTCTTTAAATTTTTTATTGTTATGTTAATCACCATACATTACATCATTAGTTTTTGATGTAGTGTTCCATGATTCATTGTTTGTGCATAACACCCAGTGCTCCACGCAGAACGTGCCCTCTTTAATACCCATCACCAGGCTAACCCATCCCCCCACCCCCCTCCCCTCTAGAACCCTCAGTTTGTTTTTCAGAGTCCATCCTCTCTCATGGTTCATCTCCCCCTCCGATTTCCCCCCTTCATTCTTCCCCTCCTGCTATCTTCTTCTTTTTTTTTCTTAACATATATTGCATTATTTGTTTCAGAGGTACAGATCTGTGATTCAACAGTCTTGCACAATTCACAGCACTCACCATAGCACATACCCTCCCCAATGTCTATCACCCAGCCACCCCATCCCTCCCACCCCCCACCACTCCAGCAACCCTCAGTTTGTTTCCTGAGATTAAGAATTCCTCATATCAGTGAGGTCATATGATACATGTCTTTCTCTGATTGACTTATTTCACTCAGCATAACACCCTCCAGTTCCATCCACGTCGTTGCAAATGGCAAGATCTCATTCCTTTTGGGACCTCTTGTTCTTTAGAAGAGCTGCATGCATCAAGGATCCTCCAGAAGTGTACAAGTATTTCAATTTCCTGATATCTCTGCCAACACATAGAATCATTTGACTTCTTAAACATTTTGCCAATCTTATAGGTGTAAAGTGATGTCTTGTTTTGGTTTCCATAGTTCTGACTACTGATGAGTTTGAGCATCTCTCTATATTGGCTGTTTATATCCTTTGACCATCTTCCTTTTGGTCTTCCTACCCATTTTCTTATTGATTGGTAGGGACTTCTTCTTTATTCTAGATATCAGCCCTTGTCAGTGTTGGACTTTGCAAATTTATTCTTTCAATTTGTTGTCTGTTATTTTGACTATGATGACTTTTAATGAACAGAAGTATTTTAATTTGATTTGATTGATTTCCCTCCTATGGTTGATGGTATTTTGGGTCTTATTTTAAAAATCATTCCTCATGTGGGATATGCACTTTAGGTTGTTTTAAGAACTCTGTAATTTGAATTCTATTAGGAAGCTTTAAAGAGCTTTGCTTTCCTCCCAGTTTTGTCCTTTTGTAGTCATTAGATGATTCAACAATGAAAGGACAGTAGATACAAATTACAGAGTTGGATGTGATTTTGCAGATGTGCTCAAGGCATATTGATTTTTATCTACTACAAAGTCATGTTGGCGATCAAGTTCTTCTAATACAATTTTCCCATCCTCTTTTAATCTTCTTTCCTGGCCAGTTCTGCCTGAGACACTTGCCCCTTCTGGCCCATTTTCCTTAGCAGTCTTGTGCAATCAGTAAAAAGTATCCCCATGGCCAGAGCATCACCTTTGCTGATCCTGGCTGTGGTTGGTGCATATTTGAGGTCCATGCTCTCCTAGACCCTCTGGGAGCTCAGAGATGTGCCAGTGTTTCTTCTTGCCTTTAAAGACCCCCTGGAGGTGCACTGTATTAGAACCCTGCAACAACCTTCATCTGGTATGGTTGCCCATGCTGAGATTTACACTCTTTAATCTGAGGAGCATTCCATTTATTTTTAAGTGCAGTCTTTCTGGGTGCCTTCATGTTGTGATTTTTTTTTTTTTATTGGATGCACCATACTTGTACGAATCTCAGAGCAGGCAGCTCCAGCTGTAAAATTCCTAGACTCAGAAAATCAGCTATGAAAGGAACCCTGAGGGACATTCAGTGATTTCCCACTAACATCCTAGGGAATGTTTGGAAATACTGGGGGGCATCTGTGTTGGTCACAATGTGGAGGTGTGCTACTAACACTTAGTACCTGATGGGTAGGGTGATAAATGTCCTAACATGACTTGGAAGGTCTGAAACAATAGAGAATTGTTTAGCTCCTCAAATGCCAATAGTGCCCCATTGAAAAACAACTATTTAAATTCCTTTATTATATAGATGAAGAAAACAAGGCTCGAAGAGGTTGGCAAGTACCCAAGCTCATACGGCTAAATCTGAGTTAGAATATGGGCTTCTAGACACTCAGGCTGTGGTCCTCCCATGGATACAAATACATTTTGTTGGGTGAGCTTATTGCCAGCTCTTCATTTGGGTGGCAGGAACCATTCCACAAGTACCCTATTCTTGTTGTTGTTAATCCTTCTCTCTCTTATTTCTTACTGGTTACAGCTGAGCTCGGCGATTATGATCCTGATGAGCATCCTGAGAATTACATCAGTGAGTTTGAGATTTTCCCCAAGCAGTCACAGAAGCTGGAAAGAAAAATAGTGGAAATCCATAAAAATGAACTCAGGTAATAGGGGTAGACATTTGGAAGAGTGATGGGAGTGAGAAAGTATTCTTACTGCAGGGAATGTGGAAATCGTGTTGTGAAATAAGAGGATTGGTAATGTATGAGTGGATGGTTTCAGGTGGCAGAGCAATCTTTCTGGGCACTCTCAAGATCCTCCATAGCGCAGGGTCCCCTGGATGGCTGTCTATGAACCATCCACAGTTATTAGAGCCATATATTTTCCTATGGGTTTTAACCACCCTGAATTACTGTAAGTGAAATCTAAGGTAAGTAAGTAATCCTTTCTATTGTGAATTTTGCATCGCCTCTTCCTTTCCTGTGGCTGTTGCTGGAAGCTTTGACTCCAAGTAGGATGAAATCCATCAGTGAGATTTCCTTTGCTGAGCTGCTTTCAAGACGACAGATACAGTATCTGCTCTGCTGCTTGTCTGTCATGTTCCAGGATGATTGTGACTAACTACAGAGTAGTAACAGCAGAAGTAGCAAAATCGCATATAGTATTCACTGTGTACCAGGCACCATTTTACAGATGAGGAAACTGAGGCACAGAGAGATTAAGCATCTTACCCAAGCTAGCAAGTGGCAGCGTCAGGATTTGAATCCACATAGCCTGGCTCCAGAGTCTGTGCTCTTAATCCTTGTGATGCTTCTGCTCTGCATAGGCTACTAGGTATGAAATGGAGCATGGATAGGAATCATTGACAGCTTGGAATCAGGTAACTCAAGTACTCTAGTCTGTAACTAGAATTTAGATCTGTGCAAATCATGGAAAAATTCACTTTGGTAATAATGAATGTGGGTTATGTTATGACAAGTATGGATGAAGACCTGTAAGAACTGAGATGCCTCCATCTTCTGGACCTCTGGTAATTATATATACATATATATAAATAAATGTTTTTATATAAGTGTGTGTGTGTATATATATATATATATATATATATTGCCACCAGATTATGAATTCTGGACAAGGAACTGTCCCCTGACAGGGAGTGCTTGAATTCCCTACTTTACGCAGGCACTCCCCCTTCTGGTGAGTCTGAGCAGAGTATACACGTGGGCATTAAAGGTGGCAGCATATTTCAGCTTTGAAAAGATGACCTTTGTTCTTAACAGATAAAGATGATTAGGCATCAAAAAATTGTACTCGTTTCAGAAAGCAACGTGTCCTCTCTACGGGTAATTTGAGAGTATTGTCTCCTAATGAAAAGCTTTGTTGAAAATACAGGACCCTGACTCCTCTTTTTACATTTTGGGGATGAGAATGGTAAATAGAGGTAAAAATAAAGGTCCAGTATTCTAGCTGAGGAGTTTGTGGATGAGCAGTGTCTGGGCAGCACAGAGTGAGAACCTCCAGGAGAGGCATCGCATCCACTGTGTGGATTGGTGGGAATGGGAATCGGGGGGTCTGCCGTGACCAGAATTTGCAGGACCTCAGATGCCGGGGACGTATGATATTAGCAAACATCTATTGAGCATTCCTGGATGCCAAAATACTGTGCTAAGAGTCCTATGTGTGTCCACTCAGTCCTCCTAAACTCTACAAGGGAGGCACTCTTGTTGCTCCCAATCCAAGGTGAAGAAAGCCCAACGTGGAGTGGATTAAGGCCTTGCCCTGTTAGCAGCAAAGTCAGGACTTGAGCCTTGCTCTTACTTGACACCGACACCCATACTCTTACCCACTCTGCTGAGCAGTTGTCTGACAATCAGGTAGTCAGTCACGTGGGTGCTGCCGAGTGATCACCATGGCAGTGGCACCAGGGGTAAGAGACTGTGAGCAGGAGGACCAGTTAGTTAGTTCTGCTCCCCAAACAAGAGATGACATGGACCTGGAAATGAAAGAAGAGAGTTTTGAGCAACCTTACATCAAGATGGTGACCCACTGACTTTCATGAGTAAATGAGGGAATCGAAGAAGATTCCAGATTGCTTTTTTCCTAATCTTTAAAGATTTATTTATTTATTTAATTTTTTATTGTTGTTAATCACCGTACATTACATCATTAGTTTTTGATGTAGGGTTCCATGATTCATTGTTTGTGCATAACACCCAGTGCTCCACGCAGAATGTGCCCTCTTTAATACCCATCACCAGGCTAACCCATCCCCCCACCCCCCTCCCCTCTAGAACCCTCAGTTTGTTTTTCAGAGTTCATCGTCTCTCATGGTTCGTCTCCCCCTCCAACTTACTCCCCTTCATTCTTCCCCTCCTGCTATCTTCTTCTTTTTTTTCCTTAACATATATTGCATTATTTGTTTCAGAAGTACAGATCTGTGATTCAACAGTCTTGCACAAGTCACAGCGCTCACCATAGCACATACCCTCCCCAGTGTCTATTACCCAGCCACCCCATCCCTCCCACCCCCCACCACTCTAGCAACCCTCAGCTTGTTTCCTGAGATTAAGAATTCCTCATATCAGTGAGGTCATATGATACATGTCTTTCTCTGATTGACTTATTTCACTCAGCATAACACCCTCCAGTTCCATCCATGTCGTTGCAAATGGCAAGATCTCGTTCCTTTTGATGGCTGCATAATATTCCATTGTGTATATATACCACATCTTCTTTATCCATTCATCTGTCGATGGACATCTTGGCTCTATCCACAGTTTGGCTATTGTGGACATTGCTGCTATAAACATTGGGGTGCACGTACCCCTTCGGATCCCTACATTTGTATCTTTGTGGTAAATACCCAGTAGTGCAATTGCTGGATCGTATGGTAGCTCTATTTTCAACTGATTCAGGAACCTCCATACTGTTTTCCAGAGTGGCTGCACCAGCTTGCATTCCCACCAACAGTGTAGGAGGGTTCCCCTTTCTCCACATCCCCGCCAACATCTGTCATTTCCTGACTTGTTAATTTTCACCATTCTGACGGGTGTGAGGTAGTATCTCATTGAGGTTTTGATTTGGATTTCCCTGATGCCGAGTGATGTTGAGCACTTTTTCATGTGTCTGTTGGCCATTTGGATGTCTTCTTTGGACAAATGTCTGTTCATGTCTTCTGCCCATTTCTTGATTGGATGATTTGTTCTTTGGGTGTTTTTGATAAGTTCTTTATAGATTTTGGATACTAGCCCTTTATCTGATATGTCATTTGCAAATATTTTCTCCCATTCTGTCGGTTGTCTTTTGGTTTTGTGGACTGTGTCTTTTGCTGTGCAAAAGCTTTTTATCTTGATGAAATCCCAATAGTTCATTTTTGCCCTTGCTTCCCTTGCCTTTGGCGATGTTTCTAGGAAGAAGTTGCTGCAGCTGAGGTCGAAGAGGTTGCTGCCTGTATTCTCCTTTAGGATTTTGATGGACTCCTGTCTCACGTTTCGGTCTTTCAACCATTTGGAGTCTATTTTTGTGTGTGGTGTAAGGAAATGGTCCAGTTTCATTCTTCTGCATGTGGCTGTCCAGTTTTCCCAACACCATTTGTTGAAGAGACTGCCTTTTTTCCATCGGATATTCTTTCCTGCTTTGTCAAAGATTTGTTGACCATAGAGTTGAGGGTCCATTTCTGGGCTCTCTATTCTGTTCCATTGATCTAGGTGTCTGTTTTGGTGCCAGGACCATACTGTCTTGATGATGACAGCTTTGTAATAGAGCTGGAAGTCTGGAATTGTGATGCCTCCCACTTTGCTTTTCTTTTTCAATATTCCTCTGGCTATTCGGGGTCTCTTCTGGTTCCATACAAATTTTAGGATTATGTGTTCCATTTCTTTGAAAAAAGTGGATGGTATTTTGATGGGGATTGCATTGAATGTATAGATTGCTCTAGGTAGCATTGACATCTTCACAATGTTTGTTCCTCCAATCCATGAGCATGGAACGTTTTTCCATTTCTTTGTGTCTTCCTCAATTTCTTTCATGAGTATTTTATAGTTTTCTGAGTACAGCTCTTTTGCCTCTTTGGTTAAATTTATTCCTAGGTATCTTATGGTTTTGGATGCAGTTGTAAATGGGATCGACTCCTTGATTTGTCTCTCTTCTGTCTTGTTGTTTGTGTATAGGAATGCCACTGATTTCTGTGCATTGATTTTATAACCTGCTACTTGACTGAATTCCTGTATGAGTTCTAGCAGTTTTGGGGTGGAGTCTTTTGGGTTTTCCACATACAGTATCATATCATCTGCAAAGAGTGAGAGTTTGACTTCCTCCTTGCCAATTTGGATGCCTTTGATTTCTTTTTGTTCTCTGATTGCCGTGGCTAGGACTGCTAATACTATGTTGAATAGCAGTGGTGATAATGGACATCCCTGCCGCGTTCCTGACCTTAGGGGGAAAGCTCTCAGCTTTTCCCCATTGAGAATGATATTTGCTGTAGGTTTTTCATAGATGGCTTTTATGATATTGAGGTATGTACCCTCTATCCCTATACTCTGAAGAGTTTTGATCAAGAAAGGATGCTGTACTTTGTCAAATGCTTTTTCTGCATCTATGGAGAGGATCATATGATTCTTGTTCTTTCTTTTGTTAATGTATTGTTTCATGTTGATTGATTTGCGGATGTTGAACCAACCTTGCAGCCCAGGGATAAATCCCACTTGGTCCTGGTGAATAATCCTTTTAATGGACTGTTAGATCCTATTGGCTAGTATTTTGGTGAGAAATTTTGCATCCATGTTCATCAAGGATATTGGTCTGTAATTCTCCTTTTTGATGGGGTCTTTGGTTTTGGGATCAAGGTAATGGTGGCCTCATAAAACGAGTTTGGAAGTTTTCCTTCCATTTCTATTTTTTTGGAACAGTTTCAGGAGAATAGGTATTAATTCTCCTTTAAATGTTTGGTAGAATTCCCCTGGGAAGCCATCTGGCCCAGCGCTTTTGTTTGTTGGGAGATTGTTGATGACTGCTTCACTTTCCTTAGGGGTTATAGGTCTCTTCAGGTTTTCTGTTTCTTCCTGGTTCAATTTTGGTAGTGGATACATCTCTAGGAGTGCACCCATTTCTTCCAGGTTATCTAATTTGCTGGCATAGAGTTGCTCATGATATGTTCTTATAATTGTTTGTATTTCTTTGGTGTTGGTTGTGATCTCTCCTCTTTCATTCATGATTTTGTTGATTTGGGGTCATTTCTCTTTTCTTTTTGATAAGTCTGGCCAGGGGTTTATCAATCTTGTTAATTCTTGCAAAGAACCAGCTCCTAGTTTCATTGATCTGTTCTCCTGTTCTTTTGGTTTCTATTTCATTGATTTCTGCTCTGATCTTGAGTATTTCTCTTCTCCTGCTGGGTTTAGGCTTTATTTGCTGTTCTTTCTCCAGCTCCTTTAGGTGTAGGGTTAGGTTGTGTATTTGAGACCTTTCTTGTTTCTTGAGAAAGGCTTGTATTGCTATATACTTTCCTCTCAGGACTGCCTTTGCTGTATCCCAAAGATGTTGAACCGTTGTGTTTTCATTTTCATTCTTTCCATGGATTTTTTAAATTTTTCTTTAATTTCCTGGTTGACCCATTCATTCTTTAGTAGGATGCTCTTTAGCCTCCATGTATTTGAGTTCTTTCTGACTTTCCTCTTGTGATTGAGTTCTAGTTTCAAAGCACTGTGGTCTGAAAATATGCAGGGAATGATCCCAAACTTTTGGTACCGGTTGAGACCTGATTTGTGACCTAGGATGTGATCAATTCTGGAGAATGTTCCATGGGCACTAGAGAAGAATGGTGTATTCCGTTGCTTTGGGATGGAATGTTCTGAATATGTCTGAGAAGTCCATTTGGTCCAGTGTGTCATTTAAAGTCTTTATTTCCTTGTTGATCTTTTGCTTAGATGATGTGTCCATTTCAGTCAGGGGGGTGTTAAAGTCCCCCACTATTATTGTATTGTTGTCAATGTGTTTCTTTGCTTTTGTTATTAATTGCCTTATATAATTGGCTGCTCCCATGTTAGGGGCATAGATATTTACAATTGTTAGATATTCTTGTTGGATAGACCCTTTAAGTAGGATATAGTGTCCTTCTTCATCTCTTATTACAGTCTTTGTTTTAAAATCTAATTTGTCTGATATAAGGATTGCCACTCCAGCTTTCTTTTGGTGTCCATTAGCATGGTAAATGGTTTTCCACCCCCTCACTTTCAATGTGGGGGTGTCTTTGGGTCTAAAATGAGTCTCTTGCAGACAGCATATTGATGGGTCTTGTTTTTTAATCCAATCTGATAGCCTGTGTCTTTTGATTGGGGCATTGAGCCCATTTACATTCAGGGTAACTATTGAAAGGTATGAATTTAGTGCCATTGTATTGCCTGTAAGGTGACTGTTACTGTATGTTGTCTGTGTTCCTTTCTGATCTATGCTGCTTTTAGGCTCTCTCTTTGCTTAGAGGACCCCTTTCAATATTTCTTGGAGGGCTGGTTTTGTGTTTGCAAATTCCCTTAGTTTTTGTTTGTCCTGGAAGCTTTTTATCTCTCCTTCAATTTTCAATGAGAGCCTAGCTGGATATAGTATTCTTGGCTGCATATTTTTCTCCTTTAGTGCTCTGAAGATATCATGCCAGTCTTTCTGGCCTGCCAGGTCTCTGTGGATAGGTCTATTGCCAGTCTAATGTTTCTACCATTGTAGGTTACATATCTCTTCTCCAGAGCTGCTCTCAAGATTTTCTCTTTGTCTCTGAGACTCGTAAGTTTTACTATTAGATGTCGGGGTGTTGACCTATTTTTATTGATTTTGAGAGGGGTTCTCTGTGCCTCCTGGATTTTGATGCCTGTTTCCTTCCCCACATTAGGGAAGCTCTCTGCTATTATTTGCTCCAATATACCTTCTGCCCCTCTCTCTCTTTCTTCTTTTTCTGGGATCCCAATTATTCTAATGTTGTTTCATCTTATCGTATCGTTTCTCTCGAATTCTGCCCTCGTGATCCTGTAGTTGTTTCTCTCTCTTTTTCTCAGCCTCTTTATTTTCCATCATTTGGTCTTCTATATCGCTGATTCTCTCTTCTGCCTCATTTATCCTAGCAGTTAGTGCCCCCATTTTTGATTGCACCTCATTAATAGCGTTTTTGATTTCTACTTGGTTAGATTTTAGTTCTTTTATTTCTCCACAAAGGATTTCTCTAATAACTTCCACACTTTTTTCAAGCGCAGCTAGTATCTTTAAAGTCATGATTCTGAACTCTAGGTCCGACATCGTACTAATGTCCGTATTGAGTAGGTCCCTGGCAGATGGTACTACCTACTACCTCTTGTTCTTTTTGCTGAGGTGATTTTTTTCGTTTGTCATTTTGTCCAGAGGAGAATAGATGAATGAGAGAACAAAATGCCAACAGGTTAACAACGTCCCCAGCAAATATACTCTATACAAATCAGAAAAGACCTGAATCCAGGGGAAAAGAAAGAGAAAGAAAGAAAAAAGAAAGAGAAAAAGAAAAAAAGATAAATATAAAAACAAACAAAAACAGAACAAACCAAAAAAAACAGAATATGATCAAATGTGATCAGGCTAGTGCACAGATCAGTGCCACACACTAGATTTTGGGCATATTTTGGTCTGTTAGAAGAAAGTGCCTCCTAAAATTTTAAAGGAAGAAAGACTTATATATGTACAAAATAAGGGTTGATACAATGAAGGGATGGAAGATGACTGTGAAGATGAAAATTATAAAAGATTTTATAAAAAGAATTGATAAGAAGTTGTTTGAAAAAAGAAGATTTAAAAAAAAAGAAAAAAAAAGGGAGAGAATGTGATCATGCAGGAGACTAGAACAAAGCCGTACACTAGTGATTTAGGGTATATTTTTATCCATTAGAAGAAACTGTATCTCAAAATTTTAAAGAGAGAAGAACTTATATATATATGCCAAAAATAAGGGTAACTACTATGAAGGGATAAAGTATGACTCTAAAAATGAAAAATAAAAAATATTTTTTTTAAAAAGTGATTGATGTTGAAAAAGGGAAAAAGAAAAAAAAACAGCTAAAAATATTAACTTTGAAAAACTAATGAATCATGGTAAAAAGCCATGAATTCTATGTGCAGTATTCCCCTAGCGCTGGAGTTCTCCCGTTCTCCTTGATCGGTAAACTTGGGTCTTGGCTTGCTGGCTGTTCGTGCTGATCTTCTGGGGGAGGGGCCTGTTGCCTTGGTTCCCAAATGTCTTTGCCGGAGGCGGAATTGCCCCACCCTTGACAGTCCGGACTAAGCAAGCTGCTCGGGTTTAGCTCTCAAGAGCTTTTTTGTTCCCTGCAAGCTCTCGGTACAGCTTTGGAGGACCAGAGTGAAAATGGTGGCCTCCCAATCTCCGCTTGGAGGAGCTGGGAACTCAGGGCCCCACTCCTCATGAGCCCCCAGAGAAAAGCAGTCAATCACTCCCATCTCCCCGGTCTCCAGCCGCACTCTGTGCTCACCCGGCCTGTGACCGAGCGTTTCTATCTCTGGCACCTGACCCCGTGTGGAGTCTCCAAACCCAGCAGATCCCTGCGGTGCGCTCCCACACCGCTCCTCCCGGGGAGGAAGGGGAGTCTCCCCGGATCTGCCGCTTGTTGGGTCCCTGCTGGAGGAGCAGTGGCCCGACTGGGCCGCGGATCACAGTTTATGGCAACCCCGAGCTGAGAGCCCACCCCTCAGCTCTGTCTCTGCAGCCGGCTTCCCCGCTCCGATCCCTGGGAACTCTGCCACACTCAGGCACCCCCGGTCTTTCTGTGACCCCGAGGGTCCTGAGACCACACTGTCCCGCGAGGGTTCCACCCCCCCGCTTAGCCACTGGAGCGACGTCCCTCCACGGAGCCGACTTCTAAAAGTTCCGATTTTGTGCTCCGCGGCTCTAGCACTTGCCAGAAGCGGCCGACGGAGGCCCCCTCCCCCACCGTCTATCCTCCCGAATATTGCCTCGGATTCACTTCTCCGCACGTCCTACCTTCCAGTAAGTGGTCGCTTCTCTGTTCAGAGAGTTGTTGCTACTCTCTTCTTTGATCTCCTATTGAGTTCGTAGGTGTTCAGAATGGTTTGATCCCTATTCAGCTGAATTCCTGAGACCAGACGAAATTCAGGTCTCCTACTCCTCCGCCATTTTGCTCCGCGCCCCCCCCCCCATTGGTTTTTATAATCAGAAAGCTGTAGGTTGGACCTCGTGCCCACACCTGCCTTTGTTGATAACCCTGAAGGTCGTCGTCCTACACCAGGGAGAGCAGGGTGGTCATCAGTCAGCCATGGGTTATAGATCTTGGATGTGAATGCCATGGCTTGATCAAAGCTGGGCTGTTCTGGAGCACTGTGCATTTGTAACATCCAGAAAGCTCCTGTGAAGAAGTCAGAATTATATGTTGAAGGACAAAACAGCCAGAAATTATGTGACATTGCATGGAGAGGTGCAGAGGGTATTTTCCTCTGAATTTTTGCTCATCCTCAAGTAGTTGTGCCTTTCCTTCTGCATCAGTGCAGCAGAGAGAGATTATAGGTTTGGATGGGAAGATAAGAAAGAGCAGAACAAGCTGACAGTGCAGAGGGGGGAGAGATTTTCTAGAATTGGTTGGAAACCTGCCATAGAGTCTGAGGTTACTCTGGGGGTTCAGTGGGCCCTTTGCATGCAGGTTGTGAAAGTGTTGACTTTTCTGGTGTGGGAAATTGGACCTTTGGTTGGATTGCTTTGCCAACCCAACAGTGTCAGGAAGGAGTTGTAGATGGAAGAGAACCATATGCGTCTGTACCAAGGTGATACCATCTTACTCTCCAAGGTCATCCCAGCACACATGACCCTCCCACACAACAAAGGGATAATGTGTGATCATTGAACCGTTGTCAGAGAAACTACCTGAGAGGATTCAGCTGGCCTTTGTTGGGGTTTGAGAGGCCCCAAAACTTAACCTCCTGCTTCATGCCTGGTTTCTGAACCAGTGGAGAAAGGAAACAAGAGATGGCAGGCACGACACAAATTATAGCAGGAATGGTGATGATGATTTACAGTGAGATAAACATACTTCCCTGTGTGGGTTCACAAACTTTCTTCTGCCTTTTAATTTGATTGGAATTGCTCTCCTCTGTGCTTTCTTTCTTTCTTTCTTTTTTTTAAAATATTTTATTTATTTATTTGACAGAGAGAGACACAGCAGGAGAAGGAACACAAGCAGGGGGAGTGGGAGAGGGAGAGGCAGGCTTCCCGCGGAGCAGGGAGCCCGATGCGGGGCTCGATCCCAGGACCCTGGGATCATGACCTGAGCCGAAGGCGGATGCTTAACAACTGAACCACCCAGGTGCCCCTCCTCTGTGATTTCTGAGGAAGGGACTAAAGCTGTGATTCTTGGGGAAAAAAGTAGCCAGGGAGGAAGAAGAACCTCTCTCTCTGGGAGGCTACACGGTGCTTGAAGATAGAACGAAGATGGCATGATAGACAGCCATGAATAAGGAAGTTCTTTAGGGGGAAGAAAGAGAGACTCCCTGGAATTTTGAGGTGCTTGAAAATAGAAGACCAAGAGTATAGTTAGAATTTCCGTCAACTTAGATTCCTTTAGGTGTTAAGAGATTTGTAAATGAAGTTTAGAATTTATGGTTGGGCCAACTTTGCTTCCTCAAATGTGCCATCTGAACAGGAGGGTAGGGTAGGGAGAAGTGACAGTTTTATAAATGTAATAACATAGTTATCAATCATCTTTATATTAGTCATGAAAAACTAGATTTTACTGAGGAAACAACCCCCAAATTTCAGTGTTTAGAATAAGCGAGGCTTATTGTTTGTTCTGCTATGTGTCTACCAGATGTCAGGTGGAAGTCTCTGCTCACCACTGTCACTCAGGACACTGACAGGTTTGAATTTGCCAGTTGTTGAGCCAGAGGGAAAAGAGAGTTCTGGAAGTTCTTGCTTCAGCTTGGAAGTAACACTTGTCACTTCCACTTAACCATTGTGGCCATAACGAGTCACATGATTCTACCTAATGGCAAGGAAGATGAAAATTGGAGATAGCTGGCAAACAGCTCTTAATGACCCTTGCAATCTCATTAACTAATAGACCTTTTTAATTAACCTTTTTTATTAAAAAACTTTAAAAAATTTATTTGGGAGAGAGAGGGAGAGCACAAGAGGGAGGAGCAGAGGCAAAGACTCCCTGCTGAGCAGAGAGCCCGATGTGGGGCTTGATCCCAGGACCCTACATCTGACCCGAAGGCAGATGCTTAACTGACTGAGCCACCTAGGTGCCCCCCAAAACTTTATTTTTTAGATTCACAGCAAAATCAAGTGGAAGGTACAGAGATTTCCCCTATTCTCCCTGCATAGCCTCTCCCGTTATCAACATCCCCACCAGAGTGGTGCATTTGTTGCAATTGATTAACTGACCCTGACACATCATTATCACCCACAATCCATAGTTTGCCTTAGGGTTCACTCTGGGTGTTGTACATTCTATGGACAATAGTATAATGACATGTATCCACCATTATAGTATCATGCAGAATGGTTTCACTGCCCTAAAAATCCTCTCTGCTCTGCCTGTTCCTCTCTCCCTCTGCCACAACCACTGGCAAACACTGATCTTTTAACTGTCTCCATAGTTTTGCCTTTGGCAGAATATCATGTCATTAGAATCCTATAGTATGCAGCCTTTTCAGATTCTCTTCTTTCACTTAGCCAAAATGTATATAAAGTCTCTCTATGTGTTTTCATCCGTAGCTCATTCCTTGCTGAATAATATTCCATTGCCGGAATGTTCCACAGTTTATCCACTCACCTACTGAAGGACATCTTGGATGCTTCCAAGCTTTGGCAATTATGAAATAAGGCTGCTATAAACATTCATGTGCAGGCCTTTTGTGTAGACATAAATTTTCAACTTCTTTGACAAATACCAAGGGACACAGTTGCTGGATTGTACCGTGAGAGTATGTTTAGTTTCAAAAGAAATCCTCAAACTGTCTTCCAAAGTGGCTGCATTCCCACCAGCAATGAATGAGAGTTTCTCTTGTCCCTGTACATCCTCACCAGCCTTTGGCATTTTCGGTGGTCTTGATTTTGGTCACTCTGATAGGTGTGCAGTGAAAGTGCTTTATTCAGAAAGATTTTATAGAGGCATCGTTGGGTCTTCTAATATCCTGTAAACTAGAAGATGTGGGGATGTATGATTTGCATTATCGAATAGATGTTAGTGCGAAAACTCACTGAGGCTGAATGATTCTTCTAGATCAGCGTAGATGATATACTATCTGTATCTATATATCCATTTATCTGTATATCTATCATCTATCTATCTATCATCTATCTACTATCTATCTTTCTATCTATATTGGCTTTCTGGGCCGCATAGTCTCTATTGCAACCACTTAGCTCTGTTTTTGTAGAGCAAAAGAAGACAAAGGCAACACCTAAATTAGTGGGCTACAATTCATGGAACTTGATTGACAAAACAGATGATGGGCCAGATTTGACCTGTGGGTTCTAGTTTGTGGACTTCTAGACACATGGCAGAGCAGGTCTGGAATTAATTTCTGCTTCACTGCCTGCATCTGTAGATAATTTTAAGACAAAAGAGCCATATTTGTTTTTAAGACCGTGTATAAGGGAGAATCTTATAATTTACAGATTTCATTTGAATTTGGTACCAGAGATGAGGTCCTAGCATGGGGATGGCTTAGAAATAGGTTATTTCTCCTTCCAGAGCCCTCTGGTGGCTGGAAGAGGCTGTTGCCAACAATCCCTAGGGATGTGACCATTCTCTTATTTTTGACTGTCCTGGTTACTGTTTTCCAGACAGCTTTAATCACGGCCATGTGGGTTGGAAGGGAATCCCCTTTCCATTAGTTCTGAGGGTGCCCAGAGGGGGTTGAAGATCAAGAATATGAGTGATTTCACTATCAGGAACGAGGCTTCTCTGAAGGTGATCCTAGAGTTTTTACTCAGCAAGTTCTCTCAATACCAGTTTGTCAGGTTTCTCATTAGTGGCAAAGACATTTGGACTAGCTTCAGGCACAGGTCATCAGCTGTCAAATATTCAAAAATCTCACTTGGTGGTGAAGTGGTCTTGATTTTATTCTTTGCCCTTAAAGAGCAGAAAAATCATCCAATTAGCTGCCATCATAATGATCTGATGCAGTGAGGCTTGTGCTGGAAACAATAATGATACTGAGTGGGCTTCAAACAGAATCATTTTCTTTTTTTATTTCTCAAGATTCACATTCTCTGTAAATCATGTGCATCCTGGCAGGAATATATAGTTTCAAAAATGTCTGGCTTTCCTAGAGATAAGTGACCTGCTATGATAAATACCCTCTACCTGTGCTTCTGATGAACAGATCACAAGAGCCCCCTTGGGAAATGTTTTTGTGCAGTTTGGGGAAGAGTGTTTATTATGTGATAGGAAAATGGGAAAGATCAGATTACTTTACAACTTCTAATCTTTCTGGAGATGTGCTTTCCATCATTTCCACTCCCCCCTTCATGTGTCCTTTCCCTTCTCAAGTCTCTCATTTTATTTTATTTTTTTAAAGATTTTATTTTTGTCAGAGAGCGAGAGCACAAGCAGGGGGAAGGGCAGGCAGAGGGAGAAGCAGGCTCCCTGCTGAGCAAGGAGCCCCACGATCCCAGGACCCTAGAATCATGACCTGAGCCAAAGTCAGATGCTTAGCTGACTGAGCCACCCAAGTGTCCCATCGAGTCTCTCATTTTAAAACCCCAGAATCTCTCTCCCTGGTGGGTTATCAAATCCATTTCCATTCTCTGTTGTTATTTGGCATAGGAATTGGAAGAGGGAATTACTTGGCATCACATGTTCCTCCTATAAAAACTGAATCGTTGTATTATGTGGCCTGGAGTCAAGGACATTTCTGGGGAGGGTTGGGCCAGGGGCAACTCATGTATGCACCCAAGCCATCAACGCTGTTACACAGGTAAAATCTGGCTACAGTGACTTGAAAGGAGAAAGAGCAATGTCACCAAAGTGCAGCATGGCTTTGAAGAAAGAGGGAGGGATAGTATTGATAGCTTGAATCAGCCATGACTTAATACATGCATAGTCAAAAACTTTTTGAACTTTAGGTGAACTTATAACAGTATATCCATCCATCCAACCCTCTCTCCATCCACATACCCATCTATGATTCATCCATGCATCTGTCTGTCCATCCATCCATGCACCCATTCATGATTCATGCATACATCCATTTGTTCATCTATTCATGTAACAAGTAATTATTAAAAGGCAACTCTGGGTCAGGAACTGTGGAAGTATTGAGTGACCTAGCCCACTGATCTTCAACTGCTTTACCACCAAGCTGGGAGCCCCTTCATCATCTATACTCCCCCATGACCTCATGCTTTCAAAGATTTTATCTAAAAAACAATACTCACAAAGTAACAATTAATTTACTTCCTAATTTTTATTAGTCATACACAGCTACAACTACCACCTGGAGGCTTTGCATATCCAGAGGTCACTAGCCACAAGCCAAAAACTTGACACCCAATTATTACTCTTACAGGACTCTTAGAGTCCAAAGCAGGGGTTATAAAGTGACAGTTGTTGAATTACATTGCGACCCAGATATATGTTCTTTGGGCCAAATAAGTTTTTAAAAAATGGAATCAGTTGCCAGAAAGTCCCAGCTTTTCTTGCACCTAGGAGATTTGGTAACACTAGGCCTTCCCCTATGTGGCAACACACAGCTGGAGCTAAGCCACAGTGCTCTGTAAGAGATTCATTTGCTCTCCAAATTGCCACCATCCCTGCTTGGCCGGTTAACCTTCTTGCCTCCATTGGTATTGAGTTTGGGACCACCTTCTTGGACCAGTAAGGATCAGATGCCTGAGAAATTAATTTATCCAAGGCCCTACAATTAGGAAGCAATAGACCTTGACCTGAAACCTGTGTTTTCCTATACAGTGCTCTGACATCTTCCTAAGTGACTGCTCTCCTGCAAGACTTGTCCTTGTCTGGCCTCAGGCCATTACCATCGTCTCCCTCATAGCATGGCAGTTACCCGGATTAGAAGTGTTCTATCTAATGCTCTCATAGGGCTAGTTCCTAATGGTCCCCAAGGCGTTTGTAAGAGATCCTGTTCCTCTCTAAACAATTAGAAGTGACAGACTGGAGACTCTCCTAGTTAGGATGTAGAAAAGCCTGAGACATTCATCTCCCCCAACACCAAGGTAACACAACAAGCTACATAAACTACAAAATCATAGTTTTGAAACCAGTCTGAGAGCAAAGAAACCTAAATACCGAAATCCAGAATGTCCTTCCTAGGACAGTGGAGACCTGCACTTGCTTTCACTTCTGATGGTGTGGGAGGAGGGCAACGAATATGTCATAGGTAGGGTCAAGGGGAACTGGCCAAATCTTCGGCCAGCTTTCCATGGCCATGAGTGGGCTGACTTAACTGGCTGGGATCTCAGAGACTCCAGCTGCAGAGTGAATTGCACTTTCCCACCTCCATTTGGCCCTAGGCCTTCACCAAGAGAAGAGGGAAAAAGTCAGACGGGGCCGGAGAGCTGAGTGAAATTCCTTGGAGGCCCTCCAGACTTTTAGCCAGGGTTAGGGTAGCTCTTGCCAACAGCAGGGAAAGGACCACAAGGAGGTCCTTCTGGAGTGCTGAGAGCCAGAGACGGGGCTGGAGAGCAAAGGAGTCTCCCTGAAGCTCAAAAAGTTGAGAGCAAGGCTGTAAAGCATAGAGAACTTTCCAGAGTCTAATGGGTGCTAAGATCCCAAGCCCTGCTGAAGGGTAAGTTCCGAGAGCATTCTCAAGCATTTGAAGCCAGTGGTGAGTAAACTCTAACTAGAGTTGCAACTAAGCTAAATCTAAGCAAAGTTGCAACCAAGTTACAGCAAAACCTAACCTAACTCAGGTTGAGAGTTCTACTTTGCTGAGTTTAATTCTGCAACGCAAAGACCCAAATGGATTAGGTGGAGCTAAATCCACCCTTTCCTGCCAACCGTGCTCTAAGCAATCCAGGTCCTTGCTGGCAAGACGCACACCTTATTTAATTAATGTACATTGATGATATGCACAATTAATGTATACTAATAATTTGCCCTCATTCTTAGGATGCTGTACATTTTTGTAGTCTATGTAGTGATATGCTAAGGGAGGATCAATAAAAGAGTGTTCCTTTTGGCAAAAAGAATACCAGATAGGCAGAAGGGGGACGTGATTACTCGACCTCACCTAATTTATTAGAAAAGCATATTTTTTTAAAGATTTTATTTATTTATTTGAGAGAGAGAGGATGAGAGAGAGCATGAGAGGGAAGAGGGCCAGAGGGAGAAGCAGACTCCCTGCTGAGCAGGGAGCCCGATGCGGGACTCGATCCCGGGACTCCAGGATCATGACCTGAGCCAAAGGCAGTCGCTCAACCAACTGAGCCACCCAGGTGCCCAGAGAAGCATATTTTTAAAGAATTGTTAGCTCTTAAAGAATTCAACTAATCACTGGTCTTTACATCTAAATGTCTCGTTAGAGACACTGTTAATCTTAGTAGAACAGCTCCTGATGCAAGATTTAAGGGATAGAAAATCATTACCTTCCATTACCAGAGTTTTTGCCAGAAACAAACGTCCAATGGGAGATCTGAGGGGGCAAACAAAAAAGTTTAGTTGGCCTTAGTGTCTTCTTGAAAACCTGATCATTAAATGCTTCCTTCCTTGGTGAGTCAGGGAGACTCAGTTTCTAGTGCCATTAGGGTCTCCATCTTTCCTCCATTGGTTTTGAACCATTTTCCTACTCTGAATATTTGCAGTTAGCCTTTCTCTGTGTGTGACTTCTTAGATGAAGTCTTTTCAGTGCTTAGCTGTTGGAGATCTGCAGTCAAACCCAAAGCAAAGGATACCAATTTGAGGACTTTTATTTTAAAGAGGGGTCTTTGTTTTGCTGTGACTATCTTGACATGCTTCCTGACATTTCCCCCACTGTCATAATTCTAATTTTAGTCACATGCAGGGCTAGCAGGGGAACAGATGCCATTCTGAGGGTGAGGAGAGACCATGCTCTGTGCCAGGCACTAGTCTAATGGCTTTTCATCTGTCAGCTGCTTACTGTATACACCAAATCTTCATGGTAGGTACTATTTTTATCTTCATTTTTTGGAATCAAGGAACTTTAGATTTAGCAGTTCTCCATTCCTGTGTGCAGTTCCTAGCTCAGGGCTCAGCAAACTTTTTCTACACTAGGCCACTTAGTAAATACTTTAGGCTGTGCAGAACATAGGATTTCTGTTGCAATTAATCAGTCTTGCCTTTGGAGTATGACCGCATCCATAGGCAGTATGCAAACAGATGGGTGTGGCTGTGTTCCAATAAGAATTTACTGGTCCTGAAATTTGAATGTCATATAATTTTCATGGTCATGGCATTACCATTCTTTGTTCGATTGTTTTAAACCATTTAAAAATGGAAAAACCAATCTTAGCTCAAGGGCTGTGCGAAACCTGGCAGTGGTCGGGATTCAGCCTGCAGGCTTTAGTCTGGGGATCTCTGACCTAGATTAAAATTGAGACCTCGCTGCTCTCCCATCAAGTCTGACTATCAGGCACCTGGGGTGGATTGCCTCATCACCAATAAGAAGCAATGTTTAGAATTTGAAAGAGGCTCTCTCTAAGAACTGAAGGAAACCATGTCATTTTGACATGCTCGGCCATGGCACGTAGGAGGGCACTCACATGGCTCTGGACCATATCATGTTGGTAGTGATGGTGGCGCAGGCACTGAGATGTGCTTTGGAACCAAGCAGACTTGGATTTGAACCCCATTTCTGCATTTACTAGCCAAGTAACTTTGAGCAAGTTACTTTTCCTTTCTGAGTGTCAGAATCCTCATCTACAAAAGGAGGATAAGAAGTCCTCCTTTATGAATCTTCCCATTGCTTGGACAACATAAATGATTATGTATTGCTCAGAACAGTAGAGCTTAGTAAAAAGTGGCCCTGCATGCATATCTATGAGGTTCCTGACCAATTCTGTTTAGTACAGCAGTGCTTTTGGACTGTACAATATTTTATCCAATAATTCTTTTATTCAAAAGGAATTGTTCCTCTTTTAATTACTGCAAATATATATGAGTATATACAACATATGTGTAATTTAAAGTATAGTTGAAAAAACGCCCATGACCCCCTGGATCTGCTTATGAATTAGAGTATCATCAGATGCTCTAAAGTCTCCTGTGCGCCCCTCCCAGATCACCTTCTTCCCTCCTCTGCGCTATTCTGAATTTGGGGTTATTCATTCTCTCATTTTGCTTTTGTAAATGTACTTCATATATATCACTAAATAATGCATTGCTTTGTTTTTGCATGTTTTTGACTTTCATATAAATGGAATCATACTCTATTCTTGCATCTCACTCCCCCCGCCCCCGCCCCCGGCCAACATCGTGTTTGAGGTTCTTCCACATGGATACGTATAGCCATAGGTCCTCGTTTGTGCTTCGGTGTAACTAATATTCTATGATGCAAACATGTCACATTTTATGTATCCATTCTGCTCATGGGCATTTGGGTTATTTCTAGGCTTCTTGAATAATTCTCATGGGAGTGTATGTAAAGGAGTTCCTAGCCTAGGAATTTGGAGGGCCATAGAGTGTGAGCTTTTCTAGGAAGTGATAGCTTGTTTGCTAATGGGGTTGCCCCAGCTTACATTCATACCAACAATACTTGAGGGTCCCCAGTGCTTCATAACCTTTATTCTTTTCTGTTAAGCTCTTAAAAGTTGAAGTATAACAGATTCAGAAAATTGTACAAAACATAAACATAAAGCTTGATGAATTATTACAAAGCAAGCATGTGGGTAACTACCACCCAAGTCAGAGAGAATTGGTAACACCCCAGAAGCTTCTCTCCTGCCCCTTCTCAATATTTACCTTCTCCCTCCTCCCCAAAGGTGATCACATCTCTGACTTTTAACACATTAGTTGTGTTTTACTCATTTTTGAAAGCCGTATAAACTGAATTCATTCAGTGTGTATTCACTTATATCTGTCTGCTTCTGTTCAGTTTCATTTTTGTGATAGTCACCCATCTCGTGTGTAGCTTTAGTTCATTCAGTTTCGTGGCCATATAGCATTCCATTGTATATCCATTCTCCTGTTGGTAGACATTTGAGTTTCCTATTTTTTGCTACTACAAAGGCACTACTATGAAAATTCTATATATTTCTTGGTGCCACTCGCACAAGTTTCTGTTGCATATGGAACTACTAATGGAATCGTCATATTATAGGATAAACATGTTGAACTTTTGTAGATAATGCCAGTTTCCCAGATAGTTGTACCACACTGCTGCTCCACCAGCAGTGTAAGAGTTGCTTTTGCCACAAGTCCTCACAAACGCTTGGTACTATGTTTTAAATTTTAACTATTTAAATGGACGTAGAAATGATTTCTCATAGGTTTAATTTGCATTTTCCTGATCATAAAGGGGTTAAGCGCATTTTCACACAGTTGTATGCTATTTGGATATCTTATGAGGTGCCTATGTATGTCTTGTGCTGATTTTTCTTCTGAGTTATATATAGATTTTAAAAATTGTATTGTTTTTGATTTATAGGAGTTTTTTTTTTAAAATTCTACATAGAAGTCCTTTTCTTGATTGTACATGTTACCGAAATCTTTTCCCGCACTGGGGCTCACCGCTTCGCTTCCCTCCCTGAATGAGATATCCCGATGAACAGAGGTCTTTGAGTTTAATGGCACATCCTCTGGAGCTGTGTGGCCCCACACCTGCTGCCATCTGTGGTTGAGTGTTTACGATTAGAAACTAGATGCCTATCGGATTTACAAAGGACAAGAATGTGGTCAGACCACCCAGGCGAGCAGAACTTACTCACTTTCCATCATGAACTTCCAAATGACAACCTTTCATGATTAACTTGTTCCCAGACCGAATACAAAAGAGGGGTGAGCTTTAAAACCAAACTGGGATTTTAAGAATAAACACTGTGCAGCTTATACAAAGGTGCTAACACTTTAACCACCAGGGAGAATGGCCAGCTCTCCAGAGTGAAGCCCTTTCATGTCAAGCAGGAGAATGAGCCTGGAGCAGGGCTAATGGCTTGAACTGCTTTGGCTCCGGTCCTGGTTCCCTTTGGCCCCATCTGGGTTGTTAGGCTGAAGTCTTCACTGAGGGTCACCAGAGTGGGGGTGCTGCTTAGTAACATGCTGGACAGCTCAGCTCTGTGCTTTGTCCCTCGTCAGGGGGTGCTATGAATGCATGGGTGAGTGAGTGAAAACGTGACGGGGAGGGAAATAGCATCCAATATTTGGATTTAATAATGTATTTTTCAGTGAAAGGTAAGATATTACTCCTAGAACTTAAGAGAGCTATGGAGAAATTCTTGTATGTATTGAGAAGACTCAAAAAATCCCTTTTCCCTTTCCCATTAATATAGTTGGTGACTTTTTTGAACCTGTTGTTATGGTATCAAGAAGAGATATAATATTGACTGTGACTTGAAAAAAGAATCAAAGAAATTAGAAATTGTTTTGAAGGGGCCCATAGAGTGCTGATCAGAATGAATAAATAGAGATGTTGCCTTTATATATATCACAGTGAAACTTTAGAACACTAAGGCTAAAGAGGAAAGCCCAAAGGCTTTAGAAAGACTTTATTTTCTTAAAGCAGGTGTTTGCGTTAATCCCTCAGAAATACGTTCTGTAAAGGATGGATTAAAAATTATTCTTTTTAAAAAAAGAAAAAGGTAGCACATATGGCTGTCTTCCTTCTCCAAGGCCCTATAGATAATGGAAAAAGTACTAGAAAGCAGATCTAGGAAAGAATACCATTTTTGGATCTGAAGTCTACCAATGAGTCTGGAAGATGGGAAACAGATGGAGCAAATCCAGGTTAAACACATACGTAGGGTAGGAGTGATTCTGAGCGCTTCAGGCAATAGATACACAGGGCCGCCATCATGGTGAGTGGGCAACTGCATTTGGCTCAGTTGTGTAGCTTTGACCTCTTTCTCTGGTTCCTCGTGGGCAACAGCAGGCTTGAGCTGGAGATACCCTGTGTGTGTGGGCAAACCCAGAAGAATTATAATCTTCAGCTTCAGTTTAAAATCAAGTTACTAACATACACTCCTCCCAGATGGCATGCCCCACCACCCACTTCTTCCCTACAAACCTCTGGAGACCACTGCATTAAACAGATAACATCAGATTAAAAAAATGTCCATCCATGAATCACTTAAGAAAACATCAACTCTATGAATGTGAGATTCTGACTCAGCAAACCAAAGAACCCTCACCAAGAAAGCAGCATTAACAGCAAACAGTACTGGACTTTAAAGGAAACAAAGTGGGATTTCCTCAGAGGCTTAAGAGGAATTTATTGCATGAAATAGGAACAGGTAGCTATTTCAAGAGCCAAATAGATATGTTGGAAGTAAAATATTTAACTGGTATTTAAAAAAAACAAACCTCAGAAATGGGAAGAAAAGCAGGATGCACACAGCTGAAGATTACATTAGTAAGCTGGAAGTCCGAATTAAGAAATAATTCAGAAAAGGGATGCCTGGGTGGCTCAGTCGGTTAAGCATCTGTTTTCAGCTCTGGTCATGATCCCAGGGTTCTGGGATTGAGTCCTGTGTTGGGCTCCTTGCTCAGCGGAGAGCCTGCTTCTCCCTCTGCCTGCCACTCCCCCTGCTTGTGCTCTATTCCCCCCACCCTCCCGACAAATAAAATCTTGAAAAGAAAATTCAAAATGTAGTACAAAAAGATAGATTTAGAGAATGAAACAAAGGTTATAAGGTATGGAGGACAGACCTAGGGGTTTCAAGATCCATTTACTTGGGCCTGTCAAAGGAGAGGAGAGAGAAAGAAAGAATGGTTGGGGGTGAGGACAGAGGTTGGGAAGAGAAGAATCAAAGAGCCATGGAAAAATATGAGTCGTCGGATTAAAAGTGTCTCCACAGTGCTGATCATGATAAGTAAATAAAGACACTCCTCAGACCTATTCTAGTGAAATTTCAGTCACTCAGGGTAAAGAGAAGATCTCAAAAGGCTTTAGGGAGAAGGTAGATGGCATACTGTTTTGATTTAGAGGCATGATGACTCTTGAGGGGGTGAGGAGGGAATCCATCTATCGGGAGATGCTTGGGTGGAAATAGATTTAATACTACAATGTAATTCTACATTTTGGAAATAAAAACAAATTCCTGTTGTTTTCTTTGGCACACTCTTCTTGGTTGTTAGGGTTACCTATTTATCCTTGGGGAATGGTTTGGATTCTCTAAGATATGTTCCAAGACTTAGTCAAAATTGTAGTCTTTGAAATGCTGCACGATCCTGCTTTGGAAGTTAACCCCCAAAGGCTTCACAGTCCTCTCTATTGCAGCCCCTTTCCCCCCTCACTGAGGCCAGGACCTTGTTTACCACCCTGGAGGGCATAGCTGGGATTAGTGGCTGAGATTTCCTTTCAAAATCCAGAGCTTTCCAGTGGAATGGTTGACCGTTCTTCCTACGAGGATGGCTTTGTTCAGGCTTTCTGGTAGCATACAAGAATTGCCCATATTCTACCTTGAGCAAGAGGGAATGCTCTTTACCCCAGATAATCTTTTGAAGTGAGTAGGAAAGAACCGATGCTGAGTTCAATTTCACATTAAGATTGAATTTGCAAGGCTTTGCTTATTGGTAACTTGATAACCATGATTAACTGTACGGGTCACTGGAGTTCTCGGAGTACATGTAGGTTTATTATGGAACAATTAGCCAGGGAACATGAGCTCTGATTCCTTAGCAAAGAGCTCCTTGTGGTGAGGAATGATGACCAGTGTTACTGATTATTATTTACGTAGGGATTTCTCTCTTTTTTTTTAGTGTAGGATATCCCATTTTATTGAATGAAGGGACTTGAGGTTTCTGTAATCTTCTGTATTAACAACCTGACATTTTCTTGTGTGATTCTAGAGGCCAGAGCCCACCAGTTGCTGAATTTAACTTACTCCTGAAAGCTCACACTTTGGAAACCTATGGGGTAGACCCCCACCCATGCAAGGTGAGTGCCCCTCTTAGCAGGCCGACATATAATGATTGTTTTGCCCAAAGAGAGTTAATTAGCGTGGGGGATATTACTACAGGCTGACCCATTGTCCCTAATTGGAAGGGACAACAGTAGGCTGTAGTCACATGTTCTGGTGGCTGATTTTCTCCATTGCAAGCCTTCCAATGGCTTGCTAATTGCTATGTAGTAGCCACACTTGCCTAAATTAACATATATGATTCATTCATTTATCAAATGGATGGTTCTACCCCTGAGAACTTAAAGGATCCCAACAGATTTATTTTCAAGACCCTTGTCAGCAAGAAGGTAACCTTAAAAATTGGGAAAATAGAAGAAAAAAAAGATTTAAAATTATATTTTGACATTAGGAATTTTTTTTTTTTTTTTTTTTTTGCTTTCTTTGCTCATATTATTTGATAGTATTTCTCTCAAGCATGCATCAGAATCACCTGGGCTCCACTCCGGAGTACTGACTCAGAATCGCTGGGGGTACAGCTGGGGAATATGCTTTCTTAGCAAGTCCCCAAGATGATGCACACATTTTCCAGAAATGTTTTATGAAAATAGTTTTCTTCTTTCCATTGTTGTTAGGGTTACCTATTTATCCTTGGGGAATGGTTTGGATTCTCTAAGATACGTTCCAGGACTTAGTCAAAAGTGTAATCTTTGAAATGCTGCACGATCCTGCTTTGGAAGTTAACCCCCAAAGGCTTCTATGCATTAACTAACTATGCATTAACCAGACACTAACTAGAATTCTAAACTAACCATTTATCTCAGCCAGGCTCTTAAAGCTAAATTCTTGAGTTCTGCTGGAACATTTCTTTACCCGTATGGGGTCAGCTAATAGTATTTGGTAAAGTACTAGTTCTAGAGCTCTTAGTGCAGGCTGCTCATTAGAAATACCCAGGGAGCTTCATACTCCTGCCACCCAATGACATCAGGGTCTGTGGGGGAGTAGACCAGGCTCTCCAGATGATTCCAACATGCGGCCGAGGTAGAGAGCGGATAGTACTTGTTCACGTTGGCATTTTTATTTTTATTCACACAGTTATTTTAGCATATTTGCCAGAATCCTCTTCTGTAATGGTATAAATCAGTTTATTGCATTTAGTGAATTGGATTTTATCTACAATTTTGAGCCTGGTTGTTTTATTTATTACTTGGAGATGGACTTGATTTTTGTTGCCATCATTCCTTTTCTTTTCCTGATCTATGCTTAGGTTTTCCTGGTTGAAGCTGGAAGAGAAGTAGGCATTTCTGGACATATCTTTACATTAAAACTACTGGGAATTTTGTGTGGAATTTAATCAAGTTAAATTAGGGCTTTGGTTTCATAGCATCTTTGATTTTAGGGCTAATGATGACTGAGCACAGTTTGCCCACATTACAGGGCAGATCCGAGAACTTGGGTGGCCCCAAGACACACTTGGAAATAGACATAGTGGTTTGGGACTAATCTGCCTTTTCTCAGGATGTTCCCGGAGAGGTAGAGTTCTGTTCCTCCAAGGAAAAAGCTGCATATTCCCAGACCTTCCCCAGATTTTAGAAGCACTATCCTTGGAAGTCCCATCTCAGAAACTTAATTTATTGCCATGATCAATGGGATTAACCTGAAATTAACCCAGGGGGAGGATGAATGAGGATACCATTTATCATTTATTTTATATTTCTCATTCTCAATCCAAATGTTTTGGTTTCTCCTTTTTTTCTTCCAGGATTCAACAGGCACAACAACATTTTTAGGATTCACTGCAGCAGGCTTTGTGGTATTCCAGGGAAATAAGCGAATCCATTTGATAAAATGGTAAGGACTTCTTTGGGAAACTAGCTTACCATTTTTCTTAATCTTACTTTTCTTTCCCAGCCTTTGATACTTGTTTTTTGTTTGGAAATGTCCAATAGAATGCCTAGTATTCATTTCTTTGCCGTGGAGCGTCATTATAAAGGGATTATTCATCTATAAATAAAAGCCAACCTAGGTTGTCCTAGACCTCAGGAGACCTGGGGTGTGTCTTGGGCCCAGGGGCTCTGTCTCCAAAGAGAAGGTGTCCAGTGTTTCCTCACCAGGAACTGCTGCTCTGGCCAGAGGGGTGACCTGGGGTAGGGCAGGGCAGGGTAAAGGTACCGTGTTACCCAGTGTATCAGTGAAGATGCTTTTGGCTCGAAGTAACAGGGATGTCTGCTCATGGTGGCTTACAAATAAGAGGACTGATTATTTCACACAGCAAAAGTTCCAGAGGTTGGGCATTTCCATGATCCTTTAACTTAACTGCCTGACAACACCGTGAAGGACCTGGGTCTCCATTTTCTTCTCTGTCATCCCAGGGTAATGGCTTTTGTCCCTAGGCTCATGCTCGTAAGGTGGCCATGCAAGCAACTCTGGCCATCCCATCTTCATTCAGCAACACCTAGAGCCTGGAGGAGAGCATCCCCTTCCGTGTGTCTCCTATTAAAACTAGGAGGACTTGTTTTACAGAAGCCCTGTAGGAGACTTCCGGTATATCTAATAGGGCAGGATTGGCTCACACGCACCTACTTAAAGCAATCCCTTAGAGAAGAGTGGGAACTCCATGACTGGGTTGGTCAAATCAAGACCCACCTCTTGCGGCTGGGAGAACATGTCACCTTGAGGAAGAAGAAAGTCTGAGTCATGTCAATACAGAAGTGGGAGGATAGAGCAAGGTAGGTGACCAGCTGGGCCCATGGTGTCCAATCAAGGAGAAGATGGTTTGGGCAAAGAGCCAGAAGGCTGAACATATATGGAATATTGTAAAGGCTCAGTCTTGTTCATACCTTCAGCTTGATTCACTTTCCTCCCTGAGGACCCCTGACAGGTTTGTGATCCTCCCTCCCCCATCATGTCTCACTGGGTGGTGGGCTCCCCCTTGTGGCCTGAAGTTCTTCTTGATGGGCCAGTGGGCATCCACTTTGATTCGTGGGTTGGAAATGCCCTTGCATTTACCTGAACCTCAGTTTCGTGGTTCTGTTAGCTTCAGGATTTCCAGCACCCCTTTATCAACACCCCCACTCATGCACTGTCCTCTTGGCACCTCCCCCCTCCCTTTCAAACCTTCTCTGCTGGGTCAGCATCAGCCAGCTAATGTCCACTCCACTCCTACACCTTGTACTCTTTTTTCTGAGATCTCTGATTTCATAAATCTCTTCCTTGACCTTTCTGTCATTGCCTTTTGTTCAGCTCATACTTTCCGCTCCCCTCTGCACCCACTTGTTCTTTCTCCACAATGAGCATTCTCAAAACTCTTCTTCACTTCACTTCTCTGAGTCTCTGTGTACTCGGTCGTAAGATGGGAATCTATTACATCTGGCATTACGTATGGGGAGGAAAGGAGTTGAGAGAGAAGCAAATGCAACCGTGTTGTGAGTGGTGGGATTCATGAACTCTGACACCTTGTGGACGTGTTGCATGGTGGGGTGACTACTTTTCTTCCCTGTGTTTTCTGCACCTTGGAAAGAAGGGTATTAATCACCTTGCAGGCCATTCCCCAATAAACTCCCTACAGATTCCTGTTGACTTTGGGAAGCATGGATAATGTGGGGACTTCTCCCATCCTAACCTAGGACCACAGAAGACTTGCGGGTGAGATCCTCAGGTTTCTGAACTGCTTGAGCTCTGAAGTAGTTAAGGGAGAACCTGACATGTCTTAAGTGCAGATTAATTGCAAGTCTCTGCTCCTTGGGCTTCTGTTTCTTCCTGGGTCCACTGAAGAGTTAAGATGGACAATCCCTGGACCATTTGTTTCTGGTTCTACATCGTGGTGTTCCTGGTGGGGTGCCAAATGTCATCCCCACCCTTCTCCAGCCTCTGCCTAGGCATGTGTATTTGGCATAGCTGTGGATATGTTACCAAAACAAATTTTATTCCCACATTAATCCTAGTTTTGTTTTTTGTTTTTTAACATCCACTGAGCTGTGTCGCTCTTGCAAATCCTCTCCTAAGTTCGAACAGCTTAATGTAGGCACACTGTTCTTTTTTCCTCAGGAAAAAAACACAGGGGCACAAATCACTCTTTTAGAAATTAGATCAAAAGACTAAAAGAATTGTCTCCTCTCTACACATATTTGCTCACCAAAGAGGTGACCTAGGGTCCCCATTTCAGGCAGATTTTAATTGAGCAGCTCCTTAAGATAAAAACCCGAAGTTCCTCTTTTGACTACCATGTGTCAAGCTGTCCTCACAATTTTGAGCATCTCAATATTTAATAAAACTATTCTCCCATGAGCAGGGACAGTAGAAATGAAAATTTTGCAGCCTGGTGTGTGTGTTTCTCGAAGATGGATGTGAAAGTTTGAGGGAGACAGATACTGTGAATCCATATTGTTTCATTACCCGAACCTGAAATAATCACATTCTTCCTACCTCGCAAAGTGGGCTGGCCAATTAATATTGTTTTGGTCGTTAATGTTCACAAAGCCTCCAGAGCTCCTTGGAAGAAAGATGCAGCTTGACTGTAAAAAATGGAAGAAATAGTTCTGAGCTGCCTTTGGATCCTCTCTTGGGAAGATTATTGCTGTAAAATTCACTTGGGGGATTGTCACTGCTCATTAGGCCTTCACTGATGATAAGATAATATCTTGTTTCGCTGCAGTCGGCTTGGTATTTGCGAGTCAGCCTGATTCCTGTGGGAAACACAGGTACCTTGGTTAGCTGCCACTTTTTTTTTTTTCTTCTCATCCAAAGAGATTTTCTTTTCTTTTAGGCCGGATGTCTGCAAGTTGAAGTTTGAAGGGAAGACATTTTATGTGATTGGCACCCAGAAGGAGGTCAGTGACTACTTTTCTAACCTGTAGTTGTGTGTGTGTGTGTGTGTGCACACGAGAGGGACGCAAGCATAAAACATGCCTTTAGTATTGTAGCCCCAGAACACCACCACTTTGAAGCTTACAATGATAATGGAAGCTGTATGCTGAACATTTTAGAGGTAAATAAATAGTGGGTTTGCACATTTAAGAACAAAGTCAGTGAAATGAGTTGGTCAGAAAAAGACAAATAAGATTTCACTCATGTGGAATTAAAGAAACAAAACAGATGAACACAGGGGAAAGGAAGGAAAAATAAAATAAGATAAAAAACAGAGAGGGAGGCAAACCATGAGAGACTCTTAACTCTAGGGAACAAACAAGGTTGCTGGAGGGGAGATGGGTGGGGGGATGGGGTAACTGGGTGATCGGCATTAAGGAGGCATGTGATATAATGAGCACTGGGTGTTAAATGCAACTGATGAATCAGTAAATTCTACCCCTGAAACTAATAGTATACTACATGTTAACTAAATTGAATTTAAATAAAAAATTTTTTAAAAAACAAAGTCAGTGAGCAATGCTTGACCATATACTACTGTGTAAAAAATAGACTGGGATAGAAAATGGAAACTTCTCTTGAAACTAACACTGTGTGTTAACCAACTGGAATTTGAATTTAAAAAAAAAAAAAAGGAAAATGGAACCTCCTTCTACCTCTGTAATCTGCCAAAATATAGATTTATGAAACAAGTGAAGAATACTTCCAAAGCTAGATATTCAACCCCTGCTGGTTAGTTTTATAAATAGAGTCTATACGTTCCAGGAGTCTTAATGAAGCTACTGGATGCAGGTTGGGTTCATCAGGGAACGCATCTGAGAGGAGGCCGTCGTGGAAGCTTTGAGCCTTAGGGCTAGGTCTGGAGGTTTGCAGATTTTCTTGACTAGTTTTTAGATCAAGCACCGGTTATTCAGCGGTGGCAAAATTTTTAAAGGACTACAAGTCTGAATGAGAGGCGGGTGATTCCTGGGTTGTTGAGAGAATTGACTGTGAGGCTGTTTTTTGTTAGAAACAGGGCCCAGCTAGACTCAAGATGTCTGCAAAGGGTGAGGGAGGCGGGACACCATTTCAACAGCACTTTTAAGACCAGGGTAATGCCTAAGTTACTTTTAGTCTGTTTGGCAGGTGGGGGCGGGGTACAAATTGGTAAATACCTGAAAAAGATAAATTCTGTTTCACATGCCCTTTCTTGTTTTGTCTTTTTTATTAGAAAAAAGCCATGTTGGCATTCCATACTTCGACACCAGCTGCCTGCAAACATCTTTGGAAGTGTGGGGTGGAGAACCAGGCCTTTTATAAGTATGTAGCTTTTATTCATTTAATCATAGGTTGTAAAAGCATCCATGTAATCACTCATGTTTTGCAAATAGCTGCATATTCATTTCTTTTAATTCAGTTCTTTTCATTATATTTAAGAGAATTGTAAATTCAGTGCATTGTGCAGGGCGACTCCCAGCCAAGCCTGAGCTCCTCATTGGGTGATACTCATAGAATTGCAATGGGTGCCTTTTTTTTTTTTTTTTGCATTGATATTTCCATTCAAAATGTCACAGAATCTGTTTTTTATTGGGTGCCCCCCAAAGAAGCAGACCTTGAGAAGAGTTGAGTGCTAGTAGTTTCTTGGGGATGCGGTTTCTGGACATACCGGTAGAAGGGGTGGGGAAGGGAGGTGGGGCGGCAAGCAATATAGGGCATGTTATCCATCAGGTCACTCCTGAGGGCAGCTGTGCTCCGCTCTGCTGGGGAATTCTGTCAGGCTATAGAACTTGCCTCAGAATTCTCCCACTGACCAGCAAAGGGCCCGGGCTGTTTGTTTACCAATTCCTCACTCATTTTGGTTGAAGGCCACTTCAGAGGGCAGAGTTAATACTCTCTGGCTTACTCCGAGTGTCGGCTGACTCTGCTCTCACAACCAGAGAAAGCAAGCTTTGGCAGAGAGTCACAGGTGTTTGTGGTAAGAAACCTCCAGCACACAGAGATGGGAGCCAACGGCTTGTGGGTGGAATGTGGTCAGAGGCTGTGATCGTGGAAAGTCAGTACTGGACAGGACAGGACTTCAGAAACCATCCACAAAGCTCTCAAGTTTCAAGAGAGCTTCAAATTTAGGATCTTCCCACTGAGTTCCAGCTTCTCCTCTTTGAGACACACTTGCTGAGTGGAAGAGCAGTGGTGAGGGATGCAGTCAGGAGCCCAAGCCAGCCCTGCCCAGGGTGCCAGCTGGCCCCTGGAGCTCATCCACGTGGCCTTTGCTCTGTCTTCCCTCACACTGAATTCGGCCATGCTCATTAGACTCTAGTCTCTGAAAATGCTGAGTCTCTGAACCTCCTGGGCTTTAGCTGACAAGGATCAGAATGGATCAGGTTCGGACAATCTTTTTCAAATCCTTTTTTATTCACAGAACTCTTTTCCTCAAATAGAAGTGTAGGCAAAGCCTAGTAAGTAAAGAGATAAAAATAGAGGAGCTGTGGTTGTTGGCGAGGATCAGAGCTGGCACTGGGGACTCGAGACCCTTCACCTGTTGCTCACTGCTTCTCAGGAGCTCGGGTGACCAGTTGTCTGCATTTGCCCGGCCTTCTTCAGGCTTAGCATTGAGAGTCTTGTGTCCTGGGAGAACTCTCTGTCCCGGGCAGATCCCATCAGGAGTATAGTTTGAAAGCCCTTGGATGAGATGACCTCCAAAATGCTGTGAGTGAAGATATGTATCAAAAGACCGTCCCACAACCATCCTCACTTCAAGACATCAGTGGGTCCTATTGGGTATTTGGGAACTGGTATATAAGGGTACCTGACTGCCTCTGAAATCATGTCCAGGCCTGTCCATGCCCATGAGAGCTGAGAGAGGGAGATGCAGAGAGTTTGATGCTCTGCCTCTAGTTGAGGCCTGCATGTATTTTGCTGTTGTTTTTAATTATTTGAAAAATTGAGATCATATACCATAAAAATCACCCCTTTAAAGTATACATTCAGCAGTTTTTAGTATAATTCACAAAGTCATGCAACCGTCACTGCTATCCAATTCCAGAACATTTTTATCCCCTCCAAAAGAAACCTTGCATCCATTAACAGTCACTCCCCATTCCCCCCGCCCCGTTCCCAGACCTTGGCAACCACGGCTTACTTCCTATGTTTATGGATTCACCCGTCGTTCTGGACATTTTATATAGACAGAAACGTAAACTATGTTGTCTTTTGTGCCTGGCTTCTTTCACTTAAGGTCATGTTTTCAAGGTTTATCATGTGGTAGCAGCATCAGTACTTCGTTTCTTTCCATGACTGAATAATGATCCAATGTTTGGGTAGACCACATTTTGTTTATCCATTCATCAGTCGATGGATATTGGGATTGTTCCCTCTTTTTAGCTATTATGAATAATGCTGCTATGAATATTCATATAAAAGTTTTTCTGTGGACAGTTCTGTTAGGTTTATACCTAGGAGTGGAGTTTTGGGGTCATTGGGTAACTCTATACTTAATTTTTTGAGAAACTGACAAACTATTTTTTGGAGCCTAAGCTTTTGGAAGTCTTCTGTTCCTCCTTTAATGAAATCATCTGGTTCTTGTCAAGGGATCATTTAGAGACCATTAATTAGTCATTTTGAATGAGTGTTTTCTCACAAATGAGGGAGCTGGTAGATGGAGTTTTGAAACAAAGCAAAACAAGATAGATCATGACCTATTTTATTGTAGGTTTTTATGTACATATCTATACTGGATCAGATCTCTCTGAAGGTAGGAACTAAGTTCTATTTATCTTTTGATTTGCCAAAGACCCCAGGCATTCAAAAAATATTTCCTGGATCAATTGACAAGGCATGGTTCCTATCCTCAAGAGATTTGTACTTCATGGTAGACACCAAAAGGGAAGTACAAATAAAATGCTGGAGGGCACCCCAGAGGAGGGGTGAGTCTTGCTGCTGGGGGAGCCAGGAGGTAGAAGTCCCCTTCAGATGGAGGAAGGACATTCTGGGTAAGAGACCAAGGCAGGAAAGTGGAAGATATTGGGGAAGATGAGCAGCCACACAAGGCTGGAGTGGAGGGTACATGGAGTAGACAGGGAGGAGAGGAGGGGCCGGGAGCTCTTGGGGCCAGACAGAGGGCTCAGCTATCATGAAAGAGGCAGTAGAGAAGCGAAGGGTGTGGTTGATGCTGCTGACCACAGATGGTGGAAGGGGCGGGAGTAGGAGAGGAGAACACCCAGTGGACAGACCTTTTGGAGGCTTCTCAGTCAGCCCTTCTTGGGAGGAGTTTAGCATGGTTTTGAAGATCCTTTAGGTGAACTCATAGGATCTCCATCAAAGAATAACTTAGGACATTAATTCATTCTTTTGCACACACATTGTTTTAGCGTGTGAGGGAGTCAGTTGATTGCTAGAGTCAAAGACAAAAGCAGAATTGAAAGGAGGGGGAAGAAGGAGAAAAACCTAGGAACCAGGGAACTTGTTTTGCATATTTTAGGGTATGCACCATAGCTGGCACCTAGTAAAGAGGTCAGTGTGATAATCCTGTCATCATATCGGCCAACTGGGCATATCAGAGGAATCCTTCCCAGTCTTCTGTGGATGCTTCCGAAGACCAGGAGGGTTTAGTGGTCAGCACCTGTGGCACTGAACAGATCTTCCTTGACTTACAATGGGGTTACACTCTGATAAACCCATCCTAAGTTAAACATACTGTAAATTGAACCATCATATATTGGGGACCTTCTGTACAGAGGTGACCGAGTCCTTGCGCCTCTGCTTTGGTTAGGTCAGGCTACCCCGTCTCTCTCATGAAGACCCCTGATCCCTAATATTTATACCGATCTGAGTTTTCTTGGACCCTTTTGTTCCTTCGTTGATCTAATAACCATCCCTGTTCCTTATGGAGAAGGAAAGATACCACCTGTTCTGACCGGGCTGTGTGACCTTGGACAAGTCTGGCCTCAGCCTTCTCATCTACAGAACGGAGGGGACAGGGCCTTGGGCGTGGTTTGTTTGCCTCACTGTGGCCTAGTGTTCACGAGCATGGACCTTGGAGGTGAAAGGCTTGGCTTTGAGTCTTGACTCTGTCGCTTCCTAGCAGTGTGGCCTGGAACAAAGCACTTGAACTCTGAGCTCCAACTTTGTTTTTCATCCGTAAAGTGTAATACCTGCTGGGGAGTGCTTAGTTGTGCTGCAGTGACCATGACTATACCCCCCTCCACTAATGACAAAAGGTTTTTGAGTGCCCGTTGATTTCAGAGCCCCATCCCTTTGACTCTGAAGGGTTCTGATTCTGTTAAGCTCAGGGGTGAGTGCTGTCCCACTGGTGCTGCGTTGTAATGGTTTCAGCTGGCAGAGCAAGGTCCTGATTTTGTTTCCTGAGTTGGGAGTGGTTTGCTCCTTTTTCTACTTCACCTGCCATGGGAACAGGGAGGCCTGGTGGCTGATGCCTAGGAATTCCCTAGTGTGCTTTTAAGACATGGACGTGCAGTTGGTCGTCCACTGGCCCAGGACCACGATCAGGTTTGAAAGCCTTTGTTCTGAGATCTGCTGCCTGGGAATGGAGCCCAGTGCAGAAACTCTGATTTTCCCTCCTGCTCCAAAACCCCAGGGAATCCCCGACACAGACAAGTCACCATTTCAGAGTTTCCCATATGCCATGTGGTTTCTAGGCGCCACCACCCCCAGAGTACAGGTTCCCTGGAAGCGCATGGAGTCACTGAAGAGTTCAGTGGCTTGGGGAGTTTCCATTCAATCAGTCTGTCACACCTGCTTTATGCCATACACTGTGCTGGGTACTGGGGACAATGTAGAGGCTCAAATGATGCTCTTTGTCCCCAAGTTTGTATGGAATTGTTTGCAGGGCACAAAGGCAGTCTCTAAGAAATGTCTTACCCAGAGTCTGGTATGCATTTTGTCAGAGAAACGGCTTTATATTCAGTAGGTAAGGACCCTGAGAGCTCCCTACATGAGAGCCTCGCACACCTCAGTGAGCACCTGAATGACCCGGAGATCCTGAGAGAATGTGGAGTATGATTCAGGAGATTGGGATGGGGCATCAGAGTCCGTATTCCCCACCCCCCTTTTTTTTTAAGATTTATTTGAGAGAGTGAGAGTGTGCAAGCAGGGGTTGGAGTAGAGGGAGAGAGAGAGCATCTCAAGCAGACTCCCTGTTGAGTGTGATGTGGGGTTCGACCACACGACCCCAGGATCATGACCTGAGCTGAAATCAGGAGCCTGATGCTTAACCAACTGAGCCACCCAGGCATCCCCCAGAGTCCATATTTTTAATAAGATCCCTGGTGAGGCTGTGCTGCAGGCCCATTGTCCACACTTTGAGTACCAAGGTTCCAAACCAATGGTTCTCAGCGCTCGCTGACTGCACATTTGAACCACCTGGGAGAGCTTTTCAAAAAATAACAAGCTGTGGACATTATGCTAAGTAGAAAGAAGCCAGACACAAAAGGCCACATATTGTATGATTCCTTTTGTATGAAATGTCGAGAATAGAGAAATCTAGAGAGACAGAGAATAGATTTGTCCTTGTCTAAGATTGGGAGTGGAGGAGATGAGGGGGATAATGGGAGGTTGGTTATTCCTGGGTGAGATGAACATGTTTTCTCATTTTTAAACAAAATTTTGTAAATTACATTTAAGACTACTGAAGTGTGCAATCTAAAGGGTGAACTTTTTGGTATGTGGATTATATCTCAATAACTTTGTCATTTAAAAAAAATCAGAATCTGGGATGACAGACCTAGATATTGGTAGAAATAAATCTTTCCCAGGTGGTGCTCACACGCAGGCTAAGGTTAAATGCTTTAATACAGTGATTCTCAAAGTAGCGTCCTTTGACCAGCGTCAGCATCTCCTGGGAACTTGCTGGAAATGCAGATTCTTGGGTTCCACCCCAGACTTACTGAACCAGAAACTTGTGTTTTGAGACATGTGCTGGGTGAATATGATGCTCTTTGAAGTCTGAGAAACTGTGTAGCTAACGCATTATTTTAAAAAAATACAGGCCTGGATTTGCAGCCCAGTTGCCCCAGTTCTATCCTGTTACCATGATTCAGTGACTTAACCCCTCTGTGCCTCAGTTTCCTCACGTAAAAAGGTGGATTGCTTCCTCCTAGGAGAGAGCTGTGAGGATAAAATGAATTAATGTGTTTGAGATGCTTTGGATGGTACATGGCCCATCAGATATTCAAGAAGAGTTCGAGAAGATTCTTCTGTAGCTTCCATGAGGGGATTTTGATGGGGAGTTGGAGGTGGCAGTGGGGAGAGGGCAGGTGGGGAAGAAGGCTGGAGGGGAGAGGTTTGCTGTTCAGCTAGGTGGTGCATTCATTGCCTGCATTGGGCAGACGTTTGCTCCGGGCTCATTGTTGGTGTGAGAGACTGGGAAACTGAGCACCGGAGCACATCAGCTAGTTAGAGCAAACAGGTCCTCTCATTGTCTGTCAGAGGGTTTGAAATCATTCCCCCAGAATCTCCATGACCCAGAGGCCTGGCTTTGGTGGCTCGAGAGTGAGAAGTCAGTGGAGAGATTTTGAGAGTGATATTAGGGAGGGCAGGAAACTTATATAATGAACAGGTGCTTTCAGATAACTTGATCTTATTGAACGCTCCTCAGAACACTATGAATTAAGTATTGTAATACCCTCCCCCACTTAAAAAACTCATGGAGAAAGGAAGGCTGGGAAAAGCTACATGACTTGACCAAGGTCACAGGACCAAGAGCAGGTAGGAGCCTTGGGTCTCTGCTCTTCCAGGTAAAACACCACCTCTTGGGTCGTTCAAGAAGAATTTGGGGACTCAGAGGTTCTCAGGGGCAAGTGGGCTGCCTTGGAATGACGTTGGGGTGTTTGATAAAAACACCAACTCCTGGACCCCCGGCAGACCTGCTGGATGAAAATCTCCAGTGACAGAGCCTGGACACTGGTGTTTTAACCCTTATTCCAGATGCTGCTGGCATATGGCCAGGTTTGGGAACAACTGGAGGTGTGTCCTATCACCCGGCCACCTTCCTTTTCCCCTCACCATCTCCCTCCATCCTCTTGTGCTTCTGATTTCCCAGGGTTGTTCAAGCTCTCCGAATAAACTTCCGGGTGAAAAGTCCGCTAAAGCTCTCAACCCAAACATGATGGGGCGTCTACCTGCACATTTGGAAGGGTGGGGGACTGGTGGTCATGCTCTTGGGAGAGTGTCTCTGAGCAAACGACATGACACGAATGTTCATTATGGGCAATCAGCTGCCAGAAAGAAGGCAATGGTGTTTCCACGCCTCCCATCCTGAGCAGGCAGGCTATTCACTTTCTCTGCAAAATGTGTCTTCTGAGGGTTTGGGTGGTGGCAACGCACCTGAGGCCTCCCACCAAGAGGCGGCTCCATCGTAAGAGGCAGTGGACCCCTCTGAGGGCCTGGAAGAGCAGAGCTGAGGCTCAACCAGTGGAAAGCAGAGCTGCCTCCTCTCCCCACAAGAGGCTCCCTACACCAGCTGGGCTTGCCACACCTCTTTGGGCTTCTGGTATCTTCTATAACCTGGGCACAGAGTTGCATTTGAAAACCCCAATTAAGGCTCTTTTTCCTTTTTCATTAATTAATGTTTTTATTGAGGTATAGTTGGCACAATGGTTGGCACAATTACTTTCATGGGTTAAAAACTGCAGTTAAGGCTCTTTATCTTCTTAGCAGACTACTTTGTCCCAAGGATCTTTAGAACCTAGAACAGTAATAACCAACATTTTAAAGACAGAAGCTTCTTTTTTTTTTTTAAGATTTTATTTATTTATTTGACAGAGAGAGAGTGCTCACATGCGTGCACAAGGAGGGGCAGAGGGAGAGGGAGAAACAGGCTCCCCACGGAGCAGGGAGCCCTATGCGGGGCTCGATCCCATGACCCTGGGACCATGACCCGAGCTGAAGGCAGACACTCACCCAGGTGCCCTTAAAGACAGAAGCTTCTTTAAAGGTTTCTCTGCCTCCTACCTCTGAGGCCTGGGAGCAACACCCTGCCAAGAAGGTGGGGAGTTGATGAAGACCGCCCTTTTCTCAGGCTTCTGTAGATAACGTGTTAGGCTCACAGCTCCCTGGGTGTGTGTGGGGGGCGGGTGGTGGCAGGGGCAGGTGCGCCGGGAGCAGGCGTGTCCTCGCTGGAGGAGGAGGGCACCGTGGGACTCCTGTCCCATGTTGGCGTGCTTGCTGGGGATTTTTATCCTCTTGACTGCATGTGGTCTGTAGCCCAGCTCTGGCCAGCAGTCCGCACTGCCAGTCCCAGGGGGCAGGATCCTCCCAGGCGTGGATCTCATATGCTCCCACTCATCCTTAAGGGCTCCCATGCCACCTTCTCTAGGCCCTGCCTTGGAATGCATTCCTTCCCCTCCCCTAACCTGGACCCCCCCGCCCTCCTGTCTCATTCTCCCTGCTCCTCATTTGTCCCCAGTGCTCTTCTCTGTTGGCTCAGGCCATTTGTGGAAGTGGAAAGGGAGAAGGGGCTTCTTTGCAAAAGAGTGTGCCTCTGGCTTTTCATGGTTCTGAGGACAAAGGCCAAAATCCTTAACTAGGACAGCTTAAGGTCAGGCTGTGCTAAATTAGGGGGGAAAATGTATGTGTGTGGGTGTGTAATTACAATAATAATAACACGGGGAAATGCACATCAGATCTTTTTAGTTCCTCCAGTGCTCCAGCTCTCCGGGCTTTATGCCTACCGAGCCTTCCGCCCAGAACACTGCCCACCAGCTGCCCGGTTAACGCCTTCCTGTCCCTGGATCTCAGACCCATGGCCCCCAGGCTGGATTGGTCTCCCCCTCGAATGCTCTCATTGCATCTTTTCCTTCATGGCCCCCGGCACAATTTATAGTTATTCACTTATGTGTCTGGTTTTTAGATTAATATCCATTTCCCTTCTAGACCTTACACTCCATGAATGCAGAGGCCGTGTGTCTTCCCTGAACCTAGGGGGGGTGTGTGGACCAGGCTCAGCATTTGGTTAACAATTGCTCGAACAAAGGAACCAACTTCTGAGATGCCTAGCGTTCGGGATCGCTGCCCGCACAGAAACCTCTAACCCCAGAGCCCTAGCTATATGCTCGTCTTCACTCAGAATTCTATACAGCATATTGTTCTGTGTGTGTTTTCTATTAAGATTTTGGGACTCTCAATATTTTAAATGGTCCTGAATTCTTGGAGGCCATTCTTTCGAACCTGGGTTTAGTTGCAAGAGGCTTAAAGTGATTGCCGAGAGGCATTCTCAGCTGTCACAGCAATTTAGTGCCCTGTGTGTGGCCTGCACAGAGCCCACATTTTTGTTGTTTTCCAGAGTGCTGTGGTTTTGTTCATGGTTATAGGCTGCTTAGAGCTGCTGAATCAGTGTTTGGTCGGGCTTCTTGTTCCGCATGTGTCTTAGTCATCTCCCAGCCTGGCTTCCTTTAAGGGGCACTGGCTCATGGTGACCTCATTGGAGAATACTCAAGCCAGTGACCATGTCCCTGGTGACATGAGCCCCGTGGTCTCTTTTGGGCAGTACACAGTAGGTGTTTTCTTTATGACTTGGTGAGTGACCTGTGTCACCGGGAAGCTGTGTTCTGCTGCAGCATTGTTTCAGGCACAGGTGCGAAAGTGCCCATCCGGCCCCCCCCCCCCAGTGACCTGGAACTTGACACCATGTGACACAATCCGTCTTCTCTGTATCTTTCAAGTGGAAATTGGGAAAGAATCCTTTTGATCATCACCGTTGCCTGCAGGTCGTGATCCAGTAATGGATTCTGAAACGAAATGGGTGGGCCATCACCAGGATTTAGGAAGAACAGAAAGAGGGGCGCCTGGCTGGCTCAGTTGGTAGAGCACGTGACTCTCGAACTCCAGGTCTTGAGTTCAAGCCCCACGCTGTGCATGGAGCCTACTTTAAAAAAAAAGAAAGAAAGAAAAGAGATAGCAGAAAGTAATACACATAGGGAAAGTATTTTTTGGTGAAACTTTCCTTCAGGTGTGTGTGCACATGTGCAGTCCTCCAGTAGCATATATTTCTTATTGTCAAAAATATCCAGTCCTCACACTTTATAGCATGTCTCACTCAGACTTGACAATCTAACTACCACCTCTGTTTTGCTGCTTCTTTAAGGTATGCGAAATCCAGTCAGATCAAGACGGTGTCAAGCAGCAAGATATTTTTTAAAGGAAGTAGATTTCGATATAGGTGGGTACCTGTGGTTCCATTTTGATGGTGATTTAGGGTGGGGGCACTCATTTACTTTTTGAATATTCTGCTTATAAATCAGTGCGCTTTGGCTTGTACGCCTGTTTTGGTCCTCCCTTTCCAGTCCACTCATGTCTGACACTCATGGGCCCCCCTCAGATTCCATAGTAACTTCTCTGATGGAGGAAGAGAAGGCATGGATTTCTAGAGTGGATCAGACCATTGTGAAGTTAAAAAATAAAATACACGAGCACATCCCTCCCCTTCTCCTGTGAGTGTGTGTGCACAGATGTGTTTTTCTTTTGCAGCGGTAAAGTTGCCAAAGAGGTGGTAGAGGCCAGCTCCAAAATCCAGAGGGAGCCTCCGGAAGTGCACAGGTAAGTGGGGTGGTCTCGGGGGCTCTGGGAGGCTTCAGGGATGGACAGAAGGTTTTCAAGCTTGCTTTGCCAAATTCTCTATAACAGGAGAGGGTGTAAGGGCACCACGTGCCTGTACCTGTGTCAGTGTGGGTACATCTGTTTCCAGGCCACGGCACTTTTGCTGTCCTGGGATTTCCCAGGGACAGACTTGACAGGGCTGTGGTGTGAGTGCGGTCCGACTCCGTTTTGAGTTGCTTGCTCTGTGGGGAGTCATTGGCTTGATTGGGCCCGGAGTGTCACATGAACAGTGTGTGTGAGGCACAGTGGTGTCATCTCCTGGCCGAGTCTGTCGTCCTGCCCTCTTAGAACTGCTCTCTGTTCATCAGATGTGGCCAGTACCCACTGGCCCGACTTATGTTAGACTATTTCACACGAGGAAGGCAGGCGGTGCTTGTCTCTCCCAGGGCTCCTCACTCCCAAAGGTCACTCAGAGGAATGAGGAACTTAGTCATTAGTGGTTTAAGAGGACACATTTTCATAACGTGGCAGCATATGCCATTCTGAGAATGAAATATTCTCTTGGTCATGTTGGACTTTATATCACCATGAGACAGATCATTGCACACACTAAACCTCAAACATGCTAACTATCTAAAGCTGAACATTATCATGACGTTCTCCTTTTTGAAGGCAAGATCATCCTAAGTTATGTTTTTTTAGGAGGTTCTCACACACTTGTTGGCACCTGTTCCTTCCTTCCCCTTCTGTGGACATGGAGGAATCTCCCTTATGCTCATGTTTGCCCAGTCTCCTCTGTTTCCAGCATGACCCCGTGAGCTGGGTGCCTCTTACCTTATTCCCTGGGTTGTTGGGTCTCTTGGAAGAGTGGCTGAGCCAGCCTGGCCCAGCATTCAGACAGCACTTCTCTCCCACACAGGAGAGCAAGACTATAGTTGGCACAGGATCCCATGCAGATGTGTACAGAGAACAATTCATTCCTGGTTTGGGTGACCCAGTGAGAAGCTGTCATGTGCACGTCTGCAGAAGTGGTCTTTCCTGCTTCTCAAAGCAGGAGAAAGCTATAGGGCTAGGGAAGCTGGAGCACCGCGGCAGAACTGTGAAAATCTTCTAACCTACCTCTTGATAACGCTAGTCTTTTATTTGTATTTACTTATTTTTAAAATAGTCTTTACAGTCCCTCTTCTACCACAAATTGTGGTTACTCGGTGTGGCAGAAATGAAAAAGAGGAAATAAGATGTATCATTTGAACTTTCCTAGACTCTGGGCCAGAAATGACCTTAAGGATCACCTAATTTGATGCTTCTATTTTATAGACAAGGGAACGTGGGTCTCGGAGAAGTTAAAAGATTTATCTAAAGTCATAATTTTTTTTTTTGTGGCAGACCTAAGCCTGTGTTCTTTTCTTTGTAGCCTTTGCCATCCAGAAACCCTCTGGCATTCTCTTAGAAGCTGGGAGGCAGGACCACCCCAAGGGATATGCTTGGGTTTTAGTCTTCTAACATGAAGTGTGAGTGTTTGATCTTAAAAAAAAAAAAAAAAAAAAAAGAAAGAAATACTTGATGCTGGGGAGTTCTCTTGACAGCACAAACACAAAGAAGGAAACTGTTTTTAACAAAATGCTTTCAGAGACTCATATTCCCAATACGCAAGACTTTCCAAGAATCCCATAGTTATCATATATAGATGGTTAGTGAGATCAAAAATAATTAGAAAAAGTATTTCTTTTTTCAATCGAGGTTTGCTTAATTTATGGGAATCAAGGATTCCTAGATCAGGGCTTCTCAAACTTTAACTTGGACAGGGATCACCTACGGATCTTTTTAAAATCAGATTCCGATTCATGAATCTGGCATTTCTAATGAGCTCCCAGGTGGTGGCCATGTGGCGGGTTCATGGACTACACTTTGAGTAACCAGGCTGTGGGAGTGAGGGGAGAAGAGTGGCCATGGTGAGAATCTTTTCCTGAATGGACCGAACCACTAGAGGGGATGGGAAATGAGGCATCAGTCCATTTATAGTTTCCTTTTTCTGGAACCTTCTAAAATCCCCCAGGGATGTAACTGCACACAAGGACCTATAGACCCTTGACACACTGGTTCACATGCTATTTCTTCCCCTTCCACTGACCCTTTTTATGTGTATATGAAAGCCTATTGAGTCCATATGCTCAGGACACCTCTCTGGTCCTCAGCTTTTTGGCATTATCTCTCAAATCCCTGACAATATAAGGAAGAATTTGTTTAAAGTAATGATGCAAAGCAAGCTGTGGGAGGAAAAGGCTTGTGTCTGTTTGGTCATCTGTGTATCACTCAACACCTAACCCAGCACTTGGCATATAGTAGAGGTCAGCACGTAGTTGTTGAACGAACCTATGAACCTGGGGTGTGAGGTGATGGCAGCAGGCCTGCAATTTTCTGAGACCTGAGATCTGTCCAAGGTGCTGCCCTGGGGACCTTGACCTCCCAGGAGGCAATAGTGCTTCCAGAGCCATGGAGACGTACCACTTGCAGTCGCAAATTCTTATTTCTTTCCGGTGGCCAGTTGCGTGGTAGGACATTTTTTCTCTTAAACAATTATTTTTGAATTATTTTGGCTTCTTTGATGTGGCTGTCAAAAGTGAGAGTATAGTAATGAACTCTCTCTCTGGCTGTGTTTTAGAGATGAGCACTCTAAGGCTTCAGTTAGTTGTCTTTCCTCACACTTGAGAGTGTACTCTTCAAAGGATGGCAAGTTCATGGACTACTACTTTTGCTGAGGTGTGTGTGTGTTTAGAATGAGACAACACAGACAGATTGAGAACACTGTCTTGGGATTTTTCTTTTTTTTCAAAAAGAGAAAAAGCTAACTCTCATGATAGCTCACTGATCTTTGCTGATGACAAGATCCCCAAGCAAATCCCTCCTGGCCTGGGAATCACCCATCCATGCCAGGGGCCCCGCGAAGCAAGAGGCTGCAGCTTGGTGAGCCTAGGGCTGGCTGTATGAGCCACCTGGGCTCAGCAGCCACCACTGGGGGACACCCAAAGGCAACATTTGGACCTAAAACGAGCACCATTCGAGGGGCCATGAACTTGGTTGTGTTGCTTACAAGCTGTGTGTGGTCTAATCTTGGGTGTGTTGCTTTCAAGCTGTATGGTCTTGGGTAAGTCTCTTAACTTCTCTGATCATCGGTTTACTCATCTATAAAATGAGATTCAGAATATTACTTTGCCCAACTTCTAGATTTTGTTATGGGCATAAAAATAAAGTGCTTTAAAAATTAGAAAGTGCCATGCAAATATGAAGTGATGATATTCTTCCTGTCTCTCATCCAAAAATGGGAAGCTAGAATTTAACAGACCTGTCCTCATTAAAGCTTCTTCAGATGGAGTTTTGATGACAGGCCAACAGCACTTGCTTCACTGCAAGGACTGGTGCAGAATTCCACGAGCCATGTGTTAGTTGCTCTATATTATGCCATCAGTTTTTGAAGCCAATCTTAGAATGTCCTTGCAGTTTCCAAAGAAAACCTTTTTACCTCAGTAGAATTCCCAGTGACTGTTTCTTTGGAAAACTGTTCTGTGCTGAGTACAAAATGGGTCAGGCATTTTGCAGAATCCATTGATGGGTAGATTCTGAGAATGGGAAACATGGCACAGGCCCTTGCCTGGCTTGGGGAGACTCCAGCCAGAGAAGCTGTTACATCAGGAGCTCAGGTGGAAGGGCAGGGTGGGAGCTGACTGGGGGGTTGGCACGTCTTCTAGAAGACCACCTGACACAGTGGACCCTCATATAGCCAGAGAGCAGGACATTAGCAGTAGTGAACAGAGTCCTCCCTGGGACACTATAGGATAAATCATGCAGAAAGTGCAGGAAGGCAGTGGAGAGCAGAGCAGGAGCACTGGTTGAGAATCATATGATCTGAGTCTGCTTATCTTAAGTATCTTTAGTCAAGTTCTGTAACTTCACTGAGTCTCAGTGTCCTCATCTGTGAACATGGTATTTTTTTCTTGCCTGTCTCACAGGTACACTGAGAAAAACAAACACGGTCAAGTATATAAACCTGTAAACTAAAAAAGGAGCCATCAAATTCTGGCATATTTATTGGTAGTGTAACTGTAATGGTGGGCTCTTGCTTTAAATGAAGCTGGGATCAGCTGGCACATTTAAAAAGGTTGCAAGGAGAGAGGTATGAAAAGGTAACCTGTAGTCTACAGGGGTTGGTACAGAGAGGGTTTGAGACATGCATTTTGATTCTAGTTTTGATTAATCTTACCCTCTGGCTGTCCCAGTACCCAGCACCAAGCTCTCAAGCCCCGGATTCTTTGTGCTCCAGGGGAACTCTAGCTGTATCCACCCTTGGGTTTATCTGAGTGTTGTACTTATCAGGAGGCAGTGTTCCCCTCTGAATCATAGAACTGGAGAGTTTCAGGGTTGTAATCGACTGTGTGGTTCATCTCGCCTAACTCTAAGCAGACCCTAAACCCCCTTGATCCTAGCCATAGGCCTCTGCCACAATGTGGCAACAGGAGCCTGTGGGCATGGGCGCTGAGTCAGCATCCTCCTGACCAGCCAGTGCCCAGCAGGTTCACACCTGTGAGGTAACGCTTGGTGAGCTCAGCCTGTCCCAGCACCGGGAAATTGGCCAGACATTGTAGTGTTGGCGGTGGAGGCGGGCAGGTGGTAGGATGCTTTATAACTCCAAGTGAAGAGTGTTGGGAGGGGGGGCTGGTGTGGAGCAAGATCCTACATAAAGGCTTATTACAGGCCCTCCTTGATGATATGCAGTCATTTCTGGTGGACGCAACTGCTGCCAGTCACGGGGCATGGGTGGCCAGAGGTGGGGCAGAGAGATTCAGTTGGTGCAACGTGGAAAATGGGCTTTTCTGAGGTCAGAAAGCTCCATGGTTCACACAGACATGGCAACATGTGCTTTGCAGAGCTAGAATCACAGTCATGAAGGCCACAGGGCCAGAGGAAATCCCATGAAAACTCAAAAAATGAGGAATCTTCCTTCTCCCTCCCTCCCGTCCTTCCTTGCATCTGAAAGGAAACGCTGTCTCCATTTCTTTCCTTGTCAACTCCACCGTGCTTGCCAGGACATACCACAGGCATCACCTCCCCTGAGAGGTCCTTCCTGGCTCTCCCTTCCCCCCACAGCAGGGTCAGGTGCCCCTCCTTAGAGTTCCCGGAGGACCCTTGGCCATCAGTCTCCTCCATGGGATGCGTACTTTTCCAACTGTGGTTGTAGCACATTAATGAGTCATGAAATGAAAATAGACCAGCACTTCAAACAAAATGAAATAGAATGGGGAAAAAGAAAGTGAATCACATATAACAAGAATTACTGTTGTTGCATGAAACATTTGCTTTACTTTTGTGCCTCCCCTTGTGTGTACAGAGAAATGACATAAAATGCATTTCTTAATGTGGGTCTCCGTCAAAAAAGTCTGAAAATCATAGTTCTAGAGAGTGAGTTAATTCATGCAAGGACCGTGGCTCACTGGAACAAGGCACACCATCCAATGCATGCATATCAGCTGCAAATAAATGTGCTGTCCCATGCCAAACAGAAATGCCCAGGCTAAAAGACAACTCTGTAACCAACCTGGGGAACACCCATGTCAATCTGAAATGGCAACTTATGTCAAGCCAGGATTGCATTCCATTTGCTTCAATTTCAAATGCGAGCAGCCCTTAATAAGATACCTAGGGAGGTGCTGCAAGGCACACCAGAATGGATAGATCAGTCTCTGCCCTTAAAGTGCTTGTCAAGGTGGGGCTGATTAGTACACCAGTAAAGACAGAGAGACAGAGGTGTCAAATGCCATGAGATGTGAAAGAAGGGAGGGTAGTGTGAGGGGAGAGAGAGAGAATGAATGAAAATGTGTCATGGGGGTCATCCAAGGGGGCATCAAAGGGTTAGGAGACATTTGACACCATCTTTGAAGTGTAGGTTGGTTTGGGTTTTGACAGGAAACATGAGGAGGGGAAGGGTGCTGAAACACCCACTAGAGGTGCCTCACCTCCATGTCTTTCAGGGCAGACAGCTTGTCTCCCTGCAGCAGGGAGTGTAGATGGGCTTCTCGCTGTCAGCCAATAGTCTTGATGAGATGCTTGTACATTTTCCTTGCCATCTGCTGCCTTTCGCAGCCAACGACACGTGTATGCTGCCTTCAGAAGCAGAGCTTCTGTGGCTGGCTGGTGATAGGGGTGTGAATTTGAATGGGAGTCTTAAACAGAGATATTAAATATTGGACATCCAGCAACAGCGAGGTAGCTCAAAGCTGTCTGACCAGGTTATGTTTTCGGGTTTTTTTTTTTTTTTTTTTTTTTTGGTGCTTGTTAAATTGCTTTGAGCCATTCCCTTCATTCACTTTTCTGCATATCTAGTGACACCTGCCTCCCATATCTGTGTCGTTGCCTAGTATGCCTCAGTCTGGTGACATATGGGGAAATAGGTTTTTGTTCACTGTGTTGCATTAGGACACATGGACATTTTGTCAGAACCTTAAGGATCAAGAGGGCTGTATATCTTAAGTGTTATGTTGCCTTTACCCCTGGCCTCATCCACTGTGGAAGTCTAGAGACAGTTCCCAACTTGGGTAGCCAACCGAGATAGAGGGGCTGGCGTTTGCAATGGAAACCAATTCCCTCTGGTTTGTGTCTGTTTTCAGAGCCAACATGACTCAGAGCCGCAGTTCCTACTCCTTGAACAAACAGCTCATCATTAACATGGAACCCCTGCAGCCCCTGCTGCCTTCCCCCAGTGAGCAAGAAGAGGAGCTTCCGTTGGGTGAGGGTAAGTACCATTCCTTCCAAAAGCTGGCATTGCAGGCTTACCCTGAAGTGACGAGTGAGGCACCAGTCCTGGGTACCTTGGTAATGGTTGGGGTGGGGGGATGGAATGAGTCATAAGATGTTTCTAGTAAATAAGCTGTTTGTGGCTGGAAGACTTCATTGTTTTGAGAGTTCTATCAGTTTCTCCTGGAGAAAGGCCATGGATACAAAGTAGTCCTAAAAATTACATGTTAAAGCAGTAATGCTGTTAGACCCCCCCCCCCCACTGTCCAGCATGGTAGCCCCTCACAATGTATGGCTATTTAAAACTAAGTTTAAATTTATTAAAGTTAAAAATTCAGTTCTAGACACATTAGCTGCATTTCCAATAAGTAATAGCCACATGAGGCTAATGGCTACCATCATGGAAAGGTCAGACCAAGAACATTTCCATCACTGTAGAAAGCTTTGCTGAATGGTAAGTTTTTATTATAATTAAATTAGTGGTTGTAAAGAATTCTCCAGTATAAAGTGTCTTTAACTGGTCATTCTGTTCTGCCTCAGTGTTTCTTCATACTTATATTCCCTTTTCCATAGGCCTTTCTCTGATAGTTTTGATACAAGCTAAAATATATACAGTCCATCTCAGTCCAAAAGTTGTATTTTTAAGGACTGTACTATATGTGCATCTAGGCTATTTTTGCTTTTAAGGATTTTACTTACTTCAGGGAAGAATCTCCCCACACTGCTTGCTGGAGACACTTCATGAGGCAAATCTCACACATGAGTTATCAAGGTATATTTTTAAAATGCACTCAAAAAAAGATATTGGAACCCTGAACACAAACATAACATGCTTTTCCTTAGGTGACTTTGGTTTCATCATTTAAAATTTGGATACTGGGCAGTTTCAAGAGGGCAGATCTCTCTGTCCTCAAAAGATCTCCTTCACCTGCAGCTTCAATTCACGAATCCCATCCATTGGGGAAAACTCTTCAGCCTGTAATGAGAATATGGCTTGGGATGCACATACCCTTGGGAGAAGTAGCAGCAACTACCTCACACTGAAGTATAAATAATTTTAGTAAATCTTTTCCTGAAAGGAAGTTTAATGGTTAGGAGGAGAACCGGAGAGCTTAGATGCCCCAGATTCCATGGGTGGAAGGAAAGCATTGCAAAATAGGAAAGGTGGGGCCTCGGGAGACATCCTTATCCCCAGCTGAGCCACAGGATGATGACAATGAGAATGGTCTTGGTATACTCATGGCCTGTGTTCTTGGTCTTAGCAACCAACTCTGTAAATTCCATGGTAAGTTAGTTTTCTTAGCCCAAGGGTCTCTGGGTCCATGTTGCTTGTCTACATATTCCAGCACCCTCTCTGATTTTGTATGTTTTTCAACTGTTATAAAAGTAGCTTTCATTTCTGATCCCCAGTGATTTTTCTGGACTTCCTCGTGTAGAGAAGGAAGGATTCTTCCTCTTCGAGGTCTTTCAGCTGGACCAAGATTTATAAGACAAATTAACAGGAGGAAAAAACCCTCAAGTTTTATTATGGGTGCATGGAGGCCCCAAAGTGAAATTGAGACCTAAAGAAATGATTAAAGCAGGCAATTTGTATACATTTTAGACAAAGAGACAATAAATTTGGGAGGAATTGACAGGATAAAGAAAACAGGTGTTTGGGAACTTTAATCATTAGGGAACTCTAAGCAGACTTTAGGCTAAGGTCTAGTAGATTAGAAAAAAAATAAGGTTTGTTTCTACAGCTTTCTCAGCTTTGAAGTCCCTATCTCTGGTGACAAAGATGTCTTTTTTTTTTTTTTGTCTGAGAGAGAGAGAGCACAAGCAGAGGGAGGGAGAAGCAGGCTTCCCGCTGAGCAAGGAGCCTGACGTGGGGCTCCATCCCAGAACCCTGGGAGGATGACCTCAGCTGAAGGCAGATGCTTAACTGACTGAGCCACCCAGGCATCCCAACAAGGATATCTTTTTACTTTTCATTGCAGGGAGGGTGTTTTTCATAAGGGAGATTTGTTTCCTGCTGTCAGAGGGACAGAGGAGGGTCTGAGTAGCTTTAACTCAGAATAATCAATAGGCGCCATGATATGCCCTTGACCTCTACATGCTCCTATACCTGGAATATTTGGTTTAATACAAATCCCTTTCTCTGGAGATCCTGTTTCCCCCAAGGTTGAATGGAGAAGAGGAAGGGAAAAGGAACAACCCAAGCCTGGAGTTGTGACTGTGTCTTGTCTGCAAAGATGGAAACCTAGATGGGAACAAAAATTCCATGAGGAATATGGAAGTCAGGCCACTCTGGCCCTACGAGTCATCCCCCAGGATGAAACAGGGAACTGGGCAAGCTTTTCCCTGGACCCTTTACCCCATTCAATTAAAAGCCATTTTGCTTCATTTTCTATAATGAGGTTCCACTGCTAAATCCTAAGCTTGGCTTTAACACGAACGCTGTGGACAAGAGACACATACGTTATAATTAACTGCAATAAAAATAAAAATTTTCATGATATGTGATAAGAATCCATAAGCCACCTTTTCAATTTTTCCAGTTACTTTAAAGAAGAATATTAAATTCTTTCACCAGCTATAAAGTCAAACTGATAGGTTACGCTCTTAAAAAGTCAAAAATGGCTCCATAAATGTCTAATAAAACTTTTTTTTTATTAGGCAGTCCCCTTGTGGGACATCTTGTGGGTTTTGAAGCTCGGGCAAATCCTGTCAATCTCCAGGATATAGAATCAACTTAAAAGGAAAAGAAGTAAAAACGACAGTATTGTTAAGTGTCCAGTAGATGGAATGACCTTTTCAGTCTAGAGAAAGAGCAAAATCATTTTAAGTCCCGTTAAATTCAGAGTTATGACTCCCACAGTGAACCTAGCTCTGTCTTTTTTTTTTTTATGTTATGTTATGTTAATCACCATACAGTACATCATTAGTTTTGGATGTAGTGTTTCATGATTCAATGTTTGTGTATAACACCCAGTGCTCCATGCAGTACGTGCCCACCTTAATACCCTTCACCGGGCTAACCCATCCCCCCACCCCCTCCCCTCTAGAACCCCAGTTTGTTTCTGAGCCATAGTCTCTCATGGTTCCTCTCTCCCTCCAATTCCCCGCTTCATTTTTCCCTTCCTTCTCCTAGTGTCCTCCATGCTGTCCCTTATGTTCCACAAATAAGTGAAACCGTATGATCATTGACTTTCTCTGCTTGACTTATTTCACTTAGCATCATCTCCTCCAGTGTTCTTGATACCATCATATCTCTGTTACTATTTTAGAGTCCAATTCTGCTCCGAGTGTCTTGTCTTTGAGTATCAGGCAATGGGATTTAGACAATCCGTAGGGATAAATACTTATTTTATAGATTTGTATTTCTCTGGTATATAAAGGTATATAAAAGAGAGGCCGAGACCACAGCTTTAAACAAAGATATCTCCACCTTTGTGGATGAACTGCCTTTCTTGGCACATACAGTGTGATGAATTTAGTTTCATTTTTGTATTTTGATATTTTAATGTTTTTATGCCTGAGCCAGAGCGAAATTGAAAGAAGCTAGGAATTCATTCATTCCTTAATTCAACATCTGTGACAAGTACAACTGATACAATTGGTAGACCACACTTAGTGTGTGCAGGTTGCTGTGGCCTACAAAGATGTAGACACTGTCTTCCTGAAGGCTCACAGCCTGTTGGGGAGACAGCAGTGAAATCGCAGGGGTGATGAGTAGGTTCTGGCCCTGCTAATTGAAAATGTGCTCACTTTTCTGTGTGCCTCATGAGATATCAGTGCTTTAAGCTACCTGGAGAGTGCCTTGTTCCCCTTTAGTCTGATTAGAGTGTCTGACGTAAAATTGGTAGGCCAAAGAATGCGTGGGTGAGACTGATAGGCAGAGTGAGTTGTGAGTGGTCTGGTCTACCTGCGTTGGTTGCTGGTATGGCTTTGGGGAAGAAAGGTCAGGGGGAAAAAGTGAAAGGCAAAGCAAAGTTAAGAAAGGACCGGATCATCATGGGTCTCCATGACTTGCCTGGAGAGGTTAGACTTTAACCTAAGGGCACTTTGGGAGGCACTAGAGGATTTCAGGCATGGAAATGACCTGAATGGAATTGTGTTTTAATCATTTGTGGTGTAGAGAGGGCAGATTCGAGGCAGGTGTGGCTGGTGCAGAGTTTTTCAACATCAGCACCATTGACATTTTAAGCTGGATAATTTTTTGTTGGGGACTGTCCTGAGCATTGTAGGATGTTTAGCAGCATCCTTGGGTTTTACCCAGTAGGTGCCCGTAGTACCCCACCTATCTTGATAACCAGAAATGTCTCCAGGTATTGTCATGTGTCCCCTGGGGAACAAAATTGCTCCCTGATTGAGAATCTCTGGGTTGGAGGCACAGAGACCACACAGGAACCGTTGCATAAGCCCAGGAAATAGAAAAAACAAGGGCTGAATGGGGCAGAGGGAGTGGGGCAGGGAAGAGGCAGTGCATCCAAGCTAGTAAAATGGTCGTATTGTTGAGATGGGGTCATTGCTTACCCAGTAGGTAAGCGGCCCATGGACTCCTGTCCAGCTTCTGTCCTTGTCTCTGAGACTGAAAAGAGTTCAGCCTCTTTAAAGATGAGACTGTTGAGGCACAGGAAGGCTTAAGTGACATGTCAGTATCACACAGGGAGTCAATGGCAAAAATGATTTCCTTTAGATACTGGAGCCATTGAGAGAGTTCCATACTGTGCATTGCCTTAATGAGCTTCAGACATGAAGGGGAGGACGCTTGGACCTCACTATTCCCCAACCCTGTATAGTGGCTCAGATTCTTATTTTGGAGAGTTATCAAATCACACATTTTGGAACTGGTCCATGAACAGGTCAAGGTTGGCAGCCTGAGTTAAAACGGTTGTCTGGTTAGGAATTTTTTTTTTTAAATCAGGTTGGGAGAAGAAAGACGGTCCTAACTCTGCTCCTTGGAAGCGCAATCTCTGTGAGGTCCTGGGAAGATCCTGGGACCTTGTCTCACTCGGGTGCCATGGTGGCGGTGTTTGTGCTGCCATCATGACTCTCTGGGGTTATAACCACTCATTTGTCTGACAAGCTCTTTTTATTCTTCCTAGAGCTTCATGCTTCTCAAAGACAGCTGTGGAGAGCGTTATTGCCCAGATTAGCCCAGTGGCGCTCTGGGAGAATGTGTGACCCCATTCATTCATACGACAGGACAGCTGGAGGATTAGCTCTGAAGTTGGCAGCGTCTGGGTAAAGAAAAAACAAAATCAGCTCCTAGACACCGCTAGGCAACAGGAAAGTTCTCAGTATTACCCTAGAGTTGCTCAGTTACAGGATCCATGTAGGTTAGTGCTATGGAAAACTTTCTCTGAGAATGGGCAAACCATTTGCAAAGTGTCATGTGGAGCTTATGAAAATTTTGGGAGAAGAAAAAAAATTGAAAGTGGGAATTGTTCTGGGTAAAAATGGTATTTTAAGGAGTCATTAATCTGAATAAAATCACATGCCATATGGAGGTAGGGTCTCCATAGTGTAGATAGCAATATGCTTGGTGGAGTGTATTTTTTGTTATAGAAAAATGCTGGACTATGGTAAAGAAAGTGACTAACATTAATCATGTAGGACTTCGTAGCTGGCAATTAGTGACACCCAGTGAACATCATTCTTGTCTACCAGAGCGATGAGGCAGGCTGGCATAAACAAACAGGCAGGAAACCATGCTTTCTTCCCCTTGGTAGAAAAAACTAAGTAAGAGTTGAAAGTGTGTGACACCCTCCTGCTAGCAAAGTGAAAGCACAGTGGAGACACCCAGAATTTCCATAAAGGAATGTCTTAGGGTGGCAATGTGGTTGGATTGAGGGTGGCTTGAAGTTGCACTTGCCTATGATTGGGAGCATGTCTATGCCTGTGGAATAGATGACAAATGAAAGAGATGATGGAATCAGAATAGGTGGAAATTAAGGAGAGTGGTAAAACTAGCTCTCCTATGCCACCATTTAGCTGTGTGTGTGTGTGTGTGTGTGTGTGTGTGTGTGTGTGTGTGTGTGTCCCTGTAAATGTTTGTGTGTGTTTGTGCATGTGTGTTCGAGTGAATGCGTGTATCACAGATGGGGCTCTGTGTGTGGAGGGGTGTGTTTAAAGGGTTGTTTACACTGTCTAGCCCTAACCGTAGATTGCTTAAGATGATGACATTGAAATTCTAGAAAGTCTGTATGTGAATCTGTGAGGAAGGCGTTTTGAACATACGAAAGGAGTATTGTCTTCATCACCAAGCATGCCATATCCTTGACCCCATCCCCTCCAACCCAACGCGTAACAGATGACCTATGGGACCTACTGCATTTTCGCCTCTTAGGGTCTTTTATTTTTTTCTGAGTATAGGGGACACCCAATGTTACATAATTTCAGGTGATTTGACAAGTCTGTACATTACACTTTGCTCACCACAAGCGTAGCTATCATCTATCACCGTACAACCCTCTTACGTGACCACTGACTTTATGTTGTGCCTTATATTCCCTGATTTATTCATTCCATAACTGGAAGCCCGTGTCTCCCACTCTCCTTCATCTGTTTTGCCCATCCCTCCCTCCAACCCTCTGGCAACCATCAGTTTGTTCTCCGTATTTATAGGTGTGATTCTGCTTTATGTTGGTTGGTTTATTCACTTATTTTTTTAGATTCCACATATGAATGAAATCATACGGTATTTGTTTTTCTAAGTCCGTCTTATTTCACTTCACATAACACCCTCTAGGTCCACCCGTGTTGTCACAAATCATACAATTTCATCCTTTCTTATGGCTGCATAGTATATGTATAGACCACATCTTCCTTACCCATTCATCCACTGGTGGACGCTTCGCTTGCTTCCATATCTTGCATATTGTAAATAATTCTGCAAGAAACATAGGGGTGCATATATTTTCTTGAATTAGTGTTTTTGTTTCTACTGGGTCAATACCCAGTAGTGAAGCTACTTAATCATATAGTATTTCTATTTTTAATTTTTGAAGAACTTCCACATTGTTTTGCATAGTGGCTGCGCCAATTTACATTCTCAACAGTTTACAAGGGTTTCTTTTTCTCTACATACTCAACAGCACTTGTTATTTCTTGTCTTTTTTATTTTAGCCATTTTGACAGGTATGAGGTGCTATCTCATTGTGGTTTTGCTTTGCATTTTCCTGATGATTAGTGATGTTGAGTATCTTTTCATATGCCTGTTGGCCTTCTGTATGTCTTCTTTGGAAACATGTCTATTCAAGTCCTCTCCCCATTTTCTAATTGGATTGTTTGGGTTTTTTGGTGTTGAGTTATGTAAGTTCTTTATACATTCTAGATACTAACCTTTTGCCAGATATATCATTTGCAAATATCTTCTCCCATTCAGTAGATTGCCTTTTCTTTTTGTTGATAGTTTCCTTCACTGTGCAGAAGCTTTTTATTTTGATATAATTCCAATAGTTTATTTTTGCGCTTCTTTGTGTGTGTGTGTCCCTGCTTGTGTGTGTTTATTTTGCTTTTGCTTGCCTTAGGAGACATGTCTAGAAAAATGTTGTTATTGCCCATGTCAGAGAAATTAGTGCCTGTGCTCTCTTCAAGGATTTTTATGGTTTCAGGTCTCACATTTAGGTCTCTAATCTATTTTGAGTTTATTTTTGTGTATGGTGCAAGAAAACAGTCCAGTTTCATTCTTCTGCATGTCACTGTCCAGTTTTCCCAACACCATTTCTTGAAGAGACTGTCTTTTTCCCATTAAATATTCTTGCCTCCTTTGTCATAGATTGGTTGACCATATAATCGTGGATTTATTTCTGGGGTCTATTCTGTTCTGTTGATCTATGTGACTACTTTTTGTGCCCATACCATGCTGTTTTGATTACTGCAGCTTTATAGTATACCTTAAAATCTGGGATTGTGATAACTCCAGCTTTGTTCTTCTTTCTCAAGATTGCTTCAGCAATCTTTATTATTATTTATTATTATTCTAGTTCTGTGAAAAATGCTGTTGGTATTTTGATAAGGATTGCATTGCGTCTGTAGATTGCTTTGGGTAGTGTGGGACATTGTAACAATAGTAATTCTTGCAATCCATGAACATGGGATATCTTTCCATTTGCTTGTGTCATCTTCAGTTTCTTTCATTAGTGTTTTATAGTTTTCAGCGTACAGGTCTTTCACCTCTTTGGTTCGGTTTATTTCTAAGTATTTTATCCTTTTTGGTACAATTGTAAGTGTGATTGTTTTCTTTATTTCTCCTTCTGCTACTTTGTTATTAATACCCAATTAGTCCTGATTAATACCAATAACTGGGTATTAATTTTGTATCCTGCAACTTTCCTGAATTCATTGATTACTTTTAATAGATTTTTGGTGGAGTCTTTGGGGTTTTCTATATATAGTATCATGTCATCTGCAAATAGTGACAGTCTAACTTCGTCTTTACCAATACAGATGCATTTTTAAAAAGATTGTTTATTTTAGAGAGAGAGAGAACAGGGAGAAAGACAGAGGGACAGGGAGAGAGAGAGAATTTCAAGCAGACTCCCCGCTGGGCAGGAGCCTGACATGGGGCTTGAACCCAGGGCCCTGAGATCATGACCTGAGCTGAAATCAAGAGTGGGATGCTTAACTGATTGAGTCACCCAAGCGCCCCAATATGGATGCATTTTATTTCTTGTCTGATTGCTGTGGCTAGACTTCCAGTACTATGTTGAATAAAAGTGGCAAGGGTGGACATCCTTGTCTTATTGCTGATCTTAGGGGAACAGTTCTCAGTTTTTCCCCACTGAGTAGCTGTGGGTTTGTAATTTATGGTCTTTATTATGTTGAGGTATGTTCCCTCTAAACCCATTTTGTTGAGAGTTTTTATCATGAATGGATGTTGAGTTTTGTCAAATGCTTTTTCTGGCATCTGTGAGGTGATCATATGATTTTTATCCTTCATTTTCTTAATGTGGTGTATCACATTGATTGATTGGCAGTTATTGAATTGTCCTTGCATCCCCAGAATAAATCCCACATGATCATGGTGAATGACCCTTTTAATGTAGTATTAAATGTGGTTTGCTAATATTATGTTGAGGATTTTTGTATCTATGTTCATCAGGGATATTGGCCTATGGTTTTCTTTTTTTGTTGTTTTATTTTTGGTTTTCGTATCAGGGTAATACTGGCCTCATTAAATATATTTGGAAGCTTTCCCTTCTATTTTTTTGAATAATTTCAGGAAAATAGGTATCAACTCTTCTTTCAGTGTTTTATAGAATTCACCTGTGAACCCATCTGGTCCTGGACTTTTATCTTTTGGTAGTTTTTTATTACCAATTAAATTTTGTTATCAGTGATCGGTCTGTTCGGATTTTCTATTTTTCTGATTGAGCTTTGGAAGACTGTTTATAGGAATTTATCCATTTTTTTCTAGGTTGTCCAGTTTGTTGGCATATGCTTTTTTGTACTATTCTCTTATAATCTTTTGAATTTTTATGGTGTCAGTTGTTACTTTTCTGTTGTTTCTAATTTTATTAATTTGGGTCCTTTTTCTTTTTCCCTCGATTGGTCTGGCTAAAGGTTTTATCAATTCTGTGTATCTTTTCAAAGAACCAGCTCTTGGTTTCGTTGACCTTTTCTATTGTTTTTTTAGTCTCTATTTTATTTGTTCATTCTCTGATCTTTATTATTTCTTTCTACTCACCCTGGGCTTGTTTACTCTTTTTTTTTTCTAGTTGCTTTAGGTGTAAGGTTAGATTGTTTGAGGACTTTTTTGTTTCTTGAGGTGGTCCTGTATCACTGTATTTGCCTCTTTGAATTGCTTTCGCTGCATTTCTAAAATTTGGACTAGACTATTGTGTTTTAATTTTCATTTATCTCTTTTTTAATTTCTTCTTTGATTGCTTTGTTGACCCACTGGTGGTTTACTATCATGTTATTTAGCTTCCACGTGTTTTGTGTTTTTTTCCAGTTTTTTTTTTTCTTCTTATTGATTTCTAGTTTCATACCATTGTGGTCAGAAAAGATGTGTGGTATGATTTCAATATTCTTAAGTTTATTGAGACTTGTTTTGTGGCCTAACATGTGATCTCTTCTGGAGGATGTTTCATGTGCACTTGGAAAGAATGTATGTTCTTTTGTTTTTGGATGGAATGTTCTGTACATATGTTATGTCCATTTGGTCTAATGTGTCATTCAAAGACACTGATTTTCTGCCTGGATGCTCTATCCATTGATGTAAGTGGGGTATTAAAAGACCCTTACTATTATTATATTACCATAAATTTCTCTCTCTGTCTGTTAACATTTGCTTTATATATTTAGGTGCTCCAGTATTGAGCGCATAGGTATTTACAATTGTTATATCCCCTTGTTGGGTTGATCCCTTTATCATTATGTAATGCCTTTGTCTCTCATACAGTCTTTGTTTTAAAGTCTATTTTGTCTGGTGTAAGTATTGCTACCGCAGCTTTTTTTTTTTCATTTTTACTTGCATGGTAAATGTTTTTCCATCCCTTCACTTTTGGTCTGCATGTGTCATTAGATCCAAGGTGAATCACTTGTAGGCAACATATAGATAGATCTTTTTTTTTTTTCCATTCCACTCCATGTGTGAGTCTTTCAACGTCTTACAAGGCAGAGCCAGTCATACACTAACACAGTTGCTCCAGTCACATCACTGGTGAAGTCTCTAACAGCCCAAGGCTGCTATGGTTATGCTGCTGCTGAATTCCTTTTTCCACTTCCCACTGAGTGTAATCCCCTTCCTGATAATCTGGATGCGACAGTCCTCCTCCCTCTTTCTTTCCTTTGTGGAGTCCCATGGCTATGGCTCAGGCAAATGCACCCTCTGCTCATGGCTTCGGTGTCTTTCTTCCTTGCCATTTCCCCACCTTGTGCTAAGTAATTTCTTCCCTTGGCTTAGGGTAGGTTGGGATGTGCATTAGGAATAAGGCACTGGTCTTTTTGAAATTTCTTTTATGTTGTATTCCACCAAACAGTAGGAGCTGTTCATAAATCCTATGGAACCACCTTTGCCCTTGTGGTTACTGCTACCTGGTGAGGGCAGACCAATTAGCACCAGCTCTAATTGCACTTGTCCCTGCCACAGGGTTTGTGCTTACTATTTGTCTTTTTATTTTCTTATTATAAAGCTGATTATGACCTAGAAAATTTAGAAAATACTAAAACAGAAAAAAAATGACCGCCCAGATTGTCCCACTTCTTAGAGGCAATCAATGTAAATGTGTTAGCAGTTTCCTTCCCTATGCATTGTAATGCCATGCAGTCATCTCTTGTGTACAGTTTTTGAAATTCCTGCTTTGTTTGTTTAATGTTGAAAACTTCAGTGCATGAAGATATACCATAAATTGAACTACAGGTCAGACAATGAATTGGGAACACATTTAACACAAATGCAGATAAATGGATTAATATTCTGAATAAGAAGGCCCTTCTAAAAAGGCTCTTTCAAGCATCCTTTTAGCTTTGTGCAAGTTTGGGTTTCTCCTGAATTTTCTCATTTAATGGCACCCCTAGTTTCCCACTGCTGATAGATACACAGCGGTCATGCCTGCTTCTGTAGGAGCTAGGAGCCTCCGCAGAGCAGAGGAAAGCATCTGGGTTTATTTATAACTGCAGTATTAGATTGGCAAAGTCAAAATTCAGCATTTGTTATCACATCTATTGGATTCTGGAATAAAGAACCACAGTTGGGGCAGCAACTTCTCCAGGGTAGGAGATGTCAAGAACAACTCAGGGGCCAAGATAAAGGCCTGAGCAAGCTCTGCCAGTTCACATTAGTGAGCTCTTCAAAAGTTTTCCAACTTCCCTTTTTGTGCTTTTCTTTGGGGTTGGTTTCATCTTTGGAACTTTGGTTTCTGGTATTTACTGGCTGCTTAAGTACTCCTAAGAAGTTTGTTCACTTGAAGGGGATCTTTGAAATTTTAAGCATTTACCTTGCTGTAAGGAAGCTAAATGCCTTGGTCCCGGTGCCATTTAAGTGCATTTTATCTTGCAAGGATTTTATATTTTACATCATGAGACACCAACAGTGTGCATCATTTCGGTTCTGTAGTTGGCTAATTCCCATGAACTGTTCATTTTATGAATAACCATAGTTCTCAGTGTAAACATAGCATTGCTTCGGGTAGCTGCTCTGTGTGTGCATTGAGACCTTGGACAGGTGGGGAAATACACACTCTGGTCTTGGCATCTCCCACCGGGCAGATAGGTGACCATAGACAAGATGCTCCACCTTTTGGAGCCTCATTTTTCTTGGTATTAAGGTAAGAAGAGTGAACTTGAATACCTCTCAACTGCTTTCTGGCTCTAAACTTGATTCTTTTGCCTAGTATCAGCATCAAATTCCAAGACTATGGCTTGTGGTCTTTTACAGTGAGAATGAGAACTCGGGGACAGGAATGTTCCTCACGGCTTTGTTGGGCTAGAGGGAATGTTGAGGATGGTCTAGCACAGGTATTGGCAAACTATGGCCTGTGGCTGGTCTAATGCCCATTATTTTTCCCCTGGCCCAAGAGCTAGTGGTTACATTTTAAATGACTATATAAGTAATCTATGCAATATCCTTGATTTTACCTCTTGGCCGGCAAAGCGTCATATTTGCTGTCTGGGCCTTTAGAGGAGAAGTTTGCCAGTCTCTGATCTAGTCCCCCTACCCCCTTGGTATTCTACACGGGAGAAAGCCCAGAGAGGGGAGACAGTTTGCCCAAAGTCACTAGCTGGGTAAGTTCCTGGGGTGGGGTCAGGTCCTGGTTGTCAGATTCCTGGCCAGGCTATCTTAGATGCCATCAGACACACCTAGGATGGCTAAAACAGAACCAGTCACTGAAGAACTGCATTTATTTTCATAATTCATTTGATATAATTGAAAAAGAGAGGACTTTTGTAAGTGTAGGGAGTCTGTAATTCAGTGAGAAGAGCCGCTGCATGGTTGGGGCACGGCTTGAGCCTTCGGTTTTCCATCACGGTGCGCCAGAACCTGGCGACTCCTTGGAGCCCTGCAGCACACTGGAGGGCGTCACCTCTCCTTGGAACAGGGACAGAGTGTGTGCCACACCAGGCAGAATTCCTTGTAGGGGAAAGCTCAGACTTTGAGCAGGAAGCGTGTTGCCTTCAGGGAATCACATTCTGATTTTATTTATTTATTTTTTTAAAGATTTTATTTACTTATTCATGAGAGAGCGAGAGAGAGAGGCAGAGGGAGAAGCAGGCTCCCAAGGAGCAGGGAGCCCAATGCGGGACTCGATCCCAGGACCCTGAGATCATGACCTGAGCCGAAGGCAGATGCTTAACCATCTAAGCCACCCAGGCACCCCACATTCTGATTTTAAAGTCGAGTTTATTAAATAAGGAATGGCTCACTTTGGGCCAAGTCCTAATTACTCATTTGCTCATTACCCTGTGTTAAGGATCTGTTTCATTAGTGAGAACCATTCAGCACAGAATTTCCCAAATCCCAGCTCCTGCTCACGTTGGCGCTTTGCTGCCGTTACTTAAGTAGTAGTAGTGAATTGCTTTAAAGGATTCAGCTGGGGTAGAAAAAAAAATCTGTCAGTCAAGTGTCCTGTGACGTAATCCGGTCATGGGCTCTGAGGGTTGGGATGTGAGCCAGGGGAGAGCGTAAGTGTGAGTAGTGTGACAGCCGGAGTGTGGTCTGTGGTGGAGAAACATTGTGCTTGGCAATTAGACAAGTAAGCACTCCCATCCCGTCGCTAAGAAACCGTGGGAAGGGAAAAGTGAAAATGGTACTAAACCACTGTCATTCGGAAGCAGCGGCTACAATTGTCTGAATTCTAGATGCATTCCAGAATCAGCACGGGGTTCTGTTTTCTTTTCTTTTCTTTTTTTTTAAAGATTTTATTTATTTATTTGAGAGAGAGAGAATGAGAGAGAGCACGAGAGGGAAGAAGGTCAGAGGGAGAAGCAGACTCCCTGCTGAGCAGGGAGCCCGATGTGGGACTCGATCCCAGGACTCCAGGATCATGACCTGAGCCGAAGGCAGTCGCTTAACCAACTGAGCCACCCAGGCGCCCCGGGGTTCTGTTTTCTAGTGTTTCTGCTCATGGGTTGGTCATGTTAAATAAATGCTCTTTGTGATACCCAGGCTTAGCTTGAGGCAGGATCTCACAGAACCTACCCCCCGCCCCCACCCCCGCACCGCTCTTCTGTGAAGACCCAGAATTAGGTGGAAAAAAGTGTTGGTCTAGATCCACTCTTGTAGCTAGACCTGTAATTGCAGATCCCTGGCAATGTGGGCAGTATGGGCAGGGCTCAGGAAAGAGGCTCTGGTGGTCTTATTTTTAAATCATTTTTAACGGTTTGAGCGTATTAAAATTTTTAGTGTCTGTAGGAATGGTATATGTTGCCACAGTTAAAGAGAGGAAGGCAATCGTATAAGGAAATTATAATATGTTCATGGAATAGTAAGAATAACATGTTCTAAGTTGATTTTATGATCTCAGAAGTTTCTGGATTCTATGATGTAAATGTGTAACAAAAAAACAAAAAAGGCTCTGATCCGTTGGCACAGGCTGGATGTTGGGGGTGTCCACTGGGGTGCATGTCCAGTGCCATCTACAGTGGGGTACAGCCTCTTGCTCAGTTTGGCTAATGGTGAGTTGGGGGTCCTGGAGCCATGGCTTCTAGAGTGGGGCGCATGTGGTGGGTGCACACCATGGCCTGCTGGGGTGGAGGAAGAAATGATTCAGACTTCTATTGGCATTTTACTTTTATCATCTTAGGCAGTTTCCATTGTGTAACTTTTATAATGGACATAATACATGAACACAGCTGTGTATGTATCTAATTTATAAACATACATGCATTCATTACTAAGTATGGACCAGCATTTCCCCCCAACCCCTGTCCCCAATCCAGATACAACTGCTGTAGATCTTCCAGATGAGTCTACAAAGAAGAAAAGGCAGGGCATGTTTTTGAAACTGTGAAATCCCTGTTCATGCCAAAACCGCAGATTCCTAAAATAGATGTGAGATCTATGTGCTCTAGTTACGGTGGTGACACGCCCTTCTACATGCTTTTGGTCTTTCATGCTGGCAAACCAGGGTGAGTCACCCAAGCACAGGCTGGGCCTCTGCCAAGCTACGTGGCAGATGCGTGTCACTCGCACTAAAGTGCTCTGTGGTAGCCCCGCGTCCCTGGCTTACAAGGGGGCCAGACTCCACTTTCTGAGTGGACACAGGACACAGCCTTAGTGGGGGCTCTCTGGTGCTGGGGAGGGTATTGGATAAAGAGAGAGAGAGAGAGAGAGGGACTGTCTTCATTCATTCATTCATGTGTCCATTCATTCAATAAACATTTACTTCTTACCTGGTACCTGCTGGGCACTGATATCACTTGGATCTTATTTCCTCTTTTATAAAACAAGATGATTTCTGTGTTTCCTCACCACTCTGACTGTTCTTTCATAATTCTCCCCCCAAATTGCTGCTGTCCTTAAAAATACGCTTTTGGATCATCTGTCAGTACTTTGGGAAACAAAAAGTATACGCATCTTTTTAAATGTAGCTAATGAAACAGCAAGCATGGGGCACGATGATCTATAAAAGCAGGGTTACATTTTCCCCCCTTTCTTTCTGTGACTTGCAAATTGCCAGCATAAATTTGAAAATTAATAGCAGCTAGTTTAAGAGGGAATATAAAATGAGTATTTCCCCACTTGAAAGGGCCCTCACATCCTTTCACGCCTCCTGTTGGAAGAGTCCAATTTGGAAACTTTTTAACCCCCAAACCTCCACTTCAGCATAGGAAATGTGAAAATGGGCAGATGCTTTGGCTGAAAGGGAAATAAATAGGGATTTCAGGATGACCCACTTGATCATCTGAACATAGACTAGATTTTGCGATTAAAGGAAGGAAGGAGTATCCGTATTCAAAAATTAGAGCGTCCCTTGTGACCTAGTGTCTCTGCCATAGCCGCACAATTTTCCCCTAAATACAGGCTCAGCCTTGTCCTGACTCTAGAGCCAACAGTGCCCTGACCTGGCGGGGGGCTGCGGGGGTGGGGGGCACTGAGAAGCTGAAGCCCAGTGCTTTGGATCAGGCTCCTAGTCTTGCTCTGTTGCTCTGCCCTGTCTCCTTCTAGTCCTTGTGACAGCCTTGTTCCTTTTCCCGAGTCTCTGCCCTTGTGCTGCCCCGGGTACTCTATTCCCCTAGGACCTTAATGGCCCCTCTCCCTGGGGCTAGGCCCTACTCCCAACCCTGACCCTGATGGTGGGGGGCCTTGCCCTGTTCTTTGGATTAACAAACAGCCTGCGTGGATCTCCCTCCCTGTCTTCTGTTAGGGCCATGTTCCATTCCTTCCCAGACCAGACTCTCTCCTAGCACTTGCCCCATCCTGAATAGAGGAGTCTGGTTTTATTGTATTTTTAAGAAAGATTTCTCTATTTTAGAGGGAGTGTGTGGCGGGAGGAGCAGGGGAGAGAATCTTCAAGCAGACTCCCCGCTGAGTGTGGAGCCTGATGCAGGGCTCTATCCCATGACCCAGGAGATCGTGACCTGAGCTGAAACCAAGAGTCAGATGCTTAACAGATGCTTAACTGACTGAGCCACCCAGGTGCCCCCAGGAACCTGATTTTAAAAGCCCATGTTCTGTGGTTACACTCCCCCCACTACTCAGTGGTCATAAGATACTAAATTGTCAAATCCATCCGCAAAATCCTATTCACTTTAATCATAGCCACTGCACCACCCCAGCTGCAGCCATTCTTCTGACTCCTGGATGAACAGTATCTCTGTTTCTACTCCATTCCCTTTCCCCCGACCCATATTTCCCACACAGCAGGCAGGTGATATTTTATAAATGGAACTCAGATCTAGTTATGATAAAATCTAAGCTCCTTGCTCTGGTCTACACCTTGCCCCCTGCCTACCCTTAGACCATTTCCTGCTCTCCTCTTGAATCTGTGTTCCTATCATACTGGTCTTCCTGTTCTCTCAAATATTCTGAGCTCATTGCTTCCTCAGGACCTTTGCACAGCTTTTCATCTACCTAGAAGAGCTTTTCCTCTGGCCTTCATAAGGCTGGCTGTTTCTTTTAAGTCTTAGCTCAGATTTCAGCTCCTTGGAAAGTCTTCCCTAACTACCCAGTTCTGTTAGTTTTCCCAGCCTACCCATTTGTTCTCTTTCATGCCATCACCCTGTTTGATTTTTGTCAGAGTGGTTAGCAGTATTGAACGCTTGTTAATTATTTCTCCTGTTTGTTGACTGTCTCCCTTGACTAAAATGTCTTTTCCATGAGAGTAGACTTTGCCTGCCTCATCCTCTATATCATCACCAGCACTTAGATATGTTCTGACACATAGTAGGAGCTAAATTAATCCTTGTCAAATTAGCGAATGAATGAATGAATGAATGAATGATTTCTAACTGCAGCCAGGACAGCCTTTCTTTATATAAGAGAAAGCATGTAAAGAGAATATTCTCCTGGGATTAGGCTTTACTGGAAGCCAAGCATGTTCTGTTTTTAATCTGAAATCAAAAGCCATACCATAGTCATGGTAGAAAATTTGGAAAACACAGAAACCACAAATAAAAGTCTAAAAGTATCTGCCATCTTTTATGTTCAAACTGTGGTTTAATGTGTATAATCCACCTATATATTTTTAAAAAACATAGAATTACACCAGAGATGATATTTTATAATCCGTTTTTTCATTAATATCACAGGAGGGTTCCCTATGATATTAAATATTCTTCCACAATTTTAATTTTAATGGACATACATCATTCAATCACATAAATATACAAAAATATCTCTTACTCCCCCTCCTCCCACCAAATTATATATGAGTGTATCTTATCGTAGCCTTATAAAACCAAGCATAACAATTTAAAAAAATCTTTGATAATGTGAACGGTAAAACTTAGAGTGGCTGGACATTTTTCTTGCATTTATTGACCAATCGTGTTTCCCTTTTTGAGGATGTGACTAGAATGCGTATGAAAGAGGCTCTTGGCTCAAGGTGAGTTGGGCAGAGGGGTTGGGTCCTGCTACCTCCAGCTTCTTGATTACACAGCAGCTACACAGGGAGCTCATGGGTCCAGAAGAGCCTGTTTTTTGTTGTTGTTGTTGTGTTTTTTCCTCCCCACAGGGAGATACAGATGCCTTGTTCCTGAATACCATCTGCAAAAGCTGTTGGGGAAAAATGTAGAAAAAAAATTAGAGTTCCATTTATTAATGCAGCTGAGTTTAATTTCCTTTACTCCGAGAAAAATGTCTTATCTGTAATGGTGACTTGTGCCTGGAGGGAGTGAAATAATAAAGTAGAAGTGGTAAGAAAACAAATTCATTCTGTCCAGAGACAAAGGCACTAGATTCTTGGTAGAAAGTACTAAACACAGACCAAGGGAGGCTGTTCTGTTTGGAGCCTGTAAGGGCAGTGTTGTCACCCATGTCTTCCAGGGAAATCTCTGGGGGGCTAAACTGGCATCTGACAAAGTGTACTATCCATGATTGCCTTGCTGGATCTAAGTCAACATCAGGGAACCTTAAGTCTGGGGTTCAGCCAGGAAGGAGGGAAAACACTGTTTATATGAGAGGAAGAATCTGAATTCTAGGTAGCCTTGGTCAGCAAAATGGTTTGAACTCTGCAAGGGGGATCCTCATGTCTGCTTCTGAAGAATGTGGTGAAGTTGTAAAATTTCTGGTCCCTGTCCAACCTCTGTGGGAGATTTCTGCTTGTTTCATCTATGGACAAGCTATGGAAAGTTCCCCCTTTGAATTACCAACTCCCCTATAGTGGGGGAACTATAGGTATTTAGGCCCTGTCTTTATTCACAGGGTTTTTATGTTTGTTTGGTTGTTGTTTTTAAATCTAATCTATATATATATTTATTTTTTTTTAGGGAGAGAGAGCACGCAAGTGGGGGGGGGAGGAGCCAAAAGAGAGGGAGAGAGAATCTGTCTCAGGAATCTCAAGAATCTCCGTTCAGCACGGAGCTTGGAGTGGAGCCCGATCCCAAGACCCCAAGATCATGACCTGAGCTGAAATTAAGAATTGGATGCCTAACTGACTGACCTACCCAGGTGCCCCTATTCGCAGGGTTCTAAGAGTGCCTTGGGCCAGTGAATAAGGGTGGTAGATGTCTCTTATAGTAGATAAATCTGATGGGATGGAGAGTTACGTTGCTGCACAATCTGTCGTTGGCTTGCTGGGTAATGACTCCCAAGAGGCTCCTTGGTTCTGTCAGCAGTTGTACTGATTGGTCCCTTATATCACCCTCTCCTCTACTTGTGGCCCCTCCGATTCTCCTTTACTCAAGCGTATGGAGTCTTTTGTCCAGTCTGCAGGTGGGGAAGGTCTTTCTGTCTTGGATTTATGGTTTGTGAAATTAATGGTCAAGTATTTGTGGTCATTGTCTTATTGATGGATGGGTTAGGTGTGCTCTCTGGGCTGAGGATCAAGAAAAGGCCTCCAGGAATTCTGGGTGGAAGGAGAAACCCATCAATTAACATTTCAGCATATTATCTTACCCTGATTGGAGACAGTAAAGCTTGCTCTTCACTAGTGTTTGGAGAGAGACAAGGCAGTGATGTGGAGAGACCACTGAATTTGGAATGAGACGGAGATTCTAGGTGCAGGGTTTTACTGACCAGAGTGATCTTGACCTCCTCTCTTTCTCTTGTGTTAGCCTCCCTACGGAGCGCTCGGCCCCACACTGCCATCCTGAACGGTCAGTGGCTCATTAGCCACCTGTGCCTGGAGGCCACACAACAGCTCACACCCAAGAAATCAAACTTAAGGGATTCACAACTATGCTCATGTTCTCTTCCTTCCCCAAGTCCCAGTCTCAAAACTGTTCCTGCTCTGACTTGGTTAGTGACATTACCATCTACACAGTTGCCCGGCCAGAGACTGGAAGCCAGCCTTACGTTGTAACCCCTCCCCATACCCCCACCCACTCAGTTACCAGAGTCGCTCCACTGCAGAAGGAGCTCCAGTGTTTGCCCCCAGCTCTTCAGCCCCCTGCTGCAGCTTCATTTCAGGACCCTGTTTTTCTTGCTCAGAACGTAGCAGTATCTTTTGTATTGATAAACAAAGGAAGTGAGAGCAGAGCAGTATCTGATGGGTTCTTCCCTGATCAGTCTCGGTTTCTCTGCCTTTATTTAGAAATCATCAGCGGCAGCCCCAACAGACAGAGGGCTCTGCGTCCCTGCCTCTTTCCCTCTCCCTCGTGCACGGCTTGCATAAGCTGCCTATTTAGAGATGCCATGCTTCTCAGTGTATGAGATGGCCAGGAAAACAGATGGATGAGCCCTTATGCTCGAATGCTCTGCAGCCACGGAGTTCCTGCGAAGAGTATTCTCTTTCCCCACAGTGGTGCTGGGGAGAGCCCAGCTGCGCTGTTTGGATTCTATTCTGTTTGCAACTATAATTCTCCAGAGGGTTTTTATTTGGCTTTTCTCCCGCCCCTACATGGTGATGCCTGGCCCCACCAAGCAGTGTTCTCATTTTATAGGCAGGAAACACTCAGCAAATGCCTCATCTGATGAGGGGAATAAGAAGTGTATGAGTATCCAATATGCCAAAGCGTCTTATACATGTTTAGAGTTTTTTTCATGTCTGTTATCATAGTTTGAGACTCATGACTATTTCTTCCAAATGGATAGGACAGACACTGTTGCCTCGCTTTACAAATGAGGAAATTGAATTCTACAGATGATTGACTATCTAGCCAAATGGCCCTGTTCCAGTGTTGGGAAGTGCCTCCATTTCTCCTCACTGTACACCCAAGAATATACTCGTCCTATCACAAATATACTATTAAAATATTTTATATCATTATTATATTGTTATATCAATAAAAATATCAGAAAAGTCCTCTATGGTATGTGATAGTCCCAAGGACTCTTAATTATGGATATTTAAAGTCTAAATTTATTACAAAGTACATTAAATGTATGTTTTAAATTATCGTTTTAATTGGAGTTAACAGCTAAAATTTTAGTGAATCTCCACAACTATTTTAACTAATGGCCAAATCTACCACACCGGTGCAATCTGTTATCAAAACAGAAAAAGTATGCGATATCGATGATGCTAGAGGAGACTAGTTAGCATTTATTAAGTGCCTACTACATACCAGGCACCCAGTTACGTAAGTGCCAATATCATTACTGTTTTACAAGACTGAAAACGAATGTATTTCAATAAGCTTGTGTAACTTTCCCGCAGTTACAGGATGGTCAGGTAAACTCTTAACAACCAGCAATAGTGCATCCCTGCTGTTCGGGGAGAAATAACCAGAAATGCTAGAGACAGATACTGAACAGAAGGAAGAGAATCCAGACTGTTTAAAATCCTCACGGTCTTCCCCTTGGAAGAGAAAGGAATGAGCACCCACGGGGAAGAAAGATCACTAATACTTCCTGAATAATTCTGGGTCGGGCACTGATCGCAGCTTGCCACATGGATTCACTTCATTAATCCTCACAACACTGGGAGGTCCTGCCTGTCCTCATTTTACAGGCATGGAAACTGAGGCACAGAGATAAGAAACAGTCCAGTCAGGATTAGAACCCAGAGCCTGTGCTTTAAGCCTTGCTTTCTACAACTGCTTAGAAAATTCTAGTTCATCAGCCAGGAACCAGCACTACACTAGGCAGCTGCTATGCACGAGCTCATGGTCCTGACAACCACGAGAGTATGTCTCCATTTCACGCTTGCACCCAGGCTCCCAGTCACCCTTAAGGCAGAGACCAGTGTGTTGCCTTGCGCCAAATCTGTGCCAGGAAGTTTGTCACAGAAGTGGACACGGAATTCAGGCCCGTGAACGGCTCTTATCGTTGAACCTTTCTCCCTCCACTTTGGCTTCTGCTTGATTTTTCAGTGTTTCTGGCATCTCATTATGGAAAATCGGTTCCCCTCTTCACACATCCTCAGCTTTCTTTAGCTTCTTGTCACTGCCCAGACGTGCACTCCCAAGTCTTCAAACAGATGACTCTAACCAGGGAAGGGTATTCAAGGGCGTCCAAATGTTGGGCTGTTGATACCATTCTTCTGAGCACAGCGCCTTGACCACGAACGATCCTCCCTGTGCAGTACCTAGCAGAATCTTCAAGCTGGCTGTGCATACCTGCCCCCCCTTTGCTGCTCCCTCTTGAAATGCAGCTGTGCCTTTGGCTAGAGTCGGGCCAGGGCTGAGGGAAATGCTGGGACAATATGGAATGCTGGTCCTGCTAGGTTCTCTCTGTCTAAATAAAAGCAGAAGTGCTCCAGCAGAAAGAGGGTTGAAGAACCCACTTAGGATCTCTGAAAAGTAGCATCAAGAGTGAGAACAAATACAAGAGAGGGAAAAATTAAAAATGTCTGAAATGCAAAATATTATGACTAGTTGTAGTTAAAGGAAGAGACATTTTAAAACTATGGTGAGATTTGAAGTTTGAGAATTAATGGAGAGGTAACTCTTGGTGGAAAAGAACAGAAGTAAGGTATGGTGGTGGTTTTGTTTCAGGTTTCTTCCTTGCTTTCTAGGTGGGGGGGGCGGGGCGCAGGTAAGGTTTGTTTAGAGTGTACCATCGGATCAGGTCACATGTCCTATTAACAGAATGAATGATAGGCACACGGATTTATTTGTATTCCCTCCAAATAGGCAAAGGGAGATTTTCTTGTTATTTGAGCCTGGCCCACTGCCATGCAAATGAACCCACATGAAATTTTGAAACCCTTCATCTGTGTTACTGCAAAGAATTGATTTATTGAGAACAGGGATTTTCTGATTTGTTCTTCAGTATCCTAAGGATTTTCAGCAATTCTTTAAGATCCACTGTTGGCCCCCTAGTGGGTAAAGGCCTAGTAGGTTCTATCCCAGGGCCTCACTTCTGTGTAGCTTATTTTACATGTGGGGATTCTGCTCTTAATTATATATATATATCACAAGGGGAGCTGCAAAAGGTTGAAAGATTCACAAGGGTGAATTTTTAGGGGGTGTTTTCCTTTCATGTCCAGGTTTGGAAATTGACTAATCACTACCCCCCCCCCCATAGAAACTGACTAACCCCCTACTGTGCCTGGACCTGGTACCCTGGGGAGGAGGCTGCCAGAGGCCCCCCGGGGGACCTCTGGAGGTGACCTCAGCTCACAGTGCACAGCTGGTTGCCACCTTTCTCTCCTTTCAAGATTTATACTCAGGCCTAAAAGGTATCATTTTACATGGTTGAGGTCATATTGCTTACATAAACTGCTTTTTTCACTTAATGATCTTTTGCAAGCTTCCCCCTTCCTCACATCATTAAATTCCTAAACATAAATTTTAATGGATGTAGCCATATCCTGTCACTTGTATTTAATCATTTTCCCATGCGAAATTTAGATTTTTTGTGTGTGTGGCTATAATAAATGATACTCTGATGAACCTTTTTGTCCAAAACCTTTTGTCGAATGTTTCTAATTATTTCTTCAGTAGAAGTGGCATTCCTGGGTCAAAGAATATCCCACCTATAAAACTCAATATATTTTGCTAAACTTCTTTCCAGAAATGCTCCATCAATTTATAGTCCCACAGTGAAATATAACAATGCAGAATTTCAGTCGACTGCTTTGTTTTGTCAGGAAAGAAAAAAAAAAACTGGAGTATTTTTATTAGAAAATTATCTTTTAGCCACAGTCACTACTTGAAGTAGAAAAATGCATGTACACATGATGAAATTGTCAGCATGTGAGAAAAAAAAATTTTTTTTCTGAAAATGAGAGAAAAACGTACCAGCAAAGAAATATAACAGAAAGAGGATGTGGGGCACAGTTAATATTATCAGTTGAGATTTGTTCAAATATAGCATGTACTTGAAAATCAGTTACCCCTTGAGCAGGTTCACTAGGGTGCAAGCACATTTTATACCGCAGATGTACAAGTGCAGGACTTTCAAAGTGCTGAGAGTTACAATGTAACGTTTGGATGCTGCATTTAAAACCCATTTGGTGAAAGGTGGAGGGACTAATAGCTCTCAGGCCCAAGAGCAGTTTGGAGTAAACTGATCTTAATTTGAGCCCAGGTTCAAATCAGGGCTTTGTCACTTCCTGTGAATATGGTCAGATCAGTTACTCTCTCAGGCCTTGTTTCCTTCTCTATAAAATGAAAAAAATATTAGCGTTGTTGGTAGGATGCAGAAAATACTGGGCGGAGCTCAGCACTCCATCCATAGCCCTGCGGTCCTTCTGGTAAGGCAGCCCTGCGTGGACAGAGCACTTGAAACGTGGCTGGTCTGAATTGAGGTGTGCTCTGAGTGTGCAAATGCACACCAGTTTCAAAGATTTAGTACTAGAAAAGAACCAAAACTATTAATTTCTGTATTATCCTATTTTGGACACCTTGGCTTCAGATAAAACACATTATTATAATTAATTTTAATATATTTTTACTGTTTGAATGTGTCTCTTTCCTTTTTAAATGTGGCTTGCATTATCTTTTTATTGGGCAGCGCTGCTTTCGAACAAAAGAAAGTCTAAAAAACATTTTTTTGAAACCGAAATCCAGGCACTTGTGTTTCTCCTTTGTGGAGTTGCCTCCTTGTTGTTTTATCCCCTGGGGGCATCTGGATCTAAGACAGTGTAAGGCATGGGGGGCGCGGTGTCTCTCATCCAGTGGTTTAGAAGAGGCTGGGGGAGGGATGATGCATAATATTTCACTGTTTGTTAGGGGAGTGAGTGAAGAGTTTAAAAATAGCACCCCCTCCCTCCTCTGACCCCATGCTGATCCCTCCTGAGTTATTTCTGTTGGCTGCATTAGGAACCTGACATTTGATTCATTGAGTGGGCCCTGCCTGGGTCCTTTAAAACCGAATGGAGAGCTAGTGAAAGGTCAAAGCCACTATGGTTGGTGGTAGCTGCCCCGGGCCCTGACAGGCAGTGGGGAACGGAGGGAATCCGGAGAACAACTATGGCAAAATGCTTGGTCAAGATCCAGACTCGGAGGGGCCTCCGCTTGCAAATGGTGAACCACTGTAGTAGCAACGTGTTTGTCCGTCTGCTGAGACACAGCTCCAAGATCACAGCTAGAAATGCCGGTACGTGCCCTGCCCTGGGCTGTCATTCTGTGCCTGGGGAAGGGTGTGGGCTTCCAGCTTCCTGCTCACGGCTAGCAGCTGGGAGAGAAGCCAAGGGTGAACCTGGTGTTAGAGGTTTGTGATAAGGATGGCAGAGAGGGAGGGAGGGAAAAAAGCAGACAAACTGGAAGCAGACTGAGCAAGCGAGAGCAAAGGGAAAATGGCAGGGCCTGCAACGGGGCTCCTGACTTTCTTATTACATGAAAATGGTATGAAGTCATAAAGGCTAACAAAATACACTCCAGTTGGCAGCCTCAGAGAGGAGGCCGTGATGGTGTGTCCCATCCAGATTGCTCAGGAACGATGGAAGATTACGGGGAAGGCGGACTGGATGATCCAACGTGCTCCCCACTTCTTTCATTGTTTAAAGGATAAAATTTTCAAATGTGCTTTCCTGGATGAGGCGTAACTCCCCTTTATTTTCAAAGCAGAGCATTACTGATCAGCAACTCTTTTGTAATCTGCATATTAATCCTTGGCCTTTTACAGATACTCACTTTTTCTCCTAATTTATTCTTGGCTTTCAACTTATTTTAATGTTGACTTTAAGGCACAGGCACTGTTCATATGCACAGAGGACTTCTACTAGTGCAGACTATTTCAGTGTTCTATGGTCTAAGTGTTGTGGTTTTTTTTAATGTCAGTTTTCCTCATTTCGAGCTTATACAAGTGTTTTCTTCTTCATGATTAATGCAGAAGCTTGACCTCTGTGAAATTGCTAATACTCAACTGCTTTTGACCTACAAAAATGGTGATGTCATGCAGTTTGATTGAAAATTTGTTTTTATTCAACCTGTTAGCTTCCTCAGAATTGTCACCTGTGTGTGCCGTGGAGTAGGGATAGAGCCTTTCCCCCGCCAAAGTTGGTTAGCAATTCTTCTCAAAGTTATTCGTAACTTTCATTTTTTGCAAAGCTATGTTTTCTAATTCAGTATTTTAGTATTCCTGTTCCATTACTAATTTTATAATATAGTTTTGATATCAGGTCAAGTTCCTTCTCACTGATATCTTTTTTATCCAAACTTTCTTGACTGTTCATGTGCACTTTTTCCATTTGTCACTTACGAAAACGTGTTGAGATTTATACTGGCATTGCAGTGAATTTTAGTTTAATTAGAAAACATATGGATCTTTAAAACATTGAGTTCTTCTATTCAGAAACATTGTTATGTTTCTTCATTTTCTTCAGATTTGGTTACTCATCTATGTTTTAATACTATTCTCATGGAAGTGTTCTATATTTTTTATTGATATTTCTGAATATTATATGGCTATTCTGTTTGTTCTTTTAGCTATTCTGAGTGAGATTTTCCATTATCATATTTTTATATTGTCTTTGCTTGTGTGCAGTAAACCACCTGCTTTGATATACTGATCTTGCATTTGAACACCTCACTCAATTCTCATTAATTCCCATAGCTTCTCTTTACAAGCATTTGCCCTTTCTTGTGGATAATAGTGTCACGTGAAAAGAGTGACAGTCTTGTGCCTTCCTTTCCAATATTTACAATACAATATTTTTCATCTTTATCACGTTGAGTTATTGAGGGCTGCCAGAATAACACTGAAGAGTAGTGAGGGTTTTTTGTCACGTTCTTGACTTTGGCACGATGACTGATTGTGATGACAGAGAGATCCAAAGATATTACCATCAGTGAGGATACCATTAGCAACAAGTGATAGAGAGCTCTAACAAACACTAGTTTAAATAATAAGGTGATTTATTATCACCAAGTCCAGAGTCAGGGAGGATTCCTGGATTGAGAACCCAGGTTCATTTAATCTCTCTGCACTACTCTTGTCGGTTGGCCAGAATTGCAGTGTAATTTGAAATTTGGAGTTGTGCTAACTCCAGCTTTGTTCTTCTTTCTCAAGATTGCTTTAGTTATTTGGAGTCTTTTGTGGTTCCATGCAAATTTTAGGATTGTTTGTTCTAGTTCTGTGGAAACTGCTGTTGTTATTTTGATAGGGATTGCACTGAATCTGTAGATTGCTTTGAGTAGTATAGACATTTTAACAATATTCTTCCAAGTTGTGAGTATAGTCTATCTTTCCATTTGTGTGTATCACCTTCAGTTTCATCAATGTGTGATAGTTTTCAGAGTCCAGGTCTTTAACCTCCTTAGTTGAATTTATTCCTAGGTATTTTATTACTTTTGATGCAGTTATATATAAGATTGCTTTCTTAATTTCTCTTTTTTTATTTTTTTTTTTTTTAAAGATTTTATTTATTTATTTGAGAGAGAGAGAGAGAGAGAGAATGAGAGACAGCACGAGAGGGAAGAGGGTCAGAGGGAGAAGCAGACACCCTGCTGAGCAGGGAGCCCGATGTGGGACTCGATCCCGGGACTCCAGGATCATGACCTGAGCCGAAGGCAGTCGCTTAACCAACTGAGCCACCCAGGTGCCCAATTTCTCTCTTTTTTTAAGATTTTATTTATTTGAGAGAGAGAGCAAGCGAGAGAGCACTAGCAGGGGTAGGGGCGGAAGGAGAAGGAAAAGCAGGGTCCCTGCTGAGCAGGGAGCCAGATGTGGGGCTCAGTCCCAAGACCCCAAGATCATGACCTGAGCCGAAGGCAGACACTTAACTGACTGAGCCACCCAGGTGTCCCAGTAATTTCTCTTTCTGTTAGTTCATTATTAGTGTATAGAAATGCAACACATTACCCTATATTAATTTTATATCCTGCAGTTTTACTAAATTTGTTTATTCTAATAGTTTTTTTGTTGGGAATCTTTAGGGTTGTCTATATATGATATCGTGTCATCTGCCAATTGTGACAGTTTTACTTCTTCATTACCAATCTGGATGCCTTTTATTTCTTTCCTTGTCTCATTGCTATAGATAGGACTTCCAGTATTGCATTGAGTAAAAGTAGTGAGAGTGGACATCCTTGTCTTGTTCCTGATCTTAAAGGAACAGCCTTCAGATTTTCACCATTGAGTGTGATGTTTAACTGTGGGCTTTTCATATATGGCCTTTATTATCTTGAGGTATGTTCCCTCCATACTCACTTTGTTGAGAGTTTTCATCATGAACAGATGTTGAACTTTGTCAAATGCTTTTTCTGCATCGATTGAGATGACTGTACGATTTTTATCCTTCATTTTGTTAATGGGATGTATCTCACTGATTTGTGGATATTGAACTACCCTTGCATTCTTGGAATAAACCCCACTTTATCACGGTGAATGATCCTTTTAATGTATTATTGAATTTGATTTGCTAATACTTTGTTCAGGATTTTTGCATCTATGTTAATCAGGGACCTTGGCCTATAATTTTGTTGTTGTTGTTGTTGTTGTTTGTAGTGTCTTCGTCTGGTTTTTGGTATCAGGGTAATGCTGGCCTCATAGAATATATTTGGAAGCTTTCCTTCTTGTTTTTCGGAATAGTTTGAGCAAAATATGTATTAACTCTTCTTTAAATGCTTGGTAGAATTCACCTGTGAATCCTTCTAGTCCTGGGCATTTGTTAGGTTGTTTTATTATTATTATTATTATTACTGATTTCATTTTGTTATTAGTAATCAGTCTGTTCAGATTTTCTCTTTCTTCCTAATTTGGTTTTGGGAGATTATGTGTTTCTAGGAATTTATCCATTTCTTCTAGGTTGTCCAATATTTTGGTATATAATCTTAGTGGTATTTTATAATTCTTTGTATTTTTGTGGTGTCAGTTGTAACTTCCCTTTCATTTCTGATTTTATTGATTTGATTGCATCCTCTCTTTTTCCTGGATGAGTCTGGCTAAAGGTTTATCAGTTTTGTTTATCTTTTTAAAGAGACTCAGCTCTTAGTTTCATTGATCTTTTAAATTAGGGTCTCTATTTCATTTATGCTCTAATGTTTATTATTTACTTCTTTCTAACTTTGGGCTTTGTTCTTCTTTTTCTAGTTCCTTTAGGTGTAAGATTTGATTGTTTAAGATTTTCTTGTTTCTTGAGGTAGGACTGTATCACTATAAATTTCCTCCTTAGAACTGTTTTTGCTGCATCCCAGAGATTTTGGAATATTGTCTTTCCATTTTCATTTGTCTGCATGTATTTTTTTTATTTCGTCTTTGATTTCTTCACTGACCAATTGGTTGTTATAGTAGCATGTTGTTTGGCCTGCTGATATTTGTGCTTTTTCCAGTTTTTTTTTCTTGTAATTGATTTCCAGTTTCATGGTTTGTGGTCCAAAAAGATGCTTGATAGGATTTCAGTCTTTTAAAATTTATTGTGATCTATGCTAGAGAATGTTTGTGCACTTGAAAAGAATGTGTGTTCTGTTTTGGGATGGAATATTCTGTATTTATCTGTTACATCCATCTAGTCTAATGTGTTCAAAGCCACTGTTTTCTGATTGATTTTCTATCTGGATGATCTGTCCGTTGATCCAACTGGGTTACTAAAGTCCCTCTTATTACTCTACTACTGTCAATTTCTTTATATCTGTTAATATTTGCTTTACAGGGTGCCTGGGTGGCTCAGTTGGTTAAGCGACTGCCTTCGGCTCAGGTCATGAACCTGGAGTCCCGGGATCGAGTCCCGCATTGGGCTCCCTGCTCAGCAGGGAGTCTGCTTCTCCCTCTGACCCTCCCCACTCTCATGTGCTCTCTGTCTCTCTCATTCTCTCTCTTTCAAATAAATAAATAAATAAATCTTTAAAAAAAATATTTGCTTTACATATTAGGTGCTCCTATGTTGGTACTTAGATATTTTATTATTGTTATATCCTCTTGTTGGATCGATCACTTTATCATTATGTCATACTTCCCTTTGTTTCTTGTTACAGTCTTTCTTTTAAAGACTATTTTGTCTAAGTATTGCTACCCAAGCTTTTTTTTTTTTTTTTAATTGCCTATTTAGTGACCAGTTTTGTACTAGGTTTATAGAGGTGAGGAGAAATTAGTAAAATAGGAAGGTATATGTTTTAGTTCACTTGAATTTACGTTACTCTTTGGGTTAAAGAATCCCAGCATTTGTTTGTTTCCATTTGCCTGGAAGATCTTTTTGCAGCCCTTCACTTTTGGTCTGAATGTGTCTTTAGGTCAGATGTGAGTCCCTTGTAGGCAGCATACAGATGGTCTTGTTTTGTTATCCATTCAGTCACCCTATGTCTTTTGATTGGGGCATTTAGACTATTTACATTTAAAAGTAATTATTGATAGGTATATACTTAACTGCCATTTTTTAAGTTTTTGAATTAATTTATTTAGAGAGAGAGAGAGAGCACATGAGCAGAAGGGGAAGGAGAGGGACAAGCAGACTGCATGTAAAGTGTGGAGCCCAACATGGGACTGGATCCCATGATCCTGAGATCACTACTGGAGCCAAACCCAAGAGTCAGTTGCCCAACCGACTGAGCCACCCAGGCACCCTTATACTTACTGACATTCTAATTGTTTTTGTAGTTCTTCCCTATTCTTTTCTTTTTCACTAGCTCTCTTCCCTTGTGAAATGGTGACTTTCATTAGTGTTATGTTAGTATTTTTTTTTCTTAAATTTTTTGTTTATTTGTATATAATTTACCTATTATAGGGTTTTGGTCACCATGAGGTTCATATATAATGCCCTATGTGTTATGTAACAGTCTATTTTAAGTTGATGGTCGCTTAAGTTTGAACACATTATAAGAGCACTGAATTTCTACTTCCATGTTTTAAGTATATGATGTCTTTTTTTTTTTTAAAGATTTTATTTATTTATTTGACAGAGACAAAGTGAGAGAAAGAACACAAGCAGGGGGAGTGGGAGAGGGAGAAGCAGGCTTCCCACGGAGCAGGGAGCCCGATGTGGGGCTCGATCCCAGGACCCCGGGATCATGACCTGAGCTGAAGGCAGACGCTTAACGACTGAGCCACGCAGGGGCCCCTATGTACATGATGTCTTCTTTTCCTCTTTTTATTTTGTGGATCCCATAACTAAAGTTTGTAAATATAGCTGGTCTTAACCGCCACTTGTCTTTTAACCATACCAGGGTTACCATATGTTTGCTTTTATGAAGTGAATTTTTTTTTGTTCATAATTTTTGTCTTCTAGTTATGGATTTTTCTTTTCCGTTTAAAGAAGTCCCTTTAACATTTCTTGTGAGGCTGGTTTAGTGGTGATTAACTTCTTTAACTTTTATTTGTCTGGGAAACTCTTTCTCTCTCCTTTAATTCTGAATGATAACCTTGCTGGGTAGGGTATTCTTGGTTACAGGTTTTTTTCCTTTCAGCACTTTGAATATATCTTGCCACTCTTTTCTGGCCTGGAAAGAGGATAGTCTTAGGGGGTGTCCCTTGTAAATAACTATTTGCTTTTTTCTTGCTGCTTTTAAGAGCCTCCCTTTATCTTTAATTTTTGACATTTTAATTATTGTCGTCGTATAGACCTCTTTGGGTTCATCTTATTTGGGGAATCTTTTTGATTCCTGGACTTGAATGTCTGATTCCTTCCCCAGGTTAGGGGAATTTTCACCTAGTATTTCTTCAAATAAATTTTCTGCCCCCCTTCTCCCTTTCTTTTCCTTCTGGGACCCCAATAATGTGTATGTTAGCATACTTGATATTGTCCCAGAGGTAACCTTAATCTGTCTTTTTTTCTTTTTTAGAGAGAGAGCACATGAGCATGCAAGCAGGGGGAGGGGAGAGGCAGAAGGAGAGGGAGAAAGAGAATTTTAAGCAGGCTCCATGCCCACTGTGGAGCCGGATGCAGGGCTTGATCTCATGACCCTGAGATCATGACCTGAGCTGAAATCAAGAGCTGGACACTTAACCAACTGAGCTCCCCAGGTGCCCCTGTCCTCATTTTTAAAATTCTCTTTTCTTTTTGTGGTTCAGCTTGGATGACTTCCATTACGATATCTTCTAGTTTGGATGATAGTCATATGAGGTTGTACTCTTAGCCTTGATGGTAATCAAGGGTTGTGTGCACAGTTTCTCAAACTAATATGACCATAGAACACTCTTTTTTTTTTTTTTTAAGCTTTTTTATTAGAGAGAGAGAGAGAGAGAGGGAATGAGCAGGGGAGAGGGAGAAGCAGACTCCATGCTGAGCAGCAGGGTACCTAACACGGGGCTTGATCCCAGGACCCTGAGATCATGACCTGAGCTGAAGGCAGACGCTTAACCAACTGAGCCACCCAGGTGCCCCTAGAACATTCTTTTCAAAGAACAACTGGCAGTACTTTAAGGGGCACTAGCGACCCTGAGAGCTGTGTTGAGTAGAAATGCAGTCGCATTTTGGAGCTCTGCATATGGCTGAGACTCTTAAGAGACAAGAGTACAGAATGAGAAAACCAGAGGGTTCTTGCTACCACAAAGAGATGAGTTTTTTTTTTTTTTTTAAGATTTTATTTATTTGACATAGAGAGAGAGAGAACAAGTAGGCAAAGAGGCAGGCAGAGGGAGAAGCAGGCTCCCTGCTGAGCAGGGAGCCCGATGCGGGGCTCGATCCCGGGACCCTGGGATCATGACCTGGGCCGAAGGCAGACGCTTAACCGGCTGAGCAACCCAGATGCCCCAAGAGATGAGATTTTGAGGAAGACAGAGGTAGCTCAGAATCACTGGATGAAAACCAAGAGAATGTGGAGTCTCAGAGATCAACTGGTCAGTAGGAGGGCAAAAAAGAACACACATTATCTTTAGCAATATGGTTGTCATTGGTGATTCTGGTAAGAGCCATTTCAGTGAGCTGGGAGGGGGAGCTGACTGCTACAATGTAAGGACAAGGATTGAGTATATCATTTTCTTGAATTTTAGATATTGAAGTTGCCCAAAATGATGGTACGATTAAGAGGATCAAAATGTTCGGCTACTCTAAGAGACATGACCAGGAGGGTGGTAGATAATGACCATAAGAAGAAGTGGGATTGAGGTGCATAGATGGGAAAAACATAAGGATTTTCTGTGTGTGTGTGTGTCTAAGTTTCTTGTCATCTATACTTTCCTGAGTCACTGGGATGACTCTTCATGGGTTTTAAATAGAATGAATGGGCAGCCTCCCAAGGATACTCAGAGGCATCAGGTACGTTTCTAGTACGAGCTATTTTGCAATGCCTCTGCCTGAAAGTGAAAACTCTCATCTGAAAAAGTAACTGTCATTCTTAGGATTTTTTCTTTAAACCCGTAGGACATGATCTTCACTTAAAGGATTAAACTTTATCCCCAAAAATGGAAAGATAAGAGTCACACAGGAGGTCAGTTGTATGCTGTCTTACTACATTTTGGAAGGCTACATGCTGCTTAATGTGGATAGAAAACATTTCAGGGACTGATAGCACATGCAGAATGTAGTAAATTTTAAAGTTTATTTTATCTCCAACCCAGACTGTTAATCCTCACAACAGCAAGTGATTTTTTTTTTTTTTTTTGGCTTCTGTCCTGCCCATGATGCAATCACAGATCTGAAACATAATTAGGTGACTGTAAAATTTATTAGGCAAACCTTTTCAGAGTGAAAAGGAACTTTAATAATGTTGCAAGGGGGTGCCTGTGTGGCTCAGTCGGTTAAGGGTCTGACTCTTGATCTTGGCTTAGGTCATGATCTCAGGGTCATGAGACCTAGTCCCACGTCAGTCTCTGCACTCAGCGTGGAGTCTGCTTGAGATTCTCTCCCTCTTCTGCCCCTCCCCCTACTCTCTCTCTCTCAAATAAATCTTTTAAAAAATGCTACCAAGATAACTGCATACAGTAGGACTGTTCTGGGCAAAAGGGGACAAATGATCACCCAAAATATGAAGACACTGGTTTTAGCAAATGAAATTGGGCCAATAACAGAGACAGCTCTTCCTCAGTTACAAAGTGAGGGCCTCTCGGGGCCTCTCAGATCCCCTTTTCTCATAGTTCGGAACAAGCTTTGGGTCAGACAGGCTTGGGTACAAACCCCTGCTCTGTTGCTTCCTGGCCTCCTGACCTTGTGCAAGATACTAACCTCTCTGAGTCTGTTGCCTCACCTTCTTTTATGCATATTGCATAATCATATGCTTAGAATATCCAGCCCTGTCAAAATTTATTAAAAGTCTCAGTGCTTTTGTCTCTCCTCTTCCCTCTCCCACATTTTTCAGTAGTTAAAGGAGAAATAGCTTTGCTTATTATATACAGGTAAATAGTGTTTTAGGGAAAGCATACGTATAGTTTTCGGTGGGACATTTTATTGACAGACATAGACTGAGAGCCACACAACCCTGGAACCAGAAAGGATTTGGTCCATTTTGCAGATAAAAGGTCCAAGACCTAGAGAACTGCAGTGACATGTCTAAGGACACACAGAGTTCTGGCTCAGCTGGGGACTGAATCCAGGTAGGTCCCCAGAGCTCCAGCCATTACTCTTCCCACTCTGTCCTAGTTCCCAGAAGTGGAGTGGTGACCTGTTCCTTCTCCTCGCCCACACTCTTCCTTCACCCTTCTTGTCCCTGCCCTCAGTTTAAGAGTAAATAAGGCACACCTCCCAGAGCCACTATGACTATGTCAATCACCATAAGTAGAGTAATTAGAAGTTAGCTCACCTCCAGAAGGATAATTATTCTGGTTTTTAGGGAACAAATCTGCCACCTCCCTAAGGACCTGTCAGTCTCATGTGTGCGTAAGCAGTGGTGGTCAGCCCTCTCAGATCCAGTGTTCCCACCGAATCCCAAAGATTTTGTAATGTTCTCTCTACGATCCTGAGATGAAACTCTGAGAAAAGACAGTCTACTTACACGTAACTTTAGAGGTCAAATTAATGCTTTCGCTGTAATGTTAGGAAACATTAGAAGTAATTTATAATAAAATAGTAAGTCTTTCCAAAGGTTTTTCTGAAGTATGGACTCAATTGGAGGCAGAATGGAATGGGAGGCTGGTACCTATGTGAATGCAGTGGTGGGACATGGGCATCAAGGGCACCACTCATAGGTACAAGGATGTGTGCTGCTACGTAGGCATCCTGGATGGCAGTGATGTGACATTCTCAACAGATAAACAACTCTTGGCAAAAAACTTCCTTCAGTTTACCCAGTGGTTGTATGCATGAAAAATTTAAAATGTGTTTATCATACCCAGATGCCTTAAGTTTAAATATAAAATAGAGACAGGTTATAGTTTCAAATCATTCTAGGTAAGTTTTTGCTAGATGGGTAACATTCGATAGGACATCTAAAAGTTATGTGAGTGCTCACTTTGTGGGACCATCCTGCACACTGTAGGATGTCTGGCATCCCTGACCCATGCCCACTAAGTGATGCTGGCCCCTCTAATCATTGGACTTCCAAAAATAGCCTCTATGATTTTCTAAATACCCTCCTCCCTGACAAGTGGCGGTACCACTTCCGGTGTATCCCAGCTCTGCATAGTTTCGGGGCATTCTGTGGTTGGGGATCAGCACAGGGTGACCTGGGGGTCGGGGGGTAGGCCCTCGCAGGGAACCAGAGTGGTGGTTCCCAAAGGCGCCATTTCCCAAAGCTTCCCACACCAAGAAAGGCATGTTGCTCACAGGGTGAGTGTCATGAGGCCGACGGCAGGGGGCAGCGAGGAGCGGGGCTGAGGGAGTACCTCCCGCAAAGCGAGCCGGTTTGGTTTCAGCCAATGACAGCAATGGGATTGGCAGATTCTAAATAGAAAAGTTGTTGCCAGGTGGGTTTAAAGTTACCCCATGTAATCCAAACTCCAAAATCTTTGCTAATGAGGTTAGTGCAGATAAATGTTAATGACGGGTGATCCATTACATTATATCACCATATTGTCCCTAAGGTGCTTTCTCACATTTTTCTTTTCTACACACTTTTGAGCCTTTCTGCAAACTCGTGAATTACTTAGGGTTTACTGTAATCTTTATTTAAGGAGGTTTAGTCTAGTGACAACTGATAATGCCTTGCTTCATTCACAAACATCACCAGACCCAGGCAAACCAGAAAAAGACCATTAGTCAGTCTCCTGAGCTGTTTTGTATGCGCACAAGCTGCTGGTATTTTCGGCTGTCGTACTTGGATTCTGTCATAGGTCCAGTTAATAGAGGGGCTGATTTCTGAATGTAAATGTGTGCAATACTTACTCCATTTTTACCTGCCACTAATTTTGCTGTGTACTTAAAAGGTCTCTAGATATTCCCTTCAGCCCTGAGATTCTGTCACTGAAAATCTTCATCTGTCAGAATCCTGCTGAGAAGGTTTTTTTTGTGGTGCATGGCTTATCTTTAGGGAGTGCCATCACACTGGGATTGTGTGAATCGTGTTAGATGGAATAGGCAGTGTGCAACCTGCCTGACTATACATGGCGGGCACATTACCTGTCCGTCATCAGTGGCTAGGCTTTTCCACCAGCATTTTGTGATTCTTGCTATTTCACTTCATAGGGTATTTTTTCAAATTGAATAATGACAATAATGGCATTAAAACATAGTTATGCTATTGTACTAATATATAATTACAATAGTTAACATTTATGGAGTGTTTCCTATGTGTTAGAAACTTTACAGCTATTATTTAATTTTAATTAGGGCTGTATAATTATATAAATTTGAAAGGTATTTCCTTTTCCTATATTACTGCCATTTCACCTTGAAAAATTTTGTCAGCCATTAAGCTTTGTGAAAGTATATTCAGGCATCTTCTCATATAGAGATGAAGTAAAAATAAATTTAATGAAGCAGTGTAAGTAAATCATACTAGTTTAGTATTTCTGGTTTCTTTAGATATTCTTGTTAGAATTCACCAGAAAAGGTGTGTGGGAAACTTTAAGCATCTATCATATAAAAAAAACTGAGAAAATATGGATACCCAACTATAATGAAATTCTCCTTGTACTCTACAATAGTGGACTTGTTAGAAAGCTGATCTATGTATTGATAAAATGATGTTGCTTCATAGATCAAATTAGCCTAATGTTTTTTGGTAAGATCTAATTTCTATAGCTTTTTTGCCATAGATAACACTTACGCATCGATAATTTCATTTAACCCTTGTGCTAGCCTTATGAGGTATGTTTATTCTTGTGTTCTAGAGAAGCAACCTGAGTTCCACGAATATTAGCTTTAAAAAAAATTATTTAAAAAAAAAAAAAGAGAGTGAGCATGGGGGGGAGGGGCAGGAGGAGAGGGAGAGTCTCCAAGCAGACTCCGTACCAAGCGTGGCGCCTGATGTGGGTAGGGCCCGATCTCATGACCCCGAGACCATGACCCAAGCCAAAACCAAGAGCTGGACGCTTAACTGACTGTCTCCCAGGCTCCCCAAGAATATTAGCTTTTAAGTGAAGTTACTTAATAACTGAAGTCTTACAAGTGATAGCCCTGGCGTTTAAACCCAGGGTTGTCTAACCTTTGTCTGGTCTCCTTACCACTTTACTTCAGCCACCTTAAAGTTTGAGCATAGAAATGAGGGGAAGGTAATATGAAACTCCAGACATCTCATAGTAGTGGCTAGAAAGACTATGAAGGGGAAGAAAGCACTTATTTCCTTGCTTACTTCCTCCTTTCCAGGAAAAAAAAAGTGAGTGACTTGGAAACATCAGCAATGTAGCTGATTTTATCGTAACAGCATTTATAGACTGGCAGCCTGTATGCCTAAAAAGGCCCACATTTTGTGTGAGCTGTATGGGTGTTTCTTAAAATTTGAGTTTTAAAGCTTTCAGATGGAGCTCAGTGTGGTCAATTTTCCCCAGTCCCTACCACTCCCTATTGTCCCATGCTCCTTCACATTAAGTACCTGCCTGGCCTGTGGAGGCACTGACCTTTGTGACCCCGTATTAGTTACTGTAATTATGTCTTCCCAGAAGCTACTGGCTTCACCTTTTGCTTATGCTCTATTTTTCCTCCTTATACGTCTCAGAAGAAAAATAAATTTGGGAAGGGAAATAGGAAGTGATGTGAACAGGGGTTGAAATTTTACATAATGTGACCAGGAGGGGCCTCACTGAGGAAGTGAGATCTGTTTCAAGACCTGCAAAGAGTGAGAGCATGTGAACCCATCTGGAGGAAGAGTGCTCCAAGCAGAGGGAACAGCGAGTGCAAAGGCCCTTCGGTGGGAGCATGACTGGCATATTTGAGGGACCATGGGGCATCTGCGTGGCTGAAATGGAGAGACCAAGGGAGAGAGCCATAGGAGGACAAGGTTAGAGAGGTGAGGAGGGAAGGAGGTAGTACACTGATGAGGGCCGTGGACACCCCTGCAGGGACTTGGCTTATACTCTGAGTAAGGTGAAAGCCACTGAGAGTGTTGCACAGAGTGGCACCATCTGCCCCATGTTTTCAGACCATCACTTCAGCTGCTGTGTTGATAGTGGCCCTCACATGGGCACAGGCTGAAGCGGAGAGACCAGGTAAGATGCTGTTGCCGTAACGTAGGTGACAAAGGATGGCAGCTTGTACCAGTGGAGGTAGAAAGACGTCGTCTGCTTCTGGATAGGTTTTTTGAAGGTAGAGACTTAGAAGTTGCTGACAGGTACAGTGTGGGTGTGAGTATAGAAAAGTCAAGGCTTTTGGTCTGAGGAACTGGAAGAATGGAGTTGCCATCAACAAAATACTGCAGTCTGGAAATGGGAGATTTCTCTTATCCTTTTGTTGTAGGAGAAGGATGTGGAAAGCAGAGGGAGAACAGGTTGTGTCTTAGGAAAAGACTTAGGGAAGAAAAACCATACACGGGAAATGCTGTTCGAACAAAAAGTATGGGAGGTCTGTGTGACCACAGGAGCAAAGAAAATAGCCAAAGTGGATGGGGATGGTCTTTCTAGACCAGTAATACCACTCATATACATATTTTCACTACTTTCCTAACGAGGAGAGTACATTGACCCTCCTTCTGGGGATATGGAATACCAGATATGTAAATGTAAGGATATAGATTCCTTTTTTTTTTTTTTAAGATTTTATTTATTTATTTGAGAGAGAGACCAAACAAGAAGAGAGCACGAGAGGCAGGGAGGGGCAGAGGGAGAGGGAGAAGCTCAATGCCAGGACCCCAAGATCATGACCTGAGCCGAAGGCAGATGCTTAACCAGCTGAGTCACCCAGGCGCCCCAGCATTTAGTTTTCCACAGAGTCATAACTCTTGTCATCTTTCCCTACACTGTGAATGCTTTCTCCCTTCAGGCTTCATGGAGTATTATATGGTAGTAGAAAAATTATGGCTTGCATTTATTTTTAAATTTTTATTGAAGCAAAATATTCATATAACATAAAATCAACCATTTTAAAGTGAACAACACAGTAATATTTAGTACATTCACAATGTTTTGCAACTAACACCTCTGTCTAGTTCGAAAACATTTTCATCACCCAAAAGGGTGATGAAGCCTATTAAGCAGTCACTCCCCATTCCTCTCTTCCATCAGCCCCTGGCAACCACCGGTGTGCTTTCTGTCTTTATGGACTAACCTGTTCTGGGTATTTCAGATGAATGGAATCATACATTATGTGACCTTTTGTGTCTGTCTTCTTTCACTTAGCATACGTTTTTTGAGATTCATCCACATAGCATGTATCCATACTTCATTGTCTTTTAAGAGGGCTGAATGATATTCCATTGTATGGATATACCATATTTTATCTATGCAACCACTGATGGACATTTAGGTTGCTTTCACCTTTTGACTACTGGAATAATGCTGCTGTGAACATCTGTGTACACATACTGGCCTGAGTACTTGTTTTCAACTCTTTGGAGTACATACTTGGGAGTGGAATTGCTGGTAATTCTGTTTCCATAGCCGCTGAACCATTTGTAAACCCCCATTGACACAAGAGTTCTAATTTCTCCACATCTTCACCAACACTTGTTATTTTCAGGTTTAAAAAATAAATTATTGCCATCTTAATGTGTGTAAAGTACTATCTTTTTGTGGTTTTGATTTGCATTCCCCTAATGACTAATGATGTTGAGCATCTTTTCATGTGCTTGTCGGACCTCGTATATGGCTTACATATGTTTTATGGTGTCGTTCATGTATGTTGCTCAGTGCTAGCATACCAGAACTATCAGGAAATATGTTGAATTTTGAAAGATAAAACCAGTAATTCACTCCTGCACACTTTTTTCTCTAGATATAATCGAAACACATCACTATATGAGTTTAAAGTGTACAACATAATGGCTTGATTTACATATACTGTAAAATGATTACCACAATAAGTTTAGTTAGCATCTATTGTCTCTTATAGATGCAGTTTTTAAAAAACAAATTTTCCGGGCGCCTGGGTGGCTCAGTTGGTTAAGCGACTGCCTTCGGCTCAGGTCATGATCCTGGAGTCCCGGGATCGAGTCCCACATTGGGCTCCCTGCTCAGCAGGGAGTCTGCTTCTCCCTCTGACCCTCTTCCCTCTCATGCTCTCTGTCTCTCATTCTCTCTCTCTCAAATAAATACTTTAAAAAAAATAAAAAAATAAAAAATTTTCCTTGTGATGAAAACCCTCAGGATCTTTTATCTTAATAGCTTTTCATGTATATCATATAATAGTAACTATAGTCATCATATTTAACATTATATTCCTAGTACTTGTTTATTCTATAACTGGAAGTTTGTACCTTTTAATCCCCTTCCTCCAGTTCTCCCCACCCATTGCCTCTGGTAACCATGAATCTGCTTTCTTTCCTTTTTTTTTTTTTTTTTTTTTAATTCAATTGCTGAGAATATAAGTGACCATTGTTTCATGTGCCTTTTGGCTGTTTGTGTATCTTCTTGGAAGAATGTTTATTCAGGGTTTTAGTCCATTTATAATTGGATTATTTGTTTCTGTTTTTCTGCTATTTAGTTGTAGGAGTTCTTTATATATTTATATCTTAACCCCTTATCAGATAAACGGTTTGCAAATATTTCTTTCCCATTCTGTAGGTTGTCTTCTCAGTTTGTTGATTGTTTATTTTGCTGGGAAGGACTTTATAGTTTGACACAGTCCTACTTGTTTATCTTTTTGTTGCTTGTAACTTAGGTGTCATATCCAGAAAATCATTGCCAAGACCTAGGTCAAGGAGCTTGTTTCCCACGTTTTTTCCCTAGGAGTTTTGTGGTTTCATGTCTTATGTTTGTCTTTAATCCATTTTGAGTTAATTTTTGTGAGTAGTGTAAGAACAGGGTCTTGCTTCTTTCTTTTACATGTGAATATTCAAACTTCCCAGCACCATTTTATTGACATGACTGTCTTTTTCTCTATTGAGTATTCTTGGCTCCATTGTCAAATATTACTTGACCAGATATGCTTGGGTTTATTTCTTGGGTCTCAATTGTGTTCCATGATATTTTTGTCTGTTTTTATGCCAGTACCATGCTGTTTTGATTACTGTAGTTTACTGAAATCAGGAAGTGTGATGCCTCCTGCTTTGTTGTTCTTTCTCAGGATTGTTTTGGCCCTTTGAGGTCTTTTGTGGTTCCATATAAATTTTAGGATTGTTTTCTCTACTTCTATAAAAAATGCCATTGGAATCTTGATAGGTATTGCACTGAATCTATAGATAGCTTTTGGTAGTACTGACATTTTAACAACAATATTAAGTCCTGATCCATGAACATGGGATATCTTTCCATTTATTTATGTCCTCTCAATTTCTTTCATCAGTGTCTTACAGTTTTCTTATAGTTTTCAGAGTAGAGATCTTTCACCTCTGGTTAAGTTTATTCCTAAGTATTTTATTGTTTTTGATGCTTTTGTAAATGGGATTATTTTATTTCTTTGTCAGATAACTCAGTGTATAGAAATACTACTTATTTTTGTGTATTAATTTTATATCCTGCAACTTTACCAAATTCATTTATTGAATCTAACAGCTTTCTAGTTGAGTCTTCAGGATTTTCTGTTTATAAAATCACATCATCTGTAAATAGAGACAGGTTTATTTCTTCCTTTCCAATTCTGATGCCTTTTGTTTTTCTTGACTGACTGCTCTGGCAAGGACTTCCAGTACTATGTTGAGTAGGAGTGGTGAGAGTGGGCAACTTTGTCTTGTTCCTGATCTTAGAGGAAAGGCATTGAACCTTTAATCATTGAGTATGATGTTAGCTGTGGGCTTATCATACATGATCTTTATTATGTTGAGGTATATTCCTTCAGTACCTAATTTGTTAAGAGTTTTTATCATAGGTGGATGTCGAATTTTGTCAAATGCTTTTCTGCAGCTATTGAAATGATCATAGGATTTCTTTTTCCATTCTATTAATGTAATGTATCATGGATTGATTTGCATCCCAGGTTGAACTACCCTTATATCCCAGGTGTAAGTCCCAGTTGATCATGAGGAAGGACCCTTTCAATGTGTGCTGCTGAATTTGGTTTGCTATTATTTTACTAAGAATTTTTGTATCTATATTCATCAGGGACATTAGTCTGTAATTTGCTGGTAGGGTCCTTTTCTGCTTTGTTATCAGGGCAATGCCAGCTTTATAAAAGGAAACATTACAACTCATACCACAGAAATACAAAGGATCAAAGGAGACTATTCTGTCTCATGTAAGAATAGCTACCCTGCTTTCTTTTTGTTACCATTTGCTTGAAATATCTTTTTGCATCCTTTCACTCTCAGGCTATGTTGTCTTTAATGCTAAAGTTAGCCTCCTATAGGCAGCATATTGTTGGATTTTTTTTAATCCATTCAGCCATTCTGTGTCTTTTGATTGGAGAATTTAATCTGTTTACGTTTAAAGTAATTATTGCTGAGTAAGGGCTTACTGTTGCCATGTTGTTCATTGTTCCTTTTTTCTTATCCTGTGGTTTTTTTTTTTTTAATGTTTTAGTGTCTTGTGGTATCAGTAGGCTTTCACTTCTTTATCATGTTCTTTTGTGTGACCACTACAGGTTTTTCCCTTGTGGTTACCATGAAGCTTTCATAAAATACTTTTTTTTTTTAAGATTTATTTATTTTAGAGTGAGTGTGTGTGGGGGATGGGGAGGAGCAAAGAGAGAATCCTGAAGCCGACTCCCCACTGATCACGGAGTCCAATGCAGGGCTGGATCCCAGGACCCTGAGGTCATAACCTGACCTGAAAACAAGGTTGGCCGCTTAATCAACTGAGCCACCCAGGTGCCCCACTTACATAAAATATCTTAAAATTATAACACCCTATTTGAAAATAATAACAACTTACCTTTAATAGAATTCCTAAGCTTTACACTTTGACTTCTGCTCTCGCTCACATTTTAGATTGTTATAATTTACATATTTTTTATTGTGTAACAACAGAACATTTTAGTTATGATTATTTTTACTGTTTTTTAACTTTTAAACTAAAGTTGTAAGTGAATTACATACCACCTTTACCATACTACACAATCTAATTTTGACTATATTTTACCATTACAGATGAGTTTTACACTGCCTTTTTAATTTTTATGTTAATCAGTATCCTTTTATTTCCACAAAAGAGCTCCCATTAGCATTTCTTGTAAGGCAGATCTGGTGGTGATGAGTTTCCTCAGCTTTTGTTTATTCTGGAAAGTTTTTATCCCTTCTTCATTTCTGAAGGACAGCTTCACTGGGTATAGCATTTTTATTTAACAGGTTGGTTGGTTTGTTTTCAGTAGCTTGAATATGTCATCCTATTCTCTTCTGGCCTGAAAGGTAGCTGTTGAAAATCCACCAAAAGTCTCATTTGGCTTCCCTTGTATGTAACTTCTCTCTGGTCTCTTGCTGCTGTTACAATTCCTTGTTTTTCACATCTGACAATTTAATTATGTGACTGGGTGTTGCCCTATTCAGGTTCAGCCTATTTGGCGGTTCTCAGGGTCTTTTGGGTCTGGATGTCTATTTCTCTCTCCAGGTTGGGGAAGTTTTCCACCATTGTTGCTTTTTAAAAAATTGAAGTATAGTTGACACGCAATGTGACATTAGTCACAGGTGTACAGCTGACATCTCTTTACATATTGCTATGGTGACCAAAAGTGTAGTTGTTCTTTATCACTATACAACACTATTACAACACTATTAACTATATTCCCTATGCTGTATGTACCTTTTATCTCTGTGACTTACTCCTTCCATAACTGGAAGCTTGTATCTCCCACTGTCCTTCACCCATTTTGCACAGCCTGCCCCGGCAGCCATCAGCTTGTTCTCTGTATTTATGGATCTGTTTCTGCTTTTGTTTTGTTTTTTATATTCCACATATAAGTGAAATCATCTTGTATCTGACTTTCTCTGACTTATTTCACTTAGCATAACACCCTCTAAGTCCATCTATGTTGTTTTAAGACTTCATTCTTTTTTATGGCTAGTTAATTTTCCATGGTGTATATACACACCATATCTTCATTATCCATTCATCTATCAGTGGACACTTGGGTTGCTTCCATATCTTGGCTATTGTAAATAATGCTGCAATACACATAGGGGATGCATGTATCTTTGCAAGTGAGTGTTTACATTTTCTTTGGGTAAATACTCAGTAGTGCAATTACTGGATCATATGGTATTTCTCTATTTCATTTTCTGAGGAACCTCCAGACTGTCTTCCACAGTGGCTGCACCAACTTACATTCCCACCAACCGTGCACGAGTTTTCCTTTTCTTCACAGCCTCACCATCACTTGTAATTTCTTGTCTTTTTGAGTCTAGCCATTTGACAGGTGTGAGGTTATCACTCTGACAGGTGATAAGCTCAGAGGTGAGGTTTTGATATCCATTTCCCTGATGATTAATGTTGAACATATTTTCATGTTTCTGTTCACTGCATGTCATCTTTGAAAAAATGTCTAGTCAGGTCCTCTGTCTAGTTTTTGTCATTGTTTTTTAGGTGTTATATAAGTTCTTTATATATTTTGTACATTAATATCTTCCCAGATGTATCATTTACACAGATATCTTCTCCTATTCCAGTAGGTTGCCTTTTCCTTTTGTTGGTGTCTTCCTTTTCCATTTTCATTTTGATAGAGACCTAATGGTTTATTTTTGCTTTTGTTTTCCTTGCCTCATAAGTCATACCTAGTAAAATGTTGCTAAGACATAGGAGTTTTATGCTTTCAGGTCTCACATTTAGTTTGTTAACCAATTTTGAGTTTATATCTGTGTATGGTGTAAGAAAGTGGTCCAGTGTTTCTTTTGCATGTCCAGTTTTCCCAGCACTGGGAAGAGACTGTTTTTCCCTGTTATGTATCTTGCCTCCTTTGTCATTGATTAATTGACCATATAAGTGTGGGTTTATTTCTGGGCTCTCTATTCTAGTCCATTGATCTATGTGTCTGTTTTTGTGCCAGATTACTACAGCTTTACAGTATATCTTGAAATCTGGAATTGTGATACCTCCAGCTTTGTTCTTTTTTCTTAAGATTGCTTTTGCTATTTGGGGTCTTTTGTGGTTCCATATAAATTTTAGGATTATTTGTTCTAGTTCTGTGAAAAAGACTGTTGGTATTTTGATAGAGATTGCATTGAATCTATAGATTGCTTTGGGTAGTATGGATATTTTAACAATATTCTTCCAATCCATGAGCATGTAATATCTGTCCATTTGTTAGTGTTGTGTTCAACTTCTTGTGTCAGTGTTTTATAGTTTTCAGAGTACAGGTATTTCACCTACTTGGTTAAGTTTACTCATAGGTATTTTATTCATTTTGGTGCAACTGTAAATGGTATTTAGCACACTTAGTAGATGGAATTGTGTTCTTTCTGCTATTTCATTATTAGTGAATAGCAACAACCAATATCTGTGTATTAATTTTGTATCCTGCAACTTTACTGAATTCATATATTACTTCTGGTTTTGGTGGAGCCTTTAGGGTTTTCTGTGGATAGTGTCATGTCATCTGTATATAGTGAAAGTTTTACTTCTTCCTTGCATTTCATTTCTTTTTCTTGTCTGATTGCTAGGGCTTCCAGCACTATATTGAAGAAGAGTGGTGAGAATGGACATCTTTCTCTTGTTCCTGTTCTTAGAGTACTCTCAGTTTTTTACCATTGAGTATAATGTTAGCTGTGGGTTTACATATATGGCTTTTACTATGTTGAGGTATGGTCCCTCAAACCCTACTTTACTGAGAATTTTTATCATGAATGCTGTTGTACTTTGTCAAATGCTTTTTCTGCATCTATTGAGATATGATTTTTATCCTTCATTTTCTTAATGTGCTATTTCACATTGATTTGTGAATACTGAATAAATCCTCAGAATAAATCCCACTTGATTGTGGTGAATGATGTTTTTAATGTATCGTTGAATGTGGTTTGCTAGTATTTTGTTGAGGATTTTTGGATCTGTATTCTTTAGAGTTATTGGCCTGTAGTTCTGTCGTTGTTTGTTTTGTTTTTTTTGTAGTGTCTGTCTGGGTTGGTGTCAGGATAATGCTGGCCTTGCAGAATGTATTTGGAAGCTTTCCTTCCTCTCCCATTTTTTTTTGAATAATTTGAGGAGAATGTGTATAAACTCTTCTTTAAATGTTTGGTAGAATTCACCTGTGAATCCGTCTGGTCCTGGGCTTTTGTTTGTCAGGAGTTTTTTTGATCATCAATTCCATTACTTGTAATTGGTCTGTTCATATTTTCTATTTCTGATTCATATTTTGAAGATTGTATGTTTCTAGGAAATTATCCATTTCTCCTATATTGTCTAATTTGTGGGCATACAATTTTGGTGGTTGTTTCTTACAATCTTTTGTATTCCTGTGGTGTCGGTTGTTACTTCTCATCTTTCATTTCGAATTTTATTTGGTTCCTCTCTTTTTTCTTAGTGAGTCTGGATAAAGGTTTATCAATTTTATCTTTTTGAAGAACCAGCTCTTGGTTTCACTGATTTTTTTTTCTGTTGTCTTTTGTTGGTTTTTGTCTCTATTTCACTTATTTGTGCTCTTTATTATTTCATTCCTTCAATTAACTGGAATTTGTTCTTTTTTTAGTTCCTTTAGGGATGAGGTTAGATTGAGATTTTTCTTGTTTCTTAAGGTAGGCCTGTATTGTTATAAATTTCCCCCTTAACAACTGCTTTTGCTGTGTCCCAAAGATTTTGAACTTTTGTGTTCTCATTTTAATTTGTCTCCATGTGTTTTTTAATTTCCTCTGTGATGTCCTCAGTGACCCATTGATCAACCTCCACATGCTTTTTTCCCCAGTTTTTTTTTCTTGTAATTTTTAGTTTCATACCTCTGTGGTTAGAAAAGATGCATGATGATTTCAATCTTCTTAAATTTATTGAGACTTGTTTGGTGGCTTAACGTGATCTGTTTCGTCTAATGTTCCATGTGTACTTGAAAGAAATGTATATTCTGTTCTGTATATATCTGTTTAGATCAGATGGACTTATGTGTTGTTCAAAGATATAATTTCCTTATTGATATTCTGCCTGGATAACCTATTCATTGATGTAAATGTGGTGTCAAAGTTCTGTACCATTATTTTATTATTGTCAGTTTCTCCCTTTGTGTCTGTTCATTTTTGCTTTATATATTAGGTGTTCCAACACTGGTTGCACATATATTTACAGTTGTTATATCCTCTTGTTGGATTGATCCCTTTACCATTTGTAATGTCCTTCTTTGTGTCATTAGAGATTTTAAAGTCTCTTTTGTCTGATACAAGTATTGCTACCCTGGCCTTTTTTTAACTTCCATTTGCATGGAAGTTTTTTTCCCATCATTTCACTTTCAGTCTTTATGTATCGTTAGGTCTGAAGTGTGTCTCTTGTAGGCTGCATATAAATGGATTGGGTTTTTGTTGTTGTTTTTATTATCCGTCCTACCACCTTATATCTTTTGATTGGAGCATTTTGACCATTTACATTTTGTTAAGTGATTTCTGGTTGTTTTTGTAGTTCTCCCTTTTTTCTCTTGTTCTCTCCCCTTGTGACTGATGACTTTCTTTAGTTTTATGGTTTCAATACCTTTCTCTTTATTTTTTGTGTATCCATATCAGGTTTTTTATTTGTGGTTACCATTAGGCTCATATATGACATCCTATATATATTAAGTTGATGGTCTCTTAAGTTTGAACATAGTCTAAAGGAACTTCATTTTTACTCCCCCCTCCACTTTTTTATGTATATGTTGTCATATTTTACAGCCTTTTATTTTGTGAGTTCCCTTATCTTTTAAGATATAATTGATTTTACTTGTCTTTTAATCTTTTTTTTTTTTTTTTAGCTTAGTATTTGTTCTACTTCCTTTATTGGATTTTTGCTTGTAGTTAGAAAATTGTTTTCTTTCATAATTTTCTACTTTCAACCATGGCCTTTTCTTTTCTACTTAAAAGTCCTTTAACATTTCTTATAAGGCCACTTTAGTGGTGATGACCTCCTTTAACTTTTGTTTTTCTGAGAACCTCTGTTTTTCCTTCAATTGTTCTGTTTTGTTTTTAATTTGAGAGAAAGAGAGAGCGAGCAGGGGCGGGACAGAGGGAGAGGGAGAGCATGGAGCCTGATGCAGGGCTCAATCCCACGACCCTGGAATCATGACCTGAGCCAAAACTAAGAGTTGGGCACTTAACTGACTGCACCACCCAGGCACCCCATATTTTTCCTTAAATTCTGAATGATAACCTTGCCAAGTAGAGTATTCTTGGTTGTAGGTTTTTTTTTCCTTTCAGCACTTTGCAGGCCAGGAGGGAGTGGCGTGATATAGTTACAGTTTCTGCTGAAAAATCAGCTGATGGCCTTATGGGGTTTCCCTTGTACTAGTTGTAACTTGTTGCTTCTTTCTTCTGGGTTTTAAAATTCTAGCTTTATCTTTAATCTTTGACATTTTAATTATTTTGTGTAGACCTCCTTGGGGTTCATCTTGTTTGCTTCCTGAACCTGGATGTCTGTTTCCCTCCACAGGTTAGGGAAGTTTTCAGCTTTTTTTCAAGTTTTCTGCCCCCTCTCTTTTTTCCAGCTGGAACCCTTATAATGTGATTGTATGTTTGCCTGATGTTGACCAAGAGATCCCTTTACCTGTCCTCACTTTTAAAAATCCTTTCTAATCCTGTCTTCCAGATCAGGGATATGTGCATTCTTCTGCATCTACTAGTTTGTTGTTGATTTTCTCTAGTGTATTTTTCATTTCAGTTATTGTATTCTTCAACTCTGGTCATTTTTTATATTTTTCATTTCTTTGGTTTAGTTTTGAGTTCACCAACTTTTTTCTCCAGGCCAGTGAGCATCTTTATGATCATTACTTTAAACTCATCAGGTAGATTGCTTATCTCCATTTCATTTAGTTCTTTTTCTGTGGTTCTGTCTTGTTATTCTGACTTTGTGTTTGTTTCTGTGAATTAGGTGGAACAGCTACTTCTTCCAAACACAAAGGAATGGTCTTGTGTATGGTCATCCCCTGTGTAAACTGTGTGTTCCTGGCTCTTTGGCTGGCTCAAGCTGTGACTGGTGTGGGCTGGGGTTCCAGGGCTCATTCTGCTGAGGGCACCCTGACAAAACTGTTAAAGCTGAAGTGGGTACAAGCCAGGGGGTCCTGGGGTACTCACATGGGGTGCACCCTGGTAGGTGGCTGGAACTGAGGCAGGTACTTAGCTGGGTGTTCTCAGGGTGCTTTCTACAGGGAGTGCTCTGGCTAGGGTTGCTGGACCTGAAGCAGGTATGAGTCAGGGTACCCTAGCAAGTCATCTGGAGCTGAAGTGCAATAGGCCTGAAGTGTTCCAAGGTACTTTGCTTCTGTGATACCTTGGTAAGGTACCTGGACCTATAGTGAGCACTGATTAGGCACAATGCAGTGTGTGCTGTGCTGGGGCCACTCTGGTTGGACAGTTGAAGGTGGTGTAGGCTAGGGTCCCATGATTCACTGAGGCAATAAGCTAGGGCTCCCAGCCCCTGCTCCTATCCATGCTATCAAGATGGAGGGAGACTGTAAAGTATGGTGGTCACCAGCCTCTCTCACCTGGAGAGAGTTCCAGCAGCTCTCCCGACATTTGGCAGCATTCTAGGGCTGGATCCTTTATATCCTTGCTGCTCTTTTAAACCACAGCTCTTTTTGTGTGCCCCAGGGCATGCAGTACTGGTCTGGTCTAGGTGCCCAGAGCTCGCTGGGGTGGCAGCCTGGTTATTCTATCCAGACCCTGTTCCCACCTGTGCTATCAAGGTGGAGGGGGAATGTAAACCATGGTGCTTGCCAGTCCCTCTGACCCAAAGAGAGTTCCAGCAGTTCTGCTGCCATCTGGCAGAGTTCTAGGGCTTAATCTTTTATATTCTAGTTACTCTTTTAACCACAGCTTGTTTTCTGTGCTCCAGAGCAATGAATCCACATACAGTCCCTCAGTACTATCCCTCCCCTGTGCAGTTTGCAGCATCAGGGATAGGGGTCTCCTTCATTACAGTGTCTCCACCTCTCGCCCTTCTCTGTGTTCTGTCATGTTGTACAGAAGCTGCTACTTCAGCCCTCAGGTCTTCAGGAGGAACTGCACTATAATTAGCTGTGGATTTGGTGTGTATGTGGAGGAAGTGTGTTCAAGGTCTTCCTGTATTGCTATCTTAGACCAGAAGCCCAGCCATTGTTGCTTTAAATGTACTTTCTACCCTTTTCTCTTTTCCTTCTTGAATTTCCATAATGCTGATATTGTTTCTTTCATTGTGTCCCATAAGTTCTATAGGCTGTGACCTCACTCTTTTTCATTTTTTCCTTTTTGTTTTTCTGACTGGATAATTTGTGTAGTCATCGAGGTTGCTGATTTTTTCTCATGCGTAGTCAGGTGTACTTTTGACGCACTCATATTGAATTCTTCAGTTATTGTCTTTTCCAGCTCTAGAATTTTATTTTTTTTGATAGTTTGTTTCTTTGTTGAACTTCTCATTTTATTTTTCATTTTCCTCATTTTGTTTAGCCACCTATGTGTTTTTGTAGTTCACTAAACTTAAGAGGGTTATTTTGAATTCTTTGACAGTTCACAGATCTCCGTTTCTCTAGGGTTAGTAATTAGTGCCTTAATTAGTTTGCTTTGGTGTGGTCATATTTACCTGACTTATTGTGATGATTGATCACCAGTGAACTACTTTGGTATCTGCAAGTGGTAAGTGATCTCCTCTCCCAGACTTTGCAGGTTCATTTTGGCAGAGAGAGTTCAACAGCTCTGTTCGGGTTTCTGAACGTGTCTACTGGTAACATCTTTGGGCAGGTAGGCCTACTGTTAGGGGCTATTTTGGGGGCATGGCAAGTGTTTAAGCTCTGAGGTCAGGGGTGTGTGGGTGTGCCACTGACTGAGAACAGCTGGGTAGGACTGCTGGCTTGGTTTCCTTTCCAAGTGAGGCTGTAGGATGGGCACCACAGTTGCCTGGATTCTCTGGGTAGTCTTACTAGATGGTCACGACTGGGTGTTACACTCAGCAGTTAAAGTGGGGTTATGAATTAGCTGCCCTGCCCTGCCAGGGCAGCAAGACAGGACCCAGGGCCTGCATAGTTTGCTGTCTGGGGACCTGAATCGAGTAAGACTGTGCATTGCATAACCTGGGCAGGTGAGGCTACCAGTTTTGTTCTGCAGGCAAGGAAAGCCCCAGGGTGTGTGCTCTCTGGGAGAAGGGATACTGGATGGGCCATGCAATTTCTGATGCGTTCTGGTGAGGTTCCTTGGTTGGCGGGGCTGAAGCCTCTTCAGCAATGAGTGGGGCTATGGATTAGTTTCCCTGCCTGGACACAGCAGGAGAAGCAGCTCAGAGGCCAGTAAGGCTCTTTGTTGTCCTTACCCGAGCTGACTCATGCGACAGTTTTTCTGGCCAAACAGGACCCCTTGCTTTGCTCTGAAGGCAGTCAGCTCTATGCACCTACTCCTCAGCCTGAGAGTTGCCAAGTCATGTAGCTTACAGGTGTTCTCCCCGGCCCTTCCTGTCACGTAGGCCTAGGGACTACTTGCCACAGCCTCGAGCTCCAACTCCACCTCAACTCTTTTGCCTGGGAGGGCCCCCTTTAGGCAACTTTTAATTTTTCCCATCAGGCTTTCTGGTTGAGAGGGGCCAGGAGCCAGGCTCTACAGAGTGTGGGACTAGGACTCAGTTTTTCTGCCCAGGGAAGGGACAGACAAGGCTCCAGGGCTGATAAAACTCATCTGAGGACCCAAATCAAGCAGACCTGAACCCTGCTGCATTCCCAGGGGTCAGACGGTATCCCTGACTCGGTTCTGCAAATGAACAGAACCACTGTTCTACTTGGGCACAGCCGGTGTGCACTAGGTCTGCCCAGATCCAAGTGCTGCTTGTGGGAAGCCCCCTCCCTGCTCCTCTGTCCCAATCAGATTCCCAGTTTTTGAGCCCCACAGATTTCCCTATACTCACGAGGAGGCAAAGCCAGCTCCCTTGAAGCAACCCCCAATCCTGGATATCACCCCTGGGCTCTTGGAAGACTTCCAAGTATGGTGTCGGTCACTAGCCAGGGACGGGGCATTATGGTCAGCATGTAGCCATGACTCTACCCTTCTGGTGTGGTCTCTCTTGTTCTCCGTGGTGGCATCTTGGTGATATCACTTCTTGCACGTCTTAGAAATCCTGAAATGTAGTAGTTAAAAGCTGGTTCCTAGTTAATGCACCTGGCTACCACTTTATCACATTGTAGATCCACCCTGAGGCACATGGCTTTGATAGAGCCAGACCTTTATTTCCCACTAGGAACCCAAGGCTCCAAATGAGGAGAGCTGGCCTTAGGCAACTCCGTTTGCCATCTGTTAACACGAAGAGCTGAGAAATCGCTCTCCCCTGATAAACTTTAAGAAATAACATGCATGCCCTTTGACAAAGCAATTTTCAGATAGCTCTCTGTGGCAAATGAACTCAAAACAAGAGGGTAAAAAAAGCTTTTATATATAAAGATATCTCCTAGTATCTTTATTTTTTTTACAACTGCAAAGCAATCTAAATGCTTGCCAATAGGCAACTAACTTATTGTGTGAGTGGAGAATGTCTTAAGTTAAAATGTTAAATGAAGGGAGCAAGATGCAAGTTTGTACATACATGATTGCAGTTATATATATAATTGCAGTTCTATAAAACTAGAAACCACTAACTTGTGCCTGGAATGAAGACTAGAATATATAAAAAGTAGGCTATCCTTGAACAGATTCTATAATGTGTCATCCAATGAAGTATTACAGTAAATGTTGACTTCTAAAAGACACCACTCAAAATTACAATAGTGGTTTATTGTCCTCTTATGCTTGCAGACCTGACCAAAGTTGGTGGTTTGCAGACCATAATTGTGCCTATAAATACTGTAAATATTGCCAACCATTTGAGATGTGTTGTTTATTTTGGGTTTAGCATGTTGACCTTAGAGTCTTGTACTAAAATGACCTTGTTAAAAGGATTCCACAAAATAATTTCATGGATTCCTTGATTTCCTTTTTTTTGTTCTGTTTTGTTAGTTTCCATCTACAGATCTTCATGGGGGAGGATTAAAAACAACCTGAAATATAAAGTTAAGGGAAAAAAAAAATGTCTCTTTACAGGTATTCCATTACCCAAAGAAGACATTTCTGCCCCTGTGATCTCTAGCTCACCAGTGAAGGAAGCCCGGGAGTACGAAAATCCCCCAAGTGAAGAGGAAGAGAAAATGAGAGAAGAGCCCCTGACCATCTCTGAACTGGCCTACAGCCCAAGTGCCAGCCTGCTCCCCACCCCTGTGGATGATGACGAGATTGACATGCTCTTTGACTGTCCATCGAGGCTGGAGTTGGAAAGAGAAGACACAGATTCATTTGAGGAACTGGAAGCAGATGAACATGCCTTTCTGATGGCCGAAGAAGAAGAGCTGAAGGAGGCTCGCCAAGCTTTGTCGTGGAGCTATGACATTCTGAGCGGCCATATTCGGGTGAACCCACTGGTCAAGAGTTTTTCCAGGCTCCTGGTGGTGGGCCTGGGGCTGCTGCTCTTTGTATTCCCCCTGCTCCTCCTCCTTTTGGAGTCAGGTATTGATCTCTCCTTCTTATGTGAAATCCGCCAGACGCCAGAGTTTGAGCAGTTTCACTATGAATACTACTGCCCTCTAAAGGAGTGGGTGGCTGGCAAAGTAAACCTCATTCTCTACATGCTGGGTTGCTCATAAAATCCGTATCTTATATGACTAAGGGCTATATTCAATACTAGTGATTAGTTTTTTTTTTTTTTTTTAAGCAAATGCCTGGTTCTGAATGGTCACAGGGCCATGACCAGGTGTTCCTTACTCATAACTGATTACTGAAAACTAAGTTAGCTTTCCATAATTCACTGCAGTTAAATAAGTTCAAGTCAAATACAGTTATTTTAGTTACAGGTCAGGAGGATGGCCTTTAAATAACCAAAAATATGTTTATTTTTTATTATACTACAGACATTATCTATTATATCATAATACATTGAGCTGAATTAGATTTCCCCTTTTTTTAATAGTTAGCACCATTATAAGGTTCAGAACCAGAATTTTAGTAACAACCCAAGAGAAAGTTTTTGAATATAATCCTTAGTGAAAACAACATCCTCTAACCGATGCCTATACAACTAAATTTATGCTGGGCTTTTGTTTTCTGTTTTTTTAAAAATATTTTTATGTGTTCAAAATATTTTGGTAAATTTTTAGCAAAAAAAGAAGCCTCCTGGAGTTATTTAAGTGTACAGATTGTAAGACTAATGCACAAAGGGTATGTCAGGAATTTTTTAATGTTTTGGCACTGGTTTGTTTTTTACAATATTTTTGGCTGAACCAATGGCATAATTTGTTGTTACCTGTGTATGAGATAGAGAAAATAGGTAGAAAGACACTGTAGTAAGTAAGCTCTTGAAATGGATGATGAAACTGGAGGATGTAAAAACAGAGAAGACTCAAGTGGACACAGGGTGGTCCATTTTTTTCCAAAGTATTTGGACAAGATGACTTACTACCTTCATTTGCATTCCGTCCATATATTTTGGTTGGGGAAGCAGAACATTTTTAAAAGGGAGTGAAATTTTAAAGGAAAAAAGTTAAGTTACACTAGTTCATTGCATATTATTGTACATTAAACCCAAGAGTAGAAGCAGATGGGCATTGGGCAAGTAGCGAAATGGTTCTGGTGAGGCTGGTATGCAAGGGGTGGTAGGCAAACCATCTTTTATGAAAGTGGTGGTGATGCATGGCATTGGATGATGTAAAGAATGTGCACGTGCTGTCCGAGTTGACATAAATATGTTGAAGTGGATGTGAATAAAGGTGGAGAAACCTTAAGGCATATTTTTTGGGTCCCTCATGCCATTCATTGATTCGATGGAAGGAATTTCAAAAGAAGTGTGTGTAAGAGAGAGGATATGAAAAGAATGGAGTTTGGCTTTTTGATAAATGCTGATGATCTTCCTTTGTGGTGGCCATTATCCTCTTTTCCTTTCCTGGTTTTCTTAAGATCTTAACTCGTTTCTAATTAGGGCTTCCATTAAGAAAGTGGAAGGGACTCATTAGAGGATCTAGCATTTCAGTATAGGTGAAATAGTAAAAGGGCTCTCTAACCAGATAGCAGAGGGAACAAATGTTCTAGTACCTTCCTTCATACCATAAGCTCCACCACAGAAAGAAAGGCTCTGATGCTTCCCCAGGCAAAGTACTTACCAATACTGTGATATAACAGAAGGAGAAAGAAAAGAGTATGGAGCTCAGGGCATAGTGCATTGGAATTTCTCCATGGACTGAGAATATTCTATTGCCTTCATTAACAAAGAGATTGGGCGCCTGTATTCTCTCATTTACTGTAATAGACGCTCCAACTCTATCATTAGCATCATTTCTAAATTGGCCATTCATGGGAGCTCTGAGTGCTCGATTAGACATTTAAGTTTGAACATAAGTTTTAAAAGTTAGCTTTAAAAGCCTTCAGTTGAACAAACTAGAATATACATTTGCTATTAAGTTTGTAAGGTGTTCTCTCCCATGTGCTTTTAGTGATTTATTTTGCTTTTTATTGAAGAATATTTAATACCTGAAATTTGATACCAACATAGAATATTTTCTATAGTTTATGTTGGAAGTTTTCAAATGGCCAGCTTTGAAATTGAACCCCTTTGTTATGACTTCCAAGTCTGATGTTCTGACAAAAGGGTACCCCAGTGTAGTCTGCACAGAATTAGTCCCCCTTGTAATCATGCTTCATATCATTTCCTTTGAAGTTCTAACCATAACCAACCTAGCCCCTGCCCTTTTAAAGTAATATTATTTTTTTAATTATGGAAATATATGGCCCATGATAAAACACTGAAAAATACTGACAGGATCAATACCACACAAAATCCAACCATGCGGATTTATAGTGGGGAGTAATCAATATATTTTAACATTTCCAGCTAACATCTCTTTTAGGCAAAAACGTCATTATTGAATAGAAAGGTTTTTAAGCGAAGGAGTTAACAGAATAGGGTCTGCTGAATTTAAGCAACAGCCACCAAACATAAAACTGGGATCCTAAGATGCCATTTTGTCACGATAGAATCAGTGTTTTAGAAATATCCACTTCAGTTTTGTTAGGAGAGAGTCGCCTGCTGCCTGAATCAAATGAGGAGAAAAGTGCTTCCAAAGATGGAGAGTATATAACATAGTGAGATACAGAATTCAAAGCAAGTGTGTGAGTATATGTATATTCCATATTATTGGTATAGGTGTGTTTAAATATGAATCTGTATATATGTGTGTATTTGTATACACACAACTGATATGCCTTTCAAACATAGTTGTGTTTATTTTTCCCCAATTGAGGAGTTTGTGACATGTTGTTCTTCCTTTTCCCTCTCAGATATCATGGGATAAAACCCACAGTCTCAAAGGTTTCAATTTTCCATGAAAACACCAGTGTGTACATTTGTGGTTATATATACACATATATATGGCAAATACATATACACACACAATCTTGTCTTTAGTGCTAATGCAAGTTGGATCATGAAAAAAATGTAGGTAAAGTATCGTGTATTTATGTCTGTGCTTGGAACATACTGTAAAATGTTATGTATTTGGAATATATTCTGTGGTTTGTCTAATATTTATAAAGACAACTCTGGGAAGAATTCAAAAGGTGATTTCATTGAAATACTAGAGATATGGGGGCCATGTTACCTGTGATTGGAGCCTTATCTTTGTATAGTAAAAATCTGCATTTCTATGTCAACATCCAGATTGTTTTATATGTTAATATGGTGGCAGGAATCCCTAATAAAAATACTCTGGGGAAAAATGTTTCTGCAATCATTTAGTTTTATTCAGGCTAATTTATGCAAATTTACTTTGTTGGAACTACAGAAAGGTACCATATAGGACCATGAATGAGGTCACCCTTGAATGGTGATAGTATGAAAAGAAAATCACAGGTAATGGATGGGATTAATCCTTTGCAGAAGTCACTCAGGCTAAAACCAGGGATATTGAGGGTACTGAAAATGGACCCAAACATAAAAGATAGCCATAGCATTAAGATAACTAGAGAAAGAGCAGAGCATGGAGGAAATAGATGAGAGGTGTTCTTCATTTTAGATAGAAGGAAGGAGTTCCCAAATGTTAAAAACTAGTAGGTCATCAGTTCTGGCAGAAAAGGCTGCTTTCCTGTGCCAGGGAGAGCTACATCAGACTCCACTCTCCCACACTTGCCATGAAACTTTGATCTGTTCATGGACCCTGGAAGAACCTTATTCTTCCACTCTTGTCTTTCCCTCCAAACAGCATGGCCTGAAAGGCCTACTGCTTTGGTTTATCACAAAGCTAACAACTCCATCCCTGACTGCTAACTCAGAAGGTGTTACTGCGAATGAAGCAAAAGGAGCCCTCTCTAACAGGAGGAACACCACGATGTCAAGCCAAATTGTACCTCAGCTGTGGTGGCCTCTTAAGTCTGTCAATCTCTGTTTTACTGAGCTATAATTGACATAAAATTGTATTAGTTTTAGGTATACAACATGATTAGGTATCTGTATGTGTTGTGAAATGATCGCATGAAAAGTTGAGTCAATATCCTTCACCTCACAGAATCACAAAATTTTTTTCTTATGATGAGAACTTTTAAGATCTACTCTCTTAGCAACTTTCAATACAATTACAGGATTGTTAACTAGAGTCCCCAATGTTGTATATTGCATCTCCAGCCAGAACTTATTAAAACTGCAAGTTTGTACCTTTTGATCACCTTCATCCATTTCACCCACCTTGCGGGGTAGGCTGTGGTGGAGTGGTCTGTCAAGTTCTTACTCAGCAGTCGTCAGAGGTCCAGGCTGTAGAGTACAGGCAAGAAAAATAATTCTGTGGTTATTATTCAGGCATGAGGTGACTTAGGGACCTACAGTCCCAGCTCCAGCAGCTGTAGCCAGCACCATTGTTTGGCTTAGTGTCTGCAGACTGGAAGGTTCACATGAAGTGACCCTTGGCTACTTACTCCTTGAGCGGTCCAGGCTCCTGACCCAACCTCACCTCTTGGGAGAAACCCTTTTCCTTATTCCTCCATTCTTTGCTTAGCCAAGTAGGGAAAATCTCTGCTAACCACATGCCAGCCTGGAAGGAAAGTATTGGGGAGAAGCTTCCACCTCTGAGGTGACCTCGGGATGGTTGTGGTTGATGAGTTTGAGACTCTTTGGGCCATCTTTCTCTACTGGGTGGAGATCATGTACTAAAGGTCCCTGCTTACTTGTCCTCCTGCTTCTTCTCTCTCTCTCTCTTTCTCTTGGACCTGCTTTTGGGCTTCCAGTCTACATGCAGTAAACAGACCCAGCAGGACCTGCCCGTGGTGGGCCCAGCCAGGACTCGGCTCTCCACCTTCCAGCCTCGGTCTGTGATGGGTGGGTAAGTCTGGCAAGCCCCGCCCAGTGGGCTCAGCTGTCGTCACTTCCGAGAGGACAGAAGAAGCCCTCACCTGGGTGTCAGATCCCAGCTGTGTTCTCCAATCCATTAATAAAATGGATTTTAACCCTCTCCTGGCCCTTGTGTCTACTGTCTACTGGGAACTGGGGTGGTGGCTGGGGGCAAGATTCACACTAAGTACACTCAAGAATATTTAGGATCTCTGCCACCTCCAATGTCGCCAGCAAGGAAAGAAAGGAGAAGGCTGCTTCTGGCTGAACCTAGGCATCAGGGGGTATCTGCCACTGCCACTCGCCCTGACTGGCCTTGCAAGTGGATGAGGGAACTTGAGACTTAGTATTAGGGGTTAGTTGGAACCACACATCCCTATTCTTTATCCATAGCTGATGCTTACCCCAAATAACTCCTTGGAAAGAGAACCAAGGCCACTTTCCTGGTTATAAAGGAAAGCTCGTAGTAGGACAAAGGATATACCTTCTGTGGGTACGAAGTACTGAAACATGTCTTGCGAATTACAGCAGCTCCTCCAGCTAACGCTGGTCACCTTGAACTTCCTCATCCACAAGAATAATGATCATGAAAATTGGCTTTCTGAGGAGACCATTCTTCAAGGGAGAGAACACACTAACAAACCCACATTTGTTTCCACTCTGCTTGGCAGTCTTCATAATAAGTTAAAAATTCAGCGTTCTGGTTTAAGCATCCATCTCCTGTGATTTCCTTGGTGAGAATCAGCTTCCTCCCATCCTGGATCATCCCAAGTGTCCTGACAACCCTGACCTGCTGGTTCTGCAAAGGTGCAAACCAGACCTTGAACACTGGTGGCCACATAAACATACTGCTTCCTGGTCATAGGGTTCCTATATAATTCAGTGTCCAAACCGGAACTCTTTTGAGAGCGAAAAGGGGTGTTTTTAATGATTATGTCACAACATCAGGTATTAGCTAGGATGACTCCAGACACACTACCTGTAAGCCTTGGCTCAATCGCCTAGGTGCCGTCTTTCAACAACCACTCCAGCTTCTTTCTCTAAAATATTGACAAAATAAGATAGGGAAGGATTATTGCCTGATACTCATATTCTCCTCCTTGCCATAAAAAATCAGATTGAAATTTACCAAAATTTGTCCTATCACGTGGTTTGGTGTAAGACTATAAATTACACAGAAGACCATTTTAAATGAGCCTCTGGTACTGAATATTTAATGCTGTATTCACCATTTATAATGTGGAATTTTTTTTTTTTTTAATGTGAGGCAGGTGGGTTAGAATGATCTCAATGCTCCTTTTACCTCCATACTTCTGAATTTGACATTTCTGATCTGTACATACAGAGAACACTGGTGATCAGTTTAACTGTAAGCAACTGTTCACACCAAGTACACGCAAGCCAACTCGATCATTTACACCGAGAAATGTTAGCCAGCTTGGCACTTGTTTGATGCTAGATGCTCCATATGTGCTCTTCCCAGAACAGAAGCTGTAAAGTGAACCAAACGTTATCAAGCACAAGGAATCACAGCTGGAAAGTGGCCTTTTAAGGCAGTCGGCCTCAACTGACCAGGTGTTCCCATGGACATGTCTATCTTAGAAGGCCTGGGGACACATTATACACATTTTACTGCAAGTCTCCCATTTTGTGAATTTCTTGTGGCAGAGACTGGCAGCTGAACGCCAAAACAATTTCCTCTTCATCTTGTACACGGACTTAGACTACACTTCCCAGCCCCTGTGTACTTAGGTAGGCCGTATTCCTGAGTTCTGGCCAATGGAATTTGGCCCTGGGCTAGGTGTAGGCCTCCCTTTTGGCACTGGATGTTAGCACCTGCAGTGACCTTGAGGCCAGCTGAGCATATTAGAGCTGCCAACAACTTGGATGCTTGAATGACTGTGTGCAGCAGAGCACCTCCCATTTCCCCCTAAACCAAACCCATCTTGGAGTACTTGAGCAACAAAGTCCCAACTGGGCAATTTCCAAGTCCGTTGCTGTTACCACTCCTTCTCCTACTATTCAAGTTGGCTGTCCTGCCCAGTGAAGGAGAGTAACCTGAAAGCAGGTGTAGGAACTGCCCAGCACTGGAGTCTCCGAGGAGATTCTACTGGAGAACCACTCTACAAAGGGGAGGAGGTGCCCCTCTGTACCTAAAAGTGCCAAACCTGGGTGGGGCCCTATTTTTGGTGCTAATGTGTCTTGTTACTCTTGCTTTCAGGGGCTCAATTGGAACTGTCCATTATTAGAACCCAAGGTAGCCACCCCCCTGATGGGCAAAATCACCCTTGGTTGAGAACTCCTGGGTTCAGGAGTGGTTTCATGGGTATGTAACCTATGAACTTGTATAGGGCCCTGCTCTCAAAGGTTTGGTTTAATGCTCTGCTATCACAATCTTGAAATTCTTAATAATTTTTATATTTGAAGTTGTGTTTTGTAAGTGAAGTCCAATGGGACAATGAAATGTGATAGAGATCAGTCAGGCAACAGTAGGCACTGCCATAACTGTGCAGCTGGCCTGGATACCAGGCATGCACACGTACATACATGGGGCAGTCTAAGGTACCAGGGGGCCTCTGAGGGGACTTCCTGCACCAGAACCTGAGCCCAGATTAATGGCAAAGGAGGCAGCTGCAGCTGAAAGGATCAGAGGTATTCCATTTTTGGGTGGCACTGGAGCCCGTGGTGGGAGGCCAGCTTGCCCATCAATCTCTGGAACCCATCCTGAAATATCTGCATTGATATCAACTCTGGCCTGAGCACTGGAACAATATCTGCCACCACTTAGGCAGTCAACTCTGTTAGTAACTTAGCACAACATAAAAGTGTACACATAGACATTATAAAACTATACCAGAGAGTCATTAGAATTCTTCAGAGTTTAGCATTTCTGGTTTGTGAAAACCACTGCAACATTGCAAAACAAATACCCACAGGCTTGGAAATAGAAACTAAATGTAAAGATCCTCACATTCCACAGAAACTACACGCCCTCCCCCCTGCTATTTTCATATAAAAACTTTAATGGGCCACTTACGAACAGACAATTATAAAATAGTTTTCCCTTGTGATTGAAGATATAGCATTAGAGTTCATAAACAGGCATTTTAAATTATATATGAACCATGAATACATGAAGCCAACTTTCAGCTTCTTGTACAACCTCTACAAGTTACAGGAAAGATCAGAAGAAATATTAAAATGCCATTATATAGCGTAACATTTAAACCTAAATGCAGACTTACAAAAAACTGATTTGCAAGGAGATCTTTTTAGAAAACTTATTCTTCAAGAATAACCAGCTCTGGATGTACTCAAATTTATATTTCAAAATAATCTATCAGAACTTTATCCTAATGCTGTTAAGGTCTATAAGATATTCTTAACAGCATCAGTAACAGTTGCATCAGCAGACCCTTCTTAAAACTAAAAGTTATCAAAAATTATTTGTGATCTCACATTTATCAAGAGCGATTGATGTTACTTGAATTGAAAAATGCAGTGAAAATAAGCTTAATAAATGAATTTGCATAAAAATGAACCCTAAAAATGTTATGATCAAGATATTTATATATTGATATACATTGATATAAATTATTATTTATTGTGTTATACAAAATTATGGGATTAAAATATTGTTCTTTGTAATTTGTAACATCACATGTTGTAACAAATGTTGTTACTCATGTATCACTATATTTTATATTTTACAAATAATAAAATATTTTTTAAAAAAATCTTTTATACCTTTACCTGCACTTTTCAACTGTATTCTGGAAAAGCTCCACATTTTCATTTTGCCGTGGACCATGCAAATTATGTCACTGACCCTGACTGGGTTAAGAGAATAGACAGTGGGAGCCCTAGAAGTGAATTTTTTAATGATTGGAATTGAAGATTTGAGTGTAAAATCCAAATGCATATGGCTAATGTTTCTTTCTTTGAAGAATTCAAAACCATCTAAATAATGATAAAGAGTCGATATTATAGAAAAGATTTCCCTTTCTTTATGAAAATAAGAATTGAATAATTTCACTTCATAATTTTTGTGAATAATTTGATTTTCTCAAACTCTGGTGATTATACTGGGTTAAACAAGGTACTTATAAGTGAAAGGATGGATAAAAATTGAGGTCAGCATCTAGGATTTAGTAAAGCCTTTTTGGTATAATTCTGTATAACTAAGAAAGCGAATGATCCTAACGAGTGTGACACATCCCTTTGCAGATCAGATCATTACTAATTCACTGCTTTCAATAAAATGAAAAGAACAGCTAGTTGAATAGTTAAGGGGTCGGTCATTAAAATGATATTTTATGGAAAAGTACTCCTAGAGTGCTGGAGTAGCCTTCAGAAAATCCATTCCTCCATAATAGCAATGAGAACTGGCAAAAATTGTGAAAATCTACTTTTCCAGAACTCTGGAAATTAACCAAAGGCTTGCAAATAGCTAAGACAATTTATTCAAGGAAAACCTGTTGAGTATTAGTAAGATCAGTGAGCTTTGTGGCATTTTTTTCTTGCCCTACACATCTCCCTCTCGCCAGCCCTGAAATATCCTTGAAAATCAACAACCTCACAACTATGATGGGTGTGAAAACAGCAGCATTGTAGCCACTGGAGGGGATAGAATGGGTTTGGAACTCCCTAATAGCCCAACCACAAGGAATTGTTTTACTTGTATGGCAGTTCCCTGAAAGGATCCATTCTGACTTCTCTTTATTTGACCTTATTCAGAGCTCTGTCTGTGCTCCCAGCTCCCCTCAGGCGCTTCTCAAAAAACAACTAGTGGCAATGGTTTAACTTAGTAGCTGCCTGAGGTGATGATCCAAGTTGAGTCTAAAAAGAACTTAACAAAGAAGAGTGACAGAATAAGATGGTGAAATGAGAAACCCCAGACCCTCTTTCCCTCATGGAGGTACTGACTTAACAATAATACACAAACCAGTCACCTCTGTGAGAAATCAAAAAAACAGTTAAGAAGTTTCTGCAACTCAGGTTAGAAGGATGTCAACTGCAATGAAGCTCTGTAGGAACATTAGTGGCACTCACTTGCCAGAGGCCCAACCTCTACTAGTGTGACATAATTGGGAGAGTACTCCCTACTCTTGACCTTCCTCTGGGGAGGGAAAGAGAAGAGTAGAACATAAATCCAATGTTCTGACTTTTGGTGGAACTACTAAAGGGGCCTATTTCTGTATTGCTTGAATCTAAGGACAGGAACAGGGCACGAGTAGGGGGCAGTTGAGAACAAAGACAACTGATGTGCACCAGAGCACAGTACCACAGACATACACTGGGTAGAGAGCCAGTACCACAGCTTTTGGTAGCACCAGAGTGGCTGTAGTGCAAGAGAAAGACATCAGGGGAAGCTCCTCAGTAGAAACGAGCAAACTTCTTCAATTAGGAGATTACACAAAAAAGCCCAGAGAGGATACATTTCAGAAAGGGATTCAGAGGTCTCCAGAATCTCTAACCAGGGTGACTGGGGAATGTCCTCCCTATACAAAATCAAACAGCAAAGAGTGGAAAAGGTGGCAGATTTCATAAATCTGAAACCCAATATAAGATAAAAAGGCATATAAGGAAACAGGGAAACATGGCCCAAAAGACAAATGAAATCTCCACACACCAATGCTAGGGAAGCAGGGACATATGAATTACAAAACAAAGTATTCAAAATAGTCACCATAATTATGAGCAATGATGAAATCACAGACAACTAAACAAAATCAGGAAAAAGATGCAAAAACAAAAGGAGAAAAACAGATAGAAACTATGAAAAAGAACCAAAAACGAATTTTGGAACTAAAGAATTCAATACCTGAATTGAAAAATTCATATGAGCAACTCAACAGAAGACTTGATCAGACATGAGAAAGAATCTGTGAACTCAAAGACAACATTCAAAATTACTAAGGCCAGGAGAAAAGGTAAAAAGAATGAAGAAAAGTAAAGATAGGCTAAGAGATTTATAGAACATCATTAAGCAGAAAAACATACATATGGGAGTCCCAGCAGAGGAAGAAAGGGACAGAGAGTCTATCTGAAAAATAATGGATAAAAAATTGTCAAATCTGAGGATGGAAATAGGCATACAAATTCAAGAAGCTCAAAGAACTCTAGGAAAATCTAAAGATATATACTAAACCATATAATAATCAAACTATCAAAATTCACAAAGAATCATGAAAGTAGCAAAAGAAAAGTGATTAACCACATACAAAAGAGCTCCCATTAGGTTATCAGCAACTTGTCAGCAGAAAACGTACAGGTTAGGAGAGAGTGGGATTATATATTCAAAATGCTGGGGATGGGGGACAACTGTTAACCAAAGATACTATATCTGGGAAAACTGTCGTCAAAAACAATGGAGAAATGAAGACTTTCTAGATAAACAGAGGCTGAGGGAGTTCATCACCACTGGGCCTGCCCTACAAGGAGTACTGAAGGGAGTCCTTTAAATTGAAGTGAAAGGATGATAAAAAGCAACACAAAACCATACAAAAATATAAAAATCCCTGATAAAGGGAAATATATAGGCAAGTACAGAATCCTGAAGTATCATAATGTAGGTATATAAATAATTTAAAAACCTAGCATACAGCTTTTAAAAAGCATAAAAAGTAATTATAAATCTATGGTAAGGGACATACAATATAAAACGGTAATTTGTGTCAAACAAAAAATGAGACACAGATGTCAAGGAGTTTTTATATGTGATTAAAGTAGCAATCAGTTTTAAATAGACTGTCATGACTTTAAGATGTTTTATGTAATTGCAATGGTAACCATAAAGAATACATCTACAGAATAAACACAGAGTGCCTTTGAGGGAGCTGTGAGATCCAGCACCATATGCCAAAAGATCTGGGAGGGTCTTACCCATTTGTCAGGTAATAGGCAGACAAATCTCGGTCCTGTCTGTGGACCCTGTAGTGGCCCATGGGTCAGCTCCAGACATTCTAGGCCATAGTTTGTCAGCCCCTGCAGAACACTGACTTAAGCAATCATTTACAGACAAGAGAGCTTTTATGAAAGTCCAGAATTACAGAGAACTTCCAACACTCTGGTGGAGGAAAAACCATGATTTTGGATACACTGGAGTGGACAAGAACAATTTGACTTTCCCTACATCACCCTCTTTCAAGGTGGCACAGCCTAGGGCCAAGAAATACCTTCCTTGACCTGTGATTTATACTACAGGGGAAAGGGAGATTGTGAAAGTGAGCAGCTGGTTTCCCCAGCTGTGGTGGACACTGACAAAGGGACTCATTTCAGTCTTACCCCATCCAGAGTACTGAAGCCCGAGCTACATGCCTGGAGGGCAAGAAGAGGTGGGGACAGCCGCAGATACAACTATATCAGAAGACATTAAAGGGATGATGATCCTAAATGTTTCCCAGATTCTGTTAAGAAGTCTGCACATAAGCCACAGGGAACAACGTACCTGTAGATTCCCAGAACTGGTCCATGGGCATGCCATGTGCCCACCCACACCCCCAACACTGTGGCCAGCTCCCTGTATGTGCTGCAGATAGCAATGTGAGTGGGCTTTGTCGGATGGCCAGTAAGCACGCACAGAAGTCGGCCAAACAGCAGGCCAGGGAGAGACTACAAACCCGAGCATTAGTGCCACCACAGGGGAAAAAAAGGAGGCTGTCAGTACTTGGCTTAGTGTATTTAGGATCCAGAGAAGGCATACAAGCTTAAGAATTCTGCCACAAGAGATAGAAAGAAACATGCGACAGGTATAGCTACAGAAGATCCGAGATGGTGTCAGCAACTCTACCAGGGCTAACAGAAGGTAAATCCTGAAAACAGTAACTAAAGACTAGAGGATGAGACTTCGAATTCAAATGCAAAGACAGTAATGCAAAGCTTCAAAGAACATGAACAATCAAAGTAACATGACACAATTAAGGGTCATGATAATCTGGTAACCAAACCCAAAGATGTGGAGATCTGGGATTTACCAATAATCCAAAACAAGTTTAAGGAAACTCAATGAGCTACAAGAAAACACAGAAAGACAATTCAACAAAACCAGAAAAAGATATATAAACAATGCCAGAACTTTAACAAAGAGATAAGAATAATTTTTAAATATAAATAAATTCTGGAGCTGAAGAATACAATGAATGACATTAAAAATGCAATAGAAAACATCAGTAGCAGAGTTGATCAAGCAGAAGAAAGAATATGTGATATCAGGACAGGAATTTTGAAAGTATCCAGTCAGAAAAGAGAAAGAAAAAAGAACGAAAAGAGTGAAGAAAGCTTATGTGATCTATGGGATACCATCAAGGGGACCAATTTGAATATTTGGAATTCCAGAAGAAGAGACAGTTGGAGATAGAGGGGGAGGAGATGATGACCCAAGTATATGCTGCCTACAATAGACTCCCTTCAGCTTTAAGGAAACACATAGGCATAAAGTGAATGGATGGAAAAAAAAATATTCCTGGCCAGTGAAAACCAAAAGAAAGCAGGGCGCAATATATTTAGACAAAATACAATTTCAGTCAAAAATGCTATCAAGAGATAAAGAAGGTCATTATATAATGATAAAAGGGTCAATTCATCAAGAAGAAATAACACTTGAAAATATGTATGCAGTCAACATCAGAGCATCTAAAATATTAAATACTGAGATCTGAAGAGAGACATAGAAAACAACGCAAAAAAAGGGGGGGTGGGGGGGAACGCCTGTGTGGCTCAGTTGGTTAAGCGTCTGACTTTGGCTCAGGTCATGATCCCAGGGTCCTGGGATCAGAGTGCCCCATCGGGCTCCCTGCTCAGTGGGGAGTCTGCTTCTCCCTCTGCCCACTGCTGCACCCCCCATCGGCTCATGCTCTCTCTCTCTCTCACAAAAATAAATAAATCTTAAAAAAAATGCAACAATAACAGGGGACATCAATACCCCACTTTCAACAATGGATAAATCATCCAAAGAGAAAAATCAAAGAACCATACTTTAAACCAAATGATCCTAAGAAACATATAGAATATATCTCACCCAACAGCAGAATATTCTTCTCAAGTGCATATGGAACATTTTCCATAAAAGATCATACAACAGGTCACAAACATGGCTTTGCAAATTTAAGAAGACTGAAATCATACCAAGTATCTTTTATAACCACAATTGTATGAAACTAGAATAACAGGAGGATATAAGGAAAAATTACAAACATGTAGAAATTAAATGCTTTCCTGAATAGCCAATGGGTTGAAGAAGAAATCAAGAGAAATAGAAAAAAAAAAACTTAAACGAAAATGGAAATACAACATACCAAAGCTTCTGGGATGCTGAAAAAGCAGTTCTGAGGGGGAAGTTTATAGAAATCAGCATCTACATTAAGAAATATTTCAAATAAACGATCTAACTTTACACCTCAAGAAACTAAAACAAGAAACTAAACCCAAAGTTAGCTGAAGGAAGGTAATAACAAAGATCAAAGCAGAGATACATGAAAGAGAGGCCAGAAAAATATCAGAAAAGATAAATAAAACTAAAAGCTACTTTTTTTTCTGAAAAGGTAAAGAAAATTGACAAAGCCTTTGCTAGACTAAGAAAGACTCAAATAAATAAAAACAGAAATGCCAGCTGGTATGGCCACTCTGGAAAATAGTATGCAGGTTCCTCAGGAAGTTAAAAATAGAGCTACCCTATGACCCAGCAACTGCACTACTGGGTATTTACCCCAAAGATGTAGATGTAGTGAAAAGAAGGGGCACCTGCACCCCAATGTTCATAGCAGCAATGTCAACAATAGCCAACTGTGGAAGGAACTGAGATGTCCTTCAACAGATAAATGGATAAAGAAGATGTGGTTCATATATACAATGGAATATTAGTCATCAGGAATATTAGTCATCAGTGGTTCATATACACAATGGAATATTAGTCATCAGTCATCAGGTAGGTAGATGAATACCTACCATTTACATCAACATGGATGGAACTGGAGGGGATATACTAAGTGAAATAAGTCAAGCAGAGAAAGACAATTATCATATGGTTTCACTCATGTGGAATATAAGAAATAGTGCAGAGGATCATAGGAGAAGGGAGGAAAAACGGAATGGGAAGAAATCAGAGAGGGAGAGAAACCATGAGAAACTCTTGACTCCAGGAAACAAACTGAGGGCTGCTGGAGGGGAGATGGGTGGAGGGATAGGGTAACTGGGTGATGGGAATTAAGGAGGGCACATGATATGATGAGCATTGGGTGTTATACACACCTAATGAATCACTGAACACTACACCAAAAACTAATGATGTACTATATGTTGGCTAATTGAATTTAAATTAAAAAAATTAAAAAATTAAAACAGAAATGAAAAAGGAGACATTACAACCGGGGCCACAAAAATACAAAGATCATAGGAGACTACTATGAACAAGTATATACCAACAAACTGGATAATCTACAAGAAGTGGATAAATTCCTAGAAATTTACAACTTAGCAAGACTGAATCATAAAGAAATGTGAACAGAACAATAATGAGCAAGAAGACTGAATCAGTAATCAAAAATCTCCCAACACGGAAAAGCCAAGGACCAATTCTCACTTGTGAATTCCATGAAACATTTAAAGAATTAATGCCAATTTTTCTCAAACTCTTCCAAAGAATGGAAGAAGACAAATACTCTCAAATTCCTTTTATGAGACCAGAATTATCCTGATACCAAAACCAGGTAACGACACTACAAGGTAAAAAGAACTACAGACCAATATCCCTGGAGAATATAGGCATAAAAATTCTCAATATAATATGATGAGCAAACCAAATTCAACATGTTAAAAGGATCATACATCATGATCAAGCTGGATTTATCTCTGGGATGCAAGGATGATTCATCATGTGCAAATCAGTAAATGCGATACATCATATTAACAGAAAGATAAAAAATATGATCATCTCAAGAGAGGTCAAAAAAGCATTTGATAAAATGTTTTTCATGATAAACCCTCAACAAATTGAGCATAAAAGGAGTATACCTCAACATAATAAAGGGCATATATAACAAGCCCACAACTAATATAATAGAGAAAGGTTAAAAGCTTTTCATCTAAGAACAGAAATCAGACAGGGGTGCCTATTCTTACCACTCCTATTCAACGTAGTATAGGAAGTCCTAGCCAGAGTAATCAGGCAAGAAAAAGAAATAAAAGGGGCGCCTGGGTGGCCCAGTCATTAAGCATCGGTCTTCGGCTCAGGTCGTGATCCCAGGGTCCTGGGATCGAGCCCCCCATCGGGCTCCCTGCTCCACGGGAAGCCTGCTTCTCCCTCTCCCACTGCCCCTGCTTGTGTTCCCTCTCTCGCTGTGTCTCTGTCAAATAAATAAATATTTTTTAAAAAGAAAGAAAGAAAGAAAGAAAGAAAAAGAAATAAAAGGCACCTAAACTGCAAGAGAAATAAAACAATCTTTGTGGATGATATGATATATAGAAAATCCTAAAGAGTACACACACACACACACACACACACACACACACACACACACACACACAACCCCCCCACAACCCCCCCCCACAAAACCACCACAAACTATTAGAATTAATCAACAAATTCAGTAAAGTTACAGAATACAAAGTCAACATACAGAAACAAGCTGTTTTTATATAGCAGTGAACTATCACAAAGAAATAAAAAAACGCAGTTTCAGTCCAAGACGGTGATGTAGGAAAACCCTGAACACGTCCTCCACAGACATACCAGCACCTATCTAGAGCCATTCCTCCTGAAGAACTGAGGGGTGACTGAGCAGCTTCTAGAGAACAGCAAGAGGAATGGAAACATGGTAATGAGGAGAACCCCACCCCTGACACTGCCAACTGCAGTGGGAGGCATAGTATTGAAGGACTATGGGCTGATTTGTCTGCCCTGAGATACAGAAAAAAAGCCATGCCTTAAAAGGGCAACTAAAATATAAAGAAACCAGTCCTATAATCCTGCCAAACATCAGGAGAGCTGCTGGAATTCTGTCTGGGTCAGATGGGTTGGCCAGCACCACTCTTTACATTCTCCCTCCACCTTAATAGTACAGACAGGAGCAAGGTCCAGATGCCATAGCTGACCTGCCACTCAGTAAGCCCCAGGCACCTAGCCCATGCAAGACCCAGGTACCTACAGCTTAGAACAAAAGCCATGGTTTAAAAGAGCAACTAGAATATAAAGGATCCAGGCACAAATCCACCAAACAGCAGGGGAGTTGCTGAAAATCTCTCCAGATCAGAGGGGCTGGTGAGCACCAGAGTTTACTTTCCCTCTCTACCTTGATAGCACAGACAGGAGCAGGGTCTGGGTCCCATAGCTGGCCTACTACCATGCCTAAGTGAGCCCCAGGTCCCTAGCCCACATCGCCCCACCTGTCCCAGCAAAGCAGCCCCAACTCAGTGTACACTGGGACACACCTGGTCAGTGTTCACTATCGTTCACCAAGGTGACACAGGCACAAAGCACCCCAGAACACTCCATGCACACTTTGGCTCTTAGATGACTTGCCAGGGTGCTCCCAGCACAGGGTGCCCTGGGACATCTCAGCCCTACCTGCCTCAGCTCCATACAACTCACCAGGGATCTCCATGTATGGAGTGCACCAGAATACCCCAGCTCGTACTCACTTCAGCTTCAGCCACCTGTCATGATGTCCCCTGCATGGAATGCCCTGGAACACTCCAGCTTGCACCCACTTCAACTTCAGTTGTTTTGCCCCTGAGACCCACCCTGCCCCAGCATGTACCCATTTCAGCTTCACTATCCTGCCAGAGCAGCTTCAAGGTGGAGAGTCATGGGACTACCCCTGCCCATGCCCACTTCAACTTCAGTGGTACTGCCAAGACAATTTCTGCACAGAGAAGCCTGAGGCCCACCAGTAGGCACCCACTTTAGCTTCAGCTATCCTTTCAGGGCACCCTCTATGTGGAGAACCCCAGTAATGCCCCAGCCCATGCCCACTTCACCTCAGGCCATCCTACTGGGCAGACCCAGCCCAGAGTGCCAAGGGAACCCAAGCCCACACCAGCCACAGACTTAGCCAGCCAGCCAAAGTTACCAGGTACAAACAGTCTACATAGAGAACAACCACACACAAAATCATTCCTTCGAGTTTAGGAGAAATAGCTATTCCACTTAATTCAGAGAAACATAGAAAATCAAACAAAATGAGATGTAGGAATATGCTCCAAATGAAAGATCAAGACAAAATCTCAGGGGAAAAAAACCAACTAAATGAAATGGAGACACTAAATTACCTGATAAAGAGTTGAAAGTAATGCTCATAAAGATGCCCAGTGGATTGAAGAGTAGGTGAACTCTGAGAACCTCAACAAAGATAAAAAATATTAAAAAGAACCAGAGTTGAAGTATACAATAACTAAAATGAAAAATACATTAGAGGGAATTAACAGATTACAGGATGCAGAAAAACAGACTGGCAATCTAAAAGACAGGGTACTGGAAAGCACCCCAGCTGAGCAGCAAAAAGAAAAAAAATTTAAATGAGGATAGGTGAAGAGATCCCTTGGACAACATTAAGCAAACAAACATTCACATTATAGGGGTCGCAGAAGGTGTAGAGAGAAAGGGGTAGAAAGTTTATTTGAAGAAATAATAGCTGAAAACTTCCCTAGCCTGAGGAATGAAACACATCCAGATTCAGGAAACAGAAAGAGTGCCAAACAAGATGAACTCAAGGAGGTCCACACCAAAAGACATAATTAAAACGTCAAAGATGAAAGAGGACACCAGAATTTTAAAATCCACAAGAGAGAAGCAACTAGTTACATATAAGGGAAACCTCATTAGTCTATCTGCTGACTTTTCTGCAGAAATTTTGAATATATAATGCCACTCTCTTCTGGCCTGCAAAGTGCTGAAAGGAAAATACCTACAACCAAGAATACTGTACCCTGAAAGGTTATCATTCACAGTTGAAGGAGAGAGAGTTTCCTAGACAAGCAAAAGTTAAAATTGCCTTATAAAGAAATGTGAAATGGATTTCTTTAAATGGGAAAAAAAGGCTATTATTAGAAGCAAATTATGAAAGAAAAATATTTCATAAGTAAAAGCACACATATAGTAAAGGTAGTAGAGCAGTCACCTATAAAGCGAGTATGAAGGTTGAAAGACAAAAGTAATAAAATTGATTGTATCTTTTAAAAAATTTTATTGTTATGTTAATTCCATACATTACATCATTAGTTTTTGATGTAGTGTTCCATGATTCATTGTTTGCATATAACACCCAGTGCTCCATGTAATACATGCCCTCTTTAATATCCATCACCAGGCTAACCCATCCCCCCACCCCCCTCCCCTCTAGAACCCTCAGTTTGTTTCTCAGAGTCCATCGTCTCTCATGGTTTGTCTCCCCCCGATTCCCCCCCTTCATTTTTCCCTTCCTGCTATCTTCTTCTTCTTCTTTTTTTTTTAACATATAATGTATTATTTGTTTCAGAGGTACAGGTCTGTGATTCAACAGTCTTACACAAAAAAATGATTGTATCTTAAAAGTTAGTTAAGGAGACTCAGAAAACAAAAAGATTTAAAATATGACAGCATACAGGGGCGCCTGGGTGGCTCAGTCGTTAAGCGTCTGCCTTCGGCTCAGGTCATGATCCCAGGGTCCTGGGATCGAGCCCCGCATCGGGCTCCCTGCTCCGCGGGAGGCCTGCTTCTCCCTCTCACACTCCCTCTGCTTGTGTTCCCTCTCTCGCTCTGTCTCTCTCTGTCAAATAAATAAATAAAATCTTTAAAAAAATGACATCATACACATAAAATATGGAGGGGGTTAAAAATGTAGTTCTTTTAGATCGTGTTCAAACTTCAGTGACCATCAGATTAATACATGCTGCTACACACTTAGAATGTTACACATGAACCTCGTGGTAACAAATAAAATACAAATAAAAAACCTGTAATATATACACGACAAATAAAGAGAAAGGAATACAACCATAATGCTAAACAAAGTCATCAATCACAGGGAAAGAGAGTAAGAGAAGAAAGGAACAGAGAAATATTAAAACAACTTGAGGGGTGCCTGGCTGGCTCAGTGTGTGAAGCATGCAGCTCTTGATCTCAGGGTTGTGGGTTCAGGCACCACATTGGGTGTAGAGATTACTTTAAAATAGAATCTTAAAAAAAAAAAACCCACAATTGGAAACAATTAACAAAATGGCAATAAGTACATACCTATCAATAATAATTTTAAGTATAAACGGTCTAAATGCTCCAATCAAAAGACATGAGGTGACAGAATGAATTAAAAAATAAGATTCTGGGGCACCTGGGTGGTGCAGTTGGTTAAGCATCTAAGTCTTGGTTTCGGCTCAGGTCATGATCTCAGGATCATGAGACTGAGCCCCATGTTGGGCTCTGCACTCAATGTGGAGTCTGCTTAAGAATCTTTCCTCCTCTCCCTCTGCCCCTCTCTAAAATAAATTAGTTAATAATAAAAAAAAAAGACTCATCTCTATGCTGCCCACAAGAAACTCACTTCAGACCTAAAGATACATATGGACTAAAAGTGAAGGAATAGAAAATATTCCATGCAAAAGAAAGCAAAAAACAAAACAAAACAGGGTAGCAATTCTTATAGCAGACAAAATAGACTTTAAGACAAAGACTGTAACAAGAAACAAAGAAGGGCATTACATAATCATAAAGAGCCCAATCCAACAAAAGGATAAAGCAATTGTAAATAACTATGTACCCAACATTGGAGCACATAAGTACATGAATAAAACAACAGACACAAAGGGAGAAACTGGGGAGAGTAATACAATAATCATAGGGAGACTTAACACTTCATTTTTATCAATAGATGGATCATCCAGGCAGAAAATCAATAAGGAAACAGTAGCTCTGAATGATACATTAGACCAAATGTATTGAACAGGGGTGCCTGGGTGGCTCAGTAGGTTAAGCATCTGCCTTTGGCTCGGGTCATGATCCCCTCCTTGAGTTCCCTCTCTTGCTGTGTCTCTGTCAAATAAATAAATAAAATCTTAAAAAAAATTTATTTATTTATTTGAGAGAGAGAGGGAGAGGGAGAGCACAGAGGGAGAGTGAGAGGGAGAAACAGACTCCTGCTGAGCATTGAGCCCGAGGTGGGGGCTCAATCCCAGGACCCCGGCATCATGACCTGAGCCGAAGGCAGACGCTTAGCTACTGAGCCACCAAGGTACCCGTAAATAAATAAAATCTTTTTAAAAAAATGTACTGAACAGAACATTCCATCACAAAACAAAAGAATATACATTCTTCTCAAGTTCAGATGGAACATTCTCCAGGACAGATCACATACAGGCCACAAAACAAATCTCAAAAAATGTAAGAAGACTGAAATTATATCAAGCATCTTTTCCAACACAATGGTATGAAACTAGAAATTGATTATAAGAAAAAACTGGAGGGGGCGGAGCAAGATGGCAGAGTAGGAGACCTGGATTTCGTCTGGTCCCAGGAATTCAGCTGAATACGGATCAAACCATTCTGAACACCTACGAACTCAACAGGAGATAGAAGAGGAGAGTAGCAACAACTCTCTGAACAGAGAAGCGACCACTTACTGGAAGGTAGGACGTGCGGAGAAGTGAATCCGAGGCGATATTTGGGAGGATAGACGGTGGCGGAGGGGCCTCCATCAGCCGCTTCTGGCAAGTGCTAGAGCCGCGGAGGACAAAATCGGACCTTTTAGAAGTCGGCTCCGCTGAGGGACGTCGCTCCAGTGGATAAGCGGGGGTGGAACCCTCGCGGGACAGTGGGGTCTCAGGACCCTCGGGGTCACAGAAAGACCGGGGGAGCCTGAGTGCGCCAGAGCTCCCAGGTATCGGAGCGGGGAAGCCAGCTGCAGAGACAGAGCTGAGGCACGGGCTCTCAGCTTGGGGTTGCAATAAACTGTGATCCACGGCCCAGTCGGGCCATTGCTCCTGCAGCAGGGACCCAACAAGCGGCAGAGCCGGGGAGACTCCCCTTCCTTCCCGGGGAGGAGCGGCGCGGGAACGCACCGCAGGGATCTGCTGGGTTTGGAGGCTCCACACGGGGTCGGGTGCCAGAGATACAAATGCTCGGTCACAGGCCGGGTGAGCACGGAGTGCGGCCGGAGACCAGGGACAAGGGAGTGACTGCTTTTCTCTGGGGGCGCACTGAGGAGCGGGGCCCCGAGTTCTCAGCTCCTCCGGGTGGAGACTGGGAGGCCACCATTTTTGCCCTGGTCCTCCAAGGCTGTACGGAGAGCTTGCAGGGAACAAAAGCTCCTGAGATCAAACCCGAGCAGCTTGCTTAGCCTGGACCAACAAGGGTGGGGCAATTCAGCCTCCGGCAAAGACATTTGGAAACCATGGCAACAGGCCCCTCCCCCAGAAGATCAGCACGAACAGCCAGCAAGCCAAGACCAAGTTTACGATCAAGGAGAACGGGAGAACTCCAGCGCTAGGGGAATACTGCACATAGAATTCATGGCTTTTTTTTACCATGATTCATTAGTTCATCAAAGTTAATTTTTGTTAACTGTTTTTTTTTTCTTTTTCTTTTTCCCTTTTTCAACCAACATCTTATGAATCTCTTTTTAAAAAAAAAAACATTTTTTATTTTTCATTTTTAGAGTCATATTTTATCCCTTCATAGTAGTTACCCTTATTTTTGGCATATATATATAAGTTGTTCTCTCTTTAAAATTTTGAGATACAGTTTCTTCTAACAGATAAAAATATACCCTAAATCACTAGTGTATGGTTCCGTTCTAGTCTCCTGCCTGATCACATTCTCTCCCTTTTTTTTTTTTTTTAAATCTTCTTTCTTTTTTCAAGCAACTTCTTATTTTATCAAGTCCTTTTGTAAAATCTTTTATAATTTTCATCTTTACAGTCATCTTCTATCCCTTCATTGTATCAACCCTTATTTTGTACATATATGTCTTTCTTCCTTTAAAATTTTGGGAGGCACTTTATTCTAACAGACCAAAATACGCCCAAAATCTAGTGTGTGGCACTGATCTATGCACTAGTCTGATCATATTTGATCACATTCAGCTTTTTTTGTATTGTTCTGTTTTTGTTTTTATCTTTTCTTCTTTTTTTTTTTTTCCTCTTTCTTTTTTCTTTCTTTCCCTTTCTTTTACCCTGGTTTCAGGTCTTTTCTGATTTGTATACAGTATATTTGCTGGGGATGTTGTAAACCTGTTAGCATTTTGTTCTCTCATTCATCTATTCTCCTCTGGACAAAATGACAAGACGAAAAAAATCACCTCAGCAAAAAGAACAAGAAGTAGTACCGTCAGCCAGGGACCTACTCAATACGGACATTAGTACGATGTCGGACCTAGAGTTCAGAATCATGACTTTAAAGATACTAGCTGGGCTTGAAAAAAGCGTGGGAGTTATTAGAGAAACCCTTTCTGGAGAAATAAAAGGACTAAAATCTAACCAAGTCGCAATCAAAAAGGCTATTAATGAGGTGCAATAAAAAATGGGGGCACTAACTGCTAGGATAAATGAGGCAGAAGAGAGAATCAGCGATATAGAAGACCAAATGATGGAAAGTAAAGAGGCTGAGAAAAAGAGGGAGAAACAACTACAGGATCACGAGGGCAGAATTCGAGAGATAAGTGATTCGATAAGCTGAAACAACATTAGAATAATTGGGATCCCAGAAGAAGAAGAAAGAGAGAGAGGGGCAGAAGGTATATTGGAGCAAATAATAGCAGAGAACTCCCCTAATGTGAGGAAGGAAACAGGCATCAAAATCCAGGAGGCACAGAGAATCCCTCTCAAAATCAATAAAAATAGGTCAACACCCCGACATCTAATAGTAAAACTTACGAGTCTCAGAGAAAAAGAGAAAATCCTGAAAGCAGCTCGGGAGAAGAGATATGTAACCTACAATGGTAAAAATATTAGATTGGCAACAGACCTATCCACAGAGACCTGGCAGGCCAGAAAGGACTGGCAAGATATCTTCAGAGCACTAAACGAGAAAAATATGCAGCCAAGAATACTATATCCAGCTAGGCTCTCATTGAAAATAGAAGGAGAGATAAAAAGCTTCCAGAACAAACAAAAACTAAAGGAATTTGCAAACACGAAACCAGCCCTCCAAGAAATATTGAAAGGGGTCCTCTAAGCAAAGAGAGAGCCTAAAAGCAGCAAAGATCAGAAAGGAACACAGACAACATACAGTAACAGTCACCTTACAGGCAATACAATGGCACTAAATTCATACCTTTCAATAGTTACCCTGAATGTAAATGGGCTCAATGCCCCAATCAAAAGACACAGGCTATCAGATTGGATTAAAAAACAAGACCCATCCATATGCTGTCTGCAAGAGACTCATTTTAGACCCAAAGACACCCCCACATTGAAAGTGAGGGGGTGGAAAACCATTTACCATGCTAAGGGACACCAAAAGAAAGCTGGGGTGGCAATCCTTATATCAGACAAACTAGATTTTAAAACAAAGACTGTAATAAGAGATGAGGAAGGACACTATATCCTACTTGAAGGGTCTATCCAACAAGAAGATCTAAGAATTGTAAATATCTATGCCCCGAACATGGGAGCAGCCAATTATATAAGGCAATTAATAACAAAAGCAAAGAAACACATTGACAACAATACAATAATAGTGGGGGACTTTAACACCCCCCTGACTGAAATGGACAGATCATCTAAGCAAAAGATCAACAAGGAAATAAAGACTTTAAATGACACACTGGATCAAATGGACTTCACAGACATATTCAGAACATTCCATCCCAAAGCAACGGAATACACATTCTTCTCTAGTGCCCATGGAACATTCTCCAGAATTGATCACATCCTAGGTCACAAATCAGGTCTCAACCGGTACCAAAAGATTGAGATCATTCCCTGCATATTTTCAGACCACAATGCTTTGAAACTAGAACTCAATCACAAGAGGAAAGTCAGAAAGAACTCAAATACATGGAGGCTAAAGAGCATCCTACTAAAGAATGAATGGGTCAACCAGGAAATTAAAGAAGAATTAAAAAAATTCATGGAAACCAATGAAAATGAAAACACAACTGTCCAAAATCTTTGGGATACAGCAAAGGCAGTCCTGAGAGGAAAGTATATATCAATACAAGCCTTTCTCAAGAAACAAGAAAGGTCTCAAATACACAATCTAACCCTACACCTAAAGGAGCTGGAGAAAGAACAGCAAATAAAGCCTAAACCCAGCAGGAGAAGAGAACTAATAAAGATCAGAGCAGAAATCAATGAAATAGAAACCAAAAGAACAGTAGAACAGATCAACGAAACTAGGAGCTGGTTCTTTGAAAGAATTCACAAGATTGATAAACCCCTGGCCAGACTGATCAAAAAGAAAAGAGAAATGACCCAAATCAACAAAATCATGAATGAAAGAGGAGAGATCACAACCAACACCAAAGAAATACAAACAATTATAAGAACATATTATGAGCAACTCTATGCCAGCAAATTAGATAACCTGGAAGAAATGGGTGCATTCCTAGAGATGTATCAACTACCAAACTGAACCAGGAAGAAATAGAAAACCTGAACAGACCTATAACCACTAAGGAAATTGAAGCAGTCACCAAAAATCTCCCAAGAAACAAAAGCCCAGGGCCAGACGGCTTCCCAGGGGAATTCTATCAGACATTTAAAGAAGAATTAATACCTATTCTCCTGAAACTGTTCCAAAAAATAGAAATGGAAGGAAAACTTCCAAACTCATTTTATGAGGCCACCATTACCTTGATCCCAAAACCAAAGACCCCATCAAAAAGGAGAATTACAGACCAATATCCTTGATGAACATGGATGCAAAAATTCTCACCAAAATACTAGCCAATAGAATCCAACAGTACATATAAAGGATTATTCACCACGACCAAGTGGGATTTATCCCTGGGCTGCAAGGCTGGTTCAACATCCGCAAATCAATCAACACGATACAATACATTAACAAAGGAAAGAACAAGAATCATATGATCCTCTCAATAGATGCAGAAAAAGCATTTGACAAAGTACAGCATCCTTTCTTGATCAAAACTCTTCAGAGTATAGGGATAGAGGGTACATACCTCAATATCATAAAAGCCACCTACGAAAAACCTACAGCAAATATCATTCTCAACGGGGAAAAGCTGAGAGCTTTTCCTAAGGTCAGGAACGCGGCAGGGATGTCCACTCTCACCACTGCTATTCAACATAGTATTAGAAGTCCTAGCCACAGCAATCAGACAACAAAAAGAAATCAAAGGCATCCAAATCGGCAAAGAGGAAGTCAAACTCTCACTCTTTGCAGATGATATGATACTTTATGTGGAAAACCCAAAAGACTCCACCCCAAAACTGCTAGAACTCATACAGGAATTCAGTAAAGTAGCAGGTTATAAAATCAATGCACAGAAATCAGTGGCATTCCTATACACCAACAACAAGACAGAAGAGATACAAATCAAGGAGTCCATCCCATTCACAATTGCACCCAAAACCATAAGATACCTAGGAATAAATTTAACCAAAGAGGCAAAGGATCTGTACTCAGAAAACTATAAAATACTCAGGAAAGAAATTGAAGAAGACACAATGAAATGGAAAAACGTTCCATGCTCATGGATTGGAAGAACCAACATTGTGAAGATGTCAATGCTACCTAGAGCAATCTACACATTCAATGCAATCCCCATCAAAATACCATCCACTTTTTTCAAAGAAATGGAACAAACAATCCTAAAATTTGTATGGAAACAGAAGAGACCCCGAATAGCCAGAGGAATATTGAAAAAGAAAAGCAAAGCTGGCGGCATCACAATTCCGGACTTCCAGCTCTATTACAAAGCTGTCATCATCAAGATAGTATGGTGCTGGCACAAACACAGACACATAGATCAATGGAACAGAATCGAGAGCCCAGAAATGGACCCTCAACTGTATGGTCAACTAATCTTTGACAAAGCAGGAAAGAATGTCCAGTGGAAAAAAGACAGTCTCTTCAACAAATGGTGTTGGGAAAATTGGACAGCCACATGCAGAAGAATGAAACTGGACCATTTCCTTACACCACACACAAAAATAGACTCCAAATGGTTGAAAGACCTAAACGTGAGACAGGAGTCCATCAAAATCCTAAAGGAGAACACAGGGAGCAACCTCTTCGACCTCAGCCGCAGCAACTTCTTCCTAGAAACATCATCAAAGGCAGAGGAAGCCAGGGCAAAAATGAACTATTGGGATTTCATCAAGATAAAAAGCTTTTGCACAGCAAAAGAAACAGTCCACAAAACCAAAAGACAACCGACAGAATGGGAGAAAATATTTGCAAATGACATATCAGATAAAGGGCTAGTATCCAAAATCTATAAAGAACTTATCAAACTCAACACCCAAAGAACAAATAATCCAATCAAGAAATGGGCAGAAGACATGAACAGACATTTGTCCAAAGAAGACATCCAAATGGCCAACAGGCACATGAAAAAGTGTTCAACATCGCTCGGCATCAGGGAAATCCAAATCAAAACCTCAATGAGATACCACCTCACACCCGTCAGAATGGCTAAAATTAACAAGTCAGGGAACGACAGATGTTGACGGGGATGTGGAGAAAGGGGAACCCTCCTACACTGTTGGTGGGAATGCAAGCTGGTGTAACCCCTCTGGAAAACAGTATGGAGGTTCCTCAAACAGTTGAAATTAGAGCTACCATTCGATCCAGCAATTACACTACTGGGTATTTACCCCAACGATACAAATGTAGGGACCCGAAGGGGTACGTGCACCCCAATGTTTATAGCAGCAATGTCCACAATAGCCAAACTGTGGATAGAGCCAAGATGTCCATCGACAAATGAATGGATAAAGAAGATGTGGTATATATACACAATGGAATATTATGCAGCCATCAAAAGGAATGAGATCTTGCCATTTGCAACGACATGGATGGAACTGGAGGGTGTTATGCTGAGTGAAATAAGTCAATCAGAGAAAGACATGTATCATATGACCTCACTGATATGAGGAATTCTTAATCTCAGGAACAAACTGAGGGTTGCTGGAGTGGTCGGGGGTGGGAGGGATGGGGTGGCTGGGTGATGGACATTGGGGAAGATATGTGCTACGGTGAGCGCTGTGAATTGTGTAAAACTGTTGAATCACAGATCTGTACTTCTGAAACAAATAACGCAACATATTTTAAGAAAAAAGAAAAAGAAGAAGATAGCAGGAAAGGAAGAATGAAGGGGAGTAAGTCAGAGGGGGAGACGAACCAGGAGAGATGATGGACTCTGAAAAACAAACTGAGGTTTCTCGAGGGAAGGAGGGTGGGGGGATGGGTTAGCCTGGTGATGGGTATTGAGGAGGGCACATTCTGCATGGAGCACTGGGTGTTATGAACAAACAATGAATCATGGAACAGTACACCAAAACAAATTATGTAATATATGGTGATTGACATAACAATAAAAAATTTAAAAAAAAAAGAAAAGAAAAAACTGGAAAAAGCACTAACACATGGAGGCTAAGCAACATGGTACTGAAGAACCAAAGGGTCAGCAGAGAAATCAAAGAGGAAATAAAAATACCTTGAGACAAATGAAAATGAAAAAACCACAGTCCAAAATCTTTGGTACACAGTAAAAGCAGTTGTAAGAAGGAAATTTATAGCAATACAGCCTATTGTTAAATAAACATTCTAACATTACACCTAAAGGAAATAGAAAAAGAACAAACAATCCCAAAGCTAGTAGAAGGAAAAAAACACTAAAGATCAGAGTGAAAGTGAATGAAATTGAGACTTAAAGAGCAATAGAAAAGATCAATGAAACCAAAATTGATTCTTTGAAAAGGTAAAGTTAATAAACCCTTAGCCAGACTCATCAAGAAAAGAGAGGACTCAAACAAAATAAAAACTGAAAGAAAAGTAACTACCAACACCACAGATATGTAGAGGATTATAAGAGACTACTTGATTATATGCCACCAAGCTGGACAGTCTAGAAGAAATAGATAAGTTCCTAGAAACATATCATCTCCCAAAACTGTATGAAGAAGAAATAAAAAGCTAAACCAGTATCACTAGTGGCAAGATCGAATCAGTAATCAAAACACTCCCAACAAATAGAAGTCCAGGTGAATTCTACCAAACATTTAAAGAACAGTTAGTACCTATTCTTCTCAGACTATTCCAAAAAATGGAAGAGGAAAAAAAGCTTCCAAATAAACTCCCTGAGGCCAGAATTTCCTTGATACCAAATGCAGACAAAAACACTTTACAAAAAAAGAAAGAAAGGAAAAGAAAAGAAAGAAGAAAAGAAAAGAAAAGAAAGAAAAAGAAAACTATGGATCAGTGTACCTGATGAATATAGATACAAAAATCGTTAACACAATATCAGCAAAACACATTCAACAATGAATTAAAAGGGTCACTCACCATGATCAAGTGGGATTTACTCCATGGATGCAAGGATGGTTCAATAAACGCAAAGTGATATATCACATTAACAAAACGAAGGATAAAAATCCTGATCATCTCAATAGATGCAGAAAAAAACATCTGACAAAATCACCATCTGTTCATGATAAAACTCTCAACCAAATGGGTTTAGAGGGCATGTACTTCAACACAATATGGGCCATAAATAAACGCACAGGTAACATTAATGCACAGTGAAAAGCTGAGGGCTGTTCCCCTAAGGTTACAAATAAGCAAGGATGTCCACTCTCACTGCTGTTACTCAACATAGTATCAGAAGTCCTAGCCACAGCAACCAGAGAAGTAAAAAAAATAAATAAAAGGCATTCAAATTGGTAAGGAATAAGTAAAAACCTCACTCTTTGCAGCTGATATGATACTATATGTAGAAAACTATAAAGACTTCAGAAAAAATATTTTAGAATAAATGAATTCAATAAAGTTTCAAGGTACAGAATAAAAGACAGATATCTGTTGTTTTTATAATGAAGTAACAGAAAGAGAAATTAAGTGAACAATTCCTCTTACAACTGCATGAAAAGGAATAAAATACCCAGGAATAAACTTAACCAAGGAGGTAAAAGACCTGTACTCTGAAAATTATAAAACACTTATAAAAGAAATCGAGGATGCACAAACAAATGGCAAGATATACCTTGCTCAAGGATTGGAAGAGTTAATATTGGTAAAATGTCTACACTACCCAAAGCAATCTACGGATTCAACACAATCTCTATCAAAATACCAATAGAATTTTTCACAAAACTAAAACAAATAATCCTAAAATTTGTATGGAACTGCAAAGACCCCAAATAGCCAAAGAAATCTTGAGAAAGAAGAATAAAGCTGGCGGTATCTCAATCCCAGATTTGAAGATATACTACAAAGCTGCAGTAATTAAAATAGTATAGTATCAGCACAAAAATAGACACATAGATTAAAGAAGTAGAATAAAAAGCCCAGAAATAAACTCATGCTAATATGGTCTTAATCTATTGCAAAGGAGGCAAGAATTTACGATGGGAAAAGACTGTTCAAGAAATGGTGTTGGGAAAACTGAACAGCTACATGCAAAAGAATGAAACTGGACCACTTCCTTACACCATACACAAAAATAATCTCAAAATGGATTAAAGACCTAAATGTCAAGACCTGAACCATAAAACTCTTAGAAGAAAACATAGACAATAATTTCTTTTACATCAGCCTTAGCAACATTTTTCTAGATATGTGTCCTAAGGCAAGGGAAAAAAAAGCAAAAATAAACTATTGGGATGACACCAAAATAAAAAGGTGTTGCACAATGAAGGAAACCATCAACAAAACGAAAGGCAACCTAGTGAATGGGAGAGATGTTTGCAAATGACGTATCTGGTAAGGGGTTAATACCCAAGCTACATAAAGAGCTCATACAACTCAACAAGAAATTTAAAAAAATAATCTGATAGAAAAATGTACAGAAGACCGGAATAGACATTTTTCCAAAGAATACATACAGATGGCCAGACACATAACAACAGACACATTAAAAGATGTTCAATATCATCAGGGAAATGCAAATCAAAACCACAATCAGATATTACCTTACACTTGTCAGAATGGTTAGTATCAGAAAGATGAGAAATAACAAGTGTTGACAAGGATGTGGAGAAAAGGAAACTCACACACACTGTTGGTGGGAACAAAAATTGGTGAAACCACCGTGGAGGACAGTATAGAGTTTCTTTAAAAAATTAAAAATAGTGGGGTGCCTGGGTGACTCAGTTGGTTAGGCATCTGCCTTCAGCTCGGGTCATGATCCCAGGATCCTGGGATCGAGCCCATGTCAGGCTCCCTGCTCAGTGGGGAGCCTGTTTCTCCCTCTCCCCCTGCTCATGCTCTCTCTCTCTCGCTCGCTCTCTCTCTCAAATGAACAAAATCTTAAAAAAATAATGGAAATAATTCTAATACTGTGTTATTTATCCAAAGAAAACAAAAACACTAATTCTAAGAGACATATGCACCCCTATGTTTGCTGCAGCAATATTTACAATAGCCAAGATATGGAAGCAACCTTAGGTGTCTACTGATAGATGAATGGATAAAGAAGCATATATACATATATACATGTATACACACACACACACACACAGAGGCATATAACTCCGCCATAAAAAAGAATTTGGTCTTGCCATTCACAACAACATGGATGAACCTACAGGGTAGTATGCTAAGTGAAATAAGTTAGAGAAAGATAAATACTATATGATTTCACGTATATGTGGAATGGAATCTAAAAAACAAGACAAAAAAGCAGAAACAGATCCATAAATACAGAGAAGAAACTGATGGTTCCCAGAAGGGAGGGGTCAAGGGTGGGCAAAATAGGTAATGGGGAGTGGGAGGTACAGGCTTTCAGTTATGGAATGTATAAGTCATGGGGATGAAAGATACAACATAGGGAATATAGTCAATGGTATTGTAATAGCACTGCATGGTGACAGAAGGTAGTTAAACTTGTAGTGAACAAAACATAATGTATAGAGTTGTCCAATCACTATGTTCTACACCCGAAACTACGTAACATGTGTGTCAACTATAGTTCAGTAAAATAAAGAGAAATTAAGAAAAATCCCATATAAAAAAGCATCAAAAAGAATAAAATAATTGGAAATTATTTATCCAAGGAGGTGAAAGATCTATACACTAAAAACCATAAGCATTAATAAAAGAAGTTGAAGAAGACAGAAATAAATGGAAAGATATTCCATGTTCATAGATTGGAAAAATTAATATTAAAATGTCCATACTACTCAAAGTGATCTACAGATTCAGTGAAATTCTGTCAAAATTCCAATGGTATTTTTCATAGAAATAGAAAAAAGAATTCTAAGATTGGTATGGAATCACAAAAGATTCCAAAATAACCAAAGCAACATTGAGAAAGAAGAACAAAGCTATAGGCATCACGCATCCAACTTCAAACTATGTTACAAAACCATAATAATGAAAATAGTATACTATAGGCATAAAAATAGACACATAGATCAGGATAGGCCCTAGGATAGGGCCAAAATGGGACAGCCACGTGCAAACAAATGAAACTGCACCCCCACATTATATCATATGCAAAAATCAACTCAAAGTGGATTAAAAACTTGAATGGAAGACCTAAAAGTGCAAAGCATCTATAAGAAAACATTGGGAGAAGGCTTCTAATACTGGTCTTCACAATGATATTTTTTGAACTTGACACAAAGGCAACAAAAGCAAAAATAAATGGAACGACTTCAAACTAAAAAGTTTCTCCTAAGAAAGAAAACCATCAAGAAAATGAAAAGACAACCTATGGAATGGGAGAAAATATTTGCAAACCACATATTCAATAAAGGGATAAGATCCAAAACGTAAAAAGAAATTTTGTAACTCAAAAGCAAATAAGAAAACCAAATCATCCAATTTAAAAATGGGCAAAGGACTAGACATTTTTTCCAAAGATGACATAGAAATTGCCAACATGGAAAGATGCTCAACATCACTAATTATCAGGGAAATGCGAATCAAAACCAAAATGAAATATCACTGCACACCTGTTAGAATGGCTGTTAGCCCCCAAAAGACAAGAGATAGCAAGTGCTGGTGAGGATGTAGAAAAAAGGGAACCCTTGTGCACTGTTGGTAGGAATATAAACTGGTACAGCCACTATGCAAAACAGCATGGAGGTTCACCAAGATATTAAAAATAGAACTACCATATGATTTAGAAATCCCATTTCTTAAAGGGAAACCATTTTCTTTAAGAGATATTTGTACTCCCAATTTAACTGCAGCATTATTCACAGTAGCCAATGTATGGAAACAATGTAAGTGTCCATCGAGGGATAAAGAGCTCAAGGAAATGTGGCATATATACACAATGGAATATTTTTCAGTCTTTTCAAAGAAGGAAATGCTATCTTCTGCAACAGCATGGATGAACGTGGAGGGTATTATGTTAAGTGAAATAAACCAGACAAAGACAAATACTGCCTGCCTGGTATTACTTATATGTGAAACATTAAAAAACAAAACAAAACAAAACAAAAACAAAAACAAAAAGTCAAACTTACAGAAACAGACAGTAGGAAAATGACTGCCATCATCTGGGGGGTGGAGAAAATAGGGACAAACTTTCAGTTTATAATGAATAAGTTCTGAGATCTAAAGATCAATATGCTGATTACAGTTGATAACACTGTGTTTTATAATTGCAATTTGCTAAGAGTGTAGAACTTAAATGTTCTCACCAAAACAAAACAGAAACCAAAAAAAAAAAAAAATTAGAGTAAAAGTGTGAGGTGATGGATGTGTTGATTAACACGACTGGGGGCATCTTTTCACAATGTATACATATAGCCAAAAAACCAATGTACACTTGAAATGTCTTAAATTTTGTCAAATCTCAATAAACCTGGAGAAATTAGCATAACATATCACTAAGTAACCAAGGGGTAAAGAAAAAATCATGAAAAAAAGTAAAAAAAAAATATTCTGAAATGAATGAAAATGAAAACACAACATACCAAAACTTATACCATGCAGTTAAAACAGTCCTGAGGTGGAAATTAATGCTTGTAAGTGCCCTTTTTAAAAAGATCTCTAATAAATAACCATCCTCCATAAGAAACCATGAAAAAGAAAAGTAAAATAAACTTCAAATAAAGACAGGTAGGGGAAAAATCAAGATCAGAATAGAAATAAATGTAATAGGGGCACCTGGGTGGCTCAGTCATTAAGCGTCTGCCTTCGGCTCAGGTCATGGTCCCAGGGTCCTGGGATCGAGTCCCGCATCAGGCTCCCTGCTTCTCCTTCTCCCACTCCCCCTGCTTGTGTTCCCTCTCTGTCTCTCTCTCTCTGTCAAATAAATAATAAAATCTTAAAAAAAAAGAGAAATAAATGTAATAGAGAATAGGAAAAAACAATGGAGAAAAATCAGTGGAGCCAAAAGTTGTTTTTTTCCAAAATGACAACAAAAATGAAAAACTTTTAGTTAGACTAACCAAAATAAAAAGAAACTTCAAATCACTAAAATCAGGAACGCAGTAGAGGATGTCACCTTACAGAAATAAAAAGGAATTTAAAAGAATACTACAAACAATTGTATGCCAACAATTTAACTAGTATAGATGAAATGGACAAATTTCAAGAAAGACAAAAACTAGCCAAACTAACTTTTTTAAAAATGGAAAATCTCAATAGATCTGTACAAGTACAAATACTGAATTAGTAATAAAAGATTTTCCCACAATAAAAAGTGCAGAACCTGATGGCTATATTGATGAACTCCACCAAAGTTTTAAAAAAGAGAAAACACCAATACTTCAAAAAAATCTTTCAAAACACATAAGGGCATATAACACTTCCCAATTCATTCTGAAGTCAGTATTACCTTGACTTCAAAACTAGACAAAGACATTGCAAGCCAGGAAAAGAACAGACCAATATATCTTATGGTTTAATGAAATATCCTCAAAAAATATTACAAGCAAACTGAGTCTAGCACACATACAGAAAGAATTATACACCACGACCAAGTGGGATTTATCCCATGAAAGCAAAGCTGTTTAACAAATGAAAATCAATAAATATAATACATGATATTAGCACAATAAAGTATAGAAACTGCATTCAACTCAATAGAGAGGATATTTCATAATCATAAATACTCAATAAACTAGGAAATGAAAAGAATGCTCCCCAACTTGATAAAGACCATCTATGAAAAAAAACCACAGCTAACATCACACTTCATGGTCAAAAACTGAATTATTTCAACCATCCTTTTCTTGGGGTTGTGCTACTGTCCAATGAGCATGTAAAAAACAAAAAACAAAAACAAAAAAACCCAAACAAACCACACCTGATTTCCCCCAAGACTAGAACAAGACAAGAAGGTCTCTCTCACCACCTCTATTCGACATTGTACTGTAAGTTCTAGCCAGGACAATTAGGCAAGAAAAAGAAAAAGCATCCAGATTGGGAAGAAAGCTGTAATATAGAAGATCCTAAGGAATTCATAAAAACCCTATTAACCTAACAAATGTAAAGTTATAGGATATAAGATCAATATACAAAAAATCAAACACATTTTTATATGCTATTTATAAATAATCCAAAAATGAAATAAAAAATAATTTAATTTACAATATTAGAAAGAATAAAATAATTGGCAAGAAATTTAACAAAATAAGTCTTATACACTGTAAACAATAAAACATTATGGGAAAAAAATTAAAGAAGACCTAAAAAAAATCAAAAGAAACCCTAGAAGATTTAGTACTATTAAGATGGCAATACTCCTGATTTCCAGCCAAAATAATCTTGAAAAAAAACAAAGTTGGATGATGCATATTTCCTGATTTCCAAACTTAATACAAAGCTATGTTAATCAAGATAGTGTGGTACTGGCATAAAGGTAGTCAGATCCATGGAATAGAATTGTGAGTCCAGAAATAAAGTTATACATTAGTGGACAATTGAATTTTGACAACAGTGCCAAGACAATTCAATGGGAAAAGGATAATCTTTGTAACAACTGAATATCTGCATTCAAAATAATGATTTAGAACCATAACCTTACACCACATATAAAAATTAATTAAAAATATCCAAGATTTAAGTCTAAGAGCTAAAACTAGAAAACTCCTAAAAGAAACATGGAAGTATATAATTGTGACTTCTGATTATGCAATTTCTTATATATGGCAGCAAAAGTGCTAGTGACTAGATAAACTGGATCGTAATAGGTTAAAAACTTGTGTGCTTCAATTGAAAACATCCAAAAAGTGAAAAGAAACCCAACAAATGGGAAAAATAATTACAAATCATATATGTGGTAAGGGTTTTATTTCATAATAAAGAACACTTACAACTCAATAATAAAAAGACAACCCAGGGTGCCTGAGTGGCTCAGTCAGTTAAGCATCCGACTCTAGACTCTAGATTTCAGCTCAGTTCATGATCTCAGGCTTGTGATGTCAAGCCCAGCATCAGGCTCCATGCTGGGTGTGGAGCCTGCTTAAGATTCTCTCTCTCCCGCTGCTCCTGCCCCTCTTCCCCTCCCCCCCAACTCTCTCTCTCAAAAAAAAAGGGAGACAACTCAATTTTTTAAATGGGCAGAAGATGACAACAGTCATTTCTCCAAAGAAGTTATACAAATGGCAACTACGTGGAAAGATGCTTAACATCATTAGACATTAAAGAAATGCAAATCAAAACCACAGTGAGATAACACTTCATACCCATGAGAATGGCTATAATAAAAAAGACAGGCCAAAGCAGGTGTAGTGAAGATGTAGAGAAATTGGATTCGTCACACAGTGCTGGTGGGAACATAAAATTGTACAGCTACCCTGGAAAACTATTTGTTAGTTCTACCAAAAAAAAGTTAAGCATAAAGTTAGTAAATGAGCCAGCAATTCCTCTCTCAGGTATATATGCCCTCAAGAACAGAAAACACATATTCACACAAAACTTGGTACACAGATGCTCACAGCAGCATTTTTCATAATAGCACAAGATGGAAACAACTCAAATATCCATCTACTCATAAATTAAACAAAATGTGATCTATCCATAAAATTAATGAAGTACTGATACATGGTACAACATAAATGGACTTTGAAAACATTATGCAGAGTGAAAGACACCAGAAATAAAGGTTATAGATTATACATATTATATAATTCCACTGATATGAAATGTCCAGAACAGGCTAATCTATAGACACAGTAGATTATTTGTTTCTCAGGACTAGGGGCAGGGAGAAGGGGGAGTGACTACTAACAGATACAGTTTTCACGTGATGAAAATGTTCTGGAATTATGTAGTGGTGATGGGGAGAGTTATACAACTGGGAATAGACTAAAAACCAATGAATCATATACTTTAAATTGGTGATTTAATGGTGTGTGAATTATATCTCAATAAAGTTGTTACAAAAATTACATTTGTTTATAGTTCCCTATGTTATTTTTGTAACATTTTATAAAGGGTTCATGAACTGAGTGGTTCTGCTATAACCACACCCTTCCATTTCCATCTATTTGTCAGCAAGTTTTCTTAGCACTTAATTCTATCAAAATGAGAAACAGTTTGATACTGAACCCAGATGTGCTTTAGCAATAGTATTTCTCCATGGATAAAGAATAAAGAATAATCTCACTTGTAACATTAAGAGATGCATTTCTAGTAAAATTTTGTCTTTTTATTGGTTAATTAAACTATTTTAATAAGTTTTTACTTAGTATATCCCTGATGAACATGGACGGAAAAATTCTCAATAAAATACAAACCAAATCCAATAATACATTATAAAAATCATCCACCATAATCAAGTGGGATTTATTCCTGCATTGCAAGGGTGGTTCAATATTCAAAAATAAATCAATGTGATACATCGTATTAGTAAAAGAAAGGATAAGAACCATATGATCATTTCACTAGATGTAGAAAAGGCATTTGACAAAGTACCACATCTATTCATGATAAAAACCCTCAACAAAGTAGGGATAGAGGGAATATACCTCAACATAATAAAGGCCATCTATGAAAAACCCACAGCTGATATCCTCAATGGGGAAAAATAGAGTTTTTTCTCTATGGTCAGGAACAACACAGTGGTGTCCACTTTCACCAGTGTTATTTAACACATTACTGGAAGTCCTAGCCACAGCAACTGGACAACAAAAGGAAATAAAAGGCATCCAAATCAGCAAAGAGGAAGTTGGAATTTCACTACTTGCAGATGACATGATATTATATGAGAAAATCTGAAAGGCTCTACCAAAAAAACTGCTAGAACTGATAAACAAACTCAGTAAAGTCACAGGATACAAAATCAACGTACAGAAATCTGTTGCATTTCTATGCACTAATAATGAAGCAGTAGAAAGAGAAATCAAGGAATCAATCCCATTTACAATTGCATCAAAAATATAAGATACCTAGTAATAAAACTAACCAAAGAAGTGAAAGACCCATGCTCTGAAAACTATAAAACACTGATGAAAGAAATTGAAGACTGCACAAAGAAATGGAAAAACATTCCAAGCTCATGGATTGGAAGAACAAATATTGTTAAAATGTCTATACTATCCAAAGCAATCTACACATTTAAATACAATCCTTATCAAAATACTAACAGCATTTTTCACAGAGCTAGAAAAAACAATCCTAAAATTTGTATGGAACCACAAAAGACCCTGAGTGGCCAAAGGCAAAGTTGAAAAAGAAAAGTAAAGCTGGAGGCATAATTTTGGACTTCAAGTTATATTACAAAGGTGTAGTGATCAAAACAGCATGATACTGGCACAAAAATAGACACATAGAGCAACAGAACAGAAAACCCAGAAATGGACCCACAACTATATGTCAACTAATCTTCAACAAGGCAGGAAAGAATATCCAATGGCAAAAAGACAGTCTCTTCAGCACAAATGGTGTTGGGAAAATTGGATATCAACATGCAAAAGAATGAAACTGGACCACTTTGTTACACCATACACAAAAATAGATTCAAAATGGCTTAAAAACCTAAATGTAGGGGGGCGGAGCAAGATGGCGGAGGAGTAGGAGACCTGGATTTCGTCTGGTCTCAGGAATTCAGCTGAATAGGGATCAAACCATTCTGAACACCTACGAACTCAACAGGAGACCGAAGAAGAGAGTAGCAACAACTCTCTGAACAGAGAAGCGACCACTTTCTGGAAGGTAGGACGTGCGGAGAAGTGAATCCAAGGTGATATTCGGGAGGATAGAAGGCGAGGAGGGGGCCTCCGTCGGCCGCTTCTGGCAAGTGATAGAGCCGTGGAGCACAAAATCGGAACTTTTAGAAGTCGGCTCTGCTGAACGACGTCGCTCCAGTGGCTAAGCGGGGGTGGAACCCTTGCGGGACAGTGTGGTCTCAGGACCCTCGGGGTCACAGAAAGACCAGGGGTGCCTGAGTGCAGCAGAGCTCCCAGGTATCAGAGCGGGGAAGCCGGCTGCAGAGACGGAGCCGAGGCATGGGCTCTCAGCTCGGGGTGGCCATAAACCGTGATCTGCGGCCCAGTCGGGCCACTGCTCCTCCAGCAGGGACCCAACAACTGGCAGATCCAGGGAGACTCCCCTTCCTCCCCCTGGGGATGAGCAGGGATCTGCTGGGTTTGGAGACTCCACACGGGGTCGGGTGCCAGAGATACAAATGCTCGGTCACAGGCCGGGTGAGCACAGAGTGTGGTCAGAGACCGGGGACACGGGAGTGACTGCTTTTCTCTGGGGGAGCACTGAGGAGCGGGGCCCCGAGTTCTCAGCTCCTCTGAGTGGAGATTGGGAGGCCACCATTTTCGCCCTGGTCCTCCAAAGCTGTACCAGAGCCTGCAGGGAATAAAAGCTCCTGAGAGCAAACCCGAGCAGCTTCCTTAGCCCGGACTGTCAAGGGTGGGGCAATTCCGCCTCCGGCAAAGACATTTGGGAACCACGACAACAGGTCCCTCCCCCAGAAGATCAGCACGAACAGCCAGCAGGCCAAGACCAAGTTTACCGATCAAGGAGAACGGGAGAACTCCAGCACTAGGGGAATACTGCACATAGAATTCATGGCTTTTTTTTTACCATGATTCATTACTTTTTCAAAGTTAATTTTTTTAATTTTTCTTTTTCTCTTTTTCAACCAACATTTTATCCCTTTTTAAAAAAAATTTTTTTTATTTTTCATTTTTAGAGTCATATTTTATCCCTTCATAGTAGTTATGCTTATTTTTGGCATATATATATGTTCTCTCTTGAAAATTTTGAGATACAGTTTCTTCTAGCAGATCAAAATATACCCTAAATCACTAGTGTATGCCTCTGTTCTAGTCTCCTGCCTGATCACATTCTCTCCCTTTCTTTTTTTTTTAAATATTCGTCTTTCTTTTTTCAAACAACATCTTATCTTATCAATTCCTTTTATAAAATCTTTTATAATTTTCATCTTTACAGTCATCTTCCATCCCTTCATTGTACAACTCTTATTTTGTGCATATATGTGTCTTTCTCCCTTTAAAATTTTAGGAGGCACTTTTTTCTAAGAGACCAAAATACGCCCAAAAGCTTGTGTGTGGCACTGATCTATGCACTGGCCTGATCATATTTGATCATATTTTTTTTCTGTATTGTTCTATTTTTGTTTTTATCTTTTTCTTTTTGTTTTTTCTCCTCTTTCTTTTGTCTTTCTTTCCCTTTCTTTTCCCCTGGTTTCAGGTCTTTTCTGATTTGTATAGAGTATATTTGCTGGGGACGTTGTTAACCTGTTAGCATTTTGTTCTCTCATTCATCTATTCTCCTCTGGACAAAATGACAAGACAAAAAAAATCACCTCAGCACAAAGAACAAGAGGTAGTACTGTCAGCCAGGGACCTACTCAATACGGACATTAGTACGATGTCGGACCTAGATTTCAGAATAATGACTTTAAAGATACTAGCTGGGCTTGAAAAAGGTGTGGAAGTTATTAGAGAAACCCTTTCTGGAGAAATAAAAGGACTAAAATCTAACCAAGTCGAAATCAAAAAGGCTATTAATGAGGTGCAATCAAAAATGGGGGCACTAACTGCTAGGATAAATGAGACAGAAGAGAGAATCAGCGATATAGAAGACCAAATGATGGAAAATAAAGAGGCTGAGAAAGAGAGAGAGAAACAACTACAGGATCACGAAGGCAGAATTCGAGAGATAAGCGATACGATAAGATGAAACAACATTAGAATAATTGGGATCCCAGAAGAAGAAGAAAGAGAGAGAGGGGCAGAAGGTATATTGGAGCAAATAATAGCAGAGAACTTCCCTAATGTGAGGAAGGAAACAGGCATCAAAATCCAGGAGGCACAGTCAAAATCAATAAAAATAGGTCAACACCCCGACATCTAATAGTAAAACTTACGAGTCTCACAGACAAAGAGAAAATCCTGAAAGCAGCTCGGGAGAAGAGATATGTAACCTACAATGGTAGAAATATTAGATTGGCAACAGACCTATCCACAGAGACCTGGCAGGCCAGAAAGGACTGGCATGATATCTTCAGAGCACTAAACGAGAAAAATATGCAGCCAAGAATACTATATCCAGCTAGGCTCTCATTGAAAATTGAAGGAGAGATAAAAAGCTTCCAGGACAAACAAAAACTAAAGGAATTTGCAAACACGAAACCAGCCCTCCAAGAAATATTGAAAGGGGTCCTCTAAGCAAAGAGAGAGCCTAAAAGCAGCAAAGATCAGAAAGGAACACAGAAAAAATACAGTAACAGTCACCTTACAGGCAATACAATGGCACTAAATTCATACCTTTCAATAGTTACCCTGAATGTAAATGGGCTAAATGACCCAATCAAAAGACACAGGCTATCAAATTGGATTAAAAAACAAGACCCATCAATATGCTGTCCGCAAGAGACTCATTTTAGACCCAAAGACACCCCCACATTGAAAGTGAGGGGGTGGAAAACCATTTACCATGCTAATGGACACCAAAAGAAAGCTGGGGTGGCAATCCTTCTATCAGACAAATTAGATTTTAAAAACAAAGACTGTAATAAGAGATAAGGAGGGACACTATATCCTACTTAAAGGGTCTATCCAACAAGAAGACCTAACAATTGTAAATATCTATGCCTCTAACATGGGAGCAGCCAATTATATAAGGCAATTAATAACAAAAGCGAAGAAACACACTGACAACAATACAATAATAGTGGGGGACTTTAACACCCCCCTGACTGAAATGGACAGATCATCTAAGCAAAAGATCAACAAGGAAATAAAGACTTTAAATGACACACTGGACCAAATGGACTTCACAGACATATTCAGAACGTTCCATCCCAAAGCAACAGAATACACATTCTTCTCTAGTGCCCATGGAACATTCTCCAGAATTGATCACATCCTAGGTCACAAATCAGGTCTCAACCAGTACCAAAAGTTTGGGATCATTCCCTGCAAATTTTCAGACCACAATGCTTTGAAACTAGAACTCAATCACAAGAGGAAAGTCAGAAAGAACTCAAATACATGGAGGCTAAAGAGCATCCTACTAAAGAATGAATGGGTCAACCAGGAAATTAAAGAAGAATTTAAAAAATTCATGGAAACCAATGAAAATGAAAACACAACTGTCCAAAATCTTTGGGATACAGCAAAGGCAGTCCTGAGAGGAAAGTATATATCAATACAAGCCTTTCTCAAGAAACAAGAAAGGTCTCAAATACACAACCTAACCCTACACCTAAAGGAGCTGGAGAAAGAACAGCAAATAAAGCCTAAACCCAGCAGGAGAAGAGAAATAATAAAGATCAGAGCAGAAATCAATGAAATAGAAACCAAAAGAACAGTAGAACAGATCAATGAAACTAGGAGCTGTTTCTTTGAAAGAATTAACAAGATTGATAAACCCCTGGCCAGACTTATCAAAAAGAAAAGAGAAATGACCCCAAATCAACAAAATCATGAATGAAAGAGGAGAGATCACAACCAACACTAAAGAAATACAAACAATTATAAGAACATATTATGAGCAACTCTATGCCAGCAAATTAGATAAGCTGGAAGAAGTGGGTACATTGCTAGAGATGTATCAACTACCAAAATTGAACCGGGAAGAAATAGAAAACCTGAACAGACCTATAACCACTAAGGAAATTGAAGCAGTCATCAAAAATCTCCCAACAAACAAAAGCCCAGGGCCAGATGGCTTCCCAGGGGAATTCTATCAGACATTTCAAGAAGAATTAATACCTATTCTCCTGAAACTGTTCCAAAAAATAGAAATGGAAGGAAAACTTCCAAACTCATTTTATCCCCAAACCAGACAAAGACCCCATCAAAAAGGAGAATTACAGACCAATATCCTTGAACATGGATGCAAAAATTCTCACCAAAATACTAGCCAATCGGATCCAACAGTACATTAAAAGGATTATTCACCAAGACCAAGTGGGATTTATCCCTGGACTGCAAGGCTGGTTCAACATCCACAAATCAATCAACATGATACAATACGTTAACAAAAGAAAGAACAAGAATCATATGATCCTCTCAATAGATGCAGAAAAAGCATTTGATAAAGTACAGCATCCTTTCTTGATCAAACTCTTCAGAGTATAGGGATAGAGGGTACATACCTCAATATCATAAAAGCCATCTATGAAAAACCTACAGCGAATAACATTCTCAATGGGGAAAAGCTGAGCTTTCCCCTAAGGTCAGGAATGCGGCAAGGATGTCCACTCTCACCACTGCTATTCAACATAGTAATAGAAGTCCTAGCCACAGCAATCAGACAACAAAAAGAAATCAAAGGCATCCAAATCGGCAAAGAGGAAGTCAAACTCTCACTCTTTGCAGATGATATGATACTTTATGTGGAAAACCCAAAAGACTCCACCCCAAAACTGCTAGAACTCATACAGGAATTCAGTCAAGTAGCAGGTTATAAAATCAATGCACAGAAATCAGTGGCATTCCTATACACCAACAACAAGACAGAAGAGAGACAAATCAAGGAGTCGATCCCATTCACAATTGCACCCAAAACCATAAGATACCTAGGAATAAATTTAACCAAAGAGGCAAAGGATCTGTACTCAGAAAACTATAAAATACTCATGAAAGAAATTGAAGAAGACACAAAGAAATGGAAAAACGTTCCATGCTCATGGATTGGAAGAACAAACATTGTGAAGATGTCAATGCTACCTAGAGCAATCTACACATTCAATGCAATCGCCATCAAAATACCATCCACTTTTTTCAAAGAAATGGAACAAATAATCCTAAAATTTGTATGGAAACAGAAGAGACCCCGAATAGCCCGAGCAATGTTGAAAAAGAAAAGCAAAGCTGGCGGCATCACAATTCCGGACTTCCAGCTCTATTACAAAGCTGTCATCATCAAGACAGTATGGTACTGGCACAAAAACAGACACATAGATCAATAGAACAGAATCGAGAGCCCAGAAATGGACCCTCTACTCTATGGTCAACTAATCTTTGACAAAACAGGAAAGAATGTCCAATGGAAAAAAGACAGTCTCTTCAACAAATGGTGTTGGGAAAATTGGACAGCCACATGCAGAAGAATGAAACTGGACCATTTCCTTACACCACACACAAAAATAGACTCCAAATGGTTGAAAGACCTAAACGTGAGACAGGAGTCCATCAGAATCCTAAAGGAGAACACAGGGAGCAACCTCTTCGACCTCAGCCACAGCAACTTCTTCCTAGAAACATCGCCAAAGGCAAGGGAAGCAAGGGCAAAAATGAACTATTGGGATTTCATCAAGATAAAAAGCTTTTGCACAGCAAAAGACACAGTCCACAAAACCAAAAGACAACCAATAGAATGGGAGAAAATATTTGCAAATGACATATCAGATAAAGGGCTAGTATCCAAAATCTATAAAGAACTTATCAAACTCAACACCCAAAAAACAAATCATCCAATTAAGAAATGGGCAGAAGACATGAACAGACATTTGTCCAAAGAAGACATCCAAATGGCCAACAGACACATGAAAAAGTGCTCAACATCGCTCGGCATCAGGGAAATCCAAATCAAAACCTCAATGAGATACCACCTCACACCAGTCAGAATGGCTAAAATTAACAAGTCAGGAAACGACAGATGTTGGTGGGGATGTGGAGAAAGGAGAACCCTCCTACACTGTTGGTGGGAATGCAAGCTGGTGCAACCACTCTGGAAAACAGAATGGAGGTTCCTCAAACAGGTGAAAATAGAGCTACCCTACGATCCAGCAAGTGCACTACTGGATATTTACCCCAAAGATACAAATGTAGGGATCCGAAGGGGTACATGCACCCCGTTGTTTATAGCAGCAATGTCCACAATAGCCAAACTGTGGAAAGAGCCAAGATGTCCATCGACAGATGAATGGATAAAGAAGATGTGGTGTATATACACAATGGAATGGTATGCAGCCATCAAAAGGAATGAGATCTTGCCATTTGTAACGACGTGGATAGAACTGGAGGGTGTTATGCTGAGTGAAATAAATCAATCAGAGAAAGACATGTATCATATGACCTCACTGATAGGAGGAATTCTTAATCTCGGGAAACAAACTGAGGGTTGCTGGAGTGGTGGGGGGTGGGAGGCATGGGGTGGCTGGGTGATAGACATCGGGGAGGGTATGTGCTATGGTGAGTGCTGTGAATTGTGCAAGACTGTTGAATCACAGATCTGTACTTCTGAAACAAATAATGCAACATATGTTAAGAAAAAAGAAAAAGAAGAAGATAGCAGGAGGGGAAGAATGAGGGGAGTAAATCGGACGGGGAGACGAACCATGAGAGATGATGCACTCTGAAAAACGAACTGAGGTTTCTAGAGGGGAGGAGGTTGGGGGGATGGATTAGTCTCGTGATGGGTATTAAAGAGGGCAAATTCTGCGTGGAGCAGTGGGTGTTATGCACAAACAATTAATCATGGAACACTACATCAAGAACTAATGATGTAATGTATGGTGATTAACATAACAATAAAAAAATAAAAAAACAAAGCAAAACCTAAATGTAGACTTGAAACCATAAAAATTCTAGAGAACACAGGCAGTAACCTCTTTTGACATCAGCTATAGCAACATTTTACTAGATATGTTTCCTGAGGCAAGGGAAACAAAAACAAAAATAAACTATTTTATCCAAATAAAAAGCTTCTGCACAGTGAAGGAAACAATCCACAAAACTAAAAGGCAACCTACAGAATGGGAGAAGATATTTTCAAATGACATATTTGATAAAGGGTTAGTTTGCAAAATATATAAAGTACTTGTAAAACTCAACACCCCAAAAATGAATAATCCAATTAAAAAATGGTAGAAGACATGAATAGATATTTTTTCAAGGAAGACATACAGATGACCAACAGACACATGAAAAGATGCTCAACATCACTGATCATCAGGGAAATGCAAATCAGAACTACAATAAGATATCACCTCATACCTGTCAGAATGGTGAAAATCAACAACACAAGAAACAACAGGTGTTGGCAAGGAAGTAGAGAAAGGAGAACCCTCTACACTGTTGGTGGGAATGCAAGCTGGTGCAGCCACTCTGGAAAACAGTATGGAGGTTCCTCAAAAAGTTAAAAATAGAACTACCCTAAGATCCAGCAATTGCACTACTAGGTATTGACCCAAAGAATACAAAAATACTGATTCAAAGAGGCACATGCACCCTGATGTTTGTAGCAGCATTATCTACAATTGCCAACCTACGGAAACCAGCCCAAGTGCCCACTTACTGATGAATGGATAAAGATGTGGTACACACACACACACACACACACACACACACACACAATGGAATATTACTCAGCCATAAAAAAATGAAATCTTGCCATTTGCAAGGACATGGATGGAGTTAGCATAATCCTAAGTGAAATAAGTCAGAGAAAGACAAATACTGTATGATTTCACTCATATGTGGAATTTAAGAAAAAAACCAAACAAGCAAAGAAGCAAAGGGGAAAAAAAAGAAGGAGGCAAACCAAGAATTAACTATAGGGCGCCTGGGTGGCCCAGTTGATCATCGGGCTCCCTGCTCTGCAGGGAGTCTGCTTCTCCCTCTGACCCTACCCCCTCTCCTGCGCATGCTCTCTCTCTCTCTCTCTCATATAAATAAATTTAAAAAAATCTTAAAAAAAAAAAAGAATTAACTATAGAGAACAAACTAATGGTTACCAGAGGGGAGGTGGGTGGTGGAATGGGGGATTAAGGAGCATACTTGCTGTGATGAGCACTGTTTGTTGAATCACTATATTGTACACCTGAAACTAATACTACTGTGTATGTTAACTGGAATTTAAATAAAAACCTAAAAAAATAATATATTAAGTAAAATCATTTCATTTTTAATAAAAATAACTGTAATGAGGATGGTGATGGTTTAGTGCTTTTGTGACAAAAGCCCAGAGTATGAAAATGGTCCCTAGCAGGCAGTACTGAAAGCATCTGGTATACCTGGAGAAGAAACCATTGTAGTAGGATGATGATGAGCTTGGGCTCTGAGACAAATGGCCTGGGCTCTAATCACAGCTTTGCTGTTCTAAGGTGTGACCTTGGGCAGGTGGTTCCATCTTTCTTTCTTGATCTCCTCACCTTTAAAATGACATGATTTATAGCACTTCTCTCAGAGTTGTTGTGAGGTTTAAGTGAGTTCTTATTTGTAAATCCTTTAGAAGAGTGCTGGACACATAGAAACTGCTTTAGATGTGTTAGCAGTTGGGGTGTACGGTCCTGAACCTCCAGGGCATTGCAGACTCATGGTAATCTTGTCAGTTATCTAGAACATTCTGTTCTATCAAAGCAACAGCATCTTTGAAACAAAAATAACAAAAATAACAAAATTGGATTTGGAAGTTTCAGAAAAAGATACAACAATAAAGAATCAGAATTTGCTTTTAAAAAATAAACATCTCTTTTTCTTCTATCTCCACCTGAAAACCAAACATTTTGTGACCTGTAAAGTCACATTGGATGCATATGCATCCAAAATGGTTTTAATTCTGCTCAAAGTTAAAGTGCTAAGAATGTGTCCACAGCCACATGGTCCAAAACCATGGTACTCTCGCAATTTCAGTATGGAATATGTCAAGGAGGGAGACTCTCCAAGATTATGGATTCCTGTGGAATATTAATGTACAAAATGGAGAAAAAGTAATACATCATAATTCATTTCAGGAAGCAAACTGTATTCCTAAGGAAGAAATGCTTGGAGAAGTTGTTTTGGGGGCAGGGAGTATATTATAAAATGAACAGTCAAGCTACAGATGGGAGTGTAAACTGCGTCCTAAGGAAGAGGCTGTCCAGCTGCTGGAACTCTTAGTTTCTGTTTGCCCAAAGTTTGGGGGAGAAACTCGGTCAGATCTAAACTATCCTGCACAGTAAAGGGGAAGGTGATGGAGTTGGAGGTGGGGGTAGAGAAACTCAGGGAAGGTAGAGAGAGAAGTCAGAGGGGCTTGATGCAGTACTATGAACCAGAAAGAAAAGTGAAAAATAAGAGAAGCAAAACACATTGTTATGAAAGAAAAAAGGCAAGACAGGAAGCAAAGACTAAAATCTAAGTAACCGAATGGCCAAATAGAAAAACCTGCAGAAACGAAACATTAAAAGAGATTTATAATTTTCTTTCTGGGTCATAGGATATCAACTCCTACTAGTCTGCACTACAGAATCATTTTTTTTTTTTTTTAGATTTTATTTATTTTAGAGAAAGCACAAGCACATGCATGAGTGGGGGGTGGTGGCAGGGGGAAAGGGCAAGAGAGAATCTCAAGCAGACTCCCTGCTGACCACGGAGCCCCATCTCGTGAGACAGTTAAATTCCCAATTATTCTAACATGTGTGTATATCTTAGTCTGATTCTAATGCCTGCTTTCGACTATGCTTTAGACGCCTCAGAGTATGTTTTCTTATTGTCTTTTTATCATGCCTTGAATTTTTGTTGAAACTCAGCTATAGCATATCAAATGACAAGAACTGTTGCAGGTAGATATTTAGCATGAGTTTTTATGGTAATCTGCCTGACTCTTGGCCTGAACTTGATGTTTGCTGTAGCTGTAGGTGCCATAAGATTCCAGTTCTTCAAGTGTCCTTGTTTTCACCTCCCATTTATAGCGGGTTTCATTAAGTACCTCTATTCAAAGAGAGACGGCATCTCTCTTACTGCTTTAATTCATTATTATTATACTGGGCTCCTGTTTGCATGGTGGTATGGTATAGCGGAGGACAAACATTCTCTAATATTGTGGTTAAATCTCAGGTTTTCTTGTGGGCCTCTGTCCCTGGGCTGTGACCTTCCTTAGCTCTTTTCTTCCTTCGATGAGACAGGAAGGTGAGAGGGGGCTGAAGTGGGAGGAATGCTTTTCACCACCTGGGGAAAGGCTCTGAGAAAGTATTTCTTTCCCACTAGAGTAAGCCTTTGCTACAAAGAATGCTTCTGATGTATTTCATAATGGTGACTCTTCGCCTCCCATCCCTAGAGACCTTTCTAGGTTCCTCATCATAAGGACCTGATGGCATTCCCGGAGGTAAAGCCACACAAAAGCGTGAGAGCTCCCCCTGAGCAAAACCTGTTGTTCCTCATGCTCATCTTGCCCACACGGAGGCTCTGGCAAGTTGTCAAAATCACCATTCCTACCAGTTTATTGCTCTGGTTGCTTTTGTTCCAGGTATGCAGATTTTAGCTGTGACTCTAGATTTGCCCCCTCTCTGCATTCCAGGGTGGTGGTTGGCCCCACGACCTCAGTTCTCTGATGGGACCTCTTTCAAAAGTTCCACTTTTGGGTCTTATTTTAATCTTGTGCATGATACCTATTGTAAAATCCACATTTTACAGTATTCTTGGACAGATGTGTATATACACTTCATTTGTTTATAATCAGAAGTGAAATAAACTCAGCCCATAAAAAAAAAAGGGAAGGGGGACGGGGGAAGGGGGAAAAAAGAGGGAGGAGGAGGAAGAGAAAAAAGAAATAGCAACATGTAAAAGTTCCCAATTCCTCAATATCCTAGACACCAGCTGGTATAGTCAGTCGTTCCGATTTTAGTCATTCAATAGTGGGCAGTGGTGTCTCCCAGTGATTTCATTTTTCATTTTCTTAAATGATTTTTGTTGTTGTTTAAACAGAAAGAAAGAGTATGCACATAAGCGGGGGGTGGGGAGCAGAGGGAGACAGAACCCCAAGCAGGCTCCACACTCAGCAGGGACCCCAACTCGGGGCTTCATCCCACAACCCTGAGATCGTGACCTGAACCGAAATCAAGAGTCAAATGCCCAACCAACTGAGCCACCTAGGTGTCCCTTCATTTCTCATTTTCCTAATAATTAATAATGTTGGGGATATTTTTGTTTGCTTGCCATTCACATATCTTTTCTGGTGAACTGTGCATTCAACTTTTTCATCCAGTTTTTCTAGGTTGTTTTTTTTCTTACTATTGAATTTTGAGAGCTCTTCATATAGTCTAGGTAGAATTACTTACCATATACACTTTGCAGGTATTTTCTCCCAGTTTGTGGCTTGTCTTTGTGTTCTCTTAACAGTACCTTTTGAAGAGTATAAGGTTTAAATTTTGATGAAGCACATTCTACTTTTTTCTTTTATGGCTCACACTTTTGGTGTTATATCAAAGAGGTCTTCACCTAACCGAAGGACAGAAAGATCTGGTCCTCTGTTTTCTTCTAGATATTTTATAGATTTGGGTTTTACATCCATCTCTGAGGTCCACTTTTCCTGTCTTCCTTTCTCTTCTTGGGGACTCCAGTTGCAAGTATAGTAGCCCACTTATGTTCTTTTATTTAAATTCTTTTTTTTTTCTCTCTGTGTTTCCTTTGGAGAGTTTTTATTGTTAGGCCTTTGAATTCACTAATTTCTGTTCTATAACGTATGATGTGCTATTAGTCCTATCAAGGGTATATCTATTTTTTATCTTAAACAATGTAGTTTTCATCTCTAGAAATTTTGTTATTTATTTTAAAGATTTACTTATTTATTTTAGAGAGAGAAAGGCCACACAAGCGGGAGGGAGGAGCAGAGTGGGAGAGAGAGACAGAATACCAAGCAGGCTCCCAGCTGAGTGCAGAGCCTGATGCAGGGCTCAATCTCATGACCCTGAGATCACGACCTGAGGGAAAATCAAGAGTCAGATGCTTACTTAACTGACTGAGCCACCCAGGTATACCTAGAAAATTTTTTAAATTTATCTTTCATATCTCTACTTAACCTTTGAACACATAGAACATATTTAATGTTCTTAGCTTTTTTAAAAAAGATTTTATTTATTTATTTGGCAGAGAGAGAGAGAGCACAAGCAAAGGGAGCAGCAGTCAGAGGGAGAGGGAGAAGCAGACTCCCCTGCTGAGCAGGGAGCCTGATGTGGGACTCCATCCCAGGACCCTGGGATCATGACCTGAGCTGAAGGTAGATGCTTAATTGACTGAGTCACCCAGGAGCCCCATGTTTCTAGCTTTTAATCACAACACCTTTGCCAGTTCTGGGTTTCATTTTCTTCTCATTACGTGTCATATTTTCCTGCTTCTTTATATGCATGTTAACTTTTTAAATGGTAATCTTTAATTGGATAACTGTGAATTTTACTTTGTTGGGTGCTGGATACTTTTGTATTTGTATAAATGTTCTTTTGCTTGTTCTGAGGTACATCTAGGTTTCTTAGAAATAGTTTGAGCCTTTGGGTCTTGCTTTTAAGATCTGTTAGGAATGAGGGGAGCAGAATTTATTGTAGGGCTTTATTCCCCACTTCTGAGGCAAGAATCTTCTGTGTATTCTAATGAAAGCCCCAAGAATTATGAGCTTTTCACCACTGCTGATAGGGACAGGCACTATTCCCTACTCTATGTGAGTGCCAGACACTATTTCTCCTAATTATTTTGGGTAATTCTTTCTTGGTTATCAAGTAGCTTCCTCACATACATGTGCTGATCATTATTCTGCTGCATACTAGCGAGGGTCCCTCTACAGATCTCTGGATTTCTATTTCTGTGCAACTCTGTCCTTTCTGGTATTTTGCTTTGTGTTATAAACAAAAGAAACTGATACACATGAATTACTCAAATATCACATCCAAGCTCATGTAGGCAGGAAGTGAACAGGCTACTTGGAGCCAGATCATCCTTAGTACATGGCAGACCCAGACCCAGCACCAGGGCAGCCAGCAAGGGGGTGGGGAGAACAGGTTCCATTTTTATGGTCACCTGAGTAATGGTGAAAAGTGGGAGTAGAGAGCAGTCAGCCATCAAATAGCAGAAGAAAGCCTGCAGTGTCAGCTTTTGAGAGATGGGAGATAATCCTTCTTCAAAAGATATATGGTCAGGAAAAACTGGGAAATTCATTTGCTAGAAGCCGAATTGCAAATAAAGGGAAACCTTCATCAAGCAAAGAGGCAGAGATCAAAGGAAGCCCAGTCCTGCTTATATGGAAAGGAATGTCTGAGAAGAATATAGAACGTGTGCCTTCTTCTGATCTTTGGAGCAGATGATGGTACTATTTATGGAATTCTCCCCTAAGGAAGAACACAGACTCTTTCCTTCAAGCTAGAATTAGCCTGTCTGCAAAAATATTTAACCAAGATTAGAGATCTACTTTTGGGGAAGGAGCAGGGGCAGCCCATGAAGACTCCAGCAAAGGGAGCAGTTTGCACCCAATTTAAATTTGATCTGGATATTATAGGTCAAACTTCTGGAAACTTAGTCCTCTGGCAGGGCCTGTAGGCTGGAGCCCAGAGATCTAATAGCCATGCTGTTTAGAGAAGCCAAAAATGAATGTGGCTGAAAAGAAGACTGACATTTAATGTTGTTGGGCCAGAGCAGCGGACGGTGCCAAAAGGTCTCTGGGACGGCCAGCAGCTGGTCAGGGACAGGAATGCATGTAAAGCTGTGTATCAGAAGAACTGGATGCTTGGAGCCAACTAGGTGGTATGCAAGAATAGAAGGGAGAGAAGTCATGCAGTCAGGGAAAGGATATCCCAAAATGAGAGGTTAGTGCTACCACAGGGAAGGTGAGGGGTAGGCAGATGAAGGAGGCAGAAAGCCTAGAATAAAGGCAGATGGGTATATTTTTATTGTGAGAAACCATAAAGTAGAACACTCTGAAAGACCCTCTGCTCAGGCCCTTTGCCCCACATTGAAGGATTTAGTGTTCTTCCAATTCTGAAAAAACAAAAATCTAAAGTTAATATTGGATATTCCTGTGTAGTAGTGTTATTTTGAGTAATAATATGGGTAATTTTGATTTTGTTCTTTGTAACTTTCTTTTTCAAGCTTACTGTCATGGGTTGCGATTCTTTTCCTAATCAATGATTTTAATTGGAACGAATGTAGAAAGTCTTTTGTAATAAAAGACCCCAATTAAGTGAACTTTAGAGAACAAGTGATAGAAATGCCTGGCCTTTTCCTTTTATAAAGATCAAAAACAGGGAAGCAAAGAACATTCTGCTTGAGGAAGTTTTAGCACAGCCCAAATAAATTACCCCAAGGAAGAGAAAGGAAGTTTCCGGGCCAGCTGGACCTTCCTAAAAGTGCTTACAGGGAGAAACACTTAAAGGTGGCAATGTCCACACTTTCTAAGATTTTCTAGGTAACTTCTCCAACTCATGGGAACCAACTCACACAACAAAGATACAGAAGCTAAATTTGACTATAGAGTTTTTAATCCCCCTAAATTCCCTCCTTCTCTATAGTCCCTTATACCCAAGGCTGCTTCCCCTTCTCAAGAATATCTTTTACCACGCTCCTTGTTGGAAGCAAAGAAACCTGTATATAATGTCTCTCCTAGGATCCGTTATTGATTGAATCTCTGGGACCAGCATTAGCCTTCCAGGAACACTCCTGACCACACTCTCAGCAGCATGGTGGAATGGAATAGGGGTCTTTGGAGTGTCCTTATCCTATGCTGTTGCCCTAGCTTGGGCTTCCCTCCCCTCCTTCAGATGGCTCTGAAGCCATTTGAACAGAGAACAGGATTACGCCACCTGTTCTCTGCTCCTCAGTTCTAGGGCCAGAAGCAAGTTAAGGTCTAGAGCTGTGACTCAGGGGATGGATCTAAAAAATGGATGGCCCAAGATTGCTCTGTACCTCCCCCCTACACACATACTCCACCTGTCCCTCAATCTGCAACTGGAAGACCTATCCAGACATTGCAGCTTCCCACATACCATCCCTCTCCTTCCTCTCACTGCCCTGGCTCCATCCTGCTCTTCACTCCATGTTTCTCTCCCAGACCCAACCCAGAAGATTCTGACTCTCCCTTTTTCTCAGAAAGTTGAGGCGTTTTCCCCCCATATGTATAAAGATGCTTCTTTAGTATGTATGGCCGAAATAGAACCCAGGCAGAAAAAAGAAGGAAAGGGAAAGAGGGAAAACAACAGCAACAACAAAACTATTTCTGTTGGTTTCCAAAAGTAGCACTTTGAGAAAATCCCAAAATTTGGTATCTTTTTTGGAAAGTGGTAGGAAGAGTAAAGCCATGAAGCTGTGGCTGTTCTGACTCCGTGTCATCCACTCCAGGAAGAGACCTCAGCAAAAGATCCTTGTTTCCCTGACCTTCTCCTGAGCCCTCACCCAGGCCCTCAGATTTCTGCCTGTTTTTCATGCTCTCCTTAGCCTCTGTTGCACAACACATGGTAGCCACCATTCAATTATTTGACAAACATTTATTAGTCCTATTATGTCCCAGGCATTCTACCAGGCCCTGGGGACAGAGAAGACTAGTGCAGTGTCTCCCCTCAAAAGCCCACTGCCTGGTCAAGAACATACATAAGGAAAGTAGTAAGGACACTATCCTGTAGTAAGTGTTATGGAAGAAAAAGGCATTAAGTAGCTTGTACTTCTCCTGACCCTGTACCACTGGGGCAACATGCCTACATCCCACATGTCCAGGGGTAAAATCATGAAAGAAGCAATCATCAGGAAACTTATATCCAGTTTCTTACGCACTTATAATCTGGCTCCTGCCCTCTTATTTCTGTGGGTGTCTGTGGATTGGTTTGAATGGGCTCCTGATTCCCCATCAGGGACTTCAGCCCTGGTTCTACCTTTGTTCTAAAGACCTTCTTTGGATGACTCACCTGAGCAACTACTTGAGAATCCATCCATTACTTTCCATCCACAACTCCACATCCCATCTGAGCTGTCCCTCAATCTAGGAGGGCAGATTTGCACAGACTGGAGCTTAAGGAGACCTTGGTTCCACTTCTGCTGAGACAGGTGAGCTCCTTGCCTTCAAAGTGGCAATTCAAAATATTATTTCCTGAAAATGCAATGTTGGGCCCAGTTGTCAAGTTTTATAATTAACAGTATACACCAACAACTTAGGGAAAATACTGCTCTTCTCAAGTCTTCCCTATTTGGCAGTCCATCCTTCTAGTTGCTCAGACTCTACCTCAGAGTCTACCTCTCACATGCCATATTCAATTCAAGTCTACCTCTCACATGTCACACTCCTGCTACCTTCAAATATGTCTAGAGTCCAATCATTACAAACCATCTGCATTGCTACCACACTAACCCAAACCATCACATAATCTGAATTATTGCAATAACCTAACTGGTCTCCCTGCTTCCACTCTTGCCTGCTTGCTGTCCATTCTTCAAAGAAAAACTAAAAAGAAACTTCTAAATGGTCAGGTGACAACGGTGGAATAGTGAACTCTTAAAATTCTCTCCTCCATAAAACCAACAAAAAAATGGCAAAAACTGTCAGAATCAACTCTTCCAGAACTCTGGGAAGTAACCAAAGATTTGCAGCAATTTGGGGAGCATTTATTCAACAAAAACTATGAAATTTAGGTAAGAATAAGAAGGTATGTGGCATTTTAACTCCCTTTACTCCCATCTTTCTTTTTCCGGTTCTATGGTAGCCTTGAAACAGCTTTAAATTATGATGAAAACCAGCAGCCTAGAACCCATAGGAGGGCAGAACATGGGTGGAGCTCCTTCCAAGCCTTATTCTCAAAAAATTGTCATTATGTGACCTATCTAGTGGTTCTCTGGAAGACTCCATTTGAAATGCTGTTTTGATTTGCCCCCACTCTGAGTTTTCCCTGAGGGAGAAAAGCCTCTTTTCCAGGAACACTTGTCTCACACATTTAGACTCAATTGTTTAACTTCAAGGTTGCCCCAAACAGTGGATAACCACTGTGGCAAGAAATAGGCGTATTAAAAAGCTTAAAAGGAAAATCTGGGGAATGAGATGCCCAAAAGGCCTTCAAAAAGTTCTGACAAATTGCTAGTAATCTAGAAAGCCACACGCATATATAGGGCTGCACCCATGTTTCAAAGGGACCTAAAAAGACCACTTTAGGCTCTTGGAAAGCAAGAAGTAAACATTAATGCAGAGTTTTCAATTGCCTGACTGAATGTTTACAACATGCCCCAATACACACATGCACACACCCCCTATCCATTGGCAAAAACTGGGAAACTTATTGTTTCCCAATGTTTACACAAATCTCTGCCCAATTAGCTGAGCATTAACCTAAGCAAGCAAAGACTATACATGAATACAAACTTAACATAATTAGTTCAGAAAAGTCACTAAATAAACGACAAAAGCAAAAATAAACCCTGAGGGAGGAGAAACTCTGAGTTCTAGAGATTCCACATTACTTAAAACGTACAGTTTTCAACAAAACATTGTTAAGAGTAGAGAAAGAAATATGGCCCATAAACAAGGGGGGAAAAGGAATTAATAAAAGCTGACCCTGAGGGAAGCCAGATATTGGACTTGCTAGATAAAGACTTTAAAGCAACTATTTTAAATGTCTAAATCATGTCTAAAAAAACTAGGAGTATAGGAATGCTGTCTTATCAAATAATACCAGTAGAGATAGAAACTGAAAAAAAAATAGGAACTTTGGATTCAAAAAGTACAATAACTGAAATGAAAAATTCACTAGAAGGGCTCAACATAAACTAATGGGAGTCCCAGAAGGAAAGAAGAGAAAAAAAAGGTAGAAAGACTACTTGAAGAAATGATTGAAAACATCCTAAATTTGATGAAAAACATTAATCATCCAAAAAAGTTCCACCAAGCCCAAGTAGGATAAACTCAGAGAAATCCACATTTAGATATATTAGATATACCATAATCAAACCATGAAAGACAAAAACAAAAAGAGAGTCTTAAAAGCAACAAGAGGAAGTGACTCATGAGGCTTAGGGATTTTTACGAAGATTAAGAACTGATTTCTCATTAGAACACTTGAAAGCCACAATGCAGTGGGATAACATTTCAAAGTATTGAAAAAAAAATACTATCAACCAAGAATTCTACATTCAGCAAAACTACCTTCAAAAATGAAGAAATTAAGTAATTCCAAAACGGAGACTTTGTTACCAACAAAATGGCCCTGAAAGAAATATTAAAGGGAATCCTTCATATTGAAATGAAAATACACTAGAGGGTTACTCCAACGTATATGAGAAAACTGATAATCACAAATAGACAAACATTAAATATAAATATACTGTTTATTCGTATCTTTCTACTAATGTGAACCAGATTACTATAACTAAGATGTTAATTGTCACACCCTGGGCAACCACTAAGAAAATAACTCAAATGCATATAGGAAAAGAAATTACAAGGCAACTAAATTGGTACACTAGAAAATATGTATTCAGGATAAAATATGGTAATAAAGGAATAAGAAAAAAACAAAAATTATAAAAGACATAGAAAAGAAATAGGAAAAGAGTAGACAAGAGTGTTATCAGTAATTATATTAAGTGTAAGGGGACTAAAACACTCTAATTAAAAGGTGGGGGTCTGGATCAAGATGGCAGAGTAGGAATATCCTGGGCTCACCTCTTCCCACAGATACATCAAAATCTACAACTACATAAACAAAAACTATCTCTGAGAATGAACTCAAGGATAGCAGAAGAGATCAAACACAACCAAGGATATAAAGAGAAATCCACATCCAGATGGGCAGGAGGCGTAGAAACATGGTTTAATCAGGACTCACACCCTTGGGAGTACTGATCCACATGAAGGAGGGATATCAAACTGTAGAGGCCCTCCCTGATGAACAAGGGTACTGAACCCCATGTTGGGCTCCACAGTCTGAGGGGCCTGAGCAAGGAAAGTGAGCCCCATAACCTCTGGCTTTGAAAACCAAAGGGGATGATGTATGGGAGAGCCAGAAAGCAGTAGGAAATTGAGACTCCATTCTTAAAAGGTGTGTGCACAATCTCATTTGCTCTGAATCCCAGCACAAAAGCAGCAGTTTGACAAGACCATAGGTTATCTGTAAAGGAGATCCACTGACTAATTTTAGGGCATATGCTGCAGGACAGGGATCTGTTGGAATGGTCTCCTTGGGTAGAAGAACCAGTGGGCACCATTTTTTTTTTTCACTTTTCTCCCCTTCCCTTCCCTTCCCCACCTAGGTGGGGCCTAGCACTGTTGCAAACACTTCTGACACTCTCCATCTACCATGCTATTACTCTTCACCTTGCTCCAGCATTCCCCTGTGGACTCACCTCACCCAACCTGTCCACCTGGCTGGATCCCCTCATGAGTGGTTTCCACAACGCCATACCTGGTAGATCCCCTCAGTGGGTACCCTCAACCAAGACAGAGACCCTTCCAAATGACTTCCTGCTTGGCCACTCCCAGAAAGTGCTCATGGCTAGGGTGGAAGTCTCTCCCAATTGCCCCCAACCAAGGGGGGGGGGTCAACCTGGCATACCAGACCACCTATAACAGCTGTAGCAGAACTTTGCAGCAAGCTGCACCTCAGGTTTGCCTCACCCACCAGCATGCCCAAAGCAGTCATAGCTGGGCCTCACAGCTGGACAAACAAGGGACAAGCACTGCTCACCAGCACATCCTTAGCAGTTGTGGCCAAACCTGGCACACAGCCACACAGGGAGGCAGTCCTGCACACCAGCAACTCCACACCAATTGTGACCCTGCCCATGCAGCTCACACAGGCATCATCCCTGCAGCACCTGGCTCTAGTGATGAGGGGGGCCTGAGGTACAGGGCCCCACAGGACACCTTCTGCATAAAACCACTCCTTCAAGACAAGGAAACATAACTGATCTACCCAATAACTAGAAAGAGAGACTTATGAAAAATGAGGAAACTGAAGAATATATTCCAAACTAAAGAACAAGACAAACCTCAGGGGAAAAAAATGAAATGAAACAGAGATAAGCAACGTACCAATAATGAGTTCAAAGTAATGGTCATAAAAGTGCTTGCCAAACTTAGGGAGAAGAATGGGTGAACACAGTGAGAACTTCAACAAAGAGATAGAAATTATAAAAGAGAATCATTAGAACTGAAGAATACAGTAACTGAGGTGAAAAATACACTAGAGGGAATGAACTGCAGATTAGATGAGGCAGAGGACAAATCAGCAATCTGGAAGACAGGGTAGTGGAAATTAGCCAATCAGAACAGCAAAAAGAAGACAGAATGGACAAATGAGGATAGTTTAAAGGACCTCCGGGACAATATCAAATGTACGAACATTCATATTATGGGGATCGCAGAAAGGAGAGAGAGAGATAAAGGGACAGAAAACCTATTTGAAGGAATAATGGCTGAAATCTTTCCTAACCTGGTGAAGGAAACAGACATCCAAGTCCAGGAATCACACAGGGAGTCTCCAATAAGATGAACCAAGAGACCCGTACGAAGACACATTATAAACAACAGTTAAAGATAAGGAGAGAAAAAAGCAGCAAGAGAAAAACAACTAGTTACATACAAGGAAACACCCATGAAACTACCAACTGATTTTTCAGCAGAATCTTTATAGGCCAGAAGGGAGTGGCATAATATATTCAAAATGCTAAAGTGAAAAAACATACGACCAAGGCTGCTCTACTCAAGGTTATCACTCAGAACTCAAGGAGAGAGGAGGAGTTTCCCTGACAAGCAAAAGCTAAAAAAAGTTCATCAATACCACACTGGCCTTGCAAGAAACGTTAAAGGAACTTCTTTAAATGCAAAAGAAAAGGCTATTACTAGAAATAAGAAAATTTAAAAACCTGGAAAAGGTAAACATAAAGGTAGTATATACATCACCTATTTAGCTAATATAAAGGTTAAAAGACAAAAATAATTAGTAAAGGGATACACAAAATAATAAGTTGTAAAATAGGATGTAAAAAAAACAGGATGTCAAAAACTTAAAAAGGAGTGGCAGGGAGTAAAAATGTTGTGCTTTTACAACACACTTGAACTTAAGTAATCATCAACATAAAATAGATGGCTATATACATAGGATGTTATATATGAACTTCATGGTATCAAAAAACAAATATGTATAATAGATATACAAAAAACAAAGGGATACAAACATAACACTAAAGAGAGTCACCAAATTACAAGGGCAATAAGTACAGATCAATAATTACTTTAAATATAAATGGACTAAATGCTCCAATCAAAAGACAAGGTATCTGAATGGATTTAAGAAAAAAAACACACACACATACAAAAAAAGACTCATATATATGGTACCTACAAAAGACTCATTTCAGATCTAGAGACATATACACTGAAAGCAAAGGGGTGGAAAAGATATTCCATGCAAATGGAAATGAAAAGAAAGCTGAGGTAGCAATACTTATACCAGACAAAATACACTTCGAAACAAAGGCTGTACTGCCAGGATGTCCGCTGTGCAGGTGTCCCCCAGAACACCCTGGACTGCACCTGCCTTTGCTCTAGCCACCCCCTGAGGATACCGCTGCGCAGAGCACCCCAAACCACTGCACTGGGCTCTACCTTGGCTCTAGCTGCCCTACAAGAGCATGACCTGTGCAAACTGCTCCAGAACCACCTGGTCCATGCTGGCCTCTGCTCCAGCTGACCTGACAGTGTGCCCATGTGTGGAGCTCCCTGGGACACTCCAAGTTGCACCCACTTCAGCTTCAGTCATCCTGCCAGGATGCCCTTTGCACAGAGATCCCTGGGGCTGCCCAAGTTGCACACAATAAGGCTTTAGCTATCCTGCCAGAGTACTTTCAGAATAGAGGACTACAGCACCACTCTAGCCCATGCCCACTGTTGCTTCAGCTGTCCTGCCAGGGCACCCTCTGCACAGCAAGGTCTGGGATTGCCCCAGTTTGTGCCCATTTCAGCTCCAACCATCCACCAAGATGAGTCCAGCATGGAGTGCCAAGGAAATACCAGCACACAATAGCCATAACTCCAGCTAGCCAGCCAAAGTCAACAGGCACACAGAATTTACACAGGGGTTGACCATCCACAGGACCATCCCCTCAAGTTTAGGAGAATTAGTTGTTCTGCCTAATATATAGAAAGAAACACAGAAAGTCACACAAAATGAGAAGACAAAGGAACACCCACCAAACATAGAATGAGATAAAAACTCACAAAAAGAACTAAATAAGACAGAGATCAACAATCTGCTGATAAAGAGCTCAAAGTAATGGTCAGAGAGATGCTCACTGGAATGGAGGGAAGTGTGTATCAACTCAGTGAGAACTTAGGGAGAAAACAGAAAAAAAGAACCAAAGTTGAAGAATAACTGAAATGAAAAATACACCAGAGGAAATCAACAGTAGATGAGAGGATGCAGAAGAACGGATCAATGATCTGGAAGATAAGGTAACGGAAAGTACTAAAGCTGAACAGCAAAAGGAAAAAAGAATTTTAAAAAATGAGGATAGGTTTAAAGGACTTCTTGGACAACATTAAGTAAACAAACCATCATATTTCAAGGTTCCAGAAGAAGAGAGAAAGGGGCAGAAAATGTATTTGAAAAAATAATAGTTGAAAACTCCCCTAATAGGGAAGGAAACAGACATCCAAATTCAGAAAGCACAGAGAGTTCCAAACAAGATCAACCCAAGGAGGTGCACACCCTGACACATAAAAATTAAAATGTCAAAGATGAAAGATGAAGACAGAACTTTGGAAAGCAACAAGTGTCTAGTTATAAACAAGGGAAACCCCATAAAGCTATCAGCTGATTTTCTTGGCAGAAACCTGGCAGGCCACAAGGGAATGGTATGATATACTCAAAGTGCTGAAAGGAAAAAAAAAATCTACAACAAAGAATACACTATCCAACAAGTTTATTATTCGGAATTGAAGAAGAGATACATTAAAGGAGTTCATCACCACTAAACTGGCCTTAAAGGAATGTGAAAGGGACTCCTTTAAGTGGAAAAGAAATGGTTATAATTAGGATAAAACTATGAAAGAAAAATTTCATGAATAAAAGCAAACATACAGTAGAGGTAGTTCATTAAATACTTATAAAGCTAGTATGAAAGTTAAAAGTAGTAAAATATATCTAAAAAGTTAAGGGGACTCACAAATAAAAAGATGTAAAATATGACAACATATACACAAAATGTGCGGGGGCGGGGGGAGTAAAAATAAATATTTTAGAATGCGTCCAAACTTAAGTGACCATTAACTTAATATACACTATGATATATTTAGGATGTTGTCTATGAACCTCATATAACCAGAAACTAAAAACTAGTAACAGACACAGGATAAATAAAGGGAAAGATAATCTGAACAGTAAAGGAAAATCAATCACAAGGAAAAAGAGCAAAAGAAGAAAAAAGGAACAGAGAAGAATGACAGAAACACCAAAAAATAATTTAACAAAATGGCAATAAGTACATACCTATCAACAATTTCTTTAAATGTAAATAGTGTAAATGCTCTAATCAAAAGACATAGGGTGATAAAATGAATAGAAAACAAACAAAACAAGACCCATCTGTATGCTGCCTCCAAGAGATTCAATTCAGACCTAAAGATACATACAAACAGCCTGAAAGTGAAAAGATGGAAAAAAATACTCCATGCTAATAGAAGTGCGGGGAAAAAAAAGCTGAGGTAATGGTACTTATATCAGACAAAAGAGACTTTAAGGCAAAGATTATAACAAAAGAAAAAGAAGGGATTACATAATGGTAGAATGGATCAAACAAGAAGATATAAGTGTAAATATCTATTCATGCAACATTGGAGCACCTAAATACATAAAACAAATATTAACAAGCAGAAAGACAAAAGTGACAGTAATATAATAATAGGAACTTATCCCATATAGGTCAATGGATAGATTCCGCCAGAAAATCAATAAGGAAACAGTGTATTTGAACAACACGTTAGACAACATAGATATATACAGAACATTCTATCCAAAACAACAGAATACACATTCTTTTTAAGTGCACATGGGACATTCTCCAGGATAGATACCATGTTAGGCCACAAAACCAGTCTCAATGAATTTAGAAAGATTGGAATCTTACAATTTATCTTTTCTGACCACAATATAAGACTAAAACTCAATTATAAGAAAAAAAGCACAAACATTTGGAGGCTAAACATGCTATTAAACCACCAATGAGTCAATGATGAAAACACAGGAAATAAAAAAAATACCTTGAGACAAATTTAAGGGAAAACAAATAGTCTGATATGTAATGGATGCAGCAAAAGCAGTTTTAAGAAGTTTATGGTGATAAAGGTCCACCTCAAGAAACAAAAAAAAACATTTAAAAAAAATCTAAATTTACACCTAAAGGAACTAGAAAAAAAGACCAAATCAAGCCCAACATTAGTAGAAGGAAGGAAATCATAAACCCGAGAGTGGAAATAAATGAAATAAGGTCTAAATAACAATGGGGAAAAATCAATGAAACTAACAGCTGATACTTGGAAAAGATACAATAATAAACCTTTATCCAGGCTCATTAAAAAAATAAAATATAAAATAAAATCAGAAATGAAAGAGGAGAAGTTACACTGACAACCCAGAAATATAAAAGATCATGAGACTACTAGGAAACAAATAAATGCCAACAAATAGGACCACCTAGAGGAAATGGACAAATATCTGGAAACATACAATCTTCCAGGACTGAATCAAAAAGAAATAGAAAATTGAACAAATTACCAGTCATGAAATTGAGCCAGTAATCAAAAAATTCCCAACAAATAAGTGCCTAGAAGCAGATGGCTTCACAGATAAATTCTACCAAACATTTAAAGATGAATTAATAACTATCCTTCTGAAACTGTTCCAGAAATTGAAGAGCCAGGAATTCTTCCAAATTCATTCTTTGAAGACAGTATTACCCTGATGCCAAAAACAGACACAGACACTACAAAAAAAAAAAAAAAAAAAAATACTACAGAAAAATAGCCCTGATGAACACTGATACAAAATTCAGCAAAATATTAGCAAATCTAATTCGGCAATACATTAAAAGGATCATACATTATGACCAAGTGGGATTTATTCCAGGGATGAAAGGAGAGTTCAATATCCACAAACCTAATTCAGCAATACATTAAAAGGATCATACATTATGACCAAGTGGGATTTATTCCAGGGATAAAAGAAGAGTTCAATATCCACAAATCAATCAACGTGATACACCACACTAACAACAACAACAAAAAAGGATAAAAATAATATAATCATCTCAATAGATGCAGAAAAATCATATAAAATTTGATATCCATTTATGATAAAAACTCTCAACATGACGTGGAGGGAACATACCTCAACATAATAAAAGCCATAATGACAAACCCACAGCAAGCATCATACTCAATGGTGAAAAGCTCAAAGCTTTTCTAAGATCAGGAACAAGACGAGGCTCACTCTTGCCACTTTTATTTACATAAGTTCTGAAAGTCCTAGCCACAGCAATCAGATGCCCCCCCCACCAAAAGAAATAAAAAAAGAAAAGGCATCCAAATTGGAAAAGTTAAACTGTGATTATTTTCAGATGACCTACTATATTAGAAAACCCTAAAGATGCCACCAAAAAACCATTAGAACTAATAGAATTCAGTAAAGATGCAGGATACAAATTGAATACATAAAAATCTGTTGCACCTAAGCACTAATAATGGATTAATATAGTAATTATTATAGCTGTATCAAAAGGAATAAAATACCAAGGAGATGAAAGACCAGCACTTTGAAAAGTATACAACACTGATGAAAGAAATTTGAGATGATACAAGTAATGCGAAAATATACTGTGCTCATGGATTGGAAAGATTAATACTGTTAAAATGCCCATACTACCCAAAGCAATCTCTGGATTCAGTGTAATCCCTATCAAAATACTAATGTCATTTTTCACAGAACAAGAAAAAAATCTAAAATTCATAGAGAACCACAAAAAAATAAAACCCCAAAGTAGCCAAAGCAATCTTCAGAAAGAAAAAATAAAGCTTGAGGTATCATGCTCCCTGGTTTCAAACTATACTTAAAGGTATAGTAATCAAGAGTATGATAGTGGCAAAAAAATAAACAGATAAATCAATGGAATAGAATAGATTCCAGAAATAAAACCATGCTCATATGGTCAGTTAATTTTCAACAAGGAGGCAGGAACATACAGTGGGGAAAAGATAGTCTTTTTTCAACAAATGGTGTTGGGAAAACTGGACAACTACATGCAAAAGAATGAAACTGGATCACTTTCTTACACCATACACAAAAATAAACTCCAAATGGGTTAAAGACTTAAATATAAGACTGGAAACCATAAAACTCCTCAAAGAAAACAGAGAGAGAGTAAACTCTTGGACATCAGTCTTAGCAATATGTTTTTGAATTTGTCTCTTCAGGCAAGGACAACTAAAAGAAAATAAACAGGACTCCATCAAACTCAAAAGTTTTTGCACAGTGAAGAAAACCATCCATAAAAGGAAAAGACAATGTATGGAATGGGAGAAAATATTAGCAAATGCTATAACTGATCAGGGCTTAATGTCCAAAATAGCTCATACAACTCAATATAAAAATAAGTCCAATTAGAAAATGGGCAGAGTACTAGAACAGACATCCTCCAAAGAAGACATACAGATAGCCAACAGAAACATAAAGATGTTCAATATCACTAATCATTAGGGAAATTCAAATCAAAACCACGATGAGATATCATCTTACACCTGTCAGAATGGCTAGAATCGAAAAGACAATAAATAACAGATGTCAGTGAGGATGTGGAGCAAAGGGCACCCTCACGCACTATAGGTAGGAATGCAAAATGGTACAGCCATTGTGGAAAACAGTATGGGGGTTCCTCAAAAATTTATTTTTTTTAAAGATTTTATTTATTTATTTGAGAGAGAGAGAGAGAGAGAGAGAATGAGAGATAGAAAGCATGAGAGGGAAGAGGGTCAGAGGGAGAAGCAGACTCCCTGCTATATTCCCTGGGATCATGACCTGAGCCGAAGGCAGTCGCTTAGCCAAATGAGCCACCCAGGCGCCCGGTTCCTCAAAAATTTAAACATAGAATTACCATGGGGCACCTGGGTGGCTCAGTTGGTTAAGTGTCCGACTGTTGATTTCTGCTCAGGTCATGATCTCAGGGTCTGAGACTGAAGCTGGCATCAGGCTCTGCACTCAAGTGGAGTCTGCTTGTCCCTCTCCCTCCCCCTCTGCATCTCCCCCCACTCACACGTGTTCTCTCTCTAATAAATAAATAAGATCTTTTAAAAAATAGAATTACCATATGATTCCATGATTCCTTCTCTGGGTATTTATCTGAACAAAACAAAACATTAAGTTGAAAAGATATATGTTCTGCTATGTACACTGCAGCATTATTTACAATAGCCAACATATGCAAGCAACCTAAGTGTCCCTCATTAGATAAATGAATAAAGAAGATGCCCCCCCACTGGAATATTACTCATCCATAAAAAAGAATGAAATCTTGCCATTTGCAACAACATAGAGACACACAGTATTATCCTATGTGAAATAAGTCAGACGGAAAAAGACAAATACCATATGATTTCACTTATATGTGTAACCTAAAAAGCAAAACAAATGAAAAAACAAACAAAAGGTAAACAGACTCATAGAACAACCTGGTGGCTGCCATAGGGAAAGGTGGTGGGGCAATGGTGAAACAGATGAAAGGGATTAAAAGGCACAAACTTCCAGTTCCAAAATAAATAAAACATGAGGAAAAAAACATATGGTATAGGGAATATAGTTAATAATGTGTAACTATTTTGTATGATAATAGAAAGTAGCTTGATTAATCATGGTGATCACTTCATAATGTATTTAACGGTTGAATCATTGTTGTACAACCAAAACTAATATTATATGCCCACTACACTTCAATAAATTGAAAATAGATTAGTAATCTTACACCTAAAGGAGCTAGAAAAAGAACAACAGATGAAGCCTAAAGTCTTCTGAAGTCTAAGGAAGGAAATAATAAAGATTACAGTAGAAATAAATGGTATAGAAAAAAAAAAACCAATAGAACAGATCAATGAAACCAGGAGCTAGTTCTTTGAAAAAACTAATAAAATTGATAAACCCCTAGCCAGATGTATCAAAAAGAAAACAGAAAGGAAACAAATAAAATCACAAATGAGAGAGGAGAAGTAACAACCAACACAACAGAAATATGGATAATTATAAGAGAGTATTATGAAAAACTACATGTCAACAAATTGGACAACCTAGAAGAAATGGATAAATTCCAAGAACATATAAACTACCAAAACTGAAAAAAGGAAGAAATAGAAAACTTGAACAGACACATAACCAGCAAAGAAATTGAATCAATAATAAAAAAATCTTCCAACAAACAGAAGTCCAGGGCCAGATGGATTCACAGGCAAGTTTTACCATTTAAAGAAAAATTAATACCTATTCTTCTCAAACTATTCCCCCCCCCCAAAAAGGAAGGAAAACTTCCAAATTCATTCTATGAGGCCAGCATTTACCCTGATACCAAAACCCGATAAAGATTCCACTAAAAAGAAAACTATAGGCCAATATCCCTGATGAACATGGATGTAAAAATTCTCAATAATACTAGCAAACTGAATCCAACAGTACATTAAAAGAATCATTCACGGGGCACCTGCATGGCTCAGTCGTTAAGCGTCTGCCTTCAGCTCAGGTCATGATCCCAGGGTGCTGGGATCAAGCCTCACATCGGGCTCCCTGCTCCGCGGGGAGCCTCCTTCTCCCTCTCCTACTCCCCCTGCTTGTGTTCCCTCTCTTGCTATGTCTCTCTCTGTCAAATAAATAAAATCTTAAAAAAAAAAAAAAGAATCATTCACCACGATCAAGTGGGATTTATTTCTGGGTTGCAAGGGTGGCTCAATACTCACAAATCAATCAACATGACATACTACATGAATAAAAGAAAGGATAAGAACCATATGATCCTCTCAATAGATGCAGAAAAAGCATTCGACAAAGTACAACATCCATTCATGATAAAAACCCTCAACAAAGTAGGTACAGTGTCCCCTATTTACCACAACCTGACCCTTCAGGCAAGTATCTTATGTGTGTTGCTTACACTCTACTGTTGTGTCTGAGTCACCTTTCCTGACTTTTAAAGTGCCAAGTTCCATGTCCCACTGGTTATACAAACTCATGGAATTCTGCCCCAACCTCATGGAATTCAGCCCCTCTGGTATGTATGTATGTCTGTATCTTAAAGATTTTATTTATTTATTTGACAGAGCAAGAGAGCACAAGGAGGGGGAGTGGCGGGCAGAGGGAGAAGCAGGCTCCCTGCTGAGCAAGGAGCCGGACACGGGGCTCAATTCCAGGACCCTGGGATCACGACCCAAGCCAAAGGCAGATGCCAAACCAAACGAGCCACCTGGGCTCCCCTCTGGTTTTTAAAGCCAAACATTGTGGGGATTAGTCTTCCTCGCGTGAGCTCCCTGGTGCCATGGCCTGTTTTTTGGTCCTCTGTGTGCCACACAGTTCCCTCTCCTGCTGGCAGCCTCTATTAACAATTTTTGTTTAGTCTATCTTGTACTGGTATCAGTGGCTACACTAATTGTTAATAGAGACAAAGAACATTCTCTAAGGATAAGAGACTCAATCCATCAGAAGATATAGCATTTACAAAATACACATATTTCCCAATAAAGCCCCAAAACACATGAAGTAAAAACTGTCAGATCTGGAAGAGAAAGACAATTCAAAGATAGTAATTGGGGACCTCAATATCCCTACCTTTAATAATGGCTAAACCACTAACAGAAGATCAACAAGGAAATAAATACGTGAATACCACTATCAACTAATTAGACCATAAGACATTTAGCGAAGCCTCTATCCAATGACAGCAGAATGTATTTTTCTAAAAAAATACATGCGGATCATCCTCCAGGATAGATCATATGTTAGTCCATAAAACAAGTCTCAATTTAAGACAACAAAATTTATACAAAATTTGTTTTTCAATCACAATTAGAAATCAATTATTGAAGGAAATAGGAGAAAGTCAGGAAACGAAACACATACTTTTAAATAACCAGTGGGTCAAAGAAGAAATCACAAGGTGCTTATAATTTCAAAAAAGAAATCATGCAGCCTTTTGCAGCTGCTGCTCATGGACACATAAGCTGTAGGCTTATGTTTATGGGTCTCATAGGGACTATAACTAATGGAGAGAGAGTTCGTAACCGGCTACACCCCAGAGCACGGCAGAGCGGCGGCAAACTGAGCCACCCAAGTCTTTGTGTGAAAGAGGCCTATTAGTTTATCAGCATAGCTGTGGCCTGAGGGAGAGTGGGTGTTGCCTTCAGGCTCTCCCTCTGCCTCACTCCAGGTTGCTGGTATCTCTCAGAAAAAAGTTTGTGCACAAGTCTGCTGGCACAGCTTTTGAAGCTGCCACCCAGGGGGCACCCTTTGATTGCCTGGCTCTGGGAGCCAGCAGGGCTTGGGTTCACAGATTCAACTGGACAGCGGCAAAGAAATAGTTAACTGGCTATTGCCCCAGGGCTCAGGGCAGAGTGAGCACACAGAAACACCCATTTCTCATTCTTCCCCTGAAAGAAGTATATTTATTTGTATACTTGAAAAGTTTCTGCCTGAGGGACTGACTTCCAAGCAGCCTGAATGTAGGTGCTGACTGAGATACTCCCTTTTGGGATGCTAACAGGCCTTGGCACACCATCAACTACTGGGTGCCACTAAGAATAAAGTACACTGCTTGGACAGTCAAAACGTTTTGAGAGACAACCAAGAGCTAGGCAAGGGTTGAACACTAAGGTTCATCTCCAACACAAGGCCACTCCCTCAAGACTGGAAAAGGTGGCTATTTTATACAATGCATAGAAACCAACACAGAGTCAAGGAAAATGAAGAACAGAAGATTATATCCCAAATGAAAAAGATAAAATCTTATGATTTGCCTATAAAGAATTCAAAATAATGGCCATAAAGATGCTCACCAAGCTCAGGAGAAGAATGAATGAAGTGAGAAGTTCAACAAAGAGATATAAAAATATAAGAAAGAACCAAAGAGCAGTTACAGAGATGAAGAATATAACAACTGAACTGAAAAATACAATAGGGGGGTTCAACAGCAGAGGAGATGAAGCAGAAGAAAAATTCCATGAACTCTAGCAGATGGCAGTGGAAATCACCCAATCAGAGCAGAAAAAGAAAAAAAGAATGAAGAAAAGTGAAGGTAGGCTAAGGAACTTATAGGACAACATGAAATAGACAAACATTTGCATTACAGGGTTCCTAGCAGAAGAGAGAGAAAAAGGGGCAGAAAACTTACGTGAAGAAATAATGGCTGGAAACTTTCTTAACCTGGGGAAGGAAACAAGCATCCAGACCCCGGAATCCTAGAGACTCTCAAATTGGGATGAACCAAAAGAGATCCGTGTGAACAATTATACACCACCATACTGGACAACCTAAAAGAAATAAATTCCTAGAAGTCTACAACCTACCAAGCCTGAAGCATGACAGAAGAGAAAATCTTAACAGATCAATTACTAGTAAGGAGTGCTCTTAAAACAATAAACATGATTTTTGGCCAGCTGCTTGTGACCTACTTAATTATCAATTATTTCTTTTTTATTGTTATGTTAATCATCAATTTATCAATTATTTCTTACATGACTTCTTACTGTAGCTCTTCTTCAATGATAAATAAGCAACAGTGCAAATTACCCAGGGGACGCCATGTTCAGGGAGTAAGGTCAAGGTTCTGTTAGCTTAATAATGGACTATGAAACATACACCATCCCATATTCAGAAAATGGTGGGCATTTCAGCAACCTTCTCTCTTCTTTGGATTGCTAACAAATGATGGGATTACTTAAAATTGTGATCTTGTTAAGTTACTTTCAATGGATGTCAAGGATTGAGATTAGTGCCTAAACCAATTCATTTACTCCCCCTCCCCCCCCCAGCTTCATTCAAGTCCCTGGTAGAACTACAGTCTGGTATGAATGGTGGCATAGGATACCTAGAGAATGAGCAGGTGACCACACACCTTGCCATTACTATAGTGCTATTCAATGTGGAAAGAGGGATAGGCATTTCTCTTCTTTAAATTATTCCAAATAGTTTGAAAAATTAGATCCATAATAATAGATATGTATACTAATATTTAGACTCTGGAAAAATATAAGTAGATGAAACCAACTAATACGAAACTCAAAACATGCTAGCAATAGTTCTATTATATTAAAAAAAAGAGGGGGGAGTAGAAAATGAGAAAAAACATTGGGATGACTATAAACAAAAACACAACAGAAGCAGTGCTCAGAGGGAAATTTAGAGTTATAAATGCCTATATTAAAAAAGATCTCAAATCAATAACCTAACCTTTCACCTTAAACTAGGAAAAGAAGAACTAAACCCAAAGCAGGCAGAATTGAGGACATAATAAATATTTGAGCAGAAATAAATGGATAGATAATAGAGAAAAATAACAAACCCAAAACCTTCTTCTTTGAAAAGATAAACAAAAGTGATGTTTTTTAGCTATACATACATAAAAAAACAGAAAAACTCAAATTACTAAAATCAGGTATGAACGATAACTACTTCTAACCTTAAAAACAAAAAGGACTAAAAGGGAACACTATGAACAATCATATGCCATCAGACTAGGTAATGTAGATGAAATGGATAAGTTTCTAGAAAGACACAAAGTGCCAAAACTGAATCAAGAAGAAACAGAAAATGTGAATATGCCTATGACAAATAAAGCGATTGAATTAGTAATCAAAAACTTCCCCCAAAGAAAAGTCCAGGTCCAGATGGCTTCACTGGTGAATTCTTTCAAACAGTAAAAAAGAATTAACACCAATCCTTAAAAACTGTTGCAAAAAATGTCTGAGGGAGGCACACTTCCCAACTCATTACCCTGATATAAAAACAGATAAAGATATCACAAGAAAACTATAGATCAATATCACCTAGGAATATAGATGTACAAATCCTCAATAAAATATAAACAAACTGACTCCAGCAACATATAGTAGGGGTTATACACTGTGACCAAGTAGGATTTATCCCAGGAATGCAATGTTGATTTAACATACGAAAAAATCAATATCATACAACATACTAATAAAATACAGGACGAAAAAATCATGTGATCATTTTAATAAAGTATCTGACAAAATGCAACATCTTTTTAGGACAGAAACACACAACCACTAGGAAGATAATTTTTTTTTAGCTTTGTCAAGAGCTTCTAAGAAAAACCCACAGTTAACTTCATACTGAATCAGCAAAAACTGAAAGATTTCCCCCCAAAGATCAGAAACAAGAATGTCTTCTCTCCTGCCATTTCTATTCAACATTGTACTAGAGGTTCTAGCCAGGGCAACTGAGCAAGGAAATAAAATAATAGGCATATAAACTGGAAAGAAAGAATTAAAATTATCTCCATTTTCATATGATATGACCTTGTATACAGAAAATCCTACAAAATACATAAAAAACTATTAGAGCTAATAAATGAGTTCAACAAGGTTGTAGGATACAGGCTCAATATACAAAAAATTTATTGTATTTCTACATACTAGCAATGAACAATCCAAAAATGAAATCAAGAAAACAGTTCTACCTACAATAAAGAGTAAAATACCCAGTAATAAATTTAACAAAAGAAGTCAAGTCTGTATGCTGTAAATAACAAAACATCATTGAAAGAAATTAACTAAGACCTAAGTGAATGGAAAGACATCGCGTGTTCTTAGATTAGAAGATTTAGTATTAAGATGGCAATACTCCCCAAATTGATTTCTGTATTCAAGGCAACCTCTATCAAAATCTCAGCTGCCTGTTTTGCAGCAATTGGCAAGTGTTCCTAAAATTTCATATGAAAATGCAAGTGACTCAGGATGGCCAAAACAATCTTCAAAACAAAGAACAAAGTTGGATTCTCACACTTCCGGATTTTAAAACTTAATACAAAAAGCTACAGTAATCAAGACAGTGTGCACTGGCATAAAGACAGTTTGATCTACGGAATATATTCGAGGCTCCAGAGGTAAACCCATACATTTATGGACAACAGATTTTCAAAAAGGGTACCCAGACAATTTAAAGGGGAAAAGAAGAGTCTTTGACAAATGGTTCTAGGACCACTGGATATTCACATACAAAATAATGAAGTTGGACCCATTCCTCACAGCATGTAAAAAAAAAAAAATTAAAAATAACTCAAAATGGATCAAAGACCTAGATATAAGAGCCAAAACCATAAAACTCTAAAAAGAAAACATAGGCATAAATCTTAGTGACCTTGAATTAGGCACTGGTTTTTAAATATAACACTAAATGCATTACCAACAAAATAAAAAATGGATAAATTGGAACTCATCAAAATTAAACACTTTTATGCTTCAAAGGACACCATCCAGAAAGTAAAAGAGACAATCCACAAAATGGGAGAAAATATTTTCAAATCATACAAGTGATAAGAATCTAGTCTCTAAAATATATGAAGCATTTTACCTCAACAAAAAAAAACACAAATAACCCGATTTTAGGTTAACAGATGTGAATATTTTTCCAAAGAAGAAGTACAAGTATCTAATAAGCACATGAAAAGATGCTCAGCATCATTAGTCTTTAGGAAATGAAAATCAAAAACAAAATGCAATACCACCTCACACCCACTAGGATGGCTAGTAAACAAAACAAAACAAAACAAAAAAACAGATGGTGAGAATATGGAGAAATCGGAACCCTTATGCATTGCTGAAGTACACTGCTCTGAAAAAGACTGGCAAGTTCCTCAAGAAGTTAAACATACAGTTACCATATAACCCAGCAATTGCACTCCTAGGTCCATGCCCAAGAGAATTAAAAACATGTTCACACATAAAAAATCTATACATCTGCACGAGTATTTATAATAGTATTATTTGTAACAGCTCTAAAGTGGAAAGTACTCAAATGTTCATCAACTGAGGAATGAAGAAACAGATGTGGTATAGCCATCTAAAGGCACATCATTCAAATACGAAAAAGACTAAGGTACTGATGCATGGTACACCACGAATGAATCCTGAAAATATGCCAAGTGAAAGAAAAACCAGACACGAGTCCATACATTACATGATTTAATTTTGTGAGACGTCCAGAATTGGCAATTCATAGAGATGAAAACAGGTTAGTCACTTCTAGGGACTTGGGGGAGGGGAGGATGGGGAGTGACTGCTAATAGGTACAAGAGCTTCTTTTGGTTGGATGAAAATGTTTAGTAATTATATAGTGCTCAGGGTTGCACAACTCTGAATAGACTAAAAGCACTGAACTGTATATTTGAATGGGTGAATTTAATGCTATGTGAATTATACCTCAATATTTTAAGAGGTCAGATCATACCATTCTTCTTCTCAAAACCCTCCAACAGCCTCATATCTCAGAGAAAAAGTCAGAGGAATACAAGGCTCCGTAAAGCCGGGCTCCCTACTGCTTCTCTGACCTCACCTCCTATTACTCTCCTACCTGCTCAGCCCGCTCCAGCCACACTGCCTCCTTTCTGCTCTTCAAACATGCCGTCATGCTCCACATGCACCTCACACGCACCACAGGGCCTTTGCACTTGCTTTCCCCTCAGCCCTGGATGCCAATCCTCCACATACTGCACAATTAACTTCTCCAATTGCTGAGGTCCGTGCTTGAAGGTCCCCTTTTCAATGAGGCCACATGCCCCAACGCTTTTTTTTTTTTTTTCCCCAACAGTTCTTATCCCCATCCCCGCTTGCCTTTTCTCTTTTGCATTGGTCACCATTTCATATACAACATGCTTTTCTTATATATTTCTCATGTATTTATTGTCTGTCCCCTCCCATATAGAATATAAGCTCCATGATAGCTAGAATTTTTGTCTGCTTGTTCACTGCTATAGGTTGCACACTCTATTGGGCACACGGTAAGGAGCTTATTAAATATCCGCTGGTGACCACAGAATGAATGAATGCCTACAAGGGTAAAGAATTGAGGACCCGTCCTGAGAATCAAGCATTTTCAGGTTCAAACAGCTGACATACAAATGACTTTGGGAATAAACTTTTTTTTGAACATGGGGTCCTGCGTGTTATCAAAGAGTTATTGAAGCCTAAGAGCCGACAGGTCTTTTCTGATACGTGCTAATCATCGTAAGCACACATGAAAGCAGCAAGCCCCGGGCCCTTTCTTTCAGCAGCGGAGCGTGTGAGCCTTGGCCAGCTTCTAATCTTTGATCCTCCTGTTTCAGCTGCACTTCTTACTCGGTTTCACACAGTGACGTGGACTGCTGGCTAACTCGCTCTCTCTCCCCGGAAATGTGTGCTTTGAGTCTGGCTAACTCTGCGGACTGAAAGACATTCGGGATGAGCCGGAGGATAGGAGGAGCCCTCCAGCAGGAACGCCATACCAGCTGACCTGGCAGCCTCCCGAGCTCCAGAAAGCATCTCTGTTGTGCTTAAATAGGCCTTCCATAGGAGCCCTGCAGGAACACACATGACAGCAAACATTTAAGAGCAGGCTCAACAGAGACTTTTATGTTATTTTTAACTTCTGATTCATTCACTTCAGGGATTCAGCCTTTCTTTGCGAACCTGAAACATGAGACAAATTTCTTAGGCTTCTAAAAAGTCATGATGCTTTCTAGAAACTGAGTCTTCGCATGAAGAAATCCCTCTGTATTTCTGCCATGTAGATTCTCTATTTTGCAGATAAAATAGCTTTTGCTTTGTGTCTGTGTAGAGCATGGCAGAAAAGATCGGAAACGGAGAAAAAGTTTAAAGGCCTATTTGTGTCACCTTCAAAATCTTTCCTCAGGTATCCTGAAACATGTCTGTCCTCTCCCCCAAACATTTTCTCTGCAGCTGATACTACTGTGCCCATAATTTTCAGTAGCATCTGAGATCCAAATTAGTATAATCCAGAATCAGGATCCAATTTCACACCTGAGTTTGGTCCACCTAAATATCCCACAGGTTCTTTGGGTTTGGGTTCATTCTGGCCAAGGCTAACTTATTCTCTTTCCACCAAAACAAGATTGAAAAAGCGAAACAAAGGGCGCCTGGGTGGCTCGGTCGGTTAAGCGTCGGACTCTTGATTTCCACTCAGGTCTTAATCTCATAGGTCCTGAGATCAAGCCAGGCTCCACTCTGGGGGTAGAAATTGGCTTGGGATTCTCTCTCCTTCCCTTCTGCCCCTCCCCACCCCCTGTGCATTCTCTATCTCCCTGTGCCTCCCTAAAAAGAAATTTTGAAAAAGCAAAACAAAACAAAAATTTATAATAAAAAATCCTGGTTCTTCCATTGCTAAGCCTAATGGCATTACCTTCTCCCACTCAATGAAACCAGGAAATTCAAAGTCAAACTTGACTCTCCACTCTGACTCTACGAAAATTCTGTTAGTCGCTGATGAATGTCACTGTTTTGATGTTATTCCAGTGAATTTTCTAATTTTTCCTAACCATATATAAAACCTTGTTGTTCTGCTCAAATCTGGCGGGCTCCCGTGGTCCTAGGCTGGGTTCTGCCATGTACTAAGGAAGATCTGACTCCGAATATCAGCCCTATCACTTCCTGCCTATTTGAGGTTGGATACGGTTTTGGAGTAACTTGTGTCAGTTTGTCTCTAAAATGAGGATAGACTGATATCTCAGAGAGTGGTTGCAAGGAATAAAAATTATCAAGCGCCTGAAACATACCCATTAGCGTGTCCCCCAGCAATTTAATTCTTTATCCCCTTTCAAATGACTGCTCCCATCTCTCTCCTGGAAGGCAGCCCTAATCTATTTTGCCATTGCCAGGCTGAAGTGTCCAACAGCTCTTTACCATCCCACCTTACACAAACTTTGCGGGGAGGTCACACGGTTCCCCTAGTTGTGTTGCCCAAAGTGTGTTCTGCAAGCACAGTTGCTCTGCAAGTCATTCTTAGAAAAAAGGTACCATGGGAAATAAGAAATGCTGCATTGTTGTAGCTTTATCTTGAGAAATCATAATACACTAGCTCAGGAAAGCCCCTTTCCTTTTATTATCCCAAGGGACATTTGTGGTCTTCCCAGTTGGCCTTAATCATCCCAGCCCCCTCACACTCATTTACCAATAGTTCCGATTTGGAAGTTTGAATTGGAGGAAGTACATTCTAAGCTAATTTAGAACAATCTGCCTTTATATGCCACGCATAGAACACAGAAGTCAGATCCATAAACGGGTTATGGTATGGTAAATGCACAGGCTACTAGAGGCCCATAGATTATCCCACTCTATTGAGCTGAGCCTCCCCAGACTTCTGCAAATCTTACAGGTCCCGTTTTTGCCCTCAGGGAGGATTATACCATGCGGATCCCCGTTTGTGCAGAAGCGAGCCGCCCTTCTCCCATTTCACCACCATGCTGCTTCCTGAAAGCAGGCAGGTGAGGCCCATGGTTGCCCAGAGTCCAGGCCCAGGGCTGGCTGTCTGCATCAATCCTGAGGTCCCCATTCGATTGTCCAATAAAAGACAGGGCTCAAGGAGTTGAGAAATCTGTCGTCCAGGGTACATGCATTATTTTCAACGAGAACATTGCTTTATAAGCGTAGATTCTTCGTTCTGAACCCTACATGTAAACCAGCAATTGAAGAGCTTCACACATTTAGAGCACTAAGCTCTGCTACTGCCCTATTCCTCCTAAGGAGACACATCTCTCTGCATCCAAACTCCGCTTTCTGGAACAGCTTATATTAAGGAGACTGCAGCAGAAATAAACTGGAATAAACACGTGGGCCCCTGTTGCGCGGAACGAACAGGAGCAAAGGACGAGGCTGCCCCCAAGTGGGAAACCCACAAAGAGCAGCGACGCTTCCAAACAGCTTAGTTCAAGGAACTGAATGGGTTCTGCACTTCCAGCTCCCAGGACTCCCCCAAGCTTGAGAGCCTCTGGTGAGGAAACTGGGTGCAGATTCTTTTACCACTACGAGGTGGTGTGTGTGTGTGTGGGGGGGGTGTTGAGAGAAAAGAACAGGCGAACCCAGTGTTTCCCAGCCTCCCCACCCTATTTAGCACCTGGTTAAATCCAGATTCCGGGTCTCGGTGCGGAGATTTTGACTTAGCTGGCCAGGAGTGGAAGGATATCCGGAGTCTGGGTTTCTAACCAGTGTGATTCTGGTTTCTAATCCGCTGATTCGGATCATCTGGGGGATTCAGACATTCAGAGTTGGGAAGCAACTTTCTGTTTCCGGCTCCCGGGGAGAGGCCCAGCTCTTGAGGATCAAGGGAATCCAGAAGTCAGTAGCTTTCTTCCCTCTGTGGCTCCCGGCAGCCCCTGCCCGACCCTCCCACCTGCCGCTGATCCGCCCCGCCGCCGCGGTTTCCATGGCGACCCAGGCCGCGCAGGGTGGTGCTTCCTTAGGACTCTGTCGGATTCCACCTGTCTGTCCCAGCGCCCACCACCCTAGAGGAGATTCTGGTCCAGGACAGTCAGGCTAAGAAGTAACTTATTATTATTATTATTACTACTATTGTTATTGATTTGAGTATTTTTGTGCCCATTCTTATTTAAAATAAGCTTTAAGAGTTTTTTGTTTTTGTTGGGAGGGGTGGTTGGGGGAGAAGAGGAATACATGCTTTCCTAGTACCTTTATGTAACATTTCACCTTCAATTCAAATGCTTGGGATAGACTGACTCCCCTGGCTGCGAGAATCTGGGATTTCTACTTGCCTTAGCGATTTATCTTTGCACGGTCCTCCTGTGATGCACGAGGACACTCAGGCATGTGGCTTATGCATTTGTGCCAGTAACAAGCCACACCCAGGAGATTCCCAGACCTTGGACTTCCTGTCCCTTTAAATCCTGCCTTTCTTTTCAAGGGCTGCTGCCTCAGCTGAACCAGATGGCAGAGGTCAGGTTCTCAGGGCAGCAAGGTGGGAATGAAAATTGTGAAATCAGCTACATCTGGGTTGAGCCCGGTAATTCTAATCAATGAGCCCCAGCTCATTCCAGTCAGCTTCCCTTAGGAGAGGGCCATAGCTTCAAGAAGTGCTGGGTTTTCTGTTGTCAAACTTTAGATCTGAGCTAAACCTTTAAAAGCTGCCACAGGTGGCTAGCTGGTCTGCACATTTCAGCTGGTCCGGTCCTGGGGCTGGGGGCTGGGGGGGTTGGGTGTCAGCTTTTATTTTTGGTTATTGATAATGACCACTGGACCATCTCTGAAATGCTGCTTTGGGGCAGTTCGAGATGCCTGGAGGCTACATGGAAATCTAGGCATCTCAGGAAACCAGTAGATTTACAGAGTGAGTGCCACAGAGAAGTGGGGAACTCTAGGGAGGGGTGTTGTTTTATTTTTCTCAGTAACCCAGGGGGGAATTATTATCTCCAGTTTAGCAAAGATGAGAGTAAGGACAGGTGGGGCTAGGTAGGAAGAGACAGGTAGGGGATATGTGACTAGGCTTAGGCAGGGGCTTAGTAACCTGGCTCACAGAAATCCCAGATGTGGAGAAATGTTATAGACAAGATATTAACCAGAGAGAAGGGAACATAACAAATCCACCTTGTTTGTTGTTAATGTTATAAACAAGATATTTACCAAGTGCCCTGGTCAATTTTCTATAAAAGATTGACCCTCTATAAAAACCCTCATGGGACATTCTGTTTGGGACTCCCAATCTAGAGAGCTCCTTTCCTTTGCTTTCTGTTCTTACCTTCACTAATAAACTTTCACTTCACTTCATCCTTTGGTCTGTGACATTCATTCTTCCACTCTATGAGACAAGAACCCTGCAACAAAAGGGAAGCACAGAGAATTTCAGAAACTTGTCCATGGGTGGAGTCCAGAATTAAACCCACCAGGGGTGTGGCTTATGAGCTCACACTCAGTACTCTGAATTTAAGTTCATTTTCTTTGGACCTAATGGAGCTTTGTTCAAGCCCCACCCCCTCATTACTTTAAGCAAGTGAGCTGTTTCATTGCTGCCCCTACCCGCCCTTTACTATAATTTTATTGGGGCAGAGACAACCACATCCATTTGAGTAAGTGCTGTATCTGTCCTCCAGAAGGCTCCCAGGAAAGTTTGACAAATGAATAAAGAACAAAGAGAATGAGTGCTTCTATGAATTAAGAGGAGCAGGAAATATAACTGAACTTTATAATTACCTTTTTTGGGCCAGGCACCTGGGGTAAATATCCCCCATTAATTTCTGCACCATGAGATAGGGAGGTAACTGTTTTTCTGCCTTTTTTTTTTTTAATGAATGAAGAAACTAGGACTAAGAGACACTGATTTATGGAGCTAGGATTTAAACTCTAGATTGTTTGCCAGAACCCCAAATCCGCAGTTTTCCCACATACCACACTGCCTGCCGGAGCATCTAGAATGACGTAGTAGTGGCCAAGGGGAAGGTAGAAATATTTTTCTAAGTGAAAACTGGAAAGTGAAAGCTTGATTGTGGTTGTGTTATTCTTTAGCCAGTCAATGAGCACCACGCTGAGAGAGAGAAAGCATATAAATAATAGCAAAACGCTGAGGCCAGGGGAAAGCCTCTCCTTTACTATTGTTTCACTTGGGTCCTGGCTTTGACAATCCTGAAACTTCACATGAAAATACAGGCTGGGAATAAAAGCATTTTCTCTATCATCTCCTTCCACCATAGGCTGGCCTGAGATGGAATTGCAGGTTATTTTGTTTTATTTTAAACTAAGAAGGTATTGTGTAAGCACCAGAAACAAAGCAGTGGGTTCTGATGGATTTGTGGGGAGGAGGTTTGTGGAGTAGATAGTGCCCTTAAAGTTTGTGTTGTGTTTCCGGCTTTATCTTCCTAGAAGATTATCTTGTGCGTTCTAATCATTTATCAGGGTGCACGTGGTTTGGCTTGAGGTGAAAGCCAAGCTCTGTTTCCAGCCTGTAACTGATACACTCTCCCACTTTTCCCAGCTGTTAACTTAATATGGTTAACATTTTTATTTTCTTCTCTCCCATTTGGTTGCCATTTCCTTTATTCCCCTCTGCTGGCTCTCTTAATGTTGCCAGTTTTGGGGCTAACCGTCCCCTCCCTGCCTGTGCCTCGACTTCCTTCCGCTCTGCGTCCTGGGGCTTTAGGGTTGGCAGTCAGTTAAGCAATCCTGTTGGCTGCCCTGGAGAAAATCAGCATCCTCTTATGCCCGTAGGTGACACATGCAGACTGCAGTCCGTAGAGGGGCTGGGCAGTAGGCTGAATTCTTGAAAGATTTCAGTGGATTGCTGGAACTCATATTGAAACAATGAAGCTCTGAGGTCTAGAAAGAAAGCGTGTTTACCAACAAATGAGAAACACACCTATTAACTAGACATCTGTTATCTGCATAGACGGCACTGCCAGCCCTGAAGTCATAGCCAGCCGTGATTTTAAAAATTTGTTTTTTTCTATTTAACCTCAGATGTTTTCTTTTCCATGGGCAGACCAGTCTGCTTGTATTTGCATTAATCACCTGTCAATTTGGGCTATTCGTTGGTTATGTCAATGCAGAGCCAACTGAGTAATTAAGTGGGGGGAGGTAGTATAATCCAGGAGTTAAGAGCAAGAACTCTGGCCCTCCCACCTATGAGCTGTGTGACCTTGGGCAAGTCACTTAGCCTCTCTGGGCCTCTATTTTCAAAGCATTAAGTGTCATGTGTTAGCGATTATTGTTCTTGCGATTACAAGGTTGTCCATAGATCGCCTGGACTGACCATGAACTAGATACAGAGACAGATAGATGTCACCACACCCAAGGGTCTTTTTTTATTTCCATTTAAGTTACTGGTTTCTGGATTTCTGATATAATTGGCATATAACTTCCTGTCAGTGGTCTTCATGCCATCATTGCTTACGGTCAAAAGACTGTGGAAAGAGCACTGGGCTTCCAGAATCCACAGGTTCCTTTGGAATTCGGCCACCACTGCCTGTGGGCACAGCTGTGGTCCTCCCGTCTGCAGATCTGAGTGTCCATCTCTAACAAGTGACGGGCACCACTGGCCTTGGCAAGAGCCAAGTCTTTATCCCACTGTGGCCCTAATGATGCTCTCATCGGCATCATGACAAAAATAAGGTCAATGCAAGGCAATACGCAACGTAATTAGAAATGGGTGAAAAGTTGAGACTGTAAATACCCTTCCAACTCACTTCCATAGTCCCAGTATCTCACTCCTTGATGGGTTAGTCCAGTGCTGCTAGGGCTTGTGGGGCCAGCCTAGAATGAATATGTTCTTGACTTCTAAAGAGAATGGAGAGGGTTGAGGGACTGAGGGAGAGAGAGAGACAGACTTTCCATTCTTTGGCTCTGCTCGTGTGGGACCACCAGGCTATAAGGGAGTTTCAGTTGTTGCTGAGAACAATTAGTTCAGTACCCTGGTAGAATTGTGGCTACTTCACCTGCGGGCTCCTGTTGGTTGACCAGTTATTTATGGGGCAACTTCCACAAGGATAAACATGTTCTTGGTGCTCTATCATAGCATACACTATCATAGAATATAACGTGTGTCCCAAAGGAACTTGGATTGTTGATAATCAGAGAGACCAACTGTGGCTACCTAAAAACCTCACTGAAGCCAAGGAAAGACTGAGGAACTGTTCCAGATTGAAGGACACCAGAGAAACATGAGAACTAAATGCAAGGTGTGAATCAGAAGTGAATCTCTTTGTTAGAAAGGACATTGTTGGGACAGTTGCTACACGTGAATGGGGTATAAGAATAAGAGAATCATAACGTATCACTGTTACTTTCCTGCTTTTGATGGTACTATTGTAAGTTATGACGGAAAATGTTCTTGCTCATAGAAAATCTACACTAAAGTATTCATCAGGTTGGCAGCTTACTGTCAAGGAGAAAATGTCTTTGAACTTGGAGTAACCAACCACTCTGGTGTGCTTGGGACAGTCCCAGTTTTGGCATGGACAGTCCTGTGTTTGGGAACCCTCTCTGCCCCAGGCAAACGGGGATGATTGGTCACTGTTTTTACTGGGCCGACAGCTGTTCTATATGTTTCAGTTGTTTCAAAATAAATGTTTTGGTAAAAAGTAAAATAATTCAAGTAATAATTGTTCAAGCGACCCATACAAACATATAGAAGCAGCACATGATTCGTTTCCAAGCAATAGGACAGACAGGAGGTGGGGTAGTGGGCAGAAGTGATCACGGTAAGCTGGACCGGTCAGGGGCAGGCGAGGGCATGCAGGGAGGGCTGGCAGGAACGCGGTGGGCGGGCTCCTAGTGGTGCCCCGCACGTGCCATTGTGTGCGGTAGAGCCTGCCCCTTGCGGTCTCAATCCCGCTGACCTTGACCACGTTACTTAGTTACTCCATCCTTCATTCTCCCCCTCTGTAAAATAAGAATGTTGTAGAATGTGGATTTCCAACATTCTGAGCAGCCGAACACTTTCCACAAAGGCAGTTTTACTATTTTAGAGGCAATTGAACTGCTCTAGTTGAAGTGTATAAAGGGTTTGCGGTCCTGCCAAACCCTTGGCCTCACCCAAGCCTGCCACCTTGCACTCTGCTGTTCCCTGAAACCCTGGAGCTCAATGAAATGCAGAGTGTAAGGCACTGGGCGGGAACATATTTCTTTGTTATTTATGATCACCTTTTCTTCACTTCACATAGTTACTATTTTGTGTGTGTGTGGTAAGAATACTTAAGATCTACTTTCTTAGCAAATTTCAAGTATACAATTCAGTATTATTAACAATAGTCACCGTGCTTTACCTTAGCTCTCCAGAACTTATTTTCTTATAACTGAAGTTTCTACCCCTTGACCAACATCTCTCCATTTTCCCACCTCCAGCCCTTGGCAATCACCACTACTCTCTTGTTTCTGTGAATTTAAGTTTTTTAGGTTCTATGCATAAGTGATATCGTATGGTATTTGTCTTTCTGTGTCTGGCTTATTTCACTCAACCTCATGTCCTCTGGGTTCATCCATGTTGCAAATGGCAGGATTACCTTCTTTTTATGGCTGAATAATACTCATATATATATCATATTTTCTTATCCATTTATCCATCAACACCTAGGCTGTTTCCATATCCTGGCTATTGTGAATAATACCGCACTGAACATTAGTGCGCAGATATTTTTTCAAGATACTGATTTCATTTCCTTTGGATTTAGACCCAGAAGTTGGATTGCTGGAACCTACAGTACTTCTAGTTTTATTTTTTTGAGAGGAAACAAAAAAAAAAAAAAAAAAAGGAAAAAGAAAGAAAAGGTAACCTATGGAATGGGAGAAAATATTTGCAGACCATGTATCTGATTGAAATTAATATCCAAAATATGTAAGGAACTCATACAAGTCAATAGCAAAAAATAAAATAACAATAACCTGCTTAAAAATGGGCAGATCTGAATAGACATCTCTTCAAAGAAGACATACAATGACCAATATATGAAAAGATGCTCAACGCCACTCATCATCAGGGAAATGCAAATCAAAACCACAAGGAGATAAAGTCTCACACCTGTTCAGATGGCTATTATTAAAAAACAAAAGACGGGAAGGTGTGAAGAAAAGAGAACACTTGTGCCCTGCTGGTGGGAATGTAAATTTGTGCAGCCACTATGGAAAACAGTATGGAGGTTCCCTTGCCTCCTAAGATGGATAGGTCCCTTTCCTCTAGAAAATTCCATGATGCTACTATCTGTTACTTCCAGGATAGACATGGTATCTTCAGGAATTATTTGTCAAAGTGCATAAATACATGTTTAAGAGAAAGTGTCCATTTAGTATTATTTAGTATCAGCATTATTTATATGGCACTATAATTTGTCATTTAGTAACACCTGGGAATGCATTTATTTATGAGATTGATTTCCTACTGGGCAGAGTCAGATCAGCCTGCAGACACTTAATAGGGTTGGAGAAGGGGAGGGTAGAGGTGAAGTCTAGGTCAATGGAACATGGCTTTTTGAATATAAGGTCCTGGTTCCAATCTGAATTTTTTTCTTCCAAAAACATGGAAGTCATTATACTTTTAGGATAACGATTAAGAAAATTCAGAATGTCAAAATACTTCTCTGAGCTCAGAAGTTGTTTTTATGTGAATATGTATTTTATGAATTCCAGGGTCATTTGTTTATTACCCAGGCCATTCTCGCATAAGCTCACATAAAGATTCTTCAACTACTCATACTAACTCTGACTCACCCCCCTTCGGGGGTTCTGCAGCCTTCTGCTTGGGCCAAGAGTCTTCTGGCTAAATTTTCTCTTATCTGGAAACCTCCCCACATTATGTTCTGTCTGCTTGGGACATTCTTCCCTCCCTTCTCTTGGCTGGGCTAACTTGGTGCAGCCTTCAGCTCTCAGCTGAGATATTACCTCTCCAGAATTCTGTTGATATTCCTCTCCAGGAGCACCCCAGCCTCCTGAACTCCTATGATTAGCTGGGATGATGTTCTGCATGGGGAATGGTGGAGAAGTAAAGAGAAACCCCTATTGATTGGGACTCAGGGTATTTCATGTTGAATAGGGGTTTATGAAGTTGTACCTCTGGGTTATGTAGCCCATCATTTCTAGGAAACCAGAAAGGCTGATACAAACTTATGAGAAGTTGATACGCTTAGATTTTTTTTTTTATAGAAAAAAAGGGGGGGCAGGTTCCGTGTACTGATTGGCATGGGGCCAAAATAGAATCACCACCATGTTCAAGGGAACAGCCATACATCAGATATTTGTTTACTCATCATTTGAGACTCTAAGCGTTTAAGCTCCATGCCTTGTTCCTCCTGTGCATACCAGATAATAGATCCTTAGTAAAAGTCAGCTGAATTAAGAACCTTGGTTCTAGATCAGACCATGGAGTAGGTACCAAATATTTGAAGTAACATTTTGAAATTGGGACCATTTTGACAAGGCACTTGGAAAAAAAAAATCAAATAATGTCTGGGACAGATACTCTTTCCTCAATTCAGAGTCATGTCCAGCCTGGGAACAAGGATGGTGAGAAATTCAGAGATGTCTACTTCACACAGTCCTTGGTAATTTTTAATATTAAAAGTGAATTTTTTTTTTTAAGCATCAAGAGCCCCTTCAAAATGTTCTGGTTCTCATGGAGCTCTTGTGGGAAGGGTGGTCCTTTCCTCAGAGTGGGGAGTTCTTAACCACAGAGCACCTTGGATGGGACCAGAAGATGTGCCTCCTGGTCTTTGCTTGGCAGGCATGAGTCTGTGTCTAGACTGACACCCTTGAACCTCACTTACCACACCTGAAGCTATCTCAGGATCACTGTGAAGATCAAAGGAGGGACCATGTGGAAATTGGCCATGCATTCAGGCTGTTACATGTCTAAATCATTAGTGTCTGCCATGCTTGCGTTCATTGCTTTATCCATTCATTCAGAAGTTTCCTGGCCTGACCATGTATGACAAAGATGCTGAAGAACCCCATGCATAGTATTTTTTTGAAGAGCATTTTTTTTATATCAGTAATTTTCAGATTGCTGGAGCTGCCTCAGGGGAGACTGGCAAATGAGGCAGAGAAGAGAGGAAGATGGAGAAGTTTTGTTTTACAAAATTTGCCTTACATTAGGAATACAGGGCTCCAGTGGTTTAATTTTTTCTTAAGTGCGGGCTTGTCAGGAGTCCAGTTTTGGTGAGGAGCATATTTGATTGCTAGGTGACCTTGAGATGACTTGATGGCTTTTTTGCTTGATCTGGAGGCTTTCTGTCCATCTTCATCATCCTTTGTCTCCCTGTCCCAGCCTGGGTTGGCCAGGTACGTAAGAAGGATAAGTTGGTATGAGATGGTTGTGCCGAGTGGGTCTGAATTCATGTTCTTTATCTGTCTTACTTCTTCCTCCGTCCTCCCCTTTTAGACTTTTTTTCTTTTGTTCTTTTTAAAATCCCTACACTATTTATACAAATCAAAAGAACTTATATACTTGGTAAAAAAAAAAAAAATTAAGCCGCAGAAAAACAGTGAAATCTACTAGGCTACTTTTATTTAAAAATCATTTAATTATTTAATGATTAATCATTTAAATGATTAAAAATCATTTAAAAAGATGATTAAAAATCATCTTCTATTTTATACTCATTTAATTAGCATATATCCCCTCAAAAGACATTTCTCATTCAGTGACTAAGACCCCTAGCATGACTGAATATGATAAAACACTAGTGGTAAAATTTTTCTTACTTTCTCTTAATACATTAGTTGCCTTACTCTTAGAGTTACAAAACTGCCCTCAACTTTTTATAAAAATGTTAGTTGGGTTGTGGGATGTTAGTGGATACAGTAGGCCACATTGTAGATAGAAGAATCATCCATGAGTTTTCTTTTATTTTTTGAATTGTCTCTGTCTTTTTATTTGCAGATGGACCCCATACCCCCTACACTGACTGGACATTCTTGGTGGAATGAGGTAGACACTCCTCGAACCCGTGACCTAAAGCACTTATGAGCCAAGCGTGTGGCTTACTATGAAAGCCTTGGGATCATCAAATGTGACACTTCCAGAAATAGCAGCCAACGAGTGTGGACAGCTTCCCGACACCAGAGTGAATCCCTCAGAAAATCAAACCTTTGGGCTGAGAGGCCTGCCGATGTCACCGTGTTGTTTAGCAATTGGAAAGAAACCTCTGCTCCAGGAAATTTCCAAAGTGGTTCCTGGAGAAGCAGAACAGAATCATGACCAGAGGGCCCACGAGGGGCCCAGGAGAGAGAGCCACCCAACAGAACTGAATCTCCAGCTGCTGGCTGATAATTTGGTCCCCGAGACAAAGAAGTTGTGACATGTTATAAATTGGGCTCAGAATTTCCTGTCCAACCCTCCAGAAGAGGATTGGTTGAAGAGTCCCACAGCTTCTCTTGGATTCCTTCAGTCTAACCCTTGCCAAAGTTCAAAAGCTCTAGGAAGTAAGACAAATGCCTATGTGAGGTCCTCTAATTCCCCAGCCCTGCTCAGAGCAGACCGGTCCAGCACACAAACAGACATTCACAGATTCTCTTTAAGCCCCCCAAATCACTGGTCAGAAGTGGACTTGTCTACAGAATTTCCAAGATCCTTCTTGAGAAAGGATTTTCCTGGCAATCAGTCTCATGAGTGGCAAGAGACTACAGTCAGGAATGAGGGGGAGGGAAGAGCTGCCGCGTACCCTCCTGACAGTCTTCAGCAGGAAGGTTCTGCTCAACAGAAGTATTCCAGAGCAGGAAATAGTTGTATTCAGACCCCCCAGTGAAGATGAGACATTTCCTGAGAGGCCACAACTCAGCCACACTTCTGAAGGAAGTAAGGTTTTAGAGGAAACCAGACCGAGCCCACCCAGAAGTAGTTACTTCTGGACTCCACTGACTGATAGCTCAGAGGAGGAGCATTTGGATGAACTTGGAGAAAGTAAATGGACACCTAGAAGGTGTGTTCTAGGCAGGAAGTATAAAGCGTTCTCAGAAATTCCCTTGTGTCCCACAAGTGACAGCATACTAGTGTCCAGAACCATGGTGCTAAGTGGTACCCCCTCCCCTGCAAATGCACCCTTGCAGGCTAAAGTCAGGAAGGAGTGCAGAGGACCAGAAGTGTCCCTTCTGATGACCACAAAGGGCATTACAGCATAATTCAAGGCTGACAGTTCTGGAGGTGAAGACCACATCCAGAAACTGCCTGGGGGTCCGAGTATGACCCCTAGTCACAACTCCAATAGAAGGAGGAAGGAATTGGACAATGTGGGGTTCACTTTGGGGTCCCTCAAACTGATATTAAACACAAAAATGAATGGAAACATGCGATCACAGAGAGAGTAGAGGGCACTCTTATGGGGAGAGTGCCAAGAGGTGGTCAGAACAGAAGCATGCAGAGTTCTTCTAAAAGCAGCCCTTCTGTGATAACTCAGAAGCAGTTTGATCTAACACATCCCGAAAGTTATCTGGACCCTCAAGCTGCCAGCCTCTCACTGAATGTGTCAGAGGGCCCCTTGGAGAATGCGCTATTTCATGGATGTTCGGGTGCCAGTGTCTTCTGTGGGCCCACCGCAGATGCACATGGTGCCCATGGCAGCACTTGGTTTGGCCAACTGCCACCCCCTAAGATGGATGGTGGATCAGTACAGGGGCCCCGAGTGGTCACCAGACAAGGAACTCACGAGCAAATGGAAGAGACACTGCCTTCAACTCACCCCATTTCCAGAAATATTTCTAAAACTGGTTTGAAAGGATCCTTCCCATTCCAAGATGGCGGTGATAACCTCTCCTGGAGCGATGAGCAACTGTGTAAACCAGATCGAGGGGCCAGTGTGCTGGAGACATATTTCTATTATTTACCCATGTTGAACAAGATCGGGTGTCTCTTCAGAAAAGAGGAATTCCTCGTTTTCTTTCCAGGGGCCTAGAATGTATGAATCAGAATCAGTAATCACATCTCCAGAAGGGAAGGGCAAGTCCAGAAGCGCCAGTCTGGACAGAAAGACCAAGGAGTGGAGAGATAGGGGTGACAGCAGTGCAGCTGTGGAAGGTGAGGAGAGCACCCATCCCCAAGGACAAGGCTGTGCCGAACAGGAAACTCCAGAAGAGATCAGCTTTTGGAAACCTCAAGGCATCTATGGTATGAAACCAAAGCTGGGGAAAGCGTTTCATGAGCAACAAATTTGTTGACACTTGTATCACATGTCATATGGCTACTGGGAGACACAAGCTTCTGGATTCATCATGTGCTCGATGTATTAATGTATTACCTCTTAGCTTCATTTTCCATAAATATAAAATGGGGATTGTCTTAGTCCCTCTGGGCTGCTGTAACAAAAATTCCATCGACTGGGGGGTTTAAACAACAAACATTTATCTCTCACAGTTCTGGAGGCTGGGAAGTCCAAGATCAAGGTACCAGCAAATCCAGTGTCTAGTGAGGGCCTGCTCCTATCTCCTTGCTATGTCCTCAACATTGCAGAAGCAGAAAGGGGACGCAAGCTCTCTCATGACTCCTATAAGGGAACGAATCCCATCATGACCGCCATGACCTCATCTACCCCTAGTGAGCCCCATGACCTCATGTAACCCTAATGACTTCTCAAAGGCCCACTTCCTGATACCATCACATGGCAGGTGGGTCTCAACATATGAATTTTTTTTGGGGGGACGCCGGCATACAGTCCATACCAGGGATAAATATCAAAATATAAACTGTGAAGATACTATGCAAATATTAGCTTTATTTTGGCAGACCAAAAGCCCATTAGCTAAATAAAAATAATCTCGGAAAATAGTTATTTGGAAAGAGCAAAGTGACAGCATTCTTTTGGCTAAGGATATCTCTCAGGTGCCTGCATTTTTCATGAGGATGATGATTCTGTTCATTTTGCTGTCAAGTAGTTTGTGTGGAAATAAGCATTTTATGCCTTTCATGTAAAATACATTTTAATAACCGAGCATTAGAAAATAGAATCTGCCTCTCCAATTGGAGGGCTGTGTAGATAGAAAATGATTAATGCATTTTCAATCATGGAATGAGCTCAGATTAGGAATTCACAACACCTTGCTAGATCTTTGTGCAAAGAAAATTCTTACTAGAATTCATTCTTTTTATTTATTTATTTTGGTGTTTTTTTTGGAAAAAGGTTACATGATTGGTTATAAACAATAGTAAAATAGAACGCTCAAAAGCTGTTTTGAGATAACAGCTGCAATGGTAGATGATACATATTAAAGTATGCTTATAATATTCCTATAAGATCTGGGAAGCTGAGTGGCATGACTTACCATGGTGCAGATTATAGAGTACATCTGTAAAATCCAATCTATGTGCTTCATATGAAACGTGATGGGTTTGTAACTTTTTATTTCATAGTTTTGGGAGGTTATGTTCTGCTTCCCCCAAAATGACATCCAGAATGACCAGCTATGGGAGATATCAGGAAATGTCTAATACTGCATGTTCATCTCATAAATGTGGAGATGTGAAGCCAAGGTTTGATTTCTCTTCTGTCACATAATACTAACATTTTAAATAGCCATGTATCAATACTGGCAGTCTTCTGAGAAATTAGTTAATATTCTAGCTTAAACAATGTGGTAAAATTAATTATGTACTGACGGTCTACCATGGCAAGATACAGGGTACTATAATGGACACAGAAGGGAAGAAGAGATAGTTACTCTAGAATATGAAGTTCTCTAGAAGAAGTGCAAATAAAATGCTTGGAGAGCAAAAGGAGAAGTTATTATACTGGTGGAATCAGAAAAGGTTTCATTTTGTTGATGGTAACAGAGGCTTTGAAGGATGGATTAGAGTTCAACGGGTAAGGAAAGGAATACCAGGGGTGCCTGGGTGGCTCAGTCAGTTGAGCATCCGACTCTTGATTTTGGCTCAGGTCTTGATCTCAGAGTTGTGAGATTGAACCCGGCATCCCCAGCTCAGAGTCTGCTTAAGATTTTTCTCTCTCCCTCTCCTCTGCCCTGCACCCATTTCTCTCCCTCTCTAAAAAAAAAGAAAAGAAAAAAAGAAAGAAAGAAAGAGAAAGAAAGAGAAAGAAAGGAAGGAAGGAAGGAAGGAAGGAAGGAAAGGAATACCAGTTGGTGGAAATAGCATGAGTGTAGTCAAAGAGGTAAGAGACTTGGATTTTTTTTTTGTTTGTTTGAAGGAGCAGTGAGTTTTCTAATGCATTGGATATATTCAGATTATTTTAGTTGCAAGTGATGGAGACACTGCTCAAACTAGTGAGGTAACAAAAAATGTATTGGTTTGCTTATTTGAAGATTTGTTATGGTTTCATCTAGCAATTCAACACAATGACATCAGCATTCAACCTCTTTCCATTTCTTGGCTTTTCTTCCAAGATCGCAAGAACCCTCATCCATCTTTCCTGTTACATTTGGCTACAGGGCAAAATCGCGTGGAGGTGTTTCCTAAAGCAGACTTCTCCGAAGAGTTCCTCACTTGTTTTGTGACCTTTAACCAGTGCCGGAATACAGAAGTTGAAGTCAAAGACTTGAGTATGCATGATGGCCCTGCCACTTGTTGACTGAGTGCCTTTGGTTGAGTTACTTAAAACTCTCTGAGAGTCAGTTTCATCACCTGTAAAATGGGTATGACGTTTATCCTGCCTATTTGAAGGATTATTGTAAACGTTAATTGAATAAAGTATATGGAAGTACTTTGAACATTATAAAGTGCTGTGTACATGTAAGATATGATTAGTAAAATTAATATTAATAGTATGTCTGTTTGATAAATCCCAACTTCTCCTGGAACTGTCTGATCTTTTTGGTATATGTTTATACCCCTTTTATAAAATAGTCCCATGACTATCTTAATAGTCCCATCCTCCTCACATACTTTATGTGCTATGCATCTTTCATGCAATGTTTCGTTTATTCCTTCTAGCCATCCATTTTACAGAAGAGGTCACTGAGATTAGAGAGGTGAGGATCTCGTCCAGGGTCACCTGGTTAGTAAGTGGCAGAGCCGGTGTCCAGCCCCATCCAAGAACTCTTGCTTTGAACCCCTCTGTTCTACTTTCTCTGCAGACTGATTTTCTATAGTCCTGTAGGTCATTAACACTGGTTCATGTGTATGCCCATGCCACCACAGCTTTAAACTCCTGTATGAAGGAGCCTACAGTAATCTCTTCTGGTTTCCAGTTGTCCTGAATGCCACCCTTAGAACATGACTGTGAACTTTTGGTTGAACATAGTTTGCTAAGAAGGCTTCTGTATGTTGTGCCATGTTGACGTATCCTTATGTTAAATTACAGCCATTGTGCACTGTTAGGTTTATGTTCCCATGGTTTGTTTGAGCTTCCTGACATGGAATCCATTTTTCTTGCTTCATCCAATGTCTTTGGAAAGTGCAAGTGTTTTTTAATTCCTGAAATCAAATGTATCAAAAGCACTCAAAAGTTTTCCCTTGGGAAGTTTTGGTTCTTTCCTAGGGGCTACTTTGCCAATAGAATCTGTTGTCCTCCTCAGTTCATAGGTCCCATAACCAGTACAGGGCTTGAACACTTTATCTTACACCAAGACCTGGTCTCTGGACTCCAGACACAAGCATACACGCTCCTGACCGACACGGCCCTCTGCATGTTTCACTGAAGCTCCATATTAGGCAAGTCTAAAACTACATCTTGGGTCCCTTGTCCCCATCCTATAATTACCCTGCTCCTCCATAGTGTCTTCCATTAGTGGCCAGCACCCCTGCACGCCCAACTGCCCACCACGTCAGAACTCTGACGGCAGTCCTGACTCCGCCCTCTTCCTTACCTTCCATTTTGGTCCATCCCAAATCCCACGAGTTTTTGCCTCCTGAATATTGTTGATTCTAGCGATCCCTCTTCACGCTCATACTTTTTACCCTCCGCTCTCCCTGGAGGACTATAGTAACCTCCTACCTTGTTCCCCATAGATACTCTGTCACTCTGATCTATTCCTCGTACTGCCATCAAAGTGATTTTTTTTCAAACATCTTAAAAGGTGTCTCTGCAGTGGACTGCCATCATCCTTAGAGTGAAGATGATCTGCGCTAACACATCCTCTGGGCTCCGGATGGCTCCACCTCTGCCTCATGCCCTCTTCACTGCAGCCGCAGGGCATGCTCAGTGCATCCAGTCCCTTGGCCACAGTGCATGCTGTTCCACCCCCAAGCCTTTGCCCTTGCCTCCCCACCACCAGCAACTTACTTACTTAAGAGATGACCACTCCAGAGCTGAGCTTAAAGCCCCAGGGTAGCTCCCCACCCCACCACCCTCAGCCTAGACCAGGCCTATTCATTTCTTTGCTCTCAAGGCACCCTGTTTTATTCTTTCTACGAACTTATCTAAAATATAATGAAAGAGGGCGCCTGGGTGGCTCAGTTGGTTAAGCGACTGCCTTCGGCTCAGGTCATGATCCTGGAGTCCCGGGATCGAGTCCCACATCAGGCTCCCTGCTCCACGGGGAGTCTGCTTCTCCCTCTGACCCTCTTCCCTCTCATGCTCTCTAGCTCTCATTCTCTCTCTCTCAAATAAATAAATAAAATCTTTAAAAAAAATTTTTTTAAATATAATGAAAGAGAATGTAAGAAGAGTCTACAAGGGCAAGGTCAGGTCTGTCCAGCTCACTTGGAACTAGCACTGTGCTTAGTACTTCATAAGAGCTGAAGGGACGCCTGGGTAGCTAAATCAGCTAAGCATCTGGCTCTTGACCTAAGCTCAGGTCTTGATCTCAGGGTCGTGAGTGTAGGCTCCGTGTTGGGCTCCATGTGGAGCCTACTTAAAAAAATAATTAAAAAAAGAGCCCAATATTTATTTGTTGAATAAATGAGTAAATAAATGTAAAGTTGTGATCTATCATCTCTAATATATCTATATATTATATACGTAATATATACAGATGAATAATATATGGTCTCTCTATATAATCATTTCCATTTTGCTAGCTTAAAGAATTAAGAGTTGGGTCCTTTGAAGAAATAATCCAGATAAGAATATCTTTCTCTTTTAAACACTGCTTTCTTTTAAAGCGATTTCTGTTTAAGATTTTTCTAAAATACATTAGAAAGCTCTCTGCCATTTCAATGTATGCTGGTCATAGTTAAATATCATCTTGACAATTGATCTTCGTCATGAATACCTATAGTTCCGTTTGCCCTTTTATTATGATCAGCTTATCCCTGAGTCATTTGAACTGCCTTACTATTACATCCTTTTCTTAGCCTTATTTTCCTTCCAATCTGCTTTAGATCTAGAAATTAACTAAACGTACTCGTTAAGCTTGTGTGTTAAATAAGAGTTAATAAGGCTTTGAATGAAAGCCTAAGGAGCAAAGTGCATGGTTCTATGGTGCAGAGTTATTTTAGCTTCCTTCATCTATGTCCTGGGCTGGCTTTTGGATGCCTGAAATAGTCCCTGGTCTGATATTCTGGGAAGAGAGATATTACCATATTTATTCATGCATTTGGGAGCTAAAGCATTTAAAATAGAATGCAAACCACTTGATAAATAGAACTGAAGAGAACACAAACCAAGCATGAAATTGCACCAAGTAATTTCCCCTATCTACATACTAAGTAAAGCTAGATCTTCAGGAGGTAACTACATTTGTAGTTAGGAATGAAGAGGTAGAAAAAAAATCCCATTACTATTTACAGTTAGCCCAACTGCTATATATTGGCCCACATGACAACACACGTTTTATTCCAAAAACATTTCTCACAATTCTATTTTTTAAAAATTGTGAAATGGGGCTAGATTGCTTAAGGAATCACCTCCCCCCCTGAATCTGATTAGTATTTGGAGGAGTCTCCCTTAGCAAGACCTCTGCAAAGAGAAAACCCAAGCTGTGATGATTCAAAATTATTTCAGCAAGATATGATGCTAAGAAGATACATTCCTCCCTGCTGTGAATCTTGGATGGGCCATTTCTTGGCATTCTGCTGCATCCTTCTGGTGCAGTTTGAGGCTGAAGGAAATAGGCTATGTGGAGAAGAACCTCATTCCAGACAGAGACATGAAGGCATTTGCCATCCCATCAAAGTCGGGGTAGAGTCGGCTGGTTTGACTTACCAGGCAGGTGTCTTTCTTCCCCAGCTTCTCCAGGATTCTCCCAAACCTGTGTCACTGACAGAAGTAAATGACTTTTCTAGAAAAAGGAGGGCCATCCTTCCATCAAAAGTCTTTGAGTAGCTACATTCCCCTGTTAGAAGTTTGCCTCAAACATATTCCAGAGAATGAAAGCCTTTCAGGACAAAATCCCAGATTCCTTGGACCCACTTCTAGTATGAAGTCAGAGATCATGTCCAAGGCAGCTTCATCCCTGTCTCATTGCCTTGGTAACCCTTAAGTAACTTCTAGCTCTTCGTACTTCAGGGAACATCAGTAAAGGGAACATCTTGTCTTAACGAATTCATGTAACAAACTTTTTGAGTCCCTGTTATGAGCAGACACTGGAGACACAGCAAGGAACAAAACAGGAAAATAAAAAAAACCCTCCCCTCATGAAGATTACAATCTAGGGAGTGAGACAAAAATAACACACACAAATAAGTAAACCATGAAATGTGGCAGCCAGCAATAGGTGTTTTGGAGGAAAATAAAGCAGCAAGGGGGATAGAGAGTGCTGGAGGGATTGGGATTTTAAATATGGCAGCCAGGGGTGTCCTACTGAGATGTGCTTGAAGAACTGAGAGGAGGCTCTGGGGAAGGATCTGAATGGGGCAACCGTATGTGCAAAGCCTTGATCAGGAGCCTTCTTTTTAGTTGTGTGTGCATGAATCTTTTTGGAAGACTTTCATGCAACCGTGTGGGTCTGTATGTGTGCGTGTGCATCCTTAGCAGGTATCCACAAATACCATCATTAAAGAGCGTACTGTCTGCAGTTTTCTTACTTAAGCACATCTTAGAGGTCTTTCCGTACCAACAGGAATGTATAGCTCAGTCTTTGGTGGCTGTACCATGTTCCACGTCTCACGTGTGATGTGTGTAGTTAACCAGTTCCCCGTGAATGTTCCCAGTTCCCGTGAACCTCCCTGGAGGTTCCCAGCCCACCTCCAGGTCTGACAACTAGAGAGGCATTTTCTCTGCCCATTTCTCTGTTCTCCTTTATTGCCACCTGTACTGGCCACATGGCTGTATCTTGGACTCTTGTCTTGCCAACTCCAGGGTCCTACCTGCTCTTGTCCTTCCTTCTGGACTTTAGTTCAGGAAAGACCTGTCCACCTTCCTGCTACCTTCTGAGTCCGTAATACCCTGTTAGCTCTTGCTGACAGGTGTTGTCCTGTCAATGCCTCCTTTGCTCCCTGATTTAGATGTGGAAGGAAACTCTCTGTAAGAGAATTCAGAAATGCATTGCGCCGGCCTGTCACCGACGGTTGTGGGTATCACTCACTGACGTCTGGTGCCTCATTTCTCCCTAAGTCTGTACTCACCCAGAATCTCAACAGGGCCTCAGGAGCCCTGAACATGATGGTCTCATTCTGGCCTCTAGTGGATGATGCTGTTTCAACACCCAGGCTGCCCAAGTTGGTTAGCGATCCTTGCTACAGGCAGGCTGTCCCAGTGCAAGCAAGTCCGTAGCTGCGTACACACGTGCTTTTGCTAAAAGTGCGTAACTCTCTCTCTTTTAAAAAAAGATCCTGGGGCGCCTGGGTGGCTCAGTCGTTAAGCGTCTGCCTTCAGCTCAGGTCATAGTCCCGGGGTCCTGGGATCGAGCCCCGCGTCGGGCTCCCTGCTCCGTGGGAAGCCTGCTTCTCCCTCTGCCACTCCCCCTGCTTGTGTTCCCTCTCTCACTGTGTCTCTCTCTGTCAAATAAATAAAATCTTAAAAAAAAAAAAAAGATCTTATTTATTTGTCAGAGAGAGAGAGAGAGCACAAGCAGGGGGAGCTGCAGGCAGAGGGAGTAACAGGCTCCCCGCTGAGCAAGTAGCCCGACACGGGACTCAATCCCAGGACCCTGGGATCGTGACCTGAACCAAAGGCAGACGCTTAACCAACTAAGCCACCCAGGCGCACAGTGTGCAACTCTCTCTAGCAGATCTCTAACAGGAAAATAAGACTGACTTTGGCTTAATATGTTTTCAGAGATCAAGTGCTGTTGTTTTGTTTTGGGTTTTGTTTTTGTTTGGTTTGGTTTGGTTTGGTCCATCCAGGTGCCTCCAAAACGAATGGGGCAGGGGTGGGGTGGGGATGATAACTTCTCAGCCCCCAACTTGCAAAAGTGTAACCTAGTTTGCTTCCTGACCTAAAATCCTGCCACACTGGAAGCAGGTTGGATCTTTTTCTCTTGCAAAGATCTTGGGAAATAGCTGGGCAGTCAGCAAGCAGAGTAATTTGAGATGAAAGGATCCCAGGACTTAGAACAGTTGTTTGGCGTTTGTAACTTTTTGATTAGTTCTTTGTGGGCAGAGGTGGCTTTTGTGGCGGTCCTCTTTGCTTCTTGTCTAAATACTTTAGGTGTTTATTTCTATGGTAAAGTGTTTTCTCTCTGTTTATCCCTTTCCCCTGCCTATCGGTAGGTTTTTAAAATTGTATGGAAATAGAAAGCTGCTCCTTCTGCCTTTTCTCTTCCTTTGGGGCTTTGTTTTCTCCATCCCTGCCCGTGCAGGACACAGGTAACTAAAGTGTGCTCAGGGAGTGGCACGCTGAGGGGGACACGGCTTTAGTCCCCGGGCCCGGTGAGCAGGCTTACTCTGCCTGAGACATTGGACTGAGATGAATGGTGGGTGGTAGGAGCCGGGAGGAGCCTGAGGTCCAGCAGTTGGCCTCCTTATCTCCGTGTGATGCCACATGAACTGGTCCAGTGGGTTAATGAAATGGGGCCACTGTCTGGGGTCTGTCAGCACGGTGGCTGGCATGGGGTCCATCCCCTTTAAAAATGTGCAGGGAGTGGACGTTAAAACCTTCCAAATTTGCATAAGCAGAGAGGTTTCCTTATGCACAACAAAGGTTGGCATTGCATTTTTTAGACAGTAGAGAGGAAGGGGTGAAGTCCATTGTGTTGTCTTTTCCTAAATTGTATGTTAGGTTGTCTGTTTGCTTTGAACGTGTCATGTAGTCATAGATTTCAGGTGGCTCCTTATTTCCAAATTATATGTCTGAGGAATTTAGCAAAGAATACGTTATTTGGGGAGTCCTGACACTACATATGAAAGGAATGATGAACTGTGATCACTTCTTTATAATTAATAATTTGGTCCAAGAGGTCATTTTGTTCCAGGGGCATCTCTTAGATCAGAGAGAGATTTGGTGGGGTGACCGGGCTGCGATGACGTTGAGGAGGTGTACACGTGAACTTGCAAACTACAATTCTCTCTCATGTACAAGAGCAAAGCAGTGCCCCATCGAGCAACTGAATTGTCTCTCTGTGTTTATAGCTGCAGATCTCAAAGCATTTCCAGACCCAGTCGGGCTGAAGCAGAGGAGAGGCTCTCCCCCGGGACTCATCCCAGTGCTTACGCTGTTGGTAGGTGGCCAAGTGGTGAATATGCCAAATGGTCAGATCTGCCAACGGTAATAAAGAGGGAAGTTGCATGTGCCAGACCCAATTAAAATTGAAAAACCGAGGGCACTGATAGGCAGGGGTGAAGAAAGGGAACCTAGATGCATGACCCTCAGACTGCTAGCATGTTAACATCACGTTCGTAGAAGCGCTCATTAACTCCATGAGCTCAAAAATAGTTTTCAGAACTTTCTTTCAAAAGTTCCTTATTAGAGAATCACGACTGAACACCACCAGCATCGCTTTTGATACTCTGCTGTCACTTCTCTTCCTCTTGCCACCACTCGAGGGAACACGTGACAGGCTCACCCCAGCTGCTCCGTGTGCCCCTCAGAACCTCGGCAAAGACCCCTCTCCGGTTGGTCTTTCTGCGGCTCCCAGGGACTACGTTTATGCAATATCAGGAGATGCTTCCTGAAGAGGTAAAGCAGCTCCTGTGACCGTGAGTGCTGGGTCCCCTGGGAGAGACGGCCCTCCAGAGGCCGAGTGGGGCCATTCTGCTTAGTTTTCAGTGACAGCCATCCCAGAACACCAGCTCACCCTTCCTGTACTATCTGTTCTTCATTGGAGGAGAAGTGCTTGAGACTTCTCATCATTCCAAGAATTGGTGAAGATTTAACTGATGTAACAGGGTTAGATTTCCAAGTCTGTGGTCAACTTTTTGGCCTCCGAGTTACGATAAAACTGATTAGCACATATCACCACCTCGAGGAAACTCCCACTGGGTTGCCAGAGATCCAGGGAGGCAATAATTAATGCTGCTTTCTTCCCTTCCCAATTATGGGAGGACAGGATTCAGATGGAGAGGGATTAAAATACCATCTTTATTATGGTTATGGGTACAAGCTGGTCTCAGACTCCAGACACAAATTGGCTTTAATCTCATATCACATTTAGGGGGCTTTACAGAAAGGTACAAAATGGAAGGTACAGCAGGTATTGCATCTTCATGTTCTTGAGAGGCCAGCAGCGGGCCAAGGACAGCTCATTTCTGCCCTGTCTCCCACACGAGTGGTATACGGCTGACACGGACATGAATGAGAGCAGGGCATGCGGTCTCCCCTGGACCCACAGAAGCCATAGCTCCACTTCCTACCCATGACTTAGATCATTCTAGTTGTGCAGGCCTAGCCTTACACTCCAATCCAGGTGCAGAGTCATGTGAGTGGGAAAGGCATTCCCATGGATCGTAGCTGCTGTTTCTAAGGTAGTTCTGACGGGGGCCGGGTCAGTATGGCACTTGATGGCACTGACGTTCATACTTTCCTCACCATTACTAATCAGTCATGTCTCTGATCTAACTCCTGATCCTCTCCACCCCAACCTGATCCTGCCGCCGTCCCCATCTCGGTCAAGTCCATCATTCCTGGCCTCGGTGACAGTGGGAGCCACCCGGCTGGCCTTCCTGCTTTGCCCTTTACCTTCCTACTGCCCAAGACTCCTATCAATGGGCAACTTTAAACATGACAGAGTGGTCCCTAAAAAGAGAGAAAGGAGAGGAACTATTCCTCTGTTCAAAGCCCACTGATGAGCTCCCCTTCACTCAGAATCTGTTGTCCTCACTTGGACCCCCTTCCCTCCTTGCTGGCTCTCTCTAGTTAGCTTGCCCTGCGTCTTTCTAGCACTGCTAGCCTTCTGATCTTTACATGCTGGTGTCTGCTTGTGATCTTTATTCCCCTGCAAGTATGTTAGCTCCATGAGGGAAGGAAGTCTGGTTTTTGTGTGCCTGTTTTTCCACTCCTGTATTACCAGTGCCTAAACAGCTTGTACATGAGGTAAATACGTTATTTGTTACCTAGGGAGCAAACAAATGCACCAATGCATGATTGACATGACCTAGCAGCATGGCCAGGGTGGGCCTCCTCATCCTCCACCCCTAAGTGAGACCAACAGTCCCCACCCAGACCCTCCTGACGGCATCAGTCACTGCCACCCCTGCTCTTCTGTCAGACACGTTGGAAAGAGAGAGCCCTGACGGGGTTGAGGAAACTTAGTTCCCTCTTTCAAAAATCACCGAATAATTCATTCTGCCTCTGAGTGGTAGAATGAGTGGTTCAGTGTCCAGGCGGGCCCATATACCTTGGCTCTTACTCATATTAATGGCAGAAAAATTCCTCAAACTGAAGTCCCGCCACACAGAAGTGTGAAGTCCCTGACATGTGATAACTGTATTCAGTAAGAAGATGCTGGTGGACCAAATACAAGCTCCAGAGCAGGCCTCTGGGGGAGGCCAGGCCTATCATAGCCAGTTGCAGTGTGATCTCTGAGTGCCCCACCAATGGGGAACACCAGTGCATGGCTCTTCCTTTCTGATGCCATTCTCTTATAAAAGGAAGCTGGTCTCCTTGGAGAAATGACTGTTTTTAGGGCTGGGACAGAGAGGGAATATACAAGATGGGTCGGGAACATCCTGCAGTACCAGAGGATAAGGTATTGTTCAAGAAACAAAAAGGTGGACACATTAAAGGAAGGCAGGAGCCATCCCACCGGAGCTGACCATAGCTGGAGCAATTTGAACGTGAAAATCAATAACCTAGAGTTAGAACTGAAAGTATAAAATATCCATGAGTCCATGCTGATAGAAATGAATGAATAAATAAGTCAGTGGGGGAGAAGAGATTAAATCTTCCTTATAGAAGAATTCCAAATAATTTAGGTATTAACAATTTATATAATACGCAGGTGGAGCTTAAGTTTCCCTCCCCCAATTCAAGTTTGGGCTATACTTAGAGACTTCAGAGTATGGAAAGGGGGAAAAAAGTAACCTTACAGTAACGAAACCTGGCAAGCACTACCTTGACCAGGTGGTCAAGATCAGCGTTATCAGTGATAAGTCATGTTGATAGCAGGTGGCCTGTGGTATATGAGAAGGGCACTTCACTGGGGCACCTGGGTGGCTCAGTCGGTTAAGTATCTGACTCTTGGTTTCAGCTCAGGTCATGATCTCATGGTTCATGAGATCAAACCCCAGGTTGGGCTTCATGCTTAGTGGGAGTCCGCTTCAAGATTCTCTCCCTCTGCCCCTCCCCCACCTCAAATAAATAAATCTTAAAAAAAAAAAAAAAAAGAGCACCACACCTCTATAGTCTTCCTTAAAGCCCAGAAACTCAAGTTAACTGTGAGGAAAATATCAGATAAACCCAAATCAATGAACATTCTAAAAAATACCTGACCAGTACTCCTTAAAACTGTCAAGGTCATGAACAAGGAAAGACTGAGAAATTATCACAGGTGAGAAGAGCCTAAGGAGACGTGATGCCTGAATGTAATGTGGTGTCTTGGATGGGATCCTGGGACAGAAAAAGGACATTAGTAGAAAAACTATTAAACTCAGAATCAGTCGAGTGTGGAGTTTATTTAATAGCAATTTGCCAGTGTTGGTTCCTTACTAGTCACAAATATTCCATGGTAGTATAAGACATTAATAGGCAAAACAAAGTAAGAGGTATATAGGAACTCTCTGTATTGCCTTTGTGTGGCTTTTCTGCGATGAAGACTTAGTAAGCACTTCTATCTGCAGCGCACCTGCTCCCACGCAGCCTAGAACTTTTTAGGCTGATCCTCCTTGATGCTTGGAGGGGCTTCATCACATGTGACTGAAGAGGCCAATATAAAATACCTTTTATGTCATCAGGCTTCAGAATAATTGTTTCACCCATTTATACAAATGCAGTGTCCCTTAGATCCCGCTGGTTGCTCTTCAGCCACCTGCTGCCTAATTTACATTCTCTATCTTTATTTTAGATTTTAGATGTGTAGGATTCTTCTTGTCTCATTTATCACATTCACTACCATAAAGAAATATCTATTTTGATTTTAATATATAATTCCAATTGTATGAGACCAGTTAGGGGGAGGAAATTAGCATTTATCGGATACTTCCTGTGTACCAAAGCACTGTGCTAAATGCGGTTTCATTCAATCAAAATAATGCAGGGGGTTTGAGTTCTGCCTACCTCAAGAATGGTTTTTCTCTCTAGGGCTCATCAAAATGCTTAGAATTACTGGCATCCTAATTTTGTGCATAGAAGTCCATTCATCATAGTGAGGGTGAAGGAGAGATATTCTATAGGGTGAGTGTCCACAGTACTTGAATCTTCTCTGATCTTTTGTACCTGTAGGTGGTTATACTGTAGACAGGGGAATAAACCCATTCCTCATTCTCTCCCGTCTTTTAGCACCGGGCTTCGTTTCTGTATTGCCCTCCTGCAGGTCTGGCTGTGGAGTGTGATCCTGGTTAAGGCACATCAGTGCTGCCCCCTGGGAGGGGGGAGCACCATCTGATGGGCACGCATGTGGGTTTTGGCAGTTCCTCTTTATCTCACTTGGCAGTGTTGTCCATGACTTCTGCCACGTTTGGATACCAGCAGCAAAGAATACTAGCATCTCCGCACAGCAATCACATTCTGTATTCTCTATTCTGTACCTCAAAAAGGCCTTGCATAAGGGTGGATGTGTTCATTTAACTGCTGGATATTATAACTCATCTCTTAGGATCCTGGGCACGTTATCCAATGCAGTTTCTTATAGGTTTTCAACAGTAAAGACATTTACATAAGAAAGAGTAATGAGGGACACCTGCGTGGCTCAGTCGTTAAGCGTCTGCCTTTGGCTCAGGTCATGATCCCGGAGTCCTGGGATCAAGCCCTGCCTCGGACTCCATGCTCGGCGGGAAGCCTGCTTCTCCCTCTGCCTGCCACTCCCCCTGTCGTGCTCTCTCTCTCTCTCTCTCTCACAAATAAATAAGCATAATTAAAAAGAAAAAGAAATAGTAATGAAACAGTTTGCATTTCAGCATGACGTCACTATTTTCTCTTTCTTGGTGATAAAATTGCACTATTCATTGCTTCAGTTAACCCGGAAAAATTGGCTTTACTTGCTCCAGATGTAGTCACCAGTGTTCACCACTGTTGTCATTATCTAACCCATTCCCTTTTATTTTACTATTTATTTAGGTAGGATCCATGCCTAGCATGGAGCCCAGCGCAGGGCTTGAACTCAGGGCCCTGGGATCAAGACCTGAGCTGAGCTGAAGATCAGACACTCAACTGACTGAGCCACCCACGTGCCCCCTAACCCATTCCTTTTTAAAATCCTTTCTGTTTTGGAATAAATTTATATTTCCTGAAAAGTTGAAAAGTACAGAGATTTCTCATATGCCACTCATCCAACTTTCCCTAACGCTACCACCTCTAATGTTTTCATCCAAGTCATTTCCAATGAAAACTTTTTTTTATTGGAGTGAGGGGGGTGGGAAGAGGCGGATAAAGTTTTGATACTTTGCAGTAATTCATCAAAGAGAAAGAATGGTCAAGCTTAAGTCTTTTCAGAATTGTGGGCTTCCACATGGAAGCTCCAATGGATAGTATGTAAGGATCTGATGTCATCACCCACCACAAGGTTCTTTTTCATAGATTCCAAGTGTTAAAAAAATGATGGCTGAAAATCGAGATGAAATGAGTGAATCCAGCCCATGGCCATGCTGTTTTCATCACCTGATAGTCTTTTAATCTTAGCCTGTCAAGAAGTAATAAAGGGGAAGCTGTGAGATGAAAGGGACTGTTTCTGCAGGGGGTTATATTTGGTGCCTGCCAGTTCATCACTCTGTACTAGAAAAATAGAATCAAACTAAGATGTCCTCTGTCCAGGGAAAGGCCTTCATCTTTTCCGGAGCCTTTGTTAGCAGACTGGTTTTCCTGGTGATTGAAAGTTCAAAACTCACAGGCTCCTCACAGCTTCCCAGGACGTGCTTTCCTTTCTGTGAATTGAGTGTGATTACTTACAACCTCCTTGGGCTTGTAGGGGATTTTACTCATTGACTAGAGGGCTGAGTCACTGTTTGGTTTCCTCCGATAGGTCTATGTGCTAAATTTATTTTCTTCTAGAATCTGTTGAAAAATTATTTGGTAAGACTGTGCTTCGAGATGTGGAGACGGAAAATGAGGTAGCCAGCCCATGTACTGCGTGGATGATCAACATGCTAGTCTCATTGTTACTTAATTTTGAAAAACCCCAAATGGGAAAAACCTTGCTCTAGTAGGAAGGTCATTTGCTGATTAGATGGGAATGGAAGCCAGGTGAGGGTTTCAGGCTTTTGCCAACAATCATTGCTGTAGCACAGTTGTGGCTATTGGAGTGAAAATGCCTTTAAATTGGATAGTTGGTAATTACATGTATTAACAAAGGATTTAATGCAGGTGGGAAACTTGGCCAACAGCCATGCTTTTTCCAGGTACTCCTGTTCTCTTATTTAGGCTTTTTTCCCCCCGATATACAGTGTTGCTGCTATTAAGCACAAGATAAAAAGTGCAGCATTCACAGAATAAAAATATTGAGGGCTGTGAATTCCATAATCATAAGTAAAATGAAAAGCTGAGAGTATAAACCTGGATCCTCAAAGACCTGATGTATCACATAAATGAAAGGCAAGCTCATCAACAAACAGGTGTTTTTCTTTTGTGTTTGTGTGTGTAGATACCCATTGACCCATAAGAATTAGTGGGTAACTACGATCCAGCAATTGCACTACTGAATATTTACCCCAAAGATACAAATGTAGTGATCCGAAGGGGCATGTGCACCCCGATGTTTATAGCAGCAATGTCCACAATAGCTAAGTTATGGAAAGAGCCTAGATGGACATCAACAGATGAATGGATAAGGAAGATGTGGTATATATATATATATATATATATATATATATATATATACACAATGGAATATTATGCAGCTATCAAAAAAATGAAATCTTGCCATTTGCAACGACATGGATGGAACTAGAAGGTATTATGCTGAGCGAAATAAGTCACTCAGAGAAAGACAAGTATCATATGATCTCACTGATATGAGGAATTTGAGAATCGAGACAGAGGATCATAGGGAAAGGGAGGGAAAAATGAAACAAGACGAAACCAGAGAGGGAGACAAACCATAAGAGACTCTTAGGAAACAAACTGAGGGTTGCTGGAGTGGAAGGCAGTGGGAGGGATGGGGCGGCTGGGTGATGGACAATAGGGAGGGTGTGTTCTATGGTGATCACTGTGAATCGTGTAAGACTGATGAATCACAGACCTGTACCCCTGAAACAAATAATATGTTATATGTTAATTAAAAAAAGAATTAGTGGGTAACTTACAGTTCATTTTTATGGTTTACAGGTATACTTTTTATAGTTTAGTTATTTAATAATACAGTGTGCTTTTCACACTGTTTTAAGATTTTTAAAAAATTTTCATTTAAGGGGTGCCTGGGTAGCTCAGTCGTTAAGCATCTGCCTTCAGCTCAGGTCATGGTCCCAGGGTCCTGGGGTTGAGCCCCGCATTGGGCTCCCTGCTCCGCAGGAAGCCTGCTTCTCCCTCTCCCACTCCCCCTGCTTATGTTCCCTCTCTCGCTGTCTTTCTCTCTGTCAAATAAATAAATAAAATCTTCTTAAAAATTTTATTTATTTGAGAGAGCGAGTGAGAGAGCACACGAGTGGGGGAGGGGAGGGGCAGAGGGAGAGGGAGAAGCCGACTCCCCACTGAGCAGGGAGCTCATCACAGGGTTCACCGCCAGGGGGATCATGACCTGAGCCAAAGACAGATGCTTAACCGACTGAGCCACCCAGGTGTTCCTTTTCACACTGTTTTAAATAAGAGTATGTTTTCCATGAAGCTTCTTATATTGTGCATATAACTCAGATGCAAATACTTCATGTAACAGGGACAACAGATCGTATAAAGAGGACTACTTATGGTCTTTGTGGTTTCTTGAATCCTAGAAATCTGTGTTGATGATTGGAATATTGTGGGAAAAGTGCTCCAGAATTGGATGAGGCCAAATAGGCCACCAAGATGTTACACTGGAAAGGAATAAAATTAGAGAAAGGAGGAAATAAATCCAGAAAGGCAGGGGGATGGGAGCGGACTAGGTGAGGAGGAGCTTAGAGAGTAGGAAATACTGTCTCAGGGGCCACCCCAGCATGTGAGGAAGTTTGAAAGAAGCAGGAGTTTAAACAAGGAATAAACAAGGAGGTGGGAGTTTAAGACACTTTATTGGGATTGAGTCTTCTTTGTTATTTTTAGAAAGACCCTAGTAAATATTTGAATTGCATCCTAAATTATTTTTGATGGTTATATTGATGTCTATTGGAATGAGGCAATAGGGACAGGCTTTAGAAGAGACATAATTATATTTTGCTATATTGACATCTAGGATCCTAGAGTCTAGATTCTAGGTGAGCATCTCCGATTTATACCAGAATTGAGACAACAGTGTAAATTTATCATGTCTGCTGTACCTATGGAATGCATAAATAAGATTGTAGAGTGAGCAACAAGACATGAAAAATGATCATTCTTAGAGTAACAAGGCCAGAAGGGCACTGTGTTGAAATTGAGATTACAACTTTTCAGAGAAGATGTGATCAGAACTAGATGTTCCAGATAGAGACCTGGTCCTCTCTGATATTATGAAGGATCTCCAAAATGAAAAATATCTGAATCACTTCCAAATAAAATCCCATCTGGGATGTGGATTTTCATCCAACCTCAATAGTAACCTAATTTCTCAAGAAACTGGAAATATCCATGGAAGGGGCAGTTCAAAGCCCCTTTCCGGTACCAGCAGCTGAGGCGTCACCCCCTCATGTGGACTGGCTGTGTGGTGGGATTGCAGTCCATCAGGGAACCACAGAACGATGGTCGGAGTCCCTCCCTGGCCAGACACCAGGGAGATTTGAGGACCGCTCCATGCCAGAGACTGGAGTAGAAGATGCTGAGCTGTGGTTAGCCAATGTCAACAACACAGTGCATAGGAGTAAACTCAGAAGGGTTTAAAAATACTCTGTTGTGTTTCTTTGTTGATGTTTTTCATTTTGTCTTCCAATCTTTGGGGTGTGGATTCTGTGTTGTGGATGAGCTGGGCTGAGGTAGATAAGGAAAAGAAGGACTGAAAAGAGATACCTGGTCTCTTGTGTAGTATATGTGCTTTGTGCAAATGCAGGGCATTTAATTCATTTAGAAGATGTGTAACCTTTCCTCTCTGCACTAGCCTTGTCTCTTATTCTGTTCCAGAGGCACAGAGGAGATGATTTCTCATAGTGGCTACTGCTGCCTGACGAAATATGGATTTGTATATTTTCCCTCCTGTCGCACAAGGAGCTTGTCTAGGTTGCACGGGTTTGCTGCCACTTGCACCAGCTTGCAAGTGATGAAAGTCTCTGTGAGCAGACAAAACAACGTTTGTAATGAGTGGGCCATCATTGGGAAGAAAATGTCCATATGGCTTTGTCAAGTTTGCTTTCTAACTTTTCCATTGTCTGGAATGTATTTTCCTTTGGAAAATACATTTAACACTTGTCTGGCCATCATCATTTTGACTGGTACAATACTGCCATTTTATCATTCGGTCATCCATCCATCCAACCTGTAGATTAGGTGTTATGGGGATAATTAAAAGAATGAGAAGTTGGCTCCCCCATCAAAGTACTTTGATTCTATCAGGGAGACAGAATCTCTAGCCAGCGGAGACACAACTAATGATGGCAATGATAATCATGATGGTCATTTTAATCATTTGTTGAATACTTTCGATGTGTCGGGCATTATACTGTTTCATGTACATTATGTCCTTTATTCTTCCCAATAATAACATAAACCAGCACTCTCTCCACCCCGTCTTGCTGATGAAGGAAGTCAATTTTGGAGAGGTTAAATAATGTGCTTATAATCTCGTGGCTTGTGTGTGCACTGTGGAATTCCAGTGTTGCTGGAGGGAAAAGGGGAAAAGCCAAGGATTGGGGAGCTGTGAAACAAGAGAGTACATCTGGGAGAAGGTAGAATTTGTGCCGACTTTTGAAGAATGATTGGTGTTTTGAAGGACGGAGAAATAGAAAGTAGAGGGAAGAAAGACATTCTGAAGAGACTGAGTAACAAGAAGAAAGCAAAGAACCTTTGCAGCAGTTAGGGATTCCATTTGGTGACTGGTTACAGAGACCCCCCAATAATGGTGGCTTAAACTTTCAGGAAAAGTTTTATTTTTTCTCACATGACGTGAAATCTACAGGTAGGTCGTCTAGGATGGAGTTTCTTGTCCTGTGACGTCATCAAGAAACCAGGTACCTCCTTTCCTTTTGGTCTGCCATCTGAGGGTAGCTGTTTGGAGGTGGGGGCTTGGGTGTCCACCGTGACTGAGGGTTCTGGTCTGAGGGACAGGGAGAATGTGGCGGCTTCCCTAACTCTCTCATCCTAGCTTCATTCCATCATTAGACAGACAGTGCTCAATGATATCTTGAGAACAGATCTCAGCAGTCTCACTCTGTTGTTTCAAAGGCAGGGATGAGCTTCTAACAAGGCACAAGGGGATTAGTGAAGAAGGAGTTTCCTAATTTGGGTCATTTGGCTTTTTTGGATAACTTACTCCTTTGTGCTTGTGGTACACTTTCCTGCTAGGCATCAGGACAGTCCTGGGATTCCCCAAACCATGGGGTCATAAACTCTGATCATCTGGTTTTGTAAATAAAATGATTTTGGAACCCAGCCATGCCCATTTGCTCACACACTGCCTATGACCGCACCCTCACTGCGGTGGCAGGGGTGAGTAGATGCCACAAAGACCTTATCACCCGCAAAGCCTAACGGATTTACTATTTAGTTTCTTTAGAACTTTTAAAGGAAAAGTTTGCTGCCTCCTGCCTAAGACATTAGATTCCACCCGATTCCTCTTTTTCCAGGATAATTTCTATGGAGGGAAAAAACTATGGATCTTTTTCTCTTGCGTCTGAGATTTAGGGGCTTACATAGTGCTTTTTATAATGTTTAAGCTTTCTTGACAAATGATTTTTATTCATTCATTCATTCAATAATTTGAAAATTACTTTTTAAAAATAAACACAAAAACAAACAAAATAAAATAAAATTGTATTCTATTTGCCTACTCTCGCAGGAGATTCTGTAAATGACGTGGCTGTAGAAAAATGTCGGAAATCAATTATGAGCCCCTGACAGGGCTTTTTTATGTTTCACATTTAATATATATTTGTCATCGCAATCTCAAGTGTGAATACCAAGTCCTCAAATTTAAATTTCCCTCCAGTAGAGCAAATAATAAAAGCAAACCTCTTAATTATTTGTGGCTACTGTTAAGTAAAGGTCATTTTAAGATTACGTTTTTAGGTGTTGTGCATTTCAGCACTGGGACAAATGTTTAGATGGAGGGTGGAAACAAGCAGGGTAGCTCTTCTGTGGGTTAAGAGAATGATTCTTTCCAGAGACCTTTGTTCTGCAAAAAGTTGTGAAGGAAATGGTCTTGATTTGAATTTCCCTGATGGCTAATGATGCTGAACATTTTTTCACGTGTCTGTTAGCCATTTGTATGTCTTCTTTGGAGAAGTGTCTGTTCATGTCTTCTGCCCATTTTTTGACTTCTTTGTTTTTTGGGTGTTGAGTTTGAGAAGGTCTTTATAGATCTTGGATATCAGCCCTTTATCTGTAGTGTCATTTGCAAATATCTGCTCCCATTCTGTGGGTTGCCTCTTTGTTTTATTGACTGTTTCCTTTGCTGTGCAGATGCTTTTCATCTTGATGAAGTCCCAAAAGCTCATTTTTGCTTTTGTTTCCCTTGCCTTTGAAGATGTGTCATGAAAGAAGTTGCTGTGGCCGATGTCGAAGAGGTTATTGCCTATGTTCTCCTCTAAGATTTTGATGGATTCCTGTCTCACATTGAGGTCTTTCATCCGTTTAGAGTCTATCTTTGTGTATGGTGTAAGGGAATGGTCCAATTTTATTCTTCTGTATGTAGCTGTCCAACGGAGAAAGACAATTATCATCTGGTTTCACTTATTTGTAGAACATAAGGAACAGCATGGAGGACATTAGGAGAAGGAAGGGAAAACTGAAGTGGGGGCGGAAATCAGAGGGAGAGATGAACCATGAGAGACTATGGACTCTGGGAAAAAAACTGAGGGTTTTAGAGGGAAGAGGGGCAGGGGGATGGGGTAGCCGGGTGATGGGTATTAAGGAAGGCACATGTTGTAACGAGCACTGGGTGTTAAATAATGAATCATGGAACACTACATCAGAAACTAATGATGTATGGTGATTAACAATAGATTAAAAAAAAAGGTGGTGAAGGCAGCCCATCTCATTACCACTGTAGCTTCGCGTTCACTAAGTTGAGAGGGGAAGAATTCAGGACTAAATAAGACACCCCCTGGGCTTTCGGGTGCACATGACTGTGCCCCAGCACACAGCAGTCTGGGGGCTCCACGTCACTGCTGTTCAGAGTCTGTCAGAAGCCCAGTTGAGGGAAGAAGGTACCAATGGAGGAGTGGCTGAGGCTCCCAGTGCATCTCTTCTCCTCGGGACGCTGCAGTCCGTCCCTGGTTTAAATTCAGACCTCCAAGGGGTGCTAGTCTCCCAGTTTTGCAGTGTCACCCCCATGGAACACTATCTGGTCTGTGGCCACCAGCAGCGTTTGTTGAGAAACAGCCCTGGGAAACTTATTGTGTTTACTGGAAGCTTTTGAGAATATCCTACTGTGCATTACATGGCCATCTCCCTGGGGCACCCATGGGGAGGTCTCCCTTCTGGAAATAGTTGTGCTGCTCCTCTTTCATCTCGTGGGTCTGAATTGTGTAATTGTGCTTCTTTAGAAAGCTTTAGAGCCACTTCAGTAGCCCACTGCTAACACATATAAAGGACGGGGGTGGGGCTATTTGTTGAGCAAGAACAAGGCTGGCTCTGGTAAGTTTTCTTACCCTTGTTTTCTCTTCACATTATCTTTTGTTCCTATTTTATCTTTAGAATTTAAAATATAATTTTATTGTATAAAATATAATTATACATCTTATATATTATCTAATATATATTATATGTCTTATTTAATTATATAAAGTATAATTATAAGATAGAATTTTATAACTTAAAGTAGATTTTAAATTATACACTGGACTGTCTACAAGCCTTTATAAGCTGGCTGAACTTACTTTGGGATGCAAGCTTTGTAGAAAGTCGTGGTTCTTAAACCTGAGCATGCCTCCGAATCACCTGAAAGTCTTGTTAAAATACAGGTGACCACCTTCCCCCCATAGTCCGGGCACGGCTGAGTCTGCATTTCTTAACACATTCCCAGGTGTTGATGCTGGTCCTCCAGGAACTATCTTTTGAGTACCACCATCAAGAAGAAAACAAACGATAAAAACAATTAATGTTGATTATTTATTATATTAGCAACCTGCCGATCAAGCAGTGAGGTTTTCGGGTTTTTGTGCATGTGGTTTTTGTTTTTTTTTGTTTTTGTTTTGGATTCTTATTCTGCTGCTGACACCATACTAGGCATTGTGGGATGCTGGTCCTTACCCTGAGGGAGTTTTCTGATTGGCTGAAGAGATGAGGAGTACATATAAATTGGAAAAAAGGGTGAGGGCTAGCCGAGTGTAGAGCAGGGGTGAGATAATTCAATGTGGAATTTTGTCTTTAGGAAGGAGCATGGGGTGAAAGAGAGCTTGAGCTGGTTCTTTGCAGTGAGAATACGGTTTGAGTGGTAGAATAAAGGATGGGGGAGGGGGAACCTTGTCATTAAGGACCCACCAGCATGGGCAAAGGGCTAGCATTGGAAAAGCCCCTCTAAAATCACATCTGGCTGCATGACGCCAAACAGAGAACCTCTAACTCCGAAGACGAGTGTGCCTTCCATGGCCGTGGAAGAGAACTTGCCCTACCAGATGGCGCCACCTGCCTGTCCCATCTCTCCTTACTTTCCATTTGATTAGATCCCTCCCTATTCCTGGAGGACTTTCTATACTTTGCAAGGTCCTTCCTGATCCTTTGCCCCTGATATCTCCTTCACCCAACATCTTCTTTTCTCCTATCTCTACCAGTCCCACATAGCACAGCTCAGATGCCGTCCATGACTCAAAATGTCCCTGGTTCCTCCCCAAACTCAATTTTAGTGATTAGTGAATAGCTTGAATCAATGAGGATATCATTCCTTCCCCCATTTACTTGTGTCCAAGTTTTACTCATCAGCTGTCCATTCTAGTCTCCCTCCTCTTCCTCTGGGATGACCCTTGTTCTCAAAGTGTGGTCCCCCTTACCTGGGGACTCGGAAATACAAATACTCCAAGCCTGCCGCAGACCTGCATGGGAAGCTCTAGAGATGGGTCCAGCAATCTGAGCTGTCGCAAGCCCGCCAAGTGATTCTGAGAAATGCTCCTCCATGAGGAAAGCTAATTATTCGAAAGTGGCCCCGAATCCCTCCCAGAGGGCTGTTTCCTCCTGGATGGAAGAAATTCCCCACTCTTTAATTACTAACAGTCCATGTTAAGCATCGAGATTTTTGAATTTTTTTTAAGATGAACAGTTTTAATTTCCTCAGCTGTTTGTTTTCGAAACAAAATGAGAATGTTTTCTCCATAAGTTTAACATTTCACTGACTTTATTATGTAATACAAATGCCCTGACTGCTTTTTTTAAATTACAGCCGTAGATAATGAATGCTTTGGAGTGCTGTAACAAATTGGATAATAACAATGATTTAATAGAAGTCAAGCTATCTAACAGTAGGAAGAAAAACCCTGCTGGTTAAATTCATTTTTAAAAAAATCATGTCCATTTAAAGTAAACTATATTCATACCTAAAATCTTCTAATGCCTTGCTTAATCTGTGTCTAGAATACACTCTTTCACATTGGAAGAATGGAAAAAATAATGAGGAATCCTATCTGGAAACACTGCTAGATAATGTTCTGCTAAATGTTCAAGGATTTGCAATATGTTGCTTATTGTCCAGTGAAATTGTAACTGCTTGGCCATGTACATAGAGTTTATAAGAATGCTTTTTCCACGCAAACACAAATTTGTGTATAGTCTAAGTATACCTAAGTGACCTAAGTGATGTTCCTTTTACTAGTTTTTTTCCCCTCTTTCAACGTTATTGAGGTACAATTCATAATATAAAACTGCACCCACTTAGAGTATACCATTTGATAAGTTTTGACAGTTACACTTATGAAATTAACACCACAGTCAAGATACAGAACATTTCCATTACCTTTCAAATTTTCCTTGTGTGTCCTTGCAGTCTACCCCACCCTCAGTCCCTGGCCTCAGGCAGCTTTGTTACTATGGATTAATTAGCATTCTATATAAATATAATCATACAGGATGTATTCTTTTGTGTCTGGCTTCTTGAACTCAGCACAAGGATTTTGAATTCACCCATGTTGTTGCATATATCAGTAATTCACTCCTTTTCTTTGCTGGGTAGTATTTCAGAGTATGGACGCAGCACATTTTGTTTATTCACTTGGACATTTTGAGCTTTTGGAGATAGCAAATAATTCTGCAGTGAACATTCAAGTACAAGCCTTTGTGTGGACATGTGTTTTTATTTATCTTGGGTAGATGCGTAGTGAAGAATGGCTGGGTCATATGCTACATGTAAAAACGTTAACATTTTTTTTTCAAAACGCCAATTTCCAAAACAGTTGTACAATTTTAGGTTCCCACCATCAGTGTATAAGACTTAGATTTGTTCTACATCCTCACCAACAGTCGGTATCTTCAGTCTTATTTTTGGTCACTCCGATGTGTGTATAGTGATAGCTCGTTGTGTACTGAATTTGCATTTCCCTGAGCACTAATGGTACTGATATTCCTTTTTATGTGCTTATCGGCCATTTGTATATTTTCTTTTGTAAAGCATCTATTCAAATGGCTTGCGTTTTTCTTTAAAGTTGTTTTTCTTATTAAATTGTGAAAGGTCTTTTTATACTTGGGATATAAGTCCTTTATCAGATATAGGTATTTGCAAGTACTTTCTCCCAGTCTGTGACCTGTCTTTTCATTTTCTTTTCTTTTTTTTTTAACAACTGATAATCAATTTATTAAAAATGTTGATTTAAGCATCTGCAGTGGTGACTTCAACCTCAACTCCTGGCTCAATACTGATGGAAGTAATCTGTTTAACAATCTCAGAAGGACTGTGCAAATCAATGAGTCCCTTGTGGATCCTCATCTGAAGACGATCCCAGGTCTTAGAACCTTCACCACAAGGAGTTTTTCTTGTAGTGATTCTCAGAGTCTTGGTAGGCGTACGAACCGGTCCTTTCACTTTGAGATTCTTTGCCTTTGCGCCTCTGATCAAGTCAGCACATACCTTTTCCAAAGATTTTACTTTGCGGCTGGTGAGAGTAATTCTAATTCGGTGAATCGCCACCTCCGGTTCCACGGGTGTGTCTTCCCGGTGTCTTTAAAAGCCATGGCTGCGGCGCGGCTTCCAGACCGACTTGTTCCTCAGTGAGAGCGAACAGCGGTGAGTCAGGAGCAGGAGCGGGGCGTGCAAACCTCCGCTGCGGCTGCGACCGCGTCTTCCTCAAAGAGCTGTCTTTTCATTCTCTTAATGGTGTCTTTCAAGCAGAGAACTTCGTTCATTTTGATAAAGTCCACTTTAACAATTTCTCTTCTGTAGTATGTGCTTTATATATCCTATCTAAGAAATTGTTGCCTCCCCCTAGGTCGCAAAAATTTTCTGTTTCCTTATTGCATTTTTATGGTTTTAGTTTTTAGATGCAGGTTTATCATTTTGTATTAATATTTGAGTGATGTTCATTCTTTTCCCCTATGGATATCCAATTCTTCTAGTACCATGTGTTGACAAAGGTTATCCTTGTCCTACTGAATAGCCTTGATATCTTTATAAAACGTCAACTGACTATACAAATGTGGGTGTCTTTCATACTTTCTATTCTCTCCCATTGATCTGTGTTTATCCGTATGCTAATACTACAGTCTCCCAATGCATAAACGTGGTCTTTATCTCCATGTATTTCACTTATAAAAATAATATTTATTAGCTATGTCTTAGGCATTTCATTGTACAGGTTTGCATAGTCTTTGTTAAGTTTATTCCTAAGTATTTTCTCCTTTTTTGATGCTACTATAAATGGACTTATTTTTGTGCATTTTTTGTTTGTTTGTTTGCCCTGAGTACAAAATATACAATTGTTTTTATATATCAACATTGTGGGGCACCTGGGTGGCTCAGTTAAGCATCTACCTTCAGCTCTCAGGTCATGATCTTGGGGTCCCCTGCTCAGCGGGGAGTCTGCTTCTCCTCTCCCTCTGCCCCTCCACTCTCTTCCACTTGTGCTCTCTCTCTCTCTCAAATAAATAAATAAAATCTTTTTAAAAATTATATATATATATCAACATTGTATCCCCTTAGCTTGCTAAGTTCATTTCTTATATTTAATATTTGTTTCTAGATTTATGAGGATATAAATAATAATGTTACCTGAATATAGAAACAGTTCTACATCTTCCTTTCCAATATTTTTGCCTTTTGTCTTCTGGTCTTCATACAGTGGCTAAGACCTGCAGGACAATGTTGAATAGAAATGATGGAGAAGTCATTTCTGCCTTTTTCCCAGTCTTAGGGGGACATAGTTTAATATTTCATCATTGAAATTGATGTTGGTTGTTGGTTTTAAATAGATGACATTTATCAGATTGTGGAAATTTTCTACTCCTAGTTTGCTGAGAGTTTTTGTCATGAATTGATATTGCATTTGATCACATGTTTTTAATTCGTTTAGTGAAATGATACACTTTTTCTCCTTTATTCTGTTAACATGATGAATTGCATTGATTGATTTTGGAATATTAAACCAATCCTTCATTTGAATGTTAAACTCAAGCACATCGTGGTGTGCTATCCTGTCTGTTAAGTTCTTAAACTTTTTTCTTATCTTTCAGTTCTAGAATTTCTGTTTCTTTATTAAACTTGCTACTCTTTAGAGTTTGCAGATTCACTCCAAGATTTTATTTTCTGGAATATAGTGACCATACTTGTTTTAAAGCCCATGTCTGGTAATTTATAGCCCTCTGAGTCCCTTTCTGTTGTTTCTTATTTGTGCTGGATTTTGTTCATGTTATCTTATGTCTTTACGAGCCTTGTTTTCTTTGATTATGTATGGAACATTTTTTTTGGAAAAATTATTTGTGGAAAATTTGAGCCCTAAGATGGTTTTACATTCCTCCAGCTTTTGATTCTGCTTGGCCCCTGGGGGCACTACTAACGTGGTATCAACTTTTTTTTTAATTGTTGTGTTAATCACCGTACATTACATCATTAGTTTTTGATGTAGTGTTCCATGATTCATTGTTTGTGCATAACACCCAGTGCTCCATGCAGAACGTGCCCTCTTTAATACCCATCACCAGGCTAACCCATCCCCCCACCCCCCTCCCCTCTAGAACCCTCAGTTTGTTTTTCAGAGTCCATCGTCTTTCATGGTTCGTCTCCCCCTCTGATTTACCCCCCTTCATTCTTCCCCTCCTATCTTCTTCTTCTTCTTTTTTTTTAACATATAATGTATTATTTGTTTCAGAGTACAGATCTGTGATTCAACAGTCTTGCACACTTCACAGCGCTCACTATAGCACACACCCTTTGCAATGTCCATCACCCAGCCACCCCATCCCTCCCACCCACCCCCCACTCCAGCAACCCTCAGTTTGTTTCCTGAGATTAAGAATTCCTCATATCAGTGAGGTCATATGATACATGTCTTTCTCTGATTGACTTATTTCACTCAGCATAACACCCTCCAGTTCCATCCACGTCATTGCAAATGGCAAGATCTCATTCCTTTTTCTTTTTTAAAGGTTTTTATTTATTTATTGAGAGAGATAATGATAGAGAGAGAGAGCATGAGACGGGGGAGAGTCAGAGGGAGAAGCAGACTCCCCACTGAGCAGGGAGCCCAATGCAGGACTCAATCCCGGGACTCCAGGATCATGACCTGAGCTGAAAGCAGTCACTTAAACAACTGAGCCACCCAGGCGCCCAAGATCTCATTCCTCTTGATGGCTGCGTAATATTCCATTGTGTATATATATATATATATATATATATATATATATATATAGTATCAACTTTATCCAATTTTAGTGCTTGAGGTTTTCTTGACCCCCTACAAGAGTCCAGGTCCCAGGACTAGTTTAGTCTTCATTCATTCTTAATCCTAGGGTTTGGGTCAACCCCATGGGTGGTTGCCTTGATTCCTTGTCCTTGCAGGGACTGGATTCTTTCTTTTGATGTCCTCTATCCCCAAGAGCCCTGTGAAAACCACTGTGTGACCTCTCTGTGCCTTTGCTGGAGAGACACACGCTCCAGGGAAAATGGGGTTCTAGACTGACCATACTGGGTTACAGCTTTCACAGGCTTTACGCTAGGTCGTTCCTTACCATTTAGCTTTTTAGTACTTTCAAGAGGACTTTAAAAATAACTTTTATGTAGGTTTTTTTCAGTTGTCTTCAGCAGGAGATTTGGCTTGAATGACCCAGAGCAGATGCCCTGATGTTGCCTCCTTGATCCCTTTAAAATTGAGCCACCACCCAGTTTATATTCACACTGTGGATTCTATACCTGTTCTCCAGATTGTGTACCTTGACCTGCTGTGATTGTCCAGACATATTTCTCCGGTTTGCTCACACACTTGCTTCAGCCCGCCTCCCACCTGTGGGCATTTTTTAAAAATTCAGAGTTGAGTCCGATACCAGGAAGAACACACCAAGTTCCTTGAGAAGTCTTAAATGATCTCTCTCAAGGCTTCAGAGAAGGAACAAGTGCTACCCCACTCACGGCTGTTACCCAGAGTACATCAACAGCACTTTCCAAAGAAATTCTCTCAACTCCAACTTCTAGCCTCTCCAGCTTAAACCCTTTGATCGTGTTGAAGTAGACGAGTGGCTAAGGGCTGCAAAATTGGTTTTCACAAACTCCGTTTATCAACATTTAGAATCCAGGTAATTGGCACATATTGCCTTGGATGCTGAAGTAGAAATGTTTCGGTGTCCTAGTATGTATTTTACAAAATGTTTTCCCCGTTTGTCATCTGCCTTTGGATTTTCTATAGTCTTGTTTTGATGTGCTGGCATGAAATTTCAATATAATGAAATCTTTTTATGGTTTCTAATTTTGTGTTCTTTTTTAAAAAAAACACATTTATAATTTGGAGGTTGTTTAAACATTTAAAATTTCTTCTGCTATTTTTATGAATTCCTCTCCTATATTTAAATATTTCGTCTGTCTGGCATTTGGCAAGTTTTGAAATCTAACCTTTTTTTTTTTCCTCAAATGGTAGATCGCCCAAATATATGTTTTTTTTTTCTAGACTTTTATATTCTGTTCCATTTGGTCTACCTGACCATTCTGCTAATGATAATGTAATTGATAACTGAAGCCAAAATATGAGTGTATTTGCCTAAGTGTTTACACTAATCCTGATGAGTAATTCTTTGTTAGACAATTGCTTTCGAATTAAATAGCCTTCTTGAAGATGATTCAAAGGAATTACACTTAAATTGGAATTTTAAGAATTGAATCACAGATTCGCTTTGATGTACAGCATAAATCTTTGCTTGTCCAGTGACAGTCATGGTATATGTGTAGGAAACCCACTTTCCATGACCTAGTCAAAGGGAGCTTTAAGGCTATAAACAAATACATGTGAGGAGGTGCCAATGTCTGTTAATTGGTCTGCTTTTCACCCGCTACTAGTCAGAGATTTTTGGCTTCTGTGACATTCTCCTAGTAAAATTTGAGGCTAATGTTAACTGGTAGTGTTAACAAGACTGAATGGCTAGAAGCAGCAGACTCTTATCTCAGACTCAGTGCATTAGTGTTTTCGACATCAGGCATGTTGTTTATAGTGAGCAGGACTCCTGGGCTGGGATCCTGCAAATGAAGCCGAATGTTTTGAGCAGTTGCATGGTCATAGGGCAGCCAAGGGCAATGTGCGGGCATCTTTGAGCCACATCAGACTCCTTCTTCTGAAATAGAGTCCAACTAGCTGTGAATAAGAGTAGATACTTAATCTGGGGAATGATCCAAACTGGTTGTGTTTTTTTGTTTCCAGGAGTGGATAAGTATAGAGAAAAAAGTTTGCACAGTGTTATCATGGAATTTTCATTTTTGTTCACCAAATTAGGTAAGAAAGTAGTTTTGTAAATAATTAAAAAGATTTGTCTTATGTTATTATTTATCTACAAACTCCCTACTTTTTCCTAGAAGATTTTTGAGGTGTTTAGAAAAAAGTATATATAAATAAAAAATATAAATTTCATTTTATGGAACAGTGATATCAGGGCAAAACAAAAATAAGGGTCAGATCACAAAATAAAGGCAAGAGGAATAAATACATAGAATTGGCTGCTCTTTTTAAATCCTTTCATAATTGTAAAGTCACCGCACAATTGACTCTCAATTTTCCCGGGCCTTGAAAGAGGTGAGCATGATGAATCACAAAATTCTCACTGCTCAGAAAAGAAAAACAAGCCAGTTGCACAGAGAAAAGGCTTTTCACAGGAATAAATTCTTAGTAGGAGAGACACTTCCGTAGTGGGTTTTTTTTTTTTTTTAGGCAGTAATGTTACATGTTACTTTTCTTGATGCTGTTCAGTTTCTGTGTTTTATAAATAAATTGTATCTTATATGTGAGGAACACAGCCATCAGCCAATTTCACATTGTCTCTAATCCATTTATGTTAATCAGTTATTTATTAAGTGCCTTTTATGTGCCTAGTATTGCTTGGTGCTAAGAGATACAAAGATAACACCACTATTACCCATGAGGAAAAGCTAGTTGGGCAAACCGGCATTGAAAGAGAAAGATTTTAAGGTACAATTTCACTAGTACAACAGCAGTAATATGCACAGGAAAAGGAGCAGAGGGTTTAGCTTGAAATTGTAAGAAGCAGGTTTGCTGAGCTGGCCAGGGCAACATCTATGAGTTTAGTAGCCCAAGAGGAAGGAGAGAGGCTTTCCAGGCAGAGGGACCAGGATGAGCATAAAGAATACAAGAGTGATGAGTACATTGCAGTCCTGGCTGTCAATGATGAGAATGTTGTCTTTGCATATGTGCCACTGGGTGGACCCAAGTTAGGTTGAGTAACAAAGGACTAAGACAAATATGCCTGGGTGTTTGAATTCCCTGATCTCAGAATTCTGCCTACATGCTTATGCCCAGGTGCTAGGGAGTGAAGCCAGGTATGTGTTGGTTAACATCAGCCCAGCACTGGAAGCCTCAGGGCCCATGGGTCCCATTCTATAGGGTCCTGGCAAGACTGTGAAACTGAGCAAGTTTGCCAGATACATCCTTGTACCTTCTACCTCTTTTGCCTTCTCAAAATAGCCCCAGGAAAATCTCTCTTACATGTCATGGAACTGTTACGTGTCGATGTGTTACTTCTCCCAGAGGTATTCAATTTAAAGGCTTTCTAGAATTATGCAGTGAAAGATTTGGTATACTGGTACACGTGTGTCTAGTTCATTTTTGGAAAGGGAGCCTTTCCCCCATCTCCCATTTCGGAAAGACTCACCTTGGGCCACTGTGTTCACAGGTACCACCAAGCGCAGACTTCCTTTTTCCCTCATCTTAACTATCCCTACCCTTCTCCCCAAAGAAAAAACTCCCACCACCCTGCAAAGTTTTGTTTATGGCCAATTTGGTCCAGAAATAAAGACTTTAGAGATCATTTATCTAGAGTTTACAAATTGTATTGATTGTGAGCCATAGAAATACATTTTATATCATTTCTCAGCATACATGTATGACTGAATGAAAGTTTTGTGAAAAACAATACTTGGGGTGCTGGGTGGCTCAGTCAGTTAAGCATCTGCCTTCAACTCTGGTCATGATCCCAGGGTCCTGGGACCGAGCCCCGGGTCGGGCTCCCTGCTCAGCAGGGAGTCTGCTTCTCCCTCTCCCTCTGCCCCTCCTCCTGCTTGTGCTCTCTCTCTCTCAAATAAATAAATAAATCTTAAAAAAACCCAATACTTAACCTTACTATATGTGGTGTATTCTTATTTCTACTTCATTATATTATGTTCTGTTTCATTCCATTCCATTCCACTCAGTTCCATTCTGTTTCATTTGCTATTTTGGTAAAAAGTAGGTTGAGCAATTCCCCTAGTAGGTATCTGTTCAACAAAATCACATACATATGTGCATCAAAAGAATTTTCATAGCAGCTTTTTATTTGTCATCGTCAAAACTGGATATAATCTAAATGTCCATCCAGACTAGAATAGATAAGTAAATTTGTCTATTGACATAATTCATTACTAAAATGGAAATGAAAGAAGTACTGTTATAAACAAAAACACAGATAGAACTCACAAGCATAATGTACAGAAGAACTGAGACACATAAGTGTATATATTGAATGAATGATTCCATTTATATAAAAGGGAGAAAAGCATATATAGAAACTCAATATAGACTACAGAATGGTGTTGTTTAATAAAACTTTCTATAATCATGGAAATGCTCTGTATCTGTGCTGTATGGTAGCCACTAGCCACATAAGGCTATAAGCAAAAACACTGAAATGTGACTAAGGAACTACACTTTTAATTTTTTTAATTTTAATTAATTTATTTAAATAGCCTCACATGGCTTCTGGCTACCTTATTGGACATATGAGTCCTTCATTTGCCTACGCACAAATTCCTCAGACCAAGACAACACAAACATGAATGTGTCTAAGTAAGTGAAAAGGATTTTAAAGTTGAAGTTTAATTTCTAATCAACAATAAGCCTTTGTTAACTGTGTTTTATAATATGATAGCGCTGAAGAAGAGTTGGCAGGAATATTGGCTTGTTTTACATTTAGTCAAATAGTGAAAGGGATGTGTGAGCATCCATCTTCTCACATGAGTTGGTTCAAATAGCTTTTTAATTGGTGGCGTTTGGGCAGCAAATAATGGCTTTCTAACCTGAAATGGTTTGGAGGCATGTCCTATTTCTCATGGTCACATCTCTCTCCTGACCAGGAAATTACTGTGTTCAGGAAATTATCTTGCACGAGAAAATGACCACTGATTACCATGCTGCTGTAGACCTGAAGTAGTAACTCTTTGAGGAAACACTCTTAACTGCTGCTCCTCCCATGACACCAACGTCACGGGCTGGATCACAGGGTTCAGTCGGGGAGCATGCTCTGCTAAAGGGACCATTTCCACCTCCTCCTAATCTTATAATTACACAAAAATCCCTCTCTTCATCCACTGCTTTATCCTAAATTCTGTTTTAGGTCAGACTGTGTTTGCTCTTGAAGATCTGTTGTCTGATGGCAATCACATCATTATATCCTCAGACGCTTGGGTACAAACCCTTCTCAGGAATCTGAAGCTGTCTCCTGTTCTGGTTCTTCCCTCCAGCCAGTGCTCAGAAATTTCTTTCTTATATAAAGATAAAACCTATTCCTTGAAACTCTGCGCATGGTACTGGCTGTCTTCTGGGATCACACAAAACAATTCTATCCTAGCCCTTCTCTTTAAGTGAGTATTCTTCAAATATTTGAAGACAGCTCTCATACCTCATAATAGCTTTCTTTTGGATAAACAACCCTGGTTTCTCCAGCACTTTTTTTTTTTTAAGTTCAGGCTTTCACCATTTTGAACATACATCACCTCCTGATGCTCTCTTATTTGCCAAGATATAGCATTGTCTTATAATTTACTTCTCCATTATTGGGACACATTTGAGAATAAAGCGGGTGCCTAATAATTACAGGGAGACAACAAAAAAAGTAAACAGGGACTGTTCAGGGAAAACCAAGACGTATAGTCTTCTTACCGAAGTCTCACTTAAAATGTGTCATAAAACCAAGCAGATAAATTCTGACTGACAGAACTACACATGCATTTCCGCGTCCTGAGATCTGGATGCTTTGCTTCTATTAGTGCAGCTAAAGGCTACATTTTGTTGTAGGTGAATGTTCCTCTTGAATTTCTAGCCTCTATTTCCATTTTGGTAATGACATCCCAGTTCCCCTCTGGAGAAGCAGTCTTCCCTCAATTGGGTTCATCATGATTTCCAAGGAGCACACATGACCCAGATCTGGCCAATCAGAGCAACATTTCCCCCTAACCATCCCTACAGTGATTATTTTAAACTGAGAAGAACATTGGGTAAAGCACCCACCACAGTGCCTGACACAGCAGCACAATAAATACTAGTTCTCTTCTTTTGCTTAGATCTAATGATTGCATTGGATGCATTTATTAATGTGTTCTAGAAGTTTTACTGTGATTTGTGTCATATTTATTGATCAAATATCTCAAAAAGTTTCCTTTTCACCATGTTTTGAAAATAAGAGTAACATTTATCCATTTGTTCATTCCTGGTTTCCTTATTCACAATGGGCAAAGATATTGACATCCGTAAAATAATGTGATTTTTCTGACCTAGAGACCTGGTTGCATTTGAAGTGGCTGGCCACTCTTCACTATCTGCTTCCTTCTCATGGGTTGAAAGTTCTTCTTTGATCATGCTTGCTTTTCATTTTTTGTTTGACTGCAAGATGCAGGTTAGTATAATTTGTAACCATCCTAATATACTTAAAAAATTTCCTCTTGGGTTGGACTCCTCTATTTTGTGCTTGGCTTAAAAACATTTTCTTAAAGTAATACATGTACATATAAAATTCAAGTGCTCTCAAGGGGAATATAGTGAAAAAATTTTCATTCTCTATTTTTCAACTTTTCTAGTTGGAGCCAACCCTATCTTTTAACAGGTAGTCATTGTGATCATTCGTGTGTGTGTGTGTGTGTGTGTGTGCATGTGTGCACATGTGCACACACATGTGTGTCTCTGCATGTGTGATGCAAAGGGTAACATATTACTCACTTGCCTTCCTTGTTTATTTAGCAAAATATCAAGTTGCTTTTTTTTTTTTATAAAATGTGAACTTATCAGAGAAATCTCTTTGCAATTACGGTGTGTTTTTTAGGTACATTTATTCAGGAAATAATTCAGTAAGCACCTACCACACTCTGGCTACTGTGTTTGATGAGCTATGAATGACAGGTGGCAAATGAAAGAGACGTGGTTCTTGCTTTGACGCAACTTGATCTAATGTTGGTTACCATTTCTCATTGGACTGGCTTGGCACCGTAGATACTGAAGAAACAAAAAACTCAATAATATTCATCCCTTGATACAAGCCACCTTATGTTTTACCCTTATCCAAAGTTTGAAAGCCTTTTCTTTCTGTATCATGACAATGATTCTGCTCTAGGAGTTGGTTTCTTAGTGGTAAGTGTACTAATGCTGTGATACAAGAGGGTTTAGATGGTACTTAAACAAATATTTTTTTGTTTTAATAGCTATGGATTTATTTTTCTAGTTCCCTTCCTCATGACCAGTGATACTGATTTTTCAAATACAAAGATCAAATTTCCTCTTGAAATAAATCTAGGAAAACAAATAATGGTAAAGATGCTATGCAAATAAGTGTATGATGATGATGATGATAGTTATGGCAAAAATCATGAAGGCAGTACTCAAATCACTGAAATTAGGGAACATGGTTGTAGACAATAGTGTGGTAATAAAAAGGTTTTGGCAATAAATCATATAATCAGATTTGTGATTTAGAAAGATCACCTTGGTTGCCATGTAGAGAATGGCCTGGCAGTGGGGAAGGATGGAAGGTTATGCTAGGCTGGTTGACAAACAATGAGGGCTTGAGTTAAGGCAGAGACTTTGTGGAAAAAGCCCAGCTCTCAGGACAATATAATGTGAGAAAAGAGGAGGACCTGAGGAAAGATCCCAGCTTTCTGGTTTAGGTGACTAGACAGTTGGATATAATTAACCAAATATGAAATATGAGAGAAAAGAGAAACGAGCTTCGGAGAAAAGGGGGAGTCCAATCTAAGAGGTGTCTGGGGGTCTGGGGGTCTGGGGGTCACAACAGGAATGTCCAGTAGGCAGTTGGGTATCGGGGCTCAAGGGAAGGTTTCAGCTGGAGACATGAACTTGTGGTTAGAAGACATGAGTAAGAGTGTAAGCCATGGGCGTGGATGAGGCTGCCAGGCATCCGGGTGCCAAGGGAAGAGAGACAGTGTAAACACCCTCCACCCGTTGCATCAACATTTAAAAGTAGATAGAAGGAAAGGACCTGCTTCAGGAAACCTGGCCATTTTATGGTTAGGGGTGACCTGAATAGTGAAACCAGGGGAGAAGAAAATCTCCAGGATGGAGTAAATAATGGTGTCAGAAGGACAAGGCAAGAACTGCCTGCAAGACTTGTCAATTAGCAAGTGCTTGAGTGGTACCTCAGTGTAAGATATGGTGTTTTTAAAAAGGTTTATTTATTTATTTGAGAGAGAGCAAGAGAGAGAGAGAGCAAGCGAGCAGGGGAGGGGTAGAGAGAGAGGGAGAGAATCCCAAGCAGACTCCCCACTGAATGTGGAGCCTGACAAGGAGCTTGATCCCACAACCCTGAGATCAGGACCTGAGCTGAAACCAAGATGCCTAACTGGCTGAGTCACCCAGGCACCCTGATATGGTGTTTTTCTTTTTTTCTTGTTTAGATTTTTATTTATTTATTTGAAAGAGAGAGAGAGAGAGAGCACAAGCAGGGGGAGTAGCAGAGGGAGAGGGAGAAGCAGTCTCCCTGCTGAGCAAGGAGCCTAACGTGGGACTCGATCCCAGGACCCTGGGATCATGACCTGAGCTGAAGGCAGCCACTTAACCAACTGAGCCACCCAGGCGCCCAGTGTTTTTCAGTAGTAAAGTGGGCTAAAGGAGAGAAAAATGTTTTCAAATTTAACATCTCTGAGGAGGTGAACAATAAAGAACACAGGAGGGACTTCCACTTCTGGAATGACAGCGTGAAGAGCTCTGAAGACTTACTCCCCAATGAAACAACCATGCCTTGTGAGGATCATTTAAAAACAACCATTTAAAGTTTCTGGAAATTGTCACTACGGGGTTCAACAGTAGATTTGAACCGGCAGAAGAACAAATTAATAAGCTTGAAGATAGAGATCATGCAACCGAACAGAGAGAAAAAGGAAAGAATGAAGAAAACCAGTAAGCACACCAACACACACATAATGAAAGTACATGATGGAGAAGAGAGAAAGAAAATTGAAGAGAAAAGAATGTACATCCAAGAAGCTCAACAAATTCCAAGTAGATAAATGCAAAGTGATCCACACAAGGACACATCGTAGTGAAAATATTGAAAGCCAAAGATAAAGAGAAAATCTTGAAAGCAGCAAGAGAAAAATGACATATCACATACAAAGGAATTGCAATAAGATTAACATCTCACCGGAAACTTTTCACCAGAAACAACGGAAGCCAGAAGGCAGTTGAATGTCCTAGTCAAAATTCGAAAAGTAAACACACAAACAAGAAAACCTGTCAACCAAGAATCTTATATTTAGCAAAACCATCTTTCAAAAATGAAAGGGACATACAGATATTCCCAGATAAACAAAGATAAAGAGTTTGTTGCCAGCCAACCCATCTTCCAAGAAATACTAAAGGAAGTTCTTCAGACTATTTAGATAGTAATTTTAAATCCACACACACAAAAACAAAGAACCCTGGTAAAAGTTATTATGTAATTATAAAAGACAGGATGAATGCACATTTCTTCTTTCTTGTATTAATGGATTTAAAAAGCAACCGTACAAAGCAATATGTATTTAATTGTACTGTGGATCTATCACATATAGAAATGTAATATGTTTGCCAATAACAGCACAAAGGAGGTGGTGGGAGTAAAGTGATACTGGAGTAAGGAATTTGTATCTAGAATATATAAAGAACTCCAACCACTCAATAATATGAAGACAAATAACCCAATTAAAAATGGGCAAGGGATCTGAATCGGTATTTCTCCAAGGAAGATACACAAATGGCCAATAAGCACATTAAAAAGTGCTCAACATCATTAGCCATCAAGGAAATGCAAGTCAAAACCATGGTGAGATACCATTTTGTATCCACTAGGATGGCTATAAAAAAAAAAAGACATAATAACAAGTATTGACAGGGATGTGCAGAAACTAGTAGGATTGCTGGAGCAGGCTCTTTGGAAAACATTTGGCAGTTCCTCAAAAAGTTAATTATCAAATTAGCCATAAAACCTAGCAATTTCACTTCTAGATACATGGCCAGGAGAACTATCTTCATACGTGAATGTTCAGAGCACCATTACTCATAATAGCCAAAAAGTAGAAACAACCCAAATGTTCATCAACTGACGAGTGGATAATAAAATGTGATATATCTATACAATAGACTATTATTCAGCCATGTAAAGGAATAAAGTACTAATACCACCTGGATGAACCTTGAAAACGTTATGTCAAGTCAAAGGACCCCATCACAAAACACCATACATTATATTTTTCAATTTATATGAAATGTCCCTAGTAGGCAAATTTATATCAACAGAAAGTATATTAGTGGCTACCTAGCTCTGGGGCGGGGGAAGTGGAGAGTGAGTAATGAGGGGTGACTGCTAAAGCAGATGGGATTTCCTGTGGGGGGTGTTAAACATGTTCTACAATTGATTATGGTGATGGTTGCAAAACTGTAAAAATACAGAAGTTTCTGAATTGCACACTTTAAATGGGTGAGTTGTATGGTATGTGAATTATGTGTCAATAGAGCTGTTGGAAGAGAAAGGCAATGCAAGAGGCATATCCCCAACATTTGCAGAATGTGTATTTACAAAGTGTTACTGTCTTGAACATCTCATGGGCTTCCATAGCAATCTGGAAAGAGATTGATATTGCCAGAAAAGCTCTAAAGACTTTAAGCGATTTACCTAAGATATTGGCTAGTTTGTGGTGGAGCGAGGAGATGCCAGTCCCCATCCCCGAGGCCAATTCCAGTGTTATTTCCATTACATGAGTTTTTCCCCAAGGTTATCTGCTTACTCCTTACTTATTTACTTCAATGGCCTTATTTAGGGAATCATAAATAAGTCTCACTATGAGCCAGGCACTGTTCTAAGACCTTCAAGTATATTAACTAATTAAATCCTTATTAGGACCCTCTGAAGAACATGCTACTTTGACCCTATTTGCCGATTAGGAAATAGAAGCAAGGCGATAAACTTCCCCAGACCATACAGTTGGGAAGTGGCAAAGCTGGGATTCGAATCCAGGGAGTCTGGCTCCAGGCCCCATTGCCCTTGAACCTCTGTACTCGGCAGAGAGCTTCTCTTCTTTGAATGCTGGGATCTTGGACCTCAACCTTAGTTGCAAGAAGAGATGAAGAAAGCCTGTTCTCTTTATGTAGTTGTGCTGAGATCTGACACCGGGGTTCAACCTGAGGGTGTTGGTGGTTTTGGGTTTTCAACACTAGAGCCCGAGGTGAGTGGCATCAGGGAATTGATGACTTCCGGGCTCAGAGCTCAGCCGGGAATAGTGCTTGCTTTGCTGTAGCTATAGGAATCCTTCATCTGTCAGGTGATCTGGCTGGAGTGGGGGGTGGGGTAGGCAGGAGAGAGGAGGAGTTGCAGAGTTTGTATGTGTCCTCATGCTCATGCAAACCCGCCTGGAAACATAACACCACTAAAGAAGGATCCTGAACAAGAGCTGTGGCATTCGAGAAGACTCTCACTGCGCATACACATCCACACACCCATGCATTGTGCTGATGGCAACACCACACTCCCCATAGTGTCCTACTGCTAACGTGGCCACAGGGTTGCATGTTATTTTACACCGTGGCTCCCAGGGTTCTGCGTCAATGGGCGTCCACAGCCAGTTCCAGGACTTGTCTTTCTGGTTGGTTGTTTAGAGAAGGCTTATGGGTGTAACAGTGCTTTCCTTGTGACTTCCCGTCCCTATTTGCAACTCTGTGTGTCAAGCATGATTAAGAGTACCTACCAGGTCACACAGGCTGCCGTCGCCAGCAGTGTCTGTACCTGGCCACTTTGGGGGAAGCCTGGTCACTCTTGTATTTGCTTTGTGGACAAGGGCCAAGTTGCTTCATTTCACAATTATGTTGAGCCATTCAAAGAGTTAAACAGGCAGCTTTAGGGCTGGAGTAGAGGAATATGAAGTTTCCTGGCGCTGACTTGGGAGGGCAGGGCTGCACCCACCTGCACGGGGAGCTGTCATGTGTGTTGCTCATATGGTGGTTAAATCGAGGGCTGTGCACTTTATTCCAGGCGCGGGGGGGCAATGTGTAGCCATCGGGAGGGGGTGATAACCGCGAATCCTTCTAGAGACAAGCCTTAGTTTCTTTATAATCTGGAGCTAGCTTCGGCAGTTTATCCTCCCTTTAATATACTCAGGCATATCTTCCTCTTGATGTCCTATTTACTCTTAATTTATTTTGAATACAACTTAAATCTAAATTGTGATTTTATTTTAAGGAAAATGTTTTTAAATGCTCTGTACTGGAAGTTGAAGAGTAGCTGAGAACTGTTGGTAGGATATTAGGACTATTCAGTTTTAGATGGCTTTTAGTGTGTTCTGGTGAATACTGTTCAGGATTGCAGCCTCCACCACCCACTGAACCTTCTCTCACTCTTAATTACCTATTAGCTAGGAGGAAGAGTAATAAGAGATAAAGTGACAGGGAAAAGGGCCAGTTTGTATAGGTTTGTTTTATCATACAGCCACTGTAAGAGCTGTAGCTTTTAATTCTGAAGGAGAGGAGAAGACATTGGCGTTTGTTGAGCAGACATTTAAAAAACATAATTGCAATACTACTATGCCCACACAATTAATAACATGTTAATATCATCACATACCCAACCAATATTTATCCTTCTATTTCTCCCATAAATGTCATATTTTAGTCTTTTTTTTTTTAAAGGCAGGATCCAAATAAGGGACACACATTGCAACTGGTTGATGCATCTTTTAGTGTATTTTAATCTATAAGTTCTTCCCTCTCCCCTTATTTTATTTTTTTAACTGTTCAGTTTATTCGTGGAAAAATCCAGATTGCTGTTGCTGAAGTTGTGGAGATTTCCACATTCTGGATTTGCTGATGGTATCTTTTAGGGCTACTCCAACATGTCTCTCTGCCCTGGTATTTCCTATAGATTATTAATTAGACTTAGAGGTCTACTCAGATTCGGGCTTTATTTTTGTCAGATAACTTTTTAGATGGCGTTGTGTTCTTCCATCAGGAAGTATGATGTCTAGTTGTTGCTCTTTTTGTGTGATGTTAACAGCTGTTGATATTCAATGCTAACCTTTATTAATCCATTAGGTATTGCAAAATGGCAATATTTAAATTCTACTGTTTTTTAAAAAAATATTTCACTCTGGCTTGAGAATAGCAGGGGGCAGATGAAGGAGAAGTTGATCATCCAAGTGAGAAGTATGAAAATGTGTTAAGGAAACATAATTCCAAATTAGAGTGGGGAAGCTACGAAGGGAAGGCTCTCACCCTCTACCACTCGCAGCTTGCATAGTCCAGCAGGGGAGGAAGATTTCCTCTCAGTCAGGCAACAGCAAGTGGCCTTCCGTCGCAGTCAGTAAGAAGCCAGCACACAGCTATCGCCTGCAGCCAATGAGAGGCTGCCACCCATTTGGAACTTTCATTTTCCTCCAATGAACTCTGTGCCAAACAACCCCCCTGTTTTTCCCAGTGTAAAAGGACCTCTCCTCCTTTGTTCTGCCGACTTGCCTGTGGTTTGCTATACTTTGCTTGTCCCGGATTGCAATTCCGCTGCTCTTCCCAAATAAACTTGATCTTGCTGGCTGAATCGCTTACCTTTTCTTTTTAGAATGCTGAATCACAGACCTGTACCTCTGAAACATATAATACATTATATGTTAATAATAAATAAATAAAAATGTTGACAAAAGTGATGATGGCTTAGGTTAAGTACTGGCAATGGATGGGAAATGATTGGACTCTGGATATATTTTGGAGGTAGATCCAATGAGATTTAGCACAGGGTGTGAGGGAGGAGAAAGAGAGAAGTTTAAGATAACTTCAAGCCTTGAGAAACTGGAAGGATGGAATGTCCTTAACCTAAGAGGAGGGCAGCTGCAGTAGTGTAGATTTATGTTGGAGGGAATAACAGAGCTTCAGTTTTTGACATGTTAATTTTGTGATGCTAGTAATAGGAGAGCCATATAATTTATCATTTAAAATGAGAAATATCTGAGAGTGAAAGGATGCTAAAATAAATTAAAGTGCCATAAGTGAACATATTTGAAATGTCTACAAATTGATTCGTTAATTGATTTTGTTGTTTAGAGCAAGTTTAGGTTCACAACAAAATTGAGAGGAAGGTACAGAGATTTCCCATGTACCCTGTACTTCCACACATGCATAGCCTCCCGCATGATCAGCATCCCTGACCAGAGGGGCACATTCATTACTACTGATGAACCTACCTTAGCACATCATTACTCAAAGTCCTTAGTTGACATTAGGGCTCACTCTTGGTCTACATTTTATGGATTTAGACCAATGCATAATGACATGTGTCTACTATTATGGTATTATACAGAGGAGTTTCACTGCCCTAAAAATCCTCTCTGCTCTGCTTTTCAGCCCTCCTCCCTAATCTCTCCTTGAAACTACTGTTGTTGTTTTTTTTTTTTTTACTGTCTCAATAGTTTTGCCTTTTCCAGATTGTGATGTAGTGTCCTATACAGTATGTAGCCTTTTCAAATTGGCTTCTTTGACTTGGTAATACACATTTAAATTTCCTCCATGTGTTTTCATGGCTGGATAGCTCATTGTTTAATGCTCAATAATATTCCATTGTCTGGATGTACTACGGTTGTATCCATTCATCTACTGAAGGACGTTATGGTTGCTTCTGAGTTTGGGCAATTACAGAGGTTAGGTGCTATAAACATCTGTGTGAAGGCTTTTGTATGGACATAAGTTTTTAACTCCTTTGGGTAGATACCAAGGAACTCAATTGCTGGATTTTATGGTAAAAGCATATTTACTTTGTAAGAAAATGCCAAACTGTCTTCCAAAGTGATTGTACATTTCCACCAGCAGTGAGTGAGAATTCCTGTTGTTTCACATCCTTGTCAGCATTTGGTGTTGTCAGTGCTCCATATTTCGGCCATTCAAATAGGTGTGCAATTGTATCTCATTGTTGTTTTAATTTTCATTTCCCTGATGACTTACCGTGTAGAGAATTTTTTTTCATATGCTTGTTATCTGTATATCTTCTTTGCTGTGAGGTGCCTGTGAAGGTCTTTGACCCATTTTTTAATGGTGATGCTTGTTTTCTTATTGTTGAGTTTTAAGAATTCTTTGTATGTTTTGGATAACAGACCTCTATCAGATGTATCTTTTGCAAATATTTTCTCCCAGTCTGTGGCTTGTCTTCTAATTCTTTTGATATGTCTTTTGCAGAGCAGAAGTTTTAAATTTTGATGAAATACAACTTATCAATTATGTATTTCATGGATCCTATCTTTGGCATTGTATCTATAAAGGCAAAACCACACTAAAGGTCATCTAGTTTTTCTCCTAAGTTATCTTCTAGAAGCTTTATACTTTGGCATGTTACATTTCAATTTGTGATCCATACTGTGTTAATTTTTGTGAATGGTGTAAAGTCTATATCTACATTCATTTTCGTTTTTATGTGGCTGTCCAATTGTTCCAGCATCATTTTATGAACAAACTTTCTTTGCTCTTTTTGTATTGCCTTTGTCCCTTTTTAAAAAAGATCAGTTGACTATATTTATGGAGGTCTATTGCTGGGCTCTCTATTCTTTTCCAGGGATCTGTTTGTCTATTATTTCACCATTAGCACACTATCTTAATTACTGTAGATTGATAGTGAGACTTGAAGTTGGGCAGTATCAGTCATCCAACCTTGTTCTCCTTTAATATCATATTGGCTATTCTGAGTATGTTATTTAGGAGTATATTTTTAAATTTCCAAGCATTTGGAAATTTTTCGAGCTATTTTTCTGTTATTAATTTCTAGTTTAATTTCCTTATGATATGAGAACATTGTATGATATCTTTTTTTAAAAAAGATTTTATTTATTTATTTAACAGAGAGAGACACAGTGAGAGAGGGAACACAAGCAGGGGGAGCGGGAGAGGGAGAAGCAGGCTTCCCGCAGAGCAGGGAGCCTGATGCGGGGCTCAATCCCAGGACCCTGGGACCATGACCTGAGCTGAAGGCAGACGCTCAACGACTGAGCCACCCAGGTGCCCCGTATGATTTCTATTCTTTTAAATTTATTTGTTAAGATGTATTTAATGGCCCAGAGTGTGGTCTGTGTTGGTTAATATTCCATGTGAGCTTGAGAAGAATATGTATTCTGCTGATGTTGGATGACGTAGTCTATGGATGTCCGTTATGTACAGTTGATTGATGGTGGTGTTGAGTTCAACTGTGTATTTAGTGATTTTCTAGCTGCAGGATCTATCCATTTCTGAGAGAGGGTTGTTGAAGTCTCCAACTAGAATAGTGGATTCATCTGCTTCTCCTTGCAATTCTATCAGTTTTTGCCTCAGAAACTTGGTGCTCTGTTGTTAGGCACATATGTGTTAAGGATTATTAGGTCTTCTTGGAGAATTGACCCTTTCATAATTATGTAATACCCCTCTTTATCCCTGAGAATGTTCCTTTCTCTAAAGTCTTTCTGAAATCAGTATAACTACTCCTGCTTTCTTTCGATTAGTGTTATCATAGTATATCTTTCTCCATTCATTTACTTTTAATCTATAGGTGTCTTTATACTTAGAGTGGGTTTCTTGTAGACAGTATATCATTGCGTCTTGTATTTTGATCCATTATGACAATCTCTGTCTTTTAACTGGTACATTTGCACTGTTGCAAGTGATATAGTTGGATTAATATTTACCACATTTTTACTATTTTCTATTTGTTGTCCTAGTTCTTTGTACCTATTTTTGTCTTCCACTCTGTTTTCTGTCTTTTGTGTTTTTTGTTGAGTATTTTATATGATTTCATTTTTCTCCTAAGCATATTAGTTGTACTTTTTTAAAAAACTTTTTTTTTTGTGGTTGCCTTAGGGTTTGCAATATACATTTACAACTAATCCAAGTCCACATTCAAATAACACTGTGCTGCTTCACAGGTAGTGTGAGTACATTACAGTAATAACAAAGTAACTCTAATTCTTCCTTCCTGTGCCATTTGTCATTGCTGCCATTCATTTCATATACATATGCCTACATAATCAAGTACATTGTTGCTCTTAATGTTCTGAACAAACTCTAATGTGTTAGAACAATTAAAAATAAGAAAAACACAAGTTTTATTTTACCTTCACTTATTCTTTCTCTGATGCTCTTCTTTTCTTTATGTAGATCTGAATTTCTGATCTATATAATTTTCTGCTCTCTAAAGAACTTCTTTTAACATATCTGTCAAGGCAAATCTTCTGGCAACAAACTTCCTTAGTTTTTGTTTGAGAAAGGGGTTGCATTCTATGGTTACAATTTTAAAATTACTGATACTTTCAGTTGATTTTCATCTGTAGGCCATCATATTTTAAACTGATGCTCTTTATAGGTGTCTGGGTATCTAGTAAGCTCAGGGTAAATCCTCTAGAGTGAATGACGGTCTGAATTCTAATTTTTCTGTATTAAAATTTGTAAATATAACAGCCACAATGTTTTCATAAGATTTGTGTTTATTCAACAAATATTTTTATAAGATAAAATTCATCAAATAAGTTGTTTATGATCATTTTTGATGTTTTTCCAAATATAAATGGTGAAAATTTTTGTATTTTCTCAATTCTCAGAATTGAGAAATGTAGAATATAAAATTATACAATTAAAAATAGAAGCTCCATCAAAAGAGCCTTGCTATACATCAGCTAAATTTTGTTTCCCACGTGAAATCTGATTATTTAATTTTTTCAGTTCCTCCCTTGCTTTTATAGAATACATTTCAGTAAACTTCTGCCTTTAAGCATTAGCTTTTATCACTGAAACTTTTAAAAGCAAATTGCAAAAGCTGAAATTTTTGATACTCCATTCATTGACTATTTTACTAAAAATTTTCAAGTGATGCAGAACAAGAGGTACCAACAATTTAGAGGACTTATTTATAAAATGTTCTATGAGTGTAGAACATTTAAGGTTAATTTACAAAGCACCTTTTTTAAATTTATTTTTTTAAAAGATTTTATTTATTTATTTGACAGAGAGAGAGCAAGAGAGGGAACACAAGCAGGGGGAGTGGGAAAGGGAGAAGCAGGCTTCCCGTGGATCAGGGAGACCAATGTGAGGTTCGATCCCAAGACCCAGGATCATGACCTGATCCGAAGGCAGATGCTTAACGACTGAGCCACCCAGGTGCCCCTACAAAGCACTTTTTAATGGCTCAGACTTTTCTAAAATTTGCTTGAGGGTATGCATCGAAGAGAGAAAGCATATTTTTTTAATTTTTTAAAATATTTTATTTATTCATTTATGAGAGAGAAAGTGAGAGAAAGCATCAGAGGGGGAGAGAGAAGCAAACTCCCCACCGAGCAGGGAGCCCGATGAGGGGCTCGATCCCAGGACCCCGGGATCATGACCTGAGCTGAAGGCAGACGCTTAACAACTGAGCCACTCAGAAAGCATATTTTTGCCTTGCATATAAATTTTAACTTCTGCTTCACACAGTTTATTACTTACAAATATTAGATATATTTGTAAATATTTATAACAATTTCCATTTAATATTTATAAGTACTTATAAATATTTTTAAATATTGTATATTTAGTATTTGTAAGTTTTGGCAACTAGAGAGTCTATTTTGATTAGAAGATGTCACAGATTATTTCTAACGTGTGCATACAATCACTTCCTAGTACATTTCTGCCTCATGAGATTCTTAGTTTAGTAAAAAAAAAAAAAACTGTTTTTTTTTTTACCACAACACTATGCTTTACCAAAATTTGCATTTATATTATCACTGCAAAAATAATTTTATCTTCAGCGTTGACTTTTTGAATTCATTTACAACAACATTCACAAAATGTAAGATGTTTCACTCTAGTCAGACTGCTTTTCCAAAAGCTTTATTTTGATTCCATTAATTGGGTAAAAAAACAAAATCTCACCCTTATTAAAATTACCTTAGGGGCACCTGGGTGGCTCAGTCGGTTAAGCGTCTGCCTTTGGCTCAGGTAATGATCCCGGGGTCCTGGGATCGAGCCCTGCATTGGGCTCCCTGCTCAGTGGGGAGTCTGCTTCTCCCTCTGCTTCTCCCCTGTTCATCATGCTCTCTTTCTCTCTCTCTCTCAAATAAATAAATAAAGTCTTTTAAAAAAATTACCTTAAATGATTGTCTATTTTTAGTATCTGATTATATTGAGATAAAACTGGCATCATTAACTGTTGTCACTTCAATTTTCCTACATGTACAAGAAAACTTAGAATCAAAAATAAACTAAATTAATTTTGAAGAGAGTCTTTTAATTGATATGAAAATTCATGTTTCCCAGAACAATATTTAAATATACCTTTCGCAGTTGCATCTGCTGAATCATCTCTGGGCACAGCTTTCTTGCAATCACTGTTGAGCCGATTTTATTTATTTATTTATTTATTTATTTATTTTTAAAGATTTTATTTATTTATTTGCGAGAGAGAGAATGAGAGATAGAGAGCACGAGAGGGAAGAGCGTCAGAGGGAGAAGCAGACTCCCTGCTGAGCAGGGAGCCCGATGTGGGACTCGATCCTGGGACTCCAGGATCATGACCTGAGCCGAAGGCAGTCACTTAACCAACTGAGCCACCCAGGCGCCCCACTGTTGAGCTGATTTTAAATTAAGTGCTAAGGCTTCTTCAGTAGATGTGTATCTGGTTTTCAGGTAGTCACTGATGTCACCACAGCCTGGCAAATGTCAACATTTTGTGTAAATTACACTTTGATTATCAATTTTTCTTAGGCAGGTAAGCTTGTCTGCTTACTTTTTCTTTACACATTCACTTTCATTTCTTTTTCAGCTCATTGCTGCTGAAAGGATTTATTGCAAAAATAAAAAGTCAGAAATTGTTCTCAAACAACAAAATAAATAGGTAGTTATAGATTAATACCATGCTATAAATGATAAGACCTCTGTAACAAAGTTCACTAACCTACTAAGACTAATCTACTCACAGGCCTGTGCTCACTCTATTTCCTGCATATTTTTTATGTGCACCTGACCTGTAATTCCTGCACTGGCCCCTGACCTCACTGACTGGCAGCCTGTGTCTTCACACATTTTGCAGGCCATGGTAGCATCCAGAGCAAAACTGGCTTGTGCACCAAGTGGCTGGTTGCAGCAGGAGCTTTCAATATTTTTCCTCTACCACCTGATACCAGGAGTTAGCCAACTCTTATATGATTGATTGATTGATTGATTGAGGTGGGGAGGGGCTCCACGCCCAGCACAGAGCCAGATATGGGGCTCAATCTTAACAACCCTGAGATCATGAGCTGAGCTGAAATCAAGAGTTGGATGCTTAACCGATTGAGCCACCCAGGTGCCCCTGAGTTAGCCATCTCTTCTATCCAGACTTTCTTTAAAGCAGTAAGTGTCCTTAGTGCTGTATTTGAGAGGGAGGATTAGGTTTCATCTTGAAGTGGTTGGGAAAAGAGAGTTGGGTTATTTTAAATATAACCACGTTAACATGAAAACTTTGTTTACTGCCCATGCATCTTCCATATTACTAGACAAGACCATGGCAGGAGTTGGAAGTACAAAGTGGAGACCTCACAAACCCATCCCAGCTCATTGTAATTAAAATAATAATGATAATATTTCATTAAAAATGAAAAATCCAGGGGTGCCTGGGTGGCTCAGTTAACCGTCTGCCTTGGGCTCAGGTCATGACCTCAGGGTCCTGGGATCGAGTCTGGCATTAGGCTCCCTGCTCAGCGGGGAGCCTCTCCTCCCTCTCGCTCTGCTCCTCACCCTGCTCATGCTCTCTCTCCCTCAAATAAATAAATAAAATCTTAAAAAAAAATGAAAAATCCAGGACACATGCGAAATCAGATGGGATGCTGCTGGGACCATAGGCACAATCCAGGACTGTCCTATGCAAACCAGGAAGGTTCTACAGAAACAAATGTGTGATTATCTCACTATTAGATAGTCAAGTGGAGACAGTCATGCATATAGTTAGATAAATGAGCCTGGGGTTCCTGATATGTCCGTTCTGGAACACATTGGGGAATCTACACAGCTGGGAATCATCAGTATGTGGATCTTATTTGAAGCCATGAGATTGGACGGGGTCACCAATGAGAGTAAGGGTCATAAGAATAAGGGTCATAAGAAAGGGGAGAGAGGCCCAAGGACTATTCCCATGATGGATCATGGGAAAGGGGGAGAAGTGGAGGGGACAGCAACAGACACTGGAAGTTGAAACTCAAATTGCAAAATGTCACTTCTCAGGTTGCAAAGAGCGCTCAAAGTATTCACTCAGGGTCTGCCTTTTACACCCTCACGGGACTCCTGAAGAAGAGGTCCATGGGCCTGGGCACAGAATACAGACCCAAATGCAGGTCAGTGTAAGACCAGAGGGAAGAATAGAGTGTGTTAAACAGGAGAAGGCAGGCCTCCTCGAAAGGAATCTGTAAGATACATTTTACAATTTTGGGAGCCAAGGAAATTATGTCTGTGGACCCAATAAAGCCCATGAGTCATAAGTTTGTGATACTGGCTATAACTTTCCAAAAGATACTCCCATGTTTCCAGGCAGGATAAATGCATCCCAGGGCCACGTAGCTATTAAGCAGCTGATTCTGGGATGGAAACTCAAGGTTGCTGGCTACAGAGTTGGGGCTCTTTTCAATGCACCACACTACTGCCCTGAAATTTCTGAGACCAAACCTTGCTGGAAGTGGGTTGATAATCCAAGCGCCAAGCTCGCTCCGTCTGTATGCCTGTTGAAGCGAATGCAAAAAGTGGAGAAAATCATATATATATATTTTTTCTTCCAGAATATTCTCATTGGTACTTTTAAATATTTCTACCCCCACCCCATCCTAGTTCTAAAAGGAAAATGGAGGCACGTGTTTGCATTTTTCACTGGAAGAAGTCCCATATCTGAAGCAAATGTATGGAATCCCGGTACCACAGAGAGAAGAAGAGGCACAGCAGCATCCAGGAATCCGAAGGCCTCTGAGGTGTGTTTTTGGCTCTCTGAACATGACTCTGGGAGACTAAATGACCCCAAAATACTGCCTGTTATTCTTGGAGTCAATGACCTTCTCCTTTTTTAACTTTCTGGTTTGCTTCTGGATTCAGGCTATCTGTTATAAGTGGCTAGAATGTTCCTTCTTGGCTGTATCTCTTGTGTTTCTTACAGAAGCCACAAGGGGTAATAGTTAGAATGTTGACCTTGAGTCAGCAGGCTGGTGTGTGGGGCCAGGCTTGGCCACATGCTGTCTATGTGGCCTTGGAGTACATCACCCAGCCTTTCTGACTCTTGCCTTATTTTTATTTTTTAAATTCTAAAACAGGGATAAAAACACCTTCTGCCATTACTTCCTTAGAGAGTTGAGAACCTAAAATATAGTATTTGTAATTTCACCTATGTAAAACACTTTATTAAGTCTATGAATGTAAACATTGTTTTTTTTTTAAACACTTGATTTTTATTTATTTGACAGAGAGACAGCAAGAAAGGGAACACAAGCAAGGGGAGTGGGAGAGGGAGAAGCAGGCTTCCCACTGAGCAGGGAGCCCGATGCGGGGCTCGATCCCAGGACCCTGGGATCATGACCTGAGCCGAAGGCAGACGCTTAATGACTGAGCCACCCAGGCGCCCCAAACATTGTTTTTTAAAAAACAAGCAGGAGGAAAGGTGTATGCTGGTGTGGAGAAAGGAAAAGGCAGGCTTAAAAAAAAAAAAAATCGGATTGTGAGCAAGGGAATTGCCATGGGGTAGAAAGAAGGATGGCCAACCTTGATCAAGAACTTGTAGAAATCATGCTCCAACATTTTGTGCTTTGAAAGCTCCTGATTATTTTAGTATTTCAAAGGCAATCCTGTGTACCCAGGGAGTGAGGGCCAGGAAGGGGGAGGAGATCAGCTTTCTGTCCAGCTGTGAGTTTTCTCATTCAGGCTCTAAGGCAGCAGAGACCCAGTGTTCTGGAGCTCCTGGCCCATCTGCAGTCACACTACTGAACATAGGACTGTGGGTGGTACTTCCAGTGCTGGGGAGAAAGGGTTCTAGAAAGGTGTGAACTTTTAAATGAGATCTTAACAGGCAAACGGATAAGGTAAGGAGGCCCAAGAGGGGTGTTCCCTCGATCTTGGAAGACGGTGTAGTTCACAGGGCTTTCTACATCTCATCTCTCCTTTTCTCATAACAGCAACACTGTGCAAACAGGGAAGATATTATTGTTCTTGTTTTATAACTAAGGCATTTGAGGCCATATTGACTGAGAGCTGGCAAGTGGCAGAATGTAGACCAGGATGTGGGCTGTTATGTTGCCTACTCTTTACCCACCAAACCATCCAGTGTCCATATTTGCTGAAGCCCAGAGAGATTAAGCAACTCTTAAAAGGTCACACAGTAATAAATAGCAAAGCCAGGACTTTAATCCAGGCATTCTGGCTCTGTATCCTGTGCATTCTCCACTATTCTATGCAGCCTTCCTAAGGAGCTGTGGAAAGGTTATCTGACAACTGCTGGGCACTAAGCAGGTGTCAGGGTGAGGCCCTGGGCTCACTGAAATGGTATTCTATGACCATGGGTGACACACCTGGGTCTATCATACTTGCCTGGGAATGTGCCACAGACTCTTTACTATATGGTCAGGTGCTGCTTTTTTTTTCTTTTTTTTTAGGTGTTGCTTTTGAAGTTTTATCTTTTTATTTCCCTTAAGGCCCCCTGGTACTGAGGACTAGAAGATAAAATCAAAATAAAATACCATGAAACAGCCTCATACAATGGGTGTGGTATGAGAACTCTATGGCACGGGGTGGAATTTGAGAGCTTTAGACAGGTAGCTGATTACTAGGTTGGAGAAGAAAGGCCACCGTCACTCCAGGGAAAGTATAGAAGGCACCTCAGGGCCCCCATGATGGAGAAACAAGATGAAAGTCCCCCTTGTGACTTGCAGTTGACATAAACATTCTCTGCAGTTTCCATAGCACTAGAGATGGTCTTCAGGGACAATTTTGTAGTTCCTTGGAACATTTAAGGTAAATAGTGGGTTCCCTTGAATGTGCAGAGAACAGCAAATTTCTTATAAGCAGTAATAAGAGAGAATTGATGAGACCTGCTAACCTATATCTTCACTAGAGTCATAGCAGTTGAGTTGGAATTGATCAAACCTATTTCTAATTTCTACTCCAATTGACCTTTGACCGACGTGGGGGTGAGGAGTGCTGACCCCTCGTGCAGTAAAGTATCTGTGTAATTTGACTCCCCCAAGCTCCTAGTAGCCTACTATTGACCAAAAGCCTTACTGATAACGTAAACAGTTGATTAACACATGTTGTGTACATTATATGTTTTATGTACAGTATTCTTACAATAAAGTAAGCTAGAGAAAAAATGTTATTAAAAAATCCTAAGGAAGGGAAAACACATTTAGTCGTGTACTGTATTTATTAAAAAAAATCTGCATGTAAGTGGACCCATGTAGTTCAAACCTGTGTTATTCAAGGGTCAACTATATATTTTATGTTACACAGAACTCTCTGCAAAAACAATTTTCTGAAGGTATTCTTTATGGCAAAATCAAGCAGCACAGAATAAATATTTCATTAGGTCAGAGTAGAAAACATTGGTCTTCCAAATTCTCCAGTGGTATGCTCACTTTATTGAATGCAATGTCGCTAACTGCCATAGAAGCGGTGTATGTGGTCAGCAAAATTTAGTCTTGTCAACAGTGCCTGAAGTTTTATTTATCTCTTTGTTATGGCTGGCCTCTTAATACTGTACAAGAGGTTGGAGAGATTGATGGGAAAAAAATTGTAGGGTTTCTGAGTTAGGCCTCAGTTACAATTTTCAGTGTGTGTGTGTTCATGTGTGTACGTGTACACAAAGGTATTCAGAGAATCTAGTGGCTTTCTTCATTTTCTTCCACACATGAAGAAAGAAAATGGACCTGTAAGATGGAACAGTAACATAGGAGGGGCAGGATGTGGGATTGAATCCTGATACAGCTTTACAAAGCATAGGCTCTTTCTTAGCCTGTGCTTCCTTAGATTGAAAGGCTCAAAGAAGGGAGATGGTCTCTAAGGCCCCTTCCAGCTCTGCTTTTTGAATTCATGATTCAGTCTGATGAATGGAGAGCAATATGTTAATTATACTGGAAGTGGTCCCATCTGAGATGAGTTCAATTATTTGATTAAGGCTGCACATTTGGTTTTCCTAGAGCTGGATCTAGATCCAGGGAATTGATGACTAGCCTGGTGTGACTTCTAGTCTATCTGATTTCCTGCCATCTTGCAAGTATTGAGCCCCTACCACAAGTGAAGACCCCATGCTTAGGTGCCAGGGATATCAGAAGAGGTCTCTCTCCTTGAAATGCCCTCTTGGTTCTGGTGATGCCATGCTCTCCAGGCTTTCTTCTACGTCTCTGGAAGCCTTCCTGGACTTCCTGAAACCATGTTTCACATAAAACAAATCTATTTCCAGAGCAAAGAAAGTCTACGTTGCTCCCTTCATACCATGTCCTCTTCAGGTCTAAGTTCCAGCTGTGCCAGGGACTGATAACATCTGTAGGCACTTCTTCCCGGGCATGGCAGAGTGACAGACCCTGTGTTTCGTTTCAACATCTCCCAAATATGGTTCTTTCTTAAAACACAGTTTGACCAAGTGACTGGGTGCGCATGATGAGACCAAAAATCAACCCTGGTATCTCTCTTAACTTGCTTTTGGAAAAGTGATGTAATCGCTCAGTGCCTTGGTTTTCCAGTTACAAAATGGAAAGAATATTGGCCAACATACTCCCTTCTCCATGTTAGAGTTCATCAAGGTTTAGCACTGCTGTGCAATCCTCTCTCCCCAGGCCATTCTTGTGGCATCAGTTCCCATCTACATACCAATGAGTCCCCTGGGTGTCCCAGCAGAACCCTGGGAGGTAACATGGCCTCATTCCTGTCCCCACCTGAATGTCCAATCAGTCACAAAGCCCTAGCAAGCCTTCACTTTCTCTGCCGTGGGCTTCCCTCCTACTGGCCTCCTCCAAATACCTTGCTCTCCTTCAGTGCATTCTCCACACCAGTGGGGTCCTCAGGGCTGGCGGGCAGAGGGTGGAGATGTGCCCTGGGTGCAATTAGGAAGGAGGTGCATTGACTGTAAAGAGTTTAAAAACAATAAGAAAACCTACTAAAAGTCAGTCTGGTCTTTACTAACACCATGCACAGGCAATTCTGAATGGTTTCAGCAATGAAGTATTAATTGCTGGAAAAGAAAACCTTCTGATGATCTAAGATCTATACAATTGCAGCAGTTGCTGTGGAATACTAATAATTAATATATAAGCCTTAAATGAGTCCATTTGAATACTTACCCTTTAATAAACATTGTATTCTATGTGGAAATGGATCCCTGAGCCCTAGGCCCCCGACACACGTGGCCTCATCAATCCACATTTTTGAAGGTTAAGTTTATGATGATTCAGAATCAGAGGAGCTCACTTTTGTGGCGGTTTGTATCTTCTGGAGCTTCACATTCAAGCATTTATACAGCAGATCCAAATTACACAATTGTAGCACAGTGATTATAAAGAGAACTTGACTTACTTTAATTCTATTATTCCATGTAACCACGTAGAGAGTTTATATGTTTAAAATTTTCAACAGCAAAAGTTTGATATGTGCGCTTTTTTTGTTCATACACGAAGTGATTTGCTGATTTTAGATAATGTTTTTAAAAATGAAAGTACATTTAAAGATATTGCACTAAACCTAAACAACTCCAGAAAACAGTAATTGTTGTTGGACATCATTTTGCTCTGTAGAGAAAGGGGGGTGTTAACAGTGACCTATCACATCTCCATGAGGCGGCCAGAGAGATCTTTTTGTAAAACTCAAGACTGATCCTTGCTTAAAATCACTGGGTTCCAACACTCATCCCAGGCCACAAGGTCACGCATAGTGTGACTCCTTGCCACCTCGTCTTGGGTCACCCCACACCCCCACTGTGTAACTGCCGGTCACACCAGCCCTTCTTCTCTTCCCTGTGCCAAGCTCCTTCCCTTCCCCCTTCCATGTGGATTCCCACATCAGTGCAAATGTCTCTTCCCCAGAGAAGGCTTCTCTAACTCCAATGTTACCCCTCATACAATCTTCCAGTATCTTGTACTTGAGCACTGATTAGTGTTGCTGGTTACCTTTCACACATGACCCTCCAATTAAGGTCTGCCTCCTCCAGCTGAGCAGCCTGAGAACAGGCACCTATCTGTGTGATTATATCTCCACGGGCACCTCAGGGTGCCTAGCACATGTTGGTGCTCAGTAACCTTTATGGCACAAGAGAGAACACCCTGGAATGGGCCTTATCCTGAGGGTGTTATCAAAGGGGAGCTCCTTACAATCTCTGGTTTTATTTATCATTATTTTTTTAACTCCCAGGGAAGCAGGTCCAGATCACAGACTGCCGCATCCTAGAAGCTGACTGGCTAGTGGCTAGTGGCTGCCTGCTGGCCCTGCTCACTCTCTCTGCACCGCTGCCACCAGGTTGGCCAGGCCAGGTCAGACCAAAGGCTGAAGTGACTTTTCCAGCGCTGCAGGGATGTTCTTCAGGTATCAGTACTGGCCGCATGCGTGACGCTTTTTCTCCCAAGAGGAATTGTATGGAGTGGGTTCTGATGGCTTTCTCCCTCCCTTTCCCCTCACTCCCCATAAAACATTATCTCTTTGGCATGAGACTCCAAAAAACATAATCTGTTGAATGGGTACTACGTTCACTTGGTGTAAAAAGCAAAAATAGTATGAAAAGATATCCTTTGAGGCAGCTCACAGATCCATGTTGTATTAGTTGGGGGGGGTCTGTCATAACAAAGTACCACAAACTGAGTGCTTTAAAGCACAGAAATTTCTCGTCTCACAGTTCTGGAGTCTAGAAGTCTGAGATCAAGGTGTTATCAGGCTTGGTTTTTCTGAGGCCCAGGAGGGAGATTGTCTCATGCCTCTTTCCTGCTTTGCTAGTTTGGGGCAATCTTTGATGTTCCTTGGCTTGTAAAGCATCACCCCACCTCTGCCTTCATCTTCACAAGACGTCTTCCTTGTGTGCATTTCTCTGTGTCCAAATTACCCCTTTTTTATTAGGACACCATATGGGATTATGGGCTCACCCTACACCAGTTCAACTTCATCTTCATTAATTATATCTGCAATGAACCTATTCCCAAATAAGGTCACATTCTGAGGCACTGGGGATGGGGCTTCAAAATGTAGTTTTGGGAATCACACCTCAGCTCATAACACATATCCCCCATGATATTTTAATGTCTGATTGGACATTCATGCAGGTAAAAAAGCACTTTATAATTATCTGAGCATAGAGTATTTTACATATACACTGAAAATAATTTTTGCACAGTTTTAATATGTGCTGAATTTCTCAGAAATGCAGCTACCATGTTTATTGAGGAAAAGGTGTGCTTTGTTTTGTTTGGAAATTTACCAAGAGTTGCTCATGTCTTTGGAAAATCATGTCATTAGCAGCAACACCGTGAGTAACATTGGGATCACCAAGACAACACACCTAAAGCACGCTTCATTTGCAGAAAAAAAAAAAAAGACAACACACCTAAAGCATGCTTCATTTGCAGACAGGCTCCTGCAACTGTAAAAATGATCATTTTGTTACATAGTTTTCTTCTTTTGAGGTAGAAAGAATGGGATTGCAAAATGTTCTAAGCCAGATTTACAGATATTCCCCAAATATTATGGGAAAAATACACACGCACATATGTACATATATATGGTATTATACATGATATATGCATAAAGTTAAATATTTGTGTCATCTGGGAGGTTTGAAGCATAATGATATTGTAAAATACCTTGAAGATTTACTATTACCTTTTAAAATTCTTCTTAAGATTGTTAGTTGTTGTTGGTCTTACTTCTTTTATTTTCTACCAATTGCTAGGGGCTTTGTCTTTTCTGCACAGTTTTGTCCCCAAGTTTTCAAGAGCCCAACATTTTAGTTGTGTCTTCACTTAAGGGTTCTTTTAATGGTGGGAAAGATTCCTGGGATTTCAAATACGAAGGCTTTAAAACAGTGGGGTGCTGAGTGCCTCATTTAGCATATGTACCATTTACATATTTGTTTGAAAATTTCAGTCTGACAGTAACATTCAAAAGGAATTTTAAATATTCAGTGAGAGTTTCTAACCTTCATCTGAGTTCACAGATTAACAATTTAGGAGGACAGAAGGTGCCTGCTCTCTGTTGACATTCATGGATCAATTGGTGTGCAAATATTGGATTCCTTCCTGCTATAATAACAGGCAAATAGCAGCAAATCTACTCTCCAGAAAAGCAAAATTATGAAATACTCAAAAGGGCGCATGCATGTATGTGTGTGTGTTTAGAATTCTTTTTAATCCAGGGACATAGCACATAGTAGGGGCTCAGTAAAAAAATTTCACCAAGAATCACGTTACTCAGCCGTAAAAAAGAATGAAATCTTGCCATTTGCAGTGACATAAATGGACCTAGAAGGTGTTTTGTCAAGTGAAATAAGTCAGAGAAGGACAAAAACCATCTCACTTTTATGTGGAATCTAAAAAACAAAACAAATGAATAAACAAACAGATTCTTAAATACAGGGAACTGGGAAGGTGGGTGGGCGGATGGGTGAAATAGATGAAGGGGATTAAGGGGCACAAATTTCCACTTATAGAATAAATAAGTCACAGAGATGAGAAGTACAACATAGGGAATACAGTCAATAATATTGCAGTAATGTTACATGGTGACAGATGATGACTCTACTTACAGTGAGCCCTGAGTAATGTGTGGAATTGTTGAATCACTATGTCCTACACCTGAAACAAATAGAACATTGTATGTTAATTACACCTCAATAATAACAATAAAAAGAATCACAAACATTTTTTTTCAGAGCTAAAAGGACCCTTAGGGGTTATCTAGGCTGTTTCACCGGTCAGTCATCTTCCCTTTTTCAAGTTGACCATTACTGAGGTGCACAGAGATTAACTGAATTGCTGGTGATTGCTCATATACTTGGCATACTTTGACGGCTCTTACAAAAAAGCAGTTGTCTTGCATTTGTATATGAATGTCTTCGGGGACTTAACTTATGAGCCACCATATGGCTCCCTGAGGAGTGTCACCTTCAAGAATTCTATTTTTTTTCGTTTTTTTAGCACTTCATTTGTTCACTTCACATATCATGAATTATTAAACTTTAGGGCAGAGCATTCTTTATAGCTACATTATCAATTGGACTCTTTATGAGTACCCATAAAATAAATTTCTCAAAAAACTTGGACTTAGGGATCTTTGTCACTGCTCTGAGTAGCTTATTTGTGTTTACTTTATGGAAGGGAGGTATGGTTATGCTTTCTGCTTTGCCTTGGAAATTCCTTGCTAGGAAATCTAGATTCAAATTTTTGAAATTAGACATCTTCATAGGACATAGGATGTTATGACTTATATTTTGTAAACTAACTTAAAATTTGGTTTCATTTTATTTTTCTTGCCCTATTTTTCTGTTTATTCCTACTTTCTTCCTTTCTTATTTTTAATCTTATTGAACTGTGGGTATTTTGAAGTTACACGAGATCCCTTTCAATATTATGCTTAACAGTCTTCTTTGGATCTATTATTTATTGCACAACAAAATATGCTAGGCCCACATTAGCAGTTGTGATGAGACAGGCTTAAAAGATAGAGAATCCAATTAGCTGCCTTTTTAATATTGAATAAAACTTTGGGGCCCTGCCAGGCAGGAAGAAGATGAAAAGGATTCAGGTTTCCCTCAAGTTCTAAGGTCTCTTCAGGTAACTAGAAAAATAGAGAATCATATTTAATACATATTAAAAAATACAGTATGTCTTAAAAATGTGGTATATTGAGTGAAATTAACCCAGAATTCTCTCTAGTGGTATAGTAACCCCAGATGGGGTTTATAGGCTCAAATCTGACTTGAAAACTATATCATGTTCTCACTTCACCCCAATGATGTGGAATGTTTGATTAGCTCCTATAATAAATTTTATAAGCCTTGTTAAGGGTATAAATAAGGCTCTGTGTCACCTGAATTTTGAATAAAAATTCAGCCTACATTCCAGCCAATCATTCTGGTTGTTAGGGATTTTTAGCAAACTGAGGAGACAGCCCCCAAAATTGCTTGAAAAAGTAGCCTCAAAATTGTTTGGGGTGATTTAAATTGTCTTCTTTATGAGTTCACAGGTTGTAATCCTAGAAATTAAGACTAGAAATATTGATGAGAATCAAACCTATATTATTAATATCTTGTATAAAAATCTGTACATATTTGTGTTTTAAGTATTTATAAAATTTAAGGGGACTTGGATTATTAAGGTAAAATTATCCTTGTGATTCTAATTTAAAGAGCGTAATTGAATAAGTGATTTATACATGTAAACTAGGATTTGCAATCACGCCAATCCAAGCCCTGGTTTTTCTCCTCTGCCATGCCAGATACTCTAAGAAAGTAACTGATTAGTGTAACTCAATTGCTCTCCAGTAAATAACTTAAGGCTTCATTTCTGGGGGCAGTTTCCTTTTGTGTACCAGCTGTCTCATTTTGTCTGTGTGTGCCGTATACTTTCTTACCCATGTGTGTTTCCTCATAGTATTCTAGGTACCCACCACCAGTCCTATCTCTGCTTGGAAAAATTCAGCCCAGCCTATACGGCACAGCATGTCCGTAATGGTCCTAAATGTCCCCCTGGCTGACATCTTCCCCTCTTCCTCCTCCAGGGGCAGGAGCAGGATGTTCTGCAGCCTCCTTGGCCCTGAAGGGAGTATGTGTGAATGACAGCTGTGTGAGCCCATATCCATAAAGGCACAGATCATGACTTGGGCACAGTGTCCATCCATCACAGTTACTTAATGCATGTTCAGTTGAGCTAACCAAATGAGTTAAATTGGCATTAAATATGCTGACCACCTAGATCCCAGATCATAACTCGGCCAACTCTTATTTAGGGTCCTAAAATCACAGGGATTTGAAATATAATCTAGTTCTCTCTGTTTCATATTCTTGCGTTCTGTGGATAATTTAACTTGAAGAAAGACTTGTGTAGTGTAAAATAGCATGGGAGCCACGGATTCTGGACAAAACCCTTCGTTTTCAGATGCAGAAACACGTTTTTTTTTTTTTTTAAGATTTTATTTATTTGAGGGCGCCTGGGTTGCTCAGTTGGTTGGGCGACTGCCTTCGGCTCAGGTCATGATCCTGGAGTCACGGGATCGAGTCCCACATCGGGCTCCCTCCTTGGCGGGGGGTCTGCTTCTCCCTCTGACCCTCTTCCCTCTCATGCTCTCTGTCTCTCATTCTCTCTCTCTCAAATAAATAAAATCTTTAATAAAAAAAAGATTTTATTTATTTGACAGAGAGACAGTGAGAGAGGAAACACAAGCAGGGGGAGTGGGAGATGGAGAAGCAGGCTTCCCGCTGAGCAGGGAGCCCGATGCGGGGCTGGATCCTAGGACCCTGGGATCATGATCTGAGCCGAAGGCAGATGTTAATGACTGAGCCACCCAGGCGCCCCAGAAATTTTTTAAAATATAAAAATGTAGATGTCAAATTTCTCTTAAAAATGGAAAGACTCGGAGCACCTGGGTGGCTCAGTTGGCATATAATTTTGAGAGCTCAACTTGTCCTATTAGAATTGTGTAGAAATTTCTTCTTTTTATTATGACATTTACATTCTCACAGGTGAAGCTTAGGTTCAGTGATTATTTTTCTTATGCAAGTGATCTGTTTGTCTGGTTTTCTTTTCCCACATGGATAAGATCATATCACACAATGTTTATCATGAAAATAAAACTGTTGCCAAGACAAGCTGAAGACTGAGCAATATTAAATTAATTTTTGCAAAGTACATGGTGAGTTCATTAGACCTATCGACTGAGACATTTTTTTAATCCTAGAAAGGTTTCCTTTTCTGAACATAGTCTTTAAAAACAGTTTTATTGGTAAATAAATGTCACATAAAATTTACCCATGCTAAGAGTACAGTTCAGTGATTTTTGGTTTCAGAACATTTTCATGATCCCAGAAAGTTCCTATGTGTTCCTTGCCACTAATCCTCGCTCCTACTCCCCAGTCCTAGCCAATCCTGGGGCAGGAATGTGCTTGCTCCAGTCAGGACCTCAACCTCCGGCAGTAGAGTTACTGTTCCCCCCTTCCCAATTCATTCAATCACTTCTTTCATCACTTCCATCAGCAGTGCCTTTGGGCATGGGTGTCACCACCACTGGCCTGCGACACCTGGGTGGCTCAGTCAGTTAAGCATCTGCCTTCAGCTCAGGTGATGATCCCAGGGTCCTGGGATCCAGCCCCGCATGGAGCCCTGCACTGGGCTCCCTGCTCAGCGGGGAGTCTGCTTCTCCTTCTCCCTGCTGTTCGTGCTCTCTCTCTCTCTCTCTCTAAAATAAATAAACAAAATCTTTAAAAAAACAAAAACAAAACCCAGTGCCATTGGGCATGGGTGTCACCACCATTCCAAAGGGATGGAACCATTTTCCCTGGAAGCACAGCATGTCCCCTGCTTGGCAGAGCCCCATGCCTACAGAGCTGGAAGAAGTGGGGGGAGTGATTGGGGCCGTACCATGCAAGAATATCTCAGACCCCCTTCTTGAAGTTCAACTGTTTTTTAAGCATAAATACTTCGCAGATTATTATTTACAGTTGTCCAACTGATTCGGATCTCTGCTCTCTGTGATCCATTGCTCTCTTTTTGTCTAATCATTTTCATCTCTTTTTCCTTCTGGAGCTCTTCTAGTTGGTCTTTGATCCTACCAATTCTGTTTTGTAGTTGGCGCCATCATGCTAGTTCCATGTTCTTCAGGGCATCTCTGCTCTGCACAGCCACTGAGCTGCATTTTAGTTAGCTACTGCCATATTCCTTTCTCTACATTTCTTACATGTCCTTGCTTATTTGCCTTTTTATAGCAGCCTTATGCCTCAGTGAATTCTTTTTAGTATTATTTTTTCTTAAATTTTAAAGTTATTTTCTTCTGTGTTTTTGAAAATAGAAGGGCTTTCTAAAATTTTTATCTGATTCCTCAATACTAATAAGAATAGTTTTTCCTGGGACGCCTGGGTGGCTCAGTCAGTTAAGCGTCTGCCTTTGGCTCAGATCATGATCTCAGGGTCCTAGGACTGAGTCCGGTGTCGGGCTCCCTGCTCAGCGGGGAACCTGTTTCTCCCTCTGCCTGCCACTCCCCCTGCTTATGCTCACTCTCTCTCTGACAAATAAATAAATAAAATCTTTTTTAAAAAGAATAATTTTTCCCTGCCCATGTGGAGCAATACTATTCTTCTTTGATCTTCAAAAGCTACATCTTCTATACTTTTTTTCTGATTTCTGAACTTTGAACAAGGAAGATGGATTCCGGTCTGATGTGTGCCAGCTGATAGGACTCACATGTTCTATTTGGATTCTCTCACTGTCTACCAACATACAGTCAGAATTCTCTTTCAGGATGTACCCTGGAGATCAAACAGATGCACAAGCCCCTAGCATTTAAGTTTGTAATGTCTAGAAGGCATTTTCCTGCTCAATATTACTTTATTGAGGGAGGTCACTTTTGTTCATATTACCTGGTTTTCTAAATATGAGCTTCTGTATTTACTACCGAAAAATTCGAATCAGCGTGTAGCTCCTGCTTTGTTAGAGGTAGAACACGGGTAAGTTCAGTCTCCCAGGTGGATTGCTTCCTTTTTATTGCCCCACTTACTCATGACGTGACAACACAGGGGGCAATGCACTATTGTTGGACTCAATACTTCATGGCCAAGTTGAATTACTGGGTGTTATAGACTCTAAAGTCAATCCAACAATGACGGACTGAAGAATTCCCAGGAAATAATTCCCTTAGGGAGGAAGAGCTTTTCAGGAACTAGGTCTCTAGTGTAATGATGAATTTTTATGGCTGTGTTGCTTTCTTAAGAAACCCATATATGAGCTCACTGGCCATCATGTTTCAGTATGACCTATCTACATTGCAGTTAGGACTAATTCCTCCTAATGATTGAAAAACATCATTAATATTATTGATTTATATCCTTAGTTTCCACTGCTGTTGTAATTTCCCCAATATGGTGGTATTTTAAAGTGTGAAGAGGAAATCAGCAGCCTGTTACCATATGCTAAAAATATCCTACTATTGGCTACACTAATGAGATGTTTACATGTTAAGAGGGAATTTTTTTTCTATGACCCTTAAGATTTTTTAGCCCAAATCCTTTTATACCCTCTACATTTTCTGCTCTAGTTTATATACCAAGAAATATCTTGGAGGAGTGTGTGCTAGAGCAGCAAATCTTTTTTTAACATACAGTGCTTCTAACACTTGGATGTGCATGTAAGTCCCCTGGGGATCCTGTTAAAATGCAGATTCTGCAATTCTGACAAGGTCCCGGGTAATGTCAACACTGCCGTCCAGGGCAGTAAGGTACTAGACAAGCTGGTATGCTCCTGATTTGGAGCCCAAATCACTCGTATTTTAATGACCATTCAGGAAGACACAAACAGGGACAATTCTGCAATATCACCATTTCTAGACCCACTGAGGGCCTGGTACTCTATGACCCGTGCCCCCCAAATGGAGGCTGTCACCAAGTGGTGGCTCTGTCAGTAACCGTGTGCCATTTCACGTTCAAACACTCATGGCCTTTTTATCTGGGTGGAGACTGTTGGGGAAGGAGGTGGCAACCACAGATAAGTCTTATCATTTTCATGACACCATTCGAATGTTTTTATTTAAAAAAAAAAAAAAGCTTCTAAGATTTTGAAGTAGGGTTTGTTGTGCAGCAGTTGATGTCATAAAATTCAGACCATCCTTGGAGGCACAGATAGAGCCAAAGGTCACATAGCTCCACAGGGGATTTTTGAAAGGAATGCAGTCTTCCTAGTAAAATAGCCCAGGGTGTGTATGGAGCTATGGGGAAAAGAGCCATGTTGAAGAAGTTTGGCTCTACCCTAGAAGAACCAAGTTGTTGATATTTTAACGTTTAATGACAATAATCGTTCCCATTGATCTGGGAGACATGTTGGAGGAGAACCCTCAAGATAGATTCCACTGTAGTCCTTTGTCTGCCCCTTTGGGCCTTTTTATGGTGTCAAACCTAAATCGGAGTTAATTTTCAGGATGCGACTGACTGCTATTTCCCCCCTCGCTGCCTGCTCGACGTCCATTATTTTCCAGACTTCTCCTCCAGCATTCATTACTTCCGTATTCTCATATTTTCCTTAGAGGACCATCTTCACCATTGTCAGTTTATGGGTTATGCTGTTGCTAAGAATTGCGAGGCATGTAGCTGTAAATGCGTAACAAGCAAAATTGAGACCTAACAGAAAGGACAGATAGTGGTGGCATTTTCAATGGTGGCGCCATCTGAAACTAGCCTGCTGGGAGTATTTGGTCAACGGACGCAGGTAGAAAAACATTGTGCCTGGGAAGGTTTAAGGGCCTTAGATATTTGGAAAAACATGAACACAAGTACCTCTGACCCAGGTTCTATAGCTTTGGACAAATCACCGCAGTTATTATTTAATTTCTTATACTGTGTGGTCTTTGTAAAGTAACAATTAAATTGCATTTATATCTTCAAATAGGTCAGCTCCTTCCGAGGATAATGTTCAAGACAGTCTTTTAAGTATCTTTTATCTTTCTTTTTTAGAAATGTAACAGCGTGTGGCCAGCTTAACCTGCATCCATCCATCTGGCCCTTGCTTCTGCCTTCCCTGCCTCCCTCCCTGCCTCTTAGCATTTTACTGCTCCATGTGCATTCCTTTTTAGTCTCTTCATACGTAAAAATCCCTTGTGCCTGCTCCACTGTTGCCTCCTGAATTTCCAGCCTTCTAACTCGGCCTGGCTCCAGACTCTGCTTAAATAACCTTCTCGTGCCTTTCCATAGCATTCAAATAAAGTGACAAGCACTGGCCCTCTGCCCCAGCTGATCTAGCTTCTGACTTCAGTCAGCAAGCTTTGCAATATCTATCGGGACCACTCTGTTTTTCTTCTTCCCAGCGTGAGCCCGTCTGTTACTGTCTTGCTGCCTCCAGCTCTTAAATCCTTCTTGACATTCACCATTGTCCTGTTTTCTGTCTACTGAATGGTGTCCCACTGTTACAGGAAATGTCACTTCAGGACAGACGTAGCAGTCACATTTTTCAAGATTAACTTTTTTTTTTTTTTTAAAGATTTTATTTATTTGACAGAGAGAGACACAAGCAGGGGGAGTGAGAGCGGGAGAAGCAGGCTTCCCGCGGAGCAGGGAGACCGATGCGGGGCTCGATCCCAGGACCCTGGGATCATGACCTGAGCCGAAGGCAGATGCTTAACGACTGAGCCACCCAGGCACCCCTAGATTAACTTTTTAATACAAATATTTCACCACACTTAACTCCCGACTCCAACTTGCTCCGTTTTTATGATTCTTCTCCTCATTATGTACTTACCATCTTACTTATTAATTTTGCATCCAGGGACTATGTCCTTTTATCATGTGCGCTGTCAGGTTTAGTCCATAAACCAGCAATTCCCTCGACAGTATTTTGCTACAATGAAAATGGGAATATCAATGAATAGAACAGACTAGAAAGCAACATAAGGTTGTGAATATATATGTGCCAAACTGTGCGTGTGTTTAAAAATGTTAAGGAAGGTTTGTTTAATAGAGGGTATTACAGAAACAGGATAACATTTCAGTAAAATTAAGATGAAGCCCTGCTTTATCATGTTTCAAAATCAATCCATATGGAATAAAAATATAAAAATCAAGTCAATTTATAATAAAAATTCACAAAGACTAGAACCTTTATTCAATATACGGCAGGGGAACAACTTCATTTTTAGGAAATAAAATAAATCGTAAAGGGATGATGGATAGCTTCAGCACTATTAAAATTTCTACACCATAAAAAACCCCAAAGGCGCTCATATATACAATATTTTTAAAAACTCATATTTATAAAGAAGACATCCAGTCTTCAAAGACTAAATAAAGAAGATATGAATGCATTTCACTAGACTGTAAACTCTGTAAGGAAAGGGACATTTCCCTATATTACACACCTAATACATATGTCTTAAATACTGAATGAATAATTGATTAAAGGGGAATAAATAGAATGCAAGAGTTCATCATTCCAGGAATAAATACATGAAATAAACAACTCTGGACAACTAAAATAGGCCAACTGGAATGTTTTTAAAAATTATACCATATAATATAAGCAATGTTATAGTAGAATTGGTACACATTCCTTGTAGTGGCTCTATAAATTGGGTACCTTGTGGAAGGAAATATGATAATTTGTAGTAAGAGCTAATCATCCACCATGCAGAAATTTATCTTAATGAAGTAGCCAAGGTTAAATAAGTCATATGTACATATTAAATAGATATAACTATTTAGTATTTCCTTATTCATACGTATTTCTCTGTATTAAAGGTGTTCAGTCTAACTTTGCCATAATTAATATTAGGGATATGGTTATGCATTTTCACTTTGCACAAGGGTATGTTATGAAACCATGCAAATAATAGTAATTCTAAAGATGCATGGGGATTGTTTAAGTAAAAACAGAAGGCCTATTATTATATTATGATTGCAACTATAAAAAATTCTGTTAGCACATAGAAGACAATATACGTACATGCAGAAATAAGAACAATTTCGTGAGGGTGATGAACTTATGGTCTTGCTATTATTGTTTTTATATATTTTAATATTATAGGTTTAGTTAAAATATATAAGGTGATCTCTCTACTATTTATATATGTAACATATAATATATATACATGTATATATAATATATATTATATATATATGTATAATATAATTTACATTCTCATGAACCTAGTGAGGCTGTTGGTCTCCTAGGAAAACTATAATAATTACTTATTGACCAAGGACTCTCCACTGAGTATTGACATGCTCACTAATGAGCCAGGTATAGGGCATGCAGTATCAGCTAAGGGTTAAGGGGAAGCTTGGAAGAAATATTCTTGAATCACTGTCTGCCTTAACATGGCTGTGAAATACAAAGCAGGTAATGTTTCCTGCCTATAGAGAACAAGGCTTAGAGGGATTTGGGCTGTGTCTGCATCAATGATGGGATTATTTTTGAGTGAATTGACTGGTGGATACTCATCAGGACATAATTTACGACATTAAAAATATTAATTGTACTTATTTTTATGTCTTAGACTTAGAGTTGGCTTTTAAAGGAATAACTGATTTACTGAGATATGATTTACAAACCATAGAATTCCCACTTTTAAAGCATACAATTCAGTGGTTTTTCGTATATTCACCAAGTTGTACAACCATCATGCTATGTAATTTTAGAGTGCTTTCATTACCCCAAAAAGAAATCCTCTACCCATTAGCAATCAATCCCCATTTCCCCTCCTCCAGCGTGCAGCAATACTCATCTACCTTCTGTGTCTATGAATTTCACTGTTCAGGATGTTTCATATAAATGGAATTATAAGTGTCTTTTGTATCTGGCTTCTTTCATGCAGCATGTTTTCAAGGTTTGTCTACATTACAGCACGCATTGTTACTTCATTCTTGTTTTATGGCTGGATAATTTCATTTTATTGATATATCACATTTTGTTTATCCATGGACATTTGGGTTGTTTCCACTTTTTTGCTACTATGAACAATGCTGCTATGAACATTCATGTACAAGTTGTTGTGTGGACATATATTTATTTTCAATTCTCTTGTCTAAATACCTAGTAGGGAAATTGCTGGGTCACATGGTCACTATATATTGGACATTTTGAGGTGCTGCCAAATGGTCTTCCAAAGCAGTTACACTATTTTATAATCCCACTGCAGGTCGCTTTTACTTTCTACCTTCATTTACTTAGTCTTCTATAATGGGCATCTATTACTTTAATAAGAAGAAAAAAAGAGTTATTTTTTTAAAAATCTGAGTGCCAATTTGTGGGCCACAGGCGTTTTGCAACTTTTAATCCATTTGGGTACCATCTTTGTCTTTAAATTTAACAAAGACCCTATCTCATATCTATCTATCCATCCATCCATCCATCCATCCATCCATCCATCCATCCAAAGCTATTGTGATCAAAGAGGAACAGATTCTTTGTCAGATGAAAGAATCTGCTCCCAATCAGTCTGACCAAAATGATAGACCTCTCCCCACTAGGAAGAGGTGCAAATTGTATGTCCTTCACAGGATTTCTCTGTGTAAGTGTTGAGTTCCTACCCTTTGTGTTCTCTGCTACACTTACCTGTGAAAGTACAGTCAAGCCAACTTAGCTATCAGGGGACTGAGAATAGGTAGATGAGAGGAGGGATGAGAAAGCCTGTGTGTGATGGAAAACTCTATTTCAGTAGGAACACAGGGCTGTGTCTATATATCTGTAATCATATGTCTATCTCTACATCCATATCTTACCTATTAAAGTCGGCTGTCAGAATTTTGACTGGCGCGGAGTCCCAAAGTAATTTGCTTAAATAAATAATATGATCTGTACGTAAAATAGTGTTTCTGAGTTGCAGGGGGGAACCCAAAACAATGTAAATATCGATTACTTGTCTGTCATAATTATCATGTATGATGAATCGGTGTTTAATTTATCTTACTTTTAGGGCTTTGTAATAGCACCGTACGTTGCCATATTGGAACTTGACGCAAAAGGAAATATCAGTAATATTGACTCTGCTTTTATTGAAAATATTGACATTTGTTCATTATCGATTTTGTTTGCGGTAATTTTGATGTTTTTAAAAAATTATTGCACTAAATATTACATATCTTGATAACTGAGATTTTGGGCACCCCCTTAAATTTTACATCCAAAGGGAGTGCTTCACCGGCCTCCTCTTTGTCCCAGCTGTGACTTTGACTCCATTTAGAGTTCCTTAGGTAAAAGTGCTTAAAAACTGAGTGGCAATTTATTCATGGACAAACTGAGTCCTGGATTAGAGCATTTGATGTCATACATTGATAGTCATATAGTGACTAACTGGGAATCATATGGGTAACTCCTATTCTTTTATCAAATCAGAAAGTGATACTCCCTTGTTATATATTTACTAAGGCTTGATCCCTTTACCTTAGTTCCCATTTCACATATTTGATTAGAAAAATGAACTTTTTCTTTTTCAACATTGTCTCTCTAATTTTTTAACACTTACAAAGTGGGCAAAAGTTTCCCAACAATCTCTAGAAGTTTAATCCTCATTCCTGGACTTCTAGAATCTTCTGGACAGGAGATACACTCTGTCTTAAAGCCATGCGGGGAACTGATACTACAATGTGGAATTTTCTGCATCATTCCTTCATTCCTCTCAAAGACATTAGGCACAAAATCCTCCCCCTCTCTCTTTCTCTAACCAATACTTTAGAGCTCTTCAGTTTGAAAGCGAGATAGTCAGAAGAGCCAGAGGGTTATGGGAATTTCAGTGCATCAAAATGTTTGTCGAACCCGTTGGAAGGACAGCACATCCTGGAGCTATTATTGTCACGGCAAATAGTGAGTGACATTTGAGAGTTTATACTGTTTGCTCTGCAATACTGTTGGAATGAGTTTACATCACACGCAGGAGTTACCAAGAGGTGACTCTTTCTAGGCTGGCCAATAACCATGTGTTCTTCCATTTGTTATCACAGTGAAGTAAACTCATTATCTGTAGTTCAGATCACTGGGGGAAAGGGAAACATGCACAGGGAAAGAGCGCATCATTTGAGCCCAGCATTTCCCAAAGCTATCCCTTGAGAGTAGCTATAAAAATCGTTTCTTGGGGAAATAAATTAGGAAGTTCTGCATCCTAAATGCCAGTCTTGGTGATGCGCATGCTCATTAGTGTATGAAGGCTCTGAGAAATCCTGCAGGGAAAATAAAAACCTATAGCGTTTTGTTTAACCCAGCTTTGGCCAAATTTTGTGATGGAACCTCTTCCTATTAGTATGAAACAAGTTGCCCCAAAACTTAGAGACTTAAAACAATAAACATTTTATTACCTCCTAGTTTCTGTGGATCAGGAATTTGGGAAGGACGCACACATGGATGATTCTGATTTGGAGTCTGTTGTGCAGTGCAGTCAGGTGGTGGGTAGTGCTAGAACAGCAGGTGGCAGGAGCAGCTGGGGCATCTTTCTTTCTTTATGTCACCTTGGAGTATCTCCTGTGGTCTCTCATCTAGGCTAGACTGCGCTTCCTCACAGCATGGCTGCCTCGGGATCTTAGGACTGTTTCATGGTAGCTCAGAGTATCAATCCACAGGTGAAAGCTATAATGATTTAGAACCTTGGAAATCATGCAGCATGACTATCACTGCCTTCTGTTACAGGTAAGTGCATCCCAAGACCACAAAAACAGGGGAATTCAATTCTACATCTTGATGAGAAAGTGGCAGAGTTCCATTAAGAGCATGTAGACAAGGAGGAGGTATTGTTCCTACCATCTTTGGAAAATACATTCTACCCCAGAACCCTCTTTTCTCCATGGAATCTATTCAATGTCAGTTCTATGAAACATATACATTGTGAATGTGGCTTTAGGCAATTATCACCAGAGCTGCTTCTAAGTAAAAAGGCAGACTGGTCAAAAAAGAGGTCTTCACAGATTCTACAGATGTCCAGATATGCAATGCACAATGATATTATTTGGCATGATGATGCTGAAAGGCACCATTATTTTAAATCCTGTAGTCCAGGCTACACCCACTTAGATGTTTAATTTTTATGGTTCAGAGAGGGTTAATGCTGTAACCTTCCACATCAGTGCCAATAATTGAATCAGAGTGTGTGGAATCTCTTGGCATTCATGTATCTAGATTGGAGCAGATCCAGAAGTGATCCACTGCAATCTAGAGTGGTCCTCGAAAATCTTCTCCAAGTAAGATGGGCCCTTATCAAGCTGAATGCCTTCCTGGCAGTAACGCTAAGCCTGGCCTAAGGAGGATCCACATATTTAAAAAATAAGGAACCATCTTCCCCTTAATATCCCACTCTTATGTAAATTGTTGGCTTACAAGAGAAGAGGGTGCCTCTTCTCTTTGAAATAAATACTCCAGAGTAATAACAAAATATTTGAATTTGAAGCACTAGCTGTTAAATTTTAATTGACTTTAAATCAAGGTACTTAAAATTCATTCCCACACTAGTGACGAATTTTTATTGATTTTTATCACAGAGCTGTCTTGGCCCCAAAGGCACTATTTGAAAGTCATCCAACAAGAGTTAACTGTATATAGTCTGTGACATAGAACATGACTGGATTTTGTCTCCTTGTTTTTGTTTAAAGATAACCGACCTGTATGGGGATAAAATCCATTGATTTGAACTATTTTCTCTTTCTTTGCTGAAAGAGTGATTGACAAATACTAGAGTTTGGACTTAAACGAACAAAGTAATATGGAATAAAAACTATTATATTGAAGCCATCATCATTATTTTTAAAGAGTTTCAGAATTGCTGAGATGCTTCATAATGAAAACATGGTCTTTGTATAAATTACAGAGTAGGAGAAGCGGAAATGTCAGAAATAATTCCATTAGTTTTTGTAAAAAAAAAAATCCTCTTTGTGGGAGTAGGCACTCCATCCCTTGAGTTTCAGATTGAACTCATCCAAGGAATATTGTGAGAGATATTGTCCATCACAAGCAGGGTTGATTCTTGCTGGAAGACACAAAAAATTGGGGAAATCACCTCTTAATTTTGTGGCTATGGTAGGCTCTGGGGTGTGCATTTCAGTAGACTTGTTAGGTTTCTCACCTCCTTGCTGCTGGTGTCTGGTTTCAGGGCTGCTCACAGACAAAGGATCACCTATGAAAGTGGTGACACCCCTGGATCTGGACACTCCTGGATTGGGATACCCCATAACTCACCCCCACCTGTGGCGCCTGGGAAATGAAGCTCACTTTCTCGTTCCAGCCTCTCATTTCGTTTTTGTTCCGGCCTTTGGTTTCTCCACTGTTCCTGCCCACACACACACCACACTCATTCACATTGCTGGAATTGTTCCACTCTCAATCTTGGTCTCTCAATCTCTCTCGTAGTCTTTTCTTCACTTTCTCCCACGTCCCCCCCCCCCCCAACTTTTCCTTTCCCAGCTTGTCCTAACAAAAGGAGAGGTAAGTCTCAGTTAGTGGCCCTTAACCTGGGGCCCTTGTGAACTTAGAAATCCAAAGGGCTTGTGAACTTGGAAAAAAGATTACATGTCTATTTTCACTTCTACCCTGCAGAAATTTAACATCTCCTTCTACTATGACTAATGGCAACTAATCACCTCGTATTAGTAATACCTGTGACTTGGTCACCAGCAGAAGACATACTTATTTTCATTTTACATTCAATTTGCTGCAGAATCTCAAAATGTAGTTTATGTCTGTCACTACTTCAAAATTATGGCAGTTACTGGAGCAGCAGCTAGATCATATTATATGCTGTATTAATAAAGAAGCAAATGTGTTCTTATATCACAAATTTTAAAAATTTTGATAACTGTATTTCAATATAATTGGCTTCCTTGGCAATGCTATATATTGTATTTTATTCATTTACAACCATTATTTTGACACAGGTTCATAGGCTTTGCCAGTCTGTCAATGGAGTCCAGGGCACAAAAAGAGCTAAAACCCTTCTGTAAACAAATAGGCAGGGCCGGAAATTCAGGCCTGTTTTTTTTTTTTGGTGTCCCAGGATAGCCCCAGTTATCTTTTTTTTTTTAACACAATGTTGTAAAAAATTAATTTTGATAATGTTTAATTAAAATAATGTTGCACGTGACGCTTTTGGTGTTAATGGTGAATAAGACTCTCCATGCCACCATTCCCCAGAGCTAATCACTGTTCTGAGTAGTCCACTAGCAATTAATTTTGCCTTGCTGCAAATAACATTTTTTAGGCTACAAAATTAATATTTATTTATTTATTTATTTATTTATTTATTTATTTATTTGAGAGGGAGAGAGAGTGCAGGGGGAGGGGCAGGAGAGGGAGAGAATCTCAAGCAGACTCCTCACTGAGTGTAGAGCTTGATGCAGGGCTCAGTCCCACAACCCTGAGATCATGACCTGAGCCCAAACAAAAGTTGGACACTTACCCTCTGAGCACCCCAGGTGCCCCAATATATATTTATTAAAGAGCTTTTTAAAAATAACATTTAAAGAACATAATGTAGATTATAAAATATATAAAACATTCTGTATTCCTCATTTTCACTCAAACATTTTCTTAATTAATTAAAAGCTCTTCATAAGATTAACTTTGAATGGCTACATAATGTTGGCCGTTTGAATGAATGAACTATAATCTTATCGTGGCTCGAGTTCCTTTTCTCACATAGTATAATCCTTGGCTATTAGAAAGAAGGAGTGGCACATTCAGTAAACAGGCCTGCTGGAAGACAGCCTGGCTGAAAGAGAAACATTCTAGTTTTTTTTTTTTTAAAGATTTATTAATTTATTTTGGTGGGGAGGGACAGAGGGAGAGGGAGAGGATCTCAAGTGGACTCCCCGCTGAGCACAGAGTCTGACTTGGGGCTGGAACCCACGACCCTGAGATGATGACCTGAGCTGAAATTGAGAGCAAGATCCTTAACTGAGCCACCCAGGCGCCCCGAAACATTCTAGTTTTGATTGCTCTCATCATGTTCTCCTTCCCCCTTTGCCAAGCTGTTTATATGTCAGCTGTTGGCTTCTATGGTGATTTCTCTTACTCCCTAACCTCTCTGTTAGTTTCTGACATCTATTTCTGATCATGCCCTGTTCTAAAGGGAGTCTGAAGCATTTCTAATGAATGCTCCCTTGGTTTTAATCACGCAGGGAGCTGAATGTGACAAGCTGCAGTGGTCCTGGGCTTACAGGAGACAAGGTCCTGCTCCACGCAGGGCCCTTTGCAGCAAACTGACAGCAGTGGATGTAAGTTGGTCCAGAGCCACAGATGTGGGCGTGATGGCTCTCATACAAGGAGCTTCAAGGTAATGCACCAATTCCTGTGCCTTTCCTCCAATTAATTCATTGATAATATGTTTTTTGAAATAACACTTCTTGTTCTTATTATACTCAAGCCACTGTTCTAAGTGCTATTTATGTATTATATTAATCTCTATGAGGTAGGAATTCTTATTATTTTCTTCATTTTGCTGCGGAGTAAACTGAGGCACAGTGAGATTCAGTAACTGGTCTAACTTCACAGCTCTAGTAAGTAGTAGAGTCTGTTTTGGAACCTGGTGTCTCATTGCCCTCTGCCTTACATCTATTTCCTGCAGAAAGAAACAGTAAGGATTATTTCTTTTTTCTGAATTTAATGTTTGGCTCTAATCAAGCCATGACTTTTGTAGAGTCAGCCCTTCTAGTCTCAGTTCACAACCAGGAGTGCCAGATTTGTAGAAGGAGCAGAGTCCAGAGCAGGAATCAGGACACTTTACCTCTCAAGTGCCAGGTAGTTTTTATTTTAAGCTTTGCAGACGTACAGTCTATCATAACTACTCACCTCTGCCTTTGTGGCAGCCATAGATAATATGTAAGTAAATGAACCTAGTCATGTTCCAGTAAAACTTTGTTTACAAAATCATGTGGCAGGCAACATTTGGCCTGTGGGCCACCCTTTGTTGACCCCTTGTCTGGAGAAGTAGTTATGATGTTATGAGTAACAACATCTTTTGAGAATCAGATGAAAGCAATGGATTCCTCACCCATAATGAGCCACATAAACATATGCATCAAGCCTTTTGCATATATTGGTAAGTATATTAATATATAAAATATGTGTATATCTGTGGTGTATATATGTATATTACATATCAACTGGTGTACATATAAGTATATTAATTGGTATGATATATTTACACCTATTGATACAGTGCCTTGAAATTTTATTCTCTTCAGAAAAATCAGAACATAATCTTTACAAATAATTTATCTCATAAATACTTTTCATGCAAAAGTTAATTCCATCCCTGACAGACTGAAATAGTTCCAAAGTGTATAATTAAAGCATAAAGCAAAAATTCAATCTGCTCCAAAGCAACTCTAACATAAAGGCTCTTCCTGAATGAAGAGATCATCTTTAACATCCTAATGGTTGTGACTTTTTGTTTTGATGGTAACAGAAGCTGAGAGCCCTGACTTATAGAGGTGCATAAATGGAACCAGAACTCTAGAAGGTCTCTTTATCAGATAATGGTTGATGAATATCAAGATCAAGGCATTCTGGATTTCCCAGAGGCTCTTACATTGAATTGATATTGTATTACTTCCTTTGTTCCTAAAGCAAGAGGTCACCCTGGCAAGCTTTTTATCACTGGTGCTGTTTATGACATCGAGGAAAGGATTACAGATCTACATTTAAATTTTAGGAGTCACCTGAGTTTAAGAAACATGGAAAAGAGTTCTGCAATGTTTCTGGTTATCTGCAGAGTTCTACTTGCTGAAGTACTCCAGTGATAGAAAGTTGCCAGAGTCCTTGAATCAGTCAGGACAAAACTAGGTTACATCGTAACAAAGAACTTCCAGATCTCAGTAGCTTAAAACAACAGAGGTTTATTTCTTGCTCCTGTCCATCTTGGATGGGTTGAAGGCTCTAGTCCACAGCTTCATCTGGCTCAGACCAGGGCCCGGACTCAAAGAGCAAGCACTATGTGGAGTACTGGCAACTGTCAGAAGAAGGAAAAGGGAATGTGGTGAAGTCAGTGCCGGATCCTAAAGCAACTGATTACATTTCATGGTCAAAGCAACAAGCTCCACCGAATGGGGCATTGCAATCCTAGCTCATTTCTAGAAGGAAAGAGAAAACAAGACAATTTTGAACAGCCATCCTGATATCATAATTAATCTGCTCTTAATCCCCTTTTCTAGAGTAGGATTGTGGCCAAAGTACTTTTAGTTTTCCCCCTGCTTCTTTAACCACCCAATCCCTAGCTCTAATGAAGTTAGAAGAGTTTCTAACAGTATGCAAGGCTTCTTTCAGAATTTTTAATAGAATCTTTGATGTCAGTATATGTCAGATGCAGAAGGCAATGAGGCATTATGGCTTTTCCATCCCAAGCAGCAAAATCAGATGTGTTGTCAATCATCACAAATGTAATTTCTGTACACAGGGTCCATAAGAACTGTTTGTGAAATACATTTACTATCATTTTGAAGATATTAGTGTCTTTACTGATTTCTAAAAGGGGAAATAATACAGGAATCCATTGTTAAATGTATCCATATGTATTTCACAGATGAAAACGAGGAAATGGCTGCACTGAGCAATATCACTAATTTCTTCCGGTTGCCTGTGTAAGGAAAATGGCGCAACTTCCAACTCCTTCACAGCCTGCTTCAAAATTGCAGGTGGCATGCCTGATGGGGAGGGAAGTCTCCATCTGCAGGGCTTTTGCCTTACTTTTCTTCTTTTGCTCCACGTGATTATGTAAGATACTCTTTTCTATGACATGTGACTTTATTAAGGGTTCTTCAGTCATGCTTCTCAACATGAAAACTTTCCTTATAGGACATTCTAAGATAAAGACTTTATGTTGAGCCTTGCTTTGAAAGAATTCCTACTTCTAGTGTAATCTTGTATCAGGTAAGGTGTTTTTTTAGCTTTTCTGATTTTGTGCACCCCATGGGAAGGAATGTGTCATATAAACAGCTTTTATGTCCCATTATATACGGTGGTAAATCTAAAATCAAAGGCTATGTAAGACTCAATGTATTTCATTTCTTTGTTAATTTCTAGCTGAAGCCTGGTCTGTTGTTGAGAGTAGAGAATCTTTGTGAGGATCATGATGTCATCGTATGCTTTTTTTTTCTATTTAAATATTGAGTCTTTTTATTTTTATTTGGTTTTATTAGTTTGCTAATTTTCTTTATGGATTGATTTTTTTAAATTTTTTATTGTTATGTTAATCACCATACATTACATCATTAGTTTTTGATGTAGTGTTCCATGATTCATTGTTTGTGCATAACACCCAGTGCTCCACGCAGAACGTGCCCTCTTTAATACCCATCACCAGGCTAACCCATCCCCCGACCCCCCTCCCCTCTAGAAACCTCAGTTTGTTTTTCAGAGTCCATCCTCTCTCATGGTTCGTCTCCCCCTCTGACTTACTCCCCTTCATTCTTCCCCTCCTGCTATCTTCTTCTCTTTTTTCTTAACATATATTGCATTATTTGTTTCAGAAGTACAGATCTGTGATTCAACAGTCTTTCACAATTCACAGCACTCACCATAGCACATACCCTCCCCAATGTCTATCACCCAGCCACTCCATCCCTTCCACCCCCCACCACTCCAGCAATCCTCAGTTTGTTTCCTGAGGTTAAAAATTCCTCAAATCAGCGAGGTCATAGGATACATGTCTTTCTCTGATTGACTTATTTCACTCAGCATAACACCCTCCAGTTCCATCCATGTGGTTGCAAATGGCAAGACCTCATTCCTATTTATGGCTGCATAATATTCCATTGTGTATATATACGACATCTTCTTTATCCTTCATCTGTCAATGGACATCTTGGCTCTTTCCACAGTTTGGCTATTGTGGACATTGCTGCTATAAACATCGGGGTGCACATACCCCTTTGGATCCCTACATTTGTATCTTTGGGGTAAATACCCAGTAGTGCAATTGCTGGATCGTATGGTAGCTCTATTTTCACCTGTTTGAGGAACCTCCATACTGTTTTCCAGAGTGGTTGCACCAGCTTGCATTCCCACCAACAGTGTAGGAGAGTTCCCCTTTCTCCACATCCCCACCAACATCTGTCATTTCCTGACTTGTTAATTCTAGCCATTCTGACTGGTGTGAGGTGGTATCTCATTGAGGTTTTGATTTGGATTTCCCTGATGCTGAGCGATGTTGAGCACTTTTTCATGTGTCTGTTGGCCATTTGGATGTCTTCTTTGGACAAATGTCTGTTCGTGTCTTCTGCCCATTTCTTGATTGGATTATTTGTTCTTTGGGGGTTGAGTTTGATAAGTTCTTTATAGATTTTGGATACTAGCCCTTTATCTGATATGTCATTTGCAAATATTTTCTCCCATTCTGTCGGTTGTCTTTTGGTTTGTTGACTGTTTCTTTTGCTGTGCAAAACATTTTCATCTTGATGAAATCCCAATAGTTCATTTTTGCCCTTGCTTCCCTTGCCTTTGGCGATGTTTCTAGGAAGAAGTTGCTGCGGCTGAAGTCGAAGAGGTTGCTCCCTGTGTTCTCCTTTAGGATTCTGATGGACTCCTGTCTCACGTTTAGGTCTTTCAACCATTTGGAATCTATTTTTGTGTGTGGTGTTAGGAAATGGTCCAGTTTCATTCTTCTGCATGTGGCTGTCCAATTTTCCCAACATCATGTGTTGAAGAGACTGTCTTTTTGCCATTGGACATTCTTTCCTGCTTTGTCAAAGATTAGTTGACCATAGAGTTGAGGGTCCATTTCTGGGCTCTCGATTCTGTTCCATTGATCTATGTGTCTGTTTTTGTGTCAGTACCATACTGTCGTGGTGATGACAGCTTTGTAATAGAGCTGGAAGTCCGGAATTGTGATGCCGCCAGCTTTGCTTTTCTTTTTCAACATTGCTCTGGCTATTCGGGGTCTCTTCTGGTTCCATACAAATTTTAGGATTATTTGTTCCATTTCTTTGAAAAAAGTGGATGGTATTTTGATGGGGATTGCATTGAATGTGTAGATTGCTCTAGGTAGCATTGACATCTTCACAATGTTTGTTCTTCCAATCCATGAGCATGGAACGTTTTTCCATTTCTTTGTGTCTTCTTCAATTTCTTTCCTGAGTATTTTATAGTTTTCTGAGTACAGATCCTTTGCCTCTTTGGTTAAATTTATTCTTAGGTATCTTATGGTTTTGGGTGCAATTGTAAATGGGATCAACTCCTTGATTTGTCTCTCTTCTGTCTTGTTGGTGTAAGGAATGCCACTGATTTCCGTGCATTGATTTTATATCCTGCTACTTTACTGAATTCCTGTATGAGTTCTAGCAGTTTTGGGGTGGAGTCTTTTGGGTTTTCCACATACAGTATCATATCATCTGCAAAGAGTGGGAGTTTGACTTCTTTGCCGATTTGGATGCCTTTGATTTCTTTTTGTTGTCTGATTGCTGTGGCTAGGACTTCTAATACTATGTTGAATAGCAGTGGTGAGAGTGGACATCCCTGCCGCGTTCCTGACCTTAGGGGAAAAGCTTCAGCTTTTCCCCATTGAGAATGATATTGGCTGTAGGTTTTTCGTAGATGGCTTTTATGATATTGAGGTATGTACCCTCTATCCCTATACTCTGAAGCGTTTTGATCAAGAAAGGATGCTATACTTTGTCAAATGCTTTTTCTGCATCTATGGAGAGGATCATATGACTCTTGTTCTTTCGTTAATGTATTGTATCACGTTGATTGATTTGCGGATGTTGAACCAACCTTGCAGCCCAGGGATAAATCCCACTTGGTCATGGTGAATAATCCTTTTAATGTACTGTTGGATCCTATTGGCTAGGATTTTGGTGAGAATTTTTGCATCCATGTTCATCAAGGATATTGGTCTGTAATTCTCCTTTTTGATGGGGTCTTTGTCTGGTTTTGGGATCAAGCTAATGGTGGCCTCATAAAATGAGTTTGGAAGTTTTCCTTCCATTTCTATATTTTGGAACAGTTTCAGGAGAATAGGTATTAATTCTTCTTGAAATGTCTGATAGAATTCCCCTGGGAAGCCATCTGGCCCTGGGCTTTTGTTTCTTGGGAGATTTTTGATGACTGCTTCAATTTCCTTCGTGGCTATAGGTCTGTTCAGGTTTTCTATTTCTTCCTGGTTCAATTTTGGTAGTGGATACATCTCTAGGAGTGCACCCATTTCTTCCAGGTTATTTAATTTGCTGGCATAGAGTTGCTCATAATATGTTCTTATAATTGTTTGTATTTCTTTAGTGTTGGTTGTGATCTCTCCTCTTTCATTCATTATTTTGTTGATTTGGGTCATTTCTCTTTTCTTTTTGATCAGTCTGGCCAGGGGTTTATCGATTTTGTTAATTCTTTCAAAGAACCAGCTCCTAGTGTCGTTGATCTGTTCTACTGTTCTTTTGGTTTCTATTTCATTGATTTCCGCTCTGATCTTTATTATTTCTCTTCTCCTGCTGGGTTTAGGCTTTATTTGCTGTTCTTTCTCCAGCTCCTTTAGGTGTAGGGTTAGGTTGTGTATTTGAGACCTTTCTTGTTTCTTGAGAAAGGCTTGTATTGCTATAGACTTTCCTCTCAGGACTGCCTTTGCTGTATCCCAAAGATTTTGAACAGTTGTGTTTTCATTTTCATTGGTTTCCATGAATTTTTTTTAATTCTTCTTTAATTTCCTGGTTGACCCATTCATTCTTTAGTAAGATGCTCTTTAGCCTCCATGTATTTGAGTTCTTTCTGACTTTCCTCTTGTGATTGAGTTCTAGTTTCAAAGCATTGTGGTCTGAAAATATGCAGGGAATGATCCCAATCTTTTGGTACTGGTTGAGACCTGATTTGTGACCTAGGATGTGATCAATTCTGGAGAATGTTCCATGGGCACTAGAGAAGAATGTGTATTCCGTTGCTTTGGGATGGAATGTTCTGAATATGTCTGTGAAGTCCATTTGGTCCAGTGTGTTGTTTAAAGTCTTTATTTCCTTGTTGATCTTTTGCTTAGATGATCTGTCCATTTCAGTCGGGGGGTGTTAAAGTCCCCCACTATTATTGTATTGTTGTCAATGTGTTTCTTTGCTTTTGTTATTAATTGCCTTATATAATTGGCTGCTCCCATGTTCGGGGCATAGATATTTACAATTGTTAGATCTTCTTGTTGGATAGACCCTTTAAGTAAGATATAGTGTCCTTCTTCATCTCTTATTACAGTCTTTGTTTTAAAATCTAATTTGCCTGATATAGGAGTTGCCACCCCAGCTTTCTTTTGGTGTCCATTAGCATGGTAAATGGTTTTCCACCCCCTCATTTCAATCTGGGGGTGTCTTTGGGTCTAAAATGAGTCTCTTGCAGACAGCATATTGATGGGTCTTGTTTTTTAATCCAATCTGACAGCCTGTGTCTTTTGATTGGGGCATTGAGCCCATTTACATTCAGGGTAACTATTGAAAGATATGAATTTAGTGCCATGGTATTGCCTGTAAGGTGACTGTGACTGTATATTGTCTGTGTTCCTTTCTGATCTATGCTGCTTTTAGGCTTTCTGTTTCCTTAGAGGACCCCTTTCAATATTTCTTTTAGAGCTGGTTTTATGTTTGCAAATTCCTTTAGTTTTTGTTTGTCCTGGAAGTTTTTTACCTCTCCTTCTATTTTCAATGACAGCCTAGCTGGATATAGTATTCTTGGGTGCATATTTTTCTCATTTAGTGCTCTGAAGATATCATGCCAGTCCTTTCTGGCCTGCCAGGTCTCTGTGGATAGGTATGTTGCCAATCTAATGTTTCTACCACTGTAGGTTACATATCTCTTCCCCTGAGGTGCTTTCAGGATTTTCTCTTTGTCTCTGAGACTCGTAAGTTTTACTCTTAGATGTCGGGGTGTTGACCTATTTTTATTGATTTTGAGAGGGGTTCTCTGTGCCTCCTGGATTTTGATGCCTGTTTCCTTCCCCACATTAGGGAAGTTCTCTATTATTTGCTCCAATATACCTTCTGCCCCTCTCTCTCTTTCTTCTTTTTCTGGGATCCCAATTATTCTAATGTTGTTTAGTCTTATCGTATCGCTTATCTCTCGAATTCTGCCCTCGTGATCCTGTAGTTGTTTCTCTTTTTCTCAGCCTCTTTATTTTCCATCATTTGGTCTTCTATATCGCTGATTCTCTCTTCTGCCTCATTTATCCTAGCAGTTAGTGCCCCCATTTTTGATTGCACCTCATTAATATCTTTTTGATTTCGACTTGGTTAGATTTTAGTTCTTTTATTTCTCCAGAAAGGGTTTCTCTAATAACTTCCACACTTTTTTCAAGCCCAGCTAGTATCTTTAAATCATGATTCTGAACTCTAGGTCCGACATCGTACTAATGTCTGTATTGAGTAGGTCCCTGGCAGATGGTACTACTTTTTGTTCTTTTTGCTGAGGTGATTTTTTTTGTCTTGTCATTTTGTCCAGAGGAGAACAGATGAATGAGAGAACAAAACGCTAACAGGTTAACAACGTCCCCAGCAAATATACTCTATACAAATCAGAAAAGACCTGAAATCAGGGGAAAAGAAAGAGAAAGAAAAGGAAAGAGAAAAAAAGAAAAAGACAAAGACAAAAACCGAACAAAACAAAACAAAAAAACAGAATATGATCAAATATGATGAGGCTAGTGCATAGATCAGTGCCACACACTAGATTTTGGGTGTATTTTGGTCTGTTAGAAGAAAGTGCCTCCTAAAATTTTAAAGGAAGAAAGACATATATGTACAAAATAAGGGTTGATACAATGAAGGGATGCAAGATGACTGTAAAGATGAAAATTATAAAAGGTTTTATAAATGGAATTGATAAGAAGTTGTTTGAAAGAAGAAAGAAGATTTAAAAAAAAAAAGAAAAGAAAAGAAAATGGGAGAGACTGTGATCAGGCAGGAGACTAGAACAAAGCCATACACTAGTGATTTAGGGTATGTTTTAATCTGTTAGAAGAAACTGTATCTCAAAATTTTAAGGAGAGAAGAACTTATATATATATGCCAAAAATAAGGGTAACTACTATGAAGGGATAAAATATGAGTCTAAAAATGAAAAATAAAAAATGTTTTTTTAAAAAGGGGGTTGTTAAGATGTTGGTTGAAAGGGGGAAAAAGAAAAATTCAAAAAAAACCCACCAAAAAACAGTTAAAAAATTAACTTTGAAAAACTAATGAATCATGGTAAAAAAGCCATGAATTCTATGTGCAGTATTCCCCTAGCGCTGGAGTTCTCCCGTTCTCCTTGATCGGTAAACTTGGTCTTGGCTTGCTGGCTGTTCGTGCTGATCTTCTGGGGTAGGGGCCTGTTGCCGTGGTTCCCAAATGTCTTTGCCGGAGGCGGAATTGCCCCGCCCTTGTCGGTCCAGGCTAAGCAAGCTGCTCGGGTTTGCTCTCAGGAGCTTTTGTTCCCTGCAAGCTCTCGGTACAGCTTTGGAGGACCAGGGTGAAAATGGTGGCCTCCCAGTCTCTGCCCGGAGGAGCTGAGAACTTGGGGCCCCGCTCCTCAGTGCTCCCCCAGAGAAAAGCAGTCAATCACTCCCGTCTCCCCGGTCTCCAGCCGCACTCCGTGCTCACCCGGCCTGTGACCGAGCGTTTCTATCTCTGGCACCCGACCCCGTGTGGAGTCTCCAAACCCAGCAGATCCCTGCCTCCCGGGGGAGGAAGGGGAGTCTCCCTGGCTCTGCCGCTTCTTGGGTCCCTGCTGGAGGAGCAGTGGCCCGACTGGGCCGCGGATCACAGTTTATGGCCACCCTGAGCTGAGAGCCCGCACCTCGGCTCTGTCTCTGCAGCCGGCTTCCCCGCTCCAATACCTGGGAGCTCTGGCGCACTCAGGCACCCCCGGTCTTTCTGTGACCCCGAGGGTCCTGAGTCCACACTGTCCCACGAGGGTTCCACCCCCCGCTTAGCCACTGGAGCGACGTCCCTCAGCAGAGCCGACTTCTAAAAATTCCGATTTTGTGCTCCGTGGCTCTAGCACTTGCCAGAAGCGGCCGATGGAGGCCCCCTCCTCTGCCGTCTCTCCTCCTGAATATCGCCTCGGATTCACTTCTCCACATGTCCTACCTTCCAGAAAGTGGTCGCTTCTCTGTTCAGAGAGTTGTTGCTACTCTCTTCATCGGTCTCCTGTTGAGTTCGTAGGTGTTCAGAATGGTTTGATCCCTATTCATCTGAATTCCTGAGACCAGACGAAATCCAGGTCTCCTACTCCTCCGCCATCTTGCTCCCCCCCGCCCATCATATGCTTTCTTTATAGGAAACTACTCTTGGCTTAATAACATGATAGTGATGATGGAAACTATAGTTTAAATGACCACACCCAGGAATATTCCATAACCCTTATACAACCAGGTTCCTTGGACACAGCTGAAGGCTTGGTAAAATAATTTGAAATGAAAATATATTTTCTATAAAGACAGTAAGTTACAGAAAAGAAATCCAAGAAATAAAGATAAATATTTGTGCCTGATTTATTGAGCAGTCCCTCAAAGTTGATAAGCCAAAATTGAAGTGCATTGTTTACCAAAATTCCTCTTTGGCCATTTTGAGGCTATTTGAAAAACTAGAGAACCACAGACTTTTGGTATGAAATTCTTTTTTTAAAATAAAGATATTAATGAGATGTAATTCTTTTTTTTTTTCCTTTTGGTAAACTTCCAGCTTTCAAGGATTCTCCATTAATGGATGCCAGATTACAAATAAAGCCATTAAAGCTTTAGTTAAAAAGCATGGAAACAGGTAATAATTATAAGCTTCTCATTTACACATACCTTACCTTATATCACCTATCAGTTTACAGAGTGCATTCTATTGTCTTTGTATTATGTTATTTGGTGTTTCATCAAGCACTCATTATCCACACTTGTCAGTTGAATAAACTGAGGCTCAGGGCCATTAAGTGACCTGCTAACTGCCACACAGTAAGTTATAGAGCTAGACTTTCCAGTTTCAAGCATAGTGTGTTCTGGCACAAGTCAAAGAAAGATCTGGAGAACATTTTCCCTCTCTCCTCTTGTTCAGAACCTCAAGGCCAATCACAAATAACTAGAGACTTTCCCCATCATGATTGGATGAAATCAAATGGAAAGAGTTAATACCATGCATTTATCCCACCATTCTGGAAAGATCAAATGACTGTCTTCAGTAGCTGTCATTCTCCCACACTTTGGGGGAGGAATTGCCCACCCACCACGGTAAGATGCCTGGTAGCAGATGGCACTGTGCAAAGGTGCTGCAGACTAACAGGATTCCGCAGGGACAGAGGAGGTTTGACTTCAGTAACATGAAGGCTCACCAAGTAGGGGGGTGTGGGGTTCAGACAAGGTGTCTGGTCTCTCGGGGCAGCAGCTGCTGCTTCCACACCCTACAGGAAACATTTAGAAAGAAGCTTTATGGACAGCAGGATTGGCTTCTTTCTATTTCTGAGGTGAGATGAGTTGGAGGGTGACACATTTTTAATTCCTCGAGTCTGAGTCTGATTCTGATTTGTGGACATGCCGAGGGAGTCTGGTGAGTCTTGCCCAAGGTGGACACCAAAGGGCACTGGAGTCTATGCATAAACAACTCCTAGACAAACAGAACTTTTATCTCGACCACTCCCTGTGGAGAGAGCCTACTGCCTTTTCTTCAACTTTTATTTGCTTTTTAAATAAAGTTTCACATACACATTTAATATTAAAGTAGGTTGTTCTCTGAAGTTTAATAAAGGATTGTAGCTGGAAAATAAAATGGGAGGAAAAATCAAAATAACAATTTATTGAGACACATGCACATTCTATTAAATTTGTATTTCAGTGTCCATAAAAAAAAAAAATTTCCCAATATTACCAGCCTGCAAAAGTCTAATTGAATAGTACTTAGATGCGATAATGTGTTAAAAACAGGGCAAATGATGAGTCCAACGTGAATTGGGAGTTTGATATTTTCTCAAGAATCTGTTTGAAACACCATCACTTCAATTCATTCTCTTCCTTATAATTTCATAAACCATAAGGCACAGGAATCAGTTTAATATTGTGTTTTTGGAAAAGGTAACTGAGAGACTCTAGATATTTGCTTAATTAAGACTGTGGTTATTTTTGATACCTTAAACTTTCTACTTTATAAGGAGAAAAATATTCTACTAAATTGATTCCAGTCATTGATCAACTTATTGTGAGGTAGAAGTATCGGATGGATTATAATTTGCTTACAGAATATCTATCCTTTTACATATTGACATGTTATTCCTTTTTTTTTTCCTCTCAAACCCTTCTCTATGAAACGTTCTTTAAGTAGCAGGGGAAAAAATGGAATCATATAAGCCTGCTCATAAATTTTGCAAACATTAAACTGATGTTAATCGCAAGTTTTCAATAATGTAGACTTTCTACTTTATAAGGAGAAAAATATTCTACTAAATTGATTCCAGTCATTGATCAACTTATTGTGAGGAGGAAATATTAGTTATGTGAATTTAAGAAAGTTATATATTTTCTGAGCCCTAGTTGTCTTACTTATAAAATATAGGTCATAACGATTATCAGGGAGAACCGTTATGAAAATTAAGATAATGTTTATTAAAAAAACACAACTCTCAGGGACCGGTATTTAGTGTGAGCTCAATAAATGCCACTTTATTTCAGCCTACACTGATTATCCCCTTCTCTCTGAATGCCTGTAGCATACCCTGTTTATTCCCCAATATTTCTACAATGATAACCTTGTCTCCTTAAGCAACTTTTAAAGCAAGACTACCTTTTGCACTTGCAGGATCTGGCACAATACACAAAACAATTTCGGGGAATACCCTGAATCCTCCCAAGGTCAACAGGCTGTGAATTGTGTAATAGCTTGTTTGGTAGAAAAACACACCAAGGACACTTTGAGATTAAAAAATAAAAAAAATAAAAAAACCAAAAAATGGTCGCAGCTGGCCAATAAAAACCTCATCAAATTGAATTCTGATTGGCAAAGTGTATGAGTAAATTAAGAAGGCCAACATTTCTTGAATAAGTTGGCAGCAGGCTGTGGTTTCTCTGAATTATCTCAAGTTTTTTGAGTCCTCGTCCTTGGATAATTTTGACATAAGTCAACATTAAATGGAAACATAAAACTAGAAATGAAGTCTTGGAAGGGATTTCCAAAATGGTCCGTTGTCACTCACTCTGGAATATTAATCCTTTAGTTTAGAAAAATTCCACTGCATTTTCCTTGTTTCTTTGTTACACCTATTACTATTTGGATATATTTGCTTCTGTTTTTAATACACAGGTTTGTTTTTTAATAGTAGCAACTTTTTGCCTTTAACATTTTAGCAAATACTTTCCTACATTATTGAAAACTTGTGATTAACATCAGTTTAATGTTTGCAAATTTTATTATCCATCTCTCAAGTGTTAAACAGTAAATGGTTTCTAATATTTGAAAGTAAATACTGCCCCAATGATCTTTCTGCATGGAGGTTCCTACCTCCCCTTTTATGACTATGTATTTAGGTTAGAATATCCAAAGGAAGATTTCTGGGTCTAACCACATGAAAATACCTTAAAATCTTGATTCACATTTATAGATGTGAATCTGAATACAGATGTTTTCAAGGATTGAATTAAGTTATACTCCATCAATGGTGGAAGAGAATGCCTGCTCATGATACCCTTGCTAGTCACTGTTCTTTGGGGTGGGGTGGAGAGTTGAGGGCTGGGGACAAAGTGAACATCACTGATTTGATAGGGAGAAAGAGATGTTGCACGATTCCTTTAATACTCTTGTTTTTGATTACTTGGTTTTATCTTTATTCATATGTTAGCTCTTTGCATTTCTTCAAGTGTAAACTTTCCATTCAAGTTCTAATGAAGGCGTGGTGGTTTTTGTAACAAAGACGTTTTATTCCTTTTAAGGTAACACAGTTCTTTTCTCTCTAGATATTAGATTATTATATCCATATTTTATTTTATTTCTTATATATTTGTTGAAAATTGACTCTTAAACCTAGAGGGGTTTTTAAATACAACACTTATTTTTATTTTATTATTTTTAAAAGGTTTTATTTATGTATTTGAGAAAGAGAAAAAGAGCAGCAGGGGGAGGGAGAGGGACAAGTAGACTCCGCATTGAACATGGAGTCCAATGTGGGGCTCAGTCTCATGACCCTGAGATCATGACCTGAGCTGAAACCAAGAGTCAGACATTTAACTGACTGAGCCACCCAAGTGTCCCACAATGCTTATTTTTTAAATATAAAACAATGTATATTTAAAAAAATTAAAACATATAGAATTAGATTTAAAAAATAAAAATTGCCCATAATTCTTCTACCCAGTGAGGAGCACTGTTCACATGTGATGTATTTCTTTCAATCTTTTTTCTATATATTAAAAAAATAATTTAAACAGAACCATGATTACAAGGATAGTTTTGTAGTTTTTATTTGCATTGACTACATTGAAAGAATATTCTGAATTCATTAAATATCCCTTGAAAGAATAATTTTTAATGGTTGCATAAAATTTATGTACAAACTCACTGACAGATATTTGGATGGTTTCTGAATATTATATGTAATATGATGAAAAATCTTAGGCTAGAGATTTAGAGGTGGAATTACTGGATCAAGGGCATGAACATAAATATTGCAAAATAACTTTCTAGAAAGGGGTAACAGTATGTATTCCAGCAGAATGTAAAAGTGTCAATCTAACCTAATTTTACTGGCATTGAGCATTATTATAATTTTAAATAAAAATTTTTGTTTCTTAGAATTAAGTTATACTTTAACATTTTGCTTTGCTTCTCTTTGATAGCAGAGTTGAACATTTAATAGAACATTTGTGTTTTTTAAGATTTTACTTATTTATTCGAAAGAGAGAGTGAGAGGATGAGCAGGGGGAAGGCAGAGGGAGAGAAGCAGGCTCCCTGCTGAGCAGGTAGCCCGATGTAGGGGCTCAATCTCAAGACCCCAGGATCATGACCTGAGCCAAAGGCAGATACCCAACCTACTGAGCCACCCAGGCACCCCAATAAAACATTTGTTTCTCCTAAGTTTATTATTTGCTCCTATTCTTCTCTGAAATATATGTTCATATTTCAGAGGTTTTATTTCTTTTTAAGAGCTCTCAATATAGAAGATACTTTCTATTACAGCTATTACAAGAATTTTTTCAGGTTGCCATTTACATTTAAAAACTTCTATGTTCAGAATTATAAAAACTATTTGGTTATATGAATCTTCTTTATGTTTTCTTCCATTGTTTTTGGTTTAATAAAAGCTTTGGGGCGCCTGGGTGGCTCAGATGGTTAAGTGTCTGCCTTTGGCTCAGGTCATGATCCCAGGGTCCTGGGATCGAGTCCCACATTGGGCTCCCTGCTCAGTGGGGAGCCTGCTTCTCCCTCTGCCTCTCCCTCTGTCTCTTTTATGAATAAATAAAATCTTAAAAAAAAAAAGCTTTGAAAGCTCTGAATTTAAGTAAATATTCACCCGCTCTTTCTATTTTAAAATGTGTTTTTTCAACTAACTTTTATGATTTTATTCTTTGGAAACTAAAAATGTACTGAGAAAATATAATTACATGTATTATTATCTGCTGTTAATATTTAAATAGTTTTTTGCCTTCCTTTTTCTTATGTTTTCAAAGAAAAAGTCATATTATTTACAAACTCATTGTGCAGAGATCATTTTGCTCTTCATATTTGCAGGAATTGCTGAGAATTGTCAGCATTTTGTTGCCAGCACCAGTTCTGGGGCCATGGGTGGAACTGGAAACCAAGTCATACTGACCCTTCTCAGCTCCAGAATCTATTTATTTCCTTTCAAAGGTGTTTTAAGTGTATTACATTCAATGACCTTTGCTTTTTGGGGGTTGTTGTTGAAGAGTTGTGGATGTTTTCACTTTTCTCAGGTTTTGATCATTCATTTCATTGGCTACTAGGAAAAGAGATTCAATGTTAAAGGTGCAAGAAGGGAAAATCCATTCTCACTCATTTCAGGCACAGTGTAAAGTGAGGATTTGGCATGACTTCTGTGACCTGGGGCAATCTTTGAATACTAGATAGTATCAGAAATGTTTCTCAGTAGTATCTTGTTGGTTTAGAAGCTTTATCAGATAATAAGCTTCCTCCCTCATCAGAATACATAGAACGGGCTACCCATTCTATGACATTAATGTGTCTGTCAATTCTTGTGCTAACATCACATTTCTCTATTATATTTTTATCAAATACAGGGAGAAGTGCCTCCTTTTATTTTTAAACATTTTATTCTTCATTCTTTGCTGTTCCATTTTCTGGACTATGTTTAGAAATGTTTTCTCAATTTCCTTCAAAAATTATCTCTGAAATTTTCTTATTAAAATTTTTTTAAACATTAAGTTACCTTGGAAGAATCAATACCTTGTCAAATTTGTAAACATTTGCATTAATATCTGCATATAACCTTCAACTCGATTTCTAGCTCATTAATTCTTCCACTGCATGCCATTTGCCATTTAATCCATCAATTGAATTCTATATTTTTTAAAAAGATTGTATTTATTTATTTGTCAGAGGGAGAGGGAGAGAGAGAGAGCACAAGCAGGGGGAGCAGCAGGCAGAGGGAGAAGCAGGCTCCCTGCTGAGCAAGGAGCCCGACGTGGGGCTCGATCCCAGGACTCTGGGATCATGACCTGAGCTGAAGGCAGATGCTTAACCAACTGAGCCACCCAGGCATCCCTGAATTCTACATTTTAATTATTACATTTTCATGCTTGGATTTCTTTCCTTCCTTCCTTTTTCTTTCTTCCTTCCTTTCCTCCCTCTCTTCTTTTCTTTTCTTTTCTCTTCAAATCTGCCTAATCAAGTTTGATAGTTTTTCATTATTTGCACATACTTTCAATATTTTCTTGAATTTCTTTAGAAATATTGTATATTCTTATTTTATATTCTGTATGTAAAAATTCTAATATCTTCAGGCTCTGGGCATTTGACTTTGCCACTTGTTTCTGGCATTCTTGCTCATGGTGCCTTGTTTCCTCATGTGGCTTGTGAGTTTTTAATGTCAGCTCATGTTTCAAGCTCCTTTCGGAACACCAGGAGGACAGGGTAAGTGTACATTTCTCAAGTAAGATTTGTCTTTTCTTCTTCCTGGTTCTGCAACCTTGCTAAATCAGAATCATCTTAAAAGAAATTCTGGACTTAGGGCTTTTCAGATCAACCAAGTGGTACAAATTTAGGGCACAAAGCAGTGTGAGGGCCAAGTTACAATTATAAATATGAAGGGGAGATGGGCACTTTCTGTGGTGTGTCCTTTTTTGGGGTGAGCACAATTTATTCTTTTGCTGAAGGTAGAGACATTTAAGATCCTGGCTCTATGGGCACATTTCTCTTCTGACTCCCTTCTTCATACATCCCCTAGGGTGTTATCTGTCTTCTGTGGTGCCATTAAAATACAAGGTTTGAGACAATACCTCCATTTTCATTCTAAATTAAGATGCCAGACTACCCATGTGGGACATGCTAAGAGAGTGTAATGTTAGTTTTGTAGGATTGGCAAGTAGTTACTCTCTACATTTAGCCTGTAGGAGAAGTAAAGGTTGAAGAGCTCGAGAAGGGATTTTGAGGAGTAAGTTATTAGTATCCTCTGATGAGAGAGGGAAGTGCACTTTTACTTCAAGCCAACCGGGAAGGGGTGGTGACAGCCACTTGGAGAGTTCGGCCCATGTCCCCTGTGGCTTAGGAGCCAAAGGGACTAGTGTCAGCCTTATATTCTTTTGAGTCCATTTTGGATCCTAAATATGGTTGTTCTGATAGTCATCATTTGTCCACATTGAGATGGCCACTTTGCATAGGCTGATGTGTGCCAATTGCTCTGAGGCCTGAATCATGAATTTGCACATTTAATTTTCTTTAAAAATATAATTGCATGGGCAATAAAATGATTTTTTTGATAAACTTAGGAGGTCAGTGTTATCACAGGTCTGTGGATTATTATCGAACTGATACCAAAAACAGCAAATGTATTCAGAAATATATTCCTTTCACTTTGGTGGTTGATTCATTGGAATGAGAGAGATTTAGCCTCTTGGTGAACCCATAAAACCTTTTTACTGTTAGGAAAAAAGCATTCAATCTCATTGAGGGGAGAATACATAACGTGGCATTTGAGAAGAAAATGAGATAGGCTAAAGCCTTGCACAATGATAGAAATGACAATTTTTTGATTAACAAATTGTCAGCATGGGGTGCCTTCCTTCAATTTTCAGCAATTTGAGATCCTAGCATTAATCAGCTTTTGTAGAATGCCACCCACTGTTCGTACAGCAGCTAGGAAGGCAGTAATGAAAAACTGTAGAACTAGCATTAGATCAGAGATCATGCTGACTGGAGTGTTTTTATTTTGTGTGAAGACCCTTTATTATTATTATTATTATTATTATTATTATTATTTAGGAATTGGTCAAAACACGCCAGGTCCTCCTCAAATGACTCTGTGAGGGCTTTCTTTCAGAATGATAAATGGTGCTAAGTTGGCAGGCCTCCCACCAACTAGACCTTTGATATATGTTGTGTGATCACGTTAATATGAAATCAGAATTAGAGAAACACAAGAGTGTTCCCCGCTCATAATCGTCTTTTTATGTAATGCAAAATAAATCAAACTATCATGTTGCTCCCAGGAAGCCTGAACCACTTATAAAATAATGACTTTTGTTTTTATAAATTGGTTTAGTTTATCCATTTCTTTATTGCTTATTAGTTTCCTACAATGTTCAAGGCGCTGCAGGGGCTAAATAGATGTGTGGGCATGGCCCTGCTGTGAAAGAGCTCAGGGTATCCGCATACATGCCATTGTTCGGTCCCCATGTTTTTACTTCCTCTCTATTCTTGGTCTATTGAATAGATGTGACAATATTCTTCACATGTGAATGTGACACTGCTCATCCCTTGTCTGTAAGCTATCGCTTTGTGCTTTTTTCTAGTATTAAGGCTAAGGACCGACAGTTCATCACTTCTGGTGTTCTTGGTCTACTTTGGTACCAAACTAGACATTTTCAGAAAAACTCCTAAGGCTAATTAGTATATAGACTGCCACCTAGAAGGAGAACAAAATACACTGATTGATGCAGGACTGGGTATCATGATCTTTGCAATTTTATTATTGGCTATAACCATGAGTAGTTCCATGGAGCGAATGAGAACGTGAAGTGGAAGTTCAATCATTTGTGGTTCAGAGACCCAACCTGTGGACTGTTCTCAGTAGAGTAGTTTAATACTGGTGATGGAAACCTCAAATAGGAGGTCTTAAGTTGGGGATGATGACTGTGCTTCAGAGGGTATAGGAACTTCCTGAGATTATAAGTAACATTTTATATTTAAGAAGCTGTGTGTTTTCTTAAGGAGATAATCTATAGCTTTCACTGGATTCTCTGACAAACATGAATCCCCAAGAAGTTACAAGCTATTGGCCTAGGTCAGTATACTTGGCAAATTTTTTATGGAAAGCACCAGATAGTAAATATTTTAGGCTTGGGAGAACATACAGTCTCTCTAAACAAATGGGTGTGGCTGTGTTCCAATACTTTTTTTTTTTTTAACAAAAATATGGTGACCCATGGGCTGTAGTTCTATGACCTCTGGCTTAGGCCAGGACTTGGTAGCATGAGCTTTCAAAATACTGTGCTGAAGTAAGTTTATCTAAGTTTTCCCTTTTATGAAAATCATATTTAATATAATGAATTTTATTTATTTTTGTTTTTTCTTATTGAAGTATAATTTGCATGGAGTAAAATGAACATATCTTAAGTGTACTACTCAATGAATTTTTGCATGTGTGTCCATCCATATAACCACCACCCACATTAAGATATATTCCATCACCCCAGAAAGCTCCCTAATGTTCCTCTTCAGCTATAATCTCCCCTCCCTGGAAGTAACCATTCTTTACTCTTCTATCACCATAGTATAGTTTCACCTTTTCTTGAACTTCATTTAAATGAGATTATAAAGCAGTGTGTATTTTTTGTGTGTGTTTAGCTTCTTTCCCTCAACATAATATTTTTGAGGTTCACCTGTGTTTTTGAACACACAGATTTTTAATATAGATATCCTGGTTCTTTATATTGTTGTTACTCAAGACCCCACTTGCTTAACTAGCAAGAATTTGTTGGTCCTTTTGGTGTTTATAGTGCTAGATTAGGGGCCACAAGGAGATGCAGGAGAATTCCTGTCTCTACCCTCCCACCACTTGGAGTTAAACCACAAACAGACACCACAGAAACTGCAATTCAAGAACTCTTAGTTACAAATAACATCAACAAATTGAACTCTGAGTACTCTTTCTCATTGAAGAATTTAAAGGCTTAAATGTATACTTTTTTTTAAAGATTTTATTTATTTTACAGAGACACAGCGAGAGAGGGAACACAAGCAGGGGGAGTGGGAGGGGAGAAGCAGGCTTCCCGCGGATCAGGGAGCCCGATGTGGGGCTCGATCCCAGGACCCTGGGACCATGACCTCAGCTGAAGGCAGACGCCTAACCAACTGAGCCACCCAGGCGCCCCGGTTTAAATGTATTCTTAACAAGTGAGGGCTCTTATTTCTCTTTACCTTTAGATCAGTAGAAGCCAATTTGGGTTTACACTACCATTGGCCCATAAAACTGTGAAGAAGTTTTTAATGTCCTTTGGTCCAGTGCTTCTCAGACTTGTATGTGCATATGAATCACCTGGAAGTCTTATTAAAATGCAGATTATAATTCAGGGGGTCTGGGTTGTGGCCTGAGAATCTTCATGTCTGGCAAGTTCCCACATAGTGCTGATGCTGCTGGCATGGAAAACATGTTTGAATACAGGGCTCTTATCTAGTAATTATTACTGATGTGGTTTGGACCAGAGACAATGCTATCCAAGGGGAGTGGCAGTGAAAACTCAGAAAGAAGTAGGATATTTATGAGTTAAAATGGAGAGAAGTTGCTGAGCAACTGGAATAGTACATGAAGAACAGAAGATACTAAGGATGATTCCCAGGGGTCTGCTTTATGAAATTAGATAAATGGCAGTAGCTCTGGATATCTCTCCAGATCGCTGTCCACCTCTGGATTGCTTCTGGCCCTGGGTCTTTTGCAGCCACAGGAACTTACGAATTTGGGTTCTTACTGGAGCAACATCCATTTCCCATTATTTCTATGTCTAAACTTCAAAGGTCTGAACATGCTTTGTCTTCCTCTGCTGGTTTGATGGTGAATTTTTTTCCTCAAGGAAGTCCTGCATTCGCCAGATCATAATATTTACCTAATTTGTTCTCATGCTGCTACCTAATCACCTCTGCTTTTATGTATTAAATTTTGGTGTAACATATGCATTTAGATTGTTAACACATGTAGGGCTTATAATCTTCATATGGACTCATGTTCATCACATCTTCCACTGCTGTCTTTGTTAAGTAAGCCTTACTTTATTACAGGCACATTTTTAGACTCTTCTGCAGCAGGCACATCTTTTTATAAAAAACCTGTGATATTGTTGATTTTAGTCTTTTGCTTCAGCTTCCTCACAATCATCTTCAGGAACTATTGTTTACATCAGCTCATGTTCATGCGTGTGTTACCTCTCCACTGAGCCTCCAAACACACAGGGTATTTATTTAGGGACTTCATTTACACAATGCTTCTGATTATTAATTCCATATTTTATAATAAGCACAGCCTAAATTAGTACTAGCAGGTTGTACTGCACTTTTCCCTGTGACACCCTTCCTACCCTTCTCCATAATTCCAGAGCTCTGTTTTTAGATGCTTACATAAACATTTCCATTACAAAATCTTTCTTCTATCTTTTAAAAAAATTGTGTGTATTTGAAAAATCCCTTGCATCTAGACAGTTATCTGGAGACCCTGATGAGATGGAAGAATGGCCATGGCAAGAGAAGCTGGAAAAGTAGTTGTAAGCCGGAAGGAAAAGAAGTCAAGATCTAAATAAGGGATGCCCTAGTTAGTAATTTCAGGATATGACAAAGTTCAAGGCCATACTAACGGAATAGGTGGCTGATGGGGGTGCAGAGAAGATCGTAAGAGATCAGGGTTGAGAACCCAAGGTCCAGGTATTAGATGGGCCATTCCTGTGGCTACTAAAGTCACCCAGGCTATTGGCAGGACTTGGTGGGGGGGCGGGGGAGGAAGACTGTGCCCTTTCATAAATGGTGGTGATTGAGGGATAAGGGAAGTTGATGTGTGACTGCAAGGGTGATAAATGACAGTTAAGAGGAAGTTGGAGAGACTGTTACGTATCATGTGAGAGAGAGGATCATTGTTGGCAAGGGATGGTGGGACACACAGATGATAAAAAGTCTCCATCCAGATTTTGAGCTCCATGGCAGTGAGAGAATGAACAGTCTCCACTTGTGAGGGATGTGGGAAAGTAATTGCATGGAGGGGGGATGGCTCTCCCTTAAGGCAAGGTAGAGGGATTAAGCAAAGAAACAGATAACTTCATAGAAGATTTTACTGTATAGAGCAGTATTTACATAGAATGGAGTGCAAGGGTTTAGAGGGATGGTCTGGGTCAAGGGCCCAGAAGTAATGACAGAGGGATGAGGGTAGAAGAGAGAAAGGATGGCCAGGGACTCATACATTGGTTATCCCCGGTGAAAATACATAATGGGTTTTCAGTTAATCTCTTTGAGGTGAGTCAGCAATGGGCCAATGTGCAGATGACTTCTCTTAGATGATGTTGGTCCCAGCAGCTCAAATTCTGCAATCACTTGGCCTTGGGTGGTGGTCTTCTAGGCTGCAACCCTGCAGCTAAGGCATGAGATGGTGTAAAACCCTTATTGTTATTCAGCCTTATAATCAAAATTCCTGGCTATGATTAGGTTTAACTTTTATACCCTAGCATCACACTTGCTTGCCATAAATTGGCTGGGATCTATAATAATGTAATCATATACTTTCATAGTGTTTACAGGCTTTGGAACAGTTTTCAAGGTTCTTTCAAGTACATGATCCCATATAATGCCTTGCATTTTCTGGTTAGAAACACAAAGCTTTTCTCTTGTGGTTTATTCACAATTATGGGAAAACTCAGGCTGAGAAAATAGAATTTTATTTTTTGTTAATAATTTCAGTTAAATTAATTGTTTTATCAAATGGAAATGAAAAAACACATCAGGGGGATTAAGATTTGAAAAATAAGCTTGAGGAGTGAGAGGCAAGGTGTACACCTTGTCAGTTTTCAGTGACCCTAAATGGGTCAAGTTGAAGCTTATTTCAGCAGGTGGGTCTTTATGTTGTTCTCCAGGTTTGATGATGGCTTCCACTCTTTATTTTTTCACTTTTAACATAATGGTCCTTAGGGCAGGAGACTGTTCTCTCATTTAGCTTTGTGACTTTTCAAGATTGGAGGCAGGTGGCAGATACTATGAATATTTGGCTGGTAATGTAAAGCTCAGCTTGGCCTTGGAAGTAGCAAAAAGAAATAAAGCTTGAAGTGTGGAAACTTACCCTCTTACTGATGCTCTTAATGTTGAAGCTTGAGTCAGTTACGTAACAGCTCCTGAACCCCATATCCTCCTTATTAACAAGGAAAGTTAACGAAATTCATTTACCTAGAACAAGGTAGACATTCCATAAATGTGAAGCTTTCATTTCTTCCTTTTAGCTGAACTATTGTTTATACTTGGCACTAAAGTGACGTTGAAAAGTATAGGAAGGGTGTGGAGGTCTTCTGTTCAAGGCAAGCTAGCCTTGGTCGTGGGGAAGTATTAAATAATGTGACCTGTTTTATTTTACACTACTTGCGTGTCCCAATACTAATTTGAAAAGTTAACTGTTTTTAGAAAGCGGACAATATTTTAATATCATTGTTGGCTATATTAAAGTACACAGACAGGACTCGCTGCCCTCCAGAGAACAGAGGTAATAGAAGTGAGGGGTACTGGGGCCTTCTTCTCCTGGCCAGGGTCCATGAGGTTCTTTCCCACAGGCCATCCTTACTCTGTTCAGGTTCCCGGGAAATGGGGAGGGTGGGGAGGGTAGGTTCCTGGTACTCAGGACTTGATCCTATGTTTGGCCTGTGGTCTAGCTGCTGCCTGGCTCTGTCCTTCCCAGTGACTGGCCCAGGCTGAGCTGCTCTTGCTAGGTGGGCTCTACCACAGGGTCCTGTGCTTGCGGAAGGAACCCCATCCCAGGAACAAGGAAGGGAAGGATCACGACCCCTCCAGTGGGTGAGGGTATCAGCCAGCCATGGAAAATTCCTTGGCTTGGTCCCTCCCTGCTCTGGCACCCAGGGAAATGCTCTCAACTTTCTATTTTTAATTTTTGTTGGAAATAAATCCTTAGTTAGCTAAAAAAAAAAAAAGTATGCAGAGTTAAATGAGGGGTTTGACAGTTGATGCCATCTACCAAGAATGTAACTGTTTGGAAAACAGAATTGTCTGGTCAGATAAAGCAAAGAATTTTCTAGGATTTGTCACTGAGATTTTCTTGTTATGGGAAGAAAAAGGAAATAATTCCTTATAGTTTGAATGGACCGATAGCACCAAGTATATTTGTATAGATTCATCCTCTCTCCTTTTCTCTAGCAGACCTTGATTATCAAGTGCTTTGTCACTGCATACAGCATTTTGATTAAGGGATCTCTTATGTTGTTCATCTCCTCTTATTACACAGACTGACTCAGTGTTTCTTCAATCTCTTTCAGTGGCTTTGTACATATCATGAAAAGAAGACTCTCCAAGAGTTGCCTCTTTTTTAATTTCCTCTGTTGATTGGCTTAGAATTATGGTTTATAGTTTTTTTGTTTTGTTTTTGGGGGGATTGTTGTTGTTTTAAGGATTCTTATTTTTTCAAACAAGAATAATGAATTTGGGGAAAAATTTGGTCACTTTTTGGAAAGTTTAAGGAAATGCTTATGTAAATCCTATGCCTACAATGTGCTTAAAGAAGTCCACTGATACTATTAATATCAACATATTTTCCTTTTCCTTCTGTGGGGTAAGTCTTTCAGGAATTTTCACTCCAAGATTTCTGTGTGTTGTCTTTGGAGGATTCTTTCATCAACTTGGCACAGATAGAAATGTCATCTTGACCTTGTTTCTGAAGGATGTTTTAACCTTACTAATTAAGCAACCTCCACTGCTATTCAGTGAAGCTCTCTTGAGAGTGAAGAGCCTTTGATTCAGGAAATTTCCTAATTGGATAGGACCTCTCATCATAAACCAGTCATAACATGTTGATTATAGTTTTACCATTAGGAATTCCATTGCTTAACACAAATGGATTATAACAAGAATTTGATTAACCTAAGTCAATTTTAGCCTGGAGATACTTGGAACCATTGACAAGATCAAACTGCTTTAGCAATCCAGGAGTCCAAGGAAAGAAGGGCCTTTGATTCGTGATAGCAAAAAAAATATTGTACAATAGAGTTTGTGATTTTATGTAATAGCAATTTTCCAAATGATGGCTAAAGTCTAATGCTTCTTTTCTCTTTCTCAACTTGTATTTAAAATTTTTGTTATGAAAATATCAGAAATACACAAAATTATATAAAGAATTCCCACATACCCATCATTCAGCCTCAATAGTACCAATATTTTATCAATTTTGTGTCATCAATCCCCTCCACTTCTTTTTTGTCTTCTGGGGTGATTTAGAGCAAATCCAAGATACATTATTTTGCCCATAAACACTTCAGTATTTGCCTCTATTTATATGTTGTTAAAATAACTATAAATGCTTACATAGTAAGCTTATATAGTGCTTTATGGTTTTAAAGTGCCTTATCTCATTGGGTTATCACAATCATTTGTTATGTATTACTATTACTAGTTAGCATATTACAAAACAGAACAACAAAAAAAACAAGGCAGAGGTTTTGAGTGTTGATGACATTCTCAGGGGCTGCTGAATAGTGACAATGGATTTGAAGTTTGGGTCTCCTACAAATAGCTCTGTTTTGTTCTTGCCATGAATATGACCACATCAAGTCCAAGCCTACTCCTTGGGTATTTGATTTCACCTGTTCTGTGCAGACACTCCCTTCTTTTGCTCTTGTGATACCTGAGAACCATCTAAAGGAGGCTGAGAGTAGCCAGAGGGAAAGTTGTCATTGGAGATACGACTTTTTATTCTGATGTTTTGACATCTGGAGCCTTGCTGACCCTGGAAAGACTGCTGTTCCCAGGGCTCCAGTTACCAGAGGGAGAGTAAAGGACTCACTTGCCAGTGTGGTTTTCATATGTGAACCAACCAATCCAAAGCCCATATCCCCCAATCTGCATTCTTTACCTTGCTCTTACACTCCATGCCACTATTTGCCTGTCCCAATCATCATAGGGCCAGGCACCAGACAACTAGGAACAGCCCCTGTGCCCTAAAGCCCACCAAAATGATCCAAACTAACTAATAATAAACCTGCTTACCCTGCCTCCCCCATTCCATCCCATGGAAACCTCCATAAAGGCTCTTGACTATATCTTCCTTTCCCTTCCTTCTGTTGTTTCCCCATGTGGCCCAGTGTCCTGTGGCATGCCCCTCCTCTTAGGAACTGGCGGTCTGTTGGCCTCACTCTACTTGGATAATAATAAAACCTACATTTTCAAACAAAATGGTAAAAGCTGAGTAAAATCTCCTGAGACTAATATCAAGGCCTTTCTAAGATCAAACAAGCTTAGCTGGAAGCAGGTGAGGGTCCAGGGTCAGGTAAACAGGTCGGAGATCAAACTCTATGAAAGAACAGCCACAGGGACAGATGATGAGGTCAAATGCACAAGAACAACATCATAATTGAATGGTAATAGGCATTCGTTACTTTGTTGGCTTCCTGAGGTGGGTTGAATTCCAGGGGGAATTATATTTTTCCTTAGGTATGAATGTCATTCAAATACATTCCCTTAGGACCAGAAAGGCAGCATTCCCTTGTGCCCTGATGTTGATGTCTCCCCAGTATTTCTTCCCTCAGGCTACCATTCCTGCTGGTTCTGCCTATCTCTTTCTATAGCCAGCAGTGAAGAACTGAATCTCAGGCTTTCAGTTTCTGCCTCTACCTCAAGTGTTTCCTCTTCTCTAAGACTCGAGTTCTCAAGCTAATGCTTGCATATCCAGCTCAGTGTCCACCTCAGGTAGTATTTTAGAGCAGGCACCCTAGACTTCTCTAATATCCTCATTTTATAGATGAGGAAAGTGAGCTTCAGAGAGGTAAAGGACTTGTCCTAAGAACACAGGCTGCAAAGAAGGCAGAGGCCTTTGACACTGAAGTATACATTCTCTTACTATGCTGGGTATTTTCAGTAAAATCTGACTATTATTCAATTAGATCATATCTCACAATAACAAGTTCTAGCGGGACCACTAGTTGGCCAGAGCACAATCAGTATAATAAATATTTATTTAGGTAGCTGGGAAATGACTTTCTTTTTTTTTTTAAAGATTTTATTTATTTATTTGAGAGAGAGAGAGAGAGAGAGAGAGAGAGAGAGAGAGCACATGAGGGGGGAGGGTCAGAGGGAGAAGCAGACTTCCTGCTGAGCAAGAAGCCCGATATGGGACTCGATCCTGGGACTCCAGGATCATGACCTGAGCCGAAGGCAGTTGCTTAAACAACTGAGCCACCCAGGCGCCCGTGGAAATGACTTTCTTAATGAAACAATGTTCTTATAATGGTTTATGTCATATTTCATTATAATTCTGATACTGTAATATGCTAGGTTTTTCTTTCTGACTTTTGCTTCCATCTACACAAATACACTCGCAAATTTCACTAACATACAACATAAACACACCCCCACATCTGAATACGCACTCTCCTTTTCCCCTTTTAAAAAAGATTCCTTAACTCAAATTAACCTATCTTGACTGATGGGGCAATAAACTAATAGGCTATGTGTTAAAATACTTCACAATAACTCATTAATTTTCATACGAATTGATCTTGAAATAATGTCCTAAACGCATGCTATCATTTGAGGTAGTTTATTATTTTGTTCTGGTTCTGGGAAATAGATAATTAAAGCTTCATTATTTACTCATGAACTCACTTATCTGAGATGTAACCATGGATCCAGGACCTGTGCTAAGTACTCAAGTGACCTGGACATGATGAGGAAAATTCCTGAGGCCAGTGATTCTCAAACTAGAGGGGCTGGCTCAACCACCGAATGCTGGGCTCCACCCTCAGAGTTTCTAGGACAATAGGTCTGGGGAGGTCCCAGCCTTCTGCATTTCTAACAAGGTCCTTCTGGTTCAAGAACCACATTTGGAGAGCTGTTGCCAACAGGAGCTGGTGGAAAGTTCCTGATTCCTTCAGAGCCAACTCTTGAGCTTGGAGTCTTATACCAAGTAGACAGGTTTTACTATCTTTTCCTGCTTCTGCCCTGAACTGAAATTCTCTAAGAGGAGGCTCCTAAAACACGGCAGATAGTAACCGCGGGCAGACAAATATGTGTGAAAAATAGACCAAAGCACCAGCTACTAGAATAGATACTTCATACTTGCAAGCCTTAGTGCTTTAAAGCAATCAGACAGGCTTTATATGTCCTGTAAGTAATTTAAGCATGAGGGATGGATCCATATTCCTGTGTAGCATCAATTTGTTAGAAATGTGACGATATTTTTGATAAACCTGCACTGCCCTTGAGCATGGCTACCCTGTAATTCAGGTGTCCTTAGCACAAGCTAAGGTCATGCTACTTCTCCCGGAAACTGCCTTTAACCATATCTACTATTGCTGATTTTAGTGTATTGATATTGTCGATCCTCATTATTTGTGGATTCCATATTTGTGAATTTGCCTATTTGCTAAAATTTATCTGTAACTCCCAAATCAATAATCAAGGTGCTTCCCTGGTCATGTGTGGACATGCGTGGAGCGGTAATAAATTTGAGCTGCCCACAGTGCGTGTTCTCAGCTGACATCCAACAGGGCGAGGCTCTGCCTTCTTGTTTCAGTTCTCATAATATAAAAGTGTCCTTGAGGCAGTCTAATTAATGCCATGTTTTTCACATTTTTGTGTTTTTTTTTGTTGTTGGTGATTTCATTGCTTAAGATGGCCCCCAAGCATATTACTGAGGTGCTATGTAGTATTCCTAAGGGCAAGAGGCTGAGGAGTGTCTTATGGAGAAGATATATGTGTCAGCTTAATTTATTTTGGCAGGAGTTCTAGCGTTGGCCGAGTCCAGTGTTGATTAATCAATAATATATATTAAAATAGGTGTCTTTAGGGGTCCCTGGGTGGCTCAGTCAGTTGAACGTCTGCGTTCGGCTCAGGTCATGGTCTCAGGGTCCTGGGATCGAGCCCCATGTTGGGATCCCAGCTCAGTGGGGAGTCTGCTTCTCCCTCACTCTCTGCCCCTCCCCCACTCATGCTCTTGTGTGCTCTCTCTCTCAAATAAATAAAATCTTTAATAAAAAAATAAAATAGGTGTCTTTAAACCAAAACACACATATTTACCAACTCATTTCATGTTAGCATTATATAACCACCTCTCAATATGCAGGCTTTCCACCCTGAAAAAGTAAAAACATCACTTACGTGACTTTAAGGATCTTCTCATGTGCAGTGGATAAGGGAGCATGGTATATTTTGCTGATTTTTTTTCTTCCTTCCTTAGTCTCCACAAAATAGAAGTATTTGGCTGCCTTGCTCTTACTGCCAAGAGTGTGGGTCCCCTGGCCTTGCAATGTCCACATCTGAGGACCCTGAACATCGGGAGAATCCACAAGGTTTCTGAGGCCTGCCTGGTCAGGAGCCTGGAGAACTTAATGAGAAATAACCACACTTAATGTTGCTGGCCTCAACAGGACCCAGACTTTTAATGAAGTCTCCATGTTCCTGTTTCCAGAACATAAAACTCATAATGCTTCTGTGGCTTTCCAGCCTCATCATGAAGTAATGCGGCAAAATGTGCATTTAAGGAGGGGGGGAAGGAATCCCATAGTACCGGGATAGAAGGGGTTTGGACACTGGATTATTTTTTCTACTCAAAAGAAAATGCTTTAAACTGGAGAAGCGAATATCTCCTTCAGGAAACAGTGCCATGTAGTTATGGGGCAGGTGACAGACTTAAAATTTGTCGACCCATTAACTGGATCTTCTACCATTTTTGTAACTGAACTAATATTTACAGTAATTCAATAAAACTCTTGAATAAACAAGAGATAGTGATAATAGTTATCATTTATTGAGCCCTTCCCATATTCCAGGAACTATACAAGGCACTTGTTACACACATTATTCCATTAGCTTCCCATTTATCTTCCCTGTGGGAGAAGAACCATTATCCCCAATTATCAAGTGGAGTCATTGAAGTTCTGGGTGTTGAACAAGAGATATGGTACAGGTCATAAAGCTGGTATGCCTGGACCCAGGTGTGTGGATTCCCTACCTCTCTCCAGCCCTCTCCACCTCCCATATCCTCTGGTTTCTGTCTATGAGGAAGGACAAGTAAGGCTGACTTCTCCCTCCAGGTATGAAGAGCTAAAAGGTGACATGACTTTGGGACAGGCTGATTTTCATAAACTGAATGTGGACTGCAATTCCGTGAACTTGGAGTGGACAGTACTTCTGGCTGAGAACATACTGTCATGCTTTTTGATACTGGTTGATTGGAAGCCAGTGAAAAGGTGATCTGTTGTAAGCAGTTGAATTAAGACTTTTTTGTGCTCAGTTTTCTCTTTTAAGCTGTAAAGCTTCATCTTGAGCACTGAAGTGTTCTTGCCTTGAACACTGCTCTGAATGAAGTAATGATAGAAGGACAATACTGCATTTCTTTTTCTTTTAATCAAAACATCATGGCTTGAAGAATATTCTCCATTGAAAGTTGATAGTCTGCTCTTGGCTTGCTTGATGATGTATTTAGATATGTTTGGGGAAGTCTTTCCCAAACTCAAAATTCTTAGTCTCTTTTTACTCAAAATAGCAAACTCACATAGTAACAATAGCTTAATCTTACTTAATTTCTAGACTTTTACTTCTGATCCATGAAGAGCTCCCAAATTAGCATTCCATGTGCCATGTTGGATTACTTGATATTCTGAATGAGATGATGGATGTTGTACAAAGGCAGAGCCTATTACTTAAATTATATGAGTCTAGTTGAAGAAATGCTGTATCACTATCAATTTTGAGGTTACTTAGTTAATCTAAGTACAATGTCGGATAAGTACTACCATTACTCTCTGATTTATATATTTTAGTGTACTGGGGATTCTATAGATTCTGGCACTAAAATAAACATACGAGATAAAAGATTTGGAGCCCAGTCCCAAAAGGTCTTGGGGCTCTGGGTGTTGATCATGAAGCCAGGCACAGTTGCTGAAATCTGCTCAGTGCTCCGTAAATGTGTGATCACTTAATGACTTGGCTAAGACTAGGCTGTGAAGGCTATGTCACAATAAATCGTGTCAACTGAAATTTCGTGAGTCAAGTCTCATTTTGTGGGGGTTTCTTTTTTTTTAAAGATTTTATTTATTAAAGAGAGTGAGAGAGAGATAGAGATAGAGAGAGCACATGAGAGGGGGGAGGGCCAGAGGGAGAAGCAGACTCCCTGCTGAGCAGGGACCCTGATGCGGGACTCGATCCTGGGACTCCAGGATCATGACCTGAGCCGAAAGCAGTCACTTAACCAACTGAGCCACCCAGGCGCCCTTGTGGGGGCTTCTTATATTTAAGAACTTTGTCTAGAATTATTTTCAAATGAATAGCTACTTCCTAATGTTCCCTCTGTTTAAGTTTGACTTTCTCTTATATAAGGTTTCCTTAAAGTACAGGTCACCTAAGTATATGAGAAAATCACTTAGCCTAACATGATATCCTAGATAGGATCTCTCCTGTGATTTTCCATCTTCTTGTGTCCTGGAAAGTTGAAGGCCCTTTATGATATTCTCTAAATATCAAGACTTTCAGTAAATTCTTAAGAGAGTTGCCATGGAAGTAGGGCAGCTCTCTTTGTTCTTAAAACATAGGCTTTGTAGTCCAGATAGAGCTCAAGGTTTGAAAAGGGGGGTTTGGACTCACTCACATAAAGAGCATAAATGTGTATATGCACTTAAACCAGGCTATAAGGGGTAAAGGCAATAAATATTACAGCTCAAATATGATAAATAAATAATAAATGCATGGATGATAGGACGTGAATAGATGCGGATCTAGGTAAAGACCACAGAGATGGATAGATATAAGGGTGGGAGAGGATTGTAGGACTTGATTTTCCCTTCTCTGTGGGTGCGTACATTCATTTGTATATAAAGGGAAAGGACTTCCAAGATCCTGTCTATTATAAATTATGAGAGGGAGAAGCCGAGTCTGTGTTCATTCAGTGCCTAGGACCACCCTCGTTGCAATTAGGTGATTATTAGTGATTTTTCCTGATAATGATAATGTCAGGGAGATGAATAAAATCTTCCTAGTGAGACAGTACTCAGTAGTCATTAATGTTATGGTGACAAAACCATAATGAGTGTGGTTAAAATAAGTAGAAAAATCACACAAATACATGGCGTTAATCACAAGTTAGGTCTGATTTTCCTGTCTAGTTCCAGTTTGATGCATTTAGATCCTTCATAACACCTCAATTTCTTAACGTTTCACAACTGATTTTATTCTAATAATAACCTCAAACTGAACCTACTAGGCCTAAACCTGACATTCATTTTAGAATCCTACAACTAAGTCCACTTTCTATCATTGGTTTATCGAGGTCTCTCTTAGTGCCTGATTTTATTAACAGGGAACCTCGGTGCTTGCATCAGATAGATGACTGACTCTTACCGGTTTAGTTCTTAACCAAAAGTGCTTTGGAAAAAATACGGGCTTCGGAACCATCAGCTCTAGACTTGACCGTTTGCTCTGCTACTTCTTTAGGGGCAGGCTCAGCAAGACGTTTAACTCCCGTGTGCACTTTCCTTATTGTAAAGTGGTGATAGTGATGTTTATTTTGTAGGACCACTGCAAGGAGTATAGTGAGTGCACACGAAGTGACTAGCTCATAATCTGATACACCTCAGGCACTCCTCAAATGAACGACTAATATGAGGATGATAATGATAATGCATTTGAAAAAAATGCACATTTTAATCACGAACACTCTTGATTCATTGCCCTGTCTTTGCTGGGCAGAGAGCCTTGTGCTTGAAAATAAATTCTTGCTTGTTTCCTCCCGTAGGTGAGAGATTGGATTGTCCATCTCATTGTGGCACAGTGTCCTAAGCTGGACAGTCTGGTCCTCAGCTCTTGCTCTCAGGTAACAGACAGGAGCTTGGTGGAAATCAGCGCCCATCTGAGAACGCTCAGGTAATCTCTCTTCTGTGAGCATCGTAACCAGACCCCAGTGCAGCAGTCACATTGTTCTTTAGGACTGTGGCTTTGGTCTGTGGGTTTTTCTTTATTTAAATTACTGATGGAACCAATACATGCTTGTGGATGGAAGAATTAGAAGCCAGGGTTCTGCCTGATACATTTTGTAGTGCAGCCAGCATTATTCTGTGAAGTGACCTGACCCATCAGCACTGACTGGAATAGAACAAAACAGAAAGGAATGGATGCATGGTTTGGGGATGTGTGAGATTTTGTCTGACCAAAGATTTCTTGAAGAGCAAATTTAGGATATGATTCCAACAACAATACAGTGACCATTCTACATTCCTAGTGGGCCTGTCTTACAACAGCAGTAAATAGTTCTAACCTCTTCTTCCTTTCACCCTCAAATGTAAGCAAGAAAGTGGAGGGTGAGAAGAGGTAAGGGGAAGGCAGAGCAGTCAGAGAGAAAATGGCCTCCCTAACAGAAGCCCACTTAGCCACACCTGTTCACCGGAGAAAGGCATGGCCTTAAAGCTGATGCTCTGAAGGGTTTGAGCCACAACACTGTTTACTTAATTTATTCCCATCTCATGACCAGTTTCTCCACTTTCTTTGAACTCAAAATTACACAGCTGCACAGGACATGGAGGACAACCTCCTATCTTTATATAATATAGTGTTATTAGCCTTTCTTCCAGTTATCATTTCTGTATAACAACCCCTCCCCGGAATCAAGTGGTATAAAATAACCATTTTATTAGATTCCCAGAATCTATGGTTTGTGAATTTGGACCGTGCATGGAAATGATTGCTCGTCTCTGTTCTACAATGTCTGGGGCCTCAGCTGGGAAGACTGGAAGGGTCTAGAATAATCTCTTACTCACATGTTTGGCATCTGGATAGGGATGACTTGAACTCTGGACTGAGCTAATACTGTCCACTGAAGAGTTTACATATGGCCTCTCCATATGGTTTGGTCTTCCTCATGGCCCGGCAGCCCCAGGACAGTGGAACTTCCTCCATGACAGCTCAGGGCTCTAGCATGAGTACCCCAGGAAGCAAGGAGAAAGCTGCATCACTCTGTATGAGCTAGCCTTGGAATTCACGCAGTATCATTTCCCTTGTACTCTAGTGATGGAAGTAGTTAATAAGTGTGCCCACTTTCATAGGGGGGAGGGCACACAGATCTCACCTCTCAACTGGAGGAATGTCAAAAAGTTTTATGGCCATTAAAAAAAAAATGGTCACTGCCCATTCTATAGTTAAGGCACCTAAGGAAATATTAATAACTTATCATATAACTTCTAAAATAATTATAGATTTAGAATTTTTGAGCTGAAGAAAACCTTGAAGATCCCCCTCATCCAAACACTTGTTTAAATAATGAGGATATTGTCAAGACCCAGAGAGGGTGCGGTGACTTGCCCAAGCTCACACAGCTGGGCAACTGCAGGGCTGGGATCAGATCCCAGGTCATCTGACCACCAAGCGCTCTCTCCATCAGACTGAATGAGTATTAGCAACTGAGCAGCGCTCACTACAAACAACTCTCTCTGACAGAAGAGAGTTTTGGAATGGCAAATGACACCAGCAGCATCAATAATTGCACAAAATAGTGACTGCCACCACTACTAAAAACATGGGGGACAGAGTAACAGCTGGGAAATCCAGCAGTATGTCACCTCTTTAATAATACTGCCTCTTATTGGTTAGCACTTTCACAGACACTTATATTGAATCACCATAATAACTCTAAATGATAAACAGTTATTCCCATTTTTTCCCCCAAGGGAAATGAGCTCAAAAGAATTAAGTAACTTGTCTAAATTTGCTTAATTAGTAAATGGCATTGTAGGCCTCCACACCAAGTCATCTGGCTGAACATCCTATGCTGCATTTTCCCCAACAGAAAATCTGTTTTAATCTTTAATATGCATAGGATTCCAATTCTATGGAAGCTTGCCTTCTCCGAGGGGAGGGGGTGGGTGTCATGGAATGCATCAGAGGACAAGGACACAAAACCAGCACTTTTGACTCCAGCACCTGCACCTGTCTAGTGAGACTTCCATTTCTTAAGAATGTCCTGTTTCCTTTAGAAGAGGGAAAAGGGAGTAAAAGGCAAGTAGTGCCATTCCTGCTGCTAGAAATGCACCCCTTCTCATGGGCTCCTACTGTTGGCTTTCACGCAAACCAAGCAGAGGCATTCAGAAATGTTTATTTGCTTCCTTGGAGAAGTGAGGCAGGTAAGGTATGGTGCTTTCTGGAAATAAGACTCTAGAAGAGAAGACCCTGGAGGTGATTTTTGTCTCATGAGCTTGAAGGGTTATAAACTGACTCTCCAAGGTGACTCTTGAGATTAAATGACAAAAAAAGAGATTAATAACATAGAATATAAATAATACAAATGACAAAAAGTTAAAATATAGTTACTGTTATATCTGTGTAGATGTTTATATTACAAGCCCTTCCTTTATTATGAAAGCTGAAGCTGTTTTTGCTCTTGCAAATGTTTAACAATGATTTGTCATAGTTTTTCATTTAGAAAACTCTTTGTTCTATGTCTTGATTTTGATAGTTAAAAATACTTAAAAGAAAGCAGCAAAAACATTTGAGTTTTATTTGAACTCTGGTTATGGAAATCTTGTTTATATTATCTTTAATACCTTTTAAAATAACTCTCATGATCAGAATAGTCAATGAAATTCTAGGTAAGACTAAACTTGTTTAAATACTTAGAGCTCATGGTACTTAACTAAGTAGATGTGGGGGGCAGTGGAGACCGAGCTCTTTCTCTAGGAAAGTCAGACTTGGGCAAAGCACAATGTGATTTGAGTTGTGTTGGTGTGTGCCTTCTTTGTAAAAGCAAATTCCCCTGAAATGTCTTCTCTTCTCAGCTACACAGTTAAATATGAAGCTAATGTTTCTCCATATAGAAACACCAACTCTTGATCTGCTAGCTAGGAAAGGGGAAACTGAGTGTGCCAATTTATGAAAAGCCCCTACTAAATCCTTTTTACTTAAACTCTACAGGTATCTCGATGTGAGTGGATGCCGACAGGTTACCTATGCAGGAATCCGTGTTGGCAAGAAGCTGCCACAAGCTCAAATATCTAGACCTCAGCTCTACAGGAATAAGCAAAAGAGAGTAGGGAAATGAGATCATCCTTTTTTATCCAGTTGCTTTACAAACATGAATCATGAGTTAATTATCCACTTAAGTTCATCATTTTAAGGGCACCTTAAATGTAGTCTATAATGCAGACTATGATATGGTAGGCCAAAAGGAATCTGACTTTTGCTTACTGCATTCCTGGGCCCCAAGCAAGTCAAGGGATGTGACAAAATGCCTGTTTTAGTGACTCTTAATATTTGATCACAGTTAATACTAGATGGATAATATTCTATCATTATGGTAGCTAGCTCCCAAACTAGCCCCTGATGATTCCCAGCTCCTGGAACTCATGCTGTGTATAGTCCCTTCCAACATTGTATTAGCATTGGTCTGTGAGACCAAGAGAACACAGCAGACCACATCTGAGAGTAGGTGATAAAAGACTGAGCCTTCCATCTGGGGCAGCTTTCTCTCTTTCTGTCTCTCTCTCCCTCTCTCATTATTTCTTGTGGGAGAGCCAGCTGTTACATCATAAGGACACTCAGGCAATCTAGGAAGAGGTCCACATGGTGAGGAAGTAATTCTCTGGCCAGCAGCTGGGAAGGAACAATAGCAATGTGAGTGAGCTTGGAAGCAAATCTTCCCACAGCCAAGCCTGTAGATGAGACTCAGCCCTCCCAATAGTTTGACTACAATCTCATGAGGCACCTTGAGCCAGAACCACTCAACTAAGCTGTACTTGAATTCCTGACCCAGAGAAACAAAGATATTACATGATTATTATTTTAAGCTAAGTTTTGGGGTAATTTGGTATACAGCATGTGACTCACACACACGAAGAAGTGTTTAGAGCTGGTATTATTTCCACTTACTGAGTAAAAGACACTGATGACCTCTGGACAGTTGTTGCCTAAGCCCATATATCACATCTGGTCACATTTATGGCTATATATTTTAACAAATATGTTCTTGAGCTCTGAATGGGCCATCTTGTAAAAATATGATTTTAAGAGATTAATTCTACTTCTTCACATCTCTCATAACTCCTAGCACATTTAGTACACCACAGGGTCATTAGTGTGTAAGCTCTAAATCAGTCTTGGTTGCTTAAAGCATCTTCTTTGCCAAAGATACCTGAAAATATTTTAAAAAATAAAAATAATAAACCTAGAGAGGATATTGGTTTGGAATGTGTACAAATGTGAAAGGTCACATGCACATCAATAATCACTGAAGTTTTGCAACATCATAAAGGATGCTTAAATTATTTCATCTCATGAAAATTGAGATTTTATATCTACAAAATAATAATTAGAATAATCAAATTTATAGAGAATCAACTTTCTAATGATTATAATAAGCCAATGGATTCTCCAGCTTCTAGATATTATTACTATTATTATTTTTAGTTTGCAGTGAAGTCGGAGGGCAGGGTAATGGTTTACTGGAAGCATTTCCTGGAAACATCAAATAATGTTCTTGTACCTATTTGCTGTTGTTGGTACATATCTTTAAAATTTTGCAGATAAAAGATTGCTTTGTGGTTAAGTCTTTATCCTTAGAATCACAAAAGCTGAATATTCCGGGAATAGACGTGACAAAACAGTTCCTGTCATGGAGTTTAACTGGCGTACTTTAACTATATAATAAATTCAAAATAATTAGGTGAGCTGTTTGCGGTGAGGGATAGAAAACAATATCCCAGGGACGCCTGGGTGGCTCAGATGGTTAAGCATCTGCCTTCGGCTCAGGTCGAAGCCCCTATTGGGCTCCTGGCTCAGCGGGGAGTCTGCTTCTCCTCCCTCTGCCTCTCCCCCAGCTCATGCTTTCTCTCTGTGTATCTCTGTGTCTCAAATGAATAAATAAAATCTTAAAAACAAAACAAAACAATATCCCAGACAAGTACTTCTTTCAAGGTACTTATCACCTAATTTAAGATAAAGTATCACACACACACACACACACATCTAAATGGCATACACATCCTTTAAGAGGGGGGTTACTTTTGGAAAAGGGTTTAACCTCAGATAATCCTTGAAGGACGGGTAGGATTTAGGTGGGCAGAGGAGAGGAAAAGAAGTCTGGGCAAGAACAAATTCTTCCACATTGTGATTTTTTTTTAAAACAGGTTATATTTGCCAAAAGCTTCCCTACAAATCAGATCCTCACTGCAATCCTGTGAGGTGCTTAGGGCAGGTGTTAACGGTTCCACTTGGCTGAATAAGACATATTAAGCCAGAATGCTACTTAAGAACTTTCCAAGTTTGTGAATATAGGAGAGAGCTTGAAAAATTGTAGCCAGCTGCCTGTATTTTTAATGGCCTGCAACCTAAAAATGATTTTGCAACTTTAAATATGTAAGAACCTATATGATATCTTTGATTTTGCTCCTTAACCTGTGATTAAATGCAAATTAAATCCTGAAAAGCCTCAAATATTTGCTATGTGGCCCTTTAAGAAGAAGTGTTCCGACCACTGACTTAGGATCTTCAAAATAAAAGAAAACATTTTTAGTTTATTATAATAAAATCAAGATATGGCACTAGTACAATACACTTAAATATGAATCATCCCATAAATATAGTTTTGTGTTTGTCACTTTTCCATCTAAACTTATGCCATGTTCTCCTAATGAACCATCATCTTTCCAAAAACATTATTCTAATGTTTGCTTGATATCCCATTACATAAATGTGATATAATTAAATATTATCTTATTGTTGGGCATAGAGATTGCTTCTGATTTTCCTTATAAAAAAACACAGTAAAAATATCCTTATACACAAATATTTGTATCTTTGACTATTTCATTCATATAAAGCCTTAAAAATAGCATTAGTTCAAAAAATTAGGAAATTAACCTTTTTAAGGCTTTCAAATAAGTATTGCTAAACTGCCGTCTGAAAGGCTGTACAGTGCATTCTTCCTATAGCAGTGTACGGAAGTGTCTGTCTTGCCTCACCACTGGAAAACTCAGTGCTCTCGTACATATAGAGCCAACGTGATGGACGGAGTATCTTATTTTAATTTGCTTTGCTGATGCTTCTTGACATTAAATTTATTTAATATTCTTTTTTAAGATATCTATTCATTTATTTGAGAGAGAGAGAGAGAGCACAAGCAGGGGGAGCAGCAGAGGGGGAGGGAGAAGCAGGCTCCCCCTTTTTTAATATTCTTAATGGTATTTTGCATTTTTTGATTTATTTATTTATTTTTGTGTATGTGGGTTTTTGGTAGTCTGGAGGTTTTTTGCCCTTTTTACTACTGAAACATATATCTTGTGGGGCGCCTGGGTGGCTCAGTTGGTTAAGCATCTGCTTTCTGCTCAGGTCTGGGATGGAGCCCTGTGGCAGGCTCTCTGCTGGGGTGGGGAACCTGCTTCTCCCTCTTACTCTGTTCTCCCCCACTCCCCGCTTGTGCTCTTTCTCTGTCTCTCTCTCTCAAATATATAAAATCTTATAAAAAGAAACATATATCTAGCTTCATAGATTTGTAAATATTCTTTATAGATATTATGGTATTAATGCTCAGTTTTAAAAAAATTTTGTAAGTATTTGTCCAAGTATACCATTTCATGAAAAGTCTTTCAGGTGATGCTCTTAGGTTTTCTTGATACACTGAATACATTTTAAGGCAGAACACATGAATATGTAAAGAATATACATGCTTTACAATGTGTTACAATGATAAACACATACTGTTCTATTTTTCTAGAGCGAAGCTGCTTGATTTACTTATTATTAATTTTTTATTGGGGTATCACTGATAAATAACATTATATGAGTTTCAGGCATATAACATAAGGATTCAATATTTGTATATACTGCAAAATAATCACCACGATAAGTCTGGTTAATATCTGTTAAACTTAAAATCTCTGATTAAAGATAATATATGAGACAATCATTTATCAATTTGGGAGAGTCACACACAAAGCTGTTTTTATGGAACTCATTTGTTCTATGGTGGTGTTTTAAGATGTGACCCACTGATGTTCTAGAAAAAATATAAAGTTTATACTTGGTTTCCTCCTGTGGAACTGCATATATATATAGATACAGGGTCTGGAAATGGGTCCAAGTGGAAAAAAGAGGGGCATATAAAATAGACATGAACTTAAACTACCCAGATTTTTTCCATTCATTTACTACAGATGTATTTACCACAGATCTATGCCCTTGTACTAGCAGATCACTGGACCCACGTACTTCTCTTAGATTTACAGAACCGACATGCTTCCTCTCCTCTTTGCAACTTCACCAGTATCATCCCTCTTTCTAATTACACATCTATCCATGATCTTCATAATTGATGCAGCAGCTGGTAGACAGAGGACACCTGTCAGAGTCCTACAGATTTTTATATGAGAAAAATCAGTCAAAGCAAATAGAAAGGAAGACATCATAAATGTACTTCATTATAGCCTTGAAGCCTACTTTTCCTTCAGGCCCAATTTGTTATTTATGCTTATGTCGTGTTACAGATGGAAACTGCCACCCCACCCCACCCCCGCCTTTCTTTCATTTTGTCTTTCATCTATGAATATCTGGGTAAAGACTGTGCTTATCATCCCATTGATGAGCTTACTATGCGTGTTTGAATTTCACTTATAAATGTCTGACTGAAATATAACGAAGAAAAAAGTGAATATACAGTGTGCTGGCGCCAATGATAAGCCACTGTTAGACTATTACGGGTTTTGTCTCTGAGACAAAAGTCGCTCATCTGGGTGATGCAGAACTAACAAAAGTGCGATTCAACCAGAACCAGAGTCTTTCTTGTGTTACCATTGGTGGTGGGCCTCCATGGATGATAGTTCAGGTCAATTCCCTAATTAGGAGACTATCTTCATGTTAAAAGGATGCTGTGTCTCTAATTACACTGATATGTAACAGAGGCTTCACTTCAGAGAGAGTTTCATAAGGCTAGAACTTACTAACAGGCAGAATTGGAGACATTTTTTTTTTTCATTCTGGCTTGTCTCCAAAGACTGGATCATACTAATTAAAGTACAGAGGAGAGAACGACCCCAGACTTAAGAGCTTATTTTGCTGGTTTTCAGTATCTTACCGACATGGAGACTGTAGGCTGCGTGTGTGTGTGTGTATGTGTGTGTGTTTCTTGGTAACTATGGCAACATCCCCATTTTTGTTGGCTCTCCTGGCACTTTCTTATTGGATTATCTGCTTCATGCCTCCTCAGGATCTTTCTTTTGTATTTTACTTCCATGTCTTAAATAAAATGTTCAATTAATTCAAATGTGAATTCAAAACCAGTTATGTTGCTTTGTTTATTGCACCCAAGTCAGTAGTTCAGTAGTTTAACTTAGAGAGAGGTGATCAAGTAGGTAAATATACGACAGGACCTGGACACTCTGGTGTCTCATTGTTTTACTGCAACTCCCGGAGCACAGGTACCTCTACAGCAGAGCATATTTGAGCAGGATTTATTCAATTAGAAGAGAAAAGAAAGAGATGGGGACTTCCGGAAGCAGTTGAATAACCTGAGAGAAACATTTACAGCAATATAAAATCTATCCTTCCGTTGTGAATTTGGTTTCTTAGAAGAAAACATGAAACGCTGTTCTTGTGCTCATGAAAACACGCACAGGGTCTGTATCCTGTGGTGCAGTCATGTGGCTTTTATATTATCATTGAGGTTTGGGCCAGAAATGAACAGGAACGATTATCAGAGTCTTGCCCACTCATTTACTAATAGACTCTCAGGAATAAGAAACAGATTACTTTTTTTTTTTCTGTGAAGCGATAAGATCTCTGAAATGTTCAGGAAAACACTCATTTAATTCTTCTTGTGCAAGTAGTCTAAATCATTTGTTTCATTTGAGAGGCAGGACTGATTTAGCATGGACTTTGGAGCCCAATTCCCTGGCCTAAACCCCAGCTCTTTTATTACCTGGGTGACCTTGGGTAAGACACTGAACCTCTCTGTGCCTCACTTTCCTCATCAATAACATGAAGATTAAAATGATAGTTTCTGCCTCAGGATCTTTGTGGGGATTAACTGAGTTAACTCAGGAAAAGATTTAGGGGCCCAGCATATGAAAAGCACTCTGTGTTAGGCATTAATATTTGTTTATAAATAGCATTACCATTAAAATTGTCTTTATTCAAATAATAAGTATTAATCACTATACATACATTCATGCTTCTTATTTATGGTGGTTATTTCTTCTTTCAATAGTATTTTATTAAAAAGAAAGCAAAAATTATCATTACTCAATTTTAATAAACCCATTATAAAGAACTTTGAATTTTCATAATTATTATAGGGAAGACTTATTCCTTAGATAGCACTGGCCTAATCACTCTGGAATCCAAAGAGATACCAGAATTTCAGTATTTATGGATATTATCATGACATTTAAAGTCTTCCAATTTTTCTGTAATTAATTAATTAATTATTAATTTCTCTAGTTAGAGAAAATGTCTATTTTATTTTTTAAAAACTATTTTATTTATTTATTTGAGAGAGAGAGAGCATGCACATGAGTGGGGGGAGGGGCAGAGGGAGAGGGAGAAGGAGACTCCTAGCCGAGCAGGGAAGTCTGATGCAGGGCTCAATCCCAGGACCATGGGATTATGACCTGAGCCGAAGGCAGATGCTTAATTGAGCCACCCAGGCACCCCCGAGAAAACATCCATTTTAAAGATGGGGACAGAAATTGTAGTTTTTTGTATGTATAATGTTCTTTAACACTGAAAGGCGTATTTTTCTTATTAGAGACATGCACTCTCACCAGTATGAAACCTGGGGAATTATTTCAGGTACAGTCTAAGGAAGCTTTTCCCCTTGCCCTTGTTAACATTAGGAGCACTCTCCATGGTATGTTATGTGAAACACTCAAAATCGCCAACCCAGATCATCTTTGATAGTGAGTACAGGCCATACATACTATCTGGGTCTATATCTGGAGAGCAAAGATTATAATACTTAGGATGTAAGTTTGAAAGTTACTTTGCCTTTAACGTTGGCATGACTCTATCTCTATGGGACCATCTCATGTTTCTGACATTGATGACTGTATATTTCTCCGTTATTTTGGATGAATATAAATGTGTCTCTGATCTAACAGTGTACACATTGCATTCCCTGGAGCTAAAAGTAATTTTTGAGCACTTGAGATCAAATTCATAGGCTTTCCTAAGAAGAAATCCAATGTGATCTTAGAACATGATCTGTCTTTTGTTAGAATATAAGTTTGGGAAAAAGTTGAGTGTGTCTTAGACAGCTCTAAAACAAGGCCTGGCCATTCTTCATCAAAGGCAAAATTAATACATTCTAAGAAGAATTTATCATTGATTCTTCTAAAATACTGAGAAACTGAAAACCTTAACTGTCACACACATCAGACAAATTGTACAAGATTCTGGTTGGTCAATATTTCCTTATTTTAAGAAATGTTTACTAAGTCACCATTGATAGAGCTTTCCACATTCTTCCTTCATGCTACCACCATTGCTGTGGGATGATTGCACTTCGTTCCCTGTAATTTGAAATGTTATGTTTTTATTGGATTTGAGGAATATTTAGAGACATGAAGGTAGAGGACTGGTGTGAAAATAAGGAGATTCTTTGCCAGTGTATTAACTTGTGCTATGAGAATAAGTGAAACGTGTCCTTCCCTCACTGTTTCATGTAGAGCAGTGTTGGAAAAAATCTTTCTGTAAAGGGCCAGAGAATAAATATTTTAGGTTTTGCAGGTTAGATGAGTCTATTGCAACTACTCAGCTGTGCCCTTCTAGCGTGAAAGTGAATGGGCAGGACTGTGTTCCAATAAAACTTTATTTATGGACAGTGAGTGTCACAGTAGTGTCAAACATACCCTTTCCTTCAGAATACAGCTGGTCTTCAAATTCAGATATTCTTGCCATTCCTCACTGATGTGACAAAATTTAAAAATGTACTTGATATTCTCAGGTTTGATGCTATCCTTCTCCTTGAGAAACATAAAGTACTTAACATAAAGACTTTTCATACACTTACCATGCTTACTTAGAATCTAGGCTCCACTGTCTCCGCTCCACATAATCGGGGGTCTTGTCTTCACTTTTTTTAGGTTGAAGATTCTGCATCTTTATGGCTGCACCATCACTCTGACCTGTGCAAAATAAAAGAGACTTACAAAAGAGTCAAAGTATTTTATGACACTTCTGCCTTTACCCGCTAATGTTTTCAGGGAAATAGAATTTCTAGTAATAAAGACATTGAAAAAACACTAGGTTAAATGTGCCCAGAAATTTTCCCATTTAAAGTGAGATATAAATTATTTTTGAGTTAAGAGGCAGATAAGCAAGGAATAATTACATGTGAAGTGTTGGCATCTCATACAAAAATAATACACTTTTGTATGCCAAACACCTCTAACCCCCCTCATAATGATAAAATAAAAAAGGACAAAATTTTAAATATTGGTATTTTCTTGCCAGTTTGTATTATTTGTTTATAAGGTATTTAAACTTTTACCTGAGATTCCTAATTGGTAAATTGCAATCTACTTTACTTGAGTCACTCAATGTTTTATGAGAGAAGAATATGTCAGTTAACTCTGGAAGCAATATTTTCTCTTATACGCCATACATTTTCATTGTATGCACCATGGTTTTATATGTAATACAGCAATGTCAAATGTGTTGATTTCTTCAGGACTTGTGTCAAGGCATTGTGGTGGCTTCTGGGGAGCCCATATATCCCACAGGGTCCTTTCACAAACTGCTGACAAGCCCACGCCCTTTGACTTGAGTCTCTGTAGTGACTATTTCATGCCAAGGAAGTAGCTGTGCACTGTCTTTGCCAGAGTTACCCAGAGGCTGGCATGAGGATTCATGTGGATGTGGAAGGTTAGGGAAGTGGGGCAGGTAGAACAGTCAAGGGAAGAATGATAAGCAACAGTGCAACACTGACATCAAGCAACGTCACCCAGTGGGTGACTCTCAGTCCCAATGTTCCAGCAGGTCAACTGTGCAGGTCAACTCAGAGTTGTTCTACATCGAGGGCAAGGGGGCTTGAACACCACTACTTTCAGAGGAGATACAAATTGCTCAGCTAACTAGACACACAGGCAAGGCAAAATGAAACAGCCTAAGGGCTGACTGTTGGGTGGAATGCATAGGGGATGGGGCAAAGCAAGAGAACATTTGCTACTTGCACCATGGAGGGAAACATGGAGCACTTGAATCCGGTGATCTGGCTTTGAATCCTAGGTCTAGTAGCTGTGTGATTTTAGTCATATCATTCAACCTCAGATTTAGTTTTCTTGTCTCTAAAATTGGGAAACCTAACCTTGTGAAAGGATATTTAAAGGACGAAATTTGTTTGCATGGTGGCAAAATAGGGAAAGGATCCTGGGCAAAGGGAATATTGTGGAGGAAGTAGAGAGTCTTAAAAAGAATGCTTAATGTTTGGGAAACAGTATGGCTGGGGGACAGATCCACACATGCAGTAGGTATGGGGTAGAAATGGGGTCCTATGGGGACACTTAAGAGGGAAGCATAATTTCTTTTTGGAAGGTCAGGGAAATGATACCTAAGTTGAGGTCTAAAGCAGGGGAGGAGGATATCAGGTGAATATGGTAGACTGAGCTGAAGTGAGAAATAGCCCATCTCACTTCAAACAGAGATGTAGAAAAACAGAAAACAAAAAGGGTGTAATATAAAGCCAAACTCAAAGCAAAAAAGGTGTAGTAGATTAAAGATGGCCAAAAATTCTTTACTATTCCTCTCATTGAGAGATGGTGATGATTTACCCTCCTTTTGAGTCTGGGTTGGCCTTAGTGATTAGTTTGATCAATAGAAGGTGGCTGAACTAACATTTAAAGTTTCTGAGGCTAGGCTGTAAGAAGCCTTGCAGCCCTGGCCCAAGACTCTTTGAACACTCATTGTTGGAGCCCTGAGGCACTGTGTAAGAAGTCCAACTATCTTGAGGGAGGGACCATGTGAAGAAGCCCTGAGACCCTCCCTATGAAAGTAAGAGCTGGGCTAAAATTTGAAAATTCATCAATATAATTCACCACATTAACAGGATAATGAAGGAAAAAAAACACGATCATCTACATAGATGCTGGAAGCATCTAGAAAATCCAAAATCCACCCATGATAAATAGTCTCAGCAATGTAGGAATAGAGGAGAAGTTCCTAAACCCTATGAAGAGTATCGATAAAAACCCCTACTGTTAACATTACAATTAACAGTGGAAGAGTGAATGATTCCCCCTGTGATTAGGAACAAAGCAAGGAGATCTGTTCTTACTACTGTAATTCTACATTGTACTAGAAGTCTCAACCAGTGCAATAAAGCAAGAAAAAGAAAACAAGTACAGATGGGAAATGAAGAAGTAAAATTATCCTTTTTCTCCCACAGATGACATGACTGTGTAAGGAGAAAATTCTAAGAATTCTACCAAATCACTACTAGAACTAATAAGTGAGTTGAGCAAGGTCTCAGAATACAAGTTTGTCATAATTCCAAAATCAATTGAATTTTATATGCTGGCAACAAATAAATGAGGGATATAACATGTTCATTGATAGGCAGACTTAATATTAAGATATCAATTCTCTTAAAATTGATCTATAAGATTCAACACAATCACAATGCCAGATATATATATATATATATATTGAAAAACCAATCTTAAAATTTATATGGAAATACCGAAGACCAAGGAATATCCAAAACAATTTGGAAAAAGAATAACGAAGCTGTAGGACTTATCCTACATGATTTTGAGACTTACTATCAAGCAATGTGATCAAGACCATATGGTGTTGGTGAAAGGATAAATGTACAAGTCAATAGGGCAGAATAAAAAGTCCAGAAATAGACCCACACATGAATGATCATTTGATTTCTGACAAAGGTGATTCAATGGGGAGAGGATCATTTTTTCAAAAAGTAGTGCTGGAAGACCTGGATATCCATATAGAAAAAAAATAAAATTCAACTTTAAACTCACTCAATACACAAATTAACTCAAAATGGATCACAGATGCAATACTAAATGAGAAATCTACATTTCTAGAAGAAAACATAAATATCTTTGCAACTCTAGGTAGACAGAGGTTTGCTGGATGGGTCACAAAAATATAAACTACAAAATAAAATATCGATAAATTGAATTTTATCAAAACTAAAACCATCTGCTCTTCAAAAGACACCATTAAGAAAATGAAAAGGCAAAGCACAGAATGGGAGAAGATTTTCAAAGTACATATAAATGACAGAAGACTTGTTTCCAGAATACAGAAAGAACACGTACAACTCAATAAGATGGCAACGTAGTAAAAAATGGCACATGATCTGAACAGACATTTCATTAAAGAAAATACAAGAATGGCCGATAAGCATATGAAAAGTTATACAACATCACAGTCATCAGGGAACTGCAAATTAAAAGCACAATGGGATACCGATACCCATCCATTAGAATTGCTTCAATTAAAAAGACTGATAGCACCAAGGGTTGACAAGAATGTGGAGCAACTAGAACTCTCTTATACTACTGTGGGAATGTAAAATTTTAGTCACTTTGGAAAACACTTATTCATTTGCTTATAAAGCTAAACATATACCTACCATGTGATCCAGAAATCTCACTCCTAGGAATTTACCCAAGAGAAATGGACACATGTTCCTTCATACAAAAATTTGGACGTAATTGTTATAGTAGCTTTATTAATAATAGTCAAAACCTGGAAATATCCCAAATGTCAATAAAAAAATAATGAATAAACACACTGTGGTGTATATGTATGACATAATCCTACTCATTACCAGAGAGGAATGAATTACTAAAATCTGAAACAACATGAATCAATCTAAAATCATTATGCTGAGCAAAAGGAGCTAGGCATGTTAGATACAGGCTGAATGATTTACAGGAAACTCAAGAAAAGACAAATTAATCACATTAAATCTAACCCCTGAGGTCCTAGCCACGGAGCTCTCTCACAGCATGGCAGCTACTTCTTCAAGACCAGCAGGAGAATCTCACTCCAGGCTGCATAGATAGTCTTCTTAACATAATGTAATCACAAGACTGACTATCCCATTGCATTCGTAAGATCTGCTCACTTTGAAAAGGAAGGGATTATACAGAACATGTACACCAAGGAGTGGGAATTTGGGGCCACTGGAGAGTTCTGCTTACCACGGTTGCTTTTTGTTTTACTATCCAAAAGCTGAACTGAGATGGATGTGTTTTCACTGCACTGAATTTCTCTCTCTCTATTACCTGCATATATAATATGAAATGCAAACTTTTGTTCTGAATGAAGCAAGATGTATGCATGAGACACAGTTTTCTAATGTGGGAAAATGACATAGGAGCTTTGCTTGGTCATCAAAAAAGGGGATCAGAAGTCTGAAGCTCAACACTTCTCAGTTCTAGCACTGAATGTCTACCCTGCTCTGGTTTGTGACATGATGTTTATACTGTTTAGAGTATTATAGAGTTATTTAATTGTTTATAATTCAAGATTTCCCAAAGTCTGATAACTGCCAACACGTACACATACACGCAACAATGCTATATACTGATTACAGAAACAATATGCAATCAAAGAGGAAGTTCATCTGGATTGATCCATAATGCTGTATTTTCTAAAAAAACAGATCTGATAAAATGTTCATATTTGCAGTTTTGGGTATATGGGTGTTACATTATTCTTTTCTCCTTTTTCCAGATTTACATAAAGAGTAAGTGAATCACTATGATGTAAAGTTGCTGACACATTCTTTTTTTGTAAAATATTCAAAATTTTCTCGTAACTTCCTTAGGAACAGCAAGCCATGGCAGATATTCATGAGAGAACTAAGACTCAAGGTCTTGCAGGGCACCTATGTTTGAGAATTTCTGAATCTACTAATTGGTCCCTCAGTGGTATGCCATTACTTGGATATCTTGTTCCATCTTTACAGGCTTATTGGATCTTTCTAAGGCAGAGTAACTGGAGTGTTAAGCGACTTTGAGGAAGGCTCTTGTACCTGAAGGAAATCCTATAGTGTAGATTACAACAGGCTTCCATTAAAAGCCTCTCCCATTTTACTGGGTGAAGAGGTTAAAGGGTGGTGCTCGTTCCCCGTTATAGGAAATTGGGTCAATTTATGATATAGTGGCAAAGGGATAATTTCTCATGACTTGTTACTCTGGTCATTGGTTTCTCAAAGTATTTTCTCAAGATCACTAACTTGGTGGAAAGCCCTCAGAAATTGAAACAGAAACCAAACCAAACAAAAAACCCTACTTCCATAGTCAAATACATTTAGGAAATTTTAGCTTAAGCAAGTATAAACAGCTTTCTTTATCTCATCCAAGAAGAGATAGAGTAGGATTCTTTTCCAAATTTATTTGTGTTTTAGAAGTGTATTTGATCACCATAATATCTTTTCACAGTTTTGAGAAACACACTCTAACAAGATTATCTCTGATTTTTAAAATCCTTGGGTAGCCACAGAGCAAGCTGATCTTTCTCAAAGTCATGCTGATAAATACAGGCAAGCTCTCTTTACCTACCATTTCATTGGCTTTCAAAGGTTGCTCTGTTATCTCCAATTTCTCACTTGCTGTTTCTGGATGCTAGAACAGAAAAGAAATGCTTCCTATTTCTTTCTTTTCCCTCTTTCTTGAAAAAATTAGAGACAGATTATATAACCCTGGCCTTCCCCTGAGTATATTGCTGAGGATATTCAAAAGCATTCCTCAGTAACTTGTGAGTGGCTTTACAGAAGCATCTCACGTTTTACATAAACAGGAGGTTCCTTACTCTTTCTATAAATCAACTATTTTCTCGCTGATTTACATAACAATTTCAGACGGTTGTCAATTTGTACTTGTGCCTAACAAATTAGTCTTAAACTTCATTGCCTTCTCCTCACTTTTCCCTGATCTTCTCTGCCATATACTTAATGATGTATAAACAAACAAAATATGAAAGGCAACCCAATAGGAACTTTAGGAATCTTTTTATAAGCTCAAGAGTCCTTTCAAAATGTGATTCCTTAATAGAACTGACTAGAAAGTCCAGAAATAAACCCAAGTACAGAGAGGAATTAAGTATATGCCAAAAGTGACATTTAAATCCATGGGGAAGGGATAGTTGAATAAACAGTGTTAAGACAACTAGGTAGAAATCCAGAAAAATAGTAAAGTTAAATCTAGGGGTGCCTCGGTGGCTCAGTCGTTAAGACTTTGTCTTAACCCTACGTCTGCCTTTGGCTCAGGTCATGGTCCCAGGGTCCTGGGATCAAGCCCCACATCAGGCTCCCTGCTCGGCGGGAAGCCTGCTTCTCCCCCTTCCACTCCCCCTGCTTGTGTTCCCTCTCTCACTGGGTCTCTCTCTGTCAAATAAATAAATAAAATCTTTAAAAAAAAAAGTTAAATCTACAACTCACACCTAACCCAAACCAAATTCCAGATGGAAAAGAATTTTAACTTGAAAAATTAAACCATGAAAAAAAAAACATTCCTGTGGCCTGTTTATTTGAGCTGACATAAACCATACTAAGCAATGTCTTTGTAAGTGACAGGTCACAATGTAATTGTGGAAACTTTTGGTAGGAAGGATCCAACTCTTTAACTGAGGCTGGGAAATGGTTTGGTTAGACAGAGGAGGGGAAAACTGAAGTTTGATATTTACATTTTGTGACGACAATAAGGAGCTATTATGTTAATTATGTAATCGAGGGTGGCATATTTGGGGATACCAGGAGCGCTGATGGAAACTAAGGGAGAGATATTTGGGTCTATGAAGTGGGACAAGATCATAGAGGACTCTGAATGCCCAGATGAAGAGTTTACCCTTGGTTCTCTTTTAATTGGGGAACCTCTGGGAATTTATGAGCTAGTATGTAGGTTTTCTTAACCTTTATTGACATTTTTTGGCCAGATAATTTTTTGTCATGGGAAGCTAGCCTGTATATGACAGGATGCTTAGCAGCATCTCTGCCCTCTACCTACTAGATGTTAGTAGCATCTTGCCCTTTACAAATTGTGACAACCAAAAATGTCTCCAAACATTGCCAAATGTCTCCTGGTTAACAAAATTATCACAGACTGAGAACAACTGAGCTCTAAGAAGACAGAATAATTGGTGTTTGAGAAGGACTGTCCAGTTGTGGTTGTGTAGAATGAACAGAAGGTCGGCAGGACAGGAACCTGACAGAATGTCTTAGAGACTATCCCAGTACCCTAGGTATGGTATATTGTTACAGTAAGGGCCTCTAATAAAGTACATCTCCTTGTATCTGTGACCTTGTATAGTCCTCTCTCACACTGATGTAGGGCTTGGCCATGTTGACTTGCCATGATCAATGGAATATCAGTAACCGTGACATAAGCTGAGGCTTGAAGAGCATTTGTGCATTGGGACTTAGCCTCTTGGACACTGCCCCCATGTAACAAAGCCCATGCTAGCCTCCTGAAGACACACGGTCCAACTGACAGCCAACACCAACTTCCAGATTTGAGTGAGGCCCTCTAACGCCATGCAGCCACAGTGGAACCACCATGACTGCGTGATCTTAGGCAAGCCTGCAGAAAAACTACCTACCTGACCGCATGCAAGTTAATGACAATGAAATTATGAACAAATGAAGTGGTTGCTGTTTTAAATCACTAAGTGATTGTCGTATTGTCATGCAGTGATAGATAACTTATAGGTCTGGAGTAGATCATTATCACTGGAAATGAAAAGGTGTGTACACAAGACATTTGCAAGAATCCGTATTTCTTGATGACTTTTCAGTGAAGGGACTCAGTGAAAGGGCAAAGTGGGTCAAAAAAGATAAGAACTTAGAAACTGAGTGCAAAGGTCAGAGTGAATTCGGGAATGAAGTTGCATGAGCAGTCTTCAAGAAAGCACTTCTGTCTAAGCAGTTAAAAATAGTAACTCAGCTATTTTGAAAACTACACTTAGTAATTGCTAACAGTATAATGATAATAATACTTCAAAGGTTCAGTTTAACAAGTATTTAAAGGCATTACCAAGCTAGCCACCTCTTCCTTTATATGGAAAAATCAATCTTTAGAATAAACAGGAAAGCACATAAACTCAAAATCAATAACAATTTATATTGCACTAATGATGAAATTCATTTCAATGTAATAGCTATCCACTTGTATGGAACTATATTCACTTAGCAATTAGATTGCTACGACCAGGGCCTCGAATGGAATGTCTCTCATAATTTACCAGTTAAATTTACAGATGGTGATTATCAGTGGTATTTAGGGCTTGATAGATGCTGAGCGTTGACCCTGTTTATTGTACTATTAAAGAACTAACAGTTCCTCAGATGGTTAGCACTTAGCCTTGTGTTTAAGAACACCGACCGGTGGATAATGTAAATAAAGTAAAAACAACCCAAATGCATTTTCACAGGTTATTAGAATCACCTAAGAGAACATATGTATAAGTCATATGACAGAGTGAGGGTCTCTTGGAAACAGGGTAAGATAAAAAAGAAAAGATCAAAATGGTTGAATTTTTAAGATCTTGTACCCATTAAGCAGTCAGTATTAAAGAAACAATAGCCCTGATGAAATAAGTGTTTAAAATCAAAGGGTAACATGCACTTGGATATAGGATTTCTCTAAGATTTATCTGGAAAAAAAAAAAAAGCTACCCTAGTCTTTAACTGTCGTTGCCTGCCAAAGCATTTTGGTTATTAATTCTTTCTCAGGTTGTGGAGACAAGGACTGAGAAAAATTATTTGGATGCGGGGATCTGGAAGATCTATGTGATTTCTAATGTGTATTAACCAGTTGGAACTTAATGTTGGAAGGACATGGGTTAAGGAAAGCCAGTAAAATCAGAAAATGGGGTGTTCTGGTAGGTCTTGTAGTTTATTTTGTAAGAAAACTTGTATATGCGGACGTTTACTCATGTTCCGGAATTACAAGAGAATAAAATACACATAACGTTAACCAATTTGGAATCGTACCCCTATCTTCCTTTTCTCTTTTTGCCCAGTTAGCTTTGCACACTCCTGCTAGCTCTTGCCTTTACCCGAGCAAAGAGTGTTTACTCCGAAGCGCCTGGTAACACTACCGCTGCAGCCCCGGTTCTGGCCGGGTATCCCAAGTCCAAGAGGCCCCAACCCATGCTCCGCGGGCTTGGACCTGGCACAGGAAGGACAGCGGGCTTCGGAAGCGCGGGAAGCCGCGCCACGCGCTCCTCCTACCTGGCTGGGCGGAGCCGGGCCCGCCCGGAAAGTGTTTGGGCCGCCCCGCCGGTCCCTCAGTCTCGGGCAGGCGTTGCGGCGCTCCGACTCCCGGGCCGGGCGGGGGCTGCGTGCCGGCCCGGCGTCGGCGCGCCCCGCCCCCGGCCCGCCCGGGCGCCCCGCCCCGCCCGGACATTCCTGCAAGTGGCCGAACCAGCTGGACGAGGCCAACTTGCCGCGGCTCCCTGCGGCAGCAGGTGGCCCCGGACTTCACGCCGTCGCCGCTGCCCCCGCGGGCCGCGCGCCCCGTCGCGCCCCAGAGCCGTCTGGGCTACCCTCGCCGGACGGGATGGAGGCGGACGGGGACCGGGAGGAGCTGTCCCACCTGCGCTCGGTCTTCGCTGCCTGCGACGCGAACCACTCGGGGCGCCTGGAGCGCGAGGAGTTCGGCGCGCTGTGTGCGGAGCTGCGCGTGCGGCCGGCCGACGCCGAGGCCGTGTTCCAGCGGCTAGACGCTGACCGCGACGGCGCCATCACCTTCCAGGAGTTCGCGCGCGGCTTCCGTGGGTTCCACCGCGGGGGGCGGCGCCGAGGCTGGGCTCCCCGGGAGCCCGCGCCCGCCTCAGCCCAGGCGGGGCCCGACTCCGCGGACAGCGAAGAGGACGCGGGCGACGGGGACGCGCTGGCAGCCCCCTGGGGTCGGGCGAGCCCCGGCCAGGCTTGGCAGGACTTTCAGGCGCGACTTGGAGACGAGGCCAAATTCATCCCCAGGTGCGTGTGTGGGTTGGAGGGCGGGAGGTGAGGATGGGGTTATCTGTCCTCCCCCGTGCGCTGGCATCTCCCTCTTAACCCGCGGAGTGGGCAGACCCACTGGACCTTACGCTTTGTGAGTTGCTTTTCTCCGTCCACGGACTCTAACTATTCCAAGAGGAGATCCCCTAGAGTTGAAGAAAGGGAGTGCGTTCAGAGTCAGGGTTTGGGGAGAAAGTTTCACTTGCTCATTTCTGAGCCCTGCAAAGGTCACTTTGTTAATTACCTGGGCCACAGTGAAATCCGCAGCGTCCAGATTTGGTTCCCAGACAAAAGTTTAGGAGCGCTCCCCACCTCTCATCGCACCTTCTATCAAGGCCCCCTGGCTGCACCCCGGAGCTATGAGTGGCGGACTTCCAAACTGGCGTCCTTTACATGTAGTAGTTCTTGTATTTGTTGTTTTCCTACAACATAGAAGACGAAACATGTTGGGCATTTATATGCTGGACTTATATATTCATTGATGCCTACCTGCTAGCAGAGTTCGTTCATTTAATTTTTGCAACAGCCCTGGGAGGTGGATTTTCTTCTCTGATTGATGGAGAAACTTAGACCCAGAAATTTAGACCTTTAAGACATTAAGGAACTTGACTGGTTAATGAAAGAGCAGGGATTTGATCCCATATGTTGTTGAACTGAAAAGCTTGCTTTTTATACAATGGAAGAAAATGATAAAATTATACAATAAATTCTCTACTCTCTGGCTCGGACAGAAATGATATCAAGTTACTAACTTAATTCTCAGGGGGAGAGGGAATGCCCGCAGGGGCAGAGCATGGAGAGAAAGATGCTCAGGTTTTATTCAAGAGTAATCTGTATCTGTCCTCGCCTTCCTGTCATGGTATGTCTTGAACTGCTATTTTCACTTCTTCCTCAGGCACTCCAAAATGTAAATGCCATAAAATGTATTTCTGCTCTTGGTTTGGATTATGGTTGAAAGCCTATGGAACTGAAACGTATCATTTTGGCTGGCAGCTTGCATATCTTAGTCATAAGACTCAGAAAAGCAAATAGCCCTGCAGGGTGAGTGGTCTTGCTCACCCATTCACAGCTTGGACCTGCTGGCCTGGGAGTCCCACTTCCTCCTCTGCCCAGCTCCTCCCTCCAGTTTGGAGACTAAGGCATGGAGAGTGACTCACTGCAAGTATGAGACGGATGGTGTAGAGAAAGTGGGTGTGATACCCATCTTTTCTATTATTTACAAACGAGTTAAAATACAACGTCTCTACCAGGGAAGTAGAAAAATGTAGCATCGCCATAAACTATACTCTTGGAATTATCTTTTATCTTTAACTTGGTTTGGGTCCAGCTAATTATAAAAGGTAACAGTTTTAAGAACCAGGAAAGGTGAACCCATGCCATGGTTTACACGCACACCCACACACAGATCTACTTTTCACAGTTATCAAGTGTCAGCAACAAATATTTGACACTTAACCTTGAAATGATTAGGATGGTCTTCTTAGTATCAGTTTGGAAACCAGGATTTAATGTAACTGGTGATTTTGTTATTATCATGATGTCTTTCCAAACTCTTCAAAGATTATTAAGTTTAATGGGCACCAGTGTTACCTGGTAGACTTGTGTTTTAAGCCACACCCCCTTGTGATTGGAGATTAACAAGTACAATATTTGCCTTCCTGTGCTTGTTCAAGTGGAAAAGAACTAAACTGAGTTGCTTCATCTGATTGTTACCATGGCAGCCAGTAACTGTTTTTGGTAAATTCAATTGCTTCTATTCCACTTCCTCATACAGCTGTTCACCTTCCCTTCCTCTCATCCAAATGTGGTAAAAATCTTTTGTCATCGATAAGGCCATTGGCATTATTTCAGTCAAATTAGTTCTGCAGATGTTATTGAGTGCTTATTTTGTGCCAGACACTGTTGTAGGTCCTGCCCTAGGTCCCTGGGGACAAAGAGAAGGATGAGATGTAGTTCATGCTGTCAGGAAGTTTATAGTGTGGGTGAACCATTTCTCAAAAATTTTATCAAAGAACATTTAAAGGCAAGAGGGTTATTTGCATGAAATTCCATATAGAGCGGACATAGCCCAACAGACTACTGCAACCAGGAGCTGTCTTTGGTCATGTATTTGTTCATTTTACTCCATGATATATTGGGGCTTATTTTAATATAAAACGTTATGCTTTCCTCCAGTGGGAAAATTGTTTCTCTAGGAAAGTGTGCCATTTCATCTGGTGGCTTTGTTATTCATCTGACACACCATTTTACCCATGGTGGCTTCTTGTCCCATGCTTATGTAGGGGGTTTTCATGTTCAGGTTGAGAAGATCAGGTATCAGATATAAGAATGTTTGGCTCCTGATCCCAGGGCCCTGGGATCGAGCCCCGCACCGGGCTCCCTGCTCCGCGGGAAGCCTGCTTATCCCTCGCCCACACCCCTCTGCTTGTGTTCCCTCTCTCTCACTGTGTCTCTCTCTGTCAAATACATAAATAAAATCTTTAAAAAAAAAAAAAAAGAATGGCTCCTATAAGGCAAAATGTGGTGGTGTTGACAGAATTTCCATTTGTAAGACCATTCAAGTTCCTGGTTTAAAAGTATTAAGCAAGTTTGGGTTAAACTCCCCAGTCATCAATATTGTGATCTTAGAGAAGAAATAAAGTTGCACTGTAAAAGGATGAAAATGGTCTCTGGGATGTGTGTCAGCTCACTCTCAAGTTGGTTTTTTCTTGGAAGATTGAAAGACTCCTTCTCCTAAAGGGGAATGTCCCTAGTAGTCAAGTGACCTGTTAACCTGAGCTGGGCAAGTGTAAATCGTCTACAGGGTCAGGATGGCCATCATCACTTCCTAGTGAACTGGAATTAGGTCAGCCAACAGGTGAAACCAGAATGGGCAAGGTGGTGTGGTTATAGAAGAGAATTCAGGAAGGAAGATTGTACAGGGCCAAGAACACTCCATGAAATGGGGAGAAAATGTTGGGTGAGAGATAGAGAACAGACTTGTAATAACCTAGTCTGGCCAATTTCTTGTGCCGGGGCATTATGAGAGGGAGTTTTGTACCTAGTAGGTACTTAGTAAACGTGTTCAGTAAATGTTTGCAAAATGAACAGAATAAACTGGTGTTCTTTTGTTCCTTGATTCATATACTGAGAATGCAGTTGATGTCATGTGCATTTTCTTCATTTGTTTTGTTGACGCTCTTTCTCTCTTTCTCTCTTTTTTTTAATGTTCTGGTATGAGCTGGTCATGGTGTTCCAAGATTGGCAAGGAGAGGGAAACGGGGTGTGTGTGTGTGTGTGTGTGCGTGCGCGCGCACACACTAGATGATAGGCCCAGTGCTGTCAGTGATGCCAACTTATAAAAGAGGGTGAAAAATTCAGATTTTAAGTGGAAGTTGCTGTTTTGCATCCTCTGTGAAGGTCAAAGCATGGAGGTGGGAAAGATACCATTCCCAGTGTGCATCGCTTGTTTCCTACCTGTGAGTGTGCCCTGGTAAATTGAAGTGTCAGGTATAGTTTCACTTTGAAGATCCATGTTGATGTGAGCATGTGATTGCATGGTACCCTAAATTAGGACTTTAATTGTCCTACTTCTGCTTGCAAGTTTGTACGTAGTATTTTTTGACCCAAAGATAGTCTCTCTTTACTCCTTTTTTTTTTTTTTTTTTTTTGCTCTTGGATATTATTGTACTTTTCAGAGTTACCTTGTTCAGGCTCAAAAGATGTTGCTGTGCAATATTATGTGGTCCTCCTTAGGAGAGGAGGGCTGAGTTCTGAATGCACTGGGATGTCCAAAACCCCTTTTACCCTGATGTCTGTCTTTCTCTTTGTTTGAAGCTGGAATAATTTTTAAGACATGTCAGTTTTTAAGCATGTCATAATTTTTAAGGCTTGTAACAAAATCTATCTGAATGAAATGACTTCTGATTGTAAATAAAGGAATGTAGTTACAAGAGGTACTGCGGTGGTATTTTCTTTCATTGTTGGAATACTTTGTTCTTCAGGCAAAACATTTTTCACGGGGATGAGAAGATGCTCAACATCACTAGTCATCAGGGAAGTGCAAATCAAAACCACAATGATATACCATCTCATACCTGTTGGGATGGCTATTATCAAAAAAACCCCAGAAAGTAACACATCCTAGTGAGCATGGAGAAATGGAACCCTGGTGCACTGTTGGTGGGCACATAAAATGGTGCAGCCACTGTGGAAAACAGTATGGAGGTTTCTCAGAAAGTTAGAAATAGAACTACCCTGTGATTCAGTAGTCCCACTTCTGGGTATGTATCCAAGAGAATTGATTGAAATCAGGATATTGAAGAGATTAGCTGTACTCCCATGGTCATTGTAGCATTATTCACCAGAGGTGGAAGCAATCTAAGGGCCCATTGGCAGATGACTGGATGAAGAAAAGTATATATATAAAATGGATTCAGCTTTAAAATATAAGGAATTCCTACAATAGGCTGAACACCATGGATGAAGCTTGAAGAATTATACTAAGCGAAATAAGCTAGTCATAGAAGGACAAATACTGCATGATTCTACTTATATAAAGTATCCTTAGTAGTCAAACTCTTGGAAGGAGAAAATAGAATGGTTGGTGTGGGGGCAAGGGGAGGGGAAAATGGGGAGATGCTGTTTGCTGGGTATAGCGTCTCAGTCATTCAAGATGAAAAAATCCTGGAGATTGGCTTTACAATAATGAGTCAGCAATAGGGTCGTATAAAAAATTTTTTTTCATTTTTTTATTATGCTATGTTAATCACCATATATCATTAGTTTTTGATGTAGTGTTCCATGATTCATTGTTTGCATATAACACCCAGTGCTCCATGCAGAACGTGCCCTCTTTAATACCCATCACGAGGCTAACCCATCCTCCCACCCCCCTCCCCTCTAGAACCCTCAGTTTGTTTTTCAGAGTCCATAGTCTCTCATGGTTCATCTCCCTCTCTGATTTCTTCCCCTTCATTCTTCCCTTCCTGCTATCTTCTTCTTATTTTTTCTTAACATATAATGTATTATTTGTTTCAGAGGTACAGATCTGTGATTCAACAGTCTTGCACACTTCACAGTGCTCACCATAGCCCATACCTTCCCCAATGTCTATCACCCAGCCACCCCATCCCTCCCACCCCCCACCACTCCAGCAACCCTGTTTGTTTCCTGAGATTAAGATTTCCTCATATCAGTGAGGTCATATGATACATGTCTTTCTCTGATTGACTTACTTTGCTCAACATAATACCCTCCAGTTCCATCCACATCGTTGCAAATGGCAAGATTTCATTCTTTTTGATAGCTGCATAATATTCCATTGTGTGTGTGTGTGTGTGTGTGTGTGTGTGTGTGTGTGTGTGTGTATGTATATATATATACATATATACACACCACATCTTCTTTATCCATTCATCTGTTGATGGACATCTTGGCTCTTTCCACAGTTTGTCTACTGTGGACATTGCTGCTGTAAACATCAGGGTTCACGTACCCCTTCGGATCCCTACATTTGTATCTTTAGGGTAAATACAGAGTAGTGCAATTGCTGGATTGTATGATAACTCTATTTTCAACTTTTTGAAGAACCTCCATACTGTTTTCCAGAGTGGCTGCACCAGCTTGCATTCCCACCAACAGTGTAGGAGGCTTCCCCTTTCTCCACATCCCCACCAACATCTGTCATTTCCTGACTTGTTAATTTTAGCCATTCTGACTGGTGTGAGGTGATATCTCATTGAGGTTTTGATTTGGATTTCCCTGATGCCGAGTGAAGTTGAGCACTTTTTCATGTGTCTGTTGGCCGTTTGGATGTCTTCTTTGGAAAAATGTCTGTTCATGTCTTCTGCCCATTTCTTGATTGGATCATTTGTTCTTTGGGTGTTGAGTTTAAGAAGTTTTTTATAGATTTTGGATACTAGCCCTTTATCTGATATGTCATTTGCAAATACCTTCTCCCATTCTGTCAGTTGTCTTTTGGTTTTGTTGACTGTTTCTTTTGCTATGCAAAAGCTTTTTATCTTGATGAGGTCCCAATAGTTCATTTTCGCCCTTGCTTCCCTTGCCTTTGGGGATGTTTCTAGGAAGAAGTTGCTGCGGCTGAGGTCGAAGAGGTTGCTCCCTGTGTTCTCCTTTAGGATGTTGATGGACTCTTTGTCTCACATTGAGGTCTCTCAACCATTTTGAGTCTATTTTTGTGTGTGGTTTAAGGAAATGGTCTAGTTTCATTCTTCTGCATGTGGCTGTCCAATTTTCCCAACACCATTTGTTGAAGAGACTGTCTTTTTTCCATTGGACATTCTTTCCTGCTTTGTCAAAGATTAGTTGGCCATGGAGTTGAGGGTCCATTTCTGGGCTCTCTATTCTGTTCCATTGATCTATGTGTCTGTTTTTGTGCCAGTACCATACTGTCTTGATGATGACAGCTTTGTAATAGAGCTTGAAGTCCGGAATTGTGATGCTGCCAGCTTTGCTTTTCTTTTTCTTAATTTTATTATGTCATGTTAGTCACCATACAATACATCATTAGTTTTTGATGTGGTGATCCACGATCCATTGTTTTCGTATAACACCCAGTGCTCCATGCAGTACATGCCCTCCTTAATACCCATCACCAGGCTAACTGATCCCCCCTCCCCGCTCCCCTCTAAAACCCTGTTTGTTTCTCAGAGTCCATAGTCTCTCATGGTTCATCTCTCCCTCCGATTTCCCCCCCTCATTTTTCCCTTCCTTCTCCTAGTGTCCTCCATGTTATTCCTTCTGTTCCACAAATAAGTGAAATCATACGATAATCGATTGACTTATTTCACTTAGCATCATCTCCTCCAGTCCCATCCATGTTGATGTAAAAGTTGGGTATTCATCCTTTCTGATGGCTCAGTAATATTCCCTTGTATATATGGGCCAGATCTTCTTTATCCATTCGTCTTTTGAAGGGCATCTCGGCTCTTTCCACTGTTTGGCTCTTGTGGACATCGCTGCTATGAACATAGGGGTGCACATGCCCTTCTTTTCGCTACATCTGTGTCTTTGGGGTAAATACCCAGTAGTGCCATTGCTGAGTCATAGGGTAGCTCTATTTTTAACTTTTTGAGGAACCTCCACACTGTTTTCCAAAGTGGCTGTACCCACTTGCATTCCCACCAACAGTGTAAGAGGGTTCCCCTTTCTCCACAACCTCTCCAACATTTGTTTCTTTCCCTGTCCATTTTTGCCATTCTAACTGGTATAAGGTGGTATCTCGGTGTGGTTTTGATTTGAATTTCCCTGATGGCTAATGATGATGTACATTTTTTCATGTGTCTGTTAGCCATTTGTATGTCTTCTTCAGAGAAGTGTCTTTTCATATCTTCTGCCCACTTTTTGACTTGATTGTTTTTTGAGTGTTGAGTTTTAGAAGTTCTTTATAGATCTTGGATACCAGCCCTTTATCTGTAGTGTCATTTGCAAATATCTTCTCCCATTTTGTGGGTTGCCTCTTTGTTTTGTTGACTGTTTCCTTTGCTGTGCAGGTGCTTTTTATCTTGATGAAGTCCCAAAAGTTCATTTTTGCTTTTGTTTCACTAGCTTTTGGAGATGTATCTTGAAAGAAGTTGCTGTGGCCGATGTCAAAGAGGTTACTGCCTATGTTCTCCTCTAAGATTTTGATGGATTCCTGTCTCACATTGAGGTCTTTCATCCACTTTGAGTTTATCTTTGTGAATGGTGTAAGAGAATGGTCGAGTTTCATTCTTCTGCATGTGGCTGTCCAATTTTCCCAGCACCATTTATTGAAGAGACTGTCTTTTTTCCATTGCATGTTTTTTCCTGCTTTGTCAAAGATTATTTGACATAGAGTTGAGGGTCCATATCTGGGTTCTCTGTTCTGTTCTATTGGTCTATATGTCTGTTTTTGTGCCAGTACCATGCTGTCTTGGTGATCAGTGCTTTGTAATATAGCTTGAAATCGGGCAACGGGATGCTCCCAGCTTTGTTTTTCCTTTTCAACATTTCCTTGGCGATTCGGGGTCTTCTCTGATTCCATACAAATTTTAGGATTGTTTGTTCCAGCACTTTGAAAAATGTCATTGGAATTTTGATCGGGATGGCATTGAAGGTATAGATTGCTCTGGGTAGCATAGACATTTTAACAATGTTTGTTCTTCCGATCCATGAGCATGGACTATTTTTCCATCTTTTTGTGTCTTCTTCAATTTCTTTCATGAGTGTTCTGTAGTTCCTAGAGAATAGATCCTTTACCTCTTTGGTTAGGTTTATTCTTATTCCGAGGTATCTTATGGTTTTTGGTGCTATTGTAAATGGAATCGTTTCTCTAATTTCTCTTTCTACAGTTGTGTTATTAGTGTATAAGAAAGCAACTGATTTCTGTGCATTGATTTTGTATCCTACCACATTACCGAATTGCTGTATTAGTTCTAGTAATTTGGGGGTGGAGCCTTTTGGGTCTTCCACATAAAGTATCATGTCGTCTGTGAAAAGAGAGAGTTTGACTTCTTCTTTGCCAATTTGAATACCTTTTATTTCTTTTTGTTGTCTGATTGCTGTTGCTAGGACTTCTAGTACTATGTTGAACAATAGTGGTGGGAGTGGGCATCCTTGACGTGTTCCTGATCTTAAGGGAAAGGCTCTCAGCTTTTCCCCATTGAGGATGATATTCACTGTGGGTTTTTCATAGATGGATTTTATGAACTTGAGGAATGTTCCCTCTATCCCTGTACTCTGAAGAGTTTTAATCAGGAAAGGATGTTGTATTTTGTCAAATGCTTTTTGTGCATCGAGAGGACCATGTGGTTCTTCTCCCACCTCTTATTAATGTGTTCTTTCACATTTATACATTGATTGATTTGCGAATGTTGAACCACTGTTGCATCCCAGGGATAAAACCCACTTGGTCGTGGTGGATGATCCTTTTAATGTATTGTTGGATCCTATTAGCTAGGATTTTGTTGAGGATTTTGGAATCCATATTCATCAGGGATATCGGTCTGAAATTCTCCTTTTTGATGGGGTCTTTGCCTGGTTTGAGGATTAAGGTAATGCTGGCCTCATAGAATGAGTTTGGAAGTTTTCCTTCTGTTTCTACTTTTTGAAACAGTTTCAGGAGACTAGATATTATTTCTTCTTTCAATGTTTGGTAGAACTCCCCAGGGAATCCATCAGGCCCTGGACTCTTGTTTTTTGGGAGGTTTTTGATCACTGCTTCAATCTCGTTACTGTTTATTGGCCTATTCATGTTGTCAATTTCTTCCTGTTTCAGTCTTGGCAGCTTATAGGTTTCCAGGAAGGCCTCCATTTCATCCAGATTTCTCAGTTTATTGGCATATAGTTGTTGATAATAATTTCTAATAATTGTTTCTATTTCCTTGGTGTTAGTCATGATCTCTTCCCTTTCATTCATAATTTTATTAATTTGGGTCCTTTCTCTTTTCTTTTGGATAAGTCTGGCCAGTGGTTTATCAATCTTATTAATTCTTTCCAAGAACCAACTTCTAGTTTCGTTGATCTGATCTACTATGTTTCTGGTTTCTAATTCATTGATCTCTGCTTTAATTTTAATTATTTCTCCTCTAATGCGTGGCTTAGGCATCGTTTGTTGCTTTTTCTCTAGTTCTTTAAGGTGTAGAGTTAGTTGGTGAATTCGGGATTTTTCTGTTTTTTTGAGTGAGGCTTGGATGGCTATGTATTTCCGCCTTAGGACTGCCTTTGCAGTATCCCATACATAGGTTTTGGACCGATGTGTTTTTGTTCTCATTGATTTCCATGAATTGTTTTAAGTTCTTCTTTGATTTCCTGGTTGACCCAAACATTGTTGAGCAGAGTGGTCTTTAGCTTCAAGTGTTTGAATTTCTGCCAAATTTTTTCTTGTGTTTGAGTTCCAGTTTTAAAGGATTGTGGTCTGAGAATATGCAGGGAATAATCTCAGTCTTTTGGTATCAGTTAAGACCTGACTTGTGACCCAGTATGTGGTCTGTGTGCACTCAAGAAGAATGAGTATTCTTTTGTTTTAGGGTGGAATGTTCTGTAAGTATCTATGAGGTCCATCTGATCCAGTGTATCATTCAAAGCTCTTGTTTCCTTGTTGATTTTCTGCTTAGATGATCTGTCCATTGCTGAGAGTGGAGTATTGAGGTCTTCTACAATTAACGTATTGTTATCAATATGACTATTTTGGTTAACAGTTGGCTTATGTAGATGGCTGCTTCCATGTTGGGGGCCTAGATATTTACAATTGTTAGATCTTCTTGTTGGATAGACCCTTTAAGAATGATATAATATCCTTCTATGTCTCTAATTACAGACTTTAGTTTAAAATCTAATTTGTTTGATATAAGAATTGCTACCCAAGCTTTCTTTTGAGGTCCGCTGGCATGGAAGATGGATCTCCATCCCTTCACTTTCAGTCTGGATGTATCTTTAGGTTCAAAATGAGTCTCTTGTAGGCAGCATATGGATGGGTCCTGTCTTTTTATCCATTCTGCAACCCTGTGCCGTTTTATGGGAGCATTTAGGCCATTCACGTTGAGAGTGATTATTGAAAGATAAGAATTAATTGTCATCATGTTGCCTGTGAAGATGTTGTTTTTATAGATTGTCCCTGTAAATTTCTGTTGTATAACACTCTTGGGGTCTTTCTCCTTTTATAGAACCCCCCTTAATATTTCTTACAGGGCCAGCTTAGTGGTCACATATTGTTTCAGTTTCTGCTGGTCGTGGAAGCTCTGCATCTCTCTATCCATTCTAAATGAAAGCCTTGCCGGATAAAGTATTCTTGGCTGCATGTTCTTCTCGTTTAGTACCCTGAATATGTCTTGCCAGGCCTTTCTGGCTTGCCAGGTCTCTGTGGATAGGTCTGACGTTATTCTGATGTTCCTCCCTCTGTATGTAAGGAATCTCTTCCCCCTAACTGCCCTTAAGATGGTTTCCTTGGCTCTAAGATTTGCAAGTTTTACTATTACATGCTGGGGTGTTGGCCTGTTTTCCTTGATCTTGGGAGGGGTCCTCTCTGCCTCTAGGACGTGAATGTTTGTTTCATTCCCCAGATTAGGGAAGTTCAGCTATGATTTGCTCAAATACATCTTCTAGTCCTCTCTCTCTCTCCACTCCCTCCGGGATTCCAATTATTCAGACATTGGAACGCTTCATAGTGTCACTTATTTCGCTGATTCTATTTTCATGGATTCTGAGTTGTTTTTCCCTGGCCTCCTCTTTTCCCTTTTTATCTATTATATTGTCTTCCAGGTTGCTTATTCGTTCTTCTGCCTCACTTACCCCAGCTGTTAGATTATCTAGATTGGGTTGGATCTCACTGATAGCATTTTTAAGTTCTGCCAATTCAGCTTTCATTTCTGCCCTTAGAGACTCTATGTTACCATTAATTGATTTCTCCATTCTAGCCATTGTCTTCACAATTGCTAGCCTGAATTTCCATCTCCGACATCTTGGTTATATCTGCATCCATTTGTAAATCTGCAGCTTAAGTCATAATCTCTGAGTGTTTTCTATTTTGCGGGCTCCTCCTCCTAGTCATTCTATTGATGGGTGTTTGAGGGAATGTATAGAGTCCAGATTATTGATCAGACCCCAAGCAAGATGCACCTGTTTTCTTGGGACCTTAGGGTTGCTGGCCTCTTGTTTTCCCAGCCTGTCTTCTGCGGGAGGGGCCTGCCGCGCTTTTACTCAGGCAACTCTGTTTGGGCGGCGTTGCCCTGCCCCCCTGTGGCGGGGGATGGGCTCCTCGGGAATCAGTTTTTGGGGCTTTTGTTCTCTGGTGGCTTTCCCTGGTGGCTTTCCACGTCTCTTCCGTGAGTCAGAGCAGAAGAGACCATTTCCAACCCTCTGCCTCAGAGCAGAGAGACTACAGTCTGTTCTTCAGTGAGCTCTCCAGGCCACACCATCTCCATTTCTGTCTGTGCTGCTATAAACTGCAGCATCCTGGGTTGTGTGCCCCTCTGCATCACTCCCCGTCCTGCCTCCAGGTCAGTGCACATCTCTGCCTTTGTGCTTCTAAAACCGCTAGCCAGTCCCAGATCACCACATGCGCCACTCCGCCGCTCCAGGTTTCTAACCCCAGGGGCTGCCCTAAACCTGCCGCTACCAGTCTGCGAGTCTATGCCCGGTCCCCAGCGCGTGAGGCTGTCGCTCACCCGCGGTGTAGGATCCCCATGGCCAGGCACCCCCCCCCCCGCTGCCGTTTATCCTCCGATATCTGCCCACGGAATCACGGCTCCCCGCTTCGTACCTTGAAACCAACCGCCTGCGATATTATGTTTGTAGAGATCCAGATCTTCTTACATCTCAGGCTGGTTTCGTGGATGCTCAGAGTGGTCTGGTTGATATCCAGCTCAATTCCGGGACCAGCTGAAATAGGGTCCCCTACTCCTCCGCCATCTTTCCTAGTCCCTTTGCTTTTCTTTTTCAACATTCCTCTGGCTATTTGAGGTCTTTTCTGGTTCCATACAAATTTTAGGATTATTTGTTCCATTTCTTTGAAAAAAGTGGATGGTGTTTTGATGGGGATTGCTTTGAGTGTGTAGATTGCTCTAGGTAGCATTGGCGTCTTCACAGTATTTGTTCTTCCAATCCATGAGCATGGAACATTTTTCCATTTCTTTGTGTCTTCCTCAGTTTCTTTCGTGAGTATTTTGTAGTTTTCTGAGTACAGATCCTCTGCCTCTTTGGTTAGATTTATTCCTAGGTATCTTAGGGTTTTGGGTGCAACTGTAAATGGGATCGACTCCCTAATTTCTCTTTCATCTGTCTTGTTGTTGGTGTATGGGAATGCCACTGATTTCTGTGCATTGATTTTATATCCTGCCACTTTACTGAATTCCTATATGAGTTCTGGCAGTTTTGGGGTGGAGTCTTTTGGGTTTTCCACATAAAAAAGTATCATATCATCTGCAAACAGTGAGAGTTTGACTTCTTCTTTGCCAATTTGGATGCATTTCTTTCTTTTTATTTTTTATTTTTCTTTTTGTCTGATTGCTGTGGCTAGGACTTCTAATACTATGTTGAATAGCAGTGGTGAGAGTGGACATCCCTGCCGCGTTCCTGACCTTAGGGGGAAAGCTCTCAGTTTTTCCCCATTGAGAATGATATTTGCTGTGGGTTTTTCATAGATGGCTTTTATAATATTGAGGTATGTACCCTCTATGCCTATACTCTGAAGAGTTTTGATCAAGAAAGGATGCTGTACTTTGTCAAATGCTTTTTCTGCATCTATGGAGAGGATCATACGGTTCTTGTTCTTTCTTTTATTAATGTATCATATTACATTGATTGATTTGCGGATGTTGAGCCAGCCTTGAAGCCCAGGGATAAATCCCACTTGGTCATGGTGAATAATCCTTTTAATGTACTGTTGGATTCTATTGGCTAGTTTTTGTTGAGAATTTTTGCATCTGTGGGCATCAAGGATACTGGTCTGTAATTCTCCTTTTTGATGGGGTCTTTGGTTTGGGGATCAAGGTAATGGTGGCCTCATAAAACGAGTTTGGAAGTTTTCCTTTCATTTCTCTTTTTTGCAAGAGTTTCAGAAGAATAGGTATTAATTCTTCTTTCAATGTTCGGTAGAATTCCGCTGGGAAGCCATCTGGCCCTGGGCTTTTTGTTTGTTGGGAGATTTCTGATTACTGCTTCAATTTCCTTAGTGGTTATAGGGCTGTTCAGGTTTTCTATTTCTTCCTGGTTCAGTTTTGGTAGTTGATACATCTCTAGGAATGCACCCATTTCTTCCAGGTTATCTAATTTGCTGGCATAGAGTTGCTCATAATATATTCTTATAATTGTTTGTATTTCTTTGGTGTTGGTTGTGATCTCCTCTTACATTCATGATTTTGTTGATTTGGGTCATTTCTCTTTTCTTTTTGATAAGTCTGGCCAGGGGTTTATCAATCTTGTTAATTCTTTCAAAGAACCAGCTCCTAGTTTCGTTGATCTGTTCTACTGTTCTTTTGGTTTCTGTTTCATTGATTTCTGCTCTGATCTTTATTATTTCTCTTCTCCTGCTGGGTTTAGGCTTTATTTGCTGTTTTTTTCTCCAGCTCCTTTAGGTGTAGGGTTAGGTTGTATATTTGAGACCTTTCTTGTTTCTTGAGAAAGACTTGTATTACTATATACTTTCCTCTCAGGACTTCCTTTGCTGCATCCCAAAGATTTGAGCAGTTGTGTTTTCATTTTCATTGGTTTCCATGAATTTTTTTAATTCTTCTTTAATTTCCTGGTTGACACTTTCATTCTTTAGTAGGATGTTCTTTAGCCTCCATGTATTTGAGTTCTTTTCGACTTTCCTCTTGTGATTGAGTTCTAGTTTCAAAGCACTGTGGTCTGAAAATATGCAGGGAATAATGCCAATCTTTTGGTACCGGTTGAGACCTGATTTGTGACCTAGGATGTGATCTATTCTGGAGAATGTTCCATGGGCACTAGAGAAGAATGTGTATTCTGTTGCTTTGGGATGGAATGTTCTGAATATGTCTGAGAAGTCCATTTGGTCCAGTGTGTCATTTAAGTCTTTATTTCCTTGTTGATCTTTTGCTTAGATGATCTGTCCATTTCAGTCAGGGGGTGTTAAAGTCCCCCACTATTATTGTATTGTTGTCAATGTGTTTCTTTGCTTTTGTTATTAATTACCTTATATAATTGGCTGCTCCCATGTTAGGGGTATAGATATTTACAATTGTTAGATCTTCTTGTTGGATAGACCCTTTAAATAGGATATAGTGTCCTTCCTCATCTCTTATTACAGTCTTTGGTTTAAAATCTAATTTGTCTGATAGAAGGATTCCCACCCAGCTTTGTTTTGGTGTCCATTAGCACGGTAAATGGTTTTCCACCCCCTCACTTTCAATCTGGAGGTGTCTTTGGGTCTAAAATGAGTCTCTTGCAGACAGCATATCGATGGGTCTTGTCTTTTTATCCAATCTGATAGCCTGTGTCTTTTGATTGGGGCATTTAGCCTATTTACATTCTGGGTAACTATTGAAAGATACGAATTTAGTGCCATTGTATTGCCTGTAAGGTGACTGTTACTGTCTATTGTCTGTGTTCCTTTCTCGTCTATGTTGCTTTTAGGCTCTCTCTTTGCTTAGAGGACCCCTTTCAATATTTCTTGGAGGCCTGGTTTCATGTTTGCAAATTCCTTTAGTTTTTGTTTGTCCTGGAACCTTTTTATCTCTATTTTCGATGACAGCCTGGCTGGCTATAGTATTCTTGGCTGCATATTTTTCTCATTTAGTGCTCTGAATATATCATGCCAGTCCTTTCTGGCCTGGCAGGTATCTGTGGATAGGTCTGTTGCCAATCTGATGTTTCTACCTTTCTGGTTACAGATCTCTTCTCCTCAACTGCTTTCAGGATTTTCTCTTTGTCTCTGAGACTCGTAAGTTTTACTATTAGATGCCGGGGTGTTGACCTATTTTTATTGATTTTGAGGGTGGTTCTCTGTGCCTCCTGGATTTTGATGCCTATTTTCTTCTCCAAATTAGGGAAGTTCTCTGCTATAATTTGCTTCAGTATACCTTCTGCCCCTCTCTCTCTTCTTCTTCTGGGATCCCAATTATTCTAATGTTTCGTCTTATGGTATCGTGTATCTCTCAAATTCTGCCCTTGTGATCCAGTAGTTGTTTATCTCTCTTTTTCTCAGCTTCTTTATTTTCCATCATTTGGTCTTCTGTATCACTAATTCTCTGTTCTGCCTCATTTATCCTAGCAGTTAGAGCCCCCGTTTTATATTGCACCTTATTAATAGGCTTTTTGATTTCAACTTGGTTAGATTTTAGTTCTTTTATTTCTTCAGAAAGGGTTTCTCTAATAACTTCCATGCTTTTTTCAAGCCCAGCTAGTATCTTTAAAATCATCATTCTGAACTCTAGTTCCGAAATTGTACTAATGCCCATATTGAGTAGGTCCCTGGCAGTCGGTACTGCCTCTTGTTCTTTTTGTTGAGGTGATTTTTTCCGTCTTGTCACTTTGTCCAGAGGAGAATAGATGAATGAGAAAACAAAATGCTAACAGGGTACCAGTGTCCCCAGAACATATACTCTAAACAAATCAGAAAATACCTGAAAACGGGGGCACCTGGGTGGCTCAGATGGTTAAGCGTCTGCCTTCGGCTCAGGTCATGATCCCAGGGTCCTGGGATCGAGTCCCGCATCGGGCTCCCTGCTCCTTGGGAGCCTGCTTCTCCCTCTGCTTCTCTCTCTCTGTCTGTCTCTCATGAATAAATAAATCTTAAAAAAAAAAAAAAAACCTGAAAACGGGGGAAAAGAAAGGGAAAGAAAGAAAAAAGAAAAAGAATAAAAAAGAAAAAGATAAAAAGAAACAAGAACAGAACAAAACAAAAAAACCCAGAATATGATCAAGTATGATCAGCCTGGTGCATAGATCAGTGCCACACTCTAGATTTTGGGTGTATTTTGGTCTGAGAGAAGAGAGTGCCTCCCAAAATTTTAAAGAAAGAAAACTTATATATGTACAAAATAAGGGTAAATATGATGAAGGGATGGAATGACTGTAAAGATGAAAATTAAAAAGATTTTATAAAAGGAATTGATAAATTGTTTGAAAAAAGAAAGAAGAGGATTTAAAAAAAAGAAAAATAGGGAGAGAATGTGATCAGGCAGGAGACTAGCACAAAGCCATACACTAGAGATTTAGGGTATATTTTATCTGTCAGAAGGAGTTGTATCTCAAAATTGTAGAGAGAACAACTCATATATATATATATATATATGCCAAAAATAAGGGTAACTACTATGAAGGGATAGAATATGACTCTAAAAATGAAAAAGAAAAATGTTTTTTAAAAAATGGATTGATGTTTGTTGAAAAAGGGAAAAAGAAAAATTAAAAAAATTAAAAAAATTAACTTTGAAAGACTAAAGAATCATGGTAAAAAAGCCATGCATTCTATGTGCCGTATTCCCCTATCGCTGGAGTTCTCCCGTTCTCTTTGATCGGTAAACTGTGTCTTGGCTGGCTGTTCTTGCTGATCTTCTGGGGGAGGGACCTGTTGCCGTGGTTCCCAAATGTCTTTGCCGGAGGCAGAATTGCCCCGCCCTTGTCGGTCTGGGCTAAGTAATCTGCTCGGGTTTGCTCTTGGGAGCTTTTGTTCCCTGCAAGCTCTCGGTACAGCTTTGGAGGACGAGAGTGAAAATGGCGGCCTCCCAATCTCCGTCCCAGAGGAGCTGAGAACTCAGGGCCCCGCTCCTCAGTGCACCCCCAGAGAAAAGCAGTCACTCCCGTCTCCCCGGTCTCTGGCCGCACTCCGCGCTCACCCGGCCTGTGACCGAGCGTTTCTATCTCTGGCACCCGACCCTGTGTGGAGTCTCTAAACCCAGCAGATCCCTGCGGTGCGCTCCTGCACTGCTCCTCCCCGAGGAGGAAGGGGAGTCTCCCCGGCTCTGCCGCTCGTTGGGTCCCTGCTGGAGGAGCAGTGGCCCGACTGTGTCACGGATCACTGTTTATGGCAACTCGGAGCTGAGAGTCCGCACCTCGGCTCCGTCTCTGCAGCTGGCTTCCCCGCTCCGATACCTGGGAGCTCTGGCGCACTCAGGCATCCCCGGTCTTTCTGTGACCCGGAGGGTCCTGAGACCACACTGTCCCGCGAGGGTTCCACCCCCGCTTAGCCACTGAAGCGACGTCCCGCCGCGGAGCCGACTTCTAAAAGTTCCGATTTTGTGCTCCGCGGCTCTAGCACTTTCCAGAAGTGGCCGACGGAGGCCCCTCCCCCGCCGTCTATCCTCCCGAATATCGCCTCGGATTCACTTCTCCGCACGTCCTACCTTCCAGAAAGTGGTCGCTTCTCTGTTCAGAGAGTTGTTGCTACTCTCTTCTTTGATCTTTTGTTGAGTTTGTAGGTGTTCAGAATGGTTTGATCCCCATTCAGCTGAATTCCTGAGACCAAACGAAATCCAGGTCTCCTACTCCTCCGCCATCTTGCTCCGCCCCCCTTTGGTCCTGTAAAAATTTTATTAAGAAGGTAGAGTTCATGTATGTTTCTCACGACAAGAAAAAAAACCTATAGAATTAGGAATTTTTTACAAAGATGAGAAATTTGAGAAGGTACCAAACCTCTGTGTCTTAGTTTTTGTCTTCTGTTTTTGAGCAGTCCCAAATACAGGTTCTTTCAAGCTTTGCCCCTTTAATGTACTCTTACCTGCTGTTTCTAGGTGAGCAAGCAGAAACACTTGAGATAATGACACATTCTTTTATTTATTTATTTAAATGATTTTATTTTTTTGAGAGAAAGGGCATGAGTAGGGGGGAGGAACGGCAAGCTGTGGGAGAAGTAGGTGCCCCTCAGAGCAGGGAGCCTGATGTGGGACTAGATCCCAGGACCCTGGGATCATGACCTGAGCTGAAGGCAGACGCTTAACTGGCTGAGCCACCCAGGCACTTCAAGATAATGACACATTTTATGGGCAACCCCCCCCCACACACACACCAAGGGCAACCACTCCCTTCAATTTCAATTTTTTAAAATTTAGTTTGGGGACATATTATGAGATGTTCAGCCAAGAAACCCCATTGTGATTATTTACAATTATAAAATTATGGAGCATGTTCAAGTGGCCATTTGGTTATAGTGATACCTTTGATCAAGAATGTCTTTTAAATGTCTGGATATAAAGCAAAAAATGCAAGTGAGTTATTCGGAAACCTGAGTGCAGGCGTGAAAGGGTCCCCTGCTGTCAGCAGTAGAAGGGCTCACTGAGGTTGCGGCAGCGGCTGGCCGTTGCATTGCTCGATGGGACAGTCACTTCATAATTGTTGCCTCCGTAGAACAGAGTCACAGTCTGCTCTGGGCTCGGGTGGAAGAATTCCAGAAGAGTCACCTGACATTTGCTTGGAAAATCCATGTTTGAGGACGTTCGTATGTTATGTTTTCTGACAGAAATGCTATAAACCAGTGTTAGTGTGTGTGATGCAAAATATTTTTCTTCTCCTCCTTGGGGATACATGACATAGCTTGTACATCTGGCAGGTAGGGTTCGCTTGGGGATGTTGACAAATGGATTACAGTGCAGGGATTCCTGCTCCAACACGGTGCATGCATTCCAGAAAAACGTAATATTCTGCAAACACACGGGACGTATGGAAAAAGGAAAAAAAGGGATGGGGCCGACCACTCAGTATTGTACACATTTGTAACCAGAACACGCAAAAAAATAACAGTAACAATCCTAATAAGGTCCTAGGACAATAAAAAAAAAAGTCATGTTAGAGTCTTAATAGACACAGAAATAAAACAGTCTAGGAATACCTGTAGAGAGTATTAAAAAATGAAAATCTAGGATTTTGTAGGTTATTTTTTTGGAAGATGGATGAAGGAAGTTTGATGGAGGGACGTATATAGGTTGTGGCTGCTGAGTTATAAGGCCAAGGACAAAATGCATAAAGCTCTGAAAGAATGAGACAAAGCATGTGGATAGTCTGTGCCAAGAGGAAGTCCCCGGGCTCAGTGTCCCACGCTGTATTCACCTGCAACCTGCTGTGAAGCTTTGGGGATGGACTTGCCTTTGGTGGCTGTTACTTGTGGCCGGGGGGGAAGGGGAGGCACAGCATTAATATGCTGGGAAACACAGCTTCTACTTTAGCATCGCTCACCTATTGACCTAGGGAGCGAGCTAATTAATGCTCTAGGAACACAATTGTGGCCGAGCAGTCCTAGTCTTGAGTATAGTCTCAAGGGGTCTTGAGGGTCTAGAGCAAGTCACAAAGCCATGACCCTGAGTGAGGCTAGTTCCATGTGGATAGATTTGGAGGCTTTGTACTGGTCTAAAGGGACAATGCATTGCCTTGCTGCTAATAGATTACAGTGAATAAGCTGTCTCCAGGCCAGTAAAAATCTGTCAGTCCGCGAAAGTCTGCAGATCTTTCAGACAGGTTGTTAACAATCCTAATGAGCCCTGGCGACAATTAAAATATTATGATCTAGCTAAGTGTTTGGGGCCTTAAAAAGTGACCTACTTCGTCAAACAACACTTAAAGTTCTTACTCAGCAACTGAAAAGTAATTCAGTTCTTATTGAATTCAATTTATTCAACTGAATAAGTTGAATAATTTATTTAACTCTTTTAGGCAGTCCTAGCTTATATATGCTGTGAAGCTGGTACATTTTTGTGTGTGTTTTTAGCCCCAGAGTGCAGTGATTTAAGCCATCATATTATTTAAGGTTCCCTAGAGAAACAGAAACAATGTGTGTGTGTGTGTGTGTGTGAGAGAGAGAGAGAGAGAGAGAGAGAGAAATTTATTGTAGGGAATTGACTTATTGATTGTGGAAGCAGGTGAGTCCCAGTTTTGCAGGGGGGTGTAGCCCAGGAGGCTGGAGACCAGGGAAGAATGAGTGTGGCAGCTGGAGTGTGAAGGCAGTCTCGTGGCAGAATGCATTCTTCCTTGGTGGAGGTCAGTTTTTATCATACTGTCTTCAGTTAATGAGATGAGGCGTGCCCACATTATGGAGGGTAATGTGCTTTACTCAGAGTCTACTGATTTAAATGCTAGTCTCATTTACAAAATACCTTCACAGCAGTATGCAGACATGTATGACCAAGTACTTGAGTACAGTAGCCTCACCAAGTTGACACATAAAATGAACCACAGCCATTAAGAATCTTTTGCGTATATTCTCAGTTTTTGAGATTCCCTGTGTCTTGGGAATCTCAGAGAGCATTTTTTTAAAATGCTTCTAGGTTGTAAAATATGTACCAAAAAACTTTCAGATATTTATTTGAATCTAGAAAGATCCCTGTACATATGTTATGTTCCTCCTGTACCCCTTCCAAATGCCTGAACACTCCAAAACAGCATACCACATTTCTGTGGTGACTTGCTTGCCTTACATGTGTTTATGGCTCTAAGATGCCCCCTAGGAGAAATGGGCTTATTTTTCTTTTCTTTCTTTTTTTAAAGATATATTCATTCATTTTAGAGAGAGCGAGAGAGAGTGTGCACACGAGTGGGAGGAGGGACATAGTGGGGTGCGTGGGGAGCCTGACTCGGGGCTCAGTCCCAAGACCCTGAGATCATGACCTGAGCTGAAACTAAGAGTCAGACACTTAACCCACTGAGCCACCCAGGTGCCCCCAAATGGGCTTATTTTTCAAGTTCATCTCTACCCCTCCATCCTTACCCTGCAGTCCCACCCTTTATCACAGTATCGCTAAGTCTGAACTGAGCAGCTGACGAAAGAGGCATTTTGGATTTGAAGCAGCCTTCGCCCTGTGGCAAGCCATGCCAACGTTCCATGCTGCTGCCCTTGCTCAAGCAAACCATCCGCGTGCTTGCTCACTTCTTTCTTCCTTCTCCTTCTTCTCCCTCTTCCCCACATTGCCTCCTGCAAATGCTGTTGGAAAGAAATTATGCCAGGAAGCCCAAAGGCTGAAGTTTTAATGAGAAACAGTAGGAAATTCCTTAGAGTAGGGACACGTTTTTACTCTACCATCTCCAACTACTAGTTTTGGTCTCTGAGTTGGTATTTGGTAACAGATGCAATTTGAGAGGCATAGGGAAGCCCAGACATGTTCTACCAGATAGAGGTTCTAAAATTCAGCCATAAGAAAGCCAATGGTTCCATGCTCATATTCCTAGGACGAGGCATTTTTCAGTTCCTAAGAATTCAGCAGACACTGCTTTTAAATCCCATCTTTTCTCAGGCATTGCTACTCAAGGGCCTCAGACCTCAGCATTGGCAGCACCTGGCAGTGGTTCTAGAACTGTGGACTTCTGAGCCCCACCATAAACCAGCGGAAGGACCTGCATTTTAACAAGGTCCCTGGGTGATTTGTGCGTGTATTTAAGTCCGCCAGGGAAATGAGAAATGAGTATGGGATGTGGCCACATTGGGTTGGGAGTTGCTTATAAAGAGATAGAAGAGACCCAGAAAGAGCATGTTGAAGAGGTAGAAGGTAGAAAAGATGAACTTCACATACTCCAGAATTCTGCCTTGGGTTGCCTCTGGTTGCCTGAAATCTGAGTTTTGAAGCATTCATGACTGAATTGACCCCAAAGATAAGTAACTGATACTTCACCGAGGATATGGTGTATTTTGTGAATGTATTCTTCAAAGACAGACAGGCATACAGCATAGTGCACAGAGCTTAAGTGCACACACCTTGCTGAATCTTCCCCGATGGAACATCCCCATAATTGGCATGCAGATCAAGAAACAGAACGTTTTACCACATTTGCAGAAATCCTCAGTGCTCCCTTCTGATCCCTGTTGCCCTCACCTACAGTTTAGTCGTTATCCTTTGCCTGTTTTTTTTTTTTTTTTTAAACTTACATACAGGGGCTCAAACAGTGTATTTACCCTCCTGTCCTCAACCGTATGTTCATGAGCTTGGAGTTGTACATCGGTCATTTCCATTGCTGTAGGGTATACCTCTGTGTGAAGATACGACAATTATTACTAATGGTCATTTGGGAAATTTCTGCTTTGTGGCTGTTACCGCTGTAATGAGCAGTCTGTCACATGTCTTTTGGTAAGCGTATGGATACATACAATGCATTGCTTTTAATAACTTCAAAATAATTTAAGATTTCCTTGCTAACTCAGGGTCATCATCGTGAAGCTTTCATCCTGGGCTGTAGAAGAGCAATATCCCCAGGATTTGTGGAGATGGTCATTCAGCTTGTCTTTTTGAGTTCCTGTATACGTTTTCTGTTCTTGCTGTCAATCTGGGAGGTTACGCTCCATTATTGTCAGTTCTTCCTTCCTTCGTGGGTACCTTCGTCTGCTAAAGATTCAGAAAGCACATGATCACATATATTAGAATGACGTTTTCAAACCCCTGTTTTAATGCTGGTTATTCCTGTACTGAGCAGGGGTGTCTCAGAGGCTGGTTTTCATTCTTTCTTGGCTTTTAACCTTCTTTTGGATTCTTCTTGGTGCCAGATCCCCAAGTTTTAGGTGGCTGGGGTGCTGCTGCCATTTTGAATTATCATTATTTTTTGCAGTCTTGCTAATTTTTATTCCTATGTTAATTCCTTTCCCCCTCTGTTCATTTTGAAAGTTCCTCAAAGTAGACATGATAGTTCTAAATTATCTTTGTAGAAATTACACCATTTAGATAAGCACGAACATTTATTTACATTATTATGAATACATGTGAGAAGTAGGTGTCTAGCCATGAGCGGGCGTGGGCTTATGCTTGGATGAACCCATGAGAGTCTGGCAAGGTGTGGGCTTGCACCTGTGTCATGGGCTCCCAGCCCAACAGATGGTCAGTGAAATTATTTGTAATGCTCTTTTTTATGAGTCTTGGGGAAATGCTACAAAAACTATTCATGGAGGTAAACAGATACTGTAGCTTTGTGGGTTCTCCCTGTCCACTCAAATGGATTATTATAATAACTCTATGATAGCTCCTTCTTTAGTACTTGGATTGAAAGCAACTCTTCAACATTTATTTCCATTTTGTCTAGTGGCTTTTGGGCCAGTTGTACTGCCCGGGAGGGATGTTATCCACACAGATAAGAGCGGAGGGCAGCTCATGCCACAGGGAACTGGAACAGCAAACCAGGGAAGAGTAAAGGTTTGGGATGAAAAATATAAACTGAGGTAAATGTAAATACACAGCTCACTGAAATTGCTTTTTTTTAATCTGATGAACCGGTGAGTTAAGTTGATGACTCAATTAAGAGACCAGTTTTTCTTTTCTCAGCTCTCCTGAGGGGTTGAGGTCAGATTCCTTCAGGAGATGGTGTTTGCAAATCTGAAGGTTGTTTGCTCTTTTAGTGGGCTGCAGCTCTGGGAACTCAAAAGTGGATTAGTTTTCAGGACAATTGATCCTGGTATAAAGTGAAAAAGTCAGATTTTAATAGGATTTTTGGCTACCTTCTTTTTTTTAAATCACATTCCAGAAAATCACCCTTCGGTTGTTGAGAAAATCAAATGAAAAGGTAATTAAACTTACCTGCTAGATGCTGGGAAAGCAATGAAGTGGACAGTTGATGAGCAGTGAAGTGTATTTCAGGAAGCTTCTACCTTGTGGAAAATATGCTCCAGGCACCACTGAATGAGATCAGGGTCTCAGAAGGTCTTAACTGTTGAAATGTCGAATTAATGATGTCAACAACATTTTACTTTAAAGTGTTCAAGAAAATTTATAAGGAAATCTCTAGAGCTAATTTGACTTTAGTTTGGGCTTTTTGATCCATTGCTAAATAAAACAGAGAGAGTGGAAAGCCATTGATTTATCTTTATGTTTGACAGTCGGGTAGGAAGGGAGGTAGGTAAAAATCAGTGATTCTTTAAAAAAAGTACATTAAAAAATTCTTTGATATGCTTTTTGTGCAGTAACTCAACAAACACTACTGTGTGTACAAATAGTTTTAATTTAAGATAGTTTGAGGACGCCGTAGAAAAAACTTTCTCGTTTAATTACATGATCTCTCAGAGCAAACTCTTATAACCCTCAAGAGAGGTTTCTAAGAAAGCCACGGGCAAGCTGTGTACGACCTATGACCGTATCATCCATACTGCAGCATAAGGTCAAATTTAACTGTTGAAGAAAATGTGACTGCAGCCTAGGCACCAAACGGTTATCTTTTTGTGATACCTGTAATAATTTAGCATTAAATGCCAACCAATCAATAATCAGTAGTAGGTTTTTTCAGTACCTATTAAATACGAACTCAAGAAATAAGTTTGCTGCAGAGTGAACAGGTAGGTCGCACTTATATCCCAGAATATGCTAATTTTAGGAGAGAAAAATGTGCTCTTTAGTGGTACTCATGATTCTGTAGGATATTAAGAAGTCTTTTGGAGATTTTTTATTTTTATATTTTTTATTTTATTATTTTTTTTAAGATTTTTTATTTATTTGACAGAGAGGGAGAGACAGCTAGAGAGGGAACACAAGCAGGGCGAGTGGGAGAGGGAGAAGCAGGCTTCCCGCCGAGCAGGGAGCCCGATGCGGGGCTGGATCCCAGGACCCTGGGATAATGACCTGAGCCGAAGGCAGATGCTTAACGACTGAGCCACTCAGGTGCCCCTGGAGATTTTTTAAAAAGACAGGCAAATCCTTATCTTTTATAGAGGCTGGTGGTGGGTAACACGATATTTTAAATCTGTGTTGATCTATGTAAAATCCTGCGATTTAATTTGTGTTTTGAGGACTCGCATGTGTATCATAATGTTTAGAAACTTAAATGTACATATTCCTCTGTTACAAATGCATCCTTGTTTATTATTGAGGAAATATATTCAGGATTCACAACATTAGTTCAGCCATTCAGCTGGAGTTCTGATTTGAGCAACCTCACTGTTGAGAGGAAGTGTATGCTCTTTCCTGTAGAGCTCAATGTGTTTTCTGGAATGCCCTGCTTTCTCAGTGTTCAGAGGGAACTGGCTCTTCTCAGCATGGCAGTCCAATTTCCCACAGTTAGTCTCGTCCTCGACCCTGTGACCAACAAAGTTCATCTGCTCCCTCCTTACTACAGCCTTCCTTGGCCAGCCTCAGATCCAGCACAGAACTCTACCCTCTCTGCTTTAGCTCCCACTGAGTCCTCCAGGCTCTGGCCTCCTTCATTCATTAATGCAGGATCTGCGTTGGGTCAGATCTCTGGTGCTGCAAGGGAAATGGAGGCTGATAGGGTAACTGGAAAGGTAAGCATCCGCAGAAAACTCAGTCCACAGGGCTTCAGATTAAGTGTGGCAGGAGATTTGAAGGGGAAGATTTCTTATATTTGGAACAGTCAGAGCAGGCTTCATGGAGGAGGCAGCTTTGGGGAGAGTCTTGACTGATGTGCAGGGTTTGGTTTCTAGACAGGAAGTACAGAAGGTTGTGATTTTTGGGGGTGTCTGGGTGGCTCAGTCATTAAGCGTCTGCCTTCGGCTCAGGTCGTGATCACAGGGTCCTGGGATCGAGCCCCTCATTGGGCTCCCTGCTCTGCGGGAAGCCTGCTTCTCCCTCTCCCACTTCCCCTGCTTGTGTTCCCTCTCTTGCTGTGTCTCTCTCTGTCAAATAAATAAATAAAATCTTAAAAAAAAAGGTTGTGATTTTGATCAATATCAAAATATACTTCACCCAGGAGGGGGTGAAGGTGTTTCCCGTGACATATTTGATCTGAACAATGTCAATATACTTAAAATTATGTAACTTTATTGGAATATTATTTTATTGTCTGACAAATTATGCTTTTATTTTACGTGTGGTCCTGACATAGTTTTAACAAAAAAGTTTTAAAAATAAAGTTATTTCTAAAATACATACACATTTAATATATATTAAGGATAAGAAAATCTTTCTACCAACTGTGTGGAGATTAAAAAAATTGTATAAGTGGAATAGTTACTTTTGGAAAATATTTAAGTATTTTAATCAGTTTCTTATCTCTACTTGTAGTACTTTCTTGAAGAATATGTCTTTTTTCATTGTGGTCTTTTATGCTTTTTCCACCCCATGAAATTGCTTGTAACGTTCTTTAGAAGATTACGATGATTAAATTTGAAATTATTGACATCAGCAATTAACTCTTCTCTGCAGGTCACCATGTTTTTAACGGAGAAAACATTCTCTGTCCAAGTGCTGACATACAATCATAAAGAAAACTCAGCAATAAGCTTAGAACAAATTCTGATAAATGGAGGATGTTCTCAATTCTATTTAGTTTTGGTATTAAGAAGCGTAGCTGTTGACATATGTAAATATTTCCGCCCTTGATGGTCACAAGGTCTATGTTTTCTGCCTCCCTTCAAAGTGCTTTCTTTGACAAACACTTTGACAGGTTTCTTAAGTTTTATAAGACAAGACCTATCAGATAAGTTTGTCTCCATTTATGACTGTTAGGAATGTTTTCCCATACTAAGATGCTTCAGAATTGTAGGCCTTTTCAATTTCATTTCATTTTGGTACAGAGTATAAATTTAATCAAGTAAAAATAGGAGGTTGAGATATTCCAAATCATAATTACAGAATTTTGGGATTGAATTTGTGCAACATTTGAGCTCTCATTTCATCTGTTTAGTTCATCAGTGCCTTCCTGTTTTCAAGGCTTATTTTTCAATTAATTCCAATCTGCTAACAGCTTCAAAAGCCGAAGACAGCTTTACAGCTCCCATCGTTGACTAATTTGATAAAAGTTTTCCAACAGATTCTGAATGAAATGCAATGCCAACTTAGGGGGCAGGTTTACAACAAACAGAGGACGATTTGCTAAGTAGTTCTTCAAAGGTTCAAATGTTTCCAAAGCCTGAATGTGAGAAGCCACAGAGAAAAAAAGTAATCACCACAAAAATGTTTAGATGCTGTAATTATATGTGTGAATATATTTGAAATTCTGATAGCAACAGCTTCTCTTTCAGTTGGTAGAATATCAAAGCCTGTCTGGATGCCATCAAATGCACCCGCCCCAGTTCCACATGTATTTCTACTTCATAGATGGCTTAATTTAGTAAAAATTATAATTTTTAACTACAGTGCTTTACTTTTATATTTCACAAAATTTATAGTGACATTTGTAATAAGTTCAGAAGTTTTACCTTCAATAGAATGAACTTCCAAAAACTTTACTATGATGCCATGATGTGGATGGAAAAAAAAAACCAAACCATTATTAGAATTAACTCAACTGATTTTCTTTCTGAAGCATTGATCAGAATGATATCAAACTGGCCTGACTTACCTCTGCAAAGTTGTTTTTCGGCTAATGGAGGTACATAAGCACCTGTCACTTCACCGTGTGTATTTGTATAAGAAAACTTGGAAATGAAAATGCACAGAATCAATATAGAAGCACAGTCTTTTGATGGGAGGGAAAGGTCCTATTTACATGCTCTCATTCTGCAGCTGCATGAGTGACATCATAGACCCCAAACAGTTTTCCTAAAAGATGTAGATGCTGATGCTTTTTCAGGAGACTTGTTTTCATCTGGTTTTCATGTGGTTAATGGTATCACTCTGGTCCACCATGATGGAGGCTAAATGTTGACAAACTTAAAAAAAAACAAAACCACAAAACGTATTTCATTTGGAATAGTTTTACATTTACAGAAAAATTGTGAAGATAATACAGAGTTCCCCTATAACGTGTACCCACCTTCCGCCGTGATTAGCATCTTGTATTGGTGCCATACACTTGTCACAATCAGTGAAGTGATATTGGTACATTATTGTTAATTTAAGTCCATAGTTTATTAATATTTCCTCAGTTTTCCCCTAATGTCCTTTTTGTGTTCTAGCATCCCATCCAGGATGCCACATTCCATTCAGGTATCATGTGTCCCTGGGCTCCTCTCGGCAGTGACATTTGACAAACATTTTGAGCAATTTACACATTTATCACCATCGTTCTTGTAGAGGGAAATTTGGTACTTAATTTTTTTATTAAGCATGCACCTTTGTTGTTCCTTAAGGTCATGGTTGCCAGAAGGGTTTATTGCAAAATATTAAAGCATTTCCATTCAATAAAATAACTAGTTATACGTTTAAATTGTACTTACCAACATGGTTAAATTCCAGTAGCAAGAGCATTCCGGTTACTTTCTATTGTTGTGTGGCAGGCTGGTCCGACTTCTGTTTCTGTACCCACTTTATGTACCCTGTGCCTCTGATTTCCCAGTTTCCCTTTGATTTGGTCAAACGGCTACCTGGCAGGGTAGCGGCACAGCGGGCTGGTTGCCCAGGCGGCCAGCAGGGCAGTCATCCCCAGACTTTCTCCCCCATCCTCTGAGACCTGCGGAGTTATCTGTCTCCAGCTTCTCTTATCCGAGCCTAATTTGTTTTATCGGTGAGTATTCTATTCCTGGCTCCTGAAAGGAAAGGCCTCATTATGCTGTGTCTGAAAAGGGTCAGGAAAGGAAGGCTGGGTTTATCACTGATTGTCTTCCCATTTAGCCATGTGTTCATGAGAAGTCTCACCACTGCAAGGATCTGTCATACACTCCTGGGTGAGTAAAAGCTGGAGGTAAAAGGTGCAGATCCACCAACTCCCCTTGGCTTATTGTAATGCAGCTGTTAATAACTTTCATGTATAGTTAGTACAGAGTTCAGTAACAGTTACCTACTGTTTTTTTTTATTATTATGTTATGTTAATCACCATACATTACATCATTAGTTTTTGATGTAGTGTTCCATGATTGATTATTTGTGTATAACATCCAGTGCTCCATGCAGACGTGCCCTCTTTAATACCCATCACCAGGCTGTTGGTGGGAATGCAAGCTGGTGCAGCCACTCTGGAAAACAGTATGGAGGTTCTTCAAAAAGTTGAAAATAGAGCTACCATATGATCCAGCAATTGCACTACTGGATATTTACCCCAAAGATACAAATGTAGGGATCCGAAGGGGTATGTGCACCCCGATGTTTATAGCAGCAATGTCCACAATAGCCAAACTGTGGAAAGAGCCAAGATGTCCATCGACAGATGAATAGATAAAGAAGATGTGGTGTATATATGTATATACAATGGAATATTACGCACCCATCAAAAGGAATGAAATCTTGCCATTTGCAATGACATGGATGGAACTGGAGAGTGTTATGCTGAGCGAAATAATTCAATCAGAGAAAGACATGTAACAGTTACCTACTGTTAATGTAGCTTTTTGATGAGCATTTATCCAGAATTTTCATTTTCTTAAGTCAAAGTGGACAAAATACAGGACAATAGCATGAGATTGTCCCAGGTAACCCGGTGACAGATGTCATCGAAAGGAAAATTTTGTACAGGAACTGATGTGGCACTCTTTTATTTTCCTCCCAATTTCCTACCTTTCTTACCAAAATAGAAATTTTCTGTGAAAATATACCAACTTGTGCTAACATTACTAGATTATGCCACGTAATTTAACTTGACTCCAGGTAAATTGATAGAAGAGAAATACCGGGAGCATGACTGTACATCGTCAGTACTCTTCAGTAGAGAGGTACATATTCTCACATATATGTGTACACATACAGAGCACACTGACAATGTGGTGTCTGTATATAAAAATAAGCTGATATGCATTTAGAACCAAAGGCCTGTTTCCTTGTGTATAGAAGGCTAGGCCTGCATTGCTGCATCCTCATTACTGTGCTAAGGGCCTTCCTTATGTTCACAGACTAGAACAGGGATCCACGGAGGGCCCATTTGGCCCTCGGCCTGTTTGTGTAAATAAAGTTTGATTGGAGCACAGTTAAGCTCATTCATTTGTGTGTTGTCTATGTCTATTTTCATGCTACAGTGGTAGTGTTGAGTATTTGCAACAGAAATTGTATTTTCTGACTAGTGCTTTACAGAAGACTTTTACTGACCCCTTCTTTTGGAGTGCTTGGACCCAATTCCAGCATGGGTGGGGATGAGCCTACCCCCCCCCCCAACCAAGCAGTCCTTGGACACCAGCAAGGTGTTCAAGAATTCAACTCAATTTTGACACTATCGACTTGGAGATAGCATCAGATTCCATAGGTTAAGGGTTCAGTCCTACAAGACTGCCCCCATCCCCCACTTCAGTTGCCAGTCACAAGCCCCAGGCTGTTACCTGTGCTTCCGACTGATCGGAGGTTCCAACAGCCTCCTCCTTAAGTTAATTCACTAGAGAGACTCACAGAACTCAGGGACACATCTACTTATATTTACCAGTTTATTAAAGGGTACGACAGAGTATGAATCAATAGCCACGTGAAGAGATACATAGGATGAGGTCCTGGCCTAAGGTGTTTCTGTCCTCATGGAGCTTGGGGGCTGGCTCGGTGACACCTGGAAGTGTTCTGGTAAGCATGCAAACTCTCCCCAAAGGACCAAAAAGATGTTCTCTTGGGTTTTATATGGAGGGTTCACTACGTAGTCATGGTAAACTAAGTTGTTGGCCATTGGCTGATTCAACCTCCAGCCCTTGTCCCCTCCCTGGAGGTCAGGGTGTGGGGTGGGTGGGATTGAAAGTTTCAACCCTTTAATCACAGGGTTGGTCCTCTTGGCAACTAGCCACCTTCATTAATAAAAAGATTTCCTTTTCACCCTTATGGCTTTGAAGGTTTTCAGGAATTATGGATAAAGACCAAATCTATCTAAGAAATGTATTTTTTTGGTCATCTGAATGACCAAATATATATTTCTTATAAACCATGCTGTCACACCTCTGGATTGTGAGCTCCGCAGACTGACCTCAGGCATGACCCAATTTTCATTTCTCAGTTTCCCCTGCACTGACACCCGTAAGACAACAGAGGTGAAGTCTCTCCATGAAGAAGTCTCTCCATGAAGTTTCCACACCACGCTACTTTCTCCCTTTTGCCCTTTTCCCCAAAACACACCCCAGAGGTACACAGGAGATAAACACCTACTTCTAACACATTGGGGTAGAGGAGTCAAGAACAATAACGGATCATAATAATGGCCAACATTTATCGATTCCCTACAGTGTGCCTGGTATTGTTGTGTGTGCTTCAGTCTGGGTGAATCCTCATGTCATGTGGTAGGTTCCATCACTCTCCACACTTTATGTCTGAGGAAACTGAAGCTCAGGAGGCTAAGTGTTTTGCCCTGGGTTGCAAAGCCAGGCTGTGGTAAGCAAGCATTTGATTTAGCCAGACCATTACACTTCCCCCATGCGCTATTCACTCAAGCAGCCCTCAGCTGTGCGGAGTGTGCCCTCCCCAAACCTTTAGCACAGTGCCTCTTGCTGTTTTTGTCTTCCTCCCTCCATTGGCAAACTCCCAGTCACTAAATGTCAGTGGTTTCAAATAGGAAGCAGTTTGCAATTTGAAATGTTTCTAGACTTTGAATCATCTCCCAGGGAGTTTCCATTTTAAAATCTTGGTGGGAATGCTACCCATCTCAGTACTTAGGGAAGTAAAATACTTCTCAGGGCAATGAGAATTCTGAAGGAATTTTACCTGTGGGAGATGTATTTGGGCAGGGGGCCCTGGATGAGGCACTGGTGGTTGAACACCTGGGCTGGATCATCTTCTGATCAAGGAGCAGAAAGCAGAGCCAAGGAAGGCCCAGGCCACTGGACTGGCTTGTCTTTCCATTTGTGGGATGGTAGAACCAAGTTGAAGAGACCACTGTTTTCTCTAGAAGGGAGAGTCAGATAATCACTTTGTGACTGAGTTAATGAAGAGCGAGAGCTTTTGTGAGAACACAGACTGGAATCACTTCCAGTTAGAGGCGGCCAGCATCAGGTGGTTAGTGGGCACACACCGCGCACCGTGTCTGGAAAGAAAGAGGTGCACTTCACAAAGGGAGCTAATGCGATCCTATTCTAGGAGCAGAGCTAGATTTGGTTGTTGGAATTTATTTTCCAGTTAGTTGGGATTTGTTCTGAAAGTATGTGTACTATGTAATAAAAGTATGTTTTGAAGTCGGTAACTTTTCTCTAACTTGTGTGGGGGTAAAAGGGTAAGGCTTTCCACTTACCAAATGACCATGCAGTTGGCTCAGGGCTTCTAGGAAGATCAGCTGGTGTCACCTGAGTAGGCATATATCCATTTTTCTTACCCCAAAAGAGAAATAAACTATCAGATTTTTTTACAAAAAAGCAGTTTTAGGTTTATAGAAGAATTAAGAAGGTACAGAGATTTCCCATGTACCCCCTGCCCCCACACCTGCACAACCTTCCCCATTACCAGCAAACCCCTATCAGAATGGTATATTTGTTACAAATAATGAACCTATATGTACACGTTATAACCACCCAAATTCCTCAGTTTACATTAGGGTTCACTCATGTACATTATATGGGTTTGGGCAAAGGTAATGGTGACATAGACCCATTATTATATTATCTTAGAGTATTTTCATTGCCATAAAAATCCTGTGTTCCACCTATTCATCCTTACCCTCTCCCCTCCAATCCCTGACAGCCACTGATCTCTTTACTGTCTCCAAGTTTTGCCTTTTCCAGAATGTCAGAGAGTTGGAATTGTGTAGTATATAATCTTTTCAGATTGGATGCTTTTGCATAGTAATACGCATTTAAAGTTCCTCTATATCTTCTCATGGCTTGGTAGCTCATTTTTTTCAAGTGTTGGTTAGTATTTCCTTGCCTGGGTGTACCATAGTTTTTCCACTCCCCTACTGAAGAACATCTTGGTTGCTTCCCAGTTTTGGCAGTTATGACCAAAGTGCCTGTTTTTGTGTAGACATAAGTTTTCAACTTCTTTGGATAAATACCAAGAAGCATTGATTGCTGGATTGTATGGTTAAGAGTATGTTTGGTCTAAGAAACTGTCACACTGTCCTCCCAAATGATTACGATTTTGCCTTCCTGCCAGCAATGAATGAGAGTTCCTGTTGCTCCACATCCTCACCAGCATTTGATGTTGTCAGTGTTCTGGGTTTTGCCCATTCTTATAGGTGTATTATGGTGCTATCTCATTGTTTTAATTGGCATTTCCCTGATGCCATATGATGTGGAGCATTTTTTCATATGCTTATTTGTCATCTGTATATCTTCTTTGGTGAAGTGTCTGTTAAGGTCTTTGACCCAGTTTTTAAATCAGGTTGTTTGTTTTCTTATTGTTGAGTTTTAAGGGTTTCTGGGGGTATATTTTTATATGACAGTACATTATCAGATGTGTCTTTTACAGATACATCATACATACAGATAACCTCCAGTCTGTGGCTTATCTTCTCATTTTCTTGGCACTTATTTTTTTTAAGATTTTATTTATTTATTTGACAGAGAGAGACACAGTGAGAGAGGGAACACAGGCAGGGGGAGTGGGAGAGGGAGAAGCAGGCTCTCTGCCGAGCAGGGAGCCTGATGCGAGGCTTAATCCTAGGACCCTGGGATCATGACCTGAGCCGAAGGCAGAAGCTTAACAACTGAGCCACCGAGGCACCCTGGCACTGTCTTTCATAGAGCAGTTTTTAATTTTAGTGAAGTCTGGCTTATCAATTCTTTTTCTCATGGATTATGCCTTTGGTGTTTTATCTAAGGAGTTGCTGCCATACTCATGGTCATCTAAGTTTTCTCCTTATCTTCTAGAAGTTTTATAGTTTTGCATTTATGTTTAGGTCTGTGATCCATTTTGACTTCATTTTGGTGAATGGTGTAAGTTCTGTGTCTATATTTGTTCTTTTGCAAGAGAAAGCTCAGTTGTTCCAGCAGCATTTGTTGAAAAGACTATCTTTGCTCCATTGTCAGGGATCTGTTGATTGTATTCAGGTGGGTCTCTTTATGGGCTCTCTCCTCTGTTCAGGTGATCTGTTTGTCTGTACAATCAGATTCAAATTGTCTATAATTTTATACATTCTGTAGCAAAGGAAAGTCGAAGTTCATGAAAACTTCTGAAGTTGTATATTTCTGGATTAAATGACATTGGACTTAGATTTACCTTTATCTCCACAGACTTGTTTCAAAATCCTGTGTTTATTTTTCTGCTTCAGCCAACACTTTATGAAGATGGGAGTAGTTAAGATGCAAACTTGGTTGTGTCATTGCTTCCATTTAACCATACCAGTGGCTTCCCTCCCTCTCGATAACTGTCTCCTCCTGTGTCTTTGCTGTGCCTTCTGGCTCCTGCTAACTTCTCACCCCACATCCACATCTGATGCTGCTGCCGCCTCCCCTACTCCCAGCTCTCCAGCCCCACCAGCTTCTTCTGGTTACAGGAGCAGCTGCCTTACCTGCTGCCCCTTCAGCCTGGGACAGGCCACCACTCCTTCACCCTTTTCCCACTCGCTGCCTAGTTGACATCTACTCATCCCTTAGGCTATCCCCCAAGTGCTGGTCATGTTCCCCTGTCTATGCTGCCAGAATATCTTGTACTTAATCTTCATGGCAGGTCTAATGGGGGAAGGAACCCAGTCTGTTTCTTAGCATTTTACTTCAGTATCTAGCATCCATGCCTTGGATGGCATGGATGTTTTAATTTCCTGTACTCAGATGTTAGGGTCATAATGTCAATTTTCTTATGCCAGACCCTAGTGTAGGATGGTGCGGACATTGGTACTTTATACTGTTAGCTTTTGTTCTTAGAAAACTGTCTTGGGTTTTAGATCTGTTTGAATGACTAGGTTAGCCCCCCATTTAAGGCTTAATGCAGCGAGACTTGGGATCTAAGAGACGGTTTTCCTAATGATCTTACTGGGTCGCCGTGTTCCTTAGTGTGGAGTGTGTGTCTGTGCTTGACTATTTCCCAGAAGTGTCCTTGGAGCAGAGGTGTCCAAGCATTCTCAAGACCAAAACTATCCCAGTATTTCTGTGCTCCTCTAAGTAAAGTGTTAATCCTGTGAAAATGTGTGACTCTTTTATAATTTGTACACATCCTAAGTGGACCTGTTTTTCTTTTAAGTTCATGTAATAGCCCTTTCAGCTTCAGTGGGAATATTTGTGATGTAAAATGCTTATGTCCCAGGGACCATTTTAAAACATCAGTAATTACCCACCACCACTGTCTTTTTTTTTTTTTTAACAAATCATCTTGTAATTTATCAAATAAGATGCATAGGCTCAGGATTTAAACATCTAAAGTTGGTTGGTAATTCAGGGTGTGTTTTTCTTTGATCTGCATTTCTCTGATATCTTTCTCTGCCTTTCGTTCTATCTCTTTTCCTTCAGACATAAATGAGATTATTTTTAGTGTTAGGGGTTCTCTTGGCACAGAAGGGTAGATACTGTGTTTTGTCTTGGCTGACTAAAGCCTATGGCTTGACCCTTAATTTTCACTGAACATTTGTCAAGTGCATCTGTAAGCAGGTTTACGTGGTATTTGTGAATCCAAGTGTAACTGCATGAGGTGAGGCCCCAGACTCAAGGAATTAAGAGTGCTTCAGGACTTGTCACCACCGGGCATCATTCTCAGTCCTAACATATGCCACCTGGGGTCAAGCCAGAAGGAAACAGAGCTTGTTTGTGGCGTTGTGCATTCTCTGTTTACTTAACATTTGATGGGGGGAGCAAGGACACCGGGGGAGGCCAGTGACTGTGGCACTCTTAGGAGCAGAACAAAGATTGTCTTGGCACCAAGTCTGTTGAGCTGAAGAATCCACATGTGTTTAGCTTCCCGGGCAGGGCACAGCCTTTAAAGCTCACAGAGAAGGGCCAGGTATTATCTCTTGTTACAGTAAGGTTTTTTAAATTTTTGTTTTGTTTTCTCCATCAGATGTCAGAATTGCCAAGTGTGTTCTGTTGGCTGTCTCTCGGCATAAGCCAGATGGTTCTCTAGTTTCACAGAACCAGACCAAATGAAGCACACAGGCATATGGGGGCCGGGGAAGGTGGGAGGGGGCCTTATTGTCTACAACTGTGCTTTCCCGAAATAGCTTTAAGTAAACCAAATTTTATAAGATTGTCTCATTTTAATCTTCATCATGCCATCATTCTTTAAGGGAGACTATAATGTGGACAGTCCTTGCAGCAATAATGCATAGCCTCCTCCAAAGCAATTTTTAAAAAATCTTGATATGTTAAGTTTTCTTAATTGGAGACACACCCTTGGGGCCCATAAAGACCAGTTCAGCATTTACTTTTGGCCCTAAGAGCTAGTTCTTCCATGGGCAGCTGGACTCTGGAGCCAGATAGGCTGAGTTGGAATCCTGGCTCTGCTACCAGGACAGTACTTAGCTATCTCTGCCTCAGTTTCCTCTTTGGTAAACAGGATACTGGTGATAACTTCTTTATAGAGTTGCTATGAGGATTAAGTGAATAGTACATGTAACTGGTGGATCACTGCCTGGACTACATATGTAAGGTGCTTAATAAGTGTCTGCCTCAGTATATGATGTTTCGCAGTAGTCTTTTGTTCTGTTGAGAGAGAGTGGGTGGTGGTGCTAAAGACTTACCCTGGTCGTAGAAACTTTTACATAGTTAATATAAAGCTATCAAGGAAAAAGATGAGGAAGTAATTTAATCTGGATGAGGATAATAAAAAAAAATAGGAAACTTTTTGCCAACCTTTTAAGTTCAAACTGACTGTAACAAAGTTCCAAGTCCTAGTGGCTTTACAAAATACAAACATTTTTCTTGTGTGTCATTCAGATTGAAGTGGTCAGGCGGCCCGCTGAGCAGTTAAGCTCAGTGTGGTGATTCAGGAAGCCAAGCGCATTCTATCCCATGGCTTCGCCATATTGGAGTTCTTCACTTCAGGTGTGGGGATGAGGAAGAGAGATGGAGGGAGGTAGGGAAGGAGCAGGAAGAGAGAGAGGGAAGGGGGTTGGAGGGAGAGATGCTGAGAGAGAGAGAGACAGAGAAAGAGAGAGACAGAGAGAGGGAGAATACGAATGAATAGAAGCTGAGGATCTTACAAAGGATTTTTGGGGACAAGCGTGGAAGTGGCCAACACAGCATTTCTGTTCCCGTTCCATTGACCAGAACTAGTCACATGACTCTAGTCTTCCTGCCTGCAGTTCCTGGAAGTCATTTCTCCCTGTGTGCCCTGTAATAAGAGGCAGGATAGATGACTATTCAGCTAGCCTGTAGCACAGTGGTTAACCATATCACATATTTTCTGCTAATGCAGATATTTTCCATAATTTATTTGTTTGTATATTGCACTGTAAACCATTTCTGAAATTCTTTATAATGTCAAGACCAGCAAAAAAATTTACAAATCATTGTTTCTTTCTTATTTTTGAAATTTGCAGAAAGTCAGGAAAGCTGCTGATCTCTACTTGTGAGCATTTTATTGTGCTGTTGGCCAATAAGCAAGGACTCTAGGTGACAGTATCTTAATGGCCATCTCTGACAGGCAGATTCCTGTAAAGGAGAAAGTTTTTATGTTTTGTATCCTGCTGGTGATCAGTAACTGACGAAAGGCAAAGAAATTAATGATCCTGTTATGCATTGAAGTTGCATGGGACAATCTAAGAGTAGTTTTGTTTTGTTTTGTTTATTGCTCTAGTAAATACGGCTCACTCTTGCGACTAGTGTTTGTACTCAGCTCTGATGGGAAGGATGGTGGCCACTTCCTGCGTCTTATATCAAATAAAGTGACTTAATCCTGCAGCTTTATTAATAATATTTCACTTGAGCAGTTCTTTTCAATCATAATTGGCCTCTGCACAGACTGAGCAGTTTATTTTTAAGCGCAAACCTGGGGGAGTTTATAGCTCATGGACACACCTTGAGGCCATGCCTAACTAAGCCTCTAGATTAATATATACCTCACATTTTGCAGTGTTTCATAGTTCTGTGAATTAATTTTGAATCCCATTTCTTCTGCCACGGTTCAGATGCTTTAACACAATTGGGGAGCAAAATAATGTTATGGCGGATCATGTGGTCTGTGACATCAGAGTGGGGTGGAATCTCAGCTCTGTCACTCAGTCACTGTGGGACATTGGGCCTTTTATTGTTTGCTGTGGTTGCCTAGGAATTTCTAGTAACAAATACCAGACTGGTGGCTTAAACAACTGAAATTTATTTTCATACAGTTCTGAGGCCAGAAGTCTCAGGTCAAGGCACCCGTGGAGTTGGTTCTTAATGAGGCCTGTCTCCTTGGCTTTTCGATGGCTACCTTCCCATGTCTTCACAGAGTCTCCTCTCTGTACACTTAGCGTGTCAGCCACTGAACTTGAGTCGGTAGTACTGCTAACCCCACTGACTCACACCTTTGTCCTCCAGGAGCTCAGCTGCCCAGTTTTTCTTTTGAAACGACTCTGGAATATATGTCTTTTAATAAAAGTTAATAATGACAAGTATGAGGATTGTCACATATAAATGTGAATTTATATGAAGTAATTTTTGACTATAAAATAATAGGTACATTCACTCTTATGATCAAAGGCTGAAATATGTCTTATTAAGGATTGGTGGAACATGTTATTCATCAGTTTAATGGTTACCTAATGTTTTTCTGTACGTCTTGTTACCTTTCTTTTTTCATTTTCTATTTCTATTTCTATTTCTACTTTCTTTCTTCTCTTTTCTTTCTTCTCTTTTCTTTTTCTTTCTTTCTTTCCTTCCTTCCTTCCTTCCTTCCTTCCTTCCTTCCTTCCTTCCTTCCTTCCTTCCTTCCTTCCTTCCTTCCTTTCTTTCTCTTTCTCTCCATGTCCAAAGTGCAGCTGGAACTCTTGTACTGACTGAGCCAACCAGATGCCCCCTATTTACCTTTCTTTTAAAAAAATCCTACAGTAATAACAAAGAATGCCCCTACCTGTCAATCCCTCCCTATGCATTTCTCTTCCCTCACCAGTCTACATCTTCTAACACTAAATCATGACTTGGAAACCTAAATATATACAGTTTTTATTTATCAGTAATGCCTCAATAAATCTGGGAAAAAATAAACTTGCTGTTACATTTTAAAAATAATACAGAGAATAATGCCACAGCATCTCTGACTGCTTCTGGTCCTTCTAGTATTGTTTTCTCTTTTCTTCATTCTTATATGTCTCATTCCTAAAAGTATTCTGAAAATTTGCCTTTTTATTTTTTACTTGGTTTAATTTAGCTTTTAATTTTAGGGGTTTTTTTGTTTTTGTTTTCTTGGCAGAAAAGAGCAAGTTAGTACCTTGTATCTAAACATCAACCTTGTGGAGCCAAGACTAATTCAGCCGTACGAACACGTTATAAGGAACTTTATCCGCGAGATCAAACTGCAGAGCACAGAAATGGAAAACCTGGCCATTGCAGTGAAGAGGTATTGAAGCCCTTACTGTCTTTCTTTTTTTTTTTTTTTAGAGAGAGAGAGAGAATGTGAGTTGAGTGGGGGTGAGGGGAGGGACAGAGGGAGAGAGAATCTTAAGCAGGCTCATATGCGAGCATGGAGTCCAACACGGGGCTCGATCTCATGACCCTGAGATCATGACCTGAGCTGAAATCAAGAGTTGGATGCTTAACCGACTGAGCCACCCGGGTGCCCGAAGCCCTTCCTTTCTCAGTGGCACGTGGGTTACTTCAACTGGCTCTGTGTCCAGGTGGCACGTGGACTGAACTGCACGATCATGTTATGATGTGGATGGACTTCCCGAACCTCGGGCATCTGGAGCTTCCTAAACTGAACCAGCACGAGAAAAGCTGAGTCGGGCAGTACTCTGTAGGGGCAGCCAGCAGTCCATCAGTAGGTCACTGTGATCCTATCCTATAAACTTTTCAAGACCAGTGATTCCCTACAGAACAGTTCAAAGAGGTTTGTTATCTTATATCCAGCCACTTGAAACATACAGGAAACTTCTTTTCCAGAGAGGTGGACAGGACTGTACTTGAAGCCTGGCCTTGTGATGGACAGGTGTGTGACTTCGGGCAGGTTTCTGTATCTGCAGAATGAGACTGTAAATATTCACGTTCTCAGGGTGTGGAGGCACAGGAGATGATGTGCTGGGTGGAAACCCCCGCACCAGACCAACCACATGGTGGGTGTTCAGTGGTGGGCCTTCCTGTCTCTGGCCTTCCTCACCCAGCCTGAACTGGAAGCCAAAAAGCTTGAAACCTGTACTGTCATACGGTTTGTATAAGCCATGGCTGGTTCACATCGATATCTTACTGGCTTTACCAGCAGCCCAGTGCAGAGGAAGAGTTTACATGTGTTACAGTCCAAACATCAGCCTTTTTGCTCCCCGGAAGGACCACAGTCCTTCGGCATTAGTGGGAAAGAGAGCGTTTTGTTTGCTGTAATTCCCGGCTGTTCTGCCCCAAAGATGCTTCTCGCTGCCATCTGTTTCACCAGATCTCTGAATGTGTGGTGCATCCTGCTGGTCTCTACCCAGAACTTGTGAAGGCCCCTTTGATAGGATGCACCCCATCTGCAAGGGGGAGGGGAGAGGGTACTCCTCTCTTTATTCTTTCCTTCCAAATGATGATCAGACTATCTAGTTAACCTTTTGGAGTTTAAGTGAAGGGAATTAAAATATAGGAGTGTTTTAAAACGATGCTTCATAGGACTTTTTATAGTTCTGGAGTCATGCAAGAGTGGAGCTATTCACAGGGAGTTTCTTAAGAACATTTTCAGTTCCCGACTCTGAAATTTTCCTTCAAGTTTGTCTGCTAGGGGCTTTCAGTAGGATAGTAGGGTCCTATGAACTCCAGATTCTGTAAACTGGGGGTGATTCACAGACACACATGTTGCGTTTTTGAAGTGTCCAGGAATACCTGTTAAAACAGACAAACTTCCATACACACACACACACCCACACACACACATATATATGTGACCTTTAAGGATAGTACCATGTAAACCCACAAGGGAAAAAAGAATGGCATTCCTCATGTTCTCATCACCAGCCAAGCTGCTGTGCACCCCCGTGGAGTGAGTGTGTTACCTGTACTGAGCCATGCCCTGCTTGTCTCCTTCCTGCTGCTTTGTGGTCAGGGTGGGAGCCAAAGTCAGGCTCTGTCCCAGCTGTCAGAGACCTCGCTGACGTGCTTCCGTGATGACTGTGAAGTTCTCTTATGTTCTTAGCGGAGGACCATCCACCCTCACCTGGGATTTTGGATGGGGGTGGGTCTCTAGCTTTTCGCTCTGTGCTTGCACCTGAAGGATGGTCCGAATGTCTGGATTGGGTTAGAGTGGACAGTCTTCCTCGCACCAGACATTTCACTAGGGGTTAGGAGTTGCTGGGGCAAACATGGTGGCATCATAGACTACCCTGACTTACCAAAAAAACCAAACCAAAACAAAACAAAAAAACCATTGTTCAGGAGTGAGGAAGGCAGGAAGAACACATTCAGGAACAGTCCTGGATGTCATGAAGGAGCGGTCGGAAAAATGGTCATAGGGAGAGAACGGACTTGGCTATTTTACAGTCCCAGAGTAGACCAACAAAACAAACTTGCTGTGGAGATATGTAATTCCTAGATTTCAGATAGCAAGTGCTTATAAATGAACCAGAAATAGCTAACTTTCCAAACGAGGTTGACATCCCTTCGGGCAGGCTGTCAGGTAAGGATGAAGAAAACACAAGCGGAAAATAGTAGTAAGTCACTCAAAATTTTATTTTGGAGCCTTCTCCCCACCCCTCAGGACTCATTTGGAACTTTATATAGGAATTAAAGTAATGTATGCACAGACTGTTACAAGGGAGTCAGCAAGTAGAAAGCAGGAGATAAGATGGTGTCTCAGAAGCCATCAAATCGGAAGACAGGAGGTCTTCTGTTTAGGTCCTGTTCTCTACTTTTTATTGGCAGTGTGTCATTGACCCTCCAAATCCCGTGGTGGCTGCTTTCAAGTCTCTTGTCATCTAGTTGAATAGGCAAGACGTATGTATGAGAAAATTTAGATAGATGTACAGCAGAGAGAGAACAAAAAAAATACTAAAAATACTTTTTTTAGGGTTTAATCTGCAGCCTCCACCATTGTAAAGTGACAGATGTCTCTATACTAGCCAATTGCTCAGGAAAACTATCCCAGAACTCTCCTCAATGAAACGTTCCCATTTCTAACTTTTTGGCAAATCAGTGTGCTCTGCCTCTATAGAGAGGTGATTTAGGGATGACATTAGTAAAAGAAACAGAATTTTTCTACAATGTAAATACTGTATTTTTATTCTAGAACTTTAGGGAACTGATTAGAAATAATTTTTGAGATTTCTTTCCCCCCTTTCTAACTGTAGCATATAACATTGTGTGTTTTGTATGATAACATTTCGGAATTCTATCTAAAGATCTGTTTGCCATGGGGTTCTTTTTTTTTTTTTTTTTTGTCCAGGATTGTCGCTCAGTCATGGGAGCAAAAAGGATTTTCAGAATTTATTGAGAGCTTCCCAGTGATTTTGATATCTTTAGCTGTTCTTTGCCACAATCTAGTTTAATACTATTTTGTCTAATTTATACCATTTACTAAATATCTAGTTTTAATGTTATTTTACAGCCAAATGGTCAAAGTGCCAATCCTGTCTTATTATGTGGAAGGAACAGGGACTATTATTTTAAATGGTGTGTTTCTCCTCATCTGTAAAATAGGGCTTGCAATAGATGAGGTTGAAGCTGTCTCTGCAGTGAAAAGGTGTGCGTCCTCTTACATTTCAGAGCCCAGGACAAGGCAGCCCTGCAGTTGAGTGAGCTGGAGGAGGAGATGGATCAGAGGATTCAGGCAGCAGAACACAAGACGCGGAAAGATGTGAGTTTGTGGGATTGGCCCATTCTTTCTGCGAATCCTGATGGAGTGCCTTTTACAGACCGGCCACTGGGCAGGGGCTCTCAATGAGGGCATTTTTGGTGGTTGTGGTTTCGGGGGGAGATTAAGGAGAGAGATAATAAATAATCAAATAAAGTAGATAATTTCAGTAGCTATGAGTGAAGAGCAAGTGTGGTCGACAGCCGTGGGGAGAAGAGGTCGGGAGGTCAGGGGCCTCTTTGTGGGGGTGCCATGGGAGCTGAGGCCCGAGGAGGAAGGCAGAGCCCCCCTTGGGTAGAGGAGGGTGGCTCAGCTTTTATGCCACAGTCTCCCTGACCATGTCCACTGCCAACTTTAAATTTCTAGATTGCCGGGAAATTAAAATTCTCTCTGTGAACTTCAGTGTTTTATAATGGAATGTACTTTATTCATCACTGAAGGAACTCTTACGGTTGAAAGTTGTTACCTTCAATGATTTCTGTAGAAGCAATACTTGTCTGTTTTCCTTATAAACTATAGCTGGGTGAAGGCTAATGTTCGGGTGGACGTTTTCTATTCATTTGTCCTGTTGCATCTGAGAGGCAGCAGGATGGAGTGAGAAGGGCCCGAGCATTGACATCTGATAGGCCTTTAGTGTGCTTCCTGGCTCTGCCTTTGCCTGGGCAGGTGGTCCTGGGAAAATAACCGGACCTCTGACCTTTGTGGTACCATTTTTAGAATGGGGTAATGCCACCAACCTGCTTCACGGAGGTCCAGCCTGGTGATGTGTATGAGTGCCTGGCACCATGGCTGTGGCCGGCTTGCTCTTTTCTGTTGCTCTTCGTGCTTCGTGTCCTTCCAGATCCTTTGCCTCAGACCGCTTTGTTACATATATGACTTCGGGTCTCTTTGTCGTCTTACCTCTTAATGACCAGTTTAGTAACTGTTTGGAGGTCATATTCAACAGAGTGAGTGGCTCGGAGTCCATGGGCCTGCGTTAGTGCAGTGGAGAGCCCATTCTCCTGTGAGCACTCCATTTGTTGTAGTCGAGAAACAGGAATATCATAGACTCTTTTCTGCCCTTTTCCCCTCTCCATCCATTTAATCTGTGCGCTCCTTCCTTCGTCGTACACTTACCAGGCACACGTGCTCTGCTGCCATCAGTCCCACCACTTCTTCCGACCAAGTACATGAGGAGCAGGCCTGTGGTTGGTGTTGGAGCCCTGACCGGGGCTCCCTCCCCTTGTAACTTCACGTGCGGCTCGTTATAACATCTGGCTCTGCTCGGCTCCCTGCGACTCTTGGCTGCGCAGCACTGGTCCGGCATGATCGTCCCTCTTACTTCGCTCCATCTGTTTTCTTTGCCCCTCCTTCCCGTGTTCCCCAACTCTGCCAAGCGCAGAGAAAATCTCCCCTTAATGCTCCCTCGCAGTCCTCTGGCCTTATTCAGCTCTTCCTGACCTTGACTCCTGTTGTACCTACAGTGTTACTCCATTGCTCCGGGTAAGTATTTTAGGTGTGAAGTAGAATTGACATTCAAGGAGCTGCACAGGTTTACAGTATCGAAGATGGTAACGCTGGGTGGACCCATGCACCGTGAAACCCCCACCACAGCCAACACCATGGGTGGATCAGTCCACTGTCTAGGTTTCCTCAGGCCCCTTCCGCATGCCTCCCTTCCTCCCTCCTCTGCCCTCCTTGCTAGGAAACCACTGGGTATCTTCTTTGGTGAAATATCTGTTAACATCTTTTGTTCACTTTAAAAATTAGGTAGTTTTCTTGTTATGGAAGGGTTTTTTTTGTTTGTTTTGTTTTAAATACAGGTTTTTTTAAGATTGATTTATTTATTTTAGAGAGAGAGCACGCACGCAATTGAGCAATTGAGCAAGAGGGACAAAGGGAGAGGGGAGAGAATCTCAAGCCAACTCCACACAGAGCCTGACGACCTTGAGATCATGACCTGAGCCAAAACCAAGAGTCAGATGCTTAATCGACTACGCCACCCAGGCGCCCCTGTTAGGGAGTTTTGAGAGCTCTTTATATATTCTGTTTTTAAAATTCTCTTCCACACTGTGACTTGTCTTTTCAGTCTCCTAACAGTGTATTTTGAAGAGTAGAAAGTTTTCATTTTGATGAAGTCCAATTTGTCAATTTTTCTTTAATGGATCAGGCTTTTTGGCATCTAAGGAATCTTTGCCTAATCCAAGGTCACAAAGATTTTTCTGCTGTTTCCTTCTGTAAGTTTTATTTGTTTTAGATTTTACATTTAGGATCCATTTTTGCAAGATATGGATCGAAGTTCATATTATTTTGCAAGCGGATATCCAGTTGTTCTAGCACTGTTTGTTGAAAAGACTGTTTGTTCTCCATTGAATTGCCTTTGCACTTTGTCCCAAATTGGTTTACTGTATTTGTGTGGCTTTATTTCTGGGCTCTCTGGTTTGTTCCATTGATTACTTTATGCCAATATTACATTGTTTTGGTGACTATTGTTTTATAATAAGTCTTGAAATCACGTAATATTAGTTCAACTTTGTTGTTTTTCTTTTCTTTTTTAAAAATTTTATTATGTTAATCACCATACATTACATTACATCATTAGTTTTTGATGTAGTGTTCCGTGATTCATTGTTTGCGTATAACACCCAGTGCTCCATTCAATATGTGCCCTCTTTAGTACCCATCACCAGGCTAACACATCCCCCTACCCCCTCCCTTCTAGAACCCTCAGTTTGTTTCTCAGAGTCCATCATCTCTCATGGTTCGTCTCCCTCCTCCGATTTCCCCCCCTTCATTCTTCCCCTCCTGCTGTCTTCTTCTTTCCTTTTTTTTTTTTAACATATAATGCATTATTTGCTTCAGAGGTACAGATCTGTGATTCAACAGTCTTGCACACTTCACAGCACTCACCATAGCACATACCCTCCCCAATGTCTATCACCCAGCCACCCCGTCCCTCCCACCCCCCACCACTCCAGCAACCCTCAGTTTGTTTCCTGAGATTAAGAATTCCTCATATCAGTGAGGTCATATGATACATGTCTTTCTCTGATTGACTTATTTCGCTCAGCATAACACCCTCCAGTTCCATCCACATCGTTGCAAATGGCAAGATTTCATTCCTTTTGATGGCTGCATAATATTCCATTGTATATATAGACCACATCTTCTTTATCCATTTTTCTGTCGATGGACATCTTGGCTCTTCCATAGTTTGGCTATCGTGGACGTTGCTGCTGTAAACATCGGAGTGCACGTACCCCTTCAGATCACTACATTTGTATCTTTGGGGTAAATACCCAGTAGTGCAATTGCTGGATCATAGGGTAGCTCTATTTTCAACTGTTTGAGGAACCTCCATACTGTTTTCCAGAGTGGCTGCACCAGCTTGCATTCCCACCAACGGTGTAGGAGGGTTCCCCTTTCTCTGCATCCTCGCCAACATCTGTTGTTTCCTGACTTGTTAATTTTAGCCATTCTGACGGGTGTGAGGTGGTATCTCATTGAGGTTTTGATTTGGATTTCCCTGATGCCGAGTGAAGTTGAGCACTTTTTCGTGTGTCTGTTGGCCATTTGGATGTCTTCTTTGCAGAAATGTCTGTTCGTGTCTTCTGCCTATTTCTTGATTGGATTATTTGTTCTTTGGGCGTTGAATTTGATAAGTTCTTTATAGATTTTGGATACTAGCCCTTTATCTGATATGTCATTTGCAAATATCTTCTCCCATTCTGTTGGTTGTCTTTTGGTTTTGTTGACTGTTTCCTTTGCTGTGCAAAAGCTTTTTATCCTGATGAAGTCCCAGTAGTTCATTTTTGCCCTTGCTTCCCTTGCCTTTGGCGATGTTTCTGTGAAGAAGTTGCTGCCGCTGAGGTCGAAGAGGTTGCTGTTGTGTTCTCCTTTAGGATTTTGATGGACTCCTGTCTCACATTTAGGTTGAAAGAACTTTGTTGTTTTTCAAAATTGTCTTGGCTATTTTAGATCCTTTAATTTCCATAGATTCAGCTTGTCAGTTTCTTAAAAACAAAAACAAAAAAACAAAAACCCAAACATTCTGGGGGGTTGATTTGGTTTCATTGCATTTATAGATCAATTTGGGGAGAAGTGGCATCTTAACAGTAATGAATAATTTGATCCATAAACTGGGTGTATTCTTCATTTATTTAGGTCTTCTTTAATTTCTCTTAGCAATGTTCTGTAGTATACAACATAAAGATCTTATAAATCTTTCCTCAGATTCTTCCTAACTATTTGATATTTTAATGCTACTCTAAACAGTGTTGTTAAAACTTTCAATTTCTGGTTGTCCATTGTGAATATATAGAAATACACTTGATTTTTACATATAGATCTTATGCCCTATCTTATTTGTTTACATTGTTCACACTCAGCAGCTTTTGTGGTAGATTCCATCAGATTTTCTAGGTAAATGGTATGTAATCTATGAATAAAGAACAGCTTTACTTCTCTCTTTCTGGCGTGAATGATCACTTTATTTTTCTCTCCTTATTGCACTGGTTAGAACAAGAAAAGGGAGAGCAGACATCCTCGTCTGTAATTTCTCTCTCAACAAGAAGTATGATGTTGATGGCATGCTGTTCATAGAAGCCCTTTATTGAATTTTGCGCATGTTCCTGGTTGGCTAAGAGTTGCTTTAATTAGGAATGGAATGTTGGATTTCATCAGATGTTTTTCTGTATCTTTTGAAATGACCATGGCTTTTTTCTTTTTTAGAACATCAATGTGGTGAATTACATTGATTTTCAAGTATTAAAATACACTTGTACTCTGGGGATAAACCTCATTTATTTATGATGTATTTTCATTTTTGAATCTTGTTGAATTCATTTTGCTAAATTTTGTTTATTATTTTTGCATCCATACTCATAAAAGATACTGGTTTGTGGTTTTCTCTTAATGTGTTAGGTTTTTGTAATCAGGCCAGTGCTGGTCTCATAGAATGATTTGGGAAAGCTTCCCTCCCTTTCACTTTCCTGGAAGTTTGTGATGAGTTGGTGTGAACCACTACCATCTACCTAAGTTACTGTAGTGACCCCCTACCCGATCTCTTGGCATCTTGACAGGTTGGGAATGGAAAGAGCTACATGGTGATAATTTCCTTTATTGAGCTCTGAATAAAATATTTTTAAACCATAAAAGTTGTTTAGGGTTGTGGCCCTGGATTTAGTGAGAAGACTTGCCTAGTTACATCAGGGTCCACTTCAATGCCAGGAAGGCTGTCCGAGGTAGTGCCTCATTGGGAGGCTTCCCGTCTTCATCCACCTGTGAAGTGGCAACATTTGCTGCCTCACCTGTAGAGCTGGACAAAGTCAAGAGATGTGCTTAAAAAAGGTTACCATGAGTGAAGATGTTACTCTTTTCCTACACATTTCCTCCTAAGCATAGAATATTTAATTTACATGGATTATTTAATTTATATGGATTATTTAATTTACTTGGGTAATTTAATATAATCCTCACATTAATCCAATAAGGAAATGAAGGCTCCAAGTAGCCTTCATTTACTAGACAGCCAGTAAGTGGGTCGCAAGACCCCGTAACTCAGGCAGGTGTTCAGACAGGGGTCATGTCTCCCCTGCAGAGAGGCCTTACCTTACCCCTGTCTAACTCAGTTCCTGTCACATCTCCCTGTCAGTTTCTCCCTGTATTACTTCCTGAGATCGTCTTTACCTCCTGTCTTCCCCCACCGGCATGCACATTTGTCTGCCTTGCTCCTGCTCTGTCCCCCTGTGCTCAGGTCTGTTGGTATATAGTAGGCTATCGGGATAGCTGCACACTCAATTTCACTGGCTTTTAACATAATTTATTTGAATACTAAACATAGGGCACAAAGTTCCATACTTTGCGAAGAGAAAAAGGACATTTAAAGATGTCTGGGCTCCTGGGACCTGCAGCCCCTGACCTCCTGGGGTGCCCCTTGCCATTCACTGATCCAGGCAGGACACATTTGAGAAGAACCAGCCCATGTGGAAGCACTTAGCATAGAAATTTGCAGGTGATGTGATTTGAATTCAGGTAAAGGTGTAAGCTCTTGGAAAAGACAAACCCACCGGACCTTCCTGGGCCCTGATGACATGATAGGGTTCAGGCAAGCACTTGGGCCCTTGGCTCTTGCCATATCTTTTAATTAATAACAGCAATAACTACTTAAACTAGTTAATAGATGTGCCCTGGCCTCCTGTCACAACATGAGTAATAGTCTTAGAGGCGTCTCTCCAGGTGATGTGTGCATGTCGGCTTTCACTTCCGCAGGTTTCAATTCCAAAAGAGCTGTACCTCCAAAGTCATTTGGTTTACTTCCGCCATCCCTTCTTGCCCTCCCTGTGTGGGAGACTGGGGATCAGCCTTACTTTGACACAAAACATTTCTTGCTCTGTGGGGCTTTGAAGAAACTGTTTAAATCAGTACAATCTTTTTTTTTTTTTTTAGGAAAAACGTAAGGCTGAGGAAGCCCTCAGTGACCTCAGACGTCAGTATGAAACAGAAGTAGGGGATCTACAGGTGACAATAAAGAAACTCAAAAAGGTATGTTTGTGGCAGCGAGGCTTCTAGGAAGAGCCTTGGTGTATGAGTGTGTTTAAGTTATTAGCAACTAAAGGCATTGGGAATCATATTAAAGCAGCATTTGGAATCAGATTTCAGAGTCAAACTGGGCTCCCTGGAAAGATGGATTTTTAAAGGTCCCTGATTTTCTTTTCCGTTTCAAGGGCAACCTATCTTCTGCACAGGTCTAATAAATATTTCTGACCCCTTGAACAGTTGTCCATCAAACCCTAGTTTTCCTTCCTCAGGTGCCCTCAATGCCCACATGTTCAGCTCTGCTCATGACAGAGGGATCCTGTCTTTACTGGTCACGTGTGCCTGTATCCTTGCCCCCAGCTAACCGCAAGGTACATGGTCAGTATTCAGTGAATATTTATTAAATGAAGTAAATGCTCTTCTTCTATGCAGAAAGTTCCAGATCTAGGGGACCCCTGATCAGCAGGAGGTGGGAGAGAACTTGCTGAAATGTGAGCAAAAGTTTGATTGGGTTTGGCCTTTGCTGTGTTTGGTTTCTAATGAGTAGGGTGTGTTTCACCCAGTGGTATGCTGGTAGCTACTTAACAATGGGCTCTGGAGGGGGAAGGGGGTCAGGGAGGAATCTGCAATATTTGCTGATTTCCACGGTGTTAATGCTCTCACCATTAACAATTTCAAGCTACCAAGTTGACATGACTGAGTGCAGAGTTTGGGAAGAGATGCGTCACATTGGCTCTCCCGGCCGGCACGGGCTCTCTGCTGCGTGGTACTGGATCCACCTCTTGCATGTGGATCGTCTCTATAATGAGTGGAAATACCTTGGCTAAACTGAAAATAGATACTTAAAAAAGAATCATCCTTGAAAGTGGCATTGTGACTTTGGGCACATCACTTTGCTTCTCTGGTTGTTCATGTGATAACCTTTAATGCTGTCTCCAATGTTTATATTCAGTGAGATTAAGGCACGATTAGCTGTATTTTGTAGACTATTGCAATTCAAACCTCTGGGATTATTAAAAATATCCCCAGTAACCTTCTTAGGAAATTATCACTGTCAACCTTTTCTCTAATTGACAGAGGCCATTAGACGAGACATAAGATACTTGAATTGCAGAATTTGAACGGACTAGTCCCTTGTTGATGCCAGAGTCACAGATTGTCCTAACCCCGGTTCTCAGTTATTTTCCTGTCTTCCCACATCTTTAGGCTAGAAGCAAGTTAGGCAGAAAAGATGCAAAATTTCTTGCCACGGTGAGGCATATGATGACGACCACATAGGCCCTGAACAGTGAGAGTCAGAAGTGATGGGACCGGAGTTCTCATCGAGACGATGCTACTTTCTTCCCGCTGTACCTGGGACAATTGGCTTCATTATTTTACCATTTCGTTTCTCATTTGTAAAATGGGATTAATAATTGACTGTCCTGCTTAACCATAATCGCTGAGATGTTACTGATTTTATAGTTTCTTCAGCTCTTTTTCATAATTTTTAAATTTAATTCTCAAACGTTTTCTGAGGATAGGTTAAGTCTCCTGCTTTTACAGCTGAGGACACTGAGTTCTCGAGTCACAGAGCTCATAAGCCATGGAGTTGTCTTGCTACCCAGTTTGTACTTTCTCACTTGTACCAGACTTCCTGCTGGCTCGGGAGGCTTGTTCTGCGAGAGAACAGATGGTGATTTACGTGAGGGAATGTTAAAGGCTTAAACTGGAAAAGTTTACAAATTGCTATGACTGCCATTACCCTATGCCATGGATTCTGAGGAACTAGTTTTTTCCCTCTAGTTTTTTTTTCTCTGAAATTAGCATGCATCTGAAAAAATCAAGGGCTCTTCTCAGAGTCAGCCACGTGGCAGTCATGACCTCAGTGTGTGAAAACCTTTAGTTGACGCATCTGGTAAGATGAAGAAAATCCAGCATCAGATTACTTAGGCTTTGACTTAGAATTGATGAAATACAGCATTCATTTTGGTCAGTGCATAACTACTCAGTTAATGGAAACCCACGGATTCTCACCGTTCTCAGGGACTGTCAGGAAACAAAAAGACATTTTTGTTGCCCATGTTAGAGATCTCCTGAGCTGGTTTAAAGTCTGGTAATACTAACAAGTCAACCAGAAAGCAAAGCTCCGGTATATATTCATAGAGAATTGTGTGTGTATGTCACTAGCTTCCTATCACACTTAAATGTTATTGATTTCAGTTATTTTAATAAGCATTTACTGGAGTCACTGTGAAGAAAACAGGTGAATCTGACACTAACTCTGCTGTTAAAAATCTTAGACTCTGGTAGGAGAAGTAAGGCATTCATAAATAATTATAATACAGGATAGAAAGCGTTAAGCGCAGATAAATTTCTAGGAGAATATAAAGGTCCAGACTCATAGGCAACATAACTGAAAGGGCAAAATTAAATCACTTAATAGTTGAATGGTTTCCCAAAAGGACTTTTCAGTTGTTTCGAAAGAAATTCATTAAGCGATAAAACCCCCTTTTTAAATGCTTAAATTATTGAAAGCAAATTTTCAAATCCTCATGGATTATATGTAGCTTAATGATTTACAAAGTTGTAAAATGTTGAAAATTGAAGACTTTTAGAATTCCCATATCTGTATATTCAAGGATACTCATAAACTTAACTGAATCAATCCAAAGTGAGTTTGTAAATGCACAGCCTTTATTTGCTCTTTCAGCTAGAAGAACAGTCGAAACACGTAAGTCAAAAAGAAGATGTGGCTGCATTAAAAAAGCAAATTTATGATTTATCAATGGTAAGAATCACCTTTCATTTACAGAAATACATTTCCTCTTCAATTACTAACATAACTGACATAATCATGCTGTTTATCAGTGTTCTGGGGATGGAGAGAAATTAGTACTGCAGTTAGAGAAACCTTTGACGTACCTTTGACCAAAGGTGTTATTCAGGCTTTTACCCTCAAGGATACCCCACCTATTGTGAATGCTTTTATTTATTTCTTACTCAAAGCAATGACGGCATGGCCCTTGCACTTCACATAGTTAACCCTGCATTCCTGCAACTTCAGCTCTGGTCTGTGTCCCTGGCTTTGTGAGATGAGGTTATAATTGCCCTTTTCTTCCTCCAGCGTTCCTCTTTCTGCCCATTTCCCACCTTGATGACCCGATCTTTGGTCTTTCTGTTGCCAGGTTGTCAGCATTTGCATCTGTTTTTTCATCATCATTAAGTTGTCTTTATTTTGTTTGTAGGAGGACTCTAGAAGTTTAAAGCCACTAGTGAACATTTCCTTTATTAGGACTCTAAATATTCTCATTGCAGAGCCCAGAAGTGAGCCAGCTGTGCTATAAGTGTGTTTCTTTCTCTCCAGTCATTATATTATCCCCGCACCACTCAGAAGAGAAGGTGCCCAGCCTCATGGTCAAGTTGGAGTTCCAGATTCTGCCACTTCTTAGTTGGCTCTGTATTTGGATCATGACTTTCTTGTAGAATTGCTTATTTTTCTTGCATTTCCTGGTTGAGTTTTTGGTTTCTTGTAAAAAGAAACTCTGGCATCCTCAGGATATCATCCACTGATGCCTTCCAACTTTTTTTTTTCTTTTAAATTCTTCCCAAAGCATGGAATTTGTTTTTTCTCCTTGAAAATGTTAATTCTGGAGTCTACAAAATTTCTGTTCTTACTGGACCAATAGTTTTTTAAACTCACTACCCATATGTCATCCTGGAATTTCCGAGCATTTTAGGTAGCTGGTGTAGGATTCCTGTGCAGCTAGATAAATAGATCTGTTTACCTCGGGGCCTCCTCCCTGAGAGAGTGTCTTCCTAGGAGCTGTGTGTGTGAAGCTGGCTGTCAGGCCGGGGGACCCCTGATGACCAGAAGGAGTGGGATATGGATATTCAGAGAGAAGCCTCAGCGCACCGTATAGGGATCATTCGGTTCTTTTTCTATTTTTTTTTTTTTTAAGATTTTATTTATTTGTTTGAAAGAGAGAGAGCAAGTGAGGGCAGAGGGAGAGGCAGAGAATCTGAAACAGACTCCATGCTGAGCACAGAGCCTGAGTGGGGCTCTGTCTCATGACCCTGAGATCAGGACTTGAGCCCAAACCAGGAGTTGGATGCTTAACTGACAGCGCCACCCAGGCAACCAATTCAGTTCTCTTTAAAAAGACAAGCCCTGTCTTACAGCCTTGGGAATCGACTCTATCTGCTATTCTTTGTGAGTATTAGAGGGGATGGCCTGGGGCTGGTGGCCCTGTTCCTTAATACACAAATTTAACCTCTGTTTTTAAGCCCCATTTCTGACTGTTTGGGGGTTCTGCCTGGCTAATTGCCTCCTTTGCTCTATAGTACAGTCTTCCCCCATGCCTCTTCCAGACCTCCTGTGCTCCTGCTCTCTTCTCTTTTGTCAGCACATTTCCACCCAGTTTCCATCTTCCATAAATGTATTTAATTCATTTGACTGTTGGGGGGCCCTTCTTGCGTTCTTGTAACTTGTATTGGTTTATTTCATGTTATTTGGCATTTCATGTGAATGGGGTCTCCAAAGGGAAAGAAGAGTGCTCAGTCCATCATTTTGCACCAGAAGCCTCCAATGCTTTTTTGTTTTCTGTTTTTAGAAAAACATAGACATTTTTAAAACTACACTAGTTTATTTTAAGCACAAAACTTACAGATGTTAGGTGATAGGATTTATTGTAAAAACTAGCCGGTCTGCCTGGTGATAGGTACTATTAATTCCACAGAATATTTTCAGTAGATTCATAGCTCTCATTGAGTAAAACAGATGTTTACATATTTGATCTGAGTTAATTTGCCAGTAACATGTTAAAATATGTCATGATCATGTCTTGACTGGTGTTTTTTGGCACCAAATGTCAAACATTAAAAAAGAGAACAACTTCAAGGATTTAGCTTTTTGCGACTTTAATACTTTATGATAATTTCAAATCACCTTGAATTGGTAACTAGTTCTTTGAACACCAAGATTTGAAGAACTATGGAGATACAGGTTTGGGGTGCGAGGTTCTGCTACACTTGACTCTCCTGGGTGGAAGATGCCCCAAATCTAATGGCCTGTGCTGTTCCTTTTCTCCAGGAAAATCAGAAAGTTAAGAAAGATCTTTTAGAAGCACAGACAAACATAGCCTTTCTTCAGAGTGAATTAGATGCTTTGAAAAGTGATTATGCCGATCAGACTCTGAATTCAGAAAGGTATGAAACTTTGCATTTCAGAAAGGTATGAAACTTTGGAATGTTTATTCAGATGACCATCTGTGTGAATGAAGTCAGCTACGTAATCATAAAGGGTTATTTATTGACCTTGCTGGTATGTTCTTTGCTTTCCAAAGATACCACTTTCAGTGTCCTATTTCCTGGTCATTTTTGTGTTTTAAATTTTTTTTTACAAAAAATACTAATTAGTTTAATTATTGACTGCTTTGGAGAGTGCAGGGCTTAATAGATGTTTGAATTACTAGGAACAGAAGAATATACCTAAAGTGTCGGGAATCAGTGCTAATTGAAGTGCACACATGCAGGCATGCATTTATGTATATATGCAAATACCTATATAAATACTTGAATATATATATATGGATATTTATAAAGGTATTTACATTCACATATTTGCATGTAAATGCATATATGGATATATATGCCTACAAAATACATACATACACGTGTGTGTGTGTGTGCGTGTGTGTATAAACGTACACTTGGGAAAAATATGCTTTTTGTTTTGTTTGCTTGTAAACTTTAATCACAATTAAGGTCCTGTAATGGTCAGCAGTGAAACATTTAAGTACTTACTGTATACAGGTTCCTGAGCTACAGAAGGAGTTATGAGTGTGAAATAAATATATATATATATAAGCAAAGATGTGATCTCTGCTCTGTGAGAACTTCAGATTTGTGGAGAAAGTTACAAAGCTGAAGGGTTATGGAGTTCATGTAGGAGCTCAGCAGTGTCAGAAACAATCCCAGCAGCAGTGGCGCAGGTTGGGTCCTTTGTCATGTGATGGTAGATAGTGTCCTTTTGATTCAGGAGCAGTGAAGAGCTTCATTAAAGAGGAGACGCTTGAGGTTGGCTTGGGAGGAGCTGATTTGTGTTGGTCAAGCGGGGGGCAGGGGTAATGTGCGTAGAACTTTCCTAGCATCAACTCTTATGATCCACAGAATACCCTGTGAGATAGGGACTTTTAGTCTCCCCATTTCAGAGGGGAGAAGAGAGTCTCAGAGCTGTTCCAGGTGAGGCAGTAAGCAAGGCAGAGGCAAGAACAGAGAGACAGATACAAGACTGGTTTGGGGAACAGTGGTCAGACCTCTGGACAGGAAAAAGTATTTTGAATGGCAAAGTAAAAGTTAAACAAAATTTAAAAATTTAAAAGCTAGTTTAAGGTTATAATGGAAGGGCCCAGCATTTTTGGCTAAGAAACTTAAATTCCTATCATCAGTTGGGAACCTCTTAGCTTTATCATCAAGAGAGTGAGCAGACAGGTTATTGTAGATAACAGTTGAGAGCCTGAGAGTCTTTGGTTTGTCTGCTTAGAAATGGGGCTGAGGCGGAATAGGGGCTGGTGGTGAGTGGCTAGTGTTCTCAGGGGACGTTATAGGGAGGAGACCAGGGCTTTGTAATAAAGCAGCAGGAATCGCTGCGCATGGGTTTATGGCAGACGGAGAAAGCCGGTCCTGTGGACTCCTCTGTGGTTTAGGGTGAGGCAGGGAGGGCCAGGTGGGGAGAGGAGAAGGAATCACCAGGAAGGAGGAAAATAGCTGGGTTAGGATTGTGTGAGGCAGGGAAGGAGCAGGGAAGGGTCGGAGGGGAGAGAGCACGCTGCACTGAAGGGACTGACAATGAGTCCCTGGGGAGAGGGGGCTTAGCAGAAGGTGAAGGGTCAAGACGTCCTGTGAGGAGCAGAGCTGGGTTTGGGAGGGAGAGCAGGACCTCGCACAGGAAGTGGCGGGGGGGGTGGTGTGCAGGCGTGTGGGGCTGCTGAAGGCACAGAGGGACTCAGTGGGAGCCCCGGGAGATAGAAGACCGTGGCCAAGGACACAGGTCTTTGAGGAAGGTGAAAGGGGGTCTGGGAGGGTAGGTGTAAGGCAGGACTGGATACCTAATTCTCGTTCAAACATAAAATATGGTTTTGCAGGGATCTGGAAATAATCCGAGAGTACACAGAAGATCGAAATAGTCTTGAGAGGCAAATTGAAATACTCCAGTAAGTTCTCATATAAAACGCTCATTACATTTACATTTTCCTGATGTTTTGTGAATAAGACACATGCCCCATGTCACACGAGTTGCCTTATTCTCAAGACTGGGTTTGCAGGTCCGTGCATGTTTCTTCTCACTGTGGTGCATTCAGCACTTGGCTTTCTCCTGCTTTTAATCCTAAATAAACTATTCAAATCCAGGGACTAGAGTCTGATTCTCTCAAAGTCCTCGCAAGTCAGGTGAGATGTTATTATACCTCCATAAAGACTCGGCTCTGACCTCAGCGGCTGTCTCTACAGCCCAGCACGCCAGGAGGCTGTCAGGAATCTCCTGTTAGCTCACGTCACAGCACTGGACACACGCGATCGTTCTTGCCCAATGTATTGTTCTTGGTGAGACGGCTATTTTTCTTAGTTTTTTTTTTTTTTTTAAACCCTACTGGAAATATTATACCTGCTCTGTCAACTTCACACCCGTGTTGGCATAATTCCAGCCTCTGAGAGCCTTCTCCACAAACCCTCCCCCTCCTCTACTCCCACGCTCTATTTTACTCATGGACGTTCTTCTGGTTTGTCCTCCCAAAGAAGTAAGGTCAGGCTTGGCAAGTTTGTTTTCACCATGCCTGTTAAGTCTCACCGGTGGCAGTTACAGAGTTGACATATTACAATAATCCTGCTCATTCAGTTATTCATTCATCCAGCACGTTTTCATTCAGCAACTTCTACAGGTCAGGTATGCCAGGAGCTGAGGATAGAGCGGCAGGTAAAAAGAAAAGAAAAAAAAAGTCTCTTTATGGGGCTCATCTAGGGGAAGAAGATGGAAACTGATCACTAATTATAGAAATAAACATAAAATGCCAAAGGAGAAGTGGGACAGAGGGAAGGGGCATACCTGCTGGGGCATATAGTACAGAGATTCCTCCTACCCAGGAAGGTCCAGGAAGTGTTCTGGCAGATACAACAACTGAGCTGAGATCTGAAGGATGGAAAGATGCGCCACTCTCAGGTGGCATTGTCCTCCATTTGTAGAAGAGGTTGCTGAGGCTCTGACAGGTCAGATGACTCCCATCAATGATATGGAAAGTACATGCCTGCATGGGGTTTGAACCTAGAGTCAACATCAGAACCTTTCATCGGTACCCTGGTGGACAGTATCAGGCCACAAGGAAGATGTGGGAGTAGCCAGGAGAAAGAAGTGTGACATAACACATGGCTTCCACGCCTGGCTGGGACACGTGCAGGGGGACAGAGAGCAGCAACACATGGGGCCAGCTGGGGCCAGGCATTTAGGAAGCAGAGACCCGCAGGAAACCTGTTCGTACCTTGAAGCTACCTGAGGGAACAGTGGGTTCCAAGAGTATAGCTAATTCCTGAAATGCCTGGAGACCTTTAAAAGAGAGGGGATCCCTCAATTAAGTTATAGTTCTAGTAATGAATTATGATCTTGGTTAATGAGGTTTGAAGGGAAGTGGTAGAAAATTGCAAGAGGTGGTAAGTAATTCCGTGTTCTGAACTTCACAGCCTGCAAAGAAAGTGGCTTTTACCCCAACTTTCCTTATGTGTTTGTTTGTTTATTTGCTCTGTAGAACAGCTAACCGGAAGTTACATGACAGTAATGATGGCCTTAGGAGTGCCCTTGAAAACAGTTACAGCAAGTTCAACAGATCTTTGGTATGCAGTAGAATTTTATAATACATTTTGTTCTTTCTTGTAGTAGAGTATTTTGATGAAGATCATGTATTTTCTTAAAGGGGGAGCTTACAATAATGAGAAACTATTTCATTTAATAAGAGGAGGCAATATTTTCCCAAATTAAAGAATATGCCACCCCTCTGCAGAAATAAATGCCTAGATGTTCACCAACTCTCTGTTAGCTGTTCAGGGAAACCAGAGAAAGACATATAAGGTGTGACCTGGGTCCTGGAGGAGTTTATAGTTTAGTGTAGGGAGTTAGGATGTGCACAGATAGCAGTGATATAAGAAAAATTGGGAAATCTCATGGAAGTAGGAAGAAATACTTCCCATTTCAGAGGAGCGAGAAGGTGCTTCTGGCTGAGGAGTGCACTTAGACACACTGAGTATTCTTTATGGTCGTGAGATGATCAGAGTGGAGTCCTTGGATTTAAAACCCTGCTACAGAAACAAGCTAAGCCCCTCTTGGAATTTTGAGGAACTTCCCCAGACTACATGTGCCAGAAATCCTCTTCTCCCACTTTTGGGGGTCAGCTTCGAGTTTGGGGTTCCTTTGCCATAGCTTTAAGTATGGACAAGTCAGTCACTGAGCCAAATTATAGTTTGAGAAGAGATAAATCCAAAGAAGTTGGTATTGCAGGGTCCTGGCCAATGTGGGGAACCAGGATACCCCTTTATGGCTTATGCAGTGGTGTTTGGATCTAAGACACAATGAGGAGAGAGTACTATGGGCAGTTACCTTGGTGTCTGTGCTCACATTTGCTCATGTAGGATACCAAACTTTTAATTACATTAGAAGTTAATTAGTGTGCTATATATATGTATATGTGTATATGTGTTATGTATAAATATGGAGTAACCAAATGTTGCTTATATATTTTGTGTATTACAGCGCATAAATAATATATCACCAGGGAATACAATTTCTAGAAGCAGTCCCAAATTTGATGGTCATTCTCCTCATCCTCTGGGCTATGACAGGTATGGGAACACCTACTTACTTTTCGTTTGAATTCTGGATCAGAGTGAAAAGGAAAGTAAATTTCCTTAGAGGTGAATTAAAACAGTAGAATCTACTTTGGGCACTAATTTCAATTTTCTACTATGTTATTTTAATTTTCTGAAACATATAAACATTCAAAGTAGAAATGTTTCAGAGAGGGCAAAGTGATTTCCTTAAGACATTGTTATGACTTGATTTTACGTATGCTTCCCCTGACCTCATTCCCTCGTTACGTCTTGTTCCTCAGAAGTGAACTCTGTGAGAACTCTTACAGGGAAACAAGCAAAACTATAGTGTAGGATGTTGCCATATATGCGGGATATGATGTTGAGACTCTTGGCATGATCTGCAGATGTTTAATAGCTCAGCATAGTATTATGTAAGCTGTGTTCGAGGACAGGGAAACTTTCAAAACAAATAGAAATATGACTAGTAGATGTTTGTGAGCTGTTGTATTGAAGGAGTCAGAGAGGCTTAACAGAAGTGAGAATTTAGCTCTATTTTGAATCAAATGAAGGATATATTGGTCCTGCCGTAACTTGAGATCTAGCGACAAGGACTGAAAGATCACATGTGTGTATAAATACATATGTCCATTGTTGTTACTTAAAAAGTTAAATTTGGAGCATATCAAACCTTGAAAGTAGAAGTGAATGCATAAACTATGGGCTTCCAGCTCTCCATTTCCAATGCACCTTTCCAATTCATATTCATTCCCTTTGCATTTGAGATCTTTTGTTCTAAAGAATAATGTACAGAGAGTTAAGATGGCAGAGCAATAGGGGGACCCTATGCTTGCCTCGTCCCTCGAACACAGCTAGATAAATATAAAATCTTCCAAATATCTGAGAATTGATCTGAATGCTGAGAGAACAAAATGCAGAACTAGAGGGAGAAAAGAAGCCATATCATGGAAGGTCGGAGGTGCAGAGACATGATTCTAGGGAGAAAGAATCGCGGGTGCTGCAGAGGGGAGGGAGCCTTGATCTCAGAGAGAGGAGAGAGAGAGAAGATATAGATGGAAGTCAGCGCTCTGGGGATTGTGCAAGACAAACACTTCCCCAAAAGCACTGACTGGGAAAACTAGAGTGGCAAGTTTTTACAAGCAGAGAGTTCAAAGTCCGAAGTTTTAGAAGTCCCTTCCACTGCCGGGTAGAGCCTGGTGGGCATAGCAGTGGTCCTGTGGGGAAGAAGGGCAGAAGTCTGGGAGTGGACAGCATGGTCTGAAGATCCCCTGGGTTGCTGGGGGAGAAACAGTTCCCCTTCTTGGAGTGCATTTGGGAGACGTGGCATGGCCTCTCAGGGGACAAAGTGCTGGTGGGCACCAATGTACTGCCCCGTTCACTAGCATAGAAACAGAGACATCTGCTGAGGGCAGCAAACCTTGGGGCCAGCTTTTTGCTGCACTTTACCATAAACTCCAAGCGCCCATGCGATTATATGGCTGCTTTTCTGGGACAAACTGGCACCAGCTACAGCATGGTGAGACCCTCCTGCAGATGATCAGCATGGATCCGCATAGCACTGGGCCCCTAAAATTTGGAGTTTTGAAACCCAGCCACACTCCTGAGAGATAAAACACAGGAGTACTGTGCCACCTGGCAGGCAGACAGTGTGGATGCTGACAGGGTGAAGGCAGAGATCTCATGGAAGCTGGGGACACGAAAGGGGAAAAAGTTTGCTCTTCTGTGAGGGCTTTCTGAAGAGTAGCAGGTGCACACTCCCTGCTCCAGAGACAAGAGAGTGGGGCAATGCCATTTCCCCCCCACCCATCAACACTGACAGACTTCAGTGTGCAACACAGCGCCCTCAGTGGAGGCTGGAGCCATCAGCCCGCAGGTGCATTTGTACTAGGGCAAGTCAACCTGAGAACCAGTGCAGCAGGCCCCTCCCCCCGAAGACCAGCACAAACCCCTTGCATGCACCAAGTTTCCTGATCATAGAGTGTTGCAGAGCTTCAGCTCCCGTGGCAATAGGATCAGGCTTCTTTAGCACACCTAGTTAAAATGCCACATACTGAACAAGGTCCAAACACTCCCCACAGCGAGCAAGGAGAAACTCTGCAGAGGACTGACTTGAGGGAAAGAGCAGCCAAAATAGAAGAGCAGAGTGCATACTCTGAAACACTTCCTGAAGCACCAGGCCCTGGACAGTATAGGACCTTTTCTTAGTACAGTCATTAGTCTCAGGAGCAAGAAATATAAACAGGCTTTCCTAACACACACAAAGAAGTAGTGACCTAGACAAAATGACAAGATGGAGGAATTCACCCCAAAAGAAAGAACAAGAAGTGACAGCTAGAGATCTAATCAAAACAGATATAAGTAACATGCCTGGACCAGAATTTAAAACAACAATAATAAGGATACTGGCTGGGCTTGAGAAAAGCATAGAAGACACTAGGGAATCCCTTACTCCAGAGATAAAAGAACTAAAAACTAGTTAGGCTGAAATAAAAAAAATGCTATAACCAAGATACAAAACCAATTGGTTGTAATGACAACAAGGACGGACAAAGAAGAGGAATGAATCAGTGATAATAGAAGATAAAATTATAGGGGTACCTGGGTGGTGCAGTCGGTTAAGCTTCTGACTCTTGGTTTCAGCTCAGGTCTTGAGATCAAGCCATGCATTGGGCTCCACACTCAGTGCAGAGTCTGCTTAAGATTCTCGCTCCCTCTGCCCCCTTGCTCTCTCTCTCTTCCTCTCTCTCTCAAATGAATAAATAAAATCTTTTTTAAAAAAAGAAGATAAAATTATGGAAAATAATAAAGCTGAAAAGAAGAGGGAAAGAAAAGTATTGGATCACAAATATAGACTTAGGGAACTCAGTGACGCCATAAAGTGTGATAACATTCCTATCATAGGAGTCCCAGGAGAAGAGAGGGAAAAGGGGGCAGAAGGTTTATTTAAGCAAATTATAGATGAAAACTTCCCTAATCTGGGGAAGAAAACAGACATCCAAATCCAGGAGGCACAGAGAACTCCCAAGAAATTCAACAAAAGCCAGCCAACACCAAGACATATCTTAGCAAAATCTGCAAAATATAGAGATAAGGAAAGAATCCTGAAAGAGAAAGGGAAAAGAAATCCCTAACCTACAAGGGAAGACAAATCAGGCTAGCAGCAGATTTGTCCACAGAAATCTGGCAAGAGAGTGGCATGGTATATTTAACATACTGAAGGGAAAAAATAATGCAGCCAAGAATACTTTATCCAGCAAGGCTGTCATTCAAAATAGAAGGAGAGATAAAAAGTTTCCCATACAAACAAAACCCAAAGGAGTTCCTGACCACTAAAACTGTCCTGCAAGAAATATTAAAGGGGACCCTTTCTGTGGGAAGGAAAGACCAAAAGCAACAAAGACTAGAAAGGAACAGGGAAAATCTCCAGAAATAGTGACTTTACAGGAAGACAATGGCACTGAATTCTTATCAATAATTACTCTGAATGTAAGTGGACTAAATGCTCCAATCAAAAGATATAGGGTATCAGAAGGGATAAAAAATAACAAGATCCATCTATATGCTGCTTCCAAGAGACCCATTTTAGACCTAAAGACACCTCCAGATTGAAAATGAGGGGCTGGAGAACCATCTATCATGCTAACGGACATCAAAAGAAAGCCGGAGTAGCCATACTTATATCAGACAAACTAGATATTAAACCAAAGACTGTAACAAGAGATGAAGAAGGGTACTATATCATAATTAAGGGGTCTATCCAACAAGAAGATCCAACAATTATAAATATTTATGCCCCCAAGCTGGGGGTACCCAAATATATGAATCAGTTAATAACAAACATAAAGAAACTCATTGATAATATATAATAATAGTAGGGGACTCTAAGAACCCTCATGCAGCAATGGGCAGATCATCTACGCAGAAAATCAACAAGGAAACAGTGGCTTTGAATGATGCACTGGACCAGATGGACTTAACAGGTATATTCAGAACATTTCATCCTAAAGCAGCATAATACACATTCTTTTCGAGTGCACATGGAACATTCTCCAGAATAGATCACATACTGGGTCACAAATCAGGCCTCAACAAGTACAAAAAGATTGAGATCATACCATTCATATTTCAGATCACAATGCTGTAAAACTTGAAGTCAACCACAAGAAAAAACTTGGAAAGACCACAAATACATGGTGGTTAAAGAGCATCCTACTAAAGAATGAATAGGTTAACCAGGAAATTAAAGAAGAAATAAAAAAATGCTTGGAAGCAAATGAAAATGAAAACATGGCAGTCCAAAACCTTTGGGATGCAGCAAAAGTGGTGCTAAGAGGGAAGTACATAGCAATACAGGCCTATCTTAAGAAGCAAGAAAAGTTTCAAATACACAACCTAACTTTATACCTAATGGAGCTAGAAAAGGAACAGGAAATAAAGCCTAAATCCATCAGAAGAAGGGAAATAATAAAGATGAGAGCAGAAATAAATGATATAGAAACAAACAAAAAACAGTAGAACAGATCAACAAAACTAAGAGCTAGTTCTTTGAAAGAATTAATCAAGTTGATAAACTCCTATCCAGACTTATCAAAAAGAAAAAAGACCCAAATAAATAAAATCACGAAAGAAAGAGGAGAGATCACAACCAACACACAGGAATAGAAATAATTATAAGAGAATATTATGCAAAATTATATGCCAACAAATTGGGCAATCTGGATGAAATAGATAAATTCCTAGAAACATACAAACTACCAAAACTGAATCCAACAGTACATTAAAAGAATTACTCATCACGATCAAGTGGGATTTATTCCTGGGCTGCAGAGGTGTTCAGTATTCACAAATCCATCAATTAATAAAAGAAAGGATAAGAACCATACGATCCTTTCAGTAGATGCCAACAAAGCATTTGACAAAGTACCACATCTATACCTATATTTTTAATTTGGAGTCTAGATATTCATGGAAGTGATTTCTTAATTCTGTATTTCACTTCTTTCCTCATCAAAAATCTGAGTAAGTTTTAAAAAAAAAGTTCTAACTAATAATGACATGGAGCTGAAGTAGTTTGTATATATTATAATGAGAACGGTTTTCTTAGGTTCCTTATAGTGTGGCTAAAATCAGTTTTAGAAGGAGAATTTCATAAATGATGAAACAAAAAAAAATGTATACACACAAACACACAGAGCTAGACTAGCGATATGGTTTGAATACGCGCCCCCAGGATAAAGAATTTGTAATTGAGTAAACATATTTAGAGAGAGTTTGGTGGTAAAGTTCTTATTTTTTTAGTTAATTTTAAGCATTTGCTAATGGCACTAAAATATTTTTTTTAAGATTTATTTATTTTAGGGAGAGAGAGCATCAGTGGGAGGGGCAGAGGGAGAGGGAGAGAGAGCTTCAAGCAGACTCAGACCTGAGCGTGGAGCCCAACGTGGGGCTCGATCTCACAACCCTGAGATCATGACCTGAGCCAAAATCAAGAGTCGGACACTTAACCGACTGAACCAGCCAGGCGCCCCAATATTTCAGTATAAACTTAGGTTTTTGTGAAAATCAGATGGAAAAACAAAAGTAAATAGGGAAATGATGTGGTTTCTTTTGATTCTCTTTTTTGATGTTAATTTCTCCCTCATACTTAAGATGTTAGAAAGTTTTACAAGTGGAAATGTCCATAGAAGTCAGGGGTTGCAGCCTTTATCCAGAGCACCTCCCTGTGAAACCTCTCCTATAATGGTCTTTCTAGACTATGTATCAACACCCAGTGGCAGAAAACTCGTATGTCGTATTTTGGTACCACACCTTTCTAATTGCCTGTCATTTTTTACCATATTGATTAGAAATATGACTCCTAGAAAAGTTTCGGCTGGCCCTTATTTTGTCTTGTGCCTCCTGGGAGAATGTATTCTTCTTCTTCATGCCTCAGCTCTCTGCATATTTGAAGAGGGAAACCGTGAAGACTTAAGCTGAGTTCATGGAACCATTTCTTGTGTCTGAGGGTTTGGGCTTACATCATCATGGTTCCCTTTCCCATCCAGGTTCTCAGCATCCCTTTTAAAAAGTAGAGCTGTTATCTAGAAACGGATGAGCTGTTTGGAATATGGTCTGACCACATTAAAGTAAAAAGGTTCACATCTTCTGCATACATTTTTCTTAACTTGAGATTGCATTCATGCTCTGGACACTGCAATTCCTTTTGTATCAGGAAATAAAGTGATTTTAAAAATGGCTTCATTTTTATTAAATGTTAGACTTGAGTGTCTTCATCTTAATTAATTGTTGCACAGAATGAGCTGATGTGGCTTTGAACATTTTGTTTCCCCTGATGAATAATCATGGACTACATTGTGGTTCTTGGCAAAAGTGAGAGTGTTGGTCTTCTTGAGTCCACTGCTGTGTGTAGTCCTGAGCTTTGTGAACCCTCAGGTAAAGCTCTCTTCTCCTTTATCACCAGGTCATCACGCTCCTCCTATGTGGATGAGGACTGTGACTCGTTGGCCCTCTGTGACCCTATGCAGAGGGTGAATTGTGAGGTGGACAGCCTTCCCGAGAGCTGCTTCGACAGCGGCTTGTCTACGCTGAGAGACTCCAACGAGTACGACTCAGAGGTGGAATACAAGCACCAGAGGGGACTTCAGAGGTCACACGGCACACAGGAGAGCCTTGGGGGTGATGCTTCAGACATAGACGTAAGCCCCAGAAATCACTGTCTCCTGGGCCGTACCTTCAATAGAAATCTGTCACCCTGTTTGACTTGTATCTGTCATGGGAATATGACCTAAAGGTTATAAATATGAAACATAGTCAGTAGAATGTTTTTTTTTTCTCCACCAGGGTAGGGAGATATTTCCACAGTTTGCCATTTGGGGCTACTCTGTTCTGTAACAGCAATGACTATAGATTCAGCTGCATATTTTTCTTCTCTTTAATCCATGATGTATATGTGTAATGAGAGACTTTGTTTTTTAATGGCTGACTAAAAAAAAAAAACAAAAAAACCAAACAAACCAGGTTCCTGATCTAAGGGATGAAGAGACGTTTGGTGCAGATGGTGTGGCCGCCATGTTAGACTGGAAACCCCAGGGGTCCGCTAGTGAGGGCAGCATCGTCAGTTCTTCAAGAAAGCCCATCTCGGCTCTGTCACCACAGGTAGGTAGTTTCAGAGTTATTTTATTCATGAACACTGTGAATTTTCGGTGCTGTATAACTGACTAGGAAGAACATTGGCACGACCTTTGTCACTCCCTGTGGCTTTTTCCCCCTAGACAGACATGGTGGATGGCGACCCTAAATCTTCCAGCTTACAGAAGGCTTACAAGATTGTGCTCGCTGGGGATGCCGCAGTGGGGAAGTCTAGTTTCCTCATGAGGCTCTGCAAGAATGAATTTCGAGGAAATACCAGTGCCACCCTGGGTATGGTTCATTCTTCAGTCAGTAAGGGGGAAATGACCTTCTTTTAGCTTGATCTTGTTTTCCTTAGAGATTAGATACACATATACACAGATCTCTCTGTATACATATATAATATATAGGGATGTGTGTGTGTGTGTGTGTGTGTGTGTGTGCGTGTGCGCGCGCCCTTGTCTATAGCATGGTCTTCTGTTTTGGCGAAGGCCCAACTTTAGGAAAAGAAAACCAACAAAGGACAAAGGTATCCACTTAGCCAGTCAGAGCAACCAGACCAAGTTTAGAACCAGAGGTGACAGATTCATTTATTCAGCAAACATTTCCTGAGTTCTCCTGTGAGCTGGATACTGTTGTAGGTGCTAAGGACACACAATGAACAGAGTCAACTAAATCCCAGCCTGCAAGGAAACTTTATCCCAAAGGAGGGCAATGGGTGAAAATAAAAGAATATGAGATTTGGAGAGAGGTGCAGTTTTTACACAGGGTGGCCAGGGAAAGCTTTTCTGATAAGACGTCATTTGATGTTGATAAAGTGACATTCTTGATGGCCACTTTGTCATGGTCACGATCATAGCCAGGTGTATGATCCCTCCCCCTCCTTTACAATGGAATACATGAGTAAACACTCATGAGAACAAGAGAAGAAGTGTCCTGATTTCCCAAATTTGCGTAAGTAAAAGGAGTTGAAGGTATGCAAATTATCATTCACCTTTCTTCTTTATCTAAAGAGTTCTTATTTTGATGACTAGAAATATTAGAACAGATTGATTACCCTCTTCACAATGGGCGTCTTTGTAAATTTATGGTTCTTCATGATACCCTTCAAGATAACAAAGCTGAAAGTTCACTTTAATTTGATTCATAAAAAGACCACTGTGTTTTGTTCAGTTGCTAAAGAGCATGGCATATGTACATATCTCATATGTATCCACACACATACACATATTAATGTGTACACAAGCACACACATGTAAACACGAAGACATAACCGAGTTCATCTAATTACATGGGCAAATAGAACATAGGTTTTCCTTTTGTCCATAGATTAAATCCTTCCCCAAGTTAGCCACCCTGCAGATGGTGCATCTGTGCGCACATGTGTGGTCTGACTTGCAATTAGTAGTTGAAGGTCACCCTCCTTGAAGGCCACATTCCTCCCTCTCTACCTCACTCAGCTTTGGCTTACCAGCTTTTGTTTTATCTACAGAGGGCTTGAGAGTAAAACCCAATGGAATTATTTACATCATGTTCCCCATGTTCTCTTGTAATTCCTTTTCAGGAGTCGATTTTCAGATGAAAACTTTCATTGTGGACGGAGAGCGAATAGTCCTGCAGCTCTGGGACACCGCGGGTCAGGAGAGGCAAGTGCTTTCCACAGCGCAGCGGGCTTGGCTTTGGTTTGCATAGACGGGCCTCGTGGCACACTTGGTAGTTTTTAATGCTCATAATCCTATAATGATAATACACCGTATAATTACATAGTATATTAGGATTTCAGGAATGCTTGCATGCCCCCACATTCTTTCCTCCTTCATTTACATGTCAGTTGTGTGTGGAGATCGTTAGGCTTCCTCTGAGCTGCTGTTCAGTTGGGAAAAGGAGAGTGCCCTCTCTGAACAAGAGAATTTAGATTACGTGTCAGTGTGAAGAGTACTTAGCCAAGCTCAATAAAAGATGGAAGAGGGAATCTGTCAGCTCCCCTCAGTTCAAGGGCAGAGGCACAAACTAAACAGAAGACTCACGTCTGGTGATGTTGCCTTCTCTTGCATTCATTGCCGATGACCGGAAGCATCAAGCATACGTTTTAATCCTGCCTAACTCTTTGGAAAGAGCATCTCTCCACTTGTTCCACTAGTGAGTATGGGTTGCAGCCTGCCCCTGTAGCAGGCACTGTTCAGGCTGCGAAGATTCCACAGGCAGCAGACACAAATCCACAAAAGCTGCTCACATGGAGCTCACATTCTGTAACAGACTGAGACTTTCAACATTTAAAAAACATTCGTGGTCAACATGGCCTTTTTTAAGATGCTATAAAATATTGCGGTTGGCTTAGAGTTGGGACATATATGTTGAGGTATGCTCTTCCCCTAGCGAACCGCCCCGCACCCCATAGGTATAAAGCTTCTGGCATGCTGTGGTACTCCACATGGTTAGGTCGTCTTCCACAGCACCCCCCACAGTACTCCCTTCCCACCCCCCAAACCACGATGTTCTCTCTTGTGCATCTCCTGCCCTGTGTTCCACGTGTGGGTTTGGAAGCTTTCTGCCGGGGCTGAAATTTTTAAGAAATTACGCTCTCAACCTTGTTCTGGTTATCCTTTGGGATTTGTAGACATTCTTGGGATTGTTTGATGGAGAAACTGCTTGGCTCTCGTAGATCACGCCCCACATTATTCTGTTAGCTTCCACTGAGTCATTCCAGTCGTCCAAGGTAGCTCTGTCACAGTGCCAGGTTGCCATTAGATTCTTGCAGGTGGGGGCTTATCTTAGAAGATGAGAAAAAAGCGAGCATAAAAGAGATGAAGAAGGGGCAGCACCTGACCAACAGACTGATTAGAACCATTATTTACATGCTTTTCTCTCTGCCAGATTCAGAAGTATCGCCAAGTCTTACTTCAGAAGAGCAGATGGTGTTCTGCTACTGTATGATGTTACATGCGAGAAAAGCTTTCTCAATGTACGAGAATGGGTGGACATGATTGAGGTAAGACATCAAAACCGAGAAACAAAAAATTACACGGTGTCACAGACCATCTTAGAAAACGCGATTTTTCTTCTTTGTTGAAGTGCACACCATTAGAGATCCAGGCTCGTCAGGAAGGACTGGATGTGAGAGGGGGTGTGTCTCGTGGGACTTGGCAGTATTGATCTCTTCCTCACTAGCTGGGCGAGTTTCCACAGAGCCATGGATACCACAGAAGGGAGTTTCTGGGAATAAAACTTCCGGTTTTCTTACAGATAAAATCAGAACCCCTTATGGTATTTTAAACATGGTAACATCTGTGCTTTTTTTTTCTTTGGTTAAATGAGATGGTGTCTTTCATCTGAGGAGCTTTCATATCCTTTGGTTTCATGGTAAATAATTTCTAAAAGTAGGAAATGATTTTGACCACAGTTAGTATGCTGCCAACAGTTAATAATTAACATAAAACTACAGTTCAAGCTGTGGTTCAGTATACTCTCTTGGAAAAAAAATAGTGGCTAATATAATTTTTCAATTAAGTGTATTATCTCTAATTTTTAACAGTCATTAAACAGTGCAATGTTGGCTAAACAGAACTGATTGCTATATATCAGGTTAGCTTCTAGATTCTTCTTTTGGGCTTATTTCATACCCTGTAAAAAAAATAGAATGTTCTCTTTCTAACTAAAGAAGTGTTGTGAGATGTGCATTTTGTTCTACTGAAATATCATGACCTAAAATTATTATAAATATGATGGAAGTGTGTTGACATTTATGTAGCATTTTTATTTCACAAAATAGCCACATGTTATATTCATCTCTGTAACATATCTGAGGAAAGAAGTGAGAAGTGTAATGTTACTCTCACTTTTTATGAGAAACCTTGAGGCGGAGAAAGTATATGGTCCTGGCTTGTGGTTATTTAGAGGGCAGGGGTTGAATGGGGCCTTGGATCTCCTGATTCAGCCCTGGTTGCTGCTCTGATAGAGCACCAGAGGAAGCAGTGGGTTGAGAAAAGAAGGTTTTGGTGTCCAGAGAGGAGTTCCAAGGTGCATTTAGTGCACAGAGGAAAAGCATCTGCTCAAGGGAACAGACGGACCTCCCTGGGATAGAGCGATGAGTCCAGAGAGTAACATAATCCCCACAGACTCGTACCCACAGATATTTAAAATCCACGGCAAAACTTTTTATTGTTAAAACTTTTGTACTTAGTCTGCATTTTAAGTCCTTGGATTATGCGCAAGGCCAGGAGGCCCAAAGGCAAGGTCAGCCAGTGTTGAAATAGCCCTTAGTGACCAGCCACGGTGTGTGCCGGGACCCCGTAATTTACCATCATTTGCTAATCACCTACACGTGGTAAGTGACCTTTTCAGCTCCGTGGATCACCTTTCACATGGTCTGAAAAGGACGAAAACTATGTTCAAGAGAATTCTTGAATTTGCCATGGGGAAAAATTAGATACCACTTGGCATTTGACTTTCACCTTCGGGAAAAATGGGCATGATAAACCTCTGCCATGGCTCAGCCTTTCTAATTTGAGGAAATTCTGTGAGGAAATTCTATAGGTGGCCACTATAAATATGGGTGTAAACTGAGAGTGTGATTGTTGGGGTAGGCTGGAGGGCTGAGGGGTAGTAGAAGGTCAGTGATGAATTAATAATTAATACACTTCGATAAAAACCACTGGATTACACAATCCTGCAATAAAATCATGGGTAAAATAAAACGAAGGCCATTTACTTACCTGTTGTGAATAAAAAAATGTATTGGTTGAATACTTGGGTGAACATTGAATGGAGGAGACACTTGAGATGTGAGATCTCTTCCCGACTTTTACACATTCGGGAGAATTTTTGGAGTGCCTGCTTTGTGCACGTTCCAGAGCCTGCAATGTGCCCATAGTCAGGGAGCTTGTACTCGCATAGGGGAAACATAACAAGCAACAAACAAATAAATGGAATGATAGAATATGACAAATACTGTGGAAACAAGAAGAAGGCAGGGTAAAGGGCCTGATGGTGTGGTCAGGGCAGCCTTCCTGGAAGGTGGTGTTTGAATCAAGACTTTAAGGATTTGCCCGTATTTACTGGAATAACTTTGGGAAATCCTTTAGATGCTTGGGTTCTTGGCTCACTTAAGGGAGTATATGTTGAGTGGCTTCCAAAGGTTGCCCCCTTGGAACCTGAACAGTTTACCAAAGAACACAGTTAATGAACACCTCAATGGACGGGACACCTAGTTTTGGAGAACGCCCTTCATTCCCTTCCCCCCTCTGCTGTTACTGCACTCCGTTGCCCTCAGTTGGAGGAGAATGGTCTGAAGAGAAAGGAAATCGAATGTAATGCCATCATTTTGAAGGCTCATTTCTTGATCCTGGGGCAGGGGTAGCAGCGAACTGAAAGCACAGCTGGTACCTGTAGGCACTGCGGAAGGTCACTTCCACATGCCCTGGTCAGGGCTGCCGCTGCCCTGGCCTAGGAACCAGAACCCTGTTTTTCTGGGCCAGTCAGGTTATCATACTCTGTTCTCTTCAGAGCCTGCGGAGGTGCGGTGTGCCCTCACTAACCCCTTCATTTTACCAGTGGGGAAACTGAGGCAGAAACCTGCAGCATTTCGCCTGATTTCAGGCCCCTTGTGGACCTGGGACTTTGCCTAAGCTGGTTTGAGAGCATTAGCCTTAGAATCGATTCCTTCAAATGATTGGTAATTGACTCCTCGTAAGAAAAATGTTGCTTGCCCTTTAGGACCTTCACATTTTGCTTTTGTTGTAAGCCAGATCGCAGTGAGTGTGGAACTTCCAAGCTCTGTTTTTATCCCCTGATGCCTGAGGGATTTCCTGTGTGTTTTGTACCTGAGATAATGAAGTTGACTTGTCATCACCATTTGGAGTGAAAGTCGCAGAAAATTGTGTGGGTGCCACAGCCACGTATAATTCTGTGCTCTTGCCTCTTGAGTTCATATTGGTTCGTATGGTGGCAGGGATGATGGGGAGCATTTGGACCGTGGCCCCGGCCTAGGTAAGATCTTGTTTAACCTCTCTGAATTTCAGTGGTCTCACCTGGCGATGGGAAAAAGTTTGGCTTTTTTGTAGAGAGATTTTGAGGCTTGAAGATATTACTTCCAGGTCATGTGGCTCCCATGGGGCATTTGGAGAGTGGAAGCTGCTGTTGGTATGGCTGCTCTTGTCAGTGGAACTTATTCACTATTTGATGAGCACACAATTATTTTCCCCCGGCAGGATGCAAGCCAGGAGAGTATTCCTATCATGTTGGTAGGAAACAAGGCTGATCTCCGTGATGCTGCCACAGCAGAGGAACAGAAGTGTGTCCCAGGATACTTGGGAGAAAAACTGGCCATGGTAAGGGCGAAAGTGGGTCTGTTGGGATAGACCTTAGCCGTTCATGAGCTTTGCAGTCAGCGGCCCTTCACTTTGTCTACATTCGCTTTCAGAGGTTCTTTGGCAAACCTCCACCCTTTTTGATGGGGCTCCTGGCCTTCTTATTCAGGCAGAACTCCCAGTGCTGCCCCTCCCTGCACTTTATTTTATTTTTAAAATCTTATTTATTTGAGAGAGAGAGAGAGAGCACATGTGAGCATGAATGGAGGAGCGGAGGGGCAGAGGGAGTGGAAGAAGCAGGCTCCCCACTGAGCAGGGCGCCTGACACGGGGCTTGGTCCCAGGACCTGAGCAAAGGCAGACACTTAACTGGGCTTAGCCACCCAGGTGCCCCCACAACCCCCACCCCCGCTACACACACTTTAAGGAATGTATGAATGTAATTGTACCGAGGATTAAACCTCTCACGGAGCTAAAATGATCACGTGGTCATTTTCCCCCACTGAAGAGCGTTGACGAGGAGGAGCCAGAATTATCCTGCCTTCCCCCTCCCCCTCCGCCAGCTCCTGGACTCCTCTGGTTCTGGAATCCATGTCAAGGCAAAAGAACGGGTGTCACGTTTAGAAAATGTGGTTTAGTTCCTGAGGGTTACTGTGCCAAAGGACAGTGTGCTACCTGGGTGGAAGAGAATTGGGAAACTTGTTTTTTTTTTCTTTCTCTAAGATTCATGCTTAGTTGAACAGTCTAAAATTATTTTTTGGTTATGCGCTTGTATAGAAATGAAGCTCATTTCTATCCATTTGATTACTGGGGGCAGCGTTCATTCTCTGTTACAACCAGTGTGTGAGACTGCTCCAGGTCCCCCTTAGGACCTGTCTTTCCTAAACAAGGCATCAGAGGTACGGGGGGGATCGGATAAGCCCACGCCATCGCCATCTGATCTGATACCGCTGCCTGGGTGGTGCGCGTGGACGCATGGAGAGACTGCACTGTAGCGCGTGCACATGACTGTAAAAAGAAGTTTCAGTCACTGTTTTAAGTTGGAAAATCTTTCTTGTTAAATTTTAGAATCTATGGACCAAACATGCTAAACATCAAAGCTAAGCAGTGAGGCACAGAAGAGATTCATTCCGCACGTTTAATCCTATGCACTTCATTGTGTGCTGGGGAAAGACTAGAGCACAGAGCAGGCAGTCCTTGTCTTCATATATTTCATTTCTGGGGGAGATACATATTAAACGTATGTAATCCTCATGCCACATTGTCCCACACGCCCCCTTAGAGAGCACATAATTCCCGGCCACACGCTGGGTTTATCCCCTCCTCAGGATTTTTGAGTTCCCAACGTTTGCTCACTTAGGCATCTCATGACCCCTACCCTCCTGTACCCTCAGGGGCAGTCTCCGTGTCACCCCATAACATCCTAGCAATAGAACTCAGCAGCAGCACTACCCGTTCCCACTAGAAATCCATTCATGTTCATTGTAGGATTGTTATATATTTTCTGTGGATTCGGGGGCTCATGGGTAAAGGTCCCACAGTGGAGTCCTTTCCCCTTGTTTCGTTCTCTCTCTCCATGCTCTGGAGCGGCCATGACATCCTCCCCTTAGCCCCACACAATACTGTGTCACCCACACCCAGGTCCACGGCACATGCAATTCTCCTTCCCGCAGGGACATTGTCTCGAGGCAGACACACACAAATAACTTCATCAGTTACGGTTTGGCAAGTGCAATGCAGGAAAAACACAGAGGGCTGTGAGGTTTCCTAATAGCAAGACCTAACGTAACAGGGACGTGTCAGGCTTAGACAACACTGAATCTTAACTTCAGGGGAGAATTACGGAAAAATTAAAAAGATAGGTAGGAATCAGCCTGGAGAAGGGGGACTGGTGCGGGGAAGGGCATAATGCATGTAATGGGAGCAGCAGGTGCAAAGATCATGAGGTCGGAGGAATTTGGAACATTGGAGAAACAAAGGGAAGGTCAGAGTAACCGAGGCAGTGCGAGCGAGGGAGGAGGGTGGCAGGTAAAGCTAGGAGGTGGGCCGGGGCTACACAGACGAGAGGCCTTGTCGGCCATGGGGAGGCATCTGAGCGTTACTTGGAGAGGAACGGGAAGCATTGAAAGCCTTGAAGCAGGAGAGTGATATCATCAATGGTCATATACATAACCGCTGGGAGGTAGAATAATAGAGCACTAGAGGGCGCCTGGGTGGCTCAGTTGGTTAAGCGACTGCCTTCGGCTCAGGTCATGATCCTGGGGTCCTGGGATCGAGTCCCACATCGGGCTCCCTGCTCAGCAGGGAGTCTGCTTCTCCCTCTGGCCCTCTTCCCTCTCGTGCTCTCTATCTCTCATTCTCTCTCTCCCAAATAAATAAATAAAATCTTAAAAAAAAAAATAGAGCACCAGACAGTGTCCGTTGGTTTTTAGCAACATGGAGGTTGCTGAATCTTGATAGGAAAAGATGATAGTGTGAAGGGATGCATGTTAGCTGCCAGCCCAAAGGAGACATACCTTTGATGGACATTTGATTCGTGAGTGGTTACCTTAAGCTATCATTTTTACCTCTCTCAGATTATCTGATGGAGAACGTTTGTAGCAACTGGTAGGACTGTGGGGGATAAGAACCTTGAAACATGAAATTGTGTATTGTTGTTACTTTTAAGGCAAAATAAAAATCCCCTGACTAGGAGCTGTGTCTGGAATAACTCCACTCAAATTCACTATTTTTTAAAGTATCGAAACTGTGAATCCAGTGTCTTAGCTATTAGCATACTCAACAGGAGAATGTGTTTATTTTATTTGTGGGTTGTAAAGGCTAAAATTCCAGGAGCCTTAAATAAAGGCTTCATTTAATTGTGTCTATTTCTTTTCTGCAGACCTATGGGGCATTGTTCTGTGAAACCAGCGCCAAAGACGGCTCGAATATAGTGGAAGCTGTTCTCCATCTTGCTCGGTAAAGTGTTGTCTTATATTTGGAAAATGAAAACAGGATTGAATTTTCACGTAGTTGGTGCATATATCAAATTTCTGGGCTATGACATGAATATACATTGGAAAACACTGTCTTGTATTTCAGTAGTGGTTAGAGAAACAATTGAACACGGATTTTATAAAAACCAGTAGTGCTGCTTATTCACTGTGAACGTTGGCGAAGTGCCTTTACCACCAAACAAAGCAGGTGCATCTGAGGTGTCGTTGACATTTCTGCAAAATGTCACCGCAGAGCTAATAGTTGACTTGTATGAATCATTTCCAGGAACCAGATTTTAAACACAAGAGACTATTATGAAATTAACTATCTATTATGACATTTTCTGGGGTAAAGGGAAAAAAAAACAACTCAACAAAGCAAATTGTATATCATGCCAGTTGGAAGCACTTTATTAAAATAATTACTCAGGTAATTATTAAGCTCAGGCAATGGTGTTAATAATAAATAACATTTTGGGATGTAGATTAGAATGAAAATTACGTCCTTGAGGAACTTGGATATAAATGGGTTTTTTAATCCTCGGAGTAAATTTGATTTTTAGGAAATAACAACATTATCTGTTAGATTTATGTCTTCTGCCTAGTTTTCTGCCACAAATGAAAAGATGATTCTTTACTGGCCTGAAGAGATTAAATATCCAAAAGAAAAAAAGAAAGGAAAGGAAAAAAAAAGAAAAGAAAATGAGCATGAACAGAATTCAGGCCAATGATCTTTAATTGCCAACAAAGTGAAGCCATAATTTTGGGTGTGTAGTTTTTTTCCTGATCATTTGTGAAATTTTACAAAAATCTTAGCTTTAGTATGATAGTTGGCCTCTTCTGCTCATATACAGTGACAAGTAGTGTTTTCAGTGCTGTTTTTCTATCAATGACTTGGTATTTATAGTGCTTACTAGCTGCTTAGACTGGGGCCTTGGGCGAGATCCTTGCCCTCACTTGAGAAAATCAGGAAATGAGCCCCAGGACTTTAAACGGCCTGCTTGGCATTAGTCTGTAGCAGGGCTTGGCACATGCCTTGGGCTCGAACTCAGAGTCTTTGGACATTATCTCCTTTGATATCAGTCCAAGAGAAAGAGCCACCTGCCCCCACCACCTTTTTGTGCAAAGCAAAGACAGTTCTGTGAGTTTGACCTCGAACAGGTGGAAGAAAGGTAAACATTTAAGCACATATAGGTTCAAGGTTAATGACGTGGTTTTAGTAGGAGAATCATGGGCTCATACCACATTTGTCAAACAACCCAAGTAAAACCTTCATAAGCTGGGTGAAGTAATCAACTCTGTACACCTATTGGTGCGAAGGGGCCGCCGGCCATTTTGGCCAAGGAAGGCTCATTCAGCAGAGGCGGGGGGAGATTCCGTGCAACACACTGAGGGTGGACTCACTGCTGAATTGGTAGGTGTTTATACTTTCTTGGGTGTTCGTACTGGTGTTTTGCTACAACGTACCTGGGGATTCCTGGGTGGAGGTGATGTGCTTGCTGGGCTAGAGGGGTCTGGCAAGGGCCTGCAGGTCTTCAGAGCATCACTGGGCCCGAAGCTGAACTGGTGCAGGCAGGGAGAAGCGCACCCTAGCTTTGGCAGTGGGGTGCTGGCTTGCTGCTCCAGCCGCGCAGAAAAGGACGGTGCACGCCAGGCCCCCTGCGAGGCTGTTGCCTCCTACCCCGCTTAATGGAGGACTGTGGTGTCGGGAGGCTCAAAGTGCGATCCTAAATCGCGCCCCGCCTCCCCCAAACAGCTGTGGAGTCCGACAAGTCCCTGCCTCCCTCTCGACATCTCTAATATGTAAAATGAGGGACGGGGCTGGAGAAAGCGACCCCCAAGGTCCTCTCTAGCTCTGCCGGTCTGTGGTTCTACATAGAACTGCTGGTACCCCACGGAATACTGGTCTCTATTTAATGCTGAATTGTCTTATGGGGTCATATTAAAGTTAAATGACGCCAGATTGCCATGGTCACACCCAGAGTGCCGAATTGATTCTCTTTATTGTATCATAAAGGTGGGAGAGGCTGTGAGCCGCCTGTGCTGTCTTCCCTCCACCTGCTCCTGCCCCGCGCCCTGTTTTCAGTGCAGCTTGCACACAGCCTTGTGCTTCTTTACTCACCACACCTGTGCGCACAGGCCTTTTGATCACGAGGTCACTCTTTGGGAATCACTCATCAGGGAGTTATTCTATCGTTGTTATTGCATGATGGCCTGGTGTGAGGTCTCTGGTTTTGTCATGTTAGCGATGTGTTAAATAGGAAAATTATAAATACAGCAAATATTTAAAAAATTTAATTTGCTTTATATCCTGCCTTCAGATTTGCTTGTTAAAGTGCCTAAGTCTTACATGGAAATGGTAGAGTTGCCGCAGGTGAAAAAGTTTTACATCCTGGGGCTCCTGGGTGGCTCAGTCTGTTAAGCATCTGCTTTCGGCTCAGGTCATGATCCCAGGGTCCTGGGATCGAGCCCCGTGTCGGGTTCCCTGCTCAGCGGGGGTGGGGTGGGGTGGGGTGGGGGGGGTCTGCTTCTCCCTCTCCCTACTGCTCATGCTCTCTCTCTCTCTCTCTCTCTCTCTCTCTCTCTCAAATAATAATATTTAAAAAAAGTGTTACATCCTTTAGAAAGTTACGTATAATGTAAAATATGTTATGTTCTCGATTTAGATCTCGTAGGACAATTCCCATCACGGGCACCTTTCATGCTGTGTCATGTCATAAAATGTGAACTAGACGAGTTTATGGCTTTACACTGTCGAAACAGAATTCTGTTTTGAAGGGAGGCCATGAATGTTTGGTTAACACCCAAAACTAGAAACTACGAGTACTACTTTTTCTGGAAACCTCTCAATCCCAAGAAAACTGTTTCCTAGAAATGCAATTTCCCCATAGTGCTGACAGGACATTTATCACAGTCATTGTCCATCGGCAAGTGAATTTGCCATCACCAGAACCACGAGCTTTACACATTTTGCAGATTCAACTTCCAAAGGCATTTAATTGATTAATGGCCTGAGATTTGAAAACAAAACAAAACAAAAAAAGCTCAGGTTGATATATGTATCTGTTCAGCTCAGGAGCTGAGCCTGTTGGGATCCCGTAAATCTGCCCGTGAGACGGAGTCACCTAACATGCAGTTGTCAAGCATGTGGTAGTTTTTGGTGAGAAAGTCCAGTATTCCCAGCCTTAAACCTGTTGTAGGTGTTTGGAATATCTGTCTGATTTCCTTGAAGTGGGAAGGACATGCCTGCACTTATGGTGGATTAAAGAAACGAAAGGCCAGATGAACAACGTGGGTACATACTTTTCCTCCTTAATATTTGCTTTCAGGTTCAATAAAATGTCTGCATTATTGTGAGCACTCAGCCTGTGGAGGCCACATACATGGTTCAGTAGTGATACTGAGGAAATAAATATTTGCAGGCCATGCAATTTAACGAGAGGAAAAAGAAAAGAGAAGACATTTGACCAGGGAGCCAGATGATTGTAGCTTATAGAGGCCATTGGACCACCCAGAAGGGAGAGATGTGGGGTGTCTTGTGAAGGTGCTATGATTATTATACCCATTGTACAGATAAGAAAGTGGAGGAGTAGAATGCTAATCAACCTGCTCAAAGTGACACAGCTGCTAAGTGGCAACACTGGGACTTGTCGCTGCCACTCTGGAGCATCAGCTTGCTGCTTCAGTGTTGGCAATGTCAGGATTGCATTCCACGTTCTCTTCTTCTTTACTCTCTCTCTGCCTACTGTCTTCTACCCCCAGGGTTTCTAGAACTGTCTCTTGCTGGTGACTTCTCCAATTTCTGTATTTTTAACCTCCACCTCTTTTTAAAATTCTATAACCACATCCCCACCCATCAACAAGAGGGAATCCCAAAGGCGTGACTGTCTCCAGCATGTCCAAACCTTCACAGTCTGGCCTCACCTGCCTTTCTGGTTGCATCTCTTATCTTGCTTCCCAAAGGAATGATATCTGTAGACACAGCAAACGTTATTTCTAGTTGTGGCCAAGCTCTTTTATGTCTCCTTGCCTTTATGCATGCTGTTCCTTTCACCTGGAATCTCTTTCCTCATTAAGTGAAGGTCAATTCCTGTTCTTTCAGGAGGTCCCTCCAGTGTCAAACTGTCCATGAAGCTCCATTTCCACAAAGCCTTCCTTCCCTGAGGGCCAGCACGACTGTGGTGTACCCTTTGTATTCATGCATCACACTGTGCAAGGGACCTTGTAATGATTTGTTTAGCCTTCTGTCTCTCCCTCAACGCTCACTAAGAGAGGGTCCCAGAGTTTGGCATAAATTGGGCATTTGTTGAATGACCAAATGTCTGAGATGATGCAGTTGGAAGTTGTATTAGTTTTCTGTTGTTGCCTTAACAAATTCCCACAAACATAGTCTCTTAAGCAATGCACATGTATCACGTTCCAGTTCTGGAGGTCAGGAGACTGAAGTCTTATGGAGTGTTCTAGGTTGGATTGTGTACCTTCCTTCTTTTCCTGAGTCTTTGTTTCCTCATCTGTGAAGTAAGGACAATAATGCTCACCTGTCATCTGTCAGGGTTGTGTGTGTGTGTATGTTGTGTGATTGTTTATGTGTATTAAATAAGAAAAATGTGAAAATGTATAGTATAGCATTTATTAGCTGGCCTTCAGCAAGAATTAATTCCTCCCTCTTTTTTTTCTTTTGCTGAGATGTCTTCTTTCCAACTCACAGTATAGTGGTTTTCAAAAGTTAGCACATACCAACACTGTCTGGAGTCGTGCTGACCAATTTGGTAGCCACAAGCCACATGAAGTGTGGCGAACCCAAATCGAGATGTGTTCTAGGTATAGATTTTGAAAACAGTATAAAAATCGTAAAATACTTCATTATTATTTTTATTGAGAACATGCTAAAATGATAATATATCTGTTATGCTGAGTTAAAATATGTTAATAAAATTAAATTTACCTGTTTCTTTTTACATTTTTAAATGTGGCTACTAAAAAATTTAAGGTCACATATGTGGATTACATCACATTTACACTGAACCACATTGCTGTACTAGGACTATGCCAGTTCTTAGTAGCTTCAGGTATTTGCCGTTGTGTAACAAACTCAGACGTGTTTGCTTAAAACAGCTACCACTTTTTAATTTCTTGAGATTACCGGAATAAGCTGGATCTCAGCTGGAAGGTCCCTCGACTGCTCTTGCCTGGAGTGTCTCGTGCATTTTCGGTCAGATGGTCGTGGGGCTAGGGCTCCGGCTGGGCGTCTGCCACCAGGGTCCTAGTCCTTCTGGCTGCTAAGCATGTCCTCAGGGCCACTCTGTGGCCTTCTCCACCGAGGAGCCCTGGCAGCCGAGAGCAGCTTTAACACCTGGCCAGGAGCCCCAGCCCACCCGTTCCTCCGCGTTCTCTCGATCTAAGCAGTCACAGAGCTGGTACTGCGGAGGGAGAGCCCCTGGTGGGGGCTCCCTAGTCTTAATGGGGGGCCCCAAGCACTGCTGGGGAAGGTAGGATTGTTTGGGGGCCTCTTGGGGATGAGCTGTCACCGTCAAGATTGCCATTCAGGGTCTTGTCTAAGGTGGGACTTCAGGGTCTGCTTGTTTCACGGGCATCCCTGGGAATATACTTGGAAGGATACTGTCCCTAGGAGGTCTTCCCAAGATCTTAGAGATCTTTTGCCATTGTAGCCTCTGGCTGTTAGTTCTAAAAGAAATTTAGGAAGAGGCAAAAGGAAGATTTTTTTTTTTTCCCCTGGATTTTAATCATTTATCATTATCTTCATGATCTTGTATAATTAAAGAGTGATTTTAAAGTCATCATTGCTTTTGTTAAGGTCAGCAAGCGCTAGTCGGGGATGGAAGCCAGGTCCCAGAGTGCTAAGGAGTGAGCTGTGCGTGTGACAGACTGGAAAGCATGTGAAACTGCAGGAGACAGCAATAGTAGATTATGTGTGTGCGTGTGTGCGTACATGCACCTGTGCACACGTGTCTCGTGTGTGCCTGCCTTGTGCGTGGTGAGCGTGGCCTGGTACTCAGAGCGCAGGCGTGGTTCCAGGCCCAGTTCTGCAGCTTCTCCAGTAACTGAAGGGAAATTGCTTAACCTTTTTTTTTTTTTTGCCTTTGCTTCCTTACATATAAAATGGGGCCCAACAAATTCACATGGTCCTGTGAGGATTAAGACGGTCAATACCTACAAAGCATTTAGAACAATGTCTGGATGACATACAGCAAGTGCTCAGCAGTGTTGTTTTAATTTTACAGAACCATTTGTGGTTTAGTTTTGTACCTCAGTAATTCATTTTCTCTCTGTCTCTCTGTCTCTGTTTCTCCCTCCCCCCCCCACCCCCCAGGGAAGTGAAAAAAAGGACTGATGAAGATGACAGCAAATCCATTACCAATTTGACGGGGACCAGTTCCAAAAAGTCAACCCAGATGAAGAACTGTTGCAATAGTTAAATCCCAAACATCCCTGGCCTGTCAGGTCTTCAGTCCCAGAGTACTGAGTGTCTGTGACTTGTTTGCTTCTCGCAGAGGGGTGCATCCTCCAGACACAGCCAGGTGGAAAGTTACAGTGTGGGAATCTGAACTGTGCTCTTAGATCCTTCTGGAGCCCCGGCTCTTTGCTCTGTTTCAGTGAACGATTGAGACCCCCTGGTTAAAAGTACTTGTCTTGTCCTTGCAGAGTCTCAAAAGATAACGTGTAAAAAAATGTTTAAAAATCACATGCTCAGATCGAAGCTGTAGAAGAAACTCCCTGACAAAGATTCACATGGTAGCTGACTTTGTAGATAACCCAGAACATTTTTTTTCAAATATTTGATACTAGAATACTAGTCAAAGGGGATTATCATGCTAGCTTTGCTGTTAACTAGCCTGTAGTCTCAGACCTGTTAGCAGCCCACGTTAGATCTGTTTCCTCATCTGCAAAACAAGCAGCTTGGCCTTGCAGGCCTTGTCCCCTCGGATTCGGTGCACTGTACCAAGTGGGAAGGAGACCACATAGTCCTGTGCAACTAACTCATCTTGACTCATTTTTTCCTTTGAGGGCTTTTAAAATCACAATTATACAGTGCTCCTTTTTTTTTTTTTATGTATCCTGACACATTGGATAATATTTTAATTTCATCATGGAAAAGAATGTTGGATAAGGAGACATTTTTCACTGTTAACTTTTAGCCTCATGCATTTTCATAATTTATTTTTTCTACTTGCTGCTTTATATGACATATGTGACATTTGATTATTTAATACCAAATGTGATTTGCATAAACCCAAGTCACACAACCCTCTTGCTGAAGATAAAATTGAGGTTAAAAGATAAAGATTTATTTTCATATTTGTACAGTGATTGGCTTCAGAGTGAAGGCTTTTGTGGGCTTTTGTATATATGTGTAAGAAATTTCATATGTATATATTAAGTAGGCCTCTGAGTATTGAATAATTATTTCATGATTTTGATTTATATGGTTTACATTTTCATAGTATCAGCCGTATTTCGTTTATACTGTTTATTTCTCTTCAAACCATTAATAATTATACCATAAAGTGTAATTTTATAGCAATGCAAATGTCTAAGGAACTACAAATATTTTCTGCATTGTAAATTCAATAAAGCACGCTTCCTTTGGCCTTTGGGGTGTTTCCTTCAGCTTTACTGCAGGCATCCCTGAAGTAACTTTAATTCTAGGATGTGCCTGGATGAAACCATGCCTCTAAAACACTTGTCTTCTCTGGCCTGGGCAGCTGGCTGGCTGGAGGAAAGAGTGAATATGTGGCATTTGGTGCTATGGCCCAGCCATGTCCTCTTGGCCAGCAGGGCATCAGGTCGACCAGTTTGGGGTGTGGCAGCTAGAAATAGTGAGGCTTGTGTAGAAAAATTTCAGGATGTGCCCTGGCCATCCTCATGACCTCAGAGGTTAGTCCCTTTCTCTGGGACACCCATTCTGCCCCTTCCATCCCCCACACTGCCCAGCCAACTCCCGCTCATCCTCCTATTTTAGCTGAAACATCACTTCCTTCAGGAAGTCTTCCCTCTCAGCCCCTAAACTAGGTTGAGGCTGCATGCTCTCACTTGCATAGGACTCTTTTTAACTGAGCAGCATCATTATTGCCCTTGTACTTGTTGAACTAGATACATGCCCCGAGCCCTGAGCCCTTTGTCTGCTGCTGCTCCTTTCTGCTGTATGCAGTGCTAGAATGGCTAAGCAGATAATTAACTTTAAATAAGACAGGCTTTGCAAAGAGTTTCTGCACACAGATGCACATACATAGTAGTCATGGATGGTGTAATAAGAGGCAGCATATTTTAATGGCCACAGGTCTGGGCTCTGCAGCCAGCCTGCCTGGGTATGAACCCAGCCTCATACTCCTACTAATGGGGTATAACTGAAAAAGCAGCTTACCCTCTGTGTACCCCTGGGGCTTCTTTGATAAAATAGGGATAAAAGTACCATTCTCATGGGTTGCTTATGAGGACTAAATGAGTTAATGGATATAAAAGGTTTGGAATAGTACCTGGCACTTTGATCACCCTCAATTAAAAGATGTTTTGGGGGCACCAGGGTGGCTCAGTGGGTTAAGCGTCTGCTTTCAGCTCGGGTCATGATCCCAGGGTCCTGGAATGAGCCCTGTGTCTGGCTCCCTGCTCAGCAGGGAGTCTGCTTCTCCTTCTGCCACTCCTCTCACTCATCTTCTTTTTCTCTCTCAAATAATAAAATCTTACCTTATTTTTTATTTAAAGATGTTTTAAAGCACCATTGATTGCATTGGTTTTGTTCGGGACCCTAGGAACTGCCATCAATGAGTAGCAGTACTCAAATTTACCAAATTACTTGGGGCATGGGGCATTGTAGAGGATTCACTTTAACATAAGTTCATTGACAACTTCCCATATATATTCTTGGTATTTCGATGGACATGAAGTTGGGTATCACATCGGATAGGATATTGTGTAGATGGATTGAAAGAGGAGGAAATCATTGAGGGAAAAATGAAGGTCTGAAAGTTAAAATGGAAAATTGTGAAAGGAGTCCTTACAGGTGTAGGACCTCCATTTCTTAAGGTCTAATTGGATCAAGTATTGAAGGGATGGAGGAAACACCAGAGCTCTGATTGAGAGTGTCAATCTAAATGACAGTAGACATGGTGGTGGGTAATGGGGCTCTTGAACTAAATAGAAAGTAACCTTTATGTTTATACCATGACAGGTAGCCTGTTGAGAAGGATCTCTGGTGGATATATCCAACCATCCACAAGATGGGAATTAATTCCCAGGAAAGCATATTATTTTGCAAGCTTTGAAGTAAAAATAACATCTTTTCTTTCCAGATCTAGATGTTAAGATATGTTCTCATAGACGAAAATGGAAAACAGGTAAAAATGCCTCAACTCAAAATTGCAGGGTAAGGTGAATTTTCAAACGCAAAATTCTATAAATAGTTACCCAATTTCCTTTATTTTTTCTGCATCTGTGTATTGGGTTTATGAATTTATATTTCTTAAATTTCAGTCGAATAGGGATTTAGTTGTAAGGTCCTTTAACTTGTGACCTCTCAGGCTGGCAGTTCATGAGCCACATTTCATAGCATTTGACATCGACTTTTGTAGAGTTTCTCACTGTACCTTTGGCTTTTGGCTTTCTGGAAAATTTTCCATGCAAGTTTTCTGGCACATAGTCCCATTGCTGTGCAGCAGGGCAGAACTCAAGAGTTGGATGAAGATCCCTTCAGGGGTATCTGAGGGGTAGTTCCAGTGTCATTTTGTGGGTTCTTTAATTCACCACAACTATTTTCTTTTCTTGATTCCAGAAACAGATGTTTTCCCTCTTAGATGAGATTCCCAAACTTTCCATGATCTCTAAGGCCCTCTGTGATCTGGCTCCTACCTGTTCATTCACTATGATTCTAGACACTGGGGATGGAGAATGAATAAGGTAGACCCTCAAGCAGATTACATTCTAGTGGGGGGTTGACAACAAATTTGTGAACAAAGAAGATCCACATTCTGCTTCCTCCTCCCCTGTCCCCACCTTTTCAAAGTCTACATTTGGGCTCGGGAAACTCTCTTCTCAGACATGCCGTACCCTCTCACTCCCACCCTTTACTCCAGCTCTGCTTCCTGCCTGGAGCACCACCGTCTGTCTGCTCGTGTCCATTTGCTTACCCAATTCCTGTCCACCCTGGGTGTCTCGGTTCCTCCCGGCAGTTTCCTCAGAGCCTGAAGTCTGAGCTGTAGCTCTCCTCCATGATGCCTCCCTGGAGTGCCCATCATAGCACTTTACCTCAGCTGACTTGTGTACCTGCCATGCTGGATGATTTCTGCCTCCGTCAGCCCTTTTTTTTTTTTTTTTTTTTTAATTAACATAGAATGTATTTGTTTCAGCAGTCTTGCACAATTCACAGCGCTCACCATAGCACATACCCTCCCCAATGTCCATCACCCAGCCACCCCGTCCCTCTCATCCCCCTCCACTCCAGCAGCCCTCAGTTTGTTTCCTGAGATTAAGAGTCTCTTATGGTTTGTCTCCCTCTCTCATCGTGTTTCATTTTGCCCTCCCTTCCCCTATAATCCCTCTGTCTTGTTTCTCAAATTCCTCATTATCAGTGAGATCATATGATACATGTCTTTCTCTGATTGACTTATTTCACTTAGCATAATACCCTCTAGTTCCATCCACGTTGTTGCAAATGGAAGATTTCTTTTTTTTTTTTTTGATGGCCTCCTGCAGCCCTTTAAACTTGACTGAGTGGAAGTAAAATTTCTCCACCCTGGAGTACACTTCATCAGACTCATGACTCTTCTGAGTCCTGTGGATCAGGGTCTCAGCTTTCCTGTGCCACAGACTCCTTTGAAGCCCAGGAACCCCTCAGAATAATGTTTCTAATAAAGGAAACCAATGCTATTGAAAGACTATTCCCAAGATATTTTAAAAATTTTGTGATAACACAATATTTGTATTGCTTTATTGGCACAAGATCTGGTGATAGATCTAGTAGCCACCATACTTATGATGTAGTGATGAAAGTAAACTGTGTTTTGAGATGTCTGCACCAATCTAAATTATGAATATCCATGGTTTTGTTGATAGCACAGTCACAGGTAGCAATGACATTATTGCATTTTGTTGCCAGAATTTTATATGAAATGAAATGCTAAATTTCAGTTAGAGTTTAGTTAGTGAAAATAAACATGGAATTTTTGTCCCAAGTTAGAAATACGGATTTCTACCTATAGTGGCAATGGGCCCATGGCCCCAAGTAAGAACCTCTGGCCTTGGATAAGAAGATATATTCAGATGAGAATTCCCATAAAGCAATCAAAACTCCAAGTTTGACCTAGTGGTGTTAGTCTTCTCTCTACTCCAGCTCAGTCCTGCTTCATCCTGGAAGCCTGGCATGGGAAGAGGGGTTTGGTTGCCCTGGTCTGCCCTATATCCCTGATGTACTACTTACTACTGATACACTCTGAAGGCTCCAGGCAAGGGAAGCATGGTGCTTACACCATGGATACTGTTTTACGTGTTAGCAAGATAAATCTCACAGAAGAAAAGGGATGCATGTGCCCAGCCATTCTTGACCATCAAGTATGCTGAAGTTTAAGGATAAAATATGACCCTCGCAGGAATGTGTTTGGAGCCCAACTCCTGCCTCAAAACCGCAGTTCTGAAACTAGCTTGATTTAATGATTCTTCTTATAGCCATGAATACTGGCTGAGGAAGTAAGGAAGGTATAAAGCCCTTAAACCCTCAAAATAAAAGCAAAAATAAATTGACAGCAAAACCTCCACAAGTTGGCAAAGGGTGCATAAGATTGAGGATAAGATGGGGTTAAAAATCATAAATATTGAATGTTTTCTGGGGTGTGAAAGCATATAAATTTTCTCCTCTTTAAAGTATCATTAAAACTAGAGTCATATGGATATTCTTTCAGATAGTTAGACCCACAAGGACAGAAGACAATTACAACAAAATTGTGAAGCTGAAAAGCAGAAGGAAAACTAGGAACTGAATTAACAACCTAAGGAAGCTGAATCCTAAACCAGCAGTGGGAGAAAGCTGAGAATAATCTAGATTTACATTGTGAATTACCCAAAAGGCTGAGGAACTAGGGAAGCAGGTACCTCTGTAACTGGTGGGAGGTGGGAAGGTGGGGTGAAAGCAGTTGGAGAAGCAGTTCTGTCCTTAAGTATTGTTCTCTCATGCTATGCCACTACTATCCAGACCAAAATCTGGAGATGTATTTTTCTGGAGTAAAACAGAGCTGCTAGATTGGGGCATGGATGCCAGACACAGCTGAGTATTGGTACTATTCAAAAAATGAGGGAATTAAGTGACACTACATATTCTGGGTGCTTGGTGCCAAAAGCTGATGTTCCTAACTTAGCTTTCAGGACACTGACACCTTTATCTTCCCAAGATTGAAAGACTTTTCCCTGGAGTATGACCAGCCAAGGGGGAAGACTTTAAGATACTGACATCAGACATCCTTCCAGCAAATACAAACCTGCCACATCACCCTACAGTAAAGTTCAAAGTTGGCAAGTCACTCCCCACACTTTCTGTCAGGATTTTAGTTCCCCTGAACAATCCAAGGATCACCAGATATTTGTGGCAAGTCTCTATCTTGGAAAATGGAGACCAAATAAGACAGGAAAATATCAACTTGGGGAAATGGAGCCCATGCAGAAAAAGGAAAAAAACTATCATGAATATATTTAGAGAGATAGACAAAGCTATTTGCAGCCATGAAATGAGAACAACTTACTATCAATAAGGAACATTTAAAGAACAAAAGTAAGCTCTTTGAAATTAAAAACATGGGAGCAGAAGTATGAAAAAAAGTAAATTATAGAGTTTAGAAGATAAATTTGAGGAGTCATTCAGAAAGAAACATACAAGAAAGAGAAACCAGGAGAGGAAGGAAATCCAACATCCAAAAAATAGCTATTCCACAAGGAGACATCAGAGAAAACAGGATGACATGGTCAAATAATTCAAGACAAATTTCCAGAACTGAAAGGCATGAGTTGCTAGATTGAAAAAGCCTATCTAAAACCCAGAAGAACGGATGGACATAGAGCATATTGTCATTAGGGCCCTTTGCCCAGTGAAAAAACGCTCCCCAAGTTTGCAGATAGGAAAAAAAATAGGAAACAGAAATAAGAATTGTTATTCATTTTTCAACAGAAATACCAGAAGCAAAACGACATTGTAGCAATGCCTTTAAATTTCCAAAGGAAAATTATTTCTAAACTGTAATTCTATACCTAGCTAAACTAGGTCAGTAATAATGACATTTTCAAGATATTTAAGGTCTCAAAAACCTTCTCTCTCATACACTATACACCTTTTCAAAGAAGCTTGAGGAGAACTTGCTCCAACAAAGGAAGAGTATGTGACATGGAACACAGGAGATAAGACCTTCAGCACAGGATGATATAAAGTCCAGTCCCCAGGGAGACAGATGGTGAAGGAAGATCCCAGGCTGAGAGATGTCACCAGATGTAGAGGATACTGGTCTATGTTGGAGCAGTGTGACTTAAGAGAGCTGTCACCACGGAGTGCCATTACATCATCTATTTGAGGACAGAATGGTAGGGTAAACCCAGCCCTGATCCTCATCTGTGTATTCCTGTCCTTGCCTTGTGCTGGTGAAGTTCCTGCTTGCTCCTTCATGCCCTGCTGCTTGGATTAGCTGCTCATTCCATCCCATAGGAGTGTTCTATTTTTACCTCTCTTGGGAAATGGTGGGAGGCCATAGGGAGCTAGAAAAAAAAAAAAAAAGGGAGGGAGAGAGAGCATATGAGCTGCTATTTGTATTTGCTGCAGACATCCGGTACCCAGCTCACAGTATATCCTCCCAGATTGCCAATCTTTGGTAAACCCTGTTTCCAGTATAACTACAGACAAAACGGTCTTCACAACAGCACTGATTAGGGGGAGTACTCTCTGGAAGTCTGGGCAGAAAGGAAAAAAAAGGTATATTCCCTCTTCCTGAAGAACATCATTTAGTTAACAAGATCACAAAAGAGGCCGTCCCCTCAGTACTGGAGACAATGGAGCCATTGGAAATTCCAGCTGTGTAGCAAGGGAGAATATGCATTCCCACGGGTTTCTCCATCAGCTACTGGGTTGTGTATTCTGTCCTCTTACCATTTTAGAGGCTATTCAAATGGCTGTAAACAGATATGGCCCTTTGAGGAGTTTAAAACTCCTGAGATTGTAGACTTGATGGAATTTCAGTGGGAGCACTGAGCAAGTACACAGATAAATTACTAAAAACATATAGCATGTATAACTGACCTGGTGCAGATGGTCTATCCTAAGGGCTGAAAGATATTTACCAGAGCATACTAATGGAGCATCAACCAAACCTGTGGTCAGCTCAGATTTGGGCAAGTCACAGAGAGGATATATATTTCTTATTGTAGATAGGAAAACTCATATTTCCTAAGTGTTTTCTGTGTCCTACAAGCTTTCTACAAATTTTCTCCTGTTTTCCTTGCAGTAACTCCTGTTTTAGCAGATGAGGAAATGGGTGTAACCAAGCCAAGTGACTTAGCTAAATGGATTCAGGGTCTAAGTGACGGAGCTGGGATTCCAACCCTGGTCTGTTTGAGTCTTTCCACGATAGCACCCTATCTCAGACAATGTAAGTCTCAAAGGTCACCCAAATTTATTGAGTCTAAATGGTCTTGGAGAAGAAAATATCTCACTTAAAAAAAAGAAAGGCACAGCAACAGGAAACTTCTTTCTATTGTCTTGACTCACTGAACCCAGAAAGAGCAGATAACATTGTACTGTGGCTACTGTTCTGATTCAAATTCAAGAAGCTAACTGAGTGCCTTTTTCCCTGTGGCAGGCCAGGACTCTTAACAGTTGTTTTAGAATGAGGATGGTTTGTATAGGGTTTTGGGTATTGGAAGTCTTGAGTATCGGAAGCCTTCAAGTTCTCCTAAGAACTGGTTCTTGATTTCCCAACTGGATAGTGAGCAGAAGAAACACTATCCTGTCTGTGGACCTAATCCAGTGAATGGATGTCCGGGATAGGATTAATGCCAGTGCTGAGTGGGATTTTGGAGATTATCCGTGCTAAGCACCTCTGTAAACAAACCAACGTAATTTCACTCCTTGGTGAGTCAGAAACTGTACCAGGTTGAGTTGTTACACAAAGAAAACGATTTGCAGCAAATAAGGAGATCATGGGGAATGACTTCCAAAGTTGTGACTCCCTGAGCAAGGGTGGATGGGGTTCTTTTATTTAGGGTTAGGATGAATATTTAGATAGAGAAGCCTTGTCATTGTATGTAGAGGCAGGCATAAGGTCGCATGCACCTTAAAGAAACATGCCTATACAAACGTAGTATGTTATGTAAATGAGGCTTGTGCTCCTTGTTGGGCAGAGATTTTAGTATTACAATGAGGTAAAGGTAGTTGTTGGTCATTCTAGAGGTCACTCCATGGTCCATCTGTGCAGGTGGGAGTCAGGGGTTAAGCTCAAACTGGTCTGGGTGGTCTGGACTGGCCGGAGGTTCTGTCGAGGCAGTCGCCCTCGCTCCAGGGGCAGCTTCACTTTCCATCTACCTAAGAGATAATCTAGAAAGAAGAGCTTAAGGAAGAATGTGGGACCAAGGTCAATGAGTACTAGCAGGTGGGCAGTAAAAGTCGTGTCTTGGGGTCTAGCTGGTGACACTTTGTTTTTAATTGGTGAGGTAATAGTCTGTGTTCAGGGATAGCCTCGTGATTATCTGTGTGGCTTCAGAGCTGGACACAGGGTCCCTCCCTCCCTCCCTCCCACCCCCTCTTCCCCTCCTGCCCACCCTCCCCCTACCTCCCTCCCTCCTTCCCTTCCTCCCCCCTTCCTTCCTCCCCTCCCCTCCCCTCTCCTCCCCTTCCCTTCCCTTCCCTTCCCTTCCTTTCTCTCTTTTTTTCTTTTCTCTTCTTTCCTTTCCTCTTTCTTTCTCTTGGGTGCAGAGATGAGGGCGTGAGGGCGTCGGGGCTCTGCTTCAAGGCAGAAAGAGGAGAAAAGAACTAGAGGCATATGGTCTTGTCATTAGCGACTCCCCTGTTAGGCATAGAAGTAAAATTCTTTCCCTCAAAAACAAACAAGTAAATAGGACCCTAACCTACTGTACTCTGGGTATTTAATGCAAAGTACTTGCCATCAGGTAATTTTTTTTTGAGCGTTTCTTTTTTTTAACATAAATGTATTAACCATCAGGTAATTTTTTAAAAGTAAGCCATGTAATGGCAAAGACTTAGGAAATTAACTATTGGTCTTGGGAAAGAACTGTGCATGTAAATCTGTTATATGAAGGAATACAAATCACATAGTGACTCATCACAACGTAAATTCAGAAAACCTGGGCGCGTGGGTGGCTCAGTCATTAAGCCTTCGGCTCAGGTCATGATCCCAGGGTCCTGAGATCGCGTCCCACATCGGGCTTCCTGCTCAGCGGGAAGCCTGCTTCTCCCCCTCCCACTCCCCCTGCTTGTGTTCCTGCTCTCGCTATCTCGCTCTCTGTCAAATAAATAAATTTAATCTTTAAAAAAAAAAGAAAAAGAAAACCTACTCAATGTGGCTTTTTTCCTACTGATATACTTCAAGTCTTAAAAAAAAATCCAGTTTTTTTCCTTTCTTTTTGCCTTCCCTCCTTCCTTCCTTTTTAATTTCCTTCCTTCTCTTCTTCTTTCTATGAAATATGGACTTACTTATTTTTTTCCATTAAGTCACTGTTGTGGGTTGAATTGTATCCCCCTAAAATATATGTTGAAATCCTAACTTTCAGTGTGAACTTACTTGGAAATAGGGTCTTTGCAGATGTACTCAGATTAAGATGAGGTCATACTTGGAGAGGGTGGTCCTTAATCCAATGTGTCTGGTGTCCTTATAAGAAGAGAAGACAGACACACAGGAAGAACTTCATGTGATGATGCAGTCTGAGATTAGAGAGATGTGTCTACAAGCCAAGGAACACCAAGGATTTCCAGCAACACCAGAGGCTAAGATGAAGGTATAGGGCAAATTCTCCTCTAGAACCTTTAGAGATAACATGCGCCTACCAACACCTTGATTTTGGACTTCTGGTCTCCAGAACTGTAAGAGAATAAATTTATGTTGTTTTAAGCCACCTAGTTTATGGTAATTTATTACAGTTGCCCTGGGAGAATAATATAGACACCAAACATTTCCAGAATTTCTGCTATAGCCAGTAGTGTTGAGTAGGGTGGGTGGTGGGGAGGAGAGAAAGAAACAGGTGAATATGATACAATTTTTTAACCTCTAGGAACTCACAGTCTAGCAGTTAAGTTAGGAACCTTTGTGATTTCCCCATCCCACCCACAGGTATATCCACTTTTCAGAACAGGCCATCAAGGACAGGTGACATCTACGGTGACAACTTTGTGTTATACTTTCAATGCAGGAAACTGATCATAGGCAAAACTGTGAGGAGAGGAAATGTGAATAAGTCTTTAGAATCAGGCAATAATTTAGATTGGCTTCAGAGAACTGAAAGCCAAAATTTTAAATTATTAAAAGAATGAGTGATCTTGAGGGTTCTGTTTTGGGTTATTTTGGGGTCCTTGGCCAAGATGAATAGAGCTGAATAAATCAAACAGAAGAGAGTAGGAAAGTTCTCTGAAATACTTCCAGCCAGGATTCAAGGGGAAAATGTGGTATGGAGATCACGGGCTCTCAAGAACCTGAATACACTCTTTTACCTGGAAGTTTCCCTTTTACAGATATATTCACACACATGAAAAATGCTTACCATTGCGACGTTATCTGCTGTAACAAAGTTTGGAATGGGAACTGAATATACATTTATGGGCGCCTGAGTGGCTCAGTCGTTAAGCGTCTGCCTTCGGCTCAGGTCATGATCCCAGGGTCCTGGGATCCAGCTCTGCATTGGGTTCCCTCCTTGGCGGGAAGCCTGCTTCTCCCTCTTCCACTCCTCCTGCTTGTGTTCCCTCTCTTGCTGTCTCTCTCTCTGTCAAGTAAATAAATAAAATCTTAAAAAAAATACGTTTAAAAATGGGTTAAATAAATTATGGTGTGCCTGTACAATGGAATATTATGTAGCCTTCAAGAAGAATAACCCAACTCTGAATATACTGCTATGGAATCATTTCTAAGACATTGTTAAGTGAAAAAGAAAGATATAGACTGATACGTATAATATGATATGGTTTGTGATATAAAGGTTATAGATACATATATGTTTATATAGGTACAGGTTACCTGTGGAAAGATCCAAAAGAAAATCGGGGGAAGAAAATTGGGGAGCTAGGAAACAAGGGTGAGACTGAGCTTATCCCTCAGTATACCCTTTGGAGCATTTTGAGGTTTGCTTCATGTACATGTATTGCCCATTTAAAAAAAAAAATCACAAAGCAAAAAGAAAACCCAGCCAAACAAAATACCAGTGGTCTTGGTGCTGGCAAAAACGGCCCTTTTACCCATCAATTCCAATCTGCTTGGCTCATCTTCTCTGGCTTGCTGCATTTTGGATCCTCACCCTGGCTCTCTCTTGACTCTCAATACCCACCACCAGCCTCCTTTGTCCTGACAACCTACTTTAGACAGACTCCTCTGGCTTCTATCTCTGGCACTTCTCTTGGGCACAGTGCCATGAATGCTCTCGGACTCTCTGGAGCTCAGCTTGCTGGAGCGCGCCAACTCCTGGTCAGGCCAGCCAGGTCACTAGACAGCATGCACCTGGCTGCAGACATTGCCTAGGTATGAGAAGGGAATGGTCTACATGGTTGTCCATTGTCTGGATGTAGTAGTGCGGCTGCCTCTTAACAACATTTGACCTTCGGTTGGCCCAGAATATGTGGTTCCTTCATTCACTTGTGTCTTCATTGGTTGATTTGTGGGTTCTTTTGTTCATTCTTTTGTTTATTCAATACTCCTGAACCTGATAGATAATATTAGGGGTGTGCCAAGGGAAAGATTTCATAGCCCTCTACTTTCCTTTTCCCCAGCCCCATGGATAATTTAGATTTTATTATGTCCTGATAGCATGAGATTTAATAATTAAAGCAACTGAACATGTTGTATGCAGAGTGGCAGCTTCTGGGAATTACAATTAAATGACCTCCCTTTCACCCTCACCAGAAAGGATCTAAAAGGTACAACAAAGGGACATTTAGTTTAATGACATTTGCAGATGAGCCTTATTTCCCTTGGCTGAAAAAAAAAATTTTTTTTTTTGGAACCAATAAAATCCTTATTATTGAAGCTTTTTAGTGTTCCAATTCTCCCAGAGGACATCTTAGGGAGAACAATGAATGCGTGTAGGCAATTGACCACTTTCCATCTTCAGCCACCGGGGATCTTGGGTGAGGTTAGAAGTGCTGCCAGGAACTCCATCAATATCGAAAATGCCTCTGGCTTGATTAAGCTTCAGAAATACCTTCATTGATCCTATTCAAGTATTTATTGAACGTCTCCCTCAGACAGGGTATACTAATTGACCTCAGAAAAGTCACCTTGGCCCAAGGCCTCAGAGGGGAAGGCACACACGTACACGGGGCAGGAAAGGGAAGTTCCTGGTGGGGTGGCTGAAGAATGGGCTGGCTCAGCTCCAGAGAAGGATCCAGGGGAAAAAGCCATTAGGTCCCAGAACACTGATGGGGCTTATAGCTCCTGTTAGCAGAGGTGTTCGGACCTGAATGGTCATCCAAGCAGTAAAGGAAAGCTACAGAGTGGCAGCCGGAATGGTCCTCAGGAAGGCAATGGGTTTCATTAAGTGGAGGAACCATCTTCAACAACTGCACAGAAAAAAGCAGCAGGTTTCTTGAGTTGCCTTCCTTATAGAAAGTGTTCTTGAATGAGACAGTTTAATAGTATAGTACAGACTCTGAAGACAGACTAACTACCTGGGTTTGGATTCAGGCTCTCCCTGTAAGTTTGCTTAGTTTCTCGGGACCTCACTGTCTTCATCTGTAAAATGGGGATATTGAGAGTACCCACCACATAGGCTTGTTTGAGGACGAAATGAGTAAAGCACTAAGATAGTAAAGGAACCATAACAAGTACTCGAAAATGAAAATAGTTATTTTAACTGTGCCCTTCTGGAAATGACCATGTCTTCCAATGAGTGGAATTAACAATTTGCCTACTTTTGAATTTTGTCCTTGTATGGGCAATAAGCTTTTTGTGCTGCGAAATACATTCCCCTCCCCCTTTTGTGGCTTTTCTCTGTTGTCCTTTCCACGTCACTTTTTGATCTCAGGCAGATGATGCAAATGACGACAGCCATGTGATCTGTCATCCCCAGAGTTTGAACATAGATGTGCTCCTTAAATTTGAAGAGGAGCCCATCGTTATTGGCTTAAAATGTCACAAAGAGGTTGCAGCTGAAAAACCCCTGAGCTCTTGAATGATTCCTCTCAGATTTCTGCCCCTCTCATATTGAAAGTATCATTGAGGGACACCTGGGTGGCTCAGTCAGTTAAGCGACTGCCTTCGGCTCAGCTCATGATCTTGGGGTACTGGGATTGAGCCCCAAATCGGGCTCCCTGCTCATCAGGGAGCCTGCTTCTCCCTCTCTCTGCCCCTCCCCCTGCTCTCTCTCTCTCTCTCTCTCTCTCTCTCTAATAAATAAAGTCTTAAGAAAAGAAAGTATTGACAATGTTGGCTAAATCATTATCTTTCCCCAAACCTGCCTAAATTATCTTTTCCCCTGAACCTGTGTGCTCCTTGTATTAATCAGTTGAAAATAATTTCCTCATGAAATACAGGTCCTTCGCGTTTATTCAAAATGGTTTGCATTGTATACAAGTTGACATTGCCTGAGGAGAAAGTCAAAGACATTGCCATCAACAACAAAAGAATTTTGAATTTGTCCTCAAAATTGTGACAATTAAGAATATTCCCGTCAAACTCTCTCCTTTGCAGAACTTAGGCTCTCACCAAGTTGGTGTTGGCCGTGTCCTCCTTTCCATCCCCACAATACACCTCCTGGCTTGAGTCAAGCCTCAATAAGTTCTGAATAAATTTTATTTTTGCAATTGAATTGTAGTTCCGACCATATAGACCTATTCAGATTTTCGTAACAATCCACTTCCAAATGATTTTCTGTCAATTCAGTTCAGGTTGCAAATCAAATGTAACTGTCGTGCTGAAAATAACTGTTGAGAGAAAAGCAGTTCCCAAGTGCCGGTTGCAACTATGACTTAAAGGGGCTCCTTCTTTAAGACCATAATTTGTCACCGAAAACACGCAGGGTCATGCTTTTTTTTCATAATGTATTTTGTTTCAGTGAATTTAGGGAATTATTTCAGTTCCTTGAGCCAGCAGGGTGCAGCGGAGAAAGGTCCCCTTTTAACGGCGACCACAGGTCTTTCTGAAGAGCAATGCGTCAGTTCTCCAGCGCAACCTCTAGGTGGCAGTGCAGCCCAAGACAACGTGCATGGTCCTCTGCTTCCTCCCCTCCCCCTCGTTCTGAGTTGGCAGCACAGGTTGGCTTGGCATGCAGGGAAAATAATCATTAAAAATAAATGCAATCAAAAGAAGTAGGTTATTATAGTGGCACACTGTAACTGCTTTAGTTAGAAGTCTGTCGGCCTCCCGTTAGAAATGTCGTTTGGGAAGAGTTTACCATTTGGCTGTGAAAATTTGCTAGAGGTTAAAAGTGACATTCTCTAGGTCTCAAACTTGTAGCCTATTTAATCCTTAGAAGTTTGATTTCAGATGGTCGAGTGGCTTTGAAGTAGCGCGCAAAGACACACAGATGGATTTGTTTTTCTTAAGGCGATTCATAACTGTTTTTGTAACCTTGAAATGCACTATGACCCAATGACATATTGTGGTTTTGTTGGCCAAGGGAGGGTGTATGTCCTTAGTATGATCTTAAGATTAAATTCTGGAAAATACTGACGTGTGAGCAGGGAAAATATTAGAAAGTGCAGCTTAGTTGCACGTTTGTGTAGGTTTAGCAACAGCCCCCACCTCCCACTTTACCTGAGGCCAATCTTTTCTCCTACTCCTTCTTCTGACACCATGGTTTCTTCCACTTTAAAATGAGGAGTCACTCTCGATAAACATCATTCTGCGTGCGTCAGGATGTTCTGGGTTATCGTATGGTAACGAGCAACTCCCAAGTCTGAGTGATTTACCACCACCCAAATGTATTCCCCACTCATACAAGGTGTCTAACAGGGACCCTGCTCCACACTATCACGGAAGTTCTACCATCTTGTATTTGCACCAGGGGAATTTGTGCCCTTGGGCTTTCTTTTCTATGCTCTGTTCTGGAATGTTCACATCACTTCTGCCCCATTCATCACTTAAAACTAGTTATATGGATGCACTCAACAGCAAGGGAGTGGGGGAAGTATTGGGTTAACATCTCAGCCTCCAGCCTATGTCCCTTTCAGCTCTGTATTTCCTGATTCTATACTTCTGTTGGGGTGCTAGCTTATTTATATTTTAATGCCCTCAACCATCAATATCAAGTGTATGTCAATTCCTCTAAAACTAAATTTAATTGAATACCTTGATGAACTCCCAAACCCCCACTGAGGTAAAGGCTATGTGATTTTTTCTGAGGACGCTTACTCTCCTTTTCTAGACGAAATTAATTGCTGCTTCTCTGTGCTTTTGTGGCACTTTGTTCATGCTGATGGTTTTGCATTTGCCACAGTCCAATTTGTTGCTATTCTATCTACTCTGATAGAATATAGTCTCCTTGATGGCAGGCACTCATCTTTGTTTTTTAAAGATTTGTTTATTTATTTGTGAGAGAGAGCAAGCATGAGTGGGAGGGGCAGAAGGAGAGGGAGAGAGAATTTCAAGCAGACTCCATGCTGAACATGGAGCCTGATGTGGGGCTTGATCTCAAGACCTTGAGATCACGACCTGAGCTGAAACCAAGAGTCGGATGCTTAACCGACTGTGCCACTCAGAGGCCCAGGCAGGCACTCATTTTTATCCATCTTTGAAGTGAATGTCTGAAAAGACATAAACACAAATAATAAATGGATAAAAAAGTTAATCTATGAAAAATAATGATAGAAATAATATTTTTGAGCTCTATGTATTCAAAATATTAAGCTTTAAGTGTATGTCATATGCATAGGTACCCCATCTCTTTCAATTCCTATAATAATTCTATAAGGTAGATAGATGAGGAAACTGAATTTATTTATTTTTAAATATTTTATTTATTTATTTGATAGGGAGGGGGAGGAAAGCACGAGCAGGGAGAAGAGCAAGCAGAGGGAGAAGCAGACTCCCCTATGAGCAGGGAGCCCAACTTTGGGCTCCATCCCAGGACCCTGGGATCACAGTCGGAGCCGAGGGCAGATGCTTAACCGACTGAGCCACCCAGGTGCCCTGAGGAAACTGCGTTTTGTAGCAGTCAAATAACTTTCCCAAGTTTATGAGGTAGAAAATGCTAGAGCCGAGATTCAAGTCAAGGCCTTTTTGATTGCAGAGTTGTGCTTCTGAAGCGTTATGCTATACTGACTTATATCCTGATTTGTATGTTTTAATATCAAAAAATAACTTAAAACGTAATTATGATTGATTGAAAAGTTCACCCTGCAAGGTGGTGTGAACTTGAAGTAAATCCTCCCACACCTGTCTGGAGATCTGGCTTCTGTTTTGCACGCCGGTTGTACACTTACTCATTGTATGACTTTGGGCAAGGCTCTTCATTTGCCTTGTCCCAGTTTCCATATCTGTAAATTGAGAGTTAAGTTTGGACCATTAATTTTAAACCTTACATACTGGCGGTCTTGTTAAAATGCAGATCCGGATACAGTAGGTCCGGGGGGCCTGAGATTCTGCAATTCTAACAAGCTTCCTGGTGATGTTGTTGCTGGTCTGGGGAGCACATTTTGAATAGCCAGGAGCTAGATGATTGCTAAGGCTTCGTACTATCTGATTCTGCAAGTTGTTAGACGGCCTTGATAGAACTGCTTCTTAATTTATATAATTGGCGCAAAAATATGAAGCGATTGATCTGGTGATCTTCATGTACAGGTCCTTGATCATTCAGCCCAGTATTCATTCTCTTCCAGCAAGAAATTTAGAGTTTCCCTGGAGATTTTCTCCAATCCTCAATCCCTGTGCTTCAGTGCCCGTGAATTTGGGAGGCATCAGTGCTTAAAATTTTCTGGCCACAACCGTTGGATCAGGGAATGTCTTGAGGCAGATTGAAAACCAGTAAAATATAATCAAATGTGTTCCTGAGAACACAGGGACAGAGTCAGAGATGTTTACCTGCTGGCCTTGAACTTGAAGGACTGGAGCTTCCACGTCCATCTCACCTTATCACCAGGAGCATAGTAAGGTGCCCACACAGAGAAAATAAGTGTAAGACAGAGGGAGAGACACCAAAACCTGGGGAAGTCTTTGGAGCTTTACTTGTCAAAGTAAGTCGGCAGGTTCACCCATACATGGTCAGGTACATTTATTAACTTGTGTGTGTGTGTGTGTGTGTGTGTATGTGCCCTTGCAGTCATGCACCATGTGTGACTGGCCAATGAAAGACTTGACAACTCTGCAGTTTCAATCTTCTCCCAGATGGGGACCTGGGCTCAGCATTGGAGAATGAGCCTGAGGGATTAATTCACGAGAATTCAAGGCTGAAACTGCCACTAGGAACCAAGCGTAAAATACAACAGAGGCATGGATGAGGCAGAGAGGTAGGAAAGGGACCAGACAGGACCACACTAGAGAGTCAAGGCCACAGGCCAAGGGCTAAGGATGGAGACCGCAGAGAGTCTTGGAGCTGCTGGAGTCTGGCTGTGGTCTCTTCCATGGGAAAACTCTCTGGCCTTTGCGCTGGGTGAGGAAGGAGTCATGCGATGTGCCAAGCCAGGAGGACATAGAAGGAGCTGTGTTGCTCTTTCAGGCCTTAATAAGGCAAAGGCACAGGCTACAGGCTGAAATTTGTTTGGTCAGGAAACTGCGGCTGCTGGCAATGCTTCTTTCTCTCTCTCTCCCCCTCCCTCCGTGTGTGTGTGTGTGTGTGTGTGTGTGTGTGTGTGTGTGTGTGTGTGTGTGATTATTTATTTATTTTCTGTCAGAAGCAGTAATCTCAAATAGTCTCTTGAGACTGGGCAGCTATTATGGATGTCACAGATGAACTCCTCATAGGATGGCCGACTTCACTTTGACCTGAGGCAAAGCTCTTTAAATTTTATTAGGGAAGCAGGCCAACCACCCTATTAGACCTTTGGGTGATTAAAAGAAAATCATCCTATAAAACGTTCCATTATATACATCTGTTAACTGACCATGGCTTCTTGATGAATTTAAAATATCTGAGAGGCAGATAGCATAACAGTAACAATTTATCTGAATCAGACTAAACACACTCAGTTTCATGGAATATCATGGCATCTGTGTTTTTCCTATTTATGAGCAATCCCCTTCCTTTCCCCCAATCCCCCAAATATGGTTGCTTCAGCATATTTTGAAATCCATGTTCCCGTGATTGTTTTTGTCTTGCTTCAGTAGCTCTGGAGCATTTATCCATGTAATAGCATGGTCTTCCACTCCACTGCTTATATAGCCCTCACGCCTCAGTGAATTTGCTTGATGGGATGCAGACAAAATGCTGCTTAGTATATTTTATGTATCCAAATGAATATTTATAGCAAACAAAGGGGGTAGACATTTTAAAAAAGATATAATCATTTTGAGGCAACTGGCTATTATATATTTATCATATATAACAACTTGCATTCTGCATACCCCTCATTTGCCTTATAGGACAGTATGTTGTGCCATATTTGACTCAAGGGTGGATACTGACATGTTGGTTTATTTATTTTATTTTTTTATTTTTATTTTTTTAAAGATTTTATTTATTTATTTGACAGAGAGCACAAGTAGGCAGATCGGCAGGCAGAGGGAGAGGGGGAAGCAAGCTCCCTGCCGAGCAGAAAGCTCGATCCCAGGACCCTGGGATCATGACCTGAGCTGAAGGCAGACGCTTAATGACTGATCCACCCAGGCGCCCCTCACATGTTGGTTTATTAATAAACCAAAACACATCCTAAAATATGATTTTAAGTTCCCATTTTGGGTTAATTATTCTGCAATACTCATTTACTTATACAAAGATGTATATAGGGGTATTCTGAATAGGAGATTTTTGATTAGGGAAAATCAGACCAAAAAAATTACCAAAAGCATGTCCAGGCTCATAGAGGAATCTAATACAGTCGCTAAGAAAGAATGAGATAGATCTATGCTTGCTGACCATAAAAACAAAGACAATTTTGTAAAAAATATATAGCAGAAACCCATTCTTATTAAACCATTAATAGTAAAAATAATACATAAGACTGTGGAGGAAACTGCACCAAATTATTTTCACAAGATACGTAAGATAATAGGTTACTATCTCTTTAAATTCATTTCCATATAATTTTCTTGTGGATTTTACAATAAAAAAACATAGTAAATATTCTTCAAAAGGGATCCCAACTTACTGCATATAGAAATAATTCTGGTGTACCATTAGAAATGTGACCACCAAAAAGTAAGCTGTAAGGTAAAATAAAGCAATTTCTAAGGATGTGTATGGAGGAGAGGACTAGATGCTTCACGATGATAGAAATCCTTGAACTTCCGGCATGGCAGGGAACATAGCAACGGCAAATCCAACCACATCATTTTGAAGATGGAGAAAATGAAAGATTGGTAGGGTTAGTGTCTTTTCTGAGCTCAGGCAGTTAGTGCATGATGAGACGGTCATACACGTGAAGTTCCAATGAGAATCTTCTTTCCTCTTTAAGGGTTGATAATTCCCAAGTCTTGAAATATGTCTGCAATTTCGTTTGAAAGCTGAGTAATACTTTAGCTCATTAACTTAAGAATCCTCAAACACCTGTGTCTTCATTGCTTATATATAAAATATATATATTCTGGTTTTGAGTGTGGGAAATGAATTAATCATGACTTTTCCTCGCAGCCCTGTGAAGCAGCGAGCCCTGATTTTGGTACCTTCATTTTCCAGGTGAAGAAACACAGCGCCAAAAGGGTAAGTGATGTGCCCTGGGTCACACACTGGGTCAGTGGCGAAGTTGTTAACAGTAAAGCCTGGGTTGAAGGGTTTTATCTCAGATTCATCTATCCCTTTGCATTAAAAACAAGTTCTGAAAATCCAGGACACTTATTTGTCGACTTAACAGATTTAGGCATTTTGGAATTCCAAAGATTCAATTTTTGTAATAGGGAAAAAGACAAAATTAAAAAGTTTGAAAAATAGAAATATAACAGGGATATTAACAGGATAATCAATCCCTCACCAGTGAGCCTAAATTTTCATATCTGTGAAGAATGTAGTACTTATAAAATGCCTGTGTACAAACCATCTGTTTCCGTTCTATGAGAAAGATACAGAAATGCTCTTTTTGTCTGCTTTGTTTTTATAAAAATGTGCACAGGGCCCATAGAAAGGTTTTAGATTTGCCTATCTCAGACTTGTGTGATATAGCAATGAATTTGTTTTTATTGGATCATTCTGTGCATAAGAATATTTCAATTATGTTTTTCAAAATCTAAATTAAATCCTCCATTAATTCAATGGGAAAGAGTCAGATAAGGTGAATCACATTAGCTCGACTCTCCTGAGATACTCACACCCTCGCTGAACCTATTGGGACTCTCAATTCATCAAGTAAGTGCACTTGTGAAAATTCACAGGTTTTTTTTTTCCACTTTAGGTCTTTGGGGGACTTTGTTTATAAATGCAAGTGATTTTAGTCATGTGCTTTCTTATGAAACACACACACTCACACTTAGAATTATTCTTCGTTGGTGGAATGAACCAAAGCTCCCATCCCCTCTACCATGGCAGAAACTTGGTGATCAGAGAGTTGGGGTGAACTTTGCACCAGTCAGCATCTTAGTTGTCTCCAGGAGTTAATACAAATTTCTATTATATAAAAACTGATCCAGGGCAGCAGCAAGTGTGCTTTCAGAATAATATGGCCAGGGGGAAGTAATTTGGGTATTGGATTAAGCTGGGCTCCTAAAAGCAGTCCTTTGAGTTGATTCCTAGGTTGTGTGATGTAGCAATGAATTCTTATTAAAATATTAATAGTAAAAATAATACATAAGACTGTGGAGGAAACTGTGGGTAGAGAACAGGGTCTTCAGAGACACTGGTCCAGGAGACTTCCAAAAGGTGATGACTCATAGTGGAGACCAGCTGTGTTTTCCTCTGGGTTCCTCAGGAGGATACCCCCCAGCTGGCGGGAAGAAGTGAAGGGAGTTAATCACCCTTTCCCTCAAGGAGAACCACTCTTCCTTCCAGATTGACTCTGAAGAAGCCACCATTGGGATCAGCTGAAGCCAAAGGCAGTCAGGTGTAGAGGTCCTGGAATGGGCTGGTCTAAATTGAGTGGCAAGGTGGGGGCTAGTTTGGTGTGTCCTGAGGGAGGGTAAGTGACACCAGGAGGAAGGCTGAGAAAGCCTACTGCCAGAGAAGTTGGGAAAGAATTTGGGGAGGGGCTGGAATTTAGACACAGGAAGCACATTCAAGGAGTCTGTGTGTGCCAGGGTTGGGAAGAGGGTCCCCACCAGAGACTTCTGCCTCGGCCTGTAATGTAGAAGGGTTCTAGATAGAGAAACGAGCATGAACCAAAATGGAAAATGTACAGTTGCAGTATGAGAGGGCTGGTTGTGACTAGAAAGATGGTGGACAGTTTGGGATAGTGACTCCAGAAGGGTAAACTCAGACAGATTGTAAAACCCACTGGCTGTCTGTTCTTGAAAAAGCGATTCTGACAAAAGTCAGCCAGAACCATTTAGAGTGGCTCATTTGTCTTTTGGCCAGTATTACCTACCACCTTATTAATAATTATATTTAAGCAAATAATAAATACAAATAGGGAGGAGGACACATTTTTCTTTGGTGAGCATCACTTAGCTGGTATAATATTGTTTGCATAGCATTGTCTCTACATCTTTTTATGCTAATTATCCACACTCATTAGAGGGAGGTAGTTTAGGGGTTATCCATTTTACAGGTGATAAAATGGCGACCCAGAGGGGTCAGGCATTTCCAAAGCTACAGGGAAAATTAGTGGTGAAGCTAGGACAGGAAGCAAGATTTCTCAGCCCCAGGCTGACATTCTTCTCCATTGAGCTATGCTGTCTAATAATATTTTACCCAGAATGCTTTCCCTGGAAAATATATCTCTCCTTCCCAAATATGGAGAGAAAATACAGTCAGTTGAGTGACAGGGCCGTCTGGTACTGATAGGAAAAGACTTTGGATAATCTCTTGGTCCCCATCATTCTCCCCCTCCCAGCCCCACAGGCCAACCCTCTCCAGTTTATAGAGCAGTATTGAGCCCAGCTTAATAGTGTGTCTTGTAAAAGGTCTAGATTAGATTTATTTATCTTTCAGAGGGGAAATAATCACAGAAAAACTGTAGTATTTCTTTCATTTAGGTCATAGCTTATCACATCCAGCCCAAGGAACACTAGCTGAAATTATTTTTGATATCTTATCTGGGCCCTGCAAAAAAAATTAGACATTGTTTTGAAACATCATTGAACCTGATCTTTGCTTGATAGAGAATTGTCATTAACTTACACATTTTTCAGGACTAGCAATCAAGCTGTTTCATGTTTGAGTGTACATTCTGTAGAGTGAATTCTTCTTGGGTATCACAAGAGTGCAGAATTTAGGAAAATGTAATGACAGAGATGATTTGCTCTTCTATTTATTTTCTCTCTTTTGGGAGAATTTGTTATTTTAAAAAGGAAGACTAGTGCAAATCTATTTCATTGCCTTTTGATGGTAACCTTCCCTTGTACAACATATCAATTTTGAATGATACAAATTCCCTTCCCCCCATCAATGCATAAACCTTTCCAGCTCAGAGATTCTGGCAGATGGCTGACAAAGCTTTAACTTTACTGAACGTGATGCTATAATTAAGGAAATGTGGACTTCGGAGGTAATCATTAGTTCTTCTGTATGAATATCTAGCCTGGGATTTTGCCGCCTACTATGCTTCCTTCTTAATGACAATGTTGGGAGGCTTCCATGTAATTGAAATTGTCCCCTTTGAAGAATTGATGTGTTAAGTGATCATGTAATCTCATGATGAGCTAGTAATGGAGAGATGAATAGAATTTATATACTGGCACAAAGTGGAAATTATAAATAGACAATCATACAGTAAATTTCTGTACCATTCTGCAAGTTTGTGCTGTAGAATTAAAGTAGTTGGAGCCTGCCCACTGCTGCATAAATTTGAGAAGCTTGTTCTAGACCCTTTTAGGTAGATCATAAATTAATTCCAATCACATTCCATGGATTCAGCCTCTGAGGGTGAAGGACTATGTATGTCTTATATGAGGGTAGGGGTGTGGAGTGTATTGCTCAGCTATTTCGGCAATAGTCTTGCATTTTGAGCATCCTCCAGACTTGCTCACAGGTCTGTTGGTTTGGTGCACTTTGACTGGGGGAGGCTAGACTTTGGTTTGCAGGCTACAGGCTGTGGTTCAGGTTGGGTTTGGGTCTGCTCCATGAGTTTCTCATCCTCCTTGGGCCAACAGCTATCCAGAGTCTGCTCTTCAAATGTCAAATGGCAGGAATGCAAGATAGCGAGTGGAAACAAGTGATACCACCGGAGTTCTTAACCCTTAACTCTCACGCTGTCTCTTACACCCACAATTCATTTGCAAGTTGCAGGATGACGCTCTGCTGAATGCAGCAGAACAGGAATTCTGAGCTGCATCGCAAAAGCCATAGATGCATAGAATTATACTATGATAATAATTGCAAATAGACATTAAAGCTCAGCAAGACCAATCTCTATTCCTATAAACTGCTCAGGTGGCTCTTATGACCCCCGTTCTTGAGAAGCGTCAGATGTATTTTGTTTATTTTTTTGTAGTCTCCTTCCCCACAGATTCTCAAGTCAGCAATAAATGTCAAAACTATTAATACTGAATTCACTTCAAGTGAGGATTACAAAATGTCCTATGAGGTGGGTATTTGCTCTCCAGAGAGTCTTGTTTTTTTGGGGGGGGATCTCTATGAATAAATGTAATTAGGGCAGAAGAAATGTTTAGATTTTGCCTCATTTTTGAAAATATGTAGGCTTCTGTTATAGAAGAGTCCATAGTATCAATAGGTCCTGCCTGTCTTGGGGAGGAGAGAAAGCTGCCGCCTCCTGTGTCCTCCCCCCCCTTCTCCTTCTGGATGTCTGGCCAGTCAGTACTTAGGAAAAAAGGCTACAACTGGCTAGCCCAAAATTAACCCATAATTTTGTATGGGCATGGGTATGAATTTCCTAGAAATTCAATTCTCTAGGAAAGAATTTAAGTATGGGATGCATTTAGTATCAAATTCAAATATGAACATGTACAGTACTTTTGCCTGAAGGAGCACTTAGAAGTTCATATTCTTTAGCAAATTTTTCCATAAAGGAAAGGAAAAGAAGAAATGTTAAAAACAAAATCTCTATGTCCTTTCTGCCTTGTTATGATGTGACCCTGCTGAGCCTTCCTGTACTCCTTGCTTCACAGTATTCTGTTCATTTTATTTTTACATTGCCTAAAGATGAGCATGTTTATCAGGCAGACTGCTTGATGTAGGAACTGCCCACTACACCTTGAGAACATAGCCACCGAATCTATATCTGAGTTACCATTCTGGGTGCTCTCTCTCAAAATTTAAGCTCTTAGAAGAGATCTTTAATCCACCTTATTAATATCAGGCCCCAAATTACATATAATAATGTCACAAATGTTTTTGGATTTTGCAATGACTTTGATTCAGATACCTGGATCGCAGATGGAGAAATGAAGGAGGCAAGAAGCTTTGACCCCTCAGTTCAGTCCATCACACACTAGGTTTGTGTTCTAAGGAAAGAGAGAGCATCTCTGCATTTCTGCCTGGAACATGGCCCAAAGGAGAGCAAAGGGCACACAGGGCTCTCATGCCGTCTTCAGGATATGAACCACACTTTGGGATGTGAAGCTTCACGGTTTCCTGGAGGACTGAGCACTAGAAAAGATGGCTCTCTAACGGGGCACACAGCAGTGTCAGTGCCGCAGAGCCATCTTCAGATGTCTTAGCTGACATCTGACGTTCCACTGGCTGCCACAGTGGAAGAACAAATGGAACATGTTTTTGGAACCCATGCAAGACATCTCTGAGGATGCCCAGAAAGTACTGGAAAGACTCAGTCCGTGTGTATGTAAGGAGACTACCGTGTTGCAAGAGCTATAAACCAGCATTTTTTTTGCTTCCTAACCTATTTAGAACTTTATTTATGTCCATAAATAGGTGTAAACAAAGACAATTCAGGTCACTTGTAAATGGACAGATGCATTTGGCCAAGTATATATGTTGAATACCAACTGTTGTTTCTTGGCCTCATCCAAACAGTTCTCTGATGAGTGTGTGCTCAAAGGAAGGTCCTTGGCCCCATGGAAGCAACTCTGCTGTCTGCTACATGTGTGCCAAACCTGAGGCTGCCCTTCAGGCTGAAGCCCCAGGCCAGACCAAGACACTGCCTTCCCGGAAAGACTCAATCTGCTGTCTGTGCAGTGTCTTGGGGTGGCAGTTTGCCAAGAACCATCTCTCCAATTGCTACAGTCCTGTAGGACCCAGGAATGCAAGTCCCCCCCCACCCCAGCCACCCGATCCAGGCTTTTAAGAGATGTTTCTTGGGTAACAACTGCAAAAACTGGGGTGCCAGATGTAAACACCAGGGCACCAGCTGTGTGTAAAGCTCCACTCCAGGAGACACGGCCCTCTGGAGCCAGGCAGAGGGAGAGCATCAAGATAGCGCCCACCCTCTGAGGGGCTCCGGAAAAGAATGACAATCAGTTCCCAAATGGGTGTTTAATTAGAAGCCTGCCCTTCAGGCTGCAGTCATGATGATTAGCTAGTAGGCCTTAAAGAAGGAGCTCCTGTATCGGCTGTGCCGCGGAGCTGGTAGCTGCTCAAGAACTTTCTACGCGGGAGCATAAACCCCAGTGGCCACCGGAGCCGGAGGAGGTCGAGGCGTCCCCTGGCAACACCTGCAAAAATCAAGGTGCCGGACAGACGTATGAACTTCTTTCTGGGTGGCACTGATAGTTACAAGTGCCCGGGGACTGGGAATGCAAGCTCTCCTGACCTCCAGAGCCATGCAATCAAGAGGCGTCCCCTAGGGGGCAGCCGCAAACATCGGAGGCGCGACTGTGTGCCCGCTCCCCTCGGGGGGGGGGGCCTGGCGCGCGGGCAGGGGAGAGCGCCAACGTGGCGCCCGCCAGTGGGCATGTGCGAGCGCTTCCCGGTCCGAGATGGGTGTGGTCAGTGAGATGCCTGCCCCTCCCGCCGCGGCTTCAGTGTAAGCCGGTGAGCCGAAGTCTGGGCGGGAAACCCGGGCGCGTGGGTGCCCAAGTGCCAGCCCGAGCAGAGAAGTTCCTCTTATCACTTCAGTCTTCCGAGTCTTGGGATGTGAGCCCCATTGCTTTTCAGAGGTAGATGTCTTGGGGGCTCGTCTCTCGGCGGCAGGCCCTAAAAGTTGAGGTAGGCAACGTGGGGTTCGAACCCTTTGCTCCTGAGAAGCTCTAGGTTTGGGGTTTTCTCCTGATTATGGGTCTCTATGCCGGGGGAGGGAGGGGGGGCGGTTATGATGAGACTGTGTCCCAGACTCTCCTACCCACTTCCGTGTGGTTTTCTTCCCCTTTGTCTGCTGTGTGGTTTACTCAGCCTGCCTTTAGGTGGTGGTGGTTTTTTAAAGATACATTTTTTAGAGAGGGGGAGGGGCAAAGGGAGAGGAGACCGCCTTAAGCCGACTCTGCTGAGCGTGGAGCCTGTGGCGGGGCTCGATCTGAGGACCCTGAGAAACCAAGAATCAGTTGCTTAACCAACTGTGCCACCCAGGTGCCCCCTAATTTAGGTTAAGAGGAAATTTGTCCCTACCTAGCTGCAGCCTGAGTGTGTCCGTGGGAGGAGGTGAGCTCAGGATCTTCCTCCCTCACCATCTTGAACCAGAACTTAGGTTGAGTTTTACATACTCTTCAAATCACGCAAAAAGGATGAGCCTGCTGCCTACGGGTTTTTAGAGAAAGTCCTAGGAAATGAACTTTTAAAGTAGCGTCAATACTGAAAGAGTTATCCTGGAGGCATAAAACATTTTCGGGGGTTTCCTAAGTGCTTCTTGAGACAATGGCACCTCAGTGATTGAGATTTGAACTCCTGTGATCTGCTTTAATACTGACAAGGTTATTCTAAGGGCTTTGTGCTCTCAAACATGAGCAGCATTTCATTACCCCAGATTTCAACAGAACCTCTGAAATGCCAAGAGTTTGCCTGCTATTCCCAGTCTCAGTGAAATATAGGCTGGTCCAGGAGGTGGGAGGACCTTACCTTTTAGATGTGGCCTACGGTGAATGTGAAATGCTAAGTCTTTATAGCCAGAGCATTTGAAATGGCCTTTCAGTTCATTAATTAGTAGATGCTTCCTCTACCTTTGACTACCTGGGACTGACGTGGAGGAGAATTTGCCTACTTTGCAGGGGGGCCTGGGAGAGCCATGATCAGTCACAGTGGGTTAGAAATGAAAGATTGCAGCAAAGATGATTAAAGCCCCAGCGGCTGCCTTCACAAATGAATTTCAGGAGAAAAAAGCAGTTTAGCGTAAATGTGGCAAGTCTTCATATTGGAGCTTGATGAAATTAAAGGCAATGCCAGGTAATACAAACCATTTGTTGAATCTTTTATTAAAACTGGGCTAAAACAAGGAGTAGAAATTTGTCAGGTGCAGTAATTACTTGGGTACTTCACTGATGAAAGCTCTCTTGGGCAAAGCCCTCCTTGCATCTATTTTCCATTTCCTCCTGGTTACACTTTCAGCTGCTAGAGAAGAATAAATATGAGCTGAGGAGAGGGCAGCCTCCCAGCCTATCTATTTATGGATTAAATATTTCTAAGGGTAATCTTTCTGGTGGTTTTCTCACTCTTTCATTTGCCTTGAATTACTACCTTGAGAAAATTTCTAGATTATTTGGTCATAGAAACATACATGTTGGTGACCATAGAAATGGGGGAAAAAAACCCTGATGAGACAGCATTTGTTGCATGTGAAAATACTCTAACCCCTGTATTGCAGCCAGGGCAGGAGATGGAAGGAGGATATTGGGGCATTAATAGATTAAAAAAAAAAAACTGCTAAGGAGGAAATGACAAATCCTTCTTACAGTGTGGTCTTTAAAGCAGTGTTAAGTATCACCTGGAGGCTTGTTAGAAATGCAGAATCTCAGGCATTACCCCATAGGTACTGAGTTGGAATCTGCATTTTAATGAGAGCCACTGGTGATTCTTTTGAACATTATTAGTGTTTACGAAGCTCTGGTCTATGAGCAGCCCTTCAGCTGGGTGCTATCAAAGCCAGGGAGACTGTAAAACCCAGAGGATAGTCACAGGTTCTCAGAAGGCATTTGCAAAGGGCATGCCCGTTGAAGGAATTACACATTCAGTGCTGGTGAAGGTAGAAACCAATAGCTAGAGCACTAGCAGCTTACACGACACTGTTGTAGTTATGACAATAAAGCTCTCTCCTCTAATGACTGAAATTTGAGCAGTAGTAGAAAGGAGTTAAAACTCTTTGCAGGAGATCTCGTTATTAAAAAAAGGTGCTCAGTGGTCCAAACAAGGGTGGCATGGATGAGTAGCCGATGGGGAGCTTCAGAAAAAGAGCTACAGTAAGCATCAGGGAGAAGACAGGAGTGTGGCTCAGGATAAAGATCTGCTCTTAATCACTTTTTGCTCATAGCTTTAACAAAAGCTATCAGTGATGTGGAGTGAACAAGAAATCCAGACCATGGTTATCCATGTTAATTCTTAGTCATTTACTGAATATCCTTCTCTATTCACATGCATACTTAACTCTTTAATAAACTCTATACAATTTGTCCACAAATGGGTTTTGTTTCTTCCCGAGCATGGGCTTGTTTTCCAGCTCTACTTTTATAGGCTGCATGACTTCGACAACCTGTATCTAAGAGCCTTACTTTGCCTCGGTTTCTTTAGCTGTAAATTGGGGATAACAGTAGTACTTACCTCATAGGCTTGAGAATTAAGTGAATTAGTACGTTATTCTCTTAAAAGAGTGCCTGGCACGTAGCTAGGGCATAATAATTATTGGTTATTATTATTTATGAAGTCCTGAAATAAAATTATTCATTCAGGTATTTTAAGGAAACATAGGGAAACCAGGAGGATTTATCCAGCATTCGAAGTCACTCTGCTAGTACTCAAAGAAGACGGGTTGCATCAGTCAGACCTATTATTTTTAGGTGTTCCCTACCTTAAATGTGGGTAATAACATAAAAATTAAATAGGATTTTAAGTAGTCATAAATGGACTTCAATGTATTTTCATAGAGCCAGGATTGAACTCTTTGGAAATTAGAAAAATCCATTATTTTGCTTCTGGAAATCTCATCTATTTTCTTGGACCCTTTTTAGTTTCACTTACTTTGAAGGCCAAACTCACAACAGTAGTTTTTGGGTAAATACTGGTAGTTGAAGTAGTGTGGCTGAATTTGATTCTTTAAAAATTGATTGAGGAATTGAAGTTAATTTGCAGCTCTATTATGTATCTTGCTCCATACAACGGGAATACTAGAATACAATTAAGATACGGTGAAACTAGGAAATATTTAGGATCAGCTGGAACTCATTAAGAATGAGATGAATGAGATGTTTATTCTTAAAAACAGCTTTAAAGAAAAAGTGTTTTCCCCCAGTTACTTTGCAACAGTTTTTCATGTGCATTTTGGAGGTTTTTCTCCTCCTCCCCCCCCTTCCTTTCCCTGTTTCTTTTCCTTTCTTAAAGGGCATTTCTGCAGGGGAATGTCATTAAAAACACAATTTGTTGTAGGTGAGGGCAGTAATCTCCAAAGCAATGCAATTTGAATAGCTGTCCTTGAGGAGGACATAAAAAATGTGTAAAATAAATAAATTTGACCCATGTTATAGACTGGATGTCTGAAACTATGCTTTCTGATTGTGATTCTGCTCTGACATCATTGTCATTTCTTGTCCTTTCCTTTTCTAGGCCTCTATGTCCTAAGTGTGAAATGTGACTAAAATCTAAAACCCTATATTCAACCAAACTTCAAATCCTAGGCCTTTATGATTAGAACCCTGTACAAAAGAATTACAAGAAGCATTTCTAGCCAATTAGTTAAATTTCACCTGGTTTAGGAGCATTGGGGTCAGGAGCCAACATAAGACTGCCCTGGGGAGAAATGTAAGCCTTTCTTTGAATATAACACTTTCCTGGGATAAATAGAATTCCTGAGAATAATTCCTGATTTTCCTTCATTCTGGGACCCTGTTGGTCAGCCTTTTTGTTATATGAATTTCTGTTTTCAAAGGAGACTTCCTTGCGGCTGCTCTCTCTGTGCCATTGAAGATGTTGACAATCTATACAAAATCAGGAGAAAGAGGTGTTTGGGATGCTAATGCATTACATGCCTAGTCTTGGCCCAGGTGGCCCGGGTTTGGCAAGAAGGACATGGCAAAGCTGCAGGGAAGTCCTGAGCCAGCAGGGATTATTGTAATTGAATTCCTGGGCAGCCCCTTGTTGCCTTCCAGCCCAGGCGCACTTCTTTGCCTTTTTTCTGTTTTCTTTCTGGCTCCCATAAATAATCTGCAAAGTGGACAATTGGCAGCCAGAAAATCAATTGGCCCTTATATCTTCTCTAATTAATTTCTCATTGTCAAGTACTCACAAGGCATTTGTAGGCAGTAAACTGTTCTACCTGATTTTGATGGATGACAAAACAAAGATGGAGGGTGGAACATCAGGCTCAGTTCTGTAACCGAGAGCCCTCCATCTGGACTTCCTCCTCTGTGTCTGTAGAGGACAATGTTTTCCGAATAACAAGTTATTACTATCAATAGTAATTATATAGAGTTATGTTATCTTTTTTGAGCTCTACTTTTATTACGTTTTAGTGTTGTTACAAAAACAAACTGTGGGCATTATAGATAAGTAGAAAATCGGGTAGACAAAATGAAAAGTAAAATCATAAAGTATATGAACATTCCTAAGACTTTGAAACGTGCATACGAGGAGCACAGCAGATACAGGTGCTCAGGAAATATTGGTTGTAGGAGTGGAATTTTTCGAAAATAGTTCTTATTTATATTTCCACCTACTTGCAGCTTAGGAGATAATCTATTTGCCTTATACTTGCCAGTGCTGTTCAGTTCTTTTCATTTCTTAAATTTAAAAGTAATATATTCTTACTACACTCCTATGAGAATGGTGAAAATAAAAACAATCATACCAAATGCTGGTGGGAATGCAAACCAACAGGAACTCTCATTCATTGCTGGTGGGAATTCAGAATTGTACAGCAACTTTGGAAAACAGTTTGGCAGTTTCACATAAAATTAAGTATATATTTAGTGTAAGACTCAGCAAACACTTAGGTATATGTCCGAGAGGAATCAAAGTTTGTGTTTGCATAAAAATCTGTACACAAATGTTTATAGTAGCTCTTTTCATAATTGCCCCAAACTAGAAACACACTAAATGTGCTTCAGTGGCCAAATGGATAAATGCACTGCTATATCTATGTGATGGAATACTATTCAGTGATTTATAAAGGAACATATTGATGCATACAACTGCTTGAATAAATCTCACAGGTATTATGCTGAGTGCATGAAGCTGACCTCAAAAGACTAGGTATTGAATGACATTCTTAAGGAGTCAAAAACCATAGTGATGGAGAGTAGATCGGTGGTTGCCAGGGGTTTGGGGTGGGGAGAGTATGTAACTGAGAAGTGAGAGTAACGGGGAGTTTTTGGGGTGTAACGGGATTGTCCTGTATCCCAGCTGTGCTGGTGGTTCCATGAATCCATACGTGTACTATAATCCATAAAATTATACATCAAAAAAGGAGCTAATTTTATAGTACGATAATTTTGAAAACAAAAATAATACATTCTTATTGAAAACTACTACACAATAGGGAAACATAAAAGTAAAATGGAAGGTCTTCCTCCCTCACCTCCCTAACTCGTACCTGGGTGTGTATTCCTTCAAAGCTCTCTGTGCCATTCTGACAGGCTGAGAGTCTATGGTAAGGACATCAGTGCAGGAGCCACATGGCCTCAGTGTGTGTCCCAGCCCCTCCACTTACTCACTGTAGCTCTGTGACCTTGGGCACATTACTTAACCTCTCTGTGTCTGTTTCCTTATGTCCAAAACGGTGCTTATAGCTGTGTTGTAGGCATTTATATAGCAAATACTTGTGTTTTTGTTTTCAAAATTGTACTTTAAAATTAGCTCTTTTTTGATGTATAATTTTATGGATTATAGTACACGTATGGATTCATGGAACCCCCAGCACAACTGGGATATGGGACAATCCCATTACACCTGTTTTACTATACATACTTTTTACATGCACACATAAAAGAGATTTGCATTACTTAAATAGTTTTTACGCTGTCTTTTGTTCCTTTCATATTACGTTGTTAACATCTTTCCAAGTCAGCGTATAAAGATCTTACCTATTTCTATGACTTCCAAAGACTCCATAGTAGTCTATCATATGTATAAATTATGTATATTACATATGACATGAAATATATCTGATACATTTAATGTTAAAATTTATATTCTATATTTTGTTTAAATATATATTTAATAAAGTTCTTATGGATGGAAGCACCCTCTTGAACTTAAACTGGTATTTTTGTTTTTGAAAAATTTTCTCTACCAATTCCATCCCAGTCTCCCAGGATTTATTCACAAATCACAGTTCATTGCTGGTGCTTTTTCCCCACTTCTCATCCTAGTCTTCCTCTTTCCCCTCCTTTTGAAAATATTTTCTATGATTACAGTAGGCTTTTGGGAGGCAGTAGAAATGATCTGTGCTCAGTCCACCATCTTGAACAGAAGCTCTTACTCTCTCCTAAGATCGTTTCTTAAACCTATCCTGTGGGTTAGGAGAAATATTGGGGCAGAAGGGAGTAGTTGTGGAAGAAAGCTGGACTCAAACTGGGAAGTTTGCGTGTGAATCCTACTTAGCCATCAGTTAGCTTGGTGAAGTTGGGAATTCACTTTATAGTGTGTGGTTCTCCATTTCTTCAGCTGTAAAATGATATGGTTGGACTAGATGAACTCTAAAATTCTACATTACCTCCATTTACAAAATAAGCACACTAGAGCTCACAGAAATGAAATGATTTGCCAATGGTCACGTAGGAAGGAAGATCTAGAATTGAGTCTTGAACATGTTTCTTCAGATTTAAGTTGTCCTGAGCAGTGTCACCTCAGAAGCTGAGAGTGAAGGGGGCACATCCTCACTGATCACAACTTCTCACCATGTCCAGTATGTGTGTGGAAGTGTCCACGTGCGCCCCCACTCAGGAGGCTGTCCTGAAGTCCATCTCTTGGGCCTCACACCTCTCTACCCCTGCCTACAGAGCTGTGTTCTAGAGCGTTACCTGCTCCAGTCTTTCAGGTGGCAGGGGTTGGGGCACAGCTCGGGTTTGGCCCAGCCCGGAGAAGCAGCCCTGTACAGATGGTGGTGCGGCTGGTTGCACAGTGGTCGGGCCTCCCAGTGCTGGAGAGCACGGCTGTGCTCGTTCTGAAGTCGCTCTGACAACATTCCTCTCCTGGCAGCCATGTACTCTCTCCTCCAGTCTTGTGCAAGCAAATGGCTTTGCAGCAGCTTCCCTTAGTCCCCATGTATGCTAGGAAACAAGCATTAGGCCCATGAAGTTGTATACATTTCACTTATTTGAATCTTTCCACAAGTCCTCCAGATTTCATTTCCTTCTTCCTTTCCGTGGCTTTCCCTGTGGGTTGTATGAACACATTTATTAAAAACAAAAAACAAAAAACCTCAAACAAACAAAAACTTCAACTTCTCCAAACACACAAATAAATAAGCAAAGAAAAAAATCAAACCACAAAATATATGCCTCCTACAAACCCATTAAAAGTGCATCTTCAGCGTGACCATGTCAGCTTTTAATTAGGAGAGTTTGCTTGTTTATTACATGGTTTAAGATTCAAATGTTCCTCTGTTGTCACATACCTTTAACTTCTTTGGATCCAGGCCTCTGGGATTCTGATTTGTAACTTCATTCTTTCCCACCTAGTTCTTCCTTCTCTACTACCTGGTTCTGTCTGTTCCCTGAGTCTTACACAATCATACCATCTGGTCAACCTCTGTGTTATTCAAGGCCACTCGTTCTCAACTCTAACCCACATTAGAATCACTTGGGGATTTAATTTGTGTTTGTTGGGTTCTAGGGATGCACATATTTAAAGGTAACTCAAGTGATTTGTAGGTAAAGGGGAAAAAGAAACGGATAGCGTTTGTAAATGGGATCAACTTCTTTCCTCTATCTAGCTAACCTATCCCTTAACTCTTTCAGTGATTCTCAGATGGGAAATAGGAGGTTCCAAGTGGGTGGTTGTTGGCTTTCGAATCTGACGTAACAGTGCAGTGATCGCTGTGTCTCAAAGTATGGTAGCCCACACTATGGGCTTATAGGCCCTTTCAGGAGTCTGGATGAATATAAGGCACAGCATGAGTTTTTGCTTGCTTTTACTTCATTCTCTCATACTTCATTTTCTATGTCATTCTCTCAGCCATGGTTTTGAAAACAGCAGATGAATTATGTAGGATTTTTAGACTCCTCAGTAAAATGAGAAGGGGAAAGAGAGCTCTAGGTGGCAGAAATTTGCATAGAAAGATGGTTTGCCTGTAGTCATTGTACATTTCAGAATATATGGTACCGGTACTTGGAATGTTTGTGAGTCTGGTTCTTTTTAAAATACTCAGGGACATCCTGGCTATAGAGACACGAGGCATTTTGCACAGGTTGCATGTTTAAGCTCACGGGAAGAGAGTCATAAAGCATATCTTCCATGTCCACCTTCTGCTGGATATTGAGAAAACTGTCTTCTCTTTGCCTAAGCACCTGTGTTGAATTTGGTAGCTGTGGTGTTTGGACTGATTCAGCAGTAATTAATCTCCAGGCTAATTATGAGCTCTGTTGTCATTTTGCTAGATGTAATTAAACTGCATAGCTGGAGAAAGTTTGGAAACTACAGTTTCCAAGAAAACTCTTCCCTGTAACTTGGCAAGGAGCTCAGGAGTGACAACATAATCAGCCAATTAAATATAAGCTGGAAGCCTGATGTCCTTCAGGATGAGTTTACAGGAAGAAGACAAATGTATATTCACAAGAGGCACCTGCTGTTTTACTGTTGCCTTTTTGGAAAAAGCTTGGAGTGTTCTAGAGATTTTCTCTCATTAATCCTTTTGATAGCTTTATTAAACAGGAAGCAGGACAATCATTTTAGTCCCTTTCAAAAAGATGAGATGATTAATATGTGAAGGTCAACTGTCTTGTCAGAGGGCATAGTGACCAGGGTCAGAAGAGATTTCAATAATGTGTTTCCTGGGGCGCCTGGGTGGCTCAGTCGTTAAGCGTCTGCCTTCAGCTCAGGTCGTGATCCTGGAGTCCTGGGATGGAGCCCCTCATTGGGCTTCTTGCTCAGCAGGAAGTCTGCTTCTCTCTCACCCACTCCCCCTGCTTGTGTTTCCTTTCTCGCTGTGTATCTCTCTGTCAAATAAATAAATAAATCTTTAAAAAAGAAAAAAAAATAATGTGTTTCCTTACAAAACAATGATTCTTCACATAGATTCCTATAGCAATCGTCAAATATATGAGAAGGTTATACCAGCGTAAAGATATGAATATGCCCTTTGGTGAATAAATTCTTTAAGTCTTTTGGAGCCAAGGTTATGTTTCATTTTTTAGTCTAGAATTAGGAGACAGACTGCATGCCGGCTGTAAACTAAGGGAAGGGGGTGTGTTGTTGAATTATACTGACCTTGGTCTTGCTCAGAAGGGCCACTTTGAAGAGACAAGTAAGATGCATTTGGTCCATATGTCCATGAAAATCAGCCCTGGTGACCTCCAATCCCTGATATTGGTAGAAAAATGCATTGTATTTTGCAATTTAAAATTGGTTTTAATTTAATGAATGTGCAGAGAATCCACGAATGTGCAGAGAATCCATGGTCAAGGAGAAAGCATTTAAAGCATGGAACAGAAACTGTCACTGCAGGGTTTCCAAAAGTGTATATGGGTGTGCACATGGGCCCCACGGCTGGTACTCAGGAACTCAGGATGATTTGGGGTGGTGCACTGACTTACAGAGGTAGAGTTAAAATTGTCAGATATTTTTCATAGTTTTATTTATGGCAAAGGCTTTCCACTAAAAAATGTAGGAAAAAAGTTCCTTTTGAAAATAAATTTATCTTAGTAAAACTGTGGACTCTGTGATATAAATTGTTAAATAAAGAGTGATGTGGGTGATGGGCAGGTAGAGCCAACATTATGAAGGTGGCACTGGATGACTAAAGTTTGGGAAATGGGCCTCTACCCATTGTCTCCTGCTCCTGGTAAGAGGTCTACCTGATAATTCCTTTGCCTCAACAGTAATTCTGTTTGCAAAAGGTGGGTCCGATAAGAGAACTGATATGTTGTACTGTTAAGCCACAAATACGTATGCCGCTGCTATCGCAATAATGAAAAAAATAATGAAAACCACACCCAAGCTCTGCCTTGTGTCTCCTAGTTAATTTTAGTGCCCAGTTGTGTGGTTAACAAAGGTTTGGGTCTTATGAACATATGATTTAGTGCCTATAGTAACCACAAATTATGATTATCCCCCGAAAGTGTTCATCCTTTGCCAGCTATGCCAGGGAATAGTCCCACTTATGTCTGTTCCTTCTTAACCATGGACAAAGCTATAAACAGTGAGAGAGACAGCCTTTGCATATTGACTTTGGCTAGGAAAATAAAGGAGACTACAGGAAAATATCCCAATCAACATTTCCCGAGTGACTGACACGCACAACAACATGGATAAATCTCTGAGCCTTGTGCTAAGTGAAAGAAACCAAACTCAAAATGTTACATACTTTTTGATTACATTTATGTGACTTAGGGATGAAGTAAAAAACTTTTGAGACAGAAAACTTATTAGTGGTGCCAGGGGCAAGAAATTGACCTCCAAGGGCAGGGAGAATTTTTCAGATAGAATAAACTATTCTTTATTCCCATTATGGTGCTAGCTGCATGACTATATCCGTTTGTTAAAACTCCTAGAACTATATGCTATGCTGGAAAGGGAGAATTTTACTGGCTGTAAATTACACCTCAATGAACCTGACTAAAAAACAAATAAGTGTTTCTAGTGTTCCATAAGAAAAATTACAAGTAAAATGTGAAATAATAGTCAAACCAAAACGAAATGCCACAAATACCTGCAAATCATTTCTTGAGAGAGGAGAAAGTCAGACTCAACTTTTGAATTGATTTACACTGATAGACAGCCTCTTAATCTGTATTTCTAGAGTGGAAATGTCAAATGTATGCTTTTATACAAACTGTTTCCAGTCAATCATTTTTGTTGTTGTTGTTGTTCATGACTAGATCATTTCAGCCTTACTGCTCCTCATAGTTTGAAAAATGTTTAGGTCCTGGCAGTGTTACCATTGGCAAAGAGTGGTTTCTTTGGTTTGATATCAGATATAGTAAATCATTGTTAATGATTGGCCTGTAGCAGCTTTTCCATATAAAACACAATCTTCTTTGCTTTTGGTACATTAGAGAATCCCTAAGAGTGGAAATGGCAGAAAAATTAGGAATGTACACACTTTTGGAGATGATGTATTCAGAATTATTTGGGAATGGCCAACTTTATTAATGTTGTGATCAGGTGTGCTAAGGGTTTGTAGCTCCTCTTACGGTGCATGTCCAGTGCTCATCGTACTACATGGAAATGGTTTTTGCTCCTGTGTCATCTTTAGTCTGTGAAGCCATTTTTCATTCATTTTTCTATCCTGTTTCCTACCACAGTGCTTGTAGGAACTAAAAATGATTTCTAAATGAGTAAGTGAAAAATTATGGCTTTCTAATTATTTTAAAAGTCTAAAAATAGACTTTTGCCTGGAGTTGGGCAAGTGGCATGAGTTGTGAGATGCCAAGACTGCCGTGTGAGGTTGTTTGTGAAAATGTGTAGGTGTAGTCTTTCCCAGAGGCATGTAGAACTTGAAGGCCTCTTGAAACTTATTCTTGTCCCTGGTTGGATGAAATAAGAGCTTCTCCAAGCTTTTAATACATTAATTAGAAACTGTTTATGTTAATACAATAATGTGAATGACGTCATTGAACAGAAAAATAAAAATATATCGGCACGTTTTTAAAGGTTCCCCTACCTTGCAAATATAATGTATTATCAAAGTTGAAGCATATTTTTTTAAAAGATTTTATTTATTCACTTGAGAGAGCAGAGCAAGAGAGGGTATGAGAGAACATGAGCGGGGGAGGTGGGGGAGATGCGGAGGGAGAGGGAGAAGCAGGCTCCCAAGTGAGCAGGGAGCCTGATGCGGGGCTCGATCCCAGGACCCCGGGATCATGACCTGAGCTGAAGGCAGACGCTTAACTGACTGAGCCACCCAGGTGCCCCTAAACATATTTTTATAGACATTGTTTTTACAAGACTAAACCAATTTATTTTCTTTTGAAGCATTGGTATATTACTGCCAATTCAGATCATTCCATAGTTCAAACAAGAGGTAGTTTTCCTTGTGACTTTTTAGGCAAGTTTTTTTTGTGTGTAGCACATGAAAGTCTGATTAATGTATAGTCTAGTTTTCATCATTGTATCTGCTGTGATCCAAGAACTGATTTTAAGATTTCTATTTCATTTATTTATTTTTCTTCTCGTTTCCTGGCAATTGCAGACCATGTTCACCTTCTGACGCCATTTTCATATCATAGAAGGCAGAACTTACCTTAGTAAGCCCTCAGGATTGTTTACCAATTCCAGACTCAGTTAATTCTTCTCAAATAGCGCAAATGGTCAAGATCAGCTCCTTTTGGTTGATGTATTTCCATGGGATCTTGCAGGATACTGCCCACCTCTGTGGCTTCATTTCACATTTTATCTTGGCTGTGTTGCCCTTCACACACCACATTGACCATCATCTCACTTATCTCAGGCTTACTAATACATCGATGAACGAATATTTGCCGAGTACTTTTTCTGGTGGACATGTGTTGTTCATCTTGCCTGGGAAACGTTTCACTTTCCTATGGTAACTAGACTCTGGCTTTCCTTTGGGGAATCTCCGCTCTACAGCTTTCAGTCATGTGCTTTGGATCCCTCCCATGCTCTGGCAGTGGGCACATGACTTAGACTGGCCAGTGTATTCCATTCCTCTGGCCCCAGTAACTTGTATGGTGATGGACACACAACCCAAGACATTCCATTAGGAATGAATGCCATGACTTTTTGCTAAAATTGTTGGGAAGAGCAGCTTTCTTTTTGCTTGGGTTACTAACCAGGTGCAGTATTTCTGGGGCTTTCTTTAATCCCACCGTAAGAGGATCTTTGGCGAAAGAAACCAATATAGAGAAAACCAGAGCCAAAAATTAGAGAAATTCGTATGTTCTCTTTAGAAAGCCTGATTCAACTGTGCCTGAAGCTGATATAGGCTGCACCTGGACTTTAAAATATACAAGCCAGTATTTTTAAATCGAATTTGAGTTGGGTTTCTGTCCTTCACTAAAAAAAAGACTATTGATTAAAACACATTCATTATGTGCAAAGATTCTAGAATACGCAAACTTCTGGCTTTAAAGTGTTTACAGTAAGTCAATGTATAAAATATGATCATATCAAGATAGCATTACTCTTCAAAATGCTACTTTTATTTCTATCCTTGACATTACTGCTTGATGTCAGGATTATTTGCATATACCCCTTTCTTCTCTGATATATTGCAGAGAGGAGAGCTGGGTCCTCCTTCCATATCTAGTACAGCGCTTTGCACAAGGACCATGTTCAGTAATTTTTTATTGGATTTACTTGAAAAGACAACTAATATTACTCAGGGATTCATGGTAAATACCAGATGAGTGGCATAGATCATGACATCCTATTGTTTCAGGTTAAATGGCATTTATTTGTCCTCTGGACCAGGTCCTCATTCAATCATCACAAGATGATTTGTGTTTTGCTTTATTGAGCAAAGGCAGGGTTCAATACTAGTCAGAGGCAGCTCTGTGGGGATAAAAGAAGGGGAGTTGGAAGGTTAAGGCTCCAGGGAATTATATTTTGACAAGGAATATGCTTCACTATTAAAATAATGTTAAGGGGCGCCTGGGTGGCTTAGTCATTAAGTGGCTGCCTTTGGCTCAGGCCATGATCCCAGGGTCCTGGGATGGAGTCCTGCATCGGGCTCCCTGCTCGGTGGGAAGCCTGCTTCTCCCTCTGCCTCTGCTGCTCCCCCTGCTTGTGTTCTCTCTCTCTCTCTCTGTGTGTGTCAAATAAATAAATTAAAAAAAATGTTAAATTAGCTTGTTCACTTACCAAACTTATACTGATAAACTATAACATTCTAAGTTTAGTAAGTTTAAAAGAAAATGAAGGAAAAATCACTTTCAAGAGTAAAAAGTATGTGCAGTAATAACAATATTTTGATTGTAATAATTGTTTTTGACCTTCTCTAGCTCAAATTACTCTTAGCTACTTTTACATAGACACACTGTGGAAGCATTTTGTCACTAAATTAGAACCAAATGTCCTGGCAAGGTCTGATTCTCTCTTTATTCTCAGAGTTGTGAATTTTTGTTCTTTCTGGAACAAACTAAAGTGAACTTCCTTCCTGTCTGATATTTTGCTGTTTTTAGAAGTGGAAGTATCCAAAGCTACTTTGTCCAAGATACAGAACTAAATATCGACACTGTATATTTCCTTCTTTTAAATTTTAATCAATGCAAGCATAACTAGTCTTCCGGTTACATGAGCATGTATTTGAGGACAAAATCATGTTTTTATTATAATAGTTAAGACTCAGAGAAGGAACTGAAAATGCATGGGTGATATTCAAAACCTTTATCTCTGTCATCTTGGATAATGTCATTCTGTGAGATATGAAATAATGATGGTTTAAGTCAAATAACTGCTTTCTATGGCTTTATTAGATAAATAACATCATATGTTTTTAATAAGGCTGTGACCACTGGAATCAGAGAGACCCAGGTTTGAATCTTGATATCACCATTTGTTGGAGTTCTTAATTGTAGACTAGTCCCTTGCCTTTTTCAGCTTCATTTTTCTCTTCTGTTCTCCATAGGGTTGCTGTGAGGACTAGATCTTCCAATATATGTGAAGTTGAAGCATGATGGTTATAGTAAGAGTGGTTATGAATTAGCAGGAATGGTTATTATTATGCAATCTTTCCCTACTTTCTTCCTAGGACACATGATGCAAAGGTAAGTCCTTTATTTATTTATTTTTTTCTTTTTTAAAGAGAGGGAGAAAAAAAGAGAGAGAGAGGGAGAATCTTAAGCAGGCTCCACCCCCCAGTGCAGAACCCAACATGGAGCTCGCTCTCCGGAGATCATGACCTGAGCTGAAATCAAGAGTTAGACATTAGCCAACCAAGCCACCCAGGCGCCCCAAAGCAAATCCCTTTTATCCTTAGTGTTGATTGGGCCATTTGGCTGGCTAGACCCCTTTTTTCTTCACATTTCATGTGTGCCCCCACCCAAGAATGCATATGGGGTTGAAATGAGTGTCTTTCCAGGATGGAGGAAAACTGTTCTTAGTTCAGGGTATACTTCTAGGGAAGATGAGAATGAGAAATAGAAAAGAAACAGCCTCAAATGCTGTCAAATTGTGAGAATTAACCTAATGTTGGTTTTCATGTAGCTGAGTTTTTTGTTAAAGGAATTAAATTCCAACAAAACTAGCTTTGATCAAACAAGTTGACCCAATTTTTTACAAGAAAGAAGAATGTTACTAAGAATTGAAATTTATTGCTAGAATCATAAAGACCATGAGAGGAAGATTTGTTGTCTTTTATGTTCTCTGCTGAATTCCACTTCCTATAGTGCCTGAATATAAGAGGTGCTCAATAAATAATTGTTGAGTGAATGAATGAATGAATGAATGAATGCTTCTAAAAGAAAGAGCAGATGGGCTGAATTTTAAGCAGGATAGATGTTGCCATATAAAATAAGGTAGATAGAAGCAACTAGGTTTACCCAGGAAACTGAAGTTCCTCTTCTCTGAAAATCTCTAGGAGCAGACTCAACACTCATTTCTCCAAGATTGTGTCTGTGTAACTTTTGAAGAGGACAGAGTGATACATTCTGAGGGTGGAAGTTTCTAGAACTCTTACAGAAACCTCCACATCTAAGTGCAAGAGCTTTCCTCATCTGGGAACTTGGTGAGCTTTGCCAGTCAACACGAATATTTATCCAGTTAATCTTCTAACCCCAATCACTTCTTAAGACAGATTTTCCTGCTACTGATCCATTCTCCTTCTTATTTTGTTGCCAGACACCTATTACCTGTGTGCACAGGTGATAATGATCCCAGTGATATTTATTCATAGTTCATCTTTCCTTCACGGAAAGCAGGGAATAGTTCCTCATTAGTATCTGGGCCATAAGTAAATAGCTGAGTGACATTGTGGCTTTCTGTCTGTAGGCAAAAGAGAGGAGTTTTCTTCAAGGTTTCACAGATAATACTGATTTTCTGTGTCCCAGACCATCTTCAGTCTAAGATATCATAATACATTATGATTCTACTTTCCTTTTGAAAACAGTGTAGTAGATCAAAGTACTTCTTTCCTCTCCATGAATAATGCTCTGTTTATTCAAACTCCTACCATGAAACAAGAATATTTACTGAAAGATTTCCTGGAGACTTTGGATAGAAAACTGCTCATTTGATAATCAGTTTGAAATGAAATGGTAATTATTTTGAGAAAAAACTTTATTACCATGCTGAGGTACTGACAGTTTTTTTTTAGGAGAAGGTAATTAATAATTAAGTGACTATATTTCTGTTGACAGAACATCTGAAAATGGACAAGTTTCTTGATAAATAGTGTAATGTATTTGAAGCCAAAGCACAATTTTTCTTGTTTTTCTTGTTTGACTACTTAAAAGATACAATACCAAAAATAAACCACAGCCTAGAAGCCTCTATCATAGCCCTAATACATCTCAGGAAGGCACAATCAGAAGATAACTTTGAACCAATGAATCCCACAGATCAGAATTATACCTGTTACAGATTTAAAGATCCATACATCATCAAAAATACTTTATGATGATGATCATGAAACCAAAGGACCCAGCCCACTAAAACCAAAGCAATTTAGTTACATTGCGTATGTAAATAAAAGATGGTGTGTCTGGTGAAACTAAGATGACTAAAATAGCAAAAGACTCCAGTGCTCTCTAGTTTGCTTTGAAGGTATTATTTATGAAGATGCTTTAAGGTCATATGTAATACAAATGACAGTATTTCTAGAAATATATTTGTGCTCTGTAGGATTCGTGAGTAATAATGCTTGGAGTGCTTCAACAAAGGTAGTTGCATGAATTAATGGAGCACATCTGGGCATCAGTCCAATAAAAATGTTGGCTGAATGCATCCTTTGGGGGTAGGGGGGAGTTACTGAGAACTGGATGGCTGTAAGCAATTGATGCTGGTTAAACAGAACATCTTTTTTACTCTTTTCCCTTCACTTCTGAACTAGGTCAGCCATGTACTTTTGAGAGAGGAAAAGAAGGCTTTAAGAGGCAAGTTTAATGCAAAGGGTCGATTTTCAAATAATTTTTACTTCTTTGGAGAGACTGGCATTGCATATGAATACCCGGGCTTACTAGCAAGCCCTTAATAATGAAGTCCCCACATTTAATGCTGATATCTGAGATTTATACTGCACACTTTCTATAAGATCAAAGTATAATACTTAATTCTCAATTTGTATGCAACTACATATGTGAAGACATTTATTTTGTGTTGGGAACAATGGAAAGAAGTAGAGTAACATTAACCACATCTTATAGTAAGAGTTCCCTTCTCTTCTGGCTTGAAATAGATGTACTGTTTTCCCTGGGGACATAAGCAGATAGAAACTCTAGATGCATAAGAGCCTCTATGTCCCACTTGCTGATCAGAAATAGAAGGTAACCGGAAGGTCTTTAAGTGATTGGTAATGCGCATAGAAGAAAAGACAGTGCGGTGTGAGATAGCTGAGCAGGTGGCCATCACTTGCTCTTTAGAATTGGCCTTGAACTCATTCTCTCTATTCATAGTCATGGAGTGGGTGGAGATCCAAACTCAGAGTCAGAATATTTTAATTCCATCACTATCTAGCCATGTTAGGCAGGGCAAGGCACTTGACTTCTCTGAGCACAACTTTCTTTGTCTACATAATTGGAAAAATAAAAACTCTCCTCTGTGTCTCACCATCATTTTCTGAGATGCCATTGAGATAATGTGTGTAGAGTGTTTTGCTGGTTGTGGAGAACTGTGCCATTGTGAAGGGTGGATATTATTATCCTCTCTAATGGAAAGCTCCCTGAGGGTTTATACCTTTCATAAGCCTCTTGCAGCTGCCTACTTTATTTCCTGAATACTCCTCCTTTGGCTCTTCCTTCTTTTTGTTCTGATTACATCCAGGAGGAAGCCTCCATTAGGAATTAATGAGCTTTAGTATCTTCATGTACCATCTGCTCCCCCCCCCTTTTAACAAATGAAGGTGTGTCTCAGTCTCAAGACCTCATGTTGACTGTAGCCAGGCAGATGGGAGTGATTCAGATGAGAGAGATTCTTTTCTCTGCGGTACCAAGGTCACATTTGGATTTGGTACCACTTTTGAAAGCCAGATGGCGACTAGAAGGTGAGAAGCCCCTCTGTTTAGGAACTAAACAGTTCTGCTAGGAACACACTGGCTCTATTGGCATTCATTCATTCAAACATGCATTTATTCATCCAATCAGCATTTATTGTACGTCTGTTATGTGCCAGGCACTATACTAGATGGTGGGGATATAAAGTTGAATAAGACAGACTCTTTTCCTTGAATTGCTCACAGCCTAGTGGAGGAGATGAATACAGGTACGCAAGTAATTACAGCTCTAGCACTGACTTAGTTTTGGATGTGGGTGAAGGTTGGAAGAACTGAGTTATTCTCTAAATTTGGGCTTTTTAGAGAAGGAAAGTGTACCCTCAGCTCCGTCTGTGTCTTTATTAGCTAAGGGAACTGATTTGTGGACCAGTAGGTATCTAGCTGATATTCCAGTTTCACATCTTGTTTCCTTTATGCCTATATATGCTGAGTCCAGCTTGGGATTCACCTAGAACCTAACTGCAGTATCAGAGGTATTTGTACATGTGTAGAAAGAATCTCATCTCTGTTTATAATGCCTACGTGTCATCTGTTTTTTAATGAAGAGGGTGGTAATTAGGGTCCTAATAGAAAACAGATGGCGTACAAAACTCTTACAAAGGTGTGAGTACAAAGGCCACATAAGGGATTGCTCAGGAATCTGGGGACAGTGGCAGCTGAGCTGATACAACCTCTATGTCCAAAGGGAAAAAGTAAGCAATCAGTTTCTGGAACCCAGCAAAAGGAGGTCTTGTAGAAATGGTCTCTGAGGATTATAGGGACCTTCCGTGGAAGGACATAGTCATCTTACTTTGAGGCTATGCGGTGGGGATAGAGCCAGGAGAACAAATCCCTGACCTCATTATCCTCCTTCCGTCCCTCAGATCTTTCTGGTGTTCTCCATTGTCCAGACCCAATCAGAAGCCACAGGGACTGGGATCCGGTAAACCAGACTCAGGCAGGTCACCAAAGAAAGGTGGAGAGTGGACCTGGAGGGACAAACAGAAGATAGCCAAGAGATTAGGATTCTCAGCTGTAACAGGAAGCCATTAGAATACAGAATTGTCCACTCAAAAAAGTTATATATGTGTAAAATAACATGATATACGTAATATATATGTATAGCATAACGTAGGCACGTGTTTTTATTATGTCTAAATACATATGTACGCATTCTATCTATGCACATATATGTGTATGTGTATTTTCTGAAAATAAGAGCGCACAAGTTTTTTGTAACTTTTACTTTCTCATTTGAGAAGCTTGGCAACATTTGAGCCAAACACTGTTTTCTTTTCCTTTTATGTCACAAAAATTTCAAACATATATGGAAGTGGGTAGAATATATAATATAATCCCCTAAATGCCCATTATCTTGCTTCAACACTTGTCATGTTCATGACTGCTTGTTGAATTCATTCTCCCGTCCAATCTCCACAATCCTACAATTTTGAAATACATCTCAAATGCTGTATCATCCCATGTTTGGCTTTTGTTAGGCCAAAGACATGTTACAACTGTTTTTTAGTGGATCACTTTTCTCAATCACAAGCTAAGCATATATATTTAGGAGCTGAATTATAGGCAGAAGTAGATATATTTTTAAAAAGGTCAGTCAGCCACTCTCAGCTGTACATTATTTAAAAATGAGAAAGGTGTGACCACAAAATATGGGAAAGTTACATCATTTATGGAACTATTTACTGTTACAGTTTTAGAATATTGCTGTACCTTTATTTATCTCTCTTTGCTTAGCTTTATAGTTAAATAAGAGAAAACTGAAGAAAACTTAATTCGGGAATGTAGTTCCCCCCCGCAACCCACACATTGGGAACCCATTGTGGGGTATCAATTACTGTAGAGAACACGGTTCCACTTTTTCTTTTTCATTTTTTTATTATTATCTTAATCACCATACATTATATCATTAGTTTTTGATGTAGTGTTCCATGATTCATTGTTTGTGCATAACACCCAGTGCTCCACGCAGAATGTGCCCTCTTTAATACCCATCACCAGGCTAACACATCCCCCCACCCCCTCCCCTCTAGAACCCTCAGTTTGTTTTTCAGAGTCCATCGTCTCTCATGGTTCGTCTCCCCCTCCGACTTACTCCCCTTCATTCTTCTCCTCCTGCTATCTTCTTCTTCTTTTTTTTTTTTTAACATATATTGCATTATTTGTTTCAGAAGTACAGATCTGTGATTCAACAGTCTTGCACAATTCACAGCGCTCACCATAGCACATACCCTCCCCAATGTCTATCACCCAGCCACCCCCTTCCTCCCACCCCCCCACCACTCCAGCAACCCTCAGTTTGTTTCCTGAGATTAAGAATTCCTCATATCAGTGAGGTCATATGATACATGTCTTTCTCTGACTGACTTATTTCACTCAGCATAACACCCTCCAGATCCATCCACGTCGTTGCAAATGGCAAGATCTCATTCCTTTTGATGGCTGCATAATATTCCATTGTGTATATATACCACATCTTCTTCATCCATTCATCTGTCGATGGACATCTTGGCTCTTTCCACAGTTTGGCTATTGTGGACATTGCTGCTATAAACATCGGGGTGCACGTACCCCTTCGGATCCCTACATTTGTATCTTTGTGGTAAATACCCAGTAGTGCAGTTGCTGGATCGTATGGTAGCTCTATTTTCAACTGTTTGAGGAACCTCCATACTGTTTTCCAGAGGGGTTGCACCAGCTTGTGTTCCCACCAACAGTGTAGGAGGGTTCTCCTCTGTCGTTTCCTGACTTGTTAATTTTAGCCATTCTGACGGGTGTGAGGTGGTATCTCATTGAGGTTTTGATTTGGATTTCCCTGATGCCGAGCGATGTTGAGCACTTTTTCATGTGTCTGTTGGCCATTTGGATGTCTTCTTTGGAAAAATGTCTGTTCATGTCTTCTGCCCATTTCTTGATTGGATTATTTGTTCTTTGGGTGTTGAGTTTGATAAGTTCTTCATAGATTTTGGATACTAGCCCTTTATCTGATATGTCATTTGCAAATATTTTCTCCCATTCTGTCGGTTGTCTTTTGGTTTTGTGGACTGTTTCTTTGGCTGTGCAAAAGCTTTTTATCTTGATGAAATCCCAATAGTTCATTTTTGCCCTTGCTTCCCTTGCCTTTGGGGATGTTTCTAGGAAGAAGTTGCTGCGGCTGAGGTCGAAGAGGTTGCTGCCTGTGTTCTCCTTTAGGATTTTGATGGACTCCTGTCTCACGTTTAGGTCTTTCAACCATTTGGAGTCTATTTTTGTGTGTGGTGTTAGGAAATGGTCCAGTTTCATTCTTCTGCACGTGGCTGTCCAATTTTCCCAACACCATTTGTTGAAGAGACCGTCTTTTTTCCATTGGACATTCTTTCCTGCTTTGTCAAAGATGAGTTGACCATAGAGTTGAGGGTCCATTTCTGGGCTCTCAATTCTGTTCCATTGATCTATGTGTCTGTTTTTGTGCCAGGACCATCCTGTCTTGATGATGACAGCTTTGTAATAGAGCTGGAAGTCCAGAATTGTGATGCCGCCAGCTTTGCTTTTCTTTTTCAACATTGCTCTGGCTATTCGGGGTCTCTTCTGGTTCCATACAAATTTTAGGATTATTTGTTCCATTTCTTTGAAAAAAGTGGATGGTATTTTGATGGGGATTGCATTGAATGTGTAGATTGCTCTAGGTAGCATTGACATCTTCACAATGTTGGTTCTTCCAATCCACGTGCATGGAACATTTTTCCATTTCTTTGTGTCGTCTTCAATTTCTTTCATGAGTATTTTATAGTTTTCTGAGTACAGATCCTTTGTCACTTTGGTTAAATTTATTCCTAGGTATCTTATGGTTTTGGGTGCAATTGTAAATGGGATCGACTCCTCGATTTGTCTCTCTTCTGTCTTGTTGTTGGTGTATAGGAATGCCACTGATTTCTGTGCATTGATTTTATAGCCTGCTACTTGACTGAATTCCTGTATGAGTTCTAGCAGTTTTGGGGTGGAGTCTTTTGGGTTTTCCACATACAGTATCATATCATCTGCAAAGAGTGAGAGTTTGACTTCCTCTTTGCCGATTTGGATGCCTTTGATTTCTTTTTGTTGTCTGATTGCTGTGGCTAGGACTTCTAATACTTTGTTGAATAGCAGTGGTGAGAGTGGACATCCCTGCCACATTCCTGACCTTAGGGGAAAAGCTCTCAGCTTTTCCCCATTGAGAATGATATTCGCTGTAGGTTTTTCATAGATGGCTTTTATGATATTGAGGTATGTACCCTCTATCCCTATACTCTGAAGAGTTTTGGTCAAGAAAGGATGCTGTACTTTGTCAAATGCTTTTTCTGCATCTATGGAGAGGATCATATGATTCTTGTTCTTTCTTTTGTTAATGTGTTGTATCACGTTGATTGATTTGCGGATGTTGAACCAACCTTGCAGCCCAGGGATAAATCCCTGGATAACCCTTTTAATGTCCTGTTGGATCCTATTGGCTAGGATTTTGGTGAGAATTTTTGCATCCATGTTCATCAAGGATATTGGTCTGTAATTCTCCTTTTTGATGGGGTCTTTGTCTGGTTTTGGGATCAAGGTAATGGTGGCCTCATAAAATGAGTTTGGAAGTTTTCCTTCCATTTCTATTTTTTGGAACAGTTTCAGGAGAATAGGTATTAATTCTTCTTTAAATGTTTGATAGAATTCCCCTGGGAAGCCGTCTGGCCCTGGGCTTTTGTTTGTTGGGAGATTTTTGATGACTGCTTCAATTTCCTTAGTGGCTATAGGTGTGTTCAGGTTTTCTATTTCTTCCTGGTTCAATTTTGGTAGTTGATACATCTCTAGGAATGCACCCATTTCTTCCAGGTTTTTTAATTTGCTGGCATAGAGTTGCTCATAATATGTTCTTATAATTGTTAATATTTCTTTGGTGTTGGTTGTGATCTCTCCTCTTTCATTCATGATCTTGTTGATTTGGGTCCTTTCTCTTTTCTTTTTGATAAGTCTGGCCAGGGATTTATCAATCTTGTTAATTCTTTCAAAGAACCAGCTCCTAGTTTCGTTGATCTGTTCTACTGTTCTTTTGGTTTCTATTTCATTGATTTCTGCTCTGATCTTTATGATTTCTCTTCTCCTGCTGGGTTTAGGCTTTATTTGCTGTTTTTTCTCTAGCTCCTTTAGGTGTAGGGTTAGGTTGTGTATTTGAGACCTTTCCTGTTTCTTGAGAAATGCTTGTATTGCTATATACTTTCCTCTTAGGACTGCCTTTGCTGTATCCCAAAGATTTTGAACAGTTGTGTTTTCATTTTCATTGGTTTCCATGAATTTTTTTAATTCTTCTTTAATTTCCTGGTTGACCCATTCATGTTTTAGTAGGGTGCTCTTAACATGGTTCCACTTTGATTTGTAATGTTCTATCTTCCATATATCATATTTCAATACATGAATGGGCCTGTGGTGGGCATTTCTTTACATTCTGTTGATTTGTTATTTTTTAAATCAATGTGCAAATAGCACACTGTCTTAATTGGCATCACTTTGTAATAATTCATCATTTCTGGTGTTTGGAGTATTCAAAAGTATCCTGGTCTTTCATGGCCTGCTCTTCCATACAGATAAATTCAGCCTGTTAAACTTGATGAGGGGGAAAAAACTCTCTTGGTATATGGAAGTTGATTTCTAAAATGATCTGAATTACAAAATGTATTTGTTGAGAACTTTGCAAGTTTTCTGGAAGTTTATGAACTAGAGACTCTAGTTCATAAACTTCCAGGACAAACTGGAATAAAGTATGATTTTTCTCTTTACTGTGCCTGTGCTTTTTAGCAGCATGTAGAAAGCTTAATTGAAATAAACAATATGTCTTTGTACCATTTGTATGTCAGGCACAGGATCCGTATCTCTTTGTTTAATGTACTTTTCCACTCACTTGAAGATTTTTCTTTGCAATATGGGTTTTCTCAATGACAAAAAAGGCAAGGTTGAGGAGAAATGAAAAGTGAATGATGGAAAATCTCAACCAGTTGTCTCAAAAAGTATGCACCATAGACCCAAGGGGTGATGCACTGAAGGGACTTATTATTTGGCTGGTTATTTAGAGATCTTAATGATGGGGACCATGGCTACAGCATAAGTGAAACACCAGTATTTTTAAAATGGCGGATCTGAATGCTTAGGGATTGTATTATCTATTGTTGCATAACAAATTACCACAGACTTAGTGGCTTAAAACAACACAAGTTTTAGCTCACAGATTCCTGGGTCAGGAGTCCAGGCATGGCTTAACTGGGTCCTCTGCTTCGGGACCTACCACGTTCTAATAAACTTGTTAGCTGGGCCTCATTTTTAAGAACGAGGAACTGGGGAAGAATCCACTTCCATGCTGATTTGAGCTGTTGGTAGAATTCATTTCCTGGTTGCTCTATGACTGTGGGCCCCAGCTTTTTACTGGGTGCCAGTTGGGGGCCACCCTAGGTCCTAGAGGCCCCCTGCAGTCCTTGCCATGTGGGCTTTCCCAACATGGCTGCTTCTTCCTCAAGCTAACAAGAGAATCTTTGACGTATAGAGAGCCTAGTCCCTCTTCTAAGGGCTTTCACCTGATTGAGTCACGTCCACTTGGGATAATCTCCTTTCTGATTTACTCAAAATCAACTGATTTGGGACTTCCATAACATCTGCAAAAACCCTTCATTTTTGCCATACTCAGTTGTCTAGAAAAAAGTCACAGGTCCTGCCCACACTCAGAGGGAGAGGGCGATTTTACCGGGTGTGAACGCCAGAGGGGCAGGACCCATAGGGCCCCTCTAGCGGCTCTCTGTATAGGGCTAACATATAAAATAGAAGAAAAAATTGTCATCTGTGGTCACAGTTCCCGCCGCCTGTTCTTTAAAATAAAGGGCATTTCTGGGATGAGACCTGTGGAGGCAGATGTGTTTAAGGTGATGTGGCTCCAGCCCATTTTGCCTTGTCTGGTGTGTGAGAAGCAGAATACACCGTCCTCCTGTAAGGAACGGCCTTCCTAAGGACGCCACCCTGTAAAGATTGGAGCTTGCTATGGGTTTTCTCCCCTTCAGAGGAGCAGTTGTGAGATGTGGGCCCATGCCTCTGGTAGGCAGGCAGCCAAGTTCTCGAAGTCAGCAGCCCAGGAAAGAGTTAAGCCTTGACTTCTGTTCCTGTGGGGGAGTTTCTGATTAGATGCTTAATTGTGATTGGAAGCTTATGTTTAGGGTACATGCTTAGTGACCCGAGACATTCAGAGACCACATTTAGTACCTCCTCTTAAACCTGTTCCCCAGGACAAGAATAAAAGGAGGTGTGGGGCGCTTTGTTGGCCCAAACGCTGGACAAGCAATCGTCTCCCTGGCCGTGTGACAATTCCCCGGTCCAGGTGATTCTGTGTGTGGCATTTGTGTTGTACATCTCCCTTCACCTTTCTGGCCCCAGCCTGCGAAAAATTTCCAGCACAGTGGGGATTAGTGCCTAATGGCAAGAGAAAAAGCAATTAGCATTTCCTAACAGCTAACCAAACACAAAAGCTTCCCCCAGCCTTGGATGGAACACCTTTGACCATTCACCGCTCTGCTACGGCAAAGCCGTGCACCTTACAATTTGTGCTTAATTATACCAGGAAAGAGAAATCTGTTTCTCCAGGAGAGCCTCTGAGAACCTGTTGGGGAAAGCTTTCAATTTTAATTACAGAAGAAATACTGGCCGAGGCAGTGTTGAAAGGGAATTGCCTTTCCTTTTCTTCTGATTTTGCAAAACAGCTGGTTAAACAGAGCACCGCGGCTCTGTTTAGGCAGCCTGTGCAGGGTGGCTGAGGGCCTTGCTGGGGTTCATTTTGCAAATCAGCTGGAAAGATTTCTTTGGGGCTTAAGGAAGCTAATTTAAACATTGCCTGTGTACAGAAACTTTAATCCCTCTTAATATGTCAGCTGTGCCATCAGAAAAGCAGACCTCCTGTGCTGGCATACTCAGGAAGAAAACCAATACCGTCTTCATTATTCAAACCATCAGTCCATAGACAAAGGGGAACAACAAGAAACAAATCATCCCAGTGACACCCGGGTCCTTCCTATTTCATCCCGACAGCGTTTGTGTCCATGCAGGCGCTCGCTCCCCCCCCCCACCCCCCTTCCTGCAGCCATGGCCTCCTGTTACTCTTTATAGTAATTGAAGCTGGGCCCCAGAGCCCTCAGAGGCTTGTATCTTCTTCTCACATGAGTGACGCTTCAGTGATAAACTTGAACTTAAAGTTACTGAGGCGGAACTGAGGGTTCATTTGATAGCTAGTGGTTTTCAGCAGCTCCGCAGGGCTTCAGGACACAGCATGAGGTAGATTGTTAATGTCCTGTGAGGGAAAACAATAACACATTTCATTAATGCGTTCATGTGTGAAGCATCCATTAGTGCACTGGAGGTATTAATGACGTTATGCTTCAAACTGACATGTGGGGCATGACAGGAATTGCAAGGTCGGATGGGAACAGATGACACGATGAACAAATATTTGAATGGCTTCATTTGCCTGCGGGTCAAATGGTGGGTGCAAGGCATGGGAGAGGTGGGGACTGGAAAGGAGTTACTTTGTTTTAACATAGGCCAGTGGCAGCAAAACTAAGAAGAAGAAAACCCGTGCATGGGTGCACGTGTGTTCCCTCCCTCCCAGAGAAAACCAGAGTCTGATAGTAGTTGAAGCATAAAGAAGGATTTTACTTGGGAACAACTGTAGCTGGGGGGAGAGAGACCTCATTGTGGAGCTGGGCTCAGTTCCAAGCACAGTGTGGACAAGGAGGGACTTAGAGTTGAGGGGCAGGGTGGAGGCAATGGATGGAAGATTACTAGGAGGAGACGTGGGGAGCACGGGGCACCGTGGCCAAAAGCACTTGAGAGGGTTCTTGCTGAAGGCAGGCCTGAGTGATCAGACACCAGGGGTGGGGGGTGAGGAATTCATTCAGATACCAAGGCTCTGTGGTAGGGATTCTTTCTAAACTGACTTAACAAGATTCTTGCTAAAATTGGACCATGCAGGCATGACAAAGCTGGAGGCCTGGAGCGCTTAGAGGAGCCTGACAATTGAGGAGAGTGTGCGTCACTACCCCCACCACACACACACACACAGCCAGGAGGGTAGGGGAGGCATGCTCAGAGAATGGGCAGGACTATAGCCAAAAGCCACAGGTCGTGTAATGGCCTGATGGCAGGAAGGGGCCAGGCTGACGCTTGGCTGACAGGAGACTTTCCTCAGGCAGCAGCTTCCCTCAGCAAATCGCATCATCAGGACTGGATGGAGGTAAAACCGGATCTTCTTTGCCCAGCCTGATAATGAGGGATGGGGAATTTAGAAACACAAGTGCCTGTTGGATCCTTCATTTAGCCCCTGGCAGCATGAGACAGTCACTGAATGGTGCTGGGAGAAAAAACATGAAGAGTCAGACTTGACATTGACCTCTAGTAACAGGGAATTTGTTGCATATTTAACAAACACACAGAATGTACAAGTGTTGGGACAGGGGGCCAGTGCAAAGTGCCTTGGGAAACAGACCAAATGGGACTGATGTTTATGGTAACATACCTCTGGGTTTGTTGCAGAGAGGCCTGGTTTATGCCTCTTGTCCCAGCATAATTACTGGGACTCAAAAGTATCCCAGTTGATTCAAATGAATCAGTGGTGTTAGAAGTCAGAATAGAGGTTACCCTTGATGTGGGGAGGAATAGGCTGGGGGCACCAGGAGGGAGTTTTAGGGGTAGGGTTCTGTTGTTAGCTGGATGTAGGTTCTCCAGGGGTCGTCACTGGGCACGTGTGATTTGTGCCCTTTTCGGCATGTGTGTTATGCTTCAGCCAAAAGATTTTTTTTTCAGTGTTCCAGTTGGGAAACATCGGTCTGCCTGTTATTCCCTCGACTTCTTTACTCCTTGCCAGAATAAGATCTTTAACTAAAAGGCTGAGTGCAAATACATCTTATTAGCTCATGGTAGTTAGCTCAGTGTAGCTGACAGAGTAGAGCTGCCTCCTCCTTGATCAAGGTCTCCGAGACAGAAAAGGCTGCATAAGGAACTGGGTGAGCAAAGAGCAAGAGCAGAAGAGAGAAGGCTGGGATGGTCCTCAGCATGGCCACTCAGACTCGGAGCCTGGGTTCCAACCGCAAAGGTCTGTGATTCTGGCCAAGGGATCTCCCTCACTGCTGTCTCAGTCCCAGAGATGCTAATGCTAACATTTGTATTTTTTTTTTTAATTCATGGAAATGTAAGTCATTGAATTTCTTATATAAACTGAATTGGGCAGTTACTGTTCCATTTTTGCTTTGATAATGAGACATAGAAAAAGTATTTGATTTTCTCCCTGAGTTGCAGCAGCTGAATGCTCTCAACATGGACTCTGAGTGGGAGGGTCTGACAGCTGATGGCTGCGGGACAGGGCAGGAGATGCCAGGAACATAGATCTTATGGTGACAAGTGTAATGCAACATGAAAAGTCTGAGTGTTTGGCAGCTTCTCTGAGGAGGGTGCCCTTTGTTTTCCTTCTCTGGATTCCAGTGGTCTTTCCCCGCCAGAGAAGACAATTCCCTTAATGCCATTCTAAAGCGGGGTGAGGGCAGACCTGCAGCTGCTTTATGAGAGAGCGGCTCCATACTCTGTGAGCTTCAGATGCCACCGGGGGTGATGCCAAATGGCAACCCTCACACCAGAAGGTTATTGCAGGGGTGGATCTCATGCCTTGCACATTTTTTTTCCTGAAAATGAATTTTAGGTCTGTTTTATTCTTACCAGAGATTAGGCAAAGTTTGAATGGAACTGAAGGAATTACAATGTTAGCAGGAAGATTGAGCTCCCCAAGTATTTATCTAGTCAATTAACATGACATTGGTCCCCAGACTAAATAGAAACACCTATGAAGCTTCAAGATATTTTTCCTCCCTGATTAGGAGTTGAGTATGATGGATCTTCCCTGATGGTATTTTAATATTACTATTTATTCATTGCAACTAGTGGCTGGAAAAGACAGGGTTATAATGAATCAGAATAGCAGGAACAAGCCAGCGATGCTGTGAATGGAAAAATTGTATGTCAAACTCTTTCGGAACCTGGACTACCTAGAAATTGACCCTGTTCTTACCACCAACCCCTTCTTTCACTCCACCAACTCTTGGACTTCAGTTTGGCTCTCCCTATCCATCCTTGAGAACCCAACCAAGATGCTGCCTCCTCCGACCCAAGAGTCTGTCTGGACACCTCCAGGGGAGTCTGGGCAGACCTCTGGTATATTCCCGGTGAACCCTGGTTTCCCTCTCAAGGGACCTCATCACATGTCTGTCTCCCACTAGAACATGAGTCTCATTGGATACACATGGCAGAACTTGACATAAATATTCAATAAATGAATGCCAAAGGCAATAGAAGAAAAGAAATATGTGACGTAGAAGTACATTTCCTTTCATAAGGAAATCACCACAGTCTGAAATGTTTCTGAAATAAGATATTTGGTTATCTTGTTACGTGTCTAGGATGACGAACTCGGAGTTCAAATCCTAGTTAAGTAAGTGACAATACCAGTGCAGACAATTGTCTGTGCAAGGTTAGTTTAAACCATATGGAATTGCTGATAACTGACTAACCTTGCCCTAGAAAAATGACAGTTTTACATGGTTCAACTTGTTATTTTGCTGTCTGTGTTAACAGATATCACTCTAATGGGAAAAGATGTGCTTCCTTTGTATGGATTTGAGTAAGGTTTTGCCAAATGGTTACAAGCATCTGGACACCTTTCTTTTCAAGGCAAGCTCAAAGTTGTTGAGCTTTTGCCACCTGTAATTGATGATACGTGACTGTCTGACATTGACAGCAATAGCTGATGCTGGCTTGTGCTGGTGCAGGAGAAGTGAATGACATCGAGGATGGAAGCCTGGATCCTGTCTGTCCCCTGGTGCCTGTGTCACACAGCATTGTGACCTTTCTGCCTGGGAGATGGCTCCTGGCAGATGGCAGCAAGCTAAAGGGCAGGGTTGGCATTAATTCAGTCCTCAAAAATTAGGTCTGAATAATTTGAGAAGAGAACATAATAGTGTTCCTTTTGGTGGTAAATTTTTTTTATTAAAAAAAATTTTTTTTTATACAGATTTTTGGCTTTGCAGAATTTCTGTCATCCATAGTTTGGGCACAGCAGAGAAATTTTCATGTGCTGGAGAACATTTTGTGTTGGAGGTGGAAGGAAGAGGTTAATGTGCCCTTAAAAGAGGGGTGATGAGTAAGCACAAGTACCTTCTGTAAGGAAGAGAGGGTGAGAGCAGTAGTGAGAGGTGAGCTTGGGAAATAAGATCGCCTACACTCTGCTTTTTTGAGTACAACAGTCTGACTCTGCAATCAATAGCTTGTGAAATGATTCTATTCTAAATGAACTGGCTCCAGAGCAGAGTGGTAGGAAAGGTGTTTCCACTACTACACTTTCCATTGTAGGGAAAACAAAGACATGGCACGAGGATAACCATGGCCTCTTCTGGTCAGACATCACTAATCAACGACAGCCCTCCTTCGTGCCAAGCCAGAGTGCACACATGACCTCGGAGTCCTCAACACAGGGCTTGGGCAGCCTCCACGAGGAAATCTATTGACCATTCCTGCCAACACCTTGAGTAGACAAACCCTGAAAAATATTATGGCCAACTGACAAACTGGCTGGCTCAATTTGCTGACTAGCTTACGTGTAAAAATCTAATTCAAATGAATTTCCCAAAACCCCTTCTCATTAATGGTCTCCTTACAAGTTCTACAATATTGATGTCCTGTGTACACTAGTATTTACAACTTATTTTAATCTACTTTTCATGAAATCTAAAAATTTAAGATAGAAGAGCATTGAAAGAAACTCCATTTAGATTTTCATAAAACTTCTTTTTTCAGCGTTTTGAGGGCCAGATATGTCACCACTTACTTTTTTGAGTTCTAAGCACTTGGAACTATAGTTAAATTCTCTTCAAATTTTATTATCTGCTTCCTTTGAGCAAGAAGGATGTTGCCTTGATAAATTTTTTTAAATTGATTATTGACACTGAACATTTAAAGCACCCGTTTTCCTGAATTTATATTTATAATTGCTCTGTGTATTATTTTATTTTTTTCTGCTCAAAATAAGTCTGTGCTGGACCGAAAAGTGGTATTTCCTTCTCATTTAGTTGTGAAATTCTTCCCTTCCAACCTCCATATTCAGAAATCAACATTCGTTACTAATTCTGGGTCCCCCTGCTGCTTTTATGGAAATAAACAGAACATTAAATACTGTAAAATGGATTCATATTGTAATGAAACATTTTCTCTTTTTCTCGTCACAGCATCATGCAATTGGCCTCGCATGCATCCACTGCGAGTAGCCAAGCCCTCTACAGCCTATTTACTGGCCATGCCCTGAATTCAGGTGGCTGGCACAAAACATAAACTGTACCCCAAATGGATGAGCGGGGCTATTTGGCCATGGGATCTTTGTTGGGTACAGCCAAGTTATTTTTATGTCCTGTTTGCCCGCAGTCCAGCAACTCCAGAAATGTTGGTGTAGGCAGAGTCGAACAGGTTAAAAACAGAACAAAACAAAACACCTTTCTTGCTGCTTTCTGTCTTGTCCTTAGACTGAGCTGTCCATAAAAGGTGTCAGAGGGGCTTGTGATTTTTGTAGCCTCTCAATATCTGGCTCAAATGTTCTATGTCTGCTCAAGCACCCTTTGTAGCTGCTGAGGCAAGTACTGGATGCACCTGGGGGCTCTGTGGTCTTACTCAAGCTCACTGCAAGCACTTACCTGGAACCACAAGCGCACGCTCAGGATTGCCGTTGTGATTCTTTCACAGCAGCAATTTGTCTAAAAAAGGTCATATAATTTAATGTTTCCTTTTGGCCTGCCAGAATTTTTATTTACCTTACTGGTATGCTTTAATGCCAAGGCAACTTGTAACGATGAGATCGTTGTGGCACAAAAACCTAAGTGCGAAGAACATACTGTTTCCCATCTCACATGCCTCCAGGTACTTCATTTACTGACATCGTGTTTCCAAGTCCCTCTCAAAAATCTATCTGTTTTTGTCTGAGGCAGCATTGCCCAATAGAAACATAATGTGAGCCATATATGTAATTTTAAATGTTCTACCAATCACATTAAAGGTAAAAAGAAACACATGAAGTTAATTTTAGTAATATATTTGAATTAACTCAATATATCCAACATGTAGTCAATATAACATGTAGTCAACATGAAAGAATCAACATGCAGCAAATATAAAACTTATTAGTGAGATATTTCACATTCTTTCTTTTATACTGTCTTCAAAATCTGGTGCATCTTACACATACAGCACTTCTCAATTTGGACCGGCCACATTTCATATGCTCAGTGGCTATATGTGGCTCATGGCTACCATATTGAAGCATGTAGCATACTGATGCATATATACACACACTGATAATCTTGTAGTTACCAACAGTAGTGATGGCCTAGGAGAGCATGGAGTAATGAAATCCTGACATCATTTAGGTTTTAATCTTTTGTAAGCGTTCTTCCCAAGAAGTCGGAAGGACCTGTTAGAGTCTTATCTTATTTAAATTATTGGTCTGTTTAGAATTACTTGTATTATATAGTGCTTTTTACTTTTTCAGAGCATTTTCACACACATTTTCTCATTCAGTGCTCTTGACAAAGCTTGCGAAATTGGTGGGGCAAGCGATGATAGTCCTCTTTTGAGACAGGGAAACTGAGGCATGATTGTGACTTCAACACTTGTATGAGAATGACAGTGACCATTTATATGATACCAGAAGCCATGACTTCTGACCTTTCTTCTCGGGGTAATGGTGCTAAAGTCATGGCACTTGCTAACAACAGTGGGCAAAAGACAAGAACCTGGAAAGTTCATTGTTTGGATGATTTACTCCTAAGTAAATGGTGCAAACTGGCATTTATTAACCAGAGTCCTTGCTTCAGTTGTACCCATGAATACCACTGATAGCAGTGACTAAGAAAGAGTCAGGCATTCTTCTAAGAACTTTGCACGTGTTGACTTATTTAAACCACATGATACCATTGTTAGCCCCATCTTATAGGCAAGGAAACTGAGGCACAGAGAGGTTAGGTAATTTACCTAATTACCACTGCCAGGAAGTGACAGAGCCCGAATCAGATCCCAGGCTGAGCTGGCTCCAGAGCAGTATCCGTAATCACTGTGCTGTCTGCCTCGATGTTGTATGTAGGATTGAGGGATTCAGGGTCCCCAAGTTTTCCCAGAAACACAAAGGGAATTTGTCTTTGGAATAAAATGGCTTGAAACGTTGTTCAGGGGAGGCCTTCCCATGATGGGCAGCTATCGATTCCCTCCCTCCCTCCTGGGACAGCCGGGATTCATATAATGCAGTATAAGGTTAAGGAACTTTTCTTTAATGTTCTTTTCCCATTAACTTATTGTTTTTAACCTTTTGTTTATTGCATATCACTGAGTAATAAAATTGTAGTGTCTGTGAGAATTTTACTTTCCTCAGGTTTAAAGAGATGGGCAGAAGAGAAATATGTTCCTTGGGGTGTTTGCCACTGGTGGTCAGTCATTAGGCCCGGGCAGGAACCAGTTTGAGTGAGGTGAGGAGCAGGGGCTGAAGTTCACATTTTTAAAAGTAGACCGTATCTTGGCATTTATTTTCTTTGCTTTTGTATCCTTCTAAAATAGCATGTTCTTTTTTTTAATTTCAGAAATTATACATACTTAAGAAGTATATAGACAGTAGAGTATTATAAAGAAAATAACATCACCCCTAATTCCCCCTCTCAGAGATAATGTTGGTCAACATAGTGTATTTCCTTCCTTACCAATCCATCCATTTCCTCTGTATCTCTCTATAGATCTCTCATGTCTTAGGTTACATCCTTTTTCACTTCGTATTTTATATTTTGCTATATATCATAAGTATTTTGTGATATCATTGAGACTTTTTCATAAATGTAACTAGTTTACTGAAGAGTCTTAGTTTTGGGGAGTTTTAGCTTCCCAGTCACTGTTTGTAGCCGATGCTCCTTTCCTCCTGGGTGTTGGCTCTCAGTGATCCTGGTCAGATTCCCCCACCTTCCTGTTGCTTTCTCTGACTGCAACCGTCCCATTTTTGGTTCCCTAAGGCTGAGTGAGTCCAGGACATTTTAACACTTCAAGTTGCAAAGCTTGGCTTGTTTCGTCCTCAGAACAGAACAGCTTGCCAAATGGCCCCAGATGTGGGGGCACTGCCGTACTTTCTTTCCTGGGACGCTGCACTTTGGGCCCTTCAAGCCTTACTGCACCGGCTACTCCAACAGGCACCCTCCTTCCGAAATCTCCTCACCAGACGAGGCACCACTTTCTGTGTCTGCTGTGCCTGGAACTCAGGAGGGTGCCCGTCAGACCCTCCCACAGATTCTCGCTAGCACCAGGTCGGGCTGCAGCCTGCCGTACCTCAGCAAGCTTCCTGCAAGGAGGCAGTGCTCTCATCTCTGCTTCTTCAGAATATCCCACAGCCCTTACAGTTTTTCCTTTGGAGCCTCTTCTCTGGGACTTGGGAAGAAGGAAGCTTCCCATAGGAGGGGAGGAGATAGCACCTCAGCATGAACTCAGCATCTCCCCAAAGGCCCAGGATGACTTCTGACCTACCCAGTTGTCTTCACAGAGACATTGAGAAAGGGAAGGTTGGGAGGAGAAGGGCTAGTTTTGCTGTATCTGAATAAAATGGGGTGATGTCTGGCCCTGACTGCATGGAGCTGCTCTGTGGCTCCCTTTAGAATATCAGAGTGACTGGTACCTTTGGTTTTCAGCTGTGGGCACCGTTGTCAGCTTTAGTACTGGAACCAGCATGAGCCTGTCACATGGACATGAATTTTAGTTAATGACTAATTTATGCATATAGCCTTATCGTCTTATTTCGGGCTCTCTAGACATAAGACAAGGACTTGCGTGTAGGTAGATTATTTGGTGGTGATTCCAGCAACCACAATTAATAAATGGGGAAAATGAGGCAGAGAAGGGAGTACATTGATGAAAGGCTTGCCACGGGGTCACCTGGGGTGCAGTCCTGCTGGAGACCCACTGAGGCACCATGTGGAACATCCATGGTCTCTCATCCGATATTCCTTGAAGGTACCCTGGGAGATTTGGACTCTCTGGCCCTTCTGCAGTGCCAAAGAGGAAGAGAGACACAGGCAGCCAAAACAGGAAGCTGTCCGCATGTTGGAAATTCTGTAGTGATGGCTGGTGAACTCAGGGGGACCAAGGATTTGGGACACCAGGGATGTGGCTGGCCACGCTAATTAAATGAATCAATGTCCTAGCATGGGACATGTAGGTGTAACCTTTTAATTTTACTATTATGAGTCATGCTGGAATGTGTAGACATTTTCACATACATTTACATTTTTGTTTATTTACTTAGAGTAGATTCTTAGATGTTTAATTGTTTTGTCAAATAGCCTGGCATTTTGAGCTGCTATATCTTGGTGCGGTGTAGCTCATTGACTCAAACTTAATGGTAGTGAGAGTGATTTTTTATTTTTTTAAATAAATACTCCTCAGCCACAGTCCCACTCCTTCAACTAAGTAGGTGTTGGGAAGACTGTCCGCTCTCGCACCCATAGGTCCTCTGTGAGAGGGAGTACTGCGGCTTTGACTAACACCCTGCCCCCAGCGGCAGAAGTTAAGCCTTCCTGTGTGGAACGTATTCTCTGAAAGGGTCTCACCTTTGCCATTGGATTCTCTCTTAGCTCTTATCCAGCCTCCAACTAGTATTTGTAGAAGGCAAAGCACATGGGTAATGCTGAAGTATAAGAAAGGGAGAAATTAACAGTTAAAGAGGCAGCTCTTAATACAAAGTGAGCAGGAGAAAATCCATTCAGAACCGTACTCTGTGTAAGACACAAGGTGGCTATTTGGGAAATTCCAACTCTTGACTCTTAAAGAGCATCAAAACTAGCTGAAGGAATTTTGGAATCCTTTCCTTATAGAAAGTTATCTGAGTTGGAGCTCATTTGATGAGAACATTGTAAGAAAGATGGTTTGCAAAAAAAAAAAAAAAAAAAACTGTGCAGGTTCTTCAGGTCTCTCATGGGTTTCTTGTAGTAGAACTCAGAAGAAGCAAGCTAGTTGGCCTTTTAGTTGGTGTGTTAAAGGCAGAAACACTGGGAAAAGCTTAGGAAGGGTAGCTCAGAAGCTGCTGAGCCCATCTTGGCAAGCATCTTCGGAAGAGGGGGCCCTACTTGGCTAAGTCCCTGAATTGCAGTTCTCCGTCATTATGGATATTAATGATACAGCCTTTCTAACCGTGGGGAAATGAACTGGGCTGGAATTAGAGTCCGTAAGCATGATACATTTTTAAATAGATTCAAATGATAATTAAGAGATGCATGCACACTGGGGTCTGAGAGGAAGGACTAGCCTTTCAGCTGTCCTGCATGAGTTTATTTTAGCAAGGAAAAAAACGGAAGTGTGCCAGGCGGCTTCTCCGCCTCTTCCAGGCTGTCAGTGACGCCAGGTGCACTAGATGTCACCGTGTGAACTTCTACTGAATGAAAGATGGCTAGAAAAGGAAAAGAAAAGTGAAATTGTAGTCTGCTGATTCTGTTTTATAGTCGGCATTCCTCTCCCCTTTTATTTCTTTTTAGTATCAGCTATTTTGAAGATTATAGAACGCATACATAGACACATTTTTGGATGACTAGGTTTAGTCCAACTAAGAATTGTTCTCTGACTCCGGGGACTCTTCTTCCCTTCAGGATCACTAACGGGAGGTCCGTTTGCACATGTGTTCAGGAGCCTAGTAGAAAGGGACGTGTGATTTTATTTTGAAAGAATTAAGCCCTGAATGTCTTGTCCTGAGTCTTACTGGATTATTTACACCAAATTTCATCTTAATGGCATTTCCCCCTTTAGAGGAAAGAAAAAGAATAATAAGGAGAAGAACAGTTGAAGAAAAGGACAGCAATGGTACAATAAGTAAAAATATTTTGACTTCTAAGTTCTCCAAATGACAGCTCATTTTCAAATGTTTCATATTGTTTCATTTGCCAATTTTCTTTCCCTCTAACCCATCCCATGCTATATTATCAATATAACATAATTGACAATTTTATGATTCTGTGGCTGTGGTCTGATATTTATAATATACAATGCCATCTCATACTCCAGTGCCTGACCTCAAAGAGGAGAGACCTTTAGTCTATGAAATGACCCTGTAATCGGAAGACGGGCCTGTGTCAGCGTAAATACCAACACCACACTTCCTCTGTATAAAGAAAGGCTGTGAAAGATTCAGACGTGGTGCTGCTAAAAAGAAGAAATACAGACAGACCCCCCTAAACCCACCATAAATCATTGCTATTCCTTAAGACTATACGATTTTTCCTTTTCCTGAAAGCCTAGAATCTTTCATTCTCTGTTAAGTAACTCGGTAGCATCTTCCCTTAAAAATATATGGCCCATAATCAATTAGGGCCTGGAGAGACTGTTATTCTATGTTCTGTGCCATGCCTGCAGTATTTTGTAGTGCCCAATAAATATTTTATAATAATAGCTTCATGCCAGGTATGTGTCATAGATAACCTTTATTTTCAGGCAAACAGTTGATACAGACCTCAGCTTTTTGACACCTGTGGCTTGTATGTTCTTCATGTCTATAAAAATTGTGACACGTGGGAGTCTGCAACCCTTTTTTTGAGTCAAATGATGTTGTTTAGAGTTAAAGACAGTACATGCGTGATGCAAACCTATAGAGTTAGCAGACAGGTATCAAACAGAAGTTAAGCTTCAATTTAGGACATACTCTTGGTGGCTTTTATAATCATAATAATACTAATAATACTAGCTAACACGTGACTAGCCTTACCTGTGTACTGTTCTATACACTTTCTATATATTGATTGATGCATTAAACCTCACAACAAGTCAGTGGAGTAGGGAGCACTATTCTCTCCATTTTGCAGCGGTAGCAAGTAGAGAAGTTAGGTTACTTTCCTATGTTACGCAGCTGGTAGGTGGCAGAGCTGGGGATGTAAATCTAAACAGTCTGGCTCCTGAGAGATCCTGCTCACTTAGAAAAATTGAACCCCTCCCCAGCCTCCAGAGGTATCTTCAGGTATGTTGCTTTTCATCTTCTGCTAGAACCTCTCTGGGCTTCAATTTCCTGAGAGTTGAAAGGACTGGTATGGCTAGTTCTAGCCTCTTAATTCGTTCCCTTTCCAGAATCCTATGGTTCTATAGTCTGCCAGATGTGTTCTAGAGAGTGTTTAGTGGAATATTCTAGATGTGGATTGGAATCTGGGCAGTGGGATAAGGGATAGAGTCAAAGGTACCCTCCTGGATACCTGAAAGTATGGTACTGCCACTAAAGGAAATCGGAAGGTCAACATCTGGCAAGGCCATGTTTGAACTCATGCAAGTTTAGTTTTTGCAGGTGGAGAAACATGTCAATAGGTTCACAAGGCAACTGGTAATATGGTTACAGAACAACATTTCTGGAACCCTGGCTTACAGACCACATGCATCAGAATTTCTCAGGTGCTTGTAAAAAGGAACTTCTTGGGTTCCTTTCCAGATCTACTGAGCCAGAAACTCTCAGGGGACCCAGGAATCTGCATTTTATCAGGCTTTCTAGGAGATACTTGAGAACCACTGGGTGAGAACTTGAGGGGCAGCAGTTGGCAATGTCAATTCAAGACCCACAAAAGGTTAAGGGTTCTAAGAGGGGGAAAAATGTACTAAGAGAAGTGTGAGATCCAAAGTCACACTGAAGAGGAAGGCCAGAGGGGAGGCTTTTAGGGCTGGGAGGGAGCAGGGCAGTGAAAGGAAGACAGGGAGAAATGCTGTCACTTGACTTTGAGGACATAGATGGAACTAGTTTAGTCAAGGGATGAAGACAGATGGAGACACATTTAGAACTAGAAGTGAGTGTGTGGTGATAAAATGTAGACGCTGAAGATGACTGAAATAAGATGGCAGTATGAAGGGGCATCATCACAAGAGATGGCTTGTCAAAATAAGCAAAATCTGTGCTTGTCAGAAAGCCCTTTTGAGTCATATTCTTACAAGAGGTAGATGCCACTTTGGGCCAAGTAAGGTAGCTTGGGGTAGGCAGGGACCAGTGTTTGTACTCTTTCCCATGTTGGCCTTTCATTAGCATTACTGTGGGGCAAAGATAAGGGCATTGTTCTGTGGCCATGAACGATGAAATTATATGCAAAGACATGAGATATGTTCCACTCATTTGAATGGTGTTCATGTAAGCTAAAAAATATCTCCCTCAAAGATATCCACATCCTAATTCCTAGATCCTGTGAATGTTAATGTTACCTTATATGACCGCCCCACCCCCGGCAAAAAAAAAAAAAAAAAAAAAAAAGCCTTTGCAGGTGTGATTCAGTGAAGGATCTTGAGTTGAGAGTATTCTGTATTACGTAGGTGGGTTCTAAATGCAATCACACATGTCCATAAAAGAGAGTCCAAAGTGGCCATACACACCGCCCCCCGCCCCCACGCGACAGGAGGAGGCAGAGACTGAAATGGTGTGGCCCCAGCCAGAGAATATCAACAGTGCCCAGAACCTGCAAGAGGTGTGGGACAAGTTCTACCCTCTTAGAGCCTCCGGAGGGAGCACAGTTCTGTGGACACCTTGATTTCAGCTCAGTGAAAAGGACTTTGGACTTCTGGGCTCCAGAACTGTCAGAAAATAAAGTATGTTGTTTTAAGCCACCAAATTTTGGTAATTTATTCTAGCAGCCACAGGGAATTAGCACAGTGTCCCATTTGGGAAAGGGGTAACGTGAGGCACAAAGAATTCTTTATTATGTCCCCGCCCCCCAGCTCAGCACCACCTTCATTTCTGGATGGGTTAAAAAAGTGACATCCTTCACAAAGGCACTTTCAACCACTCCATCCCTCCTTGTCTTCTTGACAGTTTGGAAGGAATTAAAGCACTTTGCTTTTCCCACAGTGACTAATGGAGCTTGCTGTGCTATTAGAGTGGTATTTTACTGTACTTTTTTTGGGTAAATTGTGGAACTCATTACTGTAATACTTGAACAAATTTAAACACCTAACTCACACTCTTTTATTCCTTTCTCCCTGTGTGACTAACTGTAGATACTGCATAATGAAACCAGATAAACTCTGTGAAGTGTGTAATGCCTACTTAACTCTGTCCCTGTTCTCTAAATCAAGTACTTCTCTTTTCTTTCTGACTAGAGCCAGTCATTTAACTCATACAATAATACCCATTTGTCCACATTTAGTTACCTGGAGTTTGTACAGATGGAAGTCAAGTCTGGTTAGATTGTTGGGGTACTTAGTGATTAATGGAAACAACTTTTGTATTAGTGTAAAGATAAGAAGTAGAATTTATAATGCCTTTTGGTTGCATTGATGGGTCCCTGCCTTCTTGGAGAGTTTACTTGGAGAAGGAAAACAAGGAAACACAAAAGTGATTACAGAGATACGTACACACCACACACACACACACACACACACACACGCACACGCACACGCACACGCACACACACAGAAAATAAGAGACTGGTTACAACTGATCATTCCATTTATTTCCGTTAGGCTGTCAGTATGTGGTGAACTCATTGTCTTTTATAGTAAGGATGATTTGGATTGAACGTCAACTTGTTTGAAAGTGCAAGGTGATTTTTAAAAAGATTGATATCTTTCACTTTCTTTGACCTGTGTTTTTCTTTACTTCATATGAAACTTAAAGGGGAAAAAAACAAGTAAAATAAAGCAGAACAATATTTAGTTATTTCATACTAAATATGCAGATCAAATTAAATGCTAGTTTTTAGAGATTAACAGCCCTATTTTTTAAAAAAATCTAACCAATGATCTTAATTAACTTGAGATATTTTTGAGCTTCTCTTTTGCCTTGATCCTTTCTTTTATGAAGCTATTTTGTGATATACCTGGCCTAACCCAAAATGGACTGAAGTCTTGACTATATTTTATGCAAACCTATTCTTACAAGCTTACCCATTTGATTTTAATGGTTGGGAAGGCTGGAATTATGAGTTAGGAAGAAGAAGCCGACTGTCTGAGTATTCATGCATTCAGCCCTGAACCTTTTAAATGTACTCATCACTATTCAGGAAGCATAATTCATGTCTCCATCAAGAAAGCAATTGCAAGGATAAATTTTTCAAAACTGTGGGGGGAAAAAGAAACCTGAAATGAATGTATGTCTCAGGACTCCATATGCTTAAATCACCAAGGCTCCATCTTTTTCTGATTACCTTTGTATCCCCAAAGCCAAACTAACTCACCAAGTAGAAATGGTCTTTAAATTTTCTCAGACTGATTCAGATAGCTCTTTCTCTTTTTGAATCTCTTAAGTGGTTTCTACAGATTTGCCTCATAAACATCTGACTTTTCTTCCCCTCCAGCTCCATTCTGGGTGGCATTGTGCAGGATATGGCTACTGTGATTGGACCCGTGTAGACTTCAGGTAGCTCTTTGATTGTGATTTCAGGCTCTCAAACTAGAAATGCTTCCTGGCTTGGTTCACCCTTTCTGCATAAACTGTAGCACTAACAATGAATAAAGAAGTAAGGACGTTGGTGCTCATTCTTCCTATTTTGAAGTTTAAACCAGGAAACGCAGGTAGGCAACCACTAATTATAATGTACCATAAATTAAAGACACACACCCCCATAGCCACCATGAAGAATATTACAGGAGGACCTAATCCAACATATTTTCAACCAATATGAAACCCAGGGCGCCTGGGTGGCTCAGTTGGTTAAGCGACTGCCTTCGGCTCAGGTCATGATCCTGGAGTCCCAGGATCGAGTCCTGCATTGGGCTTCCTGCTCAGCAGGGAGTCTGCTTCTCCCTCTGACCCTCTTCCCTCTCGTGCTCTCTATCTCTCATTCTCTATCTCTCAAATAAATAAATAAATAAAATCTTTAAAAAAAAAACAACAACCCAGAATTACCATCTGATTGAATGGACTGTCTTACATGGAAAACACCACCAGCCTCTAATATTTGTGGGGCCTAGAACACGAGGATCCCTTCCTTTCCCACTTTTGACTCCCTCCCAAACCTTGAGAGACTTTATGTAATGCTGATGGACACCCCAGCCTGCAATTGTCAAGTTCTCTTTACATTCTTCCACACAAACAGCTGCTCTTTGGCCATTCCTCATGTGGTCCAGGGCATCATCACAAGTAGAGACACAGGAAAAAGCCCTCAGAAGCCCCTCAGACTGGTGAGGGTCTTACTGGCAGGGACGTCTAGGTTTCTGGGTATGGAGAGCATGGTTTAGAAGAGGGAAGAAGGCACAGGCTCCAAGTGGGCTATCTTTTTGGACCCACAGGCTATTTCCCATGTAGAATATTAGCAGCTGAAAGAATGGTAGATCGGGGTCTCCAAATACTCAGAGCTTAGGCTGGTTCCTGAGTTGCCTGGTGGCAGTATTGGAAAGACAGTTTTTTCCCTGGATCAAGTTAGAGATGTATTTGTTTCATAATTCACAACTCCTTTGATTCCCTTCTTTTCTCTCCTTTCTCTTTCCCCTTCTTTCTTTCTGTCACTATTCTTCAATGCCCATTGTCCTTCTTCATTCTACAAATAGTTAAGAGTATCTTGTTCTAGAATCCTGCAGCTGGATGGTTTAACTTGAGCTCTTGTTCGCTAATGTGCAACTCTAGAGTTTTTGTATTCAGTCAGCACCCCAGGTGAACCATGGAACAGAAGGAAGTCAGCTGATGTAGTTTGGAGACATTTTTCCAATAGGCCCCATAAGACATTCCTTTTGGTCTTTAGTTTCCAAGTTGGATGAACCTAGACTCTCACATCTGCCATGTTGCCTTTTGTTATTAATAAACTTCCTTTTTATTGGCTCAGTCTCTTAACAGTGCAGAATCTGCCTGACAACATGCACACACTGGGCCTATACATTTTTAAGAGTTAGAGGATTTAAAATGTGTGGTAGTAAAAATGTAAAGGCTTTTAGTTTATTGAGATGATAAAAGTGATGATGAGGAGGCAAAAATCCCTGTACTACAAAATAAGAAAAGATTTAATTTTTAAATATTCTCAGTATAGTATTAAAGGATGAAGTGGCATAAGGCCAGGACAAATTGGGAGAAGCAAAAAATAAAACAAAACAAAACCCCACAGATATTACATATTTTGGCTTTTTTCTCATTAAGGAAATGTATTATAAAGAAACATTACAACTTTTAGACACTATGTTATTCAAACTCTATAGATTGTGCTGTCCGTCACAGTAGCCACTAACCACACGTGGCTATTGAGTCCTTAAAAAAATGTAGCTAGTCTGAACTGAGATTTGCTCTAAAAGTCACACTGGATTTTGAAAACTTAGTAAAAAAAAAAGTAAAATATCTCAATAATTTTTGTTTTAGAGTGAAATATTAGTATTTTAGATACATTGGATTAAATAAAATGTTATTAATATCAACTTCACTTGATTCCTTGGAGTTTCTAATATGGCTACTAAAAATTCTTACATATACTGCACATTTTCTTTCCATAAGACAGTGCTGATGGAGCTGACTCTGAAAGTTGAAAGTTGATGTCTGTCACATTCTATAGATAAAATTCAAATATATTATAAATTATATATATAAACCTGTGGGAAATTATTGAGAGTTTGGGTGGGTGGTTTGCACATTTGCTTCAGAATTTGCTGCATCTCTGGAGGATGGATGACTGAATGATTCTTTGGCCTATCCCATCCTGGATCTTTGTGTGGGTGGCTCCATCCTGCCATTTTCTCCACACCAAGGTTGTCCCTTCATAGAAACTTCCCTGAATACTCCAGCTAAAGCAGCCTCAATGCTGCTTTTACCCCATTCCCCAATCATTCTTCTACAATTTTACTTTCTTTGAACTATACCACTATCAGTAATTATCTTGCTTGCTTTCTAGTTTATTTTCTCGCTCTCCTACTGGAATGTAAGCTGCATAAGGACAGTGACAGTGACCATATCTAAATGGATTATCATTATATCTGATAAGGAGTTAATATCTAAAATAGCTAAGAAACTCATCAACTCTAAAGCAAATAACCAAATAACCCAATTAAAAAATGGGCAGAGGACCTGAATAGACCATTTTTCTAAATAAGACATATAAGTGGCCAACAGAAATATGAAAAGGTCATTAGGGAACATCACTAATCCTTAGGGAAATGCAAATTAAAGCCAGAGTGAGATGGCACCTCACACCTGTCAGATTGAAGGAAAATTCAAGAAATAACAAGTGCTTATAGAGATGTGGCCAAAGGTAACCCCTGTATACTCATGGTGGGGATGTAAATTGGTACAGCCATTATGCAAAACAGTGTGGAGGTTCCTCAAAAGCTTAAAAATAGAAATACCATATGATGCAGGAATCCTACTTCTGGGTATATATCCAAAAGAAATGAAATCATTATCTCGAAAAGTCATCTGCACTCCCATGTTCACTGCAGCATTGCTCATAGTAATAGCCAAAGGTTGGAAACAACCTAAGTATCCATTGATAGATGAATGGACAAAGAAAATGTGGTGTGTACACACACACACACACACACACACACACACACACACACACACACACACACACACACACACACACACAGAGGGATATTATTCAGCTTTTAAAAGGAAGTAAATCCTGCCATTTGCAACAACATGGATGAACTTGAAGGACATGATGCTAAGTGGGATAAGCCAGACACAGAAAGACAAGTACTGTATGGTATGACTTGTATGTGGCATCTAAAGAAGTTGACTCAGAAACAAAGTAGAATGATGGTTGCCAGAGGCTGAGGGGTGAAGGAAATGGGGAGATGTTTGTCAAAGGGTGCAAACTTTCACTTATGAGGTAAGTAAGTTCTGGGGAATCTAATACACAGCTTGATGATTATAGTTAATAATGCTGTATTGTATACTTGAAATTTGCTAAGAGAATAAATCTTAGGTGTTCTCACCACACACACAAAAAGGTAACTATGTGAGGTGCTGGATATGTTAATTAGCTTGATTGTGGTAATCATTTCACAATGTATATGCATATCAAATTATAATGTCCACCTTACATATGTGACAAACAATTATTGTTTGTCAATTATACCTTAATAAAGCTGGGAAAATTTTTGAGATGTGGGAAATGCCCACAATATAATGCTAAAAGAGAAAAGAAATGATATAGACTATATATAATATAATCCAAATTTTACAGAAAGCCTATCTAAAAAACTTAGAACAAAATATTAGAAATATACATAAACATATTAATAAAAGTTATTCTGTGTTAAATAATAAATATGATTATCACTATATCCTCAGTGCCACCTTGACAGTGACCATGGATGCACAGCAGGTAGTAAAGTCACTAAATAAATGCCTGCCAGTTGGTTTTCTAACTACCAGTACATTAGGTTGTAGCTAGATACACTGAGATAGCCAAACCCATAGATACATTGAAATTTATAATGTTTTACTTATTCAAGTGTTTATAAGATTTGCATATTTAAGACTGGGGCTGATACTATGTTTAATAACAGATTTAATAATAGATTCAAGTTCTATAACTGTCTTGGCTCCATCTATGGCTTTGGGCAGACCAGTAAAAATTTGGGGTTTAATTTCATATCTGAAATGAGGGATTTGAATTAAATGTTCAGTAGTCTTTAGGTCTGAAATTCCATGTAATGGATTTCACTGAAAGGTTGTGTTTCACTTGAATTACTAACTGCCTGAATCTTTGTCATCCCTTGTTCTATGAGGGAACAGAGCCCTGAGGGTAAGTACGAAAGTAGGGGAAGGGTTTTGGACTCCCTGGGTAATCGCTGGGACGATGGAAGGCCACATTGGGGGTTGGAGGGGCATAGAGAGAAAGAGCTTTATGCTCAGGATGCTATGACAGGAGGCTGCTAAAGAGAAGGTCTGCCATCTTCCAGTTTATGTCTATGAAGTAACTGTGTGTGTATGTGCACGAGGGCTTTTTTCCCCTCTTCTATTATATTGTGGCGTTTTCCCCTTTGCCTACAGAGGGAGAATAGGATAACTTAGAAATTACCCTTTGCTTTGGACAGTGAACTAAACTAATCATGGAAGGAAATGCATGAAAGACATTTAGGAAGAGAAAAATAGAAAAGAGCTTCAAGGGATAAAGTGACAGGTCCTTGAGACTCACCAAGAAGGCTGTTCAGCTTCAAAGATAACAGCATTGCCGCAAAGGGTGCATGTAAGGGTCTTTTGAGAAGGACTGTTTCTCTCCAAACGTGTGGAGATAAATTTCTCTATAACCCTGAACTTCCGGCACCAGGTGTCCTTCTCAGTATTTCAATTTACTTTTATAGATACTTCTTGATGAAGACCTATTCTTTTTTCTTCGTTGTTTATAATGGGTCGTTCAAATATCCAAGTGCACAGTGACCAGGAATCCGAATGAGCAATACTCTCAGGAATTCGTAAACAAACTCTGCAGTTAGGGTGCTTGCGCCATTTTAGAACAGGGGTCTCCTCGATGAGGGGGCGATGGGATGGAGGGGGGAGTTGCTTCTATTTGGTGATGTGACAGAGTGGGGCCAGTGGGTGGGTGAGAGTCTAGCAGGCTAGTGAGGGAAGAGATAAAACTTTTCAAGACTTTCATTTATCTTGTTTCTTGGTGTTAGAGTTCTTGAAGAGTTCAGGTATAATCACAGCCTTCTGTTGCAACAGGAAGCACCATCTGCTGAAGCATTCTGTAAGCAATATAACATCTCTCCAGAGATAGTTTAGCATTCAATTCACAAAGAAGGATGGCAGGGACTTGTAAACAAAAGGAAACAACTGAAGCAGTGAAGAATGGGCTGTGCTCTAAACATTCAATATGTTTCTTTATAGCTGAGAAACCCTGTAATGCTGCAAAACCCTCAGAATTCTCGGATGTATTAATTGGTTTTGTTTTGTGTCTGTGTTTAAATGTAAGTCTTTGAAACTGCCTCTTCTAACAGACTACTCCTGGTTTTTGTTTTAGCTTTGGTTTTTATTTTTGTTTTCTTTCATAATAAGCCATTTTTCAGGGGTCAGGTGGGTCATGAGTAGTTACTGGTGGAAAACTTAAAAATACAGGAATCAAAACCTTTTACAAATGTTGTACTTTGTATACAACTATGTGCCCGGGGTAGCAGCACATCAAAGGCTGGGGGTGTTTGGCACTATATTACGAAATGGGGTCTTAACTGTAGAACTTTCCTATTTAGAGCTTTTATATTTTGTTATAGGAGAAACAACGGAAAGTCCCCAAATTTCAGTAGATACCAAATTAGTTGAAAACACTTCACTATACCCTAAAGGGGAGTCCTTTGGAAACTGATCTGCACCATCAAAAGACCAAATGTGTATGAAAAGTGGTCTCAGTTTTTCTGTAGTCCGGTTTGTCTCTGATGAAAAGACATAGTGGGAGGAAATTGGTAATAGAAAGCAAATCAACCGTTTGGTTCAATTCAATTCTTTAAGCAGAGTAGGAGCTCAAAAATTATGTGTAAATGAATGAATGATTTGGGGGGCAAATTAGTATTGATGAAGCCCTGCAATTGTCCAGCTTCTTTCATTAGATACTCAGACCAGGGAGATTTTGATCTTTAGTTGCATATTTTCCAAAACAGTCAATATCTTATCTTATGGTTTATATGGCATAGAAAAATTTACAGAAGCATTGACCATGATTTAAAATCTTAAACTCAGAACCTGGACTGTAAATATCCTGAATTGCAAAATTATAGGAGAGAAAAAAAAAAACAAAACAAACCCTTAATGTCTCTCCCCTCCAAAAACAAAAGTATAATTCTTATTGCTGTATCATTAAATAAATTAATGATACTCTGTGTGTGCACTTGCATGCACTACACCTCAATAATTGTTTTATCTGATGGCCTTTATTACCTTGTAGAAATTATATTGTTATAATTAAAACAAGTTTCATTATTTTCCACTTCTACTCCCATATAGTAGATCACTACCATTTTTGCAGTGGGCCGTTAGGCAATGCAGATGGTTTTCTCCTAGATTTGTCAGTTTACTGCTTTTAAAAGAATTAATCACCTGTCCTATAGCTTCGCTTCCCTTGTAACTCTCCTGGTTTCCACTTGGAAGGAACCCTTGACTTTTTGGAATTACAGAATGTCTTGGGGAGGGCTACAGACCACAGTCCTCTCCTGATCTGGGTAAGGCAGCTACAGCAGTGTCGTCAAGCCCATGGAGGTGGAGGTGTTCTGTTGGCTAGTCTGGTTGGCTAGCAGAGCATTCTAAACAGTTACGAGTCCTTTCAGCAACCTCGTGAAGTAAGTCCATTGTGAATTAAGTACCACTGCAGGCTCTGGCTCTCAAACACTCACTTAGCAACTTTGCTTTCCGTCCGGCCTGGGTTCTGCATTTGTTGCTCTCTAGGTGGATGATTTTAAAACTTCTGGTCTCTATGCAGACGTTTTTGCCATTTATTATAGAGCAGAGCAGGCTTTAGGTTCTTCATGATGATCCTATGAAAACATATATGTATACATACGCACCCAGAAACATACATGCATTATCCCATGATGTGAACATATAACTTTATTGGCATATAGCCTATGGGTTCTTCACAGGGGCCACTGATCTTCATTAAAAATCAAGTTCCTATTTTTAGAAGTTTTAAAATATCGTATATAAAATAAAATATTATAGTCATTTGTATATTTATGAGAGAAAAGGCTCCAGAATAGCATCCACTCATTTATTCAACATCTTTTGTATTCTTGTTTAACATCTTTTATGTTAGGTATTGAGTTCCGACACTGTAATGACCCTACAGGAGATGATCAGTTTGATATCACTTTATAGTTTCTGTTTACTAGGGTAATGGGTGATAACAATGACACAGTGTGGCCAAGGGAATAGTCTTTAATTTAGCCCATTATGGGCTAGCTTTTATTCCTCAATTCTCTTATCTAATGTCATTTCCTGGAAGATGGTCTTTAAGTTAGTTAGCTCCTATGGACACTTAGCTTAGTATGTGTTCCTAAGACTAGTTGCCTGATGTATCATCTCTGAGACATCGATCTCTCTGAATCCTTTATATTTTGCTGTGGTGTTTCTGGCCATGAGTAGGGTTCTATGTGGGAATGGGAGGGCCCCTTGGTATCTACTTGTGTAGGAGAGTCATTTCCTGCCTGTAGCCTGACTTGCAGCAGGAAGCCCACTGGGTGGTGCTCTGTCACTTTCTGCGGAAGGCCATTAAATGTCCTTCCTTGTCCAAATGCACTAGTGGTGTGGTAGGATAATCGTCCCCCCAAGATGTCTATATCCTAATCCCCAAAACCTGTGAATACGTCAGCCTGTAGTTTGCCCCATCTCTGTGCCTCTCTCACCTGTGATTAGGAAATGGGAAGAGCAGTATCATAAAGTCTTCTGAATAAAGCTGAGCCAGCAAAGATCACAGACACTCAGGTACATTTGTGAACTAAGCAGATACATAACCTTCATACCTGAGTCTGCCTATTCATATTTTGTGCACCCCAAATTTCTGACAGATACATTTCCTCTTATGTGATTTTATGAGACTGGCCTCAAATCCTGGTCTTCTGAGTCTCTGTCCACTGTCCTTCCCTATTATACCATGGTTGCTAGAGCTTCCCAGCAACGGGAGCCTGTGGTGGATAGTGTCTTAGGTGCTACTCCCCTAACTGAGGAGATAACCTCTGCTTTGGGCTTTAGCATTCTTCCACATTAGTGCTTCCATCATTAAGGGCAGTTACAGTTTTCTTGGTATCTTCTCTAGTCTTTTAATTTGTAGGGATTCCCAAAGAGGGGCTTCAGGGTACCTATCTCATTGTTAATGATTTCACATTGCTTGTTGACGAGTCTGAGGGACCTGAAATGAAAGTGCTATCAGGGGCCGTTCTCCTCATCCTTCTGCCCCGCTTATATTACTCCTGGGTGTAACAAGGCAGAATTAGTGATTCTACTTAGGGGAGTTAGGCTGTGCAGAAATGTCTTTTAGACTTTTTATGACAGAATTCCAAAACTCCATTAGATTCTCTGAACCCCTTCATACAAACCCTAATCCCTCAAAAACACTTGCAGTTGTGTTTCCAAATCCTGTGATTTCCTCTTGCAATGTTACTGAATTTGGGGACATTCAAATGCAAGGAAGTTAAGTGAATTTCCCATATAACTTAAATGGTTAGTGACCCAATTTCCTATTGCAGAGGTACTGGCACTTGAGCATAGGTCTTTTGACAAGAGTTGTTGGTAGATTTGGTGAGAGAATTTTCCATGGTGGTCAGGAAAATCCATGAACAGATTTAGAAGCAGATTTAGATTTGAAAGCAACATTATCTGGAGAACTGTGCATTAAACAGTTGATTTAGAAAGGTCTCCAAGTTCTTATTTAGAAATAAACTGTCCACAGAAATCCAGAAAAGTGCCAAATAGATTTATTTTCTGAAATCACAAGCAATTTTTTAATTAAAATATAAAGCCACGGGCCAGGCATTGTAACAGCCTATGAGGTTGATACTGTTACTGTTGTTGAAAACCGACCTCTGTGCTTCAGAACCAAAATGTACCTCGAAGACAGAGTTTGGGATAAAGAAGAACAATAGCTTTATTGCTTTGCCCAGCAAAGGAGGCTGCAGCAGGCTCTGGCCTTCAAAATCTGCAAGCCCGTCCAGAGGAAAGGGCTGAGGGGTGGGAGGTGGTTTATAGGGAAAGACAGGATCTAGCTAGTTTTGACGGGAATTGTATATGTGCTACCAGTCTCCTTTGTTATGATTTTAGGGTGGTGCCCATTTCCTGAGACAAAAGGCTATGAAGGGAGAATGGGTTTACAGAAGAGAGGAAAAATGTTATTTTAAAATCGAACTTCGCTGAAGCATTAGTGCAGCCATTTTGATTTTTGTTCATCTTTATGCTTTTTAAGCGGCTTCATTATTATTCCCGTTTTGTACATGAAGAAATTGAAGGCATCGAGAGATTACATACATTTTCCCAGAGGTCATGCAGCTTGCGGCAGAGCTAGGACTTGAACCCTGGCAGTCTGGCTCCAAGGAGCATGACAGTAAGACTACATTATGCTGCTTCTTAAAAAGAGATACAAGCAGAGAGCAAGTCCAACAGATTTGGCCATTATCAAGGGTTGACTGCTAAGGTCGTGGTGGTAGTGGAAGTATATGTAGGGGAGAGAATTTAAGATGATCGATTAAAGATTTCTTACAAAGAGCTACCTCCGCTTTAACATTCTAGTTCACCTTATCATTCAGCATACTTGAAACTTTCTATAGTGTAATTCTCTTCCACAGCAAAATTTTTATTGTCCACCTCCAACACTGAACTGTCCCGAGAATCTTAGTGCAGGATGTTGAGTCACAACATGCTGTAGAGATTCATCACAACTTAAAAGAGGTAGCTATTCAGTGACTGTGTGCATGTGATGGAAAATTTAGCAAAGCTTGACATGGTATCCTACATAATTCAACAAACAAAAGCTCTTCCAGGCTTCCTTTGAGGTTAGATAGATAGATAAAATGAAATTTAAAAATCTGGTTTCTCTTCCTTTTGTGCTGTAAAATTCACGAAAGAAGTGTCTAAGGATAACCTCTTAACACTCAAATTGCTCAGTTTTACTCTCTTCTTACTGGAGGAAGGAGAGTTGTATAGGATCCATTTTCAGAGGCTAGCATGTACCTTGTGGGCCAAACAATTGTGGAACGCCAGGAAGCAGCAGCCAAAATAACACCTTTTACTTGTGTTGCGGTTTATATATAAGCCACTTTTCCACATGGAATTTCACTTTCACCTAGGCTGATGCTGAGGTATAGGAAATATTTTCACCTGACCTATGGACAGCTCAGGCTCAGTGAGGTTTAGACAACTATTGACAGTCATGTTAGTCACACTCAGCATGTCTGACCTGACTCTTGAACCCAGGGCTGCTCACGATAAGCCCAGGACTCTCTGGACTACTGCAGGGCTGCTACCCTGATTCTTCTCTTTTCATTCCCAGGGAAAAGTGGCCTGTATCCCCAGCTCTCTGCAGGCAGAGGAAGCCAGTGTGTTGTGCCTTTATCATCCCTCTGTGGTCCTCTCCTACACTCAGCACACCATACGACAGATTGCAAAGTTCTGGTGGTCCTAGAGCCCAAAGAATCATGTTTAAGTTTCCTTTTGGAGTAGACGACTCATTCAAGATTTGGTCCCTATATGAAAATTGTATGGATCTCAAAAGTTGCACACCGTACATTTTGACATCCATCTACTGCTATTCTCGTTGAGAGGACAAGGGTGGGCTTCTAAAGACCATAATCACAAATTCTTTGTGGCATTTGAGGTTTGACCACATCAATCTTATTTAATCGATAGACACTTATATTCTCATGTTGTAACTTGTATCTTGCCTGCGCCAGATGCAGAGGATAAAATAATAATAAAGACACAGTTCTTGTTTTCAAGTAGCTCATAATTTAAACTGGGAATATTAAAGTCCTACTCACATAGAGTTATTACCAAAATGGTAACCAAGAAGGTTAAACCCTTGTCTAAATTTCTTATCAGGATGATTAGGCTTCACTGGGTATTTTCTGTTTGCTTTTCTAGATCCATTCTCCATCCTTTTTCCCCCTGTTCTGTGTCCTTGGGGCTGACATTTGTTGACTGGATCAGTGGGCTCCCTTGCTTTCTGGCTTCTGGTTGGGTGTGCCCTTTGGCGGAGAGAGATAAAGCTATTTGTTCATTTTGCGTTCCTCTTTGGTGGACTGTATCCCTCTTGGTTGTTACTGACGGTGTCCTTCTATCTAAGACCATAGCTCATTCTGGGTGACCTAGTCCTATAGCTGTAGCTACCACTTTTCCTTTAGGTTTCTGAACCCCTCCGTCCCCAGTCTCCTCCAGGGTGATAAGAATGCCCTGCTGTTGCTAGTCATAGAGTATTTCACTCTCGGTGAATTTCGCTTTACAGGATGCCCACACCCCGTAAATATCCCACCATTAAACTTTCCTTGATTACCTTCTTTGAATTTGCCATCTGGCTCCTAAAGAACCCCAAGTCATTCAAGTCTCTCCGTTATCTGGCTCTAAACTCTCAATTCAGCCACATCTGTCAGTGTGTCTCACTCACAATCTATACCCTCTCCTCAAAGGATTTCACAGTGGAGTCATATTCTGGAAGGGCCCTCTTATCAATAAATGTTACCTTGTTCATGAAGACTCACTGTCCCAACCCACGGTCAAAATTAAACCCACCTTCCTCTCTGCTCCTAATACCAAATCAGGGTGCCTGGGTGGCTCAGTTGGTTAAGCGACTGCCTTCGGCTCAGGTCATGATCCTGGAGTCTCTGGATCGAGTCCCGCATCGGGCTCCCTGCTCGGCAGGGAGTCTGCTTCTCCCTCTGACCCTCCCCCCACTCATGTGCTTTCTCTCTCTCTCAAATAAATAAATAAAATCTTTAAAAAAAAACTAATACCAGATCAAATGCTGAAGTATTGCTTATTTCATTCTACCTTTTCTCCATTATTTGCATGCTTGTCGTCCTCATCAGGCCACATGCTCCCTGAGGTCAGGGCCTCCATCCTTCTCACATCTGGAAATCAGTCCACAGTGAGCAGTGACTGTGCGTTCAATTGCTAAGGAGTGGGCTCGTAAGATGAATATGCAGTCATTGCCGGTTAATAGTATAATCTGGGAATAACTTAGACTCTGCTTTTGTTTTTTTCACCCACTCCTTGGCTATAGATGGGAGAATGGAGGAGGGGATTTGAAATGAATCATGAACAGTTTTGATGAAAACATATATTGAGGAGAAGGATGAAACTTTTCAAGGATAACCATGGTTTAGGACTGTGTATAGAAGATGAAGGGCTCTTTCTTCCACTGACAATGATTTTCAAGCCCTAACTCTTTTGTGTGAACTCTATAATATTTGCGTTGTGAGGGGAAATTTGGCTTAGCTGGAATTGGTGGAAATGAAGAGTAAAATGGAACTCTGGTTTGAGAAGACTTCTTTTAGTAGGCACTACCCAGTTTCAGGAAAGACCTCTACTATATAAGACACAAAGGGTGGAGAATAGGTTGAAGGGGCTACAATCTGGTGCTGGGTAAGTGTTACTTTCCTTTAATTTCTCTTGTTAGCTTAGTCTGTGTTCCTTCTTAGTAAGATAGGTGTCTTGTTTTGTCCTAAAGTCAAATTTTTAGTAGTCAGATCTGTTCTTCCTTTTCAGCTCAATGCTTTGCATGGAGATTACACTTAACTGTTTTATTGCCGGCACAGATTTCCCAACATGTGGGTTAGAGAGCAGCTGTTTGCCCCTAGAGCCCATGGACATGAAGGCTCTGTCTACTATTGGCTTTCTTTATTACTTGATCAGCACTGTCACTAATGCAAATCTATTCCCCCACATGAGGAGCGACATTAATTTTATGTTGTTTATGTACTCTTGCCATAAGGTTAAGCAATTCCTACTATTAAGCTTGATGAAATTGCATTACCTTAATGAAATGCACTTTACTGATAAAGAAGAATGTCACTTTCACAAGTGGAAGCACTGTTAGCAAATTTTTACGAGAGAATTCCCAAAATCATATCTTAATTGCTTGGACAGCTGTGTAGTTTACATAACGAGCAAACAATGCCAAGGTTTTTTATTTCCTTTGTCAGCTGTACTGGATGTTAGTATGCATGGTGGACCTTTTTTGGGCCTTTTATTACTTGATTGCAAATCATTCTTCATTGTTGCCCAAATTTATGGAAGGACATTGCTCCCTGAGGTGCCATTTCCTTTCAGGTCTGTAACTGAACATGACTGATGGCGCCAGAGTAACAGTTGCTTATTACTGCGTTCACTGAGCTGTGATTGCTCCAATACTTTATGTTGGCAGATGTGTTTCCCTAGGAACAGCATCTCTGAGACAGAGGTCATTGATCAAACCCCCTCTGGCTGTTCCATTATGTGCAAATTATTGCTAAAAGCAGAGAGGTTGCGAGGGAGGCAGTGTGTACTCATTGCAGACATAGGGGAGGGAAGTCCAAAAAAGAAAGAAAGAAAGAAAGAAAGACAAGTGTAATGAAGCAGAAAAGAATTCCACCTAAACTAGAACAATGTTTTTATAATGTGAATTAGTAAGGAAAAAGAGGAAATTAAGTGACTTTGAGAGACACACAATGGGAAAGGAGTCAGATGTTACCATTCTGAGGTAACCTCTGAATTTTGGGCTTGCTGACAGCATCCTTGGCAGCTGTCCATGCCTGGAAGAGGGCATGTTTGTGGGCTGTACCCAGAGCACTGTTATCCTAATAGGGTAAGGACTAAGGGAGTTAAGCGGCCAGTGCACAGCATTCTCTTCCGTCCAATTCCAGGCCAAATATTTAGGAAATGCTGGAGACATACAGGCATCTCCTGGTCCCTCAGCTTTTCTGGGCTGGGATGGAAGCAATAATGGATTGACTGATAAATGGGAAGCACTTAAATCTAGACTGTCCTTTGCTCAGGCTTGATAGAGTGACACTTTCTTAGCTTCAGCAGTGGCTCTTCTCAGCAGATTTCCATTCCAGAAAAGATGGATGGTCCCCCATCCATGTCTGTCCTTTGGTAGCTTCAGCTAGACTATGGAATGGCTCAGGTACAGCATGTGGCCTACACATTCAGCAAGGACTCCAGTGGGCCCACCAGCCACATGGCGCTACCCCATTTCTCGTACCGACAGTTTTTTAGTGTTGGCAAGACTCCCTTTTGTATCTTTGCAATTCAGTTCTCCTTATTTAGAAAATCTTTCCTCATATTGAATCAGATTTTCCCAGAGTCTAAGTCACTCCCTTGACACACATTAGAGGCTTCAGGAACAGTGTATGCTAATTCATGGAACATTGATGTAGCCTTTAGGGTATGGCTAGGGTCCTCCTAAATATTGTATTTACCCTCAGGGTAGCTTGATGTAATCCCTCCATAACCCCTGAGGAAAGATGAAGGGGAGTATAGGAGCTCCTTTACTTGCAAACAGAAGCCTAAGTGAGGCTTTATGTTTGTAATTCCAGAGTGCCTGCTAATGTTCTCTGTGGGTGGCAGACAGATTTGACACCCTTCTTCTCTGATGGTAATTGCAGTCAGTGGTGTAGGTACTTGTTGAAGAATACTTTTCAAAAAGAAGTAAAAACATGACTCTCATACATATATAAAATGAATATATCTTGAAAACTTTGTTGAGCTTATTAATTGAGGGAACTAATAAGATGTTAGGACCAGTCAAATGACAATCTAAAGAACAGAGGTATTTACAGATCAGGAATATAAAATGAATTTGCAAACGGATTCAAAACTGGCTGGGGGGAGGAGGGATTTTAATTAATTTGCATGTCTAAGGATAAGAATCCTTCACATTGCTATTAATTTATAAAAGTTAAATGTAATCTTTACAGAGTTATGAAGACTATATAGTAGCTGTAACAATAAATACAATTTATTTGATGCTGGTGTTGTGTTAGAATTTTTTAAAAACCAATTACGTTTCGTGTATAACATGATTTTGTTCAAATGCTAGTTCAGAACAAAGGGTGTTGGCTTCTTGAGAACTATATTTATTTTCCTCCCCCATCCCAATCTTCCCTCAGAACAACTAGAAATTAAAGATAAAATAGTTTGCTAAGAGTAGACAGACATTTACGTAGATAATTTAAGTGATAAGGTAAACCTTTGTACAAAGGGAGTATAAAGGAGGATGAAAAAAGAAATTTTTCCATTTTAACCTATCTCAGGATTTTTCTTCCAGCTTCTTCAAATGATCAGCCTGAGGAAAAAGTAGAAGAGATGGCTGGGAAACAGGCTGGGGCCATGTTGTAGAAGTCCTTGAATGCCAGGGTAGAGAGTTTGTAGTTATTAGGATGACGATGGGATACCTCTGGCTGTTGGAATAGGAGAAGTGGTATTATTAGAGCTATGCTTCAAAAGGAAGTATCTGGGATGACTCAGAGGAAAAAAGGAGAGCGGAGGCCAGTTAGTTATTCCAGTAGTTACAATGTAAGGTAGTAAGATTTTGAACTATAAAGTGATCACAAGTGTTACTTCAAACAGAGCTACAGAATTTGGAAGATATTAGCTGTTAGACTAGCTCAAATATGGAAGCAAAGGATGATGTATGGCATGGCAACTACTTTGAGGTTTAGAATGATAAAGAATATTAACAAAAATAGAAATTTCTGGAGAAAGTGGCATATGGGGGGGAAAGGTTATATTCAAATTTGTAACTACTGTTTTTGAGATGCAAATGGATGTTCAAGTGAAGACTCTAGAAAACTAATGGAAATGTTAGGAGTGACACATTTAGTGAAGAAAAGGCTAGAGAGGGAGAGAATTTGTGGGCTGACTACACTTGGAGGAGCAGGAGAAAATAAAGCTAAAAATGGGGCAGAGATTGATCAGAGATTGATTGGTAGGCGGAGAGCCAGTTTCAGTGGAGATGAGACAAGTTTCAGTGAAGCTGGGGTTAGCAGTGTCAAATACTACAGAAAAGGGATTGAGGGTAGGCGTTGAGATGTGGTCACTGAGAAGGGAAGGCTGGTAAGCGTTAAGTGGATGGAGAACCAAAGATGGGAATGAAATTAGAATACTTGTTCCATAAATTGTTATTGAAAAGAGGATAAAAAGGAGGAGAGAGACATGGAATGATGATAGTCTGGTCAGCGTGGAGGTAAGTGTTTTAGGACATGAGAAAATTGAGAACATTGCTTAATTTGGTTGAAAGAACTTGGAGAGAGATTGAAAATGAGAAACAAGGAAGGGAGAATTCTGGAACAAAACAGGGAGGAGATGGAATCAAGTGGCAAAATAGAGAAGTATTTTGAGACCAAGTGGAAGGAAGTTGAAAAAGGTCCTATCCTATTGAATCAGTCTTGGTAAGGGTGAAATTGAGGGGTCCTGGATAGGGTTGGAGGTGGGGGTTTAGGAGAATGAAGAACTTTTGAACCCCTTGCTTGAGAAGTATCTAATAGGGCACAAAAGGATCCCCAGGCAATGTCAAATTCTCACTTCAAGTTAATAAAATTGCATTTGTAGAAGTGTGCTTCATGAAGTATTTGGCAACTGATAATGGGGCCATATTATGAGGGAAAGTAAAAGGTTGGAGTATCTGTGAAGGTAAAGTAGTATATTTTGGGGAGGGGGGGAGTAAGGGATTATTCTAAGGTTGTGATAAATGACTGATTACTGGGTCCAGGCCAGTTAGAGAGTCAAATGAGGGTCCTTGCCTATCCAACAGGCATGGCAGTGTTCAAGGATTTAGGGGTCATAATGATTATAAAGTAGAGTTATTTAGAGTGTGGAAATTAGAAAAAAAAATGGAAGGAGATGAGCTATGGTCAGAGAAAAGGAATGTCCAGAAGTCAAGACCTTGGAGGGGAGCAATGTCTAGAGGTTATGGTGAGTAATATCTGGCCATATGAGCAGGGGATATGTTGAATTGAAGTGGACCTGTGTGCCCTGGGAGCTGAGATGATAGAGAACATTTGAGGCCTTTGTACTCCAAGATCCACCATCACGTACAAGGGAAATGGCAAAGTTCTGAGGCTGGTGATTAATGTGGGTGCTTGCAAAGAAAGAAGGTAGCTAATTGGTTGGGAGGTCTATAAATGATGAGAGGTCATTGTATGAAGGTAGAGGAGGCTTGGAAGTTGTTCCATCTATTGCACTTATGAGAAAAGTATGGAAGCATAGCTGAAAAAGATTTTGGAGGCCGAGGATAATTCTTTAGAAGAATCTCCCTGAGATTTTTAAAAATACAAGTAGATGGGGATGCCTGGGTGGCTCAGTTGTTTTAAGCGTCTGCCTTTGGCTCAGATCATGATCTCAGGGTCTTGGGATTGAGCCCCGTGTCAGGCTCCTTGCTGAGTGGGGAGCCTGCTTCTCCCTCTCCCTCTGCCCCTCCCCCCCTGCTCGTGCTCTCACTCTTTCTCTCTCAAATAAATAAGAAAAAATCTTTTAAAACAAAAAAATATAAGTAGATGAATGTAAATGAAAAAAGTTAAAGGTATAAATAATTTATTCCTAATTTAAACTTAAGAATGGACCTGATCTAAAAATATTAGTACAATTGGGTCTTTTTTATAGGTAGGAGGTGTGTGTGTGTGTGTGTGTGCACACATACACACATGCTGGTACATGTTCATATGTTTAAAGCAAAGATATAGATGCAGATGGTTGGCGGGGTATAGAGGTAAAGTTGTGTTATGAGACCACGACCAGATATTTTCCCCTCATTTTCTTGCTAGTCTTGGGCCATTTCACTGCTAATCTACACATCCATCAAACAAACAGGAAGGCAGAATGGAGAGTTGAATTACAAATCTGTCAATTTTGTTATTCTTGGCAGTTCAGTTTCAAGTTCTGGTGGGGGCAGAATTTGAAACAAATGACAAAAATTAGATTTCCTGATTGTGGGAACATTGTCATGGATTATGAGTCAACTTGTTGAAAAGCCACACATGTAGGCCAGATATACGGCTTCTTTGGGTGTTCTATGGAGTTGGAATGCATTTTTTTCAGTGAAATCTAGTCACTAAACTTGCTTTTCTTTAAGATTTTCATGCTTTTTTTTTTTAATATAAGTTAGAAAGCAACAACAAAAAACCATAGAGCATCCGGGGAAATAGTGTAGTGGGCATGAGTTTCATAGGCTGCAGACTCAGATGTGCAAAAAATAAAACTTAGCTTCTGTTTTACACCCTTTTTGGGGTTCAAAGCAGAAAACTTAGTTTCCCTGATTCAAGATAAAGTCAGTCAACTTTATTTTTCAGACATTTCAAGATAAACATGGTCAAAACCAATGTGTTTTTACACTCCCACTCCTCTTCAGTATAGCAGCTAAGTTCCCACGGTCTTTTGGGCTGCATGATATTATCAAGGGAAGGGGGCACTTGGTCCATGATTGTCCTTGGTCCCTTGCTGGGATCCACAAAGGTATATCTCATCTTGGCTGGTCATTTGCTCATTGTCCTCTGTTACAAACTGGTATCCACTGTGACTCCCCATCTGCCATGGCCTCTGGTTAACATATCAGACCATATGTTTCCCTTTTGAACCACTCATGAGGTCTTGCCTGGCAATGAGCCATGTCTCAGCCAAATGAGTCCCTCTTGTAGAGTCCTAGACATTTTCTAATGTACTGTTCACACTACCTGCGTTGCCTAAGACTTTGAAGTTTGCCCTCATCTGCCTGCCTTGAGTCTGCACTTAACCTTTGACACTCTAAAACTCCAACCCCCAGGACCCAGTGTTGCTCTACAGTACGCAACAATGATGGGTGCAGGGTTCTTCCCTAAGGCCTGTAGCTCCACTTTGGCTTTACTCTGAGATAGGCACAGGACCCTTGATCTGGTATCTCCCCAAACCTATATAAGGTTTTCATTGACCTTAAACTTCATTCAGGGTTTTGACTTTGTAGGTGGGGCTTGGCATCCTTTCTCAAAGATTCCAGTACACCCTCTTTCCTTTGGCTCTCCTCCATTTTATCAGCTCTGTGTCAGAGACCTTGCTTTTATACCATCAAGTCTTCTTTCCAAATCCATTATTTATGCTACTAATTCTGTGTACTACAGTCATGTTAAAATCAGTGTTTTAGGGAACTCAGATAATCTCTCTTACAGTGCCTATCTTGGGCAAACCACACATTCATTAGCTTTACATATTTATTTATTTTCTTTATTATGAATTTTAAAATCAGAAATGAAGTGGAATTCCATGTTATTTTTAGGTTCTTGGGCTAGGGAACTGGGACTTAAAAGATGAGCCATGGATAAGCTAGAAAAAAACTTTGCTTCCTTCTTGGTTATAGGCTTCAAAGTCTAGATATGATAGTTAGATATTCCAGCTTTAAGCTAAAGATGCCCTTTGACTAGGGTGACCATAAAATTTATCTTTCAAACCAGAGAAATTTTGCAAGTGAAACAGGAAGCTATTCATAATTATGCCAAGAAAATAGGCATACATTGGGATCATCCCAAGACAACTGGAATGTAGGATCATCCTACCTGTGACCCATGAAGACAGGCTAGGATCTAGTCAAAGATACAGTGGACTGTAGGGCATCAGAAGCTGAAAATAACAGACTAGAGTCAGATAATTAAATCTGAAACTACATTATCTTTTTGTACATTCTTTTTTCTTCAGAATCTTTAGTGAAGCCAGGTTTAAGGATTTAAGCCTGGCCTCAGCTATTTTGGGTATGTGTGTGTACACTTGTGTGTGTGTGTGTGTGTGTGTGTGTGAGAGAGAGAGAGAGAGAGAGAGAGAGAGAGCGATTGGAAAGGAGAGAGAGAGGAGAGAGATGGCATAGAAATTCCACTTCAGGGCAGTGCCTCCTAAGGGCTGGCATAGGGAGATGGCAGGAGTAAAGGAGCAATTACAAGAGGAAGGGAAATTTTGAAAGATAAGAGTTGGAAATAAGATCCAGGCACTCTTTGGCATTGATGTTCTCCCTCCATTACCAACCAGAAAGGACCTGGGCTTGCTTGGATTAAGAAGGCATGCCCTGCCGTTGAGTTTCTGAGCAATGATTATTTCTTCATGCTTCCTTTGATCTTGGGAAGCAAAGCTGTAATGAGATAGCTGCAGTCAACATAGGACGGAGGAAACCAGAGTAATTTCCAGCTATTTATATATAGCATAATGTTCAGCTTGCTTGGTATTTATATTTTAAAAAATATAATACCCAAAATATGTAGCCAAATTAAAATTAGCTATAAATTAATAGCCAAAGTATAAGTATCAATGTATTTCACATATAGATTTCTGATTTCTTTTGACAATCAAGATCTGGCAACTCTGGGTTAGCAAATATTGGCTAGAGCACTATCTGATGGTTTCTACAAGACATGGCATTTTCTCTGTAGTTCACCACGGGCCCCACCACTCCTTCCTGTTATATCCAGACCATTTCACTGATTTATGTTGGTTATTGTCTACTGCAGACTTTCAATTTTGTGATTTCTGTATTATACTATACTGTACATTGGTAATTTCTAAAATAGGACTAAGTATGGCAGATCTATCAGGGTTCATGCTTTTCTAAGAGATCTCAGCTGAGATTATTCAAAGCAGGTTATTAACTGTCTATTTTTAATATTTTGAGGTATAAGTCACATACAGTAAAATGCACAGGTATTAAACATAGAGCATAAATAATTTTGACAAACACTATTTCCTGCATTACTGACACACAAAACAAGACACTGAACATTCCCATTACCCCAGAAGATTCTCTTGCACCCCCTCCAGTCAATACTCACTCCCTCCACCTATAGGTAGCCACTGTAGCAAGTTCTATTGCCATAGATTAATTTGCCTATTTTAGAACTTTATAGAAACAGAATCATGCAGTATGAACTTTTTGTGTCCACCTTTTTTCTTTTAGGGTGATGTTTTCTAGATTCATTCATGTTGCTGGAAGAAGCAATTATTTGTTCTTTTATTTATTTATTTTAGAGAGAGAGTGTGTGTGTGCAAGTGTGGGGAGGGGCAGAGGGAGAGGGAAAGAGAGAGAGAGAAACAGACTCCTTGCTGAGTGTAAAGCCCAACTTAGGGCTTGATTCCATGACCCTGAAATCATGATCTGAATTGAAATCCAGAGTCGGACGCTTAACTAACTGAGCCACCCAGGCGCCCCTATTTGTTTTTTCATATTACACAGTAGTTTTCCATGACTCAAATTTATCATCATTTGTTCATTTGCCTCCTGATGGACATTTGGATTTCTAGTTTTTGTCTATTTTTAATGAAGCAGGAAGAACATTCTTATAGATGTCGTTTTGTGGATCTATGTTTTAATTTCTTCAGGTTAATCACCTGAGAGTGAAATATTTCAGTGACCTGGTAGATGTAAATTTAACTTTATAAGAAATTGCCAACAGTTCCAGTGAGGTTGTACAATTTTATACTCTAACCAGCAGTGGATGAATATTCCAGTTGCTCCACATCCTTGGGAACAATCAATATTGCCAATCTTTTTAATTTTATCTCTTCTAGTAGATATGACGGGATCTCATTATAGTTTTAATTTACATTTCCCTGATAACAATATTGAGCATTTTTTGTGAACTTATTGACTATTCATATATTTTCTTTTGTGGAATGATTACATTTTTTTGTCCATTTTTATTATAACAACTTTTTTAGTTGTATGATTTGTTACATATTCTGTATTCAAATCCTGTACCTTATATGTATAAATAGTCTTATAGTCTTAAGCATCTAATTTAGATGGTTCTTTCTTAGACATTATAAAAAAAGCCATATGTAGAACCAGTGTGTAAATAAACGATGTCCCTCTAAATACCTAAAGTGACAGCACTATGGATACAAATTGTTGACTAGACTTGGGGAAATGGGCACAACTTCCTTCTGTAGAGATGAACATACATCTTGGAATTTGTCCCTCTAATAGTAAGTTAAGTCATAGTGAAGCCTTACATTTTTGTGACTCTGTGTGTATTTGTATATATTTTCTTTTTCAGAGAGGGAGCCTCTAAAGTTTTGCCACTAAATATAAGGAGCAAGTTCAATTGCACAGCCATGTGATTGTACCTGCTCCTGGGGGCAGGCCATTCTCCTCTGAGAGCTCTCCATCACCTTCCTGCCAGGTACAACTACAATTCACCTGAAGTGGTGTCAGCAAGACTCTTCACCTTGTGCCAGATAATAGTTTCTCCTTTTAGTGTTAAAAGATCACATCCTTCTGCGGTTCTTAGGAGGGAGAGCTGGCCTGAGAAGCGTGCAGCGGGCTCTACTCTGACAAGTAAGAGAAAGCATAACTGTGTTGGCTTGGAGCAATAAGTGAGAAGCAGACCTGGCAGCCTAGCAGCCCGTGTCTACTTAGTGAATTCCAACTGCTGCTCAACCCATTGTGGTGTCATGTTCTTGCTCAAAACCATCAGTGGTTCCTGCTATCCTAGAACATGGAGTTCACAGTCATTCAACATTAAGTATGAACTGACCTCATTAGCCTCATAATCCACAGGTACAACCTCCAGACTACACAGCATAGTCATCAGTGCTGCCTACCAAATATTCCCTCTTTCTGGACACTTGGTAGCTAGGTGTGGCCATGTGACTTGCTTTGGTGAATAAAACAGGGAAAGTGGCACCTGTCACTTCTGGCAGAAATGTGTGTGATTCACCAGGTTCCCTTTCATGGAATTGCAGTTTGGAACATGGCATTTCCCAGCTCTCCTAAAGGAATGCATATGTGTGGGTGCACATACCAAGGTGGCTGGAAAGATCAGGCAGCTCGAGAGTGAAATCTGTGTGTGCTCTACTCCTTCTATTTCCTGCCTCAATATCACTGGCTATTGAATTACACATCTGTAAAAGGGGATAGTTATGTTCACCTTGTGTCTTAGTCTGTTCAGGCTGCCGTAACAAAAATACCATAGTTCTGATGGCTGGGAAGTCTAAGATCAAGGCACTGGCAGATGCAGTGTCTGGTGAGAGCCTGCTTCCTGGTCTTCTCGTTGTGTCTTCATTACAGAGAAGAACCTACTGGGTTCTCTTTCTTAAGGGCATTAATCTCATTCATGAGAGCTTCACCCTCAAGACTTAATCACCTCTTGAAGACCCCATTTCCTGATGCCATCAAATTGGGGGTTAGGATTTCAACATACGAATTTGGGGGGGACACAAACATTCAGTCAATACCACCTTGAAAGCACTAGAAACAATGTCAAGGAACTCCAACATAGTAGTGTCTTTGACACACCTATTTTGTCAGGCACACTAGCCAAACATTAAATTGAATTGTTAAAATGAACAATAAGAGAAGCAGGCTGGGAAAATGTGCATTTCTGGTTTTAGGTTTGGTTGTTAGTCATGATAAGAATATTTATCACGTGTGTTTCCATTTTAACATGGGACCTGTTTTTGTAAGGAGAATCCAACATAGTATTTTATTTATTGAAACTCAAACAAAACTAAACAATATTGTATTTCCTAACAAGTCATCTTTGATGCCGGTAAGCTGGTAACTAAATGTAAACTGGGTACCAGTAGGATTTAATTTTTACTATTTTTATTTTTTAAAAGATCTATTTATTTATTTTGGAGAGAGATCGAGAGAGAGTGGGGGGGGAGGGGCAGAGGGAGAGAATCTTCAAACAGACTCCCTGCTGAGTGTAGAGCCCGATGTGGGGCTCGATCTCAGGGCCCATGAGATCGTGACCTGATCTGAAACCGAGAGGCAGACACTTAACCGACTGAGCCACCCAGGCACTTCTGGGTATCAGTAGGATTTAGTAACCAATGTCCGGGTTGTGTATACTCACTAAATTGTCCTCTAGTGACTGGAGTTACCACCTCCCCAAATCTAGGTTACTTTGGGAGAGTCACATTCTGACCTACAGGCTTTACAACTGTTTTACCTTCAGCAATTTTATTAATAAAGACAATTCTTTTTATAGATTTTTATCTAAGAACCTTTAGTTTTTTAGTGGGATTTGATCACTGGGAAGAAATTTCAGTTAATTTTTTTTAAGTGAAGCAAAATTGTTCTATTTTCCTAATGTCAGTAAGCAGAAAGAGATATAAAGAAGTACTGTAAATTTTTAGACATTTCCAGTGTAAAATATAATTATTATGAGTGTTATTTATCATGTTGCTCATTGAGTTGACTCCATTTTAGTGGTTTACAGATTTCAGATTGTCAGGGAAATTACATGTAATTTGTTTTCTAAATTATTAGACAGTGGCATGGCTTGTGCACTCAAAATTTAACTTGGAAAAGCATTTAATAATTAAAATGCCAAGTGTAGGGAAAAGGGAAAACATGTCCCCACACTTTCAAATTATACTTGCTGGAAAAGCCAAATTTAAAAAGTTTGGGCTTAAGAAGAGATACAGTGAAGGGAGGGAAGTGTCATGGCTAAGCACTCTTTCAGAAGTTTGACTCAGTATAAATCACTTATTTTTAGTATATAATTTAATCTTTATTATCTGGGTAACTATGTCCTGAAGTCTGATGTATTCCCAAATTTGTCATAATATTTGCAAAAACTGCTGACCTTTCAAAAGAGGAGGGCTAATGGTGATCATCACATCCAATTTAGTTGGAGGACTGGAGGCCCAGGCAGATGGATCATTGTTTTGTTCTACCTTGGATGGTGGCAGAGGGAAGAGTGAACACCAAGTCTTATATTTCTGGACTGGGGTTCTTTCAGCGACACCAAGCTTAGTCATACCCTAGGCTGTCACATTTCTGTAGTCCCAGAGTTACAGAAATGACTAAAGCAGTGCTGTACTCAGGGACCAAGTGAGCAGCTGCTTTACATAGTCTGAATAGTCTCTCCTAATTGTAGATGGCATAATTTCTAGAAGATTTTAGAATGAAGACTACATATATTTAGCAATCTCCATGTTCTCCAAAAAAACAAAGGCAAGCAACAAAGAGAAGTGAAAACAAAAACATAAAAATTATTGTCTGAGAAACTAGAAACTAGAATGTGAAGTAATTTGTAAGGGGTACCAAGATAAGTTTAGTTTCATGCATGAGATACTGGGAATGAGCCAGGAAAAGCAGAGGTGAAAGATGTTGGAGACAGGGACCGAAATAGGGATAGGTCTAAAGATGGAGAGATAGGGCAAGTGGGGGTGTGCGCACCCTGGAGAAGCAATGAGGTTGAGAGAGGCAGAAGCAGAAGCCCACAGACCAGTCATATTTGCAAAAAACTACCTTGCTTTGTGGAAGCTGAAGAAGTCAGAACCCTCTGCAATGAAAAACCAGTTAGCCTGGAAAGCTACCTTTCCTCCTCCTACCTATGGAAAGTCCTAGAAAATAGTCCATAAAATTCCAACTCATTTAATAATAAGCAATGTGGAAGGAACTTGCACAGCATCTGTAAGAAGATATTATTATAAATATAAAGGAGGAACTCACAGTAAAATTTGTTGACAAACAATATTCTCCAGGAAAAATGTTGCCCTGAGACAGATGGAAATTGCGAATAAGGATTTTAACACGAACTAAAAACCTTATGATCCAGTTGCTTCTTTAAAGTAAAACAAAAGCAAAAAAGCAAAAAGCAAAAAACTTAGGGAAGAGATGATGAGGTAGTAAGAGGAAATAAAGTATGAGCTAGTGTAGCTCAGGAAATAGTAGATGAAAACAATAAACTATCGTGAAAGAAGACAACACTGGGAGAAGGCTAGTCTGACATGGATTGTGGGAAACATAGACACATATAAGAAAGAACTGAGAAAAGTGAAAATAATTGAAATATAAATTAAAGAGAGTTTTAAAGGATTTAAAAACAGTAGATCTAGAGGGCAGGAAAAGAAAACCCAAAACAAACCTAAGTGTCATTATTAAGAAGAAAATGATAAAATAAAAAAATAAGATGTAATTAAACAACTATTGCCTAAAATAAAAGAAATTTACACCTACACATTTATGTCTGTTTTATCCCCCAAAGAGACACAAATAACATAGAAAGAACACAATCAACAGGATAGATTTGATTCCTACATGATGCAATAGACTGAATCCTGCCCCCACTAAGTTCATATGTTGAGGCCCTAAGCCCTAAGCCCCATGGTAACCACATTTGGACTTTAGGGCCTTTAGGAGGTAATTAAAGTTAAAGAAGTTCATACGGGTGAGGCCCTAATACAACAGGATTGTAGCATTTTCTTTTCTTTCCTAGAGTGTTTATCTCTCTACTTATATTATCTTCTGTGTTTTCCACTTTTTCCATCAGAGCCTTAGCATATTAAACATAGTTATTTTTAATAATTAATTAATTTTAAGTAATCTCTACACCCATTGTTGGGCTTGCACTCGTGACCCTGAGATCAAGAGTTGCATTAACATAGTTTTTTTAAAATCCTCTACTGTGTGTGTGTGCGTGTTTATGAGAGAGAAAGTGGGAGTGAGCAAGTGGTGGGGAGTTGGTGGGGGGAGGGAAGAAGAGAGACGGAAAGGGAAAGAGAGAATCCTAAACAGGCTGCGCGCTCAGCATGGAGCCTAATATAGGGCTGGATCTCACAACCCTGAGATCATGACCTGAGCCAAAATCAAGAGTTGGATGCTTAACCAACTGAGCCACCCAGGTGCCCCTAAATTTCCCTCTTCTATTTTGCCTTGCAGTTCTGTCAGTTTTTGCCTGATGTATTTTGGCACTATGTTAGATTCATATACATTAACAACTGTTATATATTCTTGGAGAATGACCTCTTTATCTTTATGTAATTCTCCTCTTTATCCCCGATAATATTCCTTATTCTGAAATCTGCTTTGTCTGGAAGTAATATAGTACTATTCCAGCTTTCTTTTGGCTGGTGTTAATATGGTGTATATTTCTCCATATCTTTTCTTTTAATTATTGTATCATTATGTATTTCTTATAGATGACATATAGTTGGGTCTTGTTTTTAAATCCACTCTGCCAATCTCTGTCTTTTACTTGGTGTAATTAGATCAGTAATATTTAAAGTACTTATAGATATGATTGGATTAATATCTACCATATTTGTAACTGTTTTCTATTTGTGCCCATGTTCTTTGTTTGTTTGCCTGCTTCTCTGCCTTCTCTGGATTTAATTGAACATTTTATATGATTCAATTTTCTCTCTTCTCTTAATTCCTCTCTTACTAACTTACTGATTTTACCTCTGAAAATTTTTGTATTGGTTGTCCTAGAGCTTGCAATATACATTTACAACTAATCTAATTCACTTTCAAATAATAATATGCTGCTTAGTGGGTAGTGCAGTCTACCACTGTCTTCCTTTGTCTTATCCACTGTAACATTGCTGTCATTCATTTTACTTACCTATAAGCCATAATGACCTAATGCATTGTTGCTATTACTATTTTGAGGAGTTATCTATTAGATTAGATAACAATAATACTTTATTATTATTTTATTTATTTATTTTATTCCTTCTCTAGCACTTCTCGTTCTTTGTGTAGATCCAAGTTTTTGACCTAGACCAGTTTTCTTCTCTCTGAAGAACTCCTTTTAACATTTCTTTCAAAATCGACCTACTGAACACAGATTTCCCCAGTTTTTGTTTGAGAAAGTCTATTTCATCTTCACTTTTGAAGGATAATGTCACTGTATACACAGTTCTATTTTGGTGATTTTTTTTTTTCTTTTAACGCTTTTCTTTTTGCTTGCATGGTTTCTGAAGTCCAGTGTAAATTGTATCCTGGTTCCTCTCTCAGTAAAATTTTTTTCCTGCATCATCTTTCAAGATTTTCTCTTTGTCTTTTGTTTAATGCAATTTGAATATGGACATGTGTAGTGCCTTTTTTTTGATATTCAGCATGTTTGGTATTTTGTGAGCTTCCTGGTTCTCTGATTTGGTGTCTGCCATTAATTTTGGAAAAATCTCAGCTTCTTTACTTCAAATATTTTTTTCTGTTTCTTCCTCTCTTCTCCCTCTGGTATCACCATTGTACATATGGTATACCTTTTGAAATTATCTCACAGTTAGAGAATAGTCTTGGATATTCTGTTCCATGTTTTCCTCCATTATTTCTTCTCTTTGTATTTCAGTTTCAGAAGTTTCTATTGATATGTCTGACTTCACTGGTTCTTTCCTCAACCTTGCCCAGTCTACTGATGAGTCCATCAAAGGCATTCTTCATTTCTTTTATTGTGTTTTTTATTTGTAGCATTTCCTTTTGATTCATTCCTAGAGTTTTTATCTCTTCACTCACATTACCTATCTGTTCTTTCATGTTTTCCACTTTTTCCGTAAGAGCCCTTAGCATATTTTTTTTAAAGATTTTATTTATTTATTTGACAGAGAGAGACACAGCAAGAGGGAACACAAGCAGGGGGAGAGGGAGAGGGAGAAGCAGACTCCCCGCGGAGCAGGGAGCCCAATGCGGGGCTCGATCTCAGGACCCTGGGATCATGACCCGAGCTGAAGGCAGATGCTTAATGACTGAGCCACCCAGGCGCCCTGAGCCCTTAGCATATTAAACAAAGTTATTTTAAATCCCAGTCTGGTAATTCCAAAATCTCTGCCATATCTGAGTCTGTTTCTGATGATTGCTTTGTCTCTCTAGGGTGTTTTTTCTTGTATTTTAGCATGCTTTGTAATTTTTGTTGTTGAAAGCTAGACATGATGTATCAGATAATAGGATTTGAGGTAAGTAGGCTTTAAATGTGAAGTTTTATGCTTATCTGGCTAGGACTTAGGCTGTGTTTAGTGCTTGCGGTGGTTGCAGCCATAGTTACAGTTACTATGCTGGAGCTCTGTTGTTGTGGGGCAAGGTACTGGAGAGGGTAAGCATGCTATAATTTTATGTCTCAATCTCTGTGATTTGGATGGCCAGAGTCCCTGGGCTGTGACCTTCAGAAGGTTTGACAGGAGAGTTTCTTTTTCTTTTTCTTTTTTTTTTTTTTATTAATGTGTGACAGGATGGCCAGAGTCCTGCAGTTGGCTAATTGCCCTTCCCACAGATTAGGCTTTGGCAAAATACTTTCTCTTGAGGGCTGACCTTTATTGCAGAAAACAGAAGGAAGAAGAGAATGCTGCAGGTATACTTCAAAATGGTTACTTTTTCTCCTGCTGAAAGCATGAGGGGATTTTTTGGGCCCAGCCTTCACCATTAGTACGTGGTGGGGCTCCTGGAGGCAAAACTCATGAAAGTGTGTCCCCTAGACTAGAATTTCAGATTTTTTAATCTCAAACTAGTCTACAAGAGCTTCCAGCCATTCTTCAATTACATTTTAAGAGTTTTTACCCGCACTGGCTCTAGGTGCTTCTATTCCTGTGATTCTCTATTAGTCCATCTCTCCAGATTTAGAGAAAGTCCTTTGCACTGTGACCTATATTGTCTGCTGGATCTAAGAGAGTTGTTGATTTTCAGTTTGTTCAGCTTTTTCTTGTTGTGAGGATGGGAGTAATAACTCTAAGCTCTTTATACATCAGAGCAGAAATTAGAAGTCCTAACTTATTTTTGACAAAGGTGAAAAACCAGTTCATTCAGTGGATAGCCTTTTGAGCAAAAGGAGTTAAAACAAAAGGGGTTAGAGCCCTCAGGCAAGAAAATGAACCTCAGCCTCCGTCTCATTATTAGATAAAAGCTCATTCAACATGGGTCATGGACTCAAATGTAAAATGTGGAACTATAAACTTTTAGAAAAATGAGATAGGAGAAACATTTGGGATCTAGGACTAGGTAAAATGTTCTTAAACTTGACATCAAAGGCATGATCCATGAAAGGAAAAATTGCTAGACTGAACTTCACAATTAAATCCTTTGCTCTGTGAAAAACTCTGTTGAGAGGAGGACAAAACCATCTACTGACAGGAGGAAATGTTTACGGCATATCTGATGAAGGACTAGTATCCAGAGTATATGAGGAACTCTCAAAACTCAGCAAAAACAAGCAAACAATTCAAATAGAAAATGGGAAAAAGACATACAAAAATTCCACCGAAGAGTCTGTATAGATGGGAAATGTGTACATGAAAAGATTTTCAACATCACTGGCTATCAGGAAAATGCAAATTAAAAGTACAATAAGATATCATTACATATTTATCAGAATGGCTAAAATAAAAAAAATATGACAACACCAAATTCTGGCAAACATGTAGAGAAATTGCTCATACATTGCAGATAGGAACGTAAAGTGATAGGATCACTTTGGAATATAGCTTGATGGTTTCTTAGGCAACTCAATATGCAACTATGATCTGGCAACCCCTGATCCTTTATGCTCCCAAGTGAAGTTCACACAAAAACCTATACAAAAATGTTTATAGAAGATCTATTTGTAGTAGCCCCAAACTGGAAGCAACCCAGATGTCCTTCAGTAGGTGACTAGTTAAACAAACTATGGCATGGTTATGGCATAGTTTGTTATTCCATATTCTATGGAATATTACTCAGCTATAAAAAAGAATAAGTTATGAATACAAGCAACAACCTTGATGAATCTCTGGAGAATTACTCTGAGTGGAAGAAAAAAGTCAATTACAAAAAGGCATATACTATATAAGTTCATTCATAAAACTTTCTTAAAATGACAAAACTATAGGGATACGGAACAGATCAGTGGTTCCCAGGAAGTTATGGGGAGAATGAGGATGGGAAGGAAGTGGATATGTCCATTCAGGGTCAACGTGATGGATTCCTGTGGTAACGGAAAAGTCCTATATCTTTACTGCATCACGGCAATATCCTCATTGTGATACTCTGCTAGTTTGGCAAGACGTTATTATTGGGGAAACTCGGTAAAGGGGACATGAGATCTCCCTGTATTATTTCTTACAACGGCATGTCCATGTATAATTGCCTCAAAATTAAAAAGTTGACCAAACAATACCTAGGAATAAGCTTAATGAGAAATACCCATCATCAATGAGAAGAAAACATAACACACCCCCACAGCACCCTCTCTCCCCCAACTTAAATAGGTATATAGGCATATTGTGTTCTTGGACATGAAACCCCAACAACAAAAACATTAATTCTCCTTGATTTAATTTTATCACAACACAAATGGAAATACCAATGTTCAGACATCAGCAATAGACGAGCTGACTTTTAAGTTTAGTACGGAAAGGAAAACAAGAACAACCGAAAACTATAGAAGAAAAACAAGAAGGGGAACCAGTGCTATAGCATTCAAAATAGACCATATTGCCCCAGGTATTAAAAGCATTATGATACTGGAAAAGGAATAGGCAGACCAATTCTATGAAATAGAAGTCAAGAAATGGTCTCCTTATGTATGAGAAGAGTTTTATCTCAAATCACTGTGGAAAAGCTGGACTATACAGGAAGTAATATTGGAGTAGGTGAGCATCCCTACGTATTTCACAATGTACAGCATGAAAAGTGCAGAGTTGCTAAACTATCAAAAGTGAAACCCATAATAGTAAAAATAAAGGGAGAATTCTATTTAAACTTAGAGCGGGTAGGTCCTTTCTAGCTGGCACAAAGTTAAAAAGCCATAAAAGATTTGTAAATAGGAGTATATAAAACTCACAACATAATATGTCTCTTTCCCTTTTTCTAATTGAATGGCAAAAAAATGCTGTAAATCAAACTACAAATGACAAACCAAATAATATTGTAAATTTCAGTAAATCACATTACTGAAAAGTAGCTAATTTCCCAAATATAAAAAGGGTTTCTAGAGATTGGTAGGAAAAAGATCAAACCAAAAGAAAAACAAAGAAGGAGAACAGAAGTTCACAGAAGACAGCATTCAGATAGCTCTTATACATAGGCAGTGACACTCTATCTCACTCATGAAAAGTGAAAAATAAAAAAAAAGACATGCTCTCTTTCCCTATAGTATTGGCAAAAATCTAAAAATTTGATAACACAAGATGTTGGTGAGGCAGTGGGTGAAACATACATTTGTTACTGGTGGAGATGTAAACTGGTACAGTTTGGGAGTATGTATCAAAATTACAAATGTACTTACCCTGTCACCCAGAAATTCCACTTCTCAGCATGTATCCCATGGATATATGCATTCAGTTTGAAATGGCATATGTATAAGATTATTTACAGCAGCATTATTTGTAAGGCAGAAAGATAAAAATATCTTAATGCCATCAATAAGGAACTTATTAGTCATGCTATATACCTGTAATGGAACGTGTTGCTATAACTGTATGAAAAACATCTCTACAAATTAATACAGAAAGATCACTAGTATACATTGCCAATGGAAAAGAGTATGGCAGAAAAATATAAAAATATACATGCACATACACATACAGATGCATGTATGCACATACATGCATAGATATATATGTCCATGTATATAGAATTCTATTAGTCTACATCAGTCTAAAAGCTATAAATACACAGGCATGTGTGAAAATGTGTCTGAGTAGTATAAATATTTTTACAGTCATATATTAATTTAAAGCCTATCTGGAAATAGAAATAACAATGTGGTGAGGGAGGGAACTGAGTAAATGGGATATGGGAGGGAAAAAGGGATATGCTTTACTGAAAAACATTTTGTATTTTTGGTGTTTAAAAGATGTGAATATATTACATGTCCAAAAATAAATTTTTTAAAAATCTCCAAAATAGAATTAAATTATAGTGTAAACTTTCTGGGCTTCACTTTCCTCTTAGACTGTGGTGTTGGCATTATAGCAATGTTTTTTTTTATTTTTTTATTTTTTTATTATTATGTTAATCACCATACATTACATCATTAGTTTTTGATGTAGTGTTCCATGATTCATTGCTTGTGCATAACACCCAGTGCTCCATGCAGAACGTGCCCTCTTTAATACCCATCACCAGGCTAACCCATCCCCCACCCCCCTCCCTTCTAGAACCTTCAGTTTCTCAGAGTCCATCGTCTCTCATGGTTTGTCTCCCCCTCCGATTTCCCCCCCTTCATTCTTCCCCTCCTGCTATCTTCTTCTTCTTCCTTTTTTTTTTTTTAACATATAATGTGTTATTTGTTTCAGAAGTACAGATCTGTCACGTGGTGTTCTTTGAAACCTTAGTGCTTTGGGGTCCATCAAGAAATCTGAGCAACATGGAGCTCTAGACTTTTCCTTACTATTTTTAACAAAAGTAGCACAGTGTATGTTTCTGTTTCAGAAAAATGGCTCTGATATAAGGCAACCTAAATTGACAACCTAAGTAGAATGGAAATTTTCCCAGATCAGTAGGTCAATCGATCTATTGCCACAGAAACAAAGAAAACGTTTTTAAAGATGTACCATGATCAAAGGTATCAGAACCTGATTGTGTCTACATCTCGTAGGACACTTTATCAGCTCAAGTATTAGAAACCCTGACTCAACCAAGCTTAAATGATAGGGACATTTTTTATTTCATCTAACAGGAAATGCAGAGGTAGGATGGGCTTCAAGATTGTTTCAGGCAGTGATTTAATGGTGCCATGCTTCCTGTGTCTGCCTATTCTATCAGCCTCATGTTCAGCTTCGTCCTAAGACTGATGACCATCAGATGCTGTGCTTTCTTACTATGTCCAGCTCCCTGACCGTGGCAGTGGCAGCCGTCGTGGCTGCAGGGAAGCTAGTCACTGGCACGTGTGTTGGGGGTAGTAGTATTCACTGGGCCAGTTCTGCAGCACGGGTTGATATCCTTCCCCCAAACTTAACCTTGAGTCTGTTTCTCAAACCCTCCCAACAAATACATGAAGTAGACATTTTTTATTAACATCTTTTTTGCTTAAATTAACCACAGTGGACACATAAAAGATAACATAAACAAAATTAACAGGCAAATTATAGATGAGAACTAATTTGGAACATATGTAACAGAGCTAATATCTATCGTGTGCACTGGGCTTTTACAAATTGGTGAAAACAAACAAAAGAGACAAACAATGTAATAGAAAAATAGATTAAAAATGAATAAGTAATTCACAGATGAACAAATACAAATGGCCAATAAATAGATGAAATATGCTCATTTTCACTAGCAGTGAGTAAAATATAAATTACAGCAGCCATTAACTTTCACATTATACCTATCGGATTGTCAAAAATTAAAATGAATGAGAATAATAATTTTAGGTAGGAAAGCAGGGGAAAATGTATTCTCATAAACTTCTGGTGAAATATGAATTGCTGTGGACTTTTTTGGAAAGTAACTTGACAGAATGTCCTGAAATTAAAGCTGCAGTCTTACGGTCTATTGCTGCTCACACAGAGGGTCACTTGCAAGTGCATGTAGGCTCCCAAGAAGGCCAGGCTCTCAGGGTACAAGTGTTAGAGCAAAGTGGGGCAGGAAACCCAAGGAAACACCAAGATTAAAACTGGGGAATATCACCCCAAGATGGTTGGCTATCATACTGAGTGGGTCTGAACATTTATCAACCCCCTCCTCTGTGCCAGGTATCTGGCTCAGTTTTAGGAATAGAGTGACAAGGAGAAACTGTCCTCCCCTCCCCTGTCCCCAGGGAGTGAGACTTTGGAGCAATGTCATCATTTGGAGTAACCCAAGTGAGCCTTCAATTTTATCACACTAAATTTGGTCTTGGGTATTTAAATTTAGTAAAACCTTTTTAGAATGACATTCCTTTATATTTCCCTCTTCGGCCTCTTCTGCTTATCATTTTTAACAACCCACCTTAAAAACATTTTTAAACTCTACCAATAAAAAGATCCCTTAAAATTATTTTTAAAATGCTTACTTACCGGTAGATTCTCACCCTCAGTATGTTACTCCTAATGACAAAATCATTATTTTAAGCATATATTTATCTCTATGGCCAGTCCTATCCTTTCAAAAATACGTATCTCTGCAGAAGTATTGAACAGAATAGGTGCTGACCCATGGGTGGTTGCATCTGAGAAATAGTTTGCTGTTGTTTTTATAGGTCCCCTGACAAGCATCTGTACTCTGAAGGAATTTCAGAGAGGTGCAGGATCATACACCTTATTTTCTGCAGATAAAGAAGAAAGGCTAGAAACTCAGCAGCAAACTGAGTAACTTGTGCTGGAGTGACTTTTCCAGGTGTCTTTGGGCTTTGCAGCTTGGTTTTGTCTTCAGGGAATGGCTTGGATTTGATTTAACATTTTCTAAATTGGTTCACCACCTTTGAGTTTGGAGGATGTATTGCTTCACGTTCCCTCAGATTAATGTACTGCCAGCAGGTCTGACTCTCCCATCTCAGGAAATTCATTAACACATTGGGAAATCTCGGACCAGGTGTGGCACCGAAAGGTTAATCTATCCTCCTTCCTTCTTCATAGCAACTTCAGAGTGAATTATACTCCATTCATTTAAAGTGAACAAATGAAGGCCTTTTCCCTGGCCTTAAAGTAGGAGTCACACACTGCTCCATTTTGGTTAGGATGCGTAAACATCGTGTGTGTTTATGTCTGTCTCACACACATCCCTCAATTCCTAACCACCTTAATGTGTTTGCATCATGGTTTCTTTTAAGTGTACCCTTCTGTTTCAGCTCATGAGTAAGAAGAAATCTGCAAGTACCACTGCAGAGATACAGACTTTCCAGGCCATTCCAATGTGCACAGAGAAAAAGAAACCCTCTGAGCTTGAGAAGGAGAATGGGCTTTGCTTAGGTGCCTTTGTTTGGGGTGAATTTATTGCAGCATCTTCATTTGGTCTGGAGTTTCTGGCTACCATACTTCTCATTCCTTAAGAGGGTTACCACTTCCTTCTTGCTTTATTGTAGCACATTTCCCATCTGCAGCTGCCTCCTTCCATCTAAGAAGGTGGTGAATGTCTTGACTGTGGTATTCCATTGTTTCTTGCTTCCTCCATCGAAGTAGACGTTGGTTCACTACAACACAAAGCCCCTGGCTGACTTCAGCCCTCACAAACTCACACCTATTGCCACGAAACTGGAATGCTTTATCTTGCCTCCCTCCTATTCCCTTCCTCACTTCTTTCGAGCACGCTCTCCCACCAACCTACCCTCCCAGCCTAACCTTATCTCAGAGAATATCAGGTTTACTTTTTGATTTTACTGCTTTCCATTCAAATTTTGCCTATAAAACCACTTTACTATAACAGAATGAAATATTATTTTCATTACTTTCCTACCCTAAATATGCATAGCAATAACACACTTGTGATGTATAGCAAGTCCTGTATTAAATACATGATAATACATAATAAGAATGTGTCATTTTAATGAAATATTTTATTTCCTCTTTTGTTACTTATTGTAATTTGGTTTAATTTGGCTCTACTAACCTTTTTGCCCACATCTAACTCTTACAACACGTTCTTATGAATACTGCATATTAAAAAAGAAAGAAAAAAGCCACTCACCATCAACTAAATATCAAGGTGAACATAAGGTCAGGTTCAAGTTTGGGGAAGAAAGTACAAAAGAATTTAATAGAAAAATCTCATTGAGGAAATGAGCACAGCATCTTTAGCAAAAATGTTTTCACTGAGAGTATTATCAGTGATCTCAATATGCTACCCGTATTTCCAAATTCTGTGATTGCTAAGGTTAGGGAAAAAAAGGAACATTCAAAGACCAATGAACGGGGGTTATTTATCTATTATTTATTATTTATTGTCTTCGTTTACATTGTGTCCTCATAACATAATTTAACGCCTATAGCATATTAAACTCCTACTGGAGGAATGAATGACTAAATGAACGAATGAATGAACCAGCAAACTGGGTATTCAATATTTTGCTGAATAAACTGAATGTACAATTATGCAGCAGTGAAAGTCTATAATTACAGAAGAGCGTGTGGCAGGGTGAATGTGCATTGTGGCTATACCACAGGACACAGATCGCCAGTCCAACGGGAGTCCCGAAATAGGGCTGGCCAATGAGAAGCAGTAACAACTGGTTGTACGTGGCATTCCAAATGACCTCAATAGCTGTTACTAATAATTCACTTCTTATACTTTTGATATATTTTATTGTGATCCCAATTAACACTATTATTCTTTTCTGTGGCTTTAGTTCTTCCATTATTTTTAAGTCATAGGCTTTTGTCACAGCATGGGAGAAGCATCTGAGAAAAGACCTCTCAGCCAGCCTATCTGGATAGCCACACTTGTTTCTTTTCTTCTCAGCCTAATCATTAAAGTGAAAAATGCTCATGTGGCAGAACAACTCCACAGGCCTGGCTTGTTTAATAGACTCTTAGTAAATTATATTAGCTCTTGAATTCCATCCAGGTTCTTAATGATGATATTTCTGAAGGTGACAAGCTTCAGTAGCTTGGAAAAGTTCATTGCAGTCTCTGGTGGTTGTGATTTCACCCTAATGAAATTGTCATCTGTACATAGGTCTTTTAGCTATGGTCAATTCTGTCAGATTCAGGGACCTGGGGCTCTAATAATGTGGTGCAGAGAAACCTGGGGACCAAGCCCATGGCAAATGCTGAGGTCCACAGTGCTGGCTGCCAGACTTTGGTGCGTTCAGCAGCCCCTGCTGGGGTGTTAAACATAGTCCCTTTCCTACTCCCTGGAACCTGTGAATATGCATGGCAAAGTGGATTTAAAGTTGCAGATGGAATTAAGGTTGCTAATCAGTTGACTTTAAGATAGAGTGATTCTCCTGGGTTATCTGGGTGGGCCCCATATAATCACTTCCTTAAAAGTGGAAGAGAGAAAGAGTGATACCGTGCCAGGAGGATCTAACTCATTGCTGCTGGCTTTGAAGATGCAGGATGGGGCCATACGTGAAAGAGAGAAGGTGGCTTCTAGAAGCTGAAAAAAGCAGGGAAATGGATCCTGCCCTGGAGTACCCAGAAAGGAACTTGGCTCTGCTAACACCTTGATTTTAGCCAAGTGAGACCTGTTGTAGGACTTCTAACCTGCAGAACTGTGAGATCATAATTCTGTGTTGTTTTATGCCAAAACAAAATTAAATTTTAAAACTCATTTACTGAACTGTACGCCTGGGGTTTCTGGGTTTCTGGTCTGGAGTGGGCCCAAGAATGTGCCTTTCTAACAGATTTCCAGGTGAAGATGATGCCTATGCTGTCAATCTGAGGCTGTGTTTCAAGAACTTAGGGGAGAAAAGCTCTAGTCAGTCTGAAGATTAAGAGTGGAGGATCTCACTGAAGAGCTGTAAATACCAGCTAATTAGCTACTTAAAATGTCCAAGAAGGAACAGCTACCTCTGAGGTTTCTGTGTAGTTCTGTGCTAATAACACAGCAACTGTCCACCCTCTTCCCGCAATGTGAGTTTTGGTTCATTTCTCTTTTCCATTCTGTGACTTTCTCTTTTGGTTCTAATTATTGTTTCCAAGTCATACAGACTTGAATTTTAATCCTGACTCTATGCAACTATTTACTAGTTACATAGCTTCGGGAATCTATTAGAACTGTCTGAACATCAGTTTCCTTATTGGTAAAACAGTAACACCTGTTCCTAAGGTGATTGTTTATGTACAAGAGTCCCTATGTCCTAAGGCCTTGGTGCAGTACCAGGTGAATTGTAGTTCGTACATAATAAATATTCCTCACCCCTTTTTTTATTGCCTAAAAATATCTTTCTTCTCTCTTTCTCTTCTTAATACTCTGGCACTTTGCTTCCATGCCTCTTCTTCTCCCCATTTGTTCATTTTTCCTTCCAGGCTCGCTGAACTAGTGGTGATATTCATGGAACGCCATTCCCTCCATCAGATCTAAGCCAAGCCCCCTAGCAGAAGCCCTGTGAAGTTCCGAAGGCGCAGATTTCTCTTTTAGGACTTTTGCTTTCAGCTTCCCCAATATCACCTCATCAGGCTTTGCAGGAACTTACATAGTTATGCACTGAAGGTGTGCAGCAGTTTGCAATGGGAATTACAATGCAAGGGGGTCAAGTTTAAAGTTCTTGTTACATATGCCTTACTAGGGAGTCCAAAGGGAGCTGCTTAAGGAATCAAGCCATTTGTTAACTTGCTCCTCTGATCCAAGGTTTTTGCCTTTGTCTTTAAAGAGCTTTCTTCTCATCTCCTGACAATCTTAGCACACTTTCCTGGGGTCCTTATGCCAAAACCCACAGGAAACTAAATACTTGGAAATATTCCTTATTTAAATCTAGGTTATTTGGTCTAGACTTTGGGAAATAAGATCCATGGTGCCTATAAACTTTTAACTATCCACAGAAGAGGGGATGAGTGAAGAGACACTTGATGCAGGACTGCAAGGGTCCCCAGGTTAGAGGTCCCCCAGAGACCCAGGACTCCTCCAGCTTGAGCTGCAAGAATATCTGTTTCTTTAAAATTAAACACATAGGTTCACACCTCTCCTAAGAACAGATATTCATTCTCTAGAACAATTCAGTCTAAACTCATATTGAAAAAAGGAAATATATCTGTACAGCCCTATAACTTTTAAATAGGAAATAGCATTCTACTCCCGTGAAACCAATGGGTCATATTAATGTTCTGAGTAGTATTTGCTTTTTCCATGATTCCACTCGGGTACTTACTGGAGTAAGACTGGACCCCGTTACACTTTAGTATCTGCTTCCTTCTTTAAATTAAAAATGCGTGTTCTACCAATGGCTGGATTGAGTTCTTGAAAATGGTCTTTATTCTCATCAGTCTTTATCGGGGAATGGAGAGTCATTATTGCAGTAACAGGAACATTATCCTTTCCCTAAACAAAGAGGTAAACTACCTTATATCTTACAGTGTGTACCTCATACTTCTCCTTCTGCTCTTGCCCTCTGACTATTTTGAACATAACTGCTGGTGTGATTCTTTTTTAATCTCTTAATTTTATTTTTAACACGCTAAAAACCATTATGTTAATTAAAATATATTAAGTTCACACATAGACTAAGTAATGCATTTCAAATCCACTGTATGATACTTGCTCAAAGTACAGAATACAAGCATTCAAGAAGCATTCTTGTGCTGATATAATGATCTGGGAGTAGTGATTTACATAATTTTCAGGCCTGGCGTGATGCAGGCAGGCTGAGTCCGAGAACCCTGGGGAGGGTCCCACGGGAACAGCCAGGAGGGCCCTTGGCTTCCTGCAGGATGGATATCAAATGGGAGTTGGAGAAAGTGAAAACAGTGTTTTGAATAGGGTGAGTGATAGACGATAGCAATGGAGTGTCTGGGAGGACCTAGAAAGGAAGAGAATGAGTCTCATTGTTGCTTGGGGCTGGGGGACTATATTGATTAGGAAAGGGTCTAGAGTATGTTTTCCTTCAGGAATCCATGGTAGGGGTCCAATCAAAGGCAAGTGTCAGGTGACAATAGGTGTTATTTCATAAATTACTGAAGGTAGGGGTATTGATGCTGGCCTCAGCCAAGGGTTTGTTTGAAACTAATGTCCTGGGACATGTTTGGGATCTGGCTCTTCGCAAGTGTTATCAGGTGTTTGGGGCCTAGATCGAAAGTCCAAGAATGATTAACTTTCTTGCTTCCCCCTTGAAGTGAAAACATAGTTTCTTTGGCTTATTCAGAGGCAAAATATGGAACATGAGTAAATGGGACCTAGCTGAAAAATAGCAGAAATGGAGGCTTTCCAAAATGATGTTGCTTCAGCTTTTCTATTTCAGGGGTAACTATTACAAAATGTGGATGTACAATTACATGCCTTTTTAGGAAAGTGTTAGCTATCTCTTTCTGATATCTGTGAAGATTTCTTCATTTCAACCACATCAACTAATATTCTCTACTTCTAACTATTGCTATTATGAAGTAATAGCATCAGTATTTTGATGCTATAAATAGCATCAGTATTTTACTAGACTGTCACCTCATTTTCTTTAAAGACAAATTGGTAAAACATTTTATTTTTAAAATTCAGAACCTTAGTCTTACTAAATGCAGGAGAATGATGCCCTGAACACCTGCTTCATGTTATAAGTCAACCACAAACAGCATCTCCATTTAAATTTTTTCATGTACTGTATATTATCTTGTACTTAATCTTCCATGAAAAATTAGATATGGATGATTCTTACCTAATGAAGAAGGGCATCTCATGTCTTTGATGCAGTAACAGTCAACCACATGATTTCACACACCCACTAGGAATAAATGAATTTCATGAAATGATTTGAGAGTAGAAATACATTAATATTTGCTAATCACAAATCTCAAAAAGGGTCAGTGTAAAAAAGCATATGTTGAAATTAATTATACCTGTCCAAAAATCCATCTCCTTTATCTTTCAAAGCATACTAGCAAATACCTTAAGCGTTTAAGTTTGCACTATTCCCTGTAATAAATACTCTGATTTAAAGTAGTGTCTGAAAAGAGATACTGATTTACTGCTTTCTACTGTGGATTCTTCTGTGATCTTTATTTACATTTGATTTTCTTTTTCTTTTTTAAAGATTTCATTTATTTATTTATTTGACAGAACAAGCAGGGGGAACAGGAGAGGGAGAAGCAGAGCTCCTGCTGAGCAAGGAGCCTGGTGCAGGTCTGGATCCCCAGGCTCAGGGATCATGACCTGAGCCAAAGGCAGATGCTTAACTGACTAAGCCACCCAGGAACCCCCATTTGATTTTCAATTAAATACTTTCCTATATTTTTACATCTTCAAAGTTACTTTCCTTTATGCACTGGCTGGTAATTTCTAAAGTGCATGTATAAAACAAAGATTTTTTTCTCATTCATTACATTTGCAGGATGTGAATCCAGTGTGCATTTTGGGATAATGACTAAGGCTTGATACCAATTAAAGGCTTTGACAGTTTCTTTACATTTGTATGGTTTCTCTCTAACATGAATTCTGTGATGTTGAGTTAAGGTGTGAGCACTGAGTAAAGGACCTACCACATTCTTTACATTTGTAAGGTTTTCCTCCATTATGATTTAGATGTTTAGTAAGGGCTGAGCATCATTTAAAGGCTTTTGCCACATTCATGGCCAGCCAGGCTCCATTGGTTGAGCACTTGATTCTTGGTTTGGGCTCAGGTCTTGATCTTGGGGTTGTGGGACACAGCTCTGCATCGAGACCCATGGGCTCCGTGCTCAGTGGGGAGTCTGTTTAAGATTCTTTCTCCCTCTCCCTCTAGCCCCGTGCCAGCTCTCTCTCTCTCTCTCTCAAAATAAATAACTAAATCTTTTTTAAAAAGTTAAAAGAATAAAGGCCTTTGCCACATTCTTTATATTTGTAAGGTTTTCCTCCATCATGAATTCTGTGATGTTGAGTAAGGGAGTGATTCTTTTTTTAAATGAGCTTTATTGAGCTATAATTTATATACACATATATACATTTAAATGAATAGTTTGATGAGTTTTGACAAATGTGTACACCTGGATTACCACCACGCTACTTGTGACATATATTTCTGTTGTTCCAGAAAGATCCCTGTGTCCCTTTGCAGTCAATCCTTCTTAGCACCAAACAACCCTTGATTTTCTTTTATTAGAATTTGTTTTGCCTGTTCTAAAACTTGTCTGACTCCTTTTGATTAACATGTTTTAGAAAAGTCATCAATTTTTCTGCTTGTAACAGTAATTTTTTTTATTAGTGACCATAATGCTAATGTATGATCATTCTATGATATTTTTATCCATTTCCCTGTTAATATACATTTGGATTATTCTCAGTTTGGGGCTTTTTTTTAAATAAAGCTGTTAAGAACATTCTTGAACTTTTTTTTTAGACATATCCTTACTATTTGTAGACATATACTTTCATTTCTCTTGGGTAAATACCTAGGAGCAGAACTGTCAAATCATGTGGTAAGTGTATTTTAACTTTATAAAAACTTCCAAACTCCTTTCCAAAATGATTGGACCATTTTATAATCCCACCAAGAACATATGAGAGTTCAGTTTATTCCATATCCTTGTGAACACTTAGAATTTCATGCTTCTAATTTCACTCTAGGGGATGTGAAATGGTATCTCACTTTTGATTTTTTTTTTAAGATTTTATTTATTTGAGAGAGAGAGCAGGAGAGAGGGAGAGGATGAGCAGGTGGGGGGGTAGAGGGAGAGGGAGAAGCAGGCTCCCCACTGAGCAGGGAACTGGATGTGCAGGACTTGATCCCAGGATTCTGGGATCATGACCTGAGCTGAAGGCAGATGCTTAACCATCCGAGCCTCCCAGGCACCCTCACTTTTGATTCTAATGGCATTTCCGTGAGGACTAATGATTGTGCATGATTTAATGTGTTTATTATCCAAGTTGTATCTTCTTTTTTGAAATATCTGTAGAAGTCTCGTTTTTATTTTATTTGGTTATTTGTATATTATATGCATATATATTTTATGCATATTTTATTCCAATGTGTGTGGCATGGCTTTTTATTTTCTCAATTTCTGCTGAAGATAAGAAGTCTTGAATTTTGATGATATCCAATTTATAACTGATTTTCAGATAGTGATCTTATATCCTATGATCTTGCTAGTTTCACTTATTAATTCTAGTAAAATGTTTTTGTGTATTCCTTGGCGTTTTCTTTTTTTTTTTTTTAAAGATTTTATTTATTCATGAGAGACAGAGAGAGAGAGAAGCAGAGGGAGAAGCAGGCTCTCCACTCAGCGGGGAGCCCGATGCGGGACTTGATCCCAGGACTCTGGGATCATGACCTGAGCTGAAGGCAGACGCTTAACCATCTGAGCCACCCAGGCGCCCCTCCTTGGCATTTTCAACAAGATAACTATGTCCCCTGAAAATACAGGCAGTTTTAATTCTTTTCAGTTTTTAAGATTTTTATTTCTTTTTAATCTGTCTCATTGCCGTGGCTGGACCCCAGTGTAATATTGAATAGAAACCACAAGAGTGGGTATTCTTGCCTTGCTTGTGCTCTTAGTGCTCAATATCTCATCATTATGATTGGCTGTAAGTTTTTTTTATGTATTTTCTTTATTAAGAAATTTCTCTTCAGGGTGCCTGGGTGGCTCAGTCGGTTGAGCTTCTGACTCTTGGTTTTGGCTCAGGTCATGATCTCAGGGTCCTAATCTGCCTGCATCCCCCATGGGACTTTGCGCTCCTCATGGAGTCTGCTTGGGATTTTCTCCCTTTCCCTCTCCCTCCCCCTCTGGCCCTCTCCCACTCACACACTGTCTCTCTAAAACAAATAAATAAAATCTTAAAAAAAAAAAAGAAATTTCTCTTGTATTTCTGGCTTGTTGAGTATTTATTATAAATAGGTGTTTGAATTTTATCCGTTGCCTTTTCTGAGAGTGCTGAGATGTCCATTTGATTGTTCTCATTTGTTCTGTTAGTATGGTGATCATCACTGATTGATTTCTGAAGATTTAAATAACCTTGCATTCATAGGATAAAACCCACTGAATCATGAAGTATTATCTTTGGTATGTATTGCTGAATTCTATTTGCTAAAATTTTGTTGAGGATTTTTGCAAATATGTTTACAATGGATAGTGGTCTGTAATATTATTATTTTGTGGTATCTTTGGTTTATTATCAGTTATGCTGCCTTCATAAAATGAATTGAGAAGTATTCCCTTCTCTAGTATCTGAAAGATCTTATATAAAATTGGTACTATTTCCTCCTTAAATGTTTGATAAAATTCCCTAGTAAAACCATCTAGCCTGGAGATTTTATTGAAAGAAGCTTTTTTTATTATGAATATATCCTTAATAAATATATGACTGTCATTCTATTTTTGAACTTGCTACAATAAATAATACTTTTCAAATAATGTATTCATTTCATCTATATTATCAAGTTTACTGACATAAAGTTGTTTTCTTCATTTATTATCCTTTTAGTATAATTAGGATCTGTAGTAATATCCCATCTTTCATTACTGATACTGAAAATGTGTTTTTTTCTTCATTAGTATTTTAAAGTTTTTATCAATTTCCTTAATATTTTCAAAGAACTAACTTTGCCTCTGTTATTTATATGCTTTTTATTTCATTGATTTTTTCTTATATTTATTATGTTATTCTTTCTAATTATTTTTGGTTTAATTTGCTTTTATTTTTCTAGCTTCCTAAGGTGTAAATATAAATCATTTATTTTAAACTTTCTATTTCTAATATAGCCTTTTAAGACTATAAGTAATCTCAGGAAACAAACTGAGGGTTGCTGGAGTGGTGGGGGATGGGAGGGATGGGGTGGCTGGGTGATAGACACTGGGGAGGGTATGGGGCTATGGTGAGCAATGTGAATTGTGTAAGACTGATGAATTACAGACCTGTACCTCTGAAACAAATAATACATTATATGTTAAAAAAAAAGATAGGAAGGGAAAATAAAGGGGGGGAATTGGAGGGGGAGATGAATCATGAGAGACTATGGACTCTGAGAAACAAACTGAGGGTTCTAGAGGGGAAGGGGGTGGGGGGATGGGTTAGCCTGGTGATGGGTATTAAAGAGGGCACGTTCTGCATGGAGCACTGGGTGTTATACACAAACATTGAATCATGGAACACCACATCAAAAACTAATGATGTAATGTATGGTGATTAACTTAACATAATTAAAAAAAAGACTATAAGTATTTTCTTACACAGTATTTTAGCTTCATCCTCACATGTTGTGTTTTGATTATCATTTCGTATGAAATATTTTCTAATTTCTGTAATGATTTCCTTTGTGATCCATGGTTTATTCAGAGATCTGTTATTTAATTCAAAATATTTTGGACATTACTATATACACCTTGTTGTTGATTTTGTAATTCCATTGTGGTCAGAGGACATTGAAAAATTTCCATCGTTGGAACTTACTGAGACTTATTTAATGGGCTAGCATATGGAGCATTCCATGCACACTTGAAAATGATGTTCATTTTGCAGGTACTGGGGGTTATGTTCCATAAGTGTTAGGTAAGTTAGCCGATGCTGTGGTTCAGATTGTCTACATCCTTACTGAGTTTTTGTTTACTTATTCTGTCAATTACTAAAATAAGGGTGTTCAATATCTACAAGTATGATTTTGGATATTTTGATTTTTCCCTTTAGTTCTACTAGGTATTCCCCCCCCATATATTTAGAAGCTCATTATTTAGATGGTACACATTTAGGACCATTATTTCTTACTGATGAATTGCCCCTTTTATCATTATGAAATATTCTTCCTTATCTCTAGTAATATTCTTGATTTTGAAGTTTGTCCATCCTAGATTAATATAACTATACTACATTTTTTATACATACTTGTTTCATGGTGTATCTTCTTCCATCCTTTTACTTTCACCTTGTGTCTTTATATTTAAAATGTATTTTTTGTAGGAAGCATGTAGTTGGGCCTTGCTTTGTTATCCAGTCTGAAATTTCTCTATCTCAATTGGAATGTTTAGTACATTTACATTTAATGTCATTTTTGATATAGATGAGCTTAAATGTACCATATTACTATTCGTTTTCCATTCATCCCTTTGGTTTTTCTTTCTCTGATCATCCTGCCATATTTTGGGTTCATAAAAAATTTTTTTTTGGTATTCCAATTTCTGTCCCTTATTAGCTTTATAGATATAGCTCTATAGGTATAATTTTGATTATTTTCATTAGAGGTTACACCTAGTACTAACAATACACATCTTTAACTTATCAAGGCCTGTTTAGTGTTAATATTGTAAAATTTTACATTTCACACCTGTCACTTTCCATTTCTACTTTCAAATTCACACTTCATGGTCTATAACATAATATCCTAACAGTATAATTCAGTTAGTTGCCCCCTCCTTTATGCTCTTATTGTCATATTACTTTTGCTTTGGACAGTCCTTTAAGGGAATTTCAAGAATAAAAGAAATACAGTGTTTTTTTTTTAAGTTTTATTTTTTACCTCTTATTTATTAGCTTTTCTTGTGCTATTCATTACTTCCCATAGGTCAAGTTTCCTTCTGGAATTTATTCTCTTAAGCTAGAAGAATATAGAATATCCTTTGGCTTTTTTTTTTTTTTTTTTTGTAGTGCTGGGGTTTTGGTAATGAAGTATATTTTGTTCCTATATAGTATTCTAGGTTGACACATTCATTGACAGCTGTAAGTGGTAGTCCATGTACCACATTTCTGTTTGTTGTTAGCCCATACGCAGTTTTAAATTATTGAAATAGAAAATGAGTTTTTTGGCAACATAAAACGACTCACACAGTCATCTGATTAAAGTGTCTTAGTAAGTGAAACATTAGTGACGCTGTTCCAGATAGAGGAAGCTAATTCTTAGAGAAAGTAAGTCACAAGTCATAGTTTTACTTGGCCATAACTAAAAGTCAAAAACTGCATAAAATGGGATAGGAGAAAAGCAATGCAATTTTTTTTTTTCCCTGGAAGGTTTAAGAACAAACGATGAAGCTTTTAGCTTTGCAGTTAGGAGACATTGTGCTCTCTCCAGTGTTTTGCCACCAGTAACATTTCATAGCCAGCTGGGTAGTAAGGCTTTTCTTTTTTTTCCCAAGTTTTTTATTTAAATTCCAGTTAGTTAACATACAGCATAATATTAGTTTCAGGTGTAGAATTTAGTGATTAACACTTAGCATACAACACCTGGTGCTCATCACAACAAGTGCCCTCCTCAATCCCCATCACCTATTTAACCCATCCCCCAACAACCTCCCCTCTGGTCACCATCAGTTTGTTCTCTAGAGTTGAATCTGTTTCTTGGTTTCCCTCTCTTTTTTCTCCCCTATGTTTGTTTCGTTTCTTAAATTCCACATATGAGTGAAATCATATGGTATTTGTATTTCTGATTTACTTCGCTTGACATAATACTCTCTAGCTCCATCCATATTATTACAAATGGCAAGATTTCATTCTTTTTGATGGCTAAGTAATAGTCCATGTTTATGTGTGTGTGTGTATGTGTGTGTGTGTATGTGTGTGTGTGTATCTGAGATATATATATATATATATATCACATCTGTATCCATCAGTCAATGGACATTTGGGCTCTTTCCATAATTTGGCTTTTGTTGATAATGTTGCTATAAACATGAGGGTACATGTATCCCTTCAAATTAATAGTTTTGTATCCTTTGGGTAAATACCTAGTAGTACAATTGCTTGATCATAGAGTAGTTCTATTTTTAATTTTTTGGGGAATCTCCATACTGTTTTCTGGAGTAGCTATACCAATTCACATTCCTACCAATAGTGTAAGAGGGTTCTCCTTTCTCCACATCCTCACCAACTGACCTGTTGTCTCTTGTGTTGTTAATTTTAGCCATTCTGGCTGGTGTGAGGTGATATTTCATTGTAGTTTTGATTTATATTTCCCTGGTGATGAGTGCTGTTAACATCTTTTCATGTGTGTGTTGGCCATCTGTATGTCTTCTTTGGAAAAATATCTATTCGTGTCTTCTGACCATTTTTTAACTGGATTATTTGTTTTTCGGGTGTTGAGTTTGGTAAATTCTTTATAGATTTTGGATACTAACCCTTTATCAGATATGTCATTTGCAAATATCTTTTCCCATTCTGTAGGTTGTGGGTAGTAAGGCTTTTATTGAGATAAAGGGAGCAATCAATAAATTCATAAAATATACAGTGTTATTTTGAGGGCTACTGTAGGGATGTTGCTGTTGCTCAGTTTATAGTGATAAAAGCTCTTGTTGTGTTGCTGATAAGAAGGAAATGCAATTGCATTAGTTTTTTTAGCCCATAACTAGCAAATACTACTCAAGAGTTTAATTCACTGAACCATCTAATTCTGTGGCTGGGTTCCTTTACCTTTTCTCCCTTGGAACACCCACAGTAATAAATTCTGTCACAGTCCTAATAGCCTCTTTGGCTTGCAGGAACTTTATTTATTTATTTTTTAATTTTTTAAATTTTGTGGCTAGGTAACTGGCAGGATTCTTTGAAGTTCTTCTAAATAAGATAATCCAATGCAATCCACATTTTCTATAATTATTTACTAAATAAACAAAATTAATTTAAAAAGTGTATGAAAGACTTTGCTGGGTGAGGGATTCAAAGATTAATTAAACTAGGCCTTTACCTCAATATTTTAATGTCTGGTAGGGGAATTATATAATTTTCTTAGGCTTTTTCTGTAGAATAATGCCACATAACAATCCACCACAAACATTTCAGTGGCAAAAACATGAGAATTGTGGTGTGCATGTCTGGGGTCAGTTGGTGGTTTGGTTAGACAACTAGGCTGATCTTGGCTGGGCTTGTTAACTTGTCTGTGCGATCCACTGACTATCAGGTGATTCATGCTGGACTTAGCTAGGAAGTCTGAGGCAACTCATATCTGTTCCATGTGTTTCTCCTGATCCAGCTACCAGGCTAACTTAGGCTTGTTTTTGTGCTTATAGTAGTGACACAAGACAGCAAACCTCAGTTAGTAAGCTCTTTTCTAGGTGTCCTTCATGTGATATCTGCTAATATTTCATTGGTCAAAGCAAGTCAAATGATTGAGCCCATTGAAAAGGCATATCACTCCACACATGGAGTTAAGGTACTGCAGTGATTTGGCAAAATATAAGGATACATCGTGGATAAAGAATGAAATCCCCATCAATACAATCTACCACTGTCTGCTCCTATAAGCACAAGTATTCTCAACTCATCCAAAATATTGTCATCTTTATCTCAGATCCCCCAAAGGTATCCAAGGTATTGGGCTCAAAGTCTAGGATATCATGATCTATATCATGTCCAGATGTGGCTCCTCTTGATTCAGAAACCTTTGAATTAAAAACATAAGTCATCTATCATCACACCTCCAACGTGAAATAATAAAACAGGAAAAAGATGACTGGGTAAACCCTTACATTTGAAAAAGGGAAAATTGTGAGGAACCTAACACACACTGGCCCATAGCAATTTTGAAATTCCGTTGGTCAAATACTGCCAGGTCTTTTTGTTTGGGGATGAAGAATGCATCTTAATTAGGCTTCTGTGTTTCACTGGAATGGAACTCAATCCATTGGCAATCTTAACTTCTCCAGAACAGAACTGAGAGCAATCAACATAGATGATTCAAAACCCATATGCTAACACTTACTTTTTCCCAAAACAGATCATTGAGCTCTTACTTGGAGCCTATTTACCTTTACTTTACAAACATCTTTAGCAAGTCAGATTGTGTGGTCTCCACAGCCACATAAGTTAATAGGAATGAAGTAGAAAGCAGGAAAAGAACTGCTATAGACAGACACACTGATAATTAGGTTGAAAGTGAAAGAGGAAACAGCAAAACTTTAAGAAGTGTATACACACACATGCACACATACACACACAAATACAAATATCCTAGAGGTCTTGGGCTATTTAATTTAAAGCCACATAATAATGAATACATTAATAAGTCCTAAAAACATCCCTTTATTTACAACATGGTATATTTATAATAAGTTAACTAAAATCTTAAATTTTATTTTTACTTTAAAAGGGAAATGATCAAAGTTAACATATTTGTGAGCTTAAATAGGTAAAACTACAGCCATCCTAAATGTCAAGAATGATTTATTTCCCTAAGGATTTTTGCATAGCCAATCTTTACATTTTCTCCTTCATATATTCCACAATAATAATGCTTATTGTTCATTGATTGTAGATGACATTAAATAAGTACTTGTTGAATTGAATTCAGTACACATATCAAGTACATCCATATCATCATCATCCTTTCCCCAAATTGCACCTACCACTATCACATGCATGCAGGAAGTAAAAACAAAAAGAAATGTCATTGTTGGCTTATCATTTTCTCTGACAAAGCTTTGCAATTGCCAGAGTTTTAAAAATAAACTTATTCTATGATTGCTAATAAATCAGTGAAAGTACATTTATTATTGTATATACATTTATATACATGTATGTATATGTACAAACATAATAAAGTGTAACTATTTACATATATTAATATCTGAGAGAAGACAATCCTGGCAGATGTTCCTAAGTATAGGATTTTCTCATAAGTTATATTGTTCTCTCCAGATGGATTTCCTTAAATCACTTGGAAATTAGGACAATGAATTTTATTGTGTCCATGTTCTGAAGGAATGTATCCTCCCTTTTCATGATAAGACTGTTTCTTAATAACCAGATTAAAAATATTTGTTGGTAAATCTGTAGAAATTAGTCAAGTTAAAATGGAATGCATTGTAAGAAATCACAAACCAGAAATGACTTCTTCATCTCTCAGACAATCAAGGTCAAAGAAGAAGACTTTCCAGGTGGGTGGGAATCATGTTCTGACCACTGAGTTTTCTTTTCTTTTCTTTTAAGATTTTATTTACTTATCTGACAGAGAGAGAGAGAGACAGAGAGAGAGAGAGCACAAGCAGGGGGAACAGCAGAGGGAGAGGGAGAAGCAGGCTCCCCACTGAGCAGAGAGCCTGATGCGGGGCTCCATCCCAGGACCCTGGGAATCATGACCTGAGCTGAAGGCAGATGCCTAACTGACTGAGCCACCTGGGCACCCCTCCACTGAGTTTTCTATAACAGCAAAAGTAGCTTTATTTTTTCCAGGTCACCAAAATTTGTTAAATCCATCAGAGTCATCTCCAGATTTCATGAGAAAATTGCATGTATCCAGATAATGGAGTCAGCTCTATTTCATTCAAAGTGATTCAGTGCACTGGATTTGGGTCTTTACCAAAATATTAAAGATGTAAATTATCCAAATATAAATCAAGAGAAGAAATAGGTGCCGTCAGAATATTTAAAGGACATACTTATATAAGGTGCAAACGTGAGTGCTATATAGTCCAGTTTTATTTAAAAAGTTACTGTGTCTGGGAAACAGTATTTTAGCTACTTGGTATGAATATATAGACACTGAATTTTTAATTGATTTATATATATATTTTCCCCTCCATGAAATAGCTGTGGACAAGGTCCATCAAAATGCAATTTACAAAGAACCAATTACCAAGTACAATTTTGCTAAACACTGGAGAATTTTATTTTATTAGTGAACTTCCAGATCTAGAGCAATTCTATTAGCTAATGAGTTTTTAAAGCCTCATGAGATTCTGTGAACTCAGACAAAAATGAATACTTTAATATTCCCACTTATGGAACTGTTTTCTAGTATTATTGGAATAAATTTAGAATAATGAGTGATCTGTTAAATATATTTCTGATTTTTTGTTAATATCTTGAAGGTAAATAAATAGAATTGCTGTCTCCATTGCTCCCACCAATTTTTAAATTTAGAGTTCTCTCTCCCTGTTCTTTGTCTCTTCATACGTATGTTCATGTGTACACACACACACACACGCACACAAACACACACATCTAGAGATTAGATAAAATCTAGAAATCTGATTCTCATTTTAGCTGCAGAGAGCTTTCCATTTCCTTTGTCTCAGATCCCAAAGTTAGATAATTACTCACAACCTGAGGTGTCCATTAAACTGTAGTGCATTCTTTATGAAAATTATTGCAAAATGTGCTTAATGTGCTTATGATGAGGACCAATAAATTTGATTTTCCTATCTTTAAGCATTACTAAAATGTTTCGAGTTTATAGTCACTTGCCCTGGGCCAGTATATATAGTTTGTTGGAAGCGGATTTGGCAAAATTTAATTTGTAATTGGCCGCAATTCAACTTGCTTCATAATTTCTGTGGAACAATGAGCAATTATCTAACAGTTGAAAAAATCAGAGTTCAAACTCTAAACTCTCTTTTCCCCTATGACTTAGTCAAAATATTGGTTCAACTTCATTCCACAAAAATGTTCAACAAGGAATCTTTGAGGACCTATACAGTTTCTCTAGTTTACATATGAGCCTGATAAATTGATGTTTATCTCCGGAGAAGGAAATTGCATGGGATAGAAGAGTCTGTTATGTTGTTTCTTAGATCATTTCCCCCCCCCTTTTTTTCTCTAAGATAGATTTTGACCCTTTCAAGTCATGCAATGAAAAAGACAGATGGATTTGCCAGAACAATGGTATTGCTGTAATTTAAAAAACTAAAATGTATGGTGTTTCAATAATTTAGGATAACTATAAAGTGGTCCTTTCTGCTGTGTCTTTTGTCATTAAGATATAACTAAGCACATTTTAGAAATCAATTGACTTCGATGTGATGGATAAACATGTTTTCTCTGCTTCCACCCATTGTGGGCCAAACTTTCTCATATTTTTCACATTGTGAATATTTTATACATGTAATACTGGCGTTTCAACTTACAGTTATTACTTTAATATTTATATTTGCTAGCATTTATATTTGCATTTTTATGTTATATATTTATATTTGCTAGTATTTGTTAATCATAGTAAATGCTTCTAGAACTTTGTGGTCTAACTTGTTGCCCTGTGGTTATGTGTGATAGAGGTCTCTTTATATTTATTATTTATTTATTTTTAAAGATTTTATTTATTTATTTGACAGAGAGACAGCAAGAGAGGGATCACAAGCAGGGGGAGCTGGGGAGGGAGAAGCAGGTTCCCCACTGAGCAGGGAACCTGATGTGGGGCTCAATCCCAGGACGCTGGGATCATGACCTGAGCTGAAGGCAGACGCTTAACGACTGAGCCACCCAGGTGCCCCGAGGTCTCTTTAAAACTATATTCACTATAGTGTTAACTTTAATAAACTTCATTTGTAAATTGGGATTATCTGCTCTACCAGCTTCAGGGGAGTTGTTATATTTGTTGATGAAATGATACGTTTGAAAGTGCCATAATGGCAACACATATAAAGGTAATACACATAAAGATAATGACATAAAGAGGGTCAGATTGGAAAAGGGCATGAAGAGCTAAGTGGTTATGTTACAGACACAGCTCCTTTTTACTTGGTCAGGAGCTGGAGAGCCATTGACCTTCCTTTCCTTCATTGTGTTAGCGAGGGATTTGTAAATGATGAGTTAGCATGGGAGCAAAGAGTTTGCGTCTTCCTAGACTCACTGCCTTGAGACTTCTCATTGCATCATATTCATGAAGATTTCCTACCTGATATTGCAGATGAGGTCAGCTTAGGTGGGACTGGGGAGGAGGTAAACTTGTCTTTTGCATTCTCCCTTGCATTCCTTGGTGTGCTCCTTTCCAACTGTCTGCCTCTTGAGCTCCGAAAAGCCTCCCTGAAATGTTTCATTCATCATTTTTCTATACCAATAGGACTCCCATATTCTGAACCTTCTCTCCTTTCCTTTTCCTTATCAAAGCTTGTCTGTACTTCATGTCATTCTTAGGATCGCATAGGCAAATACTGTTTTGATCTATATACAAATATTGGAGTAAAAAGATTAAATATGATGTGTTTTTCTGTCTTTTAAAGGTACAATTGGCAGAGGTTTTGATCGTGCTGGGAATATCTGAGGAGGGTAAAGAAGCTTTTCCTTAATGTGTTTGACTACAGATCTCTCTTTTTTTTTTTCTTCCAAGAGCTCTATTAACATTTTGCTGGACTTAGAACAAAGCCCAAATGCTTAGCCTTGGCCTTCATATTCTCTCTGATCTAGACGTAGGAAACCCCTTCTGGCACTGCATGTGTAGGAAACTGAACTGGATGTGTTGTTCCCTGAACAGCTTTTAAACATTTATAGGTTTTCATTTCTCTTCTTTCTGTTCTTTTTCCTCAAAAGTACCCTCCTTATCCATGCCCGAGCAAAACTTTCATGTACTTTGGGGTTCTTTTCATGTGTGATATCCTCCCTGTACCTTTCCGTAATTCCTCCTAGCTGGAAGCAATCTCTCCCACTTCTTAAAGCAATTATTATTATTATTATTATTATTATTATTATTATTATTATTATTATTCTATGGCAGCAGTCATCTTTCTACATGTTTGCAAAAAACCTGTTTACTCAGGTTTCATAAATTATGAGTATTTTCTTAGAGCAAAATATTTTTTAATTTATTTATTTGAGAGAGAGAGTACATAAGTTGGGGTGAAGAGCAGAGGGAAAGAATCTTAAGCAGACTCCCTGCCGAGTGCAGAGCCTGATGTGGGTCTCAATCCCGGGACTCTATCTCATGACCCTGAGATCTGACCTGAACTGAAATCAAAAGTCAGTTGCCCAGCTGACTGAGCCACCCAGGCTCCCTGCAAAATATTCTTTTACAAGATGACTTTAATACTTACATGTAGTTTTATTGTTACAACAATAACTATTAATTTTATGAATATTTACTATATACTAGACTCTGTGCTACGTAGTATATTTAAATTACATAATTTGATTCCCCCACGTTTTTTTTTATAAGGTAGGTGTTATCCCCATTTTACAGATGAGGAAATGGTTAAGAAGTTAAGCATCCTGCCCATGATTGAACAACTAAGAGTGGAATTGTAATTCTAATCCTAGTATAAGTAGCTCCAAAGCCTTGTTCTTAACTCATCATTGACTATGTTTGTTTTATAATGAAATTAATTTAAATGGTTTTCCTGTTTTTGGACATTAGGTTATACCCAATTTTTTCACTGATGTTATTAAAAAGGAAACAAAACTGTGATTAACATTCTAATAGAAAAAACTTTGTGGTATCTATGATTATTTATTTTGAATAAATTCCTACTGGTGGAATTGTGTAGTTATGAATACTTCATGTCTGTTGATACCTAATGAAAATTTAATTTGCCTTCTAAATTTTTTTTTTTTTTTTTTTGGCAATCCCCATAACAACTAGCTAGAGCCAGGCAAGTATAGGAGCTGATACAACACCACGTGAGACCTATACTTAAGTCTGGTAGTAGGGATCCCAGGGGAACGGAAGTTGGTGGGTGAGTACTTCTGAGCCTTGAAACAGCCCTCTGGTCTCACAGTTCTTCAGCCTGATTATACAGAGAACCTTCCCACATACCTTATCTTGCTGATCAAGCAGTTGGAAGCTGGAATCCTAATTCAGGGTAGCCACTTTGGCAAGGAAGTAGTTAAACTTGAACAATGATAATGTTTCCTAATAAATACATCTTGTATTAGCAGTAAAATTTTTATGCAGAGAAAGTTCTTTGAATTAAAGAATTCAAAATTTTCTGTGTGTTGTAAGCACAGGCAGTTAGTAATTTTCATAACTAGTATACAGCATTGGCAGATTACTGAAGTCAAAATTATCAAGATTCAACCAAAGTGATGCTGGAGTTCCAGGACTTGCTTTCTTCTACATTTTCTCTTAGATTAGAGGCCCTTGCGGTAGCTTCTGCCCTGGGCATTCTTCAAAAAGCAGTATTATAGAAACCAGCATTCCCAAGGAGCCATTGGGACCATGGACTCTCCTGTAAATCTCTTTCCCAGTAACACACAATCTGAGGAATCTTCTTTGAGCTTTAAGCAATCACTTAAACCATTTTAATTAAAAGTATTTTGAATGAGTGTATTTCAAATTTTAAGATTTTCAATTTTAAGATTTATTTCATAGATACTTAATGAAAATGACTTAATGATAGATTTAAACATTATCCTGTTTAACAAGTAATGCATACTACTTAACATAGACTATGTTTGCCAGGGAATATATAATAAACAATTCCCATGTCTCAGTGAACACACCAAAGGTTTACTTACTGCTGAGTCTACATGGCTAAAACAGGCCCACAGAAGGCTCTGCTAATCTTAAATTCTTGGAATTCATAGTTTTTCCAATTTTAGACAGATGATACAACATATCTTACTTAGCACCCCCAGGGAACTCTGGGGAAGCACCTGATTATCAAGCATATTGCTATTTCTATATAGAAAGAGAGTCACAAAAATAGATAATCAGAAATGAGGAAAAGAGCTCATGTAAATGAAATTAGAATAAAAAGTTTATGCTTTGGAGCAGGAGCAAGAGTTGTTTCTGGATCAACCTCATTAAAAAAAGTGAACTTGGGAAGGAAACAGTCTCCATAGATGAACTAAAGGCACAAAGACACCCCGCATGTGTTTAAAGGGGGGGGGTGAGTTCCAGCAGTTTATGCTGTTGAAAGGCTTGTGACTGGGCAGCTCAGGAAATATTTTCTATAATTTTCAGCACTCACTGCCCCCAGCACCTAAGAAGTAAGTTTGTTTTTCACGAGAGAGGACACATTGGCTTTTACAGACCTCTAAATTCACCTGAAAAAATTACTGCCTGGGGTCAGTGAGTCCCCCAGCCCAGTGCCATGCTCTTTTACAGAAATGGTTGTTTCTTCTGTTCCAGTGGCCTCTTGTTGGCTTTCTCCTGATGGCCTCTTGATGGCCAACTCCTGTCCTGCAGCATTTGCTCAGCTAGGTACAACTTGAAGTGAAAAATATCTCTCCTGAGAAAGTTTCCTGTTCATCTAAAGCTGTATTTGGGAGCTGATGTCAATCTCAGGCTATGAGCTAGGACTGAATATGTACCCATGGCCAGAGACTTAATGTCCTACAAAGGATGATAAGAATAAAGTCATCTCTTTCTACCAGTAGCCACCAGCGGTATTCAGTGTTTGCCATTAGTTTCTTCCAAATGCATACACATGAAGACATCATTTATAAGTAAAATGAGGAACATATATCAAGGGGGATTGAAATGAAGGACTCTACAAACACTTCTTTTTGAAGTTGTAGATAAAATTAATATCCCTTTTTCTAACACAGTGAAGATTACTAGGCAAAAATGGGAGTTAAAGGGAAAATAGCACACTAGTATCAGGAAAGTACTTTTTTATTTAAAAGAATAAGGTTTGAGATCACCTATAAGTCAGATATGTTGATACCAAGACGTTGGGGTTATTTTGGGAAGCAATTAGATGTGGGTCTCTTGAAAAAAGGAAAAAAAAAAAACAAGCTAAACAATTTATTATTATTATTATTTTCAGATTCCAAGAGCTTACTGAATGTCAGGCTCATAGCTTGTGCAGAAACTGAACTTTGTCTCTCTGAATAGAAACTGATATAATTGTCCTGTGTATTATTGATGTGCCAAAATCCCAGCTTTACCAAGAATTAATAAAGACTCTACAAAGAAATAAATGCTATCTAAATGGTAGGGTAAACATATTACTGTCATGCTTTAATATACACTTTCATTTGATCTATAGATACTTTATATAAAATGCTACATATAAGGCAACACACACGTTCTAAAATAATAGTTACTGATTGAAATAACCACATGAAATCTATTTACAGACGTTGTGAACATGTTGCTAGATATTTGTGGTACAACAAACCTGAAATGAATGAATTTGGCATGGGAAAATAAAAAAATATATATTGCAAGCTACATAGAAATCAAGTCTTGGAAGATGCAGTGACACAATTTCAAATCATTTTGGTTAAGCTTTCATTGGATGAACAAGATAGAGGAATAAATAAACACCAGGAACTTGACTTTTTATTTCAGGAAAAAGCCAGATTTTATATTGCAGCTACTTTTTCAAGAGGGATTTTAATCCACACAAGCTGTTTCCATTTTCCAAAAGGGCTATTCGATTTCTGGGAAGACTCATTAACCATTTGCTTGCCTGCTATGTCCTGTTTATTCAGAAATATTAAGTCTGAATTCCCACCAACTCAATGGAACTTGTTACATAAATTCCAAAATTGCCAAGCTTGGTTGGAAACCTAAGAGCGCACACGTTTCAAGTGAGATCTAAATTTGGCAATGACGCTTAATGAAGGAAGGCTGGGTGAATATCTTTGGTGCTGTTTTCATATTGCAGATGGACCTAAAGGGTCACTGAGGAGTTCTTGAGAGCCACCGCTCAGAGCAGATTCATTGATTGCAATGGTACTTCAGGCCTTGACCAGTCAGTTGAGATCAGGTAAGCAAATATGTTCTATCACTCTCTGATCTCTCTCAGGAACTTCTTGACAATGTGGCACCTGATGTGACTGCTTTAATTTCTGTCACTTAATGTTGGGGCCTAGTTTATGAAGTTTCCCAGGCCACAAGGAGCTTACGATACTCTAGGATTGCAAGAGCAAAATTGCCTTTGCTACAGCTGCATTTGATAACTGTTCAGCTTCCTTGTTTTGTGTGTGAATCTTTGGTGTTAATGAATCTCCCTTAATGACCCATTCTGTGTCCTTGACTTGAAAAAATTGTTTCCCATTCCTCCCTGCTGATATTTGCTTTGGAAGCAATAGTAATATAACCACCCCCCCCCCAACCTGCCCTGCCGGTAACTGCAGGTTTATCAGTTAACTCAGGGACAAAGATAGATGGGAGTTTTATGTGAACTAATATTAAAAGAAAACTGCTATTGCTCTGTTTTTCATGGAAACACTTTATGCATTCAGGAGTTATTTGTTAAGTGCCTATTGTGGATTTGCCTTCTATGAGATGTATGGATGTAGCAGTGAGGAAAACAGACAAGGTCCCTGCTCTGCTAGAGTATCTAAAGGGGAATCTGGGCACAGGAGCTATAGGTCACCACACACAGATCATAGAGAAGGAAATAAGTAAATCTACACAATAATTCTAGAAAGTAATAAATGATTCAAACTTTTTAAAAATGTAACGTGGAGCTTTACTTCTCGGTAGGCCATTCTTTTCACTGTAATGACTAGAAAGAAGTGCATACATTTTAAAATAATTTTTTAAAAAGAGTATATAACCTAAACTTCCCTAGGAGAAAGAACTCTTTTTGATAGAGGTGAGATTCACAAAAAATAAAAATTAACCATTTAAAAATGAACAATTCAGTGGCATTTAGTACATTTTCACTGTTGCACAGCCACCACCTCTATCTAGTTCCAAAACATTTTCATCATTCCCCAAAGAAAATTCTATACCCTTTAAGCAGTTGTTCCTCTTTCTTCTATTCCTCAGCCCCTGGAAACCACCAAGCTGTGTTCTGTGTCTATGGATTTACTTATTCTGAATATTTCATATAAATGGGATTATATACTATCCATCAGTTGATGGGCATTTGGGCGGTTTCCGTAGTTTGTCTATTGTGAATAGTCTGCTCTAAACATGCGTGTAATAGTTATTTGAGTACCTGTTTTCAGTTCATGTGGGTATATACCTAGGGGTGGAACTACTGGTAATTCTATGTTTAATTTTTTGAGAAATCATCAAACTGTTTTTTACAGTGGTTAAACCATTTTTTCATTCCCACATGCCACAGAGCCCTAATTTCTCCACATCCTCACCACTTGTTATTTTCCCTTTTTAAAAAAATTAGAACCATCCTAGAGGCTTGAAGTAGTATCAGTCATATTATGGTTTTGATTTGCATTTCTCTAATGACAAATGATACTGAGAATCCTTTCATGTGCTTGTTGGCTGCTTGTATGTCTTTTTTGGAGATATGTCTATTGAAGTCCTTGGTCCATTTTTTTAGTTGAGGTGTTGGAAGAGCCCTTCTTTGATGAGCTGAGATGCGCATGCCTGGGGGCATTTACTCAGGCTAAGGACTGAACTTTCCATAAGCATAGAGATTCTAATGGGAGGAAGAGAAACCAGTAAATAGTTTAACATGGATTGTCATTATGAACTAGAATCTAAAGGGTCCCTAGACATTTGGTTTATTTTCTCTCTGGAAAAATTTCCTTAGTTCTGGGGCATGGTGGGGTGCTGGACAGAAGACTAAATGGGCTGAGTCAAACATCCCACAGTCTCTTGGTCCACTAAGAGAGAGACACCTGCAACAAAGACGGATCTCATGCTCAAGATAATGGAGAGAGTCTATCTTACATTACAATCCATCCTTACTCAGCTCAGCGTTTCACTGGAATAAGATAAACATCTCTTCACTCCATCTGCCTAACAGAAGAGTGAACCCTCTCTCTGGGGAAAATAGCGTCAACTCCAGTCTCCATGATTCCTTTATTCACAATTTCTTGCATAGAATAAAAGATGACTAGGTACAAAAAAAGGGAGAAAGATATGACTGACAAAAGAAAAAACAAACAACAGAAGATGATTCAAATCTTGGAGTTACCAGACAAGTATTTAAAAATAACTATTAAATGTATGTTAAAAAAATAGAGAAAAACATGAACAAAATGGATAAATACTTGAGAATTTTGAAAGAGAATTGGAATCTATTTATTAAAAAACTGTGTACTGCAAAACCTAATTTGTTAGATTAAGAACTTATTGGATGAGTAGAAGAGCCGACTGGACAGAGCAGAAGACAGGATTATCAAATTCAAAAAATAGGAAATATTCAAACTGAACTCCAGTAAGAAGAAAAGAATGGAAAGAATAGAACAAAATATGGGATTTGTGCAGCACCCACACTAACAGAATGAGAAAAATAGAGATGGGTAAAAACATTTGATAAAACATATAGCTAACATTATATTGAATGGTGAAAAATTGAACATGTTCCCAATGAATTTGTGAATAAGACAAGGATATCCAATAATATCACTTCTAATCAGTATTATACTAGAGATCATAGCTAGTGCAATAAATCAAGAAAAGAAATGAAAAAGTAAAATTTGGAAAGAAAAAGTAAAATCATTCACAGATGATAAATATGATTATGCTTATTAAATAATCTGAAATAAGGTAAAAATAAACTATTACAGTTAGTGAATTTAGCAAGATTACTGGATATAAAAGTCAACATACAAAATCAGTTTTATTTTTACATACTTGCAATGAATAACTGTAAAATGAAATTTTAAAGTGGTGTCATTTAAAATAGTATCAACACTCAGAATACCTAGAAATCTAACAAAAATGTGCAACAGCTCTATACTGAAAAATACAAAACATCCAAGAGAAAACTTAAAAGATCTAAATAAATGGGGTGCTATCCTATGTTCATTGGAAAACTCAATACTTTTTCATTAAACTTTTTGTTCTGAGATAACTATTGTTTCATATACAACTGTTTGAAATGATATAGATACCCCATGTAATTTTCACCTAGGTTCCCCCAATCGTAACATCTTTCATGACTGTAGTACAACGTCACAACCAGGAAACTGACATTAATACAACCCATACACCTTATTCAGATTTCACCAGTTTTATATGCACTCAAATGTGTGTGCATTTATATATTTAGTTCCATGTAATTTTATTTATTTATTTTTAAAGATTTATTTATTTATTTGAGTGGGGGGAGCGGTGGGGAGGGGCAGAGGTAGAAGGAGAGAAAATCCCAAGTGCTGAGCACAGAGCCTGACGCAGGGCTCAATCTCGTGACCCTGAGGTCATGACCTGAGCTGAAACCAAGAGTCAGACACTTAACCAATTCCACCACCCAAGTGTCCCTAGTTCCATGTAATTTTAACACATGGGAGAGTTACATCATCACCCTCATTATCAAGATATAGAATAGTTCATTCCCATAAGGATTCTTTGGGCTTGTGCTGACTTTTTATAAGACCCATCTCCTGCCCTTCCTTCCCTTATCTCTAATTCCTGGCAATCACTAATATATTTTCCATCTTCATAATTTTGTTATTTCAAGAATGTCATAATAATGGAACCATACAGTATGTAACCTTTTGGGATTGTCTTTTCACTCAGCATAATTTCCTTCATATCCATCCAAGTTATTGCATATTATTAATAGCTCATTCCTTTTTATTGCTAAAGACCAATATTTTGAAGAATCACTATAAGGCTACAGTGTTTAAGATAGAGTGGTGTTGATATGGAGACAGAAAAGTAGACCAATGGAACAGAATAGTGTGTCTAGAAATAGACCCACACATATATAGTCACTTAAGGTAAGACAGAGATGAAACTGCTAAGTGGCGACAGGATGGAGCAATGAAATCTCATTATGGAAAAAAATGTGCCTTGATCCTTACCTCATGCTGTGTGTAAAAAGTAATTTGACATATATAACTGACCTAAAACAGAAAGGCAAAAGAAAAATTTTGGTAGAAAATATAAAATCCTCATGCCTTTAGGTAGGCATAGATTTTCTGAAACAAAATGCCAAAGTGCTGACCTAAATAAATAAATAAAATGGCTTTCTTTATGAAAAGGTACCAATAAGAGAACAAAAACGTAAACTAGAAGAAATTTCTAATACCTATATTGAACAAAGCATCCATATACAGAAAATATAAAGAACTACAAATTCATTAGAAGATGACAACTTAAAAACAAAATGGGCAAAAGACTTGCACAGGCACCTAACCAAATAGAATATCCAAATGAGCAATAAGTATGAGAAAAGGTGCTCAATGTCATGAAATATAAGGGAAAATAAAATTAGAACTGCAAAGAGTTGCCTTCATTCTCAGAACTTTCAAGAACTAGTTATAATGGCAAATTTCCTGAGACCAAAATGAACTTGATGTATTTAAGAAACCCAGAGGGCCAGTGTGGGAGACAAGTGAGAGAGAGGATTGAAGGAGGTTGAGGGCACAGGGGAGGGCAGGGCCTTTAGGGTTGTGGAATTTGATTTTTAAAATTATTACTAGAGGTAAAAAATAACTTTTAGATTGCAACTATGGGTGATAGTTTCCCATATAATACTTCATAAATGGATTCTATTCTATTCTATTCTATTCTATTCTATTCTATTCTATTCTATTCTAATTATGTTGTACTGTGGCATGCTGTGCCATGCCGTTCATTAAAACACAATGTCAGTTATAATTCACTAAATTTTATCTGCAGTCTGAAAAAGAATGAATGTATGATCTTGTAGGCCATGGAAATGGGCTTAGATTTTATTTTACTTTAATGAAAAATCATAGGAAGAGATGAACTGAATTAATATAAAACTTCCATAGTGATCTTAAGCCAGGTTAACACACTTTTGGGGGATTTTAATTTGAGGGATTAAAAATGATTAGACAGGTTATAGAAATGAGTGGGATCCCCTCTCAGGGAATAAGCACACTCATAATTTGTCTAATCGATGTTGTCTAGAAAGACGAAAAGCAAATCAGTTCTCCAAATAATCTTCAAGAAGAAGAGGAGAGAAGATGCAGGAAACAAACACATGCTTTATCAAAGACCATGATTCTCTCTAATAGAAGAGAAATGAATTTTAAGTGAAGAGCACAAAATCTCCAAAGAAGCTCTCATCATTCTTTGCAGAAGTGGTTGCTGGAATGTATTGTGTACTAATAAGAGAGGGTGCTTTGATTCTCTAAAATCAGTTATAAACAAATTAGTTACAGCCTGTGGCATGGTTCAGATATGTGATGTGGCAGGAAGACCATTGAAATAGGAATTATCCCACAAAGAAATATTAGTAAGTATGTCTTCTCCAACTTTTATCAGATTTTTCTAATCTTGGCTGAATCCTTTTCAGATATAAAGTGAATGAACAAGAGAGAATTGGGTGGATGAATTTGGCATATGGGATGATGATTTAATTCAGACAAGGGGGACCTTAATCACTCTGGCCCTTGTCCTGCTGCACCCTCTCCATGGGGCAAGGAGTCCAAGGGGCCAAGAGCCCGTTTTCTTTCTTGGTGAAACAGGTTTCATATGAGAATGGATTGCTAAATATTCAGGAATTTTGTGAGCTGGTATTACACTTGTAGTTTAAAATGATCATGATGGAATATTTACACTATGGAAAATGGAAAATGCTACAAATCAGAGCTCCCTCCTCAAGAACTGGTTCTTAAACATTTACCAGCACACCTCTGATAAAGACCTGAATCCTAACCTAAACTTAGTTGGTTTTTTTTTTTTTTTAAAGCTTTGGATCAAAAAGTGGTAGAAATGACAGCAAATTAATGCCCCATTTAAAAAAATTTACATTTAGATCTTTTTCTGTGGTACTGATCCAGCATTCTACATATTAGCAATATATTGTTTCACTGGGGCATATTATCATGGGATTATTAAAAACCTTATTTTGGAAATAATTATTGACTCACAGGGAGTTGTAAAAATAGTACACAGAGTCCCATGTGTCCTTCTCTCAAATGGTGACATCTTATATAACTGTAGTTCAATATCAAAATGAGAAAATTGACATTAATACAACACTGTTACCTAGATTCCAGATCTTACTCATTTTTCACCAGTCTTTACATGCACTCATTTACTGTGTACTCAGGTGTATGTGTGTGTGTGTGTTTTGTTCTGTGTAACTTGATCTATCAGTTACTTTTTAAATGCAATCTGTAGACAGCCCCAGGGCAGCAGAACATTACTTAATTAGCTGATGCCTTTAGGACCTTGCACTCAACTGACCCTATAATTTAAAGTTGATTTTTTTTTTTTAAGAGGAAACCCATATCCTTGTCTAAATTACCTGGATTTTCTGTCTGAATAGTCCCCAAAGTACCAGGTAACCATGTCATCTGATGAAGTCTGACTTCTTAGGGGTAACCTGACATATCCCTATGTGAAATAAATGCATTTATTCCTTTTGAAGAAATATAGGTATCCCTGCAGGTGATTGAACATGAAAACAAGTTATATAGTCAATATATGGTAATTATAATATATGGTATTAAAAATAATATTGAATTGTGTTTTTTTTTAAGTAAGCTTTATGCCCAACATGGGGTTCGAACTCATGACCCCAAGATCAAGAGTTGCATGCTCTGCCAACTGAGCCAGCCAGGTGCCCCGAATTGTTATTTTTATGATATAAGCATTGAATAAGCTGGCATTTTAATTATTAGAGGCAAATGTTGGTGAGCAAAATGTTTGAAAACCTTTTTTCGTTAATATTTTAACTAATATAGACTCTAAGTCAATTTATCATAATCTAAATCCTGACAGAAAAGTTCAATATTGTTAATAGGTTTCACTCTAAGTAATTTAATGGCTCTCTATTTTTATATTTAGTTACTGTATTCCAGAAATATGGTTACTGAAACATAACACTGTGTTTATATGGGTTGTATTATGTTTAATTACAAAGCATTCTATTATCAATTATCTGCTGGCACATAAATTACAGCATATCTTGTTTCCAATGTATTTATATTGCTACTTAATCTGCTTTCTTTCTGTCTTTTCTGGGCATAAGGTTGATGATTATTTGAGGACAGATCAAAGGGAGAACTGTTTAAATTCACCTACCTAGTTTCATATTGACCTGTTCTGACCAAGTAAAGAAGTGGTTAACAAGCAATCTAGGGGAGAAGCCAGGTTCCTTTTAAGCTAGTGCTTTGGATTAACCATACCATGTTTTCTGTCCTATTACAGAAGAGGATGCTGAGCAGTGAGCTGGGAAAAACAATAAGAAATTGCATCAGTTTTACCAATTCTCCTTAGTTGGACATTTTTAGCACATTTCATTATCTAGTTGTAATATCATGAATATATAAAATTGAGTTGCTCCCAGAATTTACGTTCAAATAAAGAGCAAAGTACTCATATATTTAATACAAATTGTTTGATAATATATTCTTCTGAGTTACTCGTGCCAATACTTGCCTCCATTAAAACATAACTTTGATTTGATTGAAATGATAAACATTAACCGACTACTTAATGATCTTAATCTTACATTATTCAAATATATTGATTAGACATTATTTCATTACTTTGTCTCTTCTCAGTGTAGCTTTTGAAGTCCAACATGTGTGATATTTGGGATCAGACTATTAGTGTACTTTTGTTTTTATGACATAGAGTAACAAATTTATTTTCCACACTCCTCAGTGAGATTCCAAAATTATACAAATGAGTTTCCAATATCTTTTTGTGGAAATTAAATACATCCAGCTCTTTGTATGTTTGTAGCTACTAACATTAACATTTTTAAAATGAGAAAATTAAATAATGCAGAATATTGGCTTTTTAGGAAGAGATTTATATTTACTTTACTCATGCCTTCACTGTTCCTATCTGATTTAAACTAAAAGTGTAAATTGTATTTCACTTGAAAAAGTTACTACTTGGGAAGTAGTGGGAACCAATCAAAGTACAGTTATAGGAAGCAGTACAGCAGTAAATTAAGATGTCAAACTTTTAAGTTGTTTTGTTAAAAGCCTTAAAATCATCCATGATTTTTGGAATTGACAATGTCACTTTAGCACCCACTTTTTTAAAAATCTTATTATGTTATGTTAATCACCATACATTACATCATTAGTTTTTGATGTAGTGTTCCATGATTCATTGTTTGCGTATAACACCCAGTGCTCTACGCAGAACATGCCCTCTTTAATACCCATCACCAGGCTAACCCATCCCCCCACCCCCTCCCCTCTAGAACTCTGTTTGTTTCTCAGAGTCCATAGTCTTTCATGGTTCATCTCCCCCTCCGATTTCCCCCCTTCATTTTTTCCTTCCTTTTCCTAGTAGCACCCACTTTTAAAGATCATTTGGAAGCATGAGTTATTTGTCAGGTGTGATTTATTTAAGACAATAAACTTAGATTATTGAGTTGAACAAATAACTATTTGGATGCCTGCCAAGCCTTTAGAGTGAATGACAATATAATGAGACTGGATCACTCAGAAGGATGAATAATCAAAAGCCGTAGGATGAAATTAACATTGTTCAAAAGATCTCTTCCTTCTCTCCTTTGTGAATATTGAGCAATGGGAAAGTGAAAAGCATCATGGGAAGTACTGTCCTTTCATTCCAACACAACGGCAGTAAATATACCTTATATTTGCATAATGCATTCCAGCTCACATGTGTTAATTCATATTCCATTAGAACTACTCTTCAAAGTAGTTATAATTGCACCATTACAGATGAGAAAACTAAGAATCCAGCAGATTAAGTGATTTGCTCAGGCTGCATAGACAGTGATGAGCGGAGCTAGAAACTGAACCTTATGGTCTATGTCCAGATGAGCCAAAAGGGGTTAGGGGAAAAGCAAGGATGTGGAATCAGCTGCATCCTTTTTGATCTCAGTTCTGCCACTGACTAGCTTCCCTTGGTTAGGTTACGTAATATTTCTGACTTCAGTTACCTCACTTGTAAATTCTGAATGGTGCTATCTACTTTCCTGGACCACAGGGGACAGTATAGAAGATAGAGTTTTAGAGTAGTCAGGGTCTTTGGTTTTGGAAGCCAACTGCCTGGTTTCCAGTCCTACCTCTAATACTTAGTGTCTGATCCTGGGAAAATCTCATAACATCTTTGTATCTTATTTTTATCATCTGCAAAATAATGCCTATTTCATAGTGTTGTTGGGATGATTACATGAGCTGATACATGGGAAGTGGTGCCCATGAGGGCTGGTACATAGTAAAATTCTCATTACTTGGAACACCCATTGCTTCTGGAACTAGAAAATATGGTTCCAGTCCCCTAATTCCAAAGCCCGTGGAAGTCCAGATTCCCCGCTCCTCTTTCTAAGAGTCTAATTTCTGAAGTTCTTCATGCTGTCAAGATTCCCTACTCATCCTTCAGTTTTTGTTTGGTTCTGTTTTTACATTAGTAGCCACTGTTCTGTAACAGAGATCCAGAGTGGCAGTCCACTTTTTTTCTTGTGAGTTTTGTAGACACCCAGTCACACAGATCTTGTTGATAATCTTAGGGATTATCAAAAAGAATCCAATTGCACATCTCAAAGTTCATTTCCTGAATCTTCTCTCCCTTCTCTTCTCGCTCTTTCCTTCCTGAATTACTCCTACATCAAATTCTTCTCCCCCTTCATGTAGAGCAGTTGTGCTCATTTCAGATTTATCTTCAGTTCTGCTTCCCCAAACCCACCAACTTGTCCATGAAAATGAAGAGCCATCCTGCTTTGTGGCTGGCCCTGAACAATGAACCAGTTGCCAGTTCTCATGACTAGCATGAAAAGAACCAAAGACATTGTTCTTTTGTGCAAAATAGAAATTTTGGATAAATTAAGGATGGAATGCCTAATTTGGCAGTGGCTAAGATGAGGATTGTGAAGATGTTCACCCAAACACTAGATATGGAAGTAAGAAAGCGAGATAGGAAACAGTTTCATCGTGTCTGTTTCAGGAACAGTTCTGGTGAAAGGCAGTGAAAAGCATTTTACTGTGGATTTTCAGGTCCCTCATGTTTTCCTTATGCATGTGAGTATAGGCAGGGACCCTTCACTCCCATTTTGCACAAGGCCCTGAAGATTACATAGCTGGTCCTGAATGTAGGGATACTATGCTTGGGCTTTATTTTTGTCGATTAGTATTCATAAAAAAATTAAAGCAAAAATACTTCTTAATTCTTAGGAATTGGTTTTATGTGCTATGAGTGGATTATTACCTGGAACTTAGCCCTTTCTTGCTATTAGGACAATGTCCCTTAATAATAAACATTTCCTTTAGCTAGTTTCCTAGAGATATTTGGCCAGGAAGTTTATTTTTTTCTTTTCCAACTGCCTCATTCGGTTTACAAGATAGTAAACTCATAAACATCACGATTTTGGCTGCCACTACAAAGCCAAAAGGGTGTTTGTTTGCTGTTTGTGGCACAGGAGAGTAGGATTTAAGACATAATGTCTGACCTATAGAAGATTACAAAACATGTGCTACACTTTTTAGCCAGCAGATGAACAACTAGAGTGTATGGTTTCTGAACCTGGCAAAGGCAACTTCTGAGAGGGCTCAGGCAGCAAACATCGTGCTGCCGAGTTTTTTATCATTCAGATTTCCACTCAGCATTTGGCTCATAATTATTTGTATATCAGTGGATCCAGTTTAAGGCAATATAAATCTCTTTATATATTACAATTTGGGTGCCGGAGACTGGTTCCCAGGTTCTCTCATGACCAGACTTAAGTAGCTCTAAGAAGACCAAAAGCAAAAGTAACTAAAAGTTGAACTTCTAGAGTGAGCATCTGTGTCAAGAAGTACTCTGTCCCCATCATGCTAGTCCCCGACTTGACCTCAGGGAACCGTTCCTTCACTGTGTTATGGCTCAGGTTATGGCTCCCATACTAAGTATGAAGGGAAAATTCTCCAGAGGAAACAGCTTTTTGTCAAGTACAAAATGATTTGTAACAGTATCTTGCTAAATATTTACCTAATCAGGAAAGATGGTAGGAGATAGTAGGTTTTTTTTTTTTAATTTTTTATTGTTATGTTAATCACCACACATTACATCATTAGTTTTGGATGTAGTGTTCCATGATTCATTGTTTGTGCATAACACCCAGTGCTCCACGCAGAACGTGCCCTCCTTAATACCCATCACCAGGCTAACCCATCCCCCACCCCCCTCCCCTTTAGAACCCTGTTTTTCAGAGTCCATCGTCTCTCATGGTTGGTCTCCCCCTCCGATGTCCCCCCCCTTCATTCTTCCCCTCCTGCTATCTTCATTTTTTTTTTCTTAACATATATTGCATTATTTGTTTCAGAGGTACAGATCTGTGATTCAACAGTCTTGCACAATTCACAGCACTCGCCATAGCACATACCCTCCCCAATGTCTATCACCCAGCCACCCCATCCCTCCCACCCCCCACCACTCCAGCAACCCTCAGTTTCTTTCCTGAGATTAAGAATTCCTCATATCAGTGAGGTCATATGATACATGTCTTTCTCTGATTGACTTATTTCACTCAGCATAACACCCTCCAGTTCCATCCATGTCATTGCAAATGGCAAGATCTCATTCCTTTTGATGGCTGCATAATATTCCATTGTGTATATATACCACATCTTCTTTATCCATTCATCTGTCAGTGGACATCTTGGCTCTTTCCATAGTTTGGCTATTGTGGACATTGCTGCTATAAACATTGGGGTGCACGTACCCCTTCGGATCCCTACATTTGTATCTTTGTGGTAAATACCCACTAGTGCAATTGCTGGATCGTGTGGTAGCTCTATTTTCAACTGTTTGAGGAACCTCCATACTGTTTTCCAGAGTGGTTGCACCAACTTGCATTCCCACCAACAGTGTAGGAGGGTTCCCCTTGGAGATAGTAGGTTTTAACCTGCCATTTTAAAATGGAAAATTTCTTCAAACTTATGCTTTTATGGCAACTCAGTGTATTAAATAGATGAGAGTTGAACTGTTCTTTCTGAAGCTGGGGTGAGATTCCTGGAGTCTTGATCTTCTCACTCGTTTCTCCAACATTCCCACCTCCCAACCCCACACCCTACTCAACACAGTTTCTATAGCACATCTGAAAACTCTGGAGGTCTCCAGGTCTTCTAAGACCCTCAATAACAAACTACTGCTGTAACAAGGCATCCCTACTCCATTATCCAAGCTAACAAATAGTGGAAAGCAAATGGAATAAATCTGTATCATTTGTTCATTTTTCAATGACAGGGCACAGAAGAAACAGGCCCTAGAAGTGTGTGTTAATGTTACAATATGATGGAAATGGAGTGGTACTGGATTCTTTAATGTGGAGGTCTCCAGGTGAACAGTGCCATCTCCTCTGTCCAGATTGTAAACAATTTGAGAAATAAGAGAATAAAGATGGAGGTCAAAATATCATCTTTATTTTTCTTTTAAGATTTTAAAAATTATTTTGGAGAGAGAGAGGGAGAGAGAGCATGAATAGGAGGGGCAGAAGGAAAGGGAGAAAGAATCTCAAGCAGACTCCATGCTGAGAACAGAGCCTAAAACGAGGCTGGATCTCATGACCCTGAGATCATGACCTGAGCTGAAAACAAGAGTCAGACACTTAACCAACTGTGCTGCCCAGGTGCCCCCAAAACATCATCTTTATTACCAATAATGACCAGACTAGCTTGATCAATAAACTCAGAATTAGGCAGCCTACCACATGTGGTTGCAGGTCTTCCTGGTAAAGGTGGCTGGCCCAGGAGGGATATATGGTATGAAGGAGCAGAGAGGCCTTTTGCTCTCTGCCAGTCTGCTCACCACCGTGAGGAAAAAGGAGGAGTGCTGAGCCGAGAAGAATACCCAGGTGTTGTTTCCAAATGCATCCATCAGTGTAGTGACCCTCAACCTCTCCCAGACGGTGGAATAAGGAAGGGACAGAGGAGGCAAGGAGTTCCACTAAGTGAACTTTTCTTTATGTGGGGGAAACATAAGATAAGAACCATTTCCCCCCAGTATACAGTTTTTAAGGGAAGATTTGGGAAATAAAGGATATTAATGTGTGCTCACCCTCTATTCCCTCTGCCAGAAGGATAAGTTTATTTATTATGGAATACATTGTACTTATTCTGTCTTTGTAAAAAATAAATTATTCCAATAATTGGAATAAAATTCCTTTGATTTTGGAGTTGATTGTTATGATATATACTTTGGTTTTGGACTAATAAATTATACAATTAAGAAATTGTTTATTTTAATTGCCCACCTTTAGGGAAACAAAATTATACAGCATGGGGACTTTTCTTCTCTTAATAGATCTGAAACTAACAGACTCCCACGCTGCAAAAAATGCCCCACAAACATTTGTATTTGAGAAGGAAGCTAATTTGTTAGTTTGAACACTGTTGAGCACTGCTCAAATTGGAAATGTGTTTATAGTCAGGGTAGAGAATTCAATAAAAACAAACAATGGAGATAATCTATATAATATGGTGTATTTTAAAAATATGCTTCTGGTATGATTTTTTCTTAGAAAATAATTTATTCATATAACAAGTAACAGCTGCTTGAAAATAAACTTGGAATGTTAAACTTATTAATTGAAATACTATTGCCATCAACATCACATTTTAGGAATTTTATAAACAGCACTGAATTAATGAGTAAAATATCACTGATGCCATTGTATTGTTTACTCAAGGGAAAACAGAGATTCCTTTTTTTTCCCTGAGCTATCGGAGTCTCCATGAGAAGCCAGGGGTCTATATACACATGTCATCAAGACAACATGCCCAGGCAGGATTTTAAAATTTTAGAATATTTTACTGTTCTTCATGAGTTCAGAGTTAGCAGAATATTGGTGCTTGAGAATGATAAATGCCACTGTTATTTATACACTGTGTTAATCAAATCTTTTTTTTTTTTTTTTCATTTTGATGCTTTGACATTTGGAGCCTTGCTTACCTTGGAGGGACTGCCCCTCTCAGGATTAGCTAATTCCTAGAGATAGCAAAGAACTCACCTGGGAGTGTATTTTTCATATGCAAACAAACATCTGGAGCCCATACCCCCAACCACTTCCTTTACTGGGTCTCACACTCTGGACCACTATCCACTTGCCCTTATCACACCAGGGCCAGGTACTACACAACTAGGGACAGACCCTATACCCCAGAGCCCACTGAAATTATTCAGACTAGCCAATCCCAAACCTGCTTATCCAGCCTCACTCATTCCTTCCTGGAGAAACCATCACAAGAGCTCTTGCCCAAATTCTCCCTTTGCTCTCTCTGCCTCCTGACCAAACTTGGTGCTTCCCTACTGCTACGCCTCCATTTTCTTGTGATCTGTGAATGTAAAAACTTCTTTCTTCATGAAGCCATTTCTATGTGTGTCTTACCATACCTGATAAAACAAATTCTGGTTTCCTTTAAAACATTTACTTCTTTATAGTTAATGAAGTGTTTTCATATATATTTATCTCATTGACCATGATTCTGTGAAACAGATATTATTATTCCCATTGACATGTCAAACAGTTGAGGATTAGTGATGGCAGAGCCAGTTTGGACTAAGCTCCACTATGCCATATAGAATAGTGTATAGGTTTAGGGGCTAGAAAATATAATAATACATGTCTAAATCTTTTTATTGGTTCATCTGTAAAGTGAGGCCAAGAATATCTACCTTGGAGGTGTTATAAAAAGCAGAAGTAATGCTTTCAGAGTTCCAAGTTTCCTTTCAATTTCTGCCATGACCACCTTTGTCAAGGTCTGTTCCATATTTCCCAGTTTATTTTTTTTTATCCTCTAGGAAATATCTAGTTTATTATATCAGTCTCTTGTTTAAGGACCTATAGATTTGAGAATTCTGTATCTAGGTAAAATGTATTAGTTTTCTGTAAACCGACAATCTTTTTAAGAATAAATAGAAAAGGCAAATAAAATGCACAAATGTTGAATTTAAAGGCATTGGTGAACTTTTGAAGACGTCAGCCTAAAGAATCTAAGATTCCAGAGAGAGATGAGTCATAGAGAGGTAAGCAAACAATCTGTAACCAGTGTTAACCAGAATTTGTTACCAGATTCTGACATAGCAAGAGGCTGTAAACAGATAAGATTTGCCCAGGCAAAGGGCCACTCTGGAGGACAGAGACATCAAAATCATTTGGCAATCTAAAATGTCCAAAGACACAAAACTAGAATCTTGAGTATTTTCAAACACATACCAGTTTTGTTCCCAAGACATTTACGAAATTCTGAAGCTACACTGTGCTACAAATTAATTCTGAAAATACCTGAAATGTAGACTAGAAATTTCCAGTTTCACAGAACACAGATGTTAGATTTCAGGGCCTGCCAGGGTTTGGGGGCCTGGTGAACCAATCATGTTCTCAGCTGAAAGTCCTAACACACTAGATCTTAGGAATAACAGCAAGCCACAAATATACTGAGTATTGCCTAAGAGCAGTGCAGCCTTAACTTGGCTCAATCCCTGATTGGAATAAGAGAATTCACCCTTACTCTGTCCAGCAAAGAAAAGATGGAACTCTGATGGGAAAATGATAACATCATCCAGAGCTTTTACAGTTGCTATAAATAATGTCTAGCACTCAAACCAAAGCTACTAAGATTGTTAAATAATAGGGTTATACAAGCAAAAACAAAGACAAGAACAATAACAACAACAACAAAACAGACAATTTAAACAATCTCACAGGTGAACTAGATATTGGAATTATCAATGACTTGAGAATAATTATGATTAGGATGTCCAAGACAACAGAACGCAGGATGAATAATTTTATTGGAGAATTGGAATCTATGCAAAATAATCAAATGGAACTTGCTGAATTGAAAAATACAATATCCCCAATTAAGAATTTAATGAATTTAATAAGCAGATTAGACAGCCGAAGGCAGGACTGGTGAACTAAAAGACAGGTCATGACAAAAGATTTAAACATGACAAAAAAGGTAAAGCAGATGTTAAATACCTGTGAGGCAGAGTAAAAAGTCCAATTTACATGTAATTAGAGTCCCAGAAGGAAAAGAGAAACAGATTTTGGTAGAAGTGGAGGTAATGGTCAATAATTTTCCAAAGCTGACTGAAGACTTCAAGTGACATTTTAAAAAGCCTACAAATATGGGGCACCTGGGTGGCTCAGTCCGGTAAGTGGCGGACTCAATTTCAGCTCAAGTCATGATCTTGGGGTCTGAAATCGAGACCCCTATTGGGCTCCGTGCTGAGTGGGGAGCCTGCTTAAGATACTCTCTCCCTCTCCCTTTGCCCCTCCCCCTACTTACACTCATGCTCTCTCTCTAAAATAAAATTTAAAAAAATACCAAAAAAAAAAAAAAACCCTCAAATCCTGCAAATATCAAGCAATTTAAAGAAAACTACATTACCTCCAAAGCATAAAGGAGAACGTATTGATAACTTCCCAACAAAAAAACAGCAGTTAGGGGGCGCCTGGGTGGCTCAGTTGGTTAAGCATCTGCCTTAGGCTCAGGTCATGATCCCAGGGTCCTGGGATGGAGTCCCGCATCGTGCTCCCTGTTCAGTGGAGAGCCTGCTTCTCCCTCTCCCTCTGCCTGCCGATCTGCCTACTTGTGATCTCTCTCTCAAAAATAAATAAATAAAAATCTTAAAAAAAAAACCCCAAAATCTCAGAAAAACAGCAGTTAGGATATATGGAACAGTACTTTTAAACTACTGGAAGAAGAAAATGCCAATCTAGAATTCAAAACCTAGTATTCTAACCAAATGAAGGAGAAATAACGATCATATGATCCCCATTAACTATGGCATATGACTTGAATTCCTCAGTCTGACCTTTAGGAAACTTCAGGTCTAGTCTTGTGACAACTCTCAAAATTTTATTTTATGTTATAACTAAGTCTATGTCTATACCTTCTCCTGGATATACCGGACTTAATCTCATAACGGATATGTGCTTATAATCTTTGTCTTGCCTGGAACACCTTCACCTTTACTCCCACTTTTAAATTCCAACTTGTCTTTACCACAAAACTCAGCTCCTACTTAGATAGCTTAGAAAGCTTTCCCAGGCCTCTATCAAAGTCCTGCACTCTCCAAACCATTCATTTCAGTTTTGATACAAACTGCTTCGCATAGCCATTTACTAGTTTTGTAAGTACCGTATTTTATCATATTTCAGATGACATTGATTTCCAAGATATAGCATTATTTTATATGTCAGGAAGAAAGAAAGAAGGAAATACTTCCAGTTAAACTATGCATTCTACAATTTCTTAACAATAGTCGTGGTAGCCTCCTGTTGTTTTGAAATTTCTCTCATCTATTTTAAGGGATTGGCAATGTCTCCTCTTATTTGCATTGTGTGGTATAAAATAGGCAATCCTTTACACACACACAGACACACACACACACACACACACGTTTACCTTTTTGGGAATATTTTCCTTTTTTAGAGGTGTCATAACATATTTAATTTTTGCTTTATAATAAAATGTAGAATTGTAAAAAAAAAGTATGGCATTTTCCCAAAAACAATTATTTGCTTAATCTGTGTAAAATTTATGTCTAGTTTCAGTGCATTTTTATGCATTGCAGAGATTTTTCATTTTAATGCCATAACACAGGGTAATATTTTTTAAAAATATTTTTATTTATTTGATAGTGAGAGCACAAGAAGGGGGAGCTGTAGAGAGAGAGGGAGAAGCAGGCTCTCAAGTGAGCAGGGAGCCCATTGCAGGGCTCCATCCCAGGACCCTGGGATCATGACCTGAGCCAAAGGCAGCTGCTTAACTGACTGAGCCACCCAGGTGCCCCTCACACAGGGTAATATTTTTAAGACTTCTAAATGTAATTATACTCACTCCATGTAGCCAACCATGCACATGATTTAACTGGAGTGATGACAATATGAACAAAGATGACCAAGTGTTGAGCATGTTTGGGCAATGACAGCTACATCCTGAGTTTAGCCTGGTCGACAGCAACTGTATGACATATCCCAATTTGAGATGATAACATTAAAAAAATGTAATCTTAGAATCAACAGATATTGTATTACTTGCCTCCTGCAGTAGATTCTAAGGTTCCAGAGGGCCTGAAGTACTTCTTTCATGTTGTTTGGTACAATTCTAGCACACTGTACACATTGAAAACAGGAATATAAACAATATAATAGGTAATCAAATTTAATAAAAAATAGGGGGAAAAACTTGTTGAATTAAAGTGGAGAGAATAATGCATCATTTTACCAACCAAAATTCCCCTTTGTCAACATTAGATAAGATTTATTTTTAGGCATGCCATATGCAATATTCTTTGGTCTTTTAAGAGGTCTGAATATTTATGAGGGGTCCATGTATAACCAAAATACAGTAGTCTGGAACATAGTAGGTTCAATTTATCTGGGCAAACTTTGTCAGCACTCTACTGACTTTCTCCTATGAACAAGCAAGTCTTTATTTAATTGAATGAGAGTTAATTCCAAGATTTTTTCTTTCTGAAATCACAGAGTTTGCAAACTAGCAAAGCGATTGCAGAAATCTTAGAGAACTTTGGTTGTTACTGATCCTCTTCTATATTTGTAGATATAGAAACTTATTTATGGGTCAGAAGCATTGTTGCAGTTACTCTACTCAGGACCATAAGCCCTAAATGGATTAAGCACACTGTAATTCTTGTGGTTGATACGAATAACCTCACTCATTTGGATTGGATAATTCAGAAAATGTATCAATTTGAACCTTGTCAAATGCTTTTAAGTGTACTCTACATGTCTAGGGAATAGGAGAGGGAGAATATTTGAAAAGATAATTCACAGTACATAAAACTTGTGGGAAAATGTCTTACTTAAGAAACAAATTGTTTTCAATATCCCCAAAGCATTCATTTTATACTAAAATGTAATGTTTAATTCAAATCATTTTTATCTGTTAATCAAAACAGGTTCTTGAACACTACTGGCCATTAAAAGCATTCCTCCATGTTCTTTACAGTAACAAAGCACGTATGACACAATGAAAATCTTTTAGACTTTGGAATCAAAGACATATCAGCTTCAATCATGGGGTGACATAGGGCAGTGTCCTTAACTAGTCCTGGTTCTAGTTCCTCATAGGAGAATGGGAATGTTGGATACCTCCTAAGGCATTTGTAAGAAGTAAATGAGCTAACTATGTGAACATTCCCTGGCACATTGTTGGATTTAAGTACATATTTATTGGATTAATCCATTATTTAATGAGTAAATTAAATTTAAACTTCCTTAATCCAGACTTTTAACTCATCTTATTGTCAGTTAAGATGGTTTTATGTATGTGGGTTGCCCTAATATTTCCAGTTCCTTTTTTTTAAAAGATTTATTTAGTTATTTATTTTAGAAGGAGAGAAAGAGAGAGCATGAGCAGGGAAGGGGCAGAGGGAGAGGGAGAGAATCTCAAGCAGACTCCCCCCTGAGCACGGAGTCTGACTCATGGCTCGGTTTCAGGACCTTGAGATCAGGATGCTGAGATCATGACCTGAGCTGAAATCAAGAGTTGGATGCTTAACTGACTTAGCCACCTAGGCGCCCCTCCAGTTCCCCATTTCTAAATGAGGGATTGGTATGCCTTTGCAGTTAAGGGCTAGATAGTAAATATTTTAGAGTTTGTGGGTTATATATGGTCCCCATCTCATATTCTTCTGTGCTTTTTTTTAAAGAAAAAACCACTTAAAAATGTAAAATCCATTCCCAACTGATGAACTATATAGAAAGAAGCAGTGCCAAATATGGCCTGTGACTATGGTTTGCTGCCCCTTGATCTAAACTTTCTTCATTTAATCTATTTTATTTCTGCACTTACAATGCACATTACTAATGTGTTTCCAAGGTTTAGAAAGATAAGAAACCCAAATTTAGATTTCTTGGATAAAATTTAGGGTACTCTCAATTACTATATTTGAGAAAGTAAACTGTGCTTCAGAGATAGTTAGCAATTTCCAGGAAGCTACAAAGAAAATAAAAGAGTAATTTTTTCCCCCTGTGTCTGTGAAACAAATCAAAGACTTTTATGAGCTTGTGCACATGTTAGGAAACAAGGAAGTTTGTATTTTTTTTATTAGAAAATATGAATTCTTCAAAGGTGCATCTGTTAGTCTCATAGGTATTCACATTGATTAAGATTTCTTATTAACATGCAATCATCTCCAAATGTTTCCACTTAATTGCTTTTTATTTCAGTTAAGTACCAATGTTCTTTATTCTCACACGTAGTTTAATTAGCATGGAAGGTCACTGTGAGGTGTTAAGGCACAAACTTGCCCAGAGGAAGTAGTTGATGCCTGGCTGGCTTCTAATTATAGAGCATCCTAAAACTGCACAGTAAAGGGGAGTTTGGAGGGGAGAACAATAATGAGAGAACAAAAAAATGAACAAGAAGCATCCCTGTGCACAGGAAGACCAAATGCTGAGCTCCTTTTCTTATGTTCAGGTCACAGCTGCATATGTTACCAGTAGGACATAAAATACAATATACAGTAGCTTATAGATCATTTAACAACATTTGTTAAACATCCATTATGTACAAACATTTGGGTGGGTGCTTATAGAGACTATTAAGGTGTTGAGTAAAATGCTGTTGAGAAACAGAGAGTCAAATATGTAATGATTAAATATCATAATTGCATGTGAAATTGAGAGTATGTTATTCCCTATTTATTAAACAAATTTTCATTGCTAATGATATTTTTTATTTTACTGAATTCTTGCCAAAATTACATTAGAATCAGGCTATATGGCCACATAATCCATAGTATTAACCATACGTAGACATCCCTAGAAATGGTGTCCTCAGCCAATAACAATGTACTCCTGTATGTAGGTTGGGTCTGTCTTAAAACTATTTATTAAAATCCAGTAATAAATCAGAGGGTAGCTATAAGTGCTACAAAATTATTTTTTAATTTCATCAAGTAATTTAATGCACACTTTGCTGTAAACAAGAGGTGCCTTAATAGCATTAAAATAGAATTCAGTGTATAACACTTTAGTTTAGCTACAACTTTTCACAATGACACCTAAGAGATAAATCCAGGTATCCCTGTACTTTATATGAGTGCATTTCAATATGATAACTCTTCCAAAAGCAAACCTTCGACGAGCGTGGATGATAATAGCATATAACATTTGCAGAACACCTGTTATGTGCCAGGCAAAGTTTCAGGAGCTTACTAAGCATTATCCAATTTAATGCTATACCAATCCTAAGAGGAAAGTACTATTGTTACCGCCACTTTACAGATAAGGAAGCCGAGGCAAAGAAAAGGTGACTTGGCTGAGTCATGCTCGAAGTAGGAGAGTTGGCATTAAATCCAGTCTGTGTGATTCCAGCATCTTCCGCTGGTAATTCAGCCTTCATGTTGCTGTGTATATATCATAAAATATGGAATGGTAGGACTGATTCATCCCTCCACAGCATAAGTGAGTAAACACCATTACATGTTCACTGTGTACATTTAATAAGGAGGATTTCTTTGGTGAGGAAAATTTAGCTGATATTTCTTTGCTTCTCCCTTCACCTTCCTGGGCCTCAGTTCCTTCACATATGAAATGTGGGGATTGGGACTAGACTCAGTTTCAATAGTCTTTTTTATTTTAACGTATTTTTTTTAAAGTGTAAAATCATGACTCTCATACAAATACAAAATGAACACTTGTCAGAGAATCTATTTAACTCATTAAGTAATGAGAGAACCAGTAAGATGTTAGAACTGGTTCAATGAATTTGAATTACCACACTTTTATTGTTGAATCAGGAATGTGGAAATTCACTTACAAAGAGATGCAAAACTGTCCTTTTTTAGGGGAGAGTGGATCAATTGTTCCTCCTGGACAGAATTTACAGGTCTGGGGATATGGGTCTTTTGCAGTGTTCTCAGCTATCTACAAACTACAAAGTAGATCAAAGACAAGGAAAGGCCCAGAGCCCCTAGAGAATCAGAGAACTCAGAGGATGTGTTAGACAACACCTTGTTTTTAACTGAAGATGCCCAGTGATTTTTTGGACCAATTCAATGGCTGTCACAATTTCTCCCCACACCTCAAACCAAGTCCTGTGGGAAGTCTGACCTATGTTTGCTTTGATGGAAGAAGTGGGAGGGCCAAGAGCTCCTGTCAGTTTGCCTCAATCACTCACCCAAATTCCAAGAAGTTTCCCAGCAACTGCCCTTGAGGCAGCTCGTAGGGCTGTGGTGGCTGTATGATTTCTCTAGCTTCCACAGCTAACATTCTGCAATTGCCATATTCTCCTTTTTGGAGGCAAAAGCCTGAGCTGTCAGAGATAAATGCACTTTGCTCTCAGCTCACAGTGGCTATGCATTTGGTCCCCATGAAACCAGAAGCATCCTTCTGGGTCTGGAGGCTGGGATTCCATCTGATTAATTCTCAGAGATTCTCCTAGGCTCAAAAACTTGAAATATGCAGAAAATGTTATGTCTGGTACAAAGTCTCTCTGAAGGCTGTGTCTGTTAAACCCCAGGATAATCTTCAGTGAGGACCTGGGAGCCTTTCCTTCCGTCCCAAGGGGCCTATGACCGTAGGGCATTCGTAACACTATTAGATATGTGTGGACATTCAGTGGATATTTCATTAACAGAGTTCCCAGGTATGGACATACGAAGGGGCTGGTCTGGCAGGGTTTGTTTAATTAGACTGGAAAAGACCATAGTGAGTTATAACTAATTTGCAGGCAACTCTGTGAGACCAAGGCTATGTTGAAGAGCTTCGTGTTGACACAAATTTAAATGAACATATGCTGTGTTTCCTCTGCGGGCATCATTATTGGAAATATTTTCGACCAAGAGGCTTAGATAAAGGGTACAAAGTGAGTTGCTATTTTCTTTCACCATTTCAGCTCTATATCAATGCTATTTTAAATATCCCCAGAAAGACTGATTTGGGGGTGTGGTTGAGGTTATATACTTTACAACTATGCCACATCTCTTCCAAATTTCCTGCAGTTTGTAACTCTCTTCTGATCACTTTTCTTTCTCACCAGACCAGCAGCACCTGCTATTCATCTGCCTTTCTTCCTTTATTTAGGTTCTACCTATTCTATTAATATACTTAAATTTAATTAAAATATGTTTAGTGAGCAAGTAATAGAACAAAGCTGACATCTTTATAAGAAAAATCAATTGTCACTTCAAGAACATATTCATTATTGACTCCTGTTTTGTTTTAAAAAATTCTTTTCTATTCCTTGCCAGTAAGCCCACCTATTTTTAATATACATAGTGCAGATGCAACTCCATTGTGATTTTTTTCTCATAAGTATTATAAACATTTTTCCTGTTGCTGTATAGCATTCATAATTGTATTTGTTCTTATTTTCTATTTACATGAATGATTTTTATTATAACAGACACAGATACATTGTAAATTTAATAAAATATGATCCAGGAAGGTACAAAAGAAACATTAAAAATCATTCGAAACCCCACCAACTAGGGATAATAATTGCTATTTCAATAAACATTCTTTTATTCACCTTTTTTTTTAGATTGTTATTGAAACATTTTATTGGATTAACTCTGGACTTTTTTTTAATTTAATTTAATTTTATTATGTTATCTTAATCACCATACATTACATCATTAGTTTTTGATGTAGTGTTCCATGATTCATTGTTTGCATATAACACCCAGTGCTCCATTCAGTACGTGCCTTTTTATGCATTATCTGTAACACATAGCTTTCAATGTGTAATTTTATATAAATGGGTTCACATATACATACAGATATACAGACAGGACCCAACCGTTTTGTTTCCTCAGTAATAGGACCCAGACCTTTTTTCCATGTCAGTGAATAGAGAAATGCATCACCACTTTAGGTGCCTGGTAAGTATTGCATTATAAGTCTTTACCCCACCTTTTATCCAGATTCCTCTTGCCATATAGATGGAGCAGTTCCAGATTTCTGCTGGTATAAACAACACCGCAGCACCCTTCTGGGATTATCTCCTTGCCATAAATTTCAAGTACTACGATTATTACATGAAATCTCTTTTAAACTTTAACACATATTTTAAGAATTGTTCTTTTCAAAGTTGTAACATCTTACACCTATCACCAGCGTGACTATCTGCACCCTCCCTGAACCCTGGGTTTTAGTCCTTCTTTTAAAGTTTTAGTGTTATGGTAGAAGCTGGATATAATGTCTTTGCATTTTTAAATTTGCATTTCCTTGATTACCTGGGTGTTTGAATACTTTTATATATGTATACTTATAGAGAGAGAATATATGTATGTATTCTCATCCTTTGTATATCTTCTTTTATGACTTAACTATTTATATCCTTTGTCCAGATTTCCACTAAAGTGATGATCTTTTTTCTAAGTGTTCCTTACAAAGTATCTAAACCTTATTACATTCAAGGAGTTACCTCATTTTTATTCAGAATCGCTTAGCTTTTTTTTTTATGCTGAGATTTGGAATTTGGGTTTTCTTTTTTTTAATATTTTTATTGTTATGTTAATCACCGTACATTACATCATTCTTTTTGATGTAGTGTTCCATGATTCATTGTTTGGGCATAACACCCAGTGCTCCACACAGAATGTGCCCTCTTTAATACCCATCACCAGGCTAACCCATTACCCCCCCTCCTCCCCTCTAGAACCCTCAGTTTGTTTTTCAGAGTCCAATGTCTCACATGGTTCATCTCCCCCTCCGACTTACTCCCCTTCATTCTTCTCCTCCTGCTATCTTCTTCTTTTTCTTTTTTCTTAACATATGTTGCATTATTTGTTTCAGAAGTACAGATCTGTGATTCAACAGTCTTGCACAATTCACAGCGCTCACCATAGCACATACCCTCCCCAATGTCTATCACCCAGCCACCCCATCCCTCCCACCCCCCCACCACTCCAGCAACCCTCAGTTTCTTTCCTGAGATTAAGAATTCCTCATATCAGTGAGGTCATATGATACATGTCTTTCTCTGATTGACTTATTTCACTCAGCATAACACCCTCCAGTTCCATCCACGTTGTTGCAAATGGCAAGATCTCATTCCTTTTGATGGCTGCATAATATTCCATTGTGTATATATACCACATCTTCTTCATCCATTCATCTGTCAGTGGACATCTTGGCTCTTTCCACAGTTTGGCTATTGTGGACATTGCTGCTATAAACATCGGGGTGCATGTACCCCTTCGGATCCCTACATTTGTATCTTTGTGATAAATACCCACTAGTGCAATTGCTGGATCGTATGGTAGCTCTATTTTCAACTGTTTGAGGAACCTCCATACTGTTTTCCAGAGGGGTTGCACCAGCTTGCGTTCCCACCAACAGTGTAGGAGGGTTCTCCTCTGTCGTTTCCTGACTTGTTAATTTTAGCCATTCTGACGGGTGTGAGGTGGTATCTCATTGAGGTTTTGATTTGGATTTCCCTGATGCCGAGCGATGTTGAGCACTTTTTCAAGTGTCTGTTGGCCATTTGGATGTCTTCTTTGGAAAAATGTCTGTTCATGTCTTCTGCCCATTTCTTGATTGGATTATTTGTTCTTTGGGTGTTGAGTTTGATAAGTCCTTCATAGATTTTGGATACTAGCCCTTTATCTGATATGTCATTTGCAAATATTTTCTCCCATTCTGTGGGTTGTCTTTTGGTTTGTGGACTGTTTCTTTTGCTGTGCAAAAGCTTATCTTGATGAAATCCCAATAGTTCATTTTTGCCTTTGCTTCCCTTGCCTTTGGGGATGTTTCTAGGAAGAAGTTGCTGCGGCTGAGGTTGAAGAGGTTGCTGCCTGTGTTCTCTTTTAGGATTCTGATGGACTCCTGTCTCACGTTTAGGTCTTTCAACCATTTGGACTCTATTTTTGTGTGTGGTGTAAGGAAATGGTCCAGTTTCTTTCTTCTGCATATGGCTGTCCAATTTTCCCAACACCACTTGTTGAAGAGACTGTCTTTTTTCCATTGGACATTCTTTCCTGCTTTGTCGAAGATGAGTTGACCATAGAGTTGAGGGTCCATTTCTGGGCTCTCGATTCTGTTCCATTGATCTAGGTGTCTGTTTTTGTGCCAGTACCATCCTGTCTTGATGATGACAGCTTTGTAATAGAGCTGGAAGTCCGGAATTGTGATACCGCCAGCTTTGCTTTTCTTTTTCAATATTCCTCTGGCTATTCGGGGTCTCTTCTGGTTCCATACAAATTTTAGGATTATTTGTTCCATTTCTTTGGAAAAAGTGGATGTTATTTTGATGGGGATTGCATTGAATGTGTAGATTGCTCTAGGTAGCATTGACATCTTCACAATGTTTGTTCTTCCAATCCATGAGCATGGAACGTTTTTCCATTTCTTTGTGTCTTCTTCAATTTCTTTCCTGAGTATTTTATAGTTTTCTGAGTACAGATCCTTTGTCTCTTTGGTTAAATTTATTCCTAGGTATCTTATGGTTTTGGGTGCAATTGTAAATGGGATCGACTCCTCGATTTGTCTCTCTTCTGTCTTGTTGTTGGTATATAGGAATGCCACTGATTTCTGTGCATTGATTTTATAGCCTGCTACTTGACTGAATTCCTGTATGAGTTCTAGCAGTTTTGGGGTGGAGTCTTTTGGGTTTTCCACATACAGTATCATATCATCTGCAAAGAGTGAGAGTTTGACTTCCTCTTTGCCGATTTGGATGCCTTTGATTTCTTTTTGTTGTCTGATTGCTGTGGCTAGGACTTCTAATACTATGTTGAATAGCAGTGGTGAGAGTGGACATCAGTGCCACGTTCCTGACCTTAGGGGAAAAGCTGAGAGCTTTTCCCCATTGAGAATGATATTCGCTGTAGGTTTTTCATAGATGGCTTTTATGATATTGAGGTATGTACCCTCTATCCCTATACTCTGAAGAGTTTGGTCAAGAAAGGATGCTGTACTTTGTCAAATGCTTTTTCTGCATCTATGGAGAGGATCTATGATTCTTATTCTTTCTTTTGTTAATGTATTATATCACGTTGATTGATTTGCGGATGTTGAACCAACCTTGCAGCCCAGGGATAAATCCCACTTGGTCGTGGTGAATAACCCTTTTAATGTACTGTTGGATCCTATTACCTAGTATTTTGATGAGAAATTTTGCATCCATGTTCATCAAGGATATTGGTCTGTAATTCTCCTTTTTGATGGGGGTCTTTGTCTGGTTTTGGGATCAAGGTAATGGTGGCCTCATAAAATGAGTTTGGAAGTTTTCCTTCCATTTCTATTTTTTGGAACAGTTTCATGAGAATAGGTATTAATTCTTCTTTAAATGTCTGATAGAACTCCCCTGGGAAGCCATCTGACCCTGGGCTTTTATTTGTTGGGAGATTTTTGATGACTGCTTCAATTTCCTTAGTGGCTATAGGTCTGTTCAGGTTTTCTATTTCTTCCTGGTTCAGTTTTGGTAGTTGATACATCTCTAGGAATGCACCCATTTCTTCCAGGTTATCTAATTTGCTGGCATAGAGTTGCTCATAATGCGTTCTTATAATTGTTTGTATTTCTTTGGTGTTGGTTGTGATCTCTCCTCTTTCATTCATGATTTTATTGATTTGGGTCATTTTTCTTTTTGATAAGTCTGGGCAGGGGTTTATCAATCTTGTTAATTCTTTCAAAGAACCAGCTCCTAGTTTCGTTGATCTGTTCTACTGTTCTTTTGGTTTCTATTTCATTGATTTCTGCTCTGATCTTTATGATTTCTCTTCTCCTGCTGGGTTTAGGCTTTATTTGCTGTTTTTTCTCCAGCTCCTTTAGGTTAGGGTTAGGTTGTGTATTTGAGACCTTTCTTGTTTCTTGAGAAAGGCTTGTATTGCTATATACTTTCCTCTCAGGACTGCCTCTGCTATATCCCAAAGATTTTGAACAGTTGTGTTTTCATTTTCATTGGTTTCCATGAATGTTTTTAATTCTTCTTTAATTTCCTGGTTGACCCATTCATTCTTTAGTAGGATGCTCTTTAGCCTCCATGTATTTGAGTTCTTTCCGACTTTCCTCTTGTGATTGAGTTCTAGTTTCAAAGCATTGTGGTCTGAAAATATGCAGGGAATGATCCCAATCTTTTGGTACTGGTTGAGACCTGATTTGTGACCTAGGATGTGATCAATTCTGGAGAATGTTCCATGGGCACTAGAGAAGAATGTGTATTCCGTTGCTTTGGGATGGAATGTTCTGAATATGTCTGTGAAGTCCATTTGGTCCAGTGTGTTGTTTAAAGTCTTTATTTCCTTGTTGATCTTTTGCTTAGATGATCTGTCCATTTCAGTCGGGGGGGTGTTAAAGTCCCCCACTATTATTGTATTGTTGTCAATGTGTTTCTTTGCTTTTGTTATTAATTGCCTTATATAATTGGCTGCTCCCATGTTAAGGGCATAGATATTTACAATTGTTAGATCTTCTTGTTGGATAGACCCTTTAAGTAGGATATAGTGTCCTTCCTCATCTCTTATTACAGTCATTGTTTTAAAATCTAATTTGTCTGATATAAGGATTGCCCCCCCAGCTTTCTTTCGGTGTCCATTAGCATGGTAAATGGTTTTCCATCCCCTCACTTTCAATCTGGGGGTGTCTTTGGGTCTAAAATGAGTCTCTTGCAGACAGCATATGGATGGGTCTTGTTTTTTAATCCAATCTGATAGCCTGTGTCTTTTGATTGGGGCATTTAGCCCATTTACATTCAGGGTAACTATTGAAAGGTATGAATTTAGTGCCATTGTATTGCCTGTAAGGTGACTGTTACTGTATATTGTCTGTGTTCCTTTCTGATCTATGCTACTTTTAGGCTCTCTCTTTGCTTAGAGGACCCCTTTCAATATTTCTTGGAGGGCTGGTTTCGTGTTTGCAAATTCCTTTAGTTTTTGTTTGTCCTGGAAACTTTTTACCTCTCCTTCAATTTTCAATGAGAGCCCAGCTGGATATAGTATTCTTGGCTGCATATTTTTCTCATTTAGTGCTCTGAAGATATCATGCCAGTCCTTTCTGGCCTGCCAGGTCTCTGTGGATAGGTCTGTTGCCAGTCTAATATTTCTACCATTGTAGGTTACATATCTCTTCTCCCGAGGTGCTTTCAAGATTTTCTCTTTGTCTCTGAGACTCGTAAGTTTTACTATTAGATGTCGGGGTGTTGACCTCTTTTTATTGATTTTGAGAAGGGTTCTCTGTGCCTCCTGGATTTTGATGCCTGTTTCCTTCCCCACATTAGGGAAGTTCTCTGCTATTATTTGCTCCAGTATACCTTCTGCCCCTCTCTCTCTTTCTTCTTCTTCTGGGATGCCAATTATTCTAATGTTGTTTCGTCTTATTGTATCACTTATCTCTCGAATTCTGCCCTCGTGATCCTGTAGTTGTTTCTCTCTCTTTTTCTCAGCCTCTTTATTTTCCATCATTTGGTCTTCTGTATCGCTGATTCTCTCTTCTGCCTCATTTATCCTAGCAGTTAGTGCCCCCATTTTTGATTGCACCTCATTAATAGCCTCTTTGATTTCGACTTGGTTAGATTTTAGTTCTTTTATTTCTCCAGAAAGGGTTTCTCTAATAACTTCCATGCTTTTTTCAAGCCCAGCTAGTATCTTTAAAGTCATGATTCTGAACTCTAGGTCCGACATCGTACTAATGTCCGTATTGAGTAGGTCCCTGGCAGACGGTACTACCTCTTGTTCTTTTTGCTGAGGTGATTTTTTTCGTCTTGTCATTTTGTCCAGAGGAGAATAGATGAATGAGACAACAAAATGCTAACAGGTTAACAACGTCCCCAGCAAATATACTCTATACAATTCAGAAAAGAGCTGAAACCAGGGGAAAAGAAAGGGAAAGAAAGAAAAAAGAAAGAGAAAAGAAAGAAAAAAGAAAAAGAAAAAGATAAAAACAAAAATAGAACAATACAAAAAAAAACAGAATATGATCAAATATGATCAAGCTAGTGCATAGATCAGTGCCACACACTAGATTTTGGGTGTATTTTGGTCTGTTAGAAAAAAATGCCTCCTAAAATTTTAAAGAAAGAAAAGACTTATAGATGTACAAAATAAGGGTTGATACAATGAAGGGATGGAAGATGACTGTACAGATGAAAATAATAAAAGATTTTATAAAAGGAATTGATAAGATAAGAAGTTGTTTGAAAAAAGAAAGAAGACGATTTAAAAAAAAAAAGGGAGACAATGTGATCAGGCAGGAGACTAGAACAAAGCCATACGCTAGTGATTTAGGGTATATTTTGATCTGTTAGAAGAAACTGTATCTCAAAATTTTAAGGAGAGAACAACTTATATATATATGCCAGAAATAAGGGTAACTACTATGAAGGGATAAAATATGACTCTAAAAATGAAAAATAAAAAAATGTTTTTTTAAAAAAGGATTGATAAGATGTTGGTTGAAAAAGGGAAAAAGAAAAATTAAAAAAACAGTTAAAAAATTAACTTTGAAAAACTAATGAATCATGGTAAAAAAAGCCATGAATTCTATGTGCAGTATTCCCCTAGTGCTGGAGTTCTCCCGTTCTCCTTGATCGGTAAACTTGGTCTTGGCTTGCTGGCTGTTCGTGCCGATCTTCTGGGGGAGGGGCCTGTTGCCATGGTTCCCAAATGTCTTTGCCGGCGGCGGAATTGCCCGGCCCTTGGCAGTCCGGGCTAAGCAAGCTGCTCGGGTTTGCTCTCAGGAGCTTTTGTTCCCTGCAAGCTCTGGTACATCTTTGGAGGACCAGGGTGAAAAAGGTGGCCTCCCAATCTCCACCTGGAGGAGCTGAGAACTCGGGGCCCCGCTCCTCAGGGCACCCCCAGAGAAAAGCAGTCAGTCACTCCCTCTCCCTGGTCTCCGGCCACACTCCGTGCTCACCCAGCCTGTGACCGAGCGTTTGTATCTCTGGCTCTCGACCTCGTGTGGAGTCTCCAAACCCAGCAGATCCCTGCGGTGCACTCCTGTGCCGCGCCTCCCGGGGGAGGAAGGGGAGTCTCCCCAGCTCTGCCGCTTGTTGGGTCCCTGCTGGAGGAGCAGTGGCCCGACTGTGCCGCGGATCACAGTTTATGGCAACCCCGAGCTGAGAGCCCGCGCCTCGGCTCCGTCTCTGCAGCCGGCTTCCCTGCTCCGATACTTGGGAGCTCTGCCGCACTCAGGCACCCCCGGTCTTTCTGTGACCCCGAAGGTCCTGAGACCACACAGTCCCGCGAGGATTCCACCCCCGCTTAGCCGCTGGAGCGATGTCCCTCAGCAGAGCCGACTTCTAAAAGTTCCGATTTTGTGCTCCGCGGCTCTAGCACTTACCAGAAGCGGCCGACGGAGGCCCCCTCCCCCACCTTCTATCCTCCCGAATATCACCTCGGATTCACTTCTCCTCACGTCCTACCTTCCAATAAATCGTCGCTTCTCTGTTCAGAGAGTTGTTGCTACTCTCTTCTTCGGTCTCCTGTTGAGTTCGTAGGTGTTCAGAATGGTTTGATCCCTATTCAGCTGAATTCCTGAGACCAGATGAAATCCAGGTCTCCTACTCCTCCGCCGTCTTGCTCTGCCCCCCCAGAATCACTTAGCTTTTATGCTAAAATGTGTTATGTGTTTATGCAGTTTTTTGGTTGGTGTTTTTGCTAGGGCTCTTCATATATTTACCCAGTCAAATTTATCAGTGTTTTCCTTTATTGTTTTTAGTGTTTGTGTCACAGGTGGGAAGGCCTTTCTCTAGATTATAAAAATATTTTCTCCTCTCTCACTGTGTCTCTCTGTCAGATAAATAAAATCTTTAAAAAATTTTTTTCTCCCTTATGCTTCTAATAACTGGCATTTTGTTATTTTTTAATATTCGAATTGATATATATAGTGCTTGTTTTGGCATACAGTAGAATGTGAAAATCTAAAATTTTTCACCTGAAGCATAGCCATTTTGTTTGTCTCCATAGAACACTGGAAAAATAAAGACAGGTGGATATTCAGGCATTATTTGGACTGAAATATATGATTACATTTGTAGATGATACCAGATTTGAGTAGAATATGCCAACGGAAATTGAGGGCCAACATCATCACTGAGATTGTGAGCATAATTTTACCTGGTAGTGGGGACTCTGTTAGTACATAATATTTATTATAATATTAGGTATATATGCTCATGAATAGAGAAATAGAATAGATCAAATTTAGATATCATAAAATTTTGATGAGATTGATGGAATGCAGAGCATGTTTTGTATGGAATGTAAAAGCTATTTTGGCAGTATGGGGAAGAGGTGAGCAACCACAGAGAGAAGGATTCAGAGGGTAAAATATAAGTTTGTACGTTTCATAGAGCATCGTGCCAAGCGAGGCATAAATTCCATCTTCATTCAAAATATATGAACTGTGAGGGTGATAAGAGGATTGGCCTTATGAGGAGGACTCTGAGGAATTGAAATGTTAACAGACAATAAGTTAGCAGAATGCCTCAGGCAATTACAATTAACGAGAAAACAGGGTGGAGATGAACTTCATTGAAGATGGGACCATGGGATTATAAAATCATAAGGCACAATTTGTTAGTGGACCAGGCTGCTAGATGGCTTTGTATCAGGGGCAAGCCTTCTGAGAAAAATAGAGAAAGCCCCTCCGCCTCAAACTCCAAGACCCTAGTTAGCACCACAGGGAGATAGAAGTGAACACAGGTAATTAGAAATGAGACCTTTATTTCACGCTGTTATTTTAATTTATTCTCACGCCTATTCTCTTTTATTGATCTGTCTGCCTGTTCCTCTACTCTCTCAATCGTTGTAACTTTATAGTATATTTTAATGTCCAAACTATCACAAGCTTGTTTTTTACCCATCTTTTCCAGATTTTTACTAAGTGATTTCTTATGCTTATTTTGCATTCGCATTTTAGAATCTCTTTGTCAAGGATCCCCTCCTTGTAATATCTGTCACTAGCACTTGCCACCTTAGTTCTAGTCATGAATGGGTAATTGAACTAGGGTAGCAGACAACCTCCAAATCTCAGTGGGTTAGCACAACAAAAGTTCATTTCTTTTTCTTTTTTTTTTTTTAAGATTTTATTAACAAAAGTTCATTTCTTACTCAGAGTGTATGTCCCACGTGGGTTGGTGTGAGCGGGGCAGGGGAAGGATTTGCTCCGCAGAGTTACTCAGGCACCAGGCTGAATGTGGCTCCAACACTTCATAGCTACACTACCTCAGCTCCCTAGTCACCTGAGTGGAGGGAGAGCAGCCGGAGAATTGTGTATGAGCTACAGAGATACATGTTTTCCCCACTCATTGTCTAGAACGCCACCATCCAACAGAACTCTCCATGATAGTGGACATGTTCTGTAATCTGCGCTAATACAGTAGGCATTAGCCATTTGTAACTAATGAAATGTGAGCATTTGAAATGTGGTTAATATGACTGAGGAACTGAATTTTAAGTTTTGGGAAAAAATAAGCTAACTATATAAGTTATATAATCTCATGTGGCTAGTAGCTATGACATGGGACAGCACAGGTCTAGAACCAGTCACCTAGTCCTGCCTAAGTACAGGAGAGTTGGGTGTATAAAGGAGTATATGAAATACTCTGTGAACATTACTGTTTCTGTCTTCACTCACAAAGCAAAACACCACCAGACAGACAGACAGACAGACAGACACACACACACACACACACTCCCACCGGGGATTTCATTGTGACCATAGCAAAATCATATTTTAATCTTTTAAATATAGGGTATTCCTTTTCAAGAACAAGGTATAACTTTCCATCTGTTCTGATATTCTTTTGTTTCAAACCATTTTGCTTCTTGATTTTTCTTCATATATAAATCCTGTATATTTCTTTTAGGACTAACTTTTGAGTGAGACAGACTAGCATTAGAATTTTAGCTCTGCACTGTGAATTGTGCAAGACTATTGAATCACAGATCTGTACCTCTGAAACAAATAATGCAATATATGTTAAGAAAAAAAAAAAAGAAGATAGCAGGAAGGGAAGAATGAAGGGGGGTAAATCGGAGGGGGAGATGAACCATGAGAGACAATGGACTCTGAAAAACAAACTGAGGGTTCTAGAGGGGAGGGGGTGGGAGGATGGGTTAGCCTGGTGATGGGTATTAAAGAGGGCACGTTCTGCGTGGAGCACTGGGTGTTATACACAAACAATGAATCATGGAACACTACATCACAAACTAATGATGTAATGTATGGTGATTAACATAACAATAAAAAATTCAAAAAAAGAATTTTAGCTCTGCAACTTATCTTAAACTAACGTAACCTCACTCGTGGTAAAATAATTATGTAAATTCTTTAAGTGTCAGTTCCCTCACCAATAAAATTAGAATAACAGCACCTACCTACCCCATACTATCACTGCCACTAATATTATTACCACTATTATCCCTCATCCTATTGCTATTCCTTTCATGATAATAATTATTATTTTATTATTATGTAACTCTTTAGTATTATTTAGTTTACACAAGAACCAAATGAGGTTAATGCCTTTAAATCTGGTAAGAATGAGGTTAGCAAATTGACTGGTCCTTGTTAAATACGCAGTATATTTAGCTGTTGTTGGTACTATCAGCATCATCATTATCTCATTATCAACATGATCATCATACCATCATCATCATCATTATCAACTCTGGTTGCCTTTTCTTTTTTAAGTTTATTTTTTTAGTAATTTCTACACCCAAAATGGAGCCCAAACTCATGACCCTGAAACCAAGAGTCACATCCTGTTCTGACTATGCCAGCCAAGCACCCCCTGTGGTTGCCTTTTTTAATATCTCTTTCACCCTACCCCATTTTGAATGAACAGGTTTGGTCGGGATTGTGCCCACCTCCAACTCCAAAGGTGGTTAATTCCATCCCACTGCTACAATGATAGGTTCTGGAGGCTACATAATCTAAGCCAAAGCCAATTAATACATGGAATACCATTCATCATAATGACTTGTTGATAGCTGTGTGGCCTAAGGTTAGCCAATGAGAGAGAAATCCAGGACTTTTGCTCAGCAGTTAGATGAGAGATGATCTTTCCTGCAGGACATAAAAGAAAAGGAGAGACTACAGAAACAGGATCTTTGTTAACACTGTGCCGTCACATTGAACTGAGCATATAAAGCCTGCTCTGCCTCTGGACATTTTGGATATGTGAGTCAGCAAATTCTCATTATTATTTAAAGTTTTTTTTCCTTTCACCTACTATTAAATTCTGATTGAAATAATGATCCTTCTCATAACTAAGTGGGTATTTTCAATATGTTGGGAAGCTATATAGTGATTATGTAATCTTTTTGTAATTGGGCATCTTATCAAATTCTGTTTGTATTACTTTTTTGGGTGCTTCCTTAGGGGGTTTCTATGCATATAATGATGTAATTTGAAAATAATATAATCCCTGTGTTCTCTTTTGTAAATTAAATAATTTTTTCTTTCTTAACTAATTGTATTGGCTAGCAATTGTAGAAACATGTGAAGTGATGATGATGATAGCTAACATTCTTCCCTTATTATTGCTGTTAATGGCTCTTTTTTGACGTATATCAACTTGAAAAAATATCCTTATTTTCCTATTTGTTAGATTTTTTATAGCAAATAGCAGATCCAGCAAAAATGTAATTCCTTCAAAGATGACTAATCAGAAAATAACGACAAAGAAACATGAAAACTCCTATAGCATAAAGGCAGCAGAGTAAGATATAAAGGGAAGTCCATCACAGAACTTAAAATGAATTAGAAGCAGTAAAAGGATCTATACAGCAGAAATCTAAATCAGCCAAGTGGGAACAAGCTTAAGAAAATCTGAAAGAAAAGGAGGAAGAAGATAAAGAAATACAAGACATTTCAGAGGAAATTATAGATTATAAGGAACAAAACGCAGAAATCCAACTTGTATATTTGGTGTGTCTGAAAAAGAGAACAACGACCAATGGTGAACCAAAAATAATTTCAGAGAAAAGGTGTTGGTTTAATGAGAGAATGAACCTTCAGATAAAAATACTTACAGTTTCTATAAGAAATAATGATACTATAAACAAGAAAAATAAACCTTGTGGAATGGGATGTTGAAATTTTACTCAAAAGATAAAGAAATTTCTGTCATTCTGATTTACTTTGTTCTACTGCTCCTGAATCGGTTGGCAATTTTGGTAATGATTTGACTTGGAATGAGGCCCCAAAGCTTTTGAGCTTTTCATTTTGTGCTTGAGCCTTTCAGTCACCTCTGGTATGCATCTGCAAATTACATTCATTTCCAGACTCCACCTTTCAGCTGAAAACCCAATTGTGAGGAATAAAACAGGGCACAGGCTGTCTGCTGTGGGTTTTTTTCTTCTTCCCTCCCTGTCTTAACTACCAGCTGAGATGGGGGTTGGCAGAAACTCCTCGTTGGTTTTTCTCCATCAGTTTTGCAGCCTCTGCACAGCAATGGGCTCTGCCCCATCCCACCTGCAGTTGAGAGGATCTCTGCCCTGGGGTCTGAAGGCATGTAGGTAAATGTGAAACGTATAAAGGACGTCCTTCCTCAATTTGTGGCCTGCTTCACTGCTCTCTACAACAAAGCAAGAAAGATCTGAGATGCTTCTGGAGTTCCTTCCCCATTTGATCTAATTTGTATAGCAATAAGCCAGTGATTTCTAAGGTTGTAGCAGGAGGAGGGGACCATTATAAGTTTCTGCATGAATATAGTTTTCCCCTACTTGTCCTAGAGGGCATAGGAAGATATTTTATAAATATGTATTTATGCTTATAAGTAGTTTCCTTGCATCTTAGTCCTTAAGCCTATCACAAATTACATCCTTTTAATTTTTTCCCCTTGGTCCAATACCTAATAAAGACTTTGGACAGAATCCTCAGCGTGCTCTTCCCTCTGATGTACCTCTCACTATGTTTCTATAGTCCTATTATGGTATATTCTACATAGTGGATGGCAAGTATAATGCTCTGTATTCCCATTTGATCTGAAGAAGATATACACCATTTCAAAGCATCTATGAACAGCTCTAGCACAGGTCATCAGTCAGTGCCATGTCAGGAAAACAGAATCTACACCAGGTAGTTTATTCAGTGGACTTATGTGGGGGATTAGTAACAAAAGTGTTAGAATTGATGAAAGAGCCAACAGGAAGGATTAGCAACTGCAGGGAATTGCTCTCACTGCTAGAGATGGGAAGACAAAGAGAAGAAGGGGTGTTGTCCTGGTTGGTGCCAGAGGCAGCTCACCCCTGGGGTGAGCTGGAAACACTCCAGGGCACTGCTCAGGGGAAGCAGGGGCTGTGGAGGAGACGCAGCCTCCACTGGCAGATTGCCCAGAGCAGAGAGGAAAAGAAAGGGAGAAATACCCTGGCCTTTCCTTTCACCCTTGCATATAACTCCTGCAGTGCCGGCCATTGGCTGAATCCAGTGGAAAATGTGATTTCTTGGTGTCAGTCCCCTAGAGTTCAGGCCAGAGCAGGGGAAGGCAGAGAATGGATCCAAGGGCAAAGAGGCAAATGGGATACCAGAAATGAGTTGTGCAAACACAAAGGCTCACCGGAAACTTGAGGAAAATTAAAAATGAAAGACCAAGCCTTGCTTTGGTCAAGGGGCTGGAGTATTATACCTGGTGAGTATGGGGAAAGTGGAGAAGATGCTTCTTTCATGAAGCTACCCCACCCTGTCTTTGAAGCTTGAAATCCGTTTCATGGGAAGTGAAGCTTTGGCCCCTCAGATACCAAGCAGAGTAGCACTGACTCCTGGGAGAGAGAACACCTCTCTCTTTTCCGTTCTTTCTGTTCCTTTCTTCCTGGAAGAACTGGTCTCTATTACTCAATGCACACTTTTCTAGGCTCCAGAGATAAAAACTTGCATTAAACAAAGTTCCCACTGTCAAGTAGCACACAACTTACTGGCACATTTATGTCACTAGTTTGAGCTAAAATACACTTTATAAACTTTATAAAGAGGAAGGAATATCTGATGCAGGGGCCTTTTGGCCGAGTCCTGAAGAGCGAATAGGAGTTGATCATTTAAGGGAAGAGTAGCTACTAGGAAGCAGAAAGACCCAGGTATCATCAGAGAATGCTGAGGAATTCAGGGGGCCTAACATGTATATATGAGAGGAAGAAAATCTAAACTGTGTTAATGCTGCACTGGCCCTTCCATGACCTACCCCTCAAAGGCACACACACACACACAAACTCACAAAAGGCATTATTTTCAGTTCCCATACATTTTCCAAATGAACCTAGACACAGCCTCAGAATCCTTCTCAACACAGAGCTGCTGACATCTGTTAGTAATTGGTCAGTGATTGTATTGTGCAATAAAACACTCTGTTCTCCTTATACCAGTTTGGAATTGATGGATAGTGTGTTTTTTCTATGGTGAGGGGAATAGATAATAGAGGGGAAGAAGGGAGATGAAGCAGGGGGAAAGGACACAGGAAAGGAAAACTGACAGCGCTGATATCTCACAATTCAATGTGTGGCCTCACAACAGCCCTGTGATCAAAACAAAGATGATGTATTCCCTGTAGTGGCTGCAACTGGGCTTCAGGTAGTGAACTTCCAGTTGACTGTGTACCTTCTTAGATGACCCTTTCGAGGTTATGTCTGAGTCTGTGAGCGCTGGCCTGGGGGAAATAGCTGCCTGAAAAGTTGGTATGATATTCTAGATCTTTCCATTCTGAGGAATACGACTGGGTGGGAATATCTATAGTAAAATGGGGTGACTAGATATATTCTGGGTTTCCTCCTACTCTTCCAACTGCCCCTTCTTGGGCTCCTTTGCTGCCCCATTTTCTTCCAGGTTTCTAAATGTTAATATACTCCAATGAAGCAAGTCGGAGTAGTACTTTTGCACAGTAAAGAGAACAGGTTGAATTTTAGGGTGAATTTTCTTAATTGCAAGTGGATTTTCTCCTGGGATTTAAAGCTGCAGAAACTTTGGGCTGTGGCTTGGCTTGAGGTTTGCAGTGCTTTTGTGCTTACATGTAGTTCTACATTAGTAAATCAGCATCTTGGAACTGATCATATTAGACAGATAAAATGAATAGAACACCTCAAGTAACACATTTAGTACTGTTTTTTCAGGAACTTTAATGTATTTTTATGTTAACTGGAAATTAGCTGAAAAATTCTTACAGCTATTATTACAAGAAAAATGACTTATTGCCACCGCATGTATTTCCAGCTGATTTCTAGCAGCTTCTAGTGATAAACAGAGATGCCTAAAGAACGTTAATGAGAACAAGGAAATTCTAAATGTATAGCGATAACCATTTTGTGAGCCATCCATTCCTTCCTCTAGTGTTATGTAGAATTTCCCCACGTGTCTTGTACTTCTTAGAGGTTGAAATTTCTGTTAACTGTTTTTTTCCCACATGAGGGCATCAGTGCTCTAAGCAGCTTTGGAGTTCACCCTCTGAAGTTTGACTTTAAGAGCTCTATTTGGAGAAAATGAAAACACTTTACAAGCCTCATACATCTTAGACTACATAAAATTAACATTTGGTTTATCTTTCCAGGCAAGTCATTCATTCTTTTCTTTCATTCATTTGTCAGTATAATTGTACCTTCTTACATGGGGGAGGAAAAGATGACACACCTGTGACATTGCCACTCCCCATGCCAATTTGTGCCTTCACGGTCAACTGGGATCTATTTCTGTTTCTGTTCTATTAAACTGACTTCTAGAATTGAACCAAACAGTAATACTGTAACACATATCCATTTGCAATGAAAATTAATCCATTAAAAAAAAAAACTCAATGTGTCTGTAGGTTCGTATTCTACAGATTTATTTTCCCAGCCTAGGAGGCTGCCATCACACATTGCCCTTGGCTAATTCTAAATTTCACATTTTGGGTTGTGAGTAGTTCAAGGTAATAGTGTAGATAAAACTAATATAGATAGGTCCCAGGTATATTACTCTGAGTCTAGTTATTGGCATAAGGACTAGAGTTTGTCAATGAGAACTTTCAATGGCTTGACTTTTCCTTACCAATTAAGAATAAATTAATCACCTCAGCATTGAAATCATCCACAATAAGCCTTACCTCTGCCTATTCCGTTCACGGATGGCAAATGAGTTCCAAAAGAACTGATCATTCACACACTACTCACAGCACAGGGCAAAGGTATCTGCACTTTATTGCCTTTTCTCATTCTGTCCATTCTGCCTGAAATAGCATCCTTAGCCCCCATCTGCATCTATAGAATCCATGCTCCCTTTTGAGGCCCACCATGATGGATCCCAGACCCCTCGGACTCTCACTCTGATTTCACCTTGTCCATCCCTCAGAGTGTGATCTCTAACAAGAATGCCAGCAGCATATTGTGGCACATTGTCTTTGATTGACTGCTACTAATTGGCCCCATTTTATTATCCACAAATGTATCTTATGTCCCTTAACATCTTATTGCAGAAATGATATTGGACCCATCTTTTTGTTCTCTTAGAGCAGAAGTACTTTGCCTTTCACTCAAAAGGGTAGAACAAGGATATCCCTTCTGGTATTTTTGTGAGGTCTTTCTTTTGCCTCTTCTGTGAGTTTGCCTCCCCCCACCCACCCAATATTTTATGTGTGATGTGGCTCCATAACCTTTAACATCCCATCTGACAGTCACAGTTGGCAGATTTTGCTTGGGGTGAATGGTGTAGACTCAGCTTGCTCAGCCCTGAGTTCTGAGCCCCCTTCCATCTAATTCCTTCTTTTGACATTTCTCTTGTGTGGCTGTTGTAGAGATGAAGCAGGTGGGGTTCGCCAATTTTACTTTACAGATGAGAAGTCAAGTTCAGGGAGGTTATATAGCAGGTCTAGTGCCAAGAGGAAGCAGAGGAGGAATGGAACAAAGAATATAATTGCAGGCATCAGAAACCACATATCTGGGCTTTACTGATATTGGAGAGTTTTGAACCCATGATTCTTCTCCTCTCTTTGCTGGGGTAGAGTTTTCCCTTTTAATCTAGAAATATGACAGTTGTTTTTTTTTTTTTACTACAAGATAATAAAAATAGCGAAGTAAGCCTTCTGAAATCACTGAAGTTCTTTACTACACACACAGCTTCTAACTATAATAATGAGTCCTTCCCTTTATAACTTTGTAGTTCAGTTATTCAGTTATTGTGCACCCAGCTGGTGCCAGCTCCCAAATGTCCTTGACTGCAGGAAGCTTACATTACCAAGTCAGCTTTTATGAATTCTAAATTTAACCTTTTCCAGAATGTTTTTTTCTAGGTAAAGTAAATTACTCAGAGTCCTGGAAGAACAGCTCTTTGAACAGCTCTTTTCTATTTGGGGGAAAAAAAAAAAGCATACACACATGTTACACAAATCACACATATATGTATGTATATATATGTACACACATACATATACAAATTCCACGTGTGTGTATATATACACAGTATGTATACAATATATATGTATATGTTATGTGTGTACATATAATATACACTTACATATGTATGAAATTTATGTATGTATACTGTATATATTACGGATAAGTACTATTTTGAAAAAAAGTAGCATTGAAAATTAGTTTTAATTTCTTATTAAAAATAATAAATATAGATGGATGAGCCAACCTAATCATTTACCATTTCTACCAGTTAGGCCCTGAGACTGGCTGTTCTGTTCAATACTTTAATTTCAGCCACCTTCTGTGTGGCATAAAAGCCTTCCTCAGTTCTATCTCAGCTTCATACATTTTCTGACTTAATGTGACTGGGTTTTCTGAGAACTTTTCTTCCTTCTTTTTGAAGTTTTTTCAAAGATTTTGAAAAATTCTCTGGTCTATTCAGGAATAATCATGCATGAAGATGAGCTGTCTTTGTTCTATGGCTATACAACTTCCCTTCTTGGAATACCTCAAGGGGAATATATTTAACTGATGCCATCATTGGCTTGTCTTGTTTCTCTTCATCTTCCTCACTCTCCTGGTGAGTGCATGAGTCTGAGTATTTCCCAAATATCCTGGGGTATTATTTCCCTATAACTGCATGTGAATCTTTAAAAAGTGGCCAAAACAGGAAACAAGATATAACAGCCAAATGTTATGTGTGTGGTCTTCATTGTATCCTGCTATTTTCTTCTTTATTTTCCCAGTTGATTCTTTAGCTGAGCTAGAATTTAGATCTGTCAGCAAACAATGAGCTTCAAGAATTCCAAGATCACAGGCAAAGAACTCATCTTCAGTAGAAAATAACAAAGATGTATTTTGTAATTCCAGAACCCTGGGTGTTAGATGGTGGAAGTTGTGTTGGAGGGGTACCTACACCCTGGGGTTAGGTTTACACTGGTCAAACCAAATAATAAAGGAAATTCTCAATACAGCACATGCAAAATTATTTCCATCTTTGCCTTAATTACCATTCTAAGTGGGTTCTTAATATGAATTGTTATAATACTTCCCATCTCTTTCCTCTTTGTTCTGTCTTTGAGACCTGGCCTTTAGGTCATATGGTTTTCTTTTCTGTACTTTGTTGTCTGACCCATTTGGTCATAATGAACTGATGCCTTCAACATAGTTCACTTTTAAAGGATATGTCTCATTTCCTTCTCCATCTCACTGCTCACTTGTTTAATAATTTCATTACCAAATTTACTGCTATCTGTTTTGGTTTTCCCAAGCCATTACATATATATATATATATATATATATATATATATATATATATATATATATATATTCTGAACCTAATGTGTTCTCTCTTTCTTCCTGAACTTTTGTTCTTGTTTTCATTCCTTCTCTTTTATTTTCTTCACTTTCTTCCCTTACCTCGCCATCCTTATAGGACCACAGTCCAAAGGTCTCTTGCATGGAGGTAGTGCTCCATCTATCTATCCAACTATTGGTCTCTAAAACCTTTGAAACAGGAATAAGAAAAAAAAATCACTGTTTCCATAATTAACAATAATATTATGCTCTTCAAAAACCTCAAGTACTCAAGGAACTTAAAGACTCATGAGGGTCCTTGAATCGATAGACAATAGAGAAAAAAAAATTTACCTATGACAGGTTGGGTTTTTGAAGAAAATGCATTATTCTGCTCTTATTAATGACACTAGTGAATTCATTTCTTAACTTTGGCCAGGAGGTCCCCTTTCACTACATAAAGATTAGTAAATAATAGTTTATATCACCAGAGGCAGTTGGAGGTTCATCTATAACTGTCTTAGGCACAACTTCTTATCCAATATGATTTGTTTCCACAAGATTGAAGGCAGGCCACAGAAGATATTTTCTACAGATAATGATTATAGGGGGCAAGGAAAATATGGATGCTATATCACGAACCATGCTATTGAGAGTATCTCCTGGTTAGTAGCACTATGTTTGATGAAAAATGCTGTGTACTAAGAGTTTATGAAGAATCTACCATGGCTAGTCACTATGTCAAGGACTGGAAGTACATCTGTGTGTCAGTCAGGATGGGCTGATTTAGGCAACAATAACAAATAACCTCAAAAGCTCAGTAGCATAAACCAACGTAGGTTTATTTGTTGTTCATTCTGTGTGTCCGTCATGGACCAGTGGAGGGCCCTGCTCATTGTAGTCTCTCATGCTGACCATCTTGAGTCATCAGATACCCACCATCTTGAGTGTTGCCATCTACCAAAGGAAAAATTGAATCAAACCAGCAACTAAATACTCTGTCCTAAAAGTGACTCCCATTATTCCTATTGATGATTCACTGATCCAATGGTCACACAGGCCTGCTCCACACACAAGGTGTCAGGAAGTACAATCCCATCATGTGCCCAGAAGGGCAAGTAAATGGACATATTTGGTGAATAGCATCAGTAACTATCACAAGCTGTAAAAATTTAGATCCTGTTCAGCTCTCAGCAAGTTTATAGTCAGCAGTGTGTGGAATGGTAAGGGGAAGGGGAGGGAAAGTGGTTGGGAAATAGACTCAGACACGTGTACAAAAAATACAGAGCAGTATGATGAAGGAAATAAAATGTCTAATGGGAGTACGTAAGTAGGGAACCTGGCCCAGGGTTGAGGATCATTAAAGGTTTCCTAGACAAGTCTGAGAGCTGAGGAGGAGTATGAGTCAGGCTAGTGGCAAAGTCTAATACATTCAGTCCTCTCGACAACCTTAAAATGTAGGAATGAATAATCCTCTTTTATAAGCAGTGAAATCGAAGCCCAGACCGATCATGCAGAATGAGCTCAGAGTAGATTCTAAGTCCGGCTCCCTCCAAAGCCCCTGCTTTTAAACACTCAGCTAGATCTGAAGGAGGAGACTTTCCCGGTAGACTTTTGGAAAGAAAAAAGGAATAGCAGTTATGTTTTACTTTAAAGAAACCAGGTTAAAAATATTTCAGAAGAACACCTGTGATCTCAATCTAGGTTAATTTTGTATTGCAGAAATTATAACACAATTCCAAAATACTAATTGCTACATGAGGCATTACATCTATCTTGGGGGAAATAATCCAGTGGTGCTAATTAAAGAGTATATTTCTCTAAAAGCAATCATTGAGGTTTGGAATGAAACAAAACAATTCTGGGATTTTACTGTTCCTAAACCTAAGTGAATGAATACAACAATGGTTTATTTATGTAGTGCTAAAACTGTACGCTACACAGCACCTTACAAGGCTGGAGATAGACTGAGTACAAATACACGAACCTGACTGTTTATTTCTTCAGTTGGCTATGGGTTACTAGTGTTTAGAAAAGGATAGTGTCACCAAAAAAATTTACACAGAAAGGTTGATTCAAGTCCCCATATGCAGGAGTTTATGAACACAGAAAGCTCCGTACATCAATAAATGTATCCAGCCCCCAAGCAGCACTAAAAGAATGCTGGGTTGTGCAAGCAGGCCATAAAATCAAGGCAACACACAATTAAGGGTAAAGTGTTATATATCCTCCAACACCTAAGAGGGCAGCCACATAACAACTTCTAAAACATGGCATTTGAAATAGTAGACAATGCTGGAAGGAATGCATCATTTGTAGAAGTTTGGGAGGAGGGGTGGAGGAGAAAACAATTACCTCTTCATTTTAATATTTTAAGAAATGTATAAAATCTTTTGTTTTTGAAGCTTTCTGACGGTATTAAGAGCAATTTTATTGCTTCTATGTTGTTACCTACATTTTCACAGATCAATTTCTTCTTTTCATTTCTCTTTGCAAATCTTCAGAGCCAGCCAGCCCAGAAGTGGGGCATCTGCTCAGTGCTTTGAGGCCTGAAGAGGATGCCTGTGTTGCCATTCAGATATTAGAACTGGCAGCTTCAACTAAAGACCCCAAAGTCCCCTGAGTCTCTGCAGAGGCAACCACCTATTGATTTCCTAATTTTTCATCACCAGAAGGCATGGATTTCCTGTTTTACTAATTATATACTTAATTTGAAATCAGAAAAGGGCAATGGGTAATGCATATTGTGTGTGGGTTAACCTTCCTCAGTTAACCTTCTCAGGTCCCTCTTCATGGTGAATATAAGGATAGAAAATTAAAGAGTACGCAGAGGAAGGCAATTTCTATCCCCCAGACCAAACAAGAAAAGACTCTGATGAGCTTCGGGAAGGAGCACAGAGGCCTTTCTTTCTTCCTTTCGGTTTTGGGATTGGAACCTGATGGAATGTTTATGATTCCAGGACCTTTGCTCTGATCTCTGCCCAGAGCCTCAGGATGGAACTGAATTGTTCTCTTATGGAATCATGGAAGCATTAGGGTAGCATTAGGAATCAACATTACTCTCTGGATCTAGAAATTGATTTTACAGTTGAATACTACGTCTTCAGCTAGGAGAATACGTTCATAGTATGAAAGGAGTATTTTAATCTGAATTGGGGGAGAAACAGTATTATTTGTCCTAAGAATGAGATTATTATATAGGATCCCATATAATTTCTGAGTAAAATGTCAGAACTATTAAAATCAAGGAGGAAGCTGAACACATGCCTGCACTCACATGTTTTCTTTTTGGGTTTTGTGAGTGAAAGAGAATGAAACAAGTTTTATTTTATTGGGTAATTTGAATATTTCCTATTTAAAGGGAAAGGAAATGGTGCAGAGGTCATGTTTTCTAAGTTTTAGGGTTTCAGGGTCATTGTTTGAATATACTCAAGACTATGATAAAGGAATCATTTTCATGACTGCCATCTTACTACCTTTTCTTGCCATACTTTCAGACTCATTTTGTACTCATTATTTTTGACTTAAGTCATTAGTTTCATGTAAAGTGAAACTAGAGTAAACTTTTTAATTTACTTGTGCTCCAAGAATTATCTGTCCCGTTTTCCTTTCAATTTGGCTTTCTGTGGTTTTGGACCACAGAATTTGGCTATCACTTCAAAATTGCATCAGACATTCAAGCTTTGAAACTTTCAACAAATTTACAGAACACAGCTCAACCAAATGTCATAAGATGTAAGTTTGAAAACTTTTAAGACTTTCCCATTCATTTCTCTTTCTCATTGTCACTACTTCTTTTAATAGCTATCCAGATTGATCTCTTTAACACATCATTAAGCTGGCCACCTGCCAGAGTTTGGGTCATCTAGGGACACATTAGTCCCTCACTCTCTTCTTTACTGGGGTCTGCTGTCACTGGTCATAGATGAGACACATGAGAGTTTAGCACCGGTACTGGATTTACGCCTACATGCAAGATTATTGTGCCTAGTTAGGGGGATTTTTGTTCCAAAATTCTTCCATGTTGCCTAAAGGGTATCTTTAAAAAAAAAAAAAATTGACTCAATTCTGTTTAAATAGGTATTTAGAAATTGATGTCTCTCAGTTTTCTGTGCCAAAACAAATAACAAATTTAGTGGTTTAAAAAATAGAAATTTATTATCTTACAGTTCTGAAGGTCGGAAGTCTGGCATGGGTATCACTGAACTAAAATTCAAGGTGTTTGTAGGGCTGCATTACTTTCCTTAAGGTTCTGGGTAGGATCACTTCTGTGCCTTATCCAGTTGCTAGAGGCTTCTGTATTCCTGGACTTGTGGCCCCTTCTTCCATCTTCAAAGCCAGCACTGGCAAGTTGAATCCTTCTCACATCATATCACATCGCTCTGACCTCTCTTCTGCTTCCTTTTTCCACTTTTAAGGACCTTGTGATTACATTTGGTTCATACAAATAATCCAGGATTGTCTCCCTACGTTGAGATCAGCTCATTAACAACTGTAATTCCATCTGCAACCTAAAACTCCTTTTGCCATATAAGATAAGACATTCAAAGTTCCCAGGGATTAGGAGGTAGACAGTTTAGGGGAATATTTTCTTGTCTACCACATCCAGCTAGGTTTTTTTTTTTTCCAGATTAAAAAATAATAAATTAAAACATAGACACTAAAAGGCACATAAATAATTAGCATACAGTTCAATGAATTTTCACAAAATAAATATACCCATGTAACTTTTTTTTTAAGATTTTATTTATTTTTTTGAGAGAGAGAGAATGAGAGATAGAGAACACGAGAGGGAAGAGGGTCAGAGGGAGAAGTAGACTCCCTGCTGAGCAGGGAGCCCGATGCGGGACTCGATCCCTGGACTCCAGGATCATGACCTGAGCTGAAGGCAGTCGCTTAACCAACTGAGCCACCCAGGCACCCTACCCGTGTAACTTTTTAACGAGGACTCAGAGCAAGAAACAGAACATCTCTGTCTTCCTAGAGGTCTCTCTTGAGTGCTCTTCAAGCCACCTCTCTCAGGGATAACTACTCTCTTGATTTTTAACACCATGGATTAGTTTCATCTATTTTTTTTCAATAAAAATGCAAATTTTTAAAACCATTACAATGTATTTAAAAGTAAACTGTATCACACACTTCCTAGGTTTAAAATTGTTCTCTCAAGGTTTTTTGTTTTGGGTTTTTTTTTCTTTCTTTCTTTCTTTTTTAAGGAAACTAGTCTTCGAAGGTTTTTGGTGACTATAGCTATTTCTCACGTTTCTTCTTCTTTCTGGTTCATCAATGTCCATGTTTGGAGTATCAGCCGAAATGCTTATTCCTGGTATCTGTGGTTCTGCCAGGGACATTCGGATTTTCTGATGCTGAAGATTGGATGAGTCTAGCATGATTTTCACTTTAACTTTATCAAATATATGAAACACTGTATCCTCTATTTTAAGGGAAGGTATCTCATCATCATAAATAAGCCTTGGCTTTGGTTTGTCCTTTTCTTCAAAAAAGACAGTACCTTCTAAACCATACTTTGGAATTAACACCACAATAGCATTCTTTCTTACAAATAGAATATAGGCTTCTTCACTTACTATTCCTTTGCTTTTGAAAAACAACTGGGTATGAAAAGCCACTGATGCACGTTGGGCATACTGAGCCATTTTGTGCCGGAAGTTGAGCTTTTTACATAAATCTTCAAGCATGTGTTTGTCTGTCAACTCTGGATACGTACAGTCAGCCCCAATAGCCACAGCCAACAACCGATGCACGATGCTGTCTGCATATCTTCTGATGGGTGAAGTTAAATGTGTGTATATGGGCGATGCTAAGCCGTAGCGATGAAAATCATTGTCCATTCCAGAGCAGAAGTACACGGCCTGCATCATACAGCGAGTGGCTAAGATCCTTAAGAGAGTGTTGACATACGGAAAAGTCCAAGAATCTGCCCGGTCCAAAGACTCATCTATTTTAATAACAGCTTTATTAAGATATAATTCACAGGCCATATGATTTACCAATTTAAAGTATACAATTCAATGGCTTTTAGTATATTCAGAGAGTTCAATCTATTTTAGAACATTTTCATTATTCCAAAAAAAAAAAAAAAACCCACACTCTTTAAATATTACACCTAAACATCCTCTTCTGTTCCTATCCTCTGGCCCTAGGTAACCATTAATCTATTCTCTGTCTCTATAGATTTACCTTTTCTGGACATTTCATATAAAAGGAATCATACAATATGTGTTCTTTGTGACTGGCTTCCTTCATTCAGCATGTTTTCAGGGTTTGTCCATGTTATAGCATGTATCAGTGCTTCATTTCTTTTCATTGCTTCATAATATTTCACTGTATGGATATATCACATTTTATTTATGTATTCATTTGCAAACGAATGTTTGTGTTCCCATATTTTATGAATTTTGGATTTTATGAATAATGCTGCTCTAAATATTCAGGTACAAGTATTTGTGCAGACATACGTTTTCCTTTCTCTTGGGTACATTCCTAGGAGTAGAATTGCTAGATCTCATGGTAACGTGTTTGAGGAACTACCAAAGTGTTTTCCAAAGCAGGGGCACCATTTTATTCTCATTGACAGAGAAATCAGATCAGAAATCATCTGATTTCTCCACATCTTTGTCCACACTTGCTATCATCTGTCTTTTCAGTTAGAGCCATCTTGTTGGGTGTGAAATGGCATCTCATTATGGTTTTGATTTATATTTCCTTGATACCTAATGATGCTAAACATCTTTTCAAGTTCTTATTGGCCATTTGTGTATATCTTCTTTGGAGAATTATCTATTCAGACACTTTGACCCCTTTTTATTTGGATTGTCTTTTTATTACTGAGTTATAATAATTCATTATGTATTCTAGATACAAGTTGCTTGTACTTTTGATATCACACATAAAAACTGCCTAATCCAAGATCATGAATATTTATACATATATTTTGATCTTTAATCCATTTTGATATAATTTTTACATATGCTATGAGGTAGGAGTCCAAATTTATTCTTTTGTATGTGGATATCTAGTTGTCCTAGTACCATTTGTTGAAAAAACAATTCCCAAGTCACCCATTTTTAATGTACTCATCTAGTATGTACATTTTTTTGCTGGCTTCCTTCTCTCAGAATTATATTGTGAGATTCATCCATACCTTTGCATATAGTTTCTTTATTCTCTAGCATTCTGCTACATGAATATATCATATTTTATTCATCCAGTCTACCTTTATTGGCCAATTGGGTAGTGTCTAGTTTGGGGCTATTATGAGTAGTACTGACACGAACATTCTAACATGTCTTTCAGTGAGTATCTGGACACATTTCCATTTGGATTTTTGTGTACTTGAATTCTTATACTCGAGCTTTAGCATAAGGACAATTATTGGTTATCACATACTACAAAAGAAAATCTTGGGGCTTCAACTAGAAATTTTGCAACTTAATCATTAGTCTGAAATCTGTCTTATCCTAAAGAGGTGTTTTATGCCTTATGCCATCTACATTATAGAGCTTTCTTGGAGAATATCTAGGTTTGGTATAGCAGCAAAGAATAAGAATGAAGAGCTGTTGGTTGGCCTGCCTTGTTAGAATTTTTTCCAACAAATACTCTTTTGAGTCCCTGTGTATTCAAAGTTTTGTACCAGGCACTGTAAAGATGCCAGTGTAGGTGATAGACATGTTAACATATTAATAGGAAATTATTATATGGCTTGGTGAATTCTCTGGTATTCAGTGTGCAGTTGGCATAAAAAGTATGATAACCTTGCCCAGAATCCTGGCAGTCCGTGCAAGTTCCCAGAAGAAGAGGTGAATGAACTAAGCTGAGATTTGAATGATGGGTAGGATTCCTCATGTAAGGGGTGCTGGTTGCTAGAGTCAGAAAATGATGCCTACTATCTAAACTAGATAGACACATCCCATGCCATGGATGAGGCGAATCATGGGTAAGTTTACTGTTTTCTTAGCTGGGTAGATCATTAGCATTCCTCTGTTACTGACAGGTTTACTTCAAAGCTGCCTGGAATCTTAGATGGAGGCTCTTGGCTTTAAAAGTTTGCTTTTTGGCTCCCTAACCTTTACTTACTCAGAGAGCCAAGAGGAGGAAAGACAAGGACTTGAAGAAACAGAGAAAAAGAAGTAGAGACAGCAAGAAAAGAGGTTAAAAAAACCTTGACAATTTGGTTTTCCTTTGCACGCACATGGACTTTGTGTATTTTACTTTATGAATTTAATAACCTTATTCTAATAAGGGATCCATAGTCATCAGTAGACTGCCAAAGAGGTCCACAGCCAGAAAAGGTTAAAAACCCCTAGCTTAAAATACAAATCCAAGACCTAATTATGCTAATAGAGTCAAATGCATTATTTCTGTTTAAAGTAAGCTATCCCTGAAAACTGGTAATGAGCGTGAGTTGACATACAAGATCAATTCTTCTGTACCACTGTCTGGAAAAGACCATAAGCAGGACTGATGCCAATGGATTTCTACCCCTGGAAGCAACTGGCATAGAGGAGCTGCTCAGTGAGGGAATGTATCAATGGTTAGGTTTACTTCCGGGTAATGAAGTCTTGAAACACTACATTATCATGGGTCTGCAGTCCCTTTGTAATAACTCTTATATGAACTCCAGTTCCTCTGAGTCATAGTTTAATTTTCTTTTCTTCGGGTGAAACTAAACCCTGAATAGGGAATCAATATTTTTTTCCTTATAAGGTTGCATAGTAACCTCTATCCTGATTTCTCTGAAAACTATAATCTATAAACTTCTAATCAGTATAAATCCAGTTTCATCAAGAAATTATCTGGACAAAAGAAAGTGGATGTGGGCAGATACAAAATCTGCCAGTTGCATTTTTCCAAGAAGATCATCTTCTCCTTTAAGCACATGTCAAATTGGAGCCTTCCAGCAAGATCACCAGGGAGTCTCTGACACAGGAAGTTTGTCTTTGTGTATCACATTAGGAAATCAAATTAGCTTTTTCCTGTTACTTTTAATCAAAATATACAGATTCTGATTATTGAACATAATTAGATTTCCTTACTTAGCATACACTTTGCTCTGAGTTACTGATTATTGCTGAAAACCAAACAAAACCTGGAACTCATTCAGGAGGACTCCAGAAGAGTCAGGCTGCCTCAGGGCTGCATTTTGGTGACCAACTTATCTTAGAGAAGGGAGTCAATTCTGTGTTTTGGCTTTGGTAAAAGAATTAGTCACACTGTTGACCTGACAAAAAAGAGCTTAATTATGGAAAGAAGTAGTCTTCCTTTGAACTTTTTAGATTTTTGAGAATAATACTTTATCTAGACCAGGGATAGGCAAACTACAACCGATGGGCCAAATGTGGCCCCCCATCTGTTTTTATAGATAAAGTTTTATTGGAGCACAGCCCCTCCCATTTTTTTACATAGTGTTTGTGGCAGCTTTTGCACAACAACAGTAGAGTTGAGTAGTTGAGATAGACCATATGGCCCACAAACCCTAAAATATTTACTATTTGGTTCTTTAACAGAAAAACTTTGCTGACTTCTGGCCTAGACTACAGAATGTCTTTTGTATCCATTTGCTTATGAAAAAAGAATGTTTAACAGCTTAAGAAAATCGTTAGTATTCAGTGGTTCCAATTCTGGTCTGATTGGCTCAAGAACTCTTGAGGCCATTTGATACTTCCAGTTGCCTCCCTGTAAGTCATAACAGACTACCTGTAAGCTATCTGAGATTAGGGACAGTTGTGCTAGGCAAACCTCTGTCTACATAGAAGAAGCATGAATTAACCAAAAACACAACTAAAAATATGGTACAATCAAAGCCCAGAGTCAGACTGACACCTGTGGGTATCGTAGGAAAGCTACTCACTTGTTGTCCTTTCAGATATATATTCTTTTACCATTTTTTTTTCAGTATGTATTTATCAGAGAGATTGAGTGCTGTGTGGTGGAATAGGGAAACAGGACAACCCCATTAAGAATCTTGACAGCAGTACTTAAATTTTGCTGAGACTATGACTGAGTAACTGTTGGTAAAACACCAGTATCATTATGTATATTTTTGTGTTTGTGCCATTGTACAAATAAAAAATTAATGTGACATGGAAAGTACCCCTTGGCATATCTAATAAATAAAATAAAACACAATATGTAAAATATATTGAGGAAGATAAAGTGAATCAGCCTATTTGCAGATTTTAGGGAAAGCCAGCAGGTTAAAAAAGAAAGTATTCTCTAAAAGTTAGAATTGAGGATTTGGGGCTCTAAAGGAATCTTTAATGATGAGGTCAGACAGAGTCTGACAGAGAAAACAAATTTAGGCTGACAGGAAGAAGGACATGTGAACAACTGTAAAGCTAGGAAGGGGGCAGAATTGGAATAATTTATTACCATGACATGCTATACTGTTTAAGTTCTCTTTGGGTTTGGTATGTCTTCTGATACACAAATACCAGGTGATGCAGGCTTTCATATAGCTCTGCTTTCTGCAGCTTATCAGAAACTTTAGTGAGAATTGGCATAGGAGTAGAGGTTATAGAGAGATGGCACAGGAGGAAAACAATGATTCAGTTGGCATCTGAAAACAGTGTAAGGGCTATTACCGTATGCTTATGCTCTGTTAAAAGAATATCACTATCTGCTGCATTCAATTAACTGACATTTATCTATTAAATGCCCTCTATTTCCAGATCCTGCATGGGTACAGAATACAGGTGGAAATACAGAAATAGAAGAAAAAAAATCTGCTCCCTGCCCTTTGGCACCAGTAGTGGGAGAGAAGGCTTAGTTACAGGAGGCATGGTGACAGGATGTGTGATCAATGCTATTTTTGTTACAGGAGAGCATTATGCTAAGGGTGCTTGGATTAGGGGTACCTGAGGTAGCTCTAAGAGTATGGTATGGAGGGCGATCAGGGGAGTCTTTCTAAAGAAACTATGAAATGAATCTTGAAGGGTAAACAGAAATAAGTCAAAGGGACTCAGGGGGAGGAGAGGCAGCCCTAGTATGTATGCACTTTAGACATGTAAAGGAATTGATGCCCCAGGGGCAATTCTTAACCAACAGAAGATGAGAATTGGTGGATAAATTCTCTTCACTGTAGACCTCTGGGTAGAGAAATCTGGGAGGCTTCTCAGGAGGTACCAGTGAATTGAATCCCTTAGCTCACAGCAGTAACTGTAATAAGGCACCATACGCTGGCTTTTCTTCCTTCCCTCTCTCACACTTTCTGCTCACCCACTCTTCTTCCTTTCCAAGCACAACAAACAGCTGTCTGAAGGCACTGAGACCAGAGGTAGCACTATGTACCCCCAAACTTCCAGGAAATCACTGTGGCTAGAGAGCAGGTACCTGTGGATAAGATGAGAGGTCAGCTGTTGAGACAAGCAAGGGCTGGATTAGAAAAGGCCCCAGCGCCATGCTAAGGGGTTGGAGATTTATTCTGAAGGCATGGGTCAGGGGAGCTGTGGAATTTTTAGCCGCAGAGTGACATGATAGCATTCCTATTTAAGCACTTTTGCCCTAATTAAATGCTATATATAACATGCCCTACACAACCGTGTCCACCAGTTGAAAGTTTGCTAGCAAAAGCTCCATGTGTCTCAGGACGACTCTTCTAGTACACCTGCATTGCACCCAAAGCAGACCCATCATTCTGTATAAAACACACTTGGAAAATGCACCTTAAAACATTTTAATAACTTTACAATAGTAAAGGAAATATATACTCATAATAGCAAATTTAGGAAATAAAAGCAATAAAATTAAATTAGCCATAATCCTATTGCTAGCAGGCATATTGTTAAAATGTTGATATAGTGTTAATGTTTCAATATATGTTTCTCCAGTTGTTAATTTATGTATGTATATTTTGTGTTACATACTGTATTGCATATCAAATTTGTATCTTTTTTTCATTTAACATTATGCATGAACACTTCCTGAAGACATTAAGTATTTTTGAAGGCATAAACACAAAATAGTCCATTATATGGATGTGCCATAATTTAATGAATTTCCAATTGTTGGACATCAGTTCACTTCCAATTGTATGCTGTTATAAATAATGAGGCATTATTTCCTTGTGCCTTAAATCTTTGAATTTATGACTATATCCTTTGGAAATGCTTTCTGGAAGGCTCAAAGTAGTAATTTTGAATACCTTCTTGGGTAAGGCAAGACCCAAATAAGTAAATTGATTAGAAGCTTTAGAATCTAAGAATATAAACTTAGGAATTTTTAGAATATACTTAGTATGTATTATTGATACAAATTAACGAATAGGAAAGTTTGCTTGTTCATACTTCCAATGATATTGTACAGAACTAATTTGTCACCTTTTCAATATTATGAATATTATTATTCTTTGAAAATCTTGATTATTTAAAAGATGAAAATTTTAGTCTAATTAAAATTTATACTGCATTTTCAATTTCTAATGAGGTTTAGGAAAATAATTTTTACTTTATCATGATTTGTCTCCAATGTAGCTGAATATCTATCACTTAACTAATAATGATGATTAAACATCCATCATGGCTAAGACAAAATAAAAAACTATATAGGTTCTAGATTGTCTGCTCTTCCATCTGTATTAATCAGGGTAACCTAGACAATGCAACAAAACAAAGCAAAACAAGGGGCACCTGGGTGGCTCAGTCATTAAGCGTCTGCCTTCGGCTAAGGTCATGACCCCAGGGTCCTGGGACCGAGCCCCCCATCAGGCTCCCTGCTCGGCGGGGAGCCTGCTTCTCCCTCTCCCACTGCTCCTGCTTGTGTTCCCTCTCTCGCTGTCTCTCTGTCAAAAAATAAATAAAATCTTTAAAAACAAAACAAAAGCCTTAAAATTCAGAGACTTACTGCAATAAAAGCTTATTTTTCACTCATGTCATGGTTCAGTGTGGGTGGCTTGGTGGGGGAGGGAGAGCTCTGCTCCACTGTCTTTCAGCAGACACATCATGGCCCTCAGCTCCATCCTTTGGGCCTTGCTTCTTTTTACCAACTATGACAGGTATGAACAATTCTTGCTGGCAGCATTTCACCTCCAGCATTGTACCGTGTTCTCTGTCCTCATTCTCTCCCTGGGGATCCTTGAACTCCGTGTCCTCAGGACTGTGTGGGAGCTCACTCAACCCTAGACTGGTGTAGCTCGGAACAGCAGGGGTATTAATACCCTTGAAAGCAGCCTTTGGCTGATGGGAGGATGACAGATGAGAGCTGATGCACAGGTGCTCCCACCTCCCAGCCTTTGGGCAGATAATCCTGGAGGCAGTTGGCAGGCCTCTCAGGAAATATCAGGAAATACACTCCTTTTGCTCACATCAATGATCTGAATAACTCACCCTTTAAATAAATTCCTTCATCCACTGTCTCACTATCTCTGCTTCCTCATCCTGCTTTCTGGGATCACTGTCCCCATAAATGATTTATACCTGAGTCGTTTGCTTTCAGGGGAACCCAAACTAAGATATTCAGGGATATAAATTCTCTCTATCTTATGGGTCTTGCAAGAAATCTTCCAAGAATGTGCAAGAATGTAGAAGACTATATGGGAGATGTCCATGGGTCAGAATGTGCAAGAATGTAGAAGACTGTATGGGAGGTGTCCATGGGTCAGAATGTGCAAGAATGTAGAAGACTGTATGGGAGGTGTCCATGGGTCAGACCTGGAAATGGCAGAAATCCCTGCTGCCCATATGCTGTTGGCCAGAGTCCAATCACAGAGGGTGCTGAGCACTATCACACAGCTGTGTTTCCATGAAGAAAAGGAAGGCAGAATTGAGGAACACATAACATTCTCCGCCACACTACCTTAGTAAGTTTTTTTATAGTATTTTTTATTATGTTATGTTAATCACCACACATTACATCATTAGTTTTTGATGTAGTGTTCCATGATTCATTGTGTATAACACCCAGTGCTCCACGCAGAACGTACCCTCTTTAATACCCATCACCAGGCTAACCCACCCCCCACCCCCTCCCCTCTAGAACCCTCAGTGTGTTTCTCAGAGTCCATAGTCTCTCATGGTTCGTCTTCCCCTCTGATTCCCCCCCTTCATTTTTCACTTCCTACTATCTTCTTTTTTTTTTTTTAACATATAATGTATTATTAGTTTCAGAGGTACAGGTCTGTGATTCAACAGTCTTGCACAATTCACAACGCTCACCATAGCACATACCCTCCCCAATGTCTATCACCCAGCCACCCCATCCCTCCCACCCCCCACCAAGTTTTAAAACTCTCATTTCAATGTCCCAAGAAGGGAAATAGAACTTGTCTCTTGTCAGTGATAGGGAAAAGCCAAAGATAATTGCTTTGCCTCAGATGTTTTGGGAATTAGGACTATGTTTTTTACTTTATTCTGGGAATATAAAATGTGTTGTAATTCTTTCCCCTTGAAATTCTGGCTTCCAGTTTCTTTCAAGGGAGTTTGCATACATCAGTGACTTCCACAGTTTGTTCCAGTGACTGCAGCTTTTCTTATTGTCCTTAAGTGCTCACTAAGTTAGAGAAGTGATGGTCTTGATTGCAATACCCTGAGGCAGGTATAAATTCATCTGTATTGAGTATACATTTAGTCACTTAATATTCTGAGTATCTACAGGGGACTTTGTGCCAAGCCATTCAGTCAGGAATAAGCAAAATTTATGTGGATTGGAGCCCTGACCTGGTTCTTCAACCTTATTAACTGTGTAGACATGGACAAATCAATTAACTTCAGAGACTCAATTCCATCCTATGTAAAAATGAGAATAGTAACATTAATCTTGAATTTTAATTTTCAGTTCTTTATGTACTGAAATCAACTAAATATATAGCATGCAACCCCAAAATGTGAATGTCCCTTCTGGAATGCCTTGACATCATCACTAACTTATGTGAGAGGGAAGAAATCAAAATTGTTATTTAGTAGCCAACTCTCCTTTTTAACACTGAGTTGGGTACTCAAACTGAGGGAGGAACTAAATTGACAAAAGGGCATTTGAAGAGACTAGAGAAAGAGGGAGAAGCAAGTCAGAAACTGGATGATAAAGGGGGGGGGAACTCTGGGAAAACAAAGATGTCTAGTAAAATTGTTCTTCTCGGTGAAGGCCATCTGGTGTGTGATGTGAATTCTCTCCATCCCATAAAAAATTAGTAAAATTAGCATCAACTTGCCAGTGCTTTCAGAGTTGGATTTGTTTGTTCTGGGATATTATACACTACTGAGCCTGCCTCAAAATGGGCTTGAGTAGTTTAAACAAAGACTACTCAAATGGGTTGGCACATTTGAGTCATTCTCTACTTCTCTGAAGAATTTTTTGCACTTTTGAGTTTGGAAAGTCTAAATCACATAGACTCACTAAAATTCAGATGAGAGGTAGAACCCAGGACTTCACCTGTAGAGATGAGATATGGAGTGATAGAACTGAATGGGACTTGTTACTTCATTTGGTCCAAAGACTATGGAATTTGCAAATCCATAAGAAGCTTCCTAGAAAAACTTACATTATTTCCTGGAAGCCAGCCAGTGCCATATAAGGGCCCGGATTTGAACCCCAGTTCCAACATTTATTATCCTAAGTGACATTGGACAGGCTAGGTAAACTCTTACCTCAAATTCCTCTTCTATAAAACATGGATAAAGACACTTACCTTGCAGGGTTTAGAGTGAGGGTTAAGTAAGTAAATATGTGTAGTGCACTTGTCACAGACTTTGGCATATAGTAAATAACAGCTTATTATCAATAATAAGTGATAATAAGTTCAACACTACAGTATATCAAGTCCTATTTTTTGCATTAATATGGTGCTGGACAATGGATAGATTCTATTCACACTCCCAAGAGTAATTGTAGCTGTCTGTTGACACTGAATTCATTCTACCACGCAAATGTGTAAAAAGGCAACTCTGCAGATAAATCCTTTTTGCGTGGCAAACTTGGGTATAAAAATTATTCTTGGAGGCATCAGTCTGAAAAGCATATTCATTAGCTATAAAAATGAGAAATCTGATGCATTCACACCCACCTTGTGTGTGCACTAGTTGTCATGGTCAAGGTATTGAGGAGACGTAGGAGAAGGTTAGCATTAAACACACGGTGCATTCATAAATGGACTGTAATTCATTATTTGGTCATCAAAGTGATACAGTTCAATGGATCGCAGCACAGAAAAATGCCAGAGTGTTTTACATAGTGTCAATGTGTGCTTGTTAATTATCTATCATTTACCTAGTGCCTTGTGTTTTCAATATGCATTGCACTCATTTAAAGTGGGCAGGTAATAGTCTTCCTCCTGGAGGGCTTTGGAAAATAAATATAGAATACTGTAGGAACTTGGACTGATTCTTAGCTCCTCACGTTCCATAGTTGAGAGGACCTGGCAAATGAGGTATAGGAGTGATAATATCTGATGAACTTTGTTCCAATATGAAGTTCTTGTCATCACAAAAATGCCTTATTCTTACTAATTTTCTCTAGTCAGAGAGATTTCTGTGGGCCAATGTTTCATGGCCCTTTGTGCTCTAATTCCCAAATGAAGAAAGGGGATGGGCATCTGCAAAACTAGGTGGGAGTGAGCATACTTTCTGGATAAAGATTTAAATCGACATAGTATCCTGTATTTTCCACAGTAGTCTTACATGTATTATCACTTGACCCTGACCACACTGTGAGAGTGATAAAGGGCAAGAATTACTGTCTCTATTCTGCAGATGAAGAAACTCCATTGCAGAGAGTTAAGTGACCTGTCTAGGGTCAACTTAGCTAGTAAGTAGCAGGTGCCAGCCTCAAACAAAGGACTTCCAACTTTAAGATCCACATACTTTTGGTTCAAATACAAAATCCCTGTGCTAGCAATCTTGGTTTTGTTGAGTAATTATAGTGAAAGCTACAATGCTAACTTCTGGGTCTGTTGATAGACAAAGCTACCATTATTCCATAGGGAAAACGTGGGAAAAGCATCCTTTCCTATGAATGGAAATAGCCTGCTCTAGCCAAGGTAAGTGGTTTGGCAAGTGGACCATAAACTGGATTTCAACTCTCATTTACACACTCAGCCAGACATGCTTGTGAAACACTCATGGTAGATCTGCTGGTGGGGTAAAGGAAGGAAGTCTATGGTAACTGGCCTCCAAAGATAGTTGTCAACATTTGATCCCACTTCTGTATACTCATGATGTACTTCCATTAAAGATGGTTTGGTCTTCTGACTATTTTGACCGATAGAATTCTGTCATATTTAGCCTAATATTTCTAAGCCCAGGCCTTCAAAGAACTGTCAACTTATCCTTCTTTCCTCTTGAGATGATCCTTGTTGGAATCAAGTCACCATGCTGTAAGGAAGCCCAAACAACCACAAGGAGAGGCCCACACAGTGGAGAACTGTGGTCTCCAGCCACAGCCCTATTTGAACTTCAGCCAATAGCTAGTTCCAAGTGCCATTTGGTCATTTGGAGTTAGGGTCTACCCTAATTAGTTCATTAGGAGTTAGGTCATTTGGATTTTCCAACCGTCCTAGTGCCCCAGCTGACATGAAGTGAAATAGAAGACCTATGTAGTCAACTCCTAGAATCATTAGATAATATTATTTAAGACATTGAGTTGTGGGTTGATTTGTTATATAATAGTAGATAACTAAAAAGAAATTCACATGGATTGGTGAGAACTGGGGCATGTGTGACCAGAGCTGTTACTAGCCTCACAACTGAATCAGCTACAATAATGAGGCGATGACAGTGTAATGGACTGGTTGGTGGCCCTGAAAAATATCTGTCCATATCCTATTCCTCAGAACTTGTGAATGTCAAATTATTTGGAAAAGGGGTTTTTACAAATGTAATTAATTTAAGCAATTTGAGATGAGGGGATCATCATAGTAGACTCTAGATCTAATGACAAGTGTGACCCATGGAGACAGAGATTGGAGTGATGTGTCTACAAGTTAAGAAATGCTTGCAGCCACCAAAAGCTGGAAAAGGCAAGAAATGGATTCTCCCTAAGATCCCCAGAGGAAGCATGACCCTGCTAGATTTTGAATTTCTAGTCTCCAGAACTGTCAGAGAATACATCTTTAGTTTTAAGCCATCTAGTTTGTGGTAATTTGTTAAGCAGCTGCAGGAAATAGACACAGATTTTGGTACTAGGAGTGGGGTGCTGCTGTAAATAAACACCTAAAATGCAGAAGTGGCTCTGAAATTGGGTAATGGGTAGAGGTTAGAAAAATCTTGAGATGCACGATAAAATAGATCAAGTGCCTTGTATAGACTGCTGGAAGAAATTTGGATGTTAAAGACAGACAGTCTTTAGTGAGGGCTAAGGAGAAAATAGGGAACATGTTATTGGAAATTGGAGGAAAGACAATCCTTGTTATATAGTAACAGAAAATATGGCTGACTTGTTTTCTATGCTTGTGTAGACCATAGACTTTTTTTTCATCATGATAAATATATTCTTTAATCCCTATCACCTCTTTCCCCCATCCCCCCACTCACCTCCTCTCTGGTAACCATGTTTGTTCTCTATAGATAAGAGTCCGTTTCTTGGTTTGTCTTTCTTTTTTTCTTTGCTCATTTTTTTTTAAGATTTTATTTATTCATGAGAGACAGAGAGAGAGAGAGAGAGAGAGGCAGAGGGAGAAGCAGGATCCCCTCTGAGCCGGGAGCCCGATGCGGGATCCGATCCCAGGACCTTGGGATCATGATGTGAGCTGAAGACAGATGCTTAACCATCTGAGCCACCCAGGCGCCCCTTTGCTCATTTTTTTGTTTCTTAAATTCCACATATGAATGCGATTATATGGTATTTGTTTTTCTCTGACTTACTTTGCTTAACATCATACTCTCTAGGTCTATCCATGTTGTTGCAAACTGCAAGATTTCATTCTTTTTATAGCTGAATAATATTCCAGTGTGTGTGTGTGTGTGTGTGTGTGTGTGTGTGTGTGTGTGTGTGTGTGTGGTTTGGTTATTGTAGCTTATGTTGTAATAAACATAGGAATGCATGTATCCCTTTGAATTAGTGTTTTTGTATTTTGGGGGTAAATACCGAATAGTATGATTACTGGATTGTAGGGTAGTTCTGTTTTTAGTTTTTTGAGGAAACTCCATACTGTTTTCCATAGTGGCTGCACCAGTTTGCATTCCCATAAAAAGTGCAGAAGGGTTCCTTTTTCTCCACATCCTTGTCAACACATTGTTTCTTGTATTTTTTATTTTAGTCATTCTAACAGGTGTGAGGTGCTATTTTTGTAGTTTTGATTTGCATTTCCCTGATGGGTGATGTTGAACATCTTTTGGTGTGTCTGTTGGCCATCTGTATGTCTTTTTTAGATAAATGTCTGTTCATGTTTTCTGCCCATTTTAATTGGATTAATTGTTTTTTGGGTGTTGAGCTGTATCAGTTCTTTATATATTTTGGATGCTAACCCTTTACTGGATATGTCATTTGCAAATATCCCCTCCCATTCAGTAGGTTGCCTTTTAGTTTTGTTGATTGTTTCCTTTGCTATGAAGAAACTTTTATTTTTATGTAGTCCAAATAATTTATTTTTGCTTTTGTTTGCCTTGCCTCAGGAGACATATCTAGAAAAATGTTGCTACGACTGATGTCAGAGAAATTATTGACTGTGTTCTTCATGGATTTTTATGGTTTCAGGTTTCACATTTAGGTCTTTAATCCATTTTGGGTTTATTTTTGTGTATGGTGTGAGAAAGTGGTCCAGTTTGATTCTTTTGCATGTGGCTGTCCAATTTTCCATATACCATTTGTTGAGAGATTTTTTTCCACATTGCATATTCTTTCCTCCTTTGTTGAAAATTAATTGACCATATAATTGAGGGTTCATTTCTGGGTTTTCTATTCTGTTCCATTGATTTATGTATCTGTTTTGTGTCAGTACCATACTGTCTTGATCACTACAGTTTTGTAATATAATTTGGAGTCTGGAATTGTGATGCTTCCAGCTTTGCTTTTCTTTTTCAAGAGTGCTTTGGCTATTAGGGGTCTTTTATGGTTCCATACAAATTTTAGGATTGCATGTTCTAGTTCTGTGAGAAATGCTGTTGGTATTTTGATAGGGATTGCATTAAATGTGTAGATTGCTTGGGGTAACATAGGCTTTTTAACAATATTTGTTTTTCTAATCCATGAGTATGGAATGTTTTTCCATTTCTTTGTGTCATCTTCAATTTCTTTCATCAGTGTTTTATAGTTTTCAGAGTTCAGATCTTTTATGTCTTTGGTTAGGTTTATTACCAGGTATTTTACGGTTTTTCATGCAACTGTAAATGGGATTGATTCCTTGATTTCTCTTTCTGCTGCTTCATTTTTCATTCAACACCACTTTTGGAAGAGAATTTTTCCCTTTGCATATTCACTCCTCCTTTGTCGAAGATTAATTGACCATATGAGTGTGGATTTATTTCTGAGTTTTCTATTCTCTTCCATTGATCTAAGTGTCTGTTTTTATGCCTGTATCATACTGTTTTAATTACTACCACTTTGTAATATAACTTGAAGTCTAGAATTGTGATGCCTCCAGTTTTGTTTTTCTTTTTCAAGATTGCTTTGGCTATTCAGGGTCTTTTGTGGTTCCATACAAATTTCAGGATTGTTTATTCTAGTTCTGTGAAAAATGCTGTTGCTATTTTGATAAGGATTGCATTAAATCTGTAGAACATAGACGTTTAAGTGATGAACTTGAATACTTTGTTGAGGAGTTTTCCAAGCCAAGTGTTGAAGGTGTGGCTTGTTTTCTTTTTATAGTAAAATGCAAGGGGAAAGAGATAAATTGAGGAAGAAATTGTTAAGTAAAAAGGAGCAATCTCTTGATTATTTGGGAAACTCTCAGCATATTCTGATTGCAAAAGATGCTAAGCTTGGGAGATACACTGTTAGGAAAATGCACCTTGGAGAGAAGCCCAAGGGTGTGTCTGAACAATCTTTTGCTGAGGAGGTTGGGCATGTGACTCATGGATATAATCATCTTGGCAGAATCTAGAAATAGAGTTGAGGTTTTCCAGTAAAGATGTGTGGGGAACCCTCTTGTCTAATGGTGTGGATCCCTCTGACATACACAGAAGACCCAAAGGGTTTTTGAGAATGTTGTATCAGCAGAAACACTGCTAGCTGAGAGGAAACCCTGAAGGGGGCAGAGACAGGACAATGTGAAAGTGGTCTGTTGGACTCACAAAAGTCCACAGTAAAGAAACAAGCTCATAGAGCGACTTAGTTTATAGTGCTCAGTCTGTGCTACTCTTCAAACAAAATAAAACAAAAACAAAAGCAAAAAGCAGAATGACTTGAAGAGGTTGATAGGTTGAGAGGCACAGGCCTACTGAGCTGCGCAGGTGCAAAAGCCAACTGAGCTGCCACAGGCCTGTAGGGCAGAGCCTCTGGCCCAGAGCAGAGAACCTTGAGCCATGGAGGATTACTCTCAGTCTTGAAACCTAATGGAATTTTCCCTCTGGGTTTTAAAATTGCTTGGGACTCCTTTATTCCTTCCATTTTCTCTTTCTTTGAATGGTAATGTCTGTAACTGTTACATACTATGTCTGTCCCACCATTGGGTTTTGGAAACAGGTAAATTGTGGTCTCATTTCACAGGTCCACAGATAGAGAAGAATTTTGTCCCAGCATGGATCATAATGAGTCTCACCCAGACATGATTTAGATGATTTTGATGTGATTTTTCACTTTTGAGTTAATGATATACAATGAGAAATTAATTTTGAGTTGATGCCTATAATGAGTTGAGACTTTCAGGGATCTTGAGATGAGGTGAATGTATTTTGCATGTGGAAATGATGTGCATACTTTGAGTGGGGCCAGATAGTAGGTGGCAGTGGGCTGAAGAGTGACCTCTGAAAATGTATGTCTATTCCTAAACCCAGAACCTGTGAATATTACTTTATTTTGCAGATATAATTAAGTTTAAAGATTCTGGAATTAGAATATCATCCTGGATTATCCAGGTAGGCCCTAAATTCAATGACAAATATACTTACAAGAGACAGAAGAGGAAGATTTCAGGATTCTATCCTCCAGAATTGTGGGAAAATAAGTTTACCTTTTTAAAATCCCCTGTGTTCATGGTAATTTGCTACAGCAGCCTTAGGAAATTAATACAAGGACGTTCATTCTGTGGTTGGAAGGAACCTGTTTTCTCAGTTTTATTACAATTTCTTGAAAGTGGTTTTTGGCATAAACAAGATACCCCCATGCCCCCATGATCCATACAGCACAGGACATTCAGCTCTGTCCACGCCTGCAAATAGGAATTGAGTACCTCAATTTTTCAACCCTGCCTGCCTCTAAGCCCTTTGAAGTGTTACAGTGTAGCTCCTGCCATTAAGTGGTAGAGTGAATTCCCATCCTTTGATTCTAGAATTAATCTTCTGGCTAATAAAATGGGACAAAAGTGAGAGCACACAAGTTCCAAGCCTATTCCTTAACCTCTTGCATATTTCCACTCTCTCCCAGAACCCTATCCCCAGCCTATGAATAAGCATATGCTAGCCTATTAGAAGATTAGAGACCCCAGGAAGAAGAGCCCAACTGTCCAAACTAAGGCCTTCCTCAGCCAACTTAGAGCCAAATATGTGAGCAAGCCCAGCCTACTCAATAACAGGGTTACCTAACCCAACCTCCAGGTGACCAAAGCTCATGAGAAAGCCCAGCTGAAATACAGACTTCTGAGCTTTAATTAAGCATCTAAATAAAGCAGTCGTTAACTAATGCAGTATGCAAAATGACTTCTCCTAAAGGTTATTGAGAAGACTTTAATTTCCTTGTGATGAAATAAAGTCCACCTGGGAAACTCCAGGGTCAGGTATGGCTCCAATATTTCCGTATAGGAAGGTTTCATATAAATATTTGAAACTGGATGGAATAAGGAAGCAAGAGAATTTGCCTTGAAGCTGTGTATGCATAGCAAGCATACTTTTTGTGCTTTGGTATACTTATCTGGGGATGGGAATAAGGGATAGTTTTCACAAGGAATTGACATTAACTACAAACTCCAAAAGAAGAGAAATGAGTTGGCCAAGGCAAGTTATAGGAGGACAGGAGAAGTTTCAGCTTGAGCAAAGGGCCAGATCCTTTGTTGGTGCTCGGTATATTTTTAATAAATAAGCAAGTGTCCACGTACCTCTAAGTGCTTTGCCTCATTACCGCCTTCGGAACAACCCCCAAGATGCCTACTATGCCAGCTGTCAGCCTCCCCCTCACTTCCTTTCCCCTTCCTTTCACCTACAGAAACACTGCCTGCTGATGAGTTGTAAGTCATTTTGCAGAGGAAATTGGGTGTGCAAATCCTGTGATTAGATAAACACCCCTCATTAAAAGTTGTAATCCACTGGCCCTCTGTGTTGACACCTTAATTCTGAACTCTTAACAGCCTGAGCACACTCAATGGCCCTGAACAACTCCACCTTCTTCATCTCTTTCCCAGTCCCCTCCCTTCCTTGCCTGAGTCTCCACTAGAAAATGACATAGTCTTCCAGATGGGGTAACACAGCCTTCTCTTACTTGCAGTGATAATAATGTTTTCTCAGTTTTATTACAGTCTCTTGAGAGTGGGACTGATTTGCATATTCCCTAACACTTAATTAACGATGTCACCTTCCCAGTGCCTTGAAAACAGTTTGTGTTTTTTCTTCCTCCCCGGGCAGACCTCCAACAGTTACCTCCCACATTTTCTGCTGCAGTCCTTTTTATTACTTTAATGACAAATAATTGGACAGATTCTGAGTAATGAGGGTGAGAGCCAAAGGACTGTTGCAAGGGAGACGGCTGCGTGTTACAAGACACTTTTAGTGGTCTCTAAATCAGACAGACAAGTAGAGTAATGATCATCTTGCCATAATGAGACACAATTAAGAATCACTGCAGCAAATGACAGAGCAGTTCATTGAACAGTAACCTCCTTCTTCACGTTCTCTCTCCTTTTTTTTTTTCCAAAGGAGATCGAAGCTTAATTATAGCATCGCCATTTGCAATGCTATCATTAAGATTGTGTCAGCACTTCCAATATAAATCACATATTTTCAAGGGTTTATTACTTAAACATAAAAACTAGCTCTATTTTGAAATTTAAGGAGTCAGATCTTAATCTAAAAGAATCAGAAAATATAGATTCTCTGGTAGAAAAGGTCTTATAGGTGCTTGATTTATATCTGATCTCTGAATGCTAGAATACATTTAATGCATCAGGGTACATTTTGCAGATTTCTTTTTTTTTTTTATTTGAGAGAGAGAGAATGAGAGACAGAGAGCACGAGAGGGAAGAGGTCAGAGGGAGAAGCAGACTCCCTGCTGAGCAGGGAGCCCGATGTGGGACTCGATCCTGGGACTCCAGGATCATGACCTGAGCCGAAGGCAGTTGCTTAACCAACTGAGACACCCAGGCGCCCCATTTTGCAGATTTCTAAGGAGAGACCCTTTTGCCCAATGTTTCTCAAATTTCAGCATGCATAATGACCACAAGCAGAACTTGTTATAACAGATTGCCTTGCCCCACCTAAGTACTTATTCAATAGGTGGGGTAGAGCCAAGCTTACATTTCTAAAAATTCCCCTAGTGATAGTTCTGTTGCTGGTCCAGGTAACCATACTTTGACAACCATAACATAATAAGGATCAGTAACAAAACTCCAAATCACTGAACCACACATCTCAGAGGTTAGTGACATTGATTTATATTTAAGAGACTAATCCAAAGTCATGTAGGAAACAAAGTGTCCTCTTCAGAAATCTATCTCATGACTCCTCTCCACTGTAAGTGTCAGGTAGTCTTTTCTAGTCAGTTCTTTCAAAATAAAAGAGAAATTAAAAACCAACTATATACTTGATGAGCCACTGCAATTTAAATGAAATATTCTTGGGGCTACTGGGTGGCTCAATTGGTTGAGCGTCTGCCTTCGGCTCAGGTCATGATCCCAGGGTCCTGGGATCGAGCCCCGCATCAGACTCCTCACTCAAGTGGGGAGTCTGCTTGTCCCATTGCCCCTCCCCACTGCTTATGCTTGCTGTCTTTCAAATAAATAAATAAATAAATAAATAAATAAATAAATAAATATTTTTTTAAAAAATAAAATAAATTAAATGTTTTTTTTTTTTTTTTTTAATTTTACTTTGTAAGTCTCTTTTCTAATGAACCGAGTGCCCTTTGGAATGTTTTGTTGCTCTCTATACACATTCCCTTTCCCAAAGGCTACCTGTCTCTCTCAATATAGTATGTTTGGAATGGCCGACATTCCCAATTTCATAGACATAGAAATGGCAATAGACTAAAATTATTTGCCCAAAGTCATGGAGATTTTGTGGTAATGGCAGATATATTTGTGGGTGCTCATTCTATGGATTTATAATCCATAATTTATAATATAAATGGACACATCCTCCCTTATATTTTATTCTATTCCTTTTGTGATTGGTTCAAAGCAATGCACTTTGCTATGGAATAAGACCAATTAAGGAAATTGGAGAATATTTTGTCATTTATGTCTCAAATCCTTTTAGAAGAATGTGGGATCATAAATAAACATAACAAAATCATCTCCAACCTCATGTCTTGGAAATCTATTGCAATTAGCCAGGTGCATTCTACCACATATTTTATAAATAATATAAACTAAGTTTGGGATGGTGGAAAAATTCAGTAGTGACTCTAAACATGTCTGTGGAAGCATACTCGTGAGTGAAGGAAAGTAACTTATTTTTTCTGAATTTACTAAGCCAACCAATTTTTCTAGCATTGTTAAAATGCAGCTTAAAGATAAGTTAGTAAATTGAAGGGTTTGAATAATACTCAAAAAAGTTTTCTTGATTAATAACTCTTAAGAGATTCTGATGTCTAAAGTTTAACATCAGCAGAACTCTGTGGTTGTGTTATTTGTAGGAACATAGAAACCCCTGACAATTATCTCAGTGATTATACCAGTCAGGATAGGCTGAGTTATTCTGCGATAACAAAAATCAATAAACCAAACAAACTCAAAGTGTCATAGAGGTTTATTTCCTGCTCATGCAAAATCTACTGTGGGTCCAGGTGACTCTCCAGGGTAATGTTCCTCATTTACCCACCTCATTTACCAAAGTGGCTTGGATCTTTTGGCTCCACCATCTCAACTAAGGCCTCCTCAGTCACCTTGGTAGGTGAAGGAAATGCATGGGGGGCTTTGCATTGGCTATTAGAGCTTTGGCCCTGTGGAGTTAGGTATCACTTCTGCTAACAGACCGTTGGCCTAGAATAGTCACATAGCTCTGCCCAGTTCCAAAGTGGCAAGGAAAGGTAATCAGTCCTCTCACATGTCCCGGAGGAGAGAGGGTAAGATAAATGTGAGGACTAGGAAGTGCTACTTACAAAATTTCCTTTTTGCAATGGTTTACACAAAATTACCTTTACTACCTAGCATCCACCTTTTCTTTATAATTGCATAGTAGGAGGTTTTTATTTGTTCAATCTGGTTAATTGTCTCTGCTCTGTATTTTTATCATTGAAACATAAACTAAGGCCTAATTATGTTGAACATATGTCATTTACAAAGTACTTTTTTATATACTATCTCAGTTAATATAACCCTGCAATAATGTGTATAGAAAGGTATCATGATTGCTTTCAGGGAATAGGCTCAGCGAAGCTTAGAAACTTCCAGGTTTTTCTAGTCAAGTAAGTGCTGAAGATAAGACTAAAACCCAGATCTTCTAACACCTTATATTCATTTTACTCTACCATATTACTATCTTTGTTGGAGCTCCTTATGCTTACTCCTCTCAAATAAGTAAATTAAAATTACTGTTGTGCCCTTAAACATGGAAGATTCTATATCTGGTTTGCCTTAGAGTTTCAGACTTCGTTTAGTATTTGTGACATCTGGAGTTATTTTGTTATAAGGTTGCTGCAGAAATCATTAGTCCATAATTTCCTTAAAAGTCTAAGATAAACTCTGCTTTTATTCCATTTTATTTGATTCTCACATGTGCTTTTAAAATTTTGGCCATTTTAGAATTATTGGCCTTTAAATTAATTTTATTAAATATCCGTAGTTATAGGGTCTTGCCTAACATAGCTCTGATATGTGCCATTTGTAATTCTTTATCAGTAAATTGAGATCTGTCAACTTTTATGGTGTCATTTTATAGTTCCTCTTACCCCAGAACTTTAATGCTTTTTACAGAAACTAAACTCCTTGGAATTAGGTGTTTGCCTTTTTACCAAGGGAGAAGGCAAGGCCCACTAGGAGCTGTAATGCAAATTCTCAACTCCAGACTAGTTGTTCTTCTCATGGCTCTGGTGGTATACATAGCAACATTTTGAATTGATTTTCCCATATCAAAGTGAACTATGAATGTAATTGTAAGGTATATAAACGTTCATCCACAAAATCCAGTCTATAAGAAATGTAACTATATTTCCCCTTAGGTAACTCTGGCTAAATATCTCTTACAAGCCCCTGATCTACTGGGTACTAGGAACTTAATTTCATCGTGTTTAGGATGCTTACCAGTAAATTCTGTCAGTGCCCCCACCATATCTTCTTGGCACTCACCATTCCCATATATGCCAATAGTGTCTTACTGCCAACTTCTATAACGCTCAACCTGAGGGCTCTCTCACCCACATAGAGGGCAAAATGGAGTAACCCTCAGCCAACTATGGATGAGAGTTGAAAAATAAGTGCATTAGCTTCCTAGCTCCTCAGGTGGAAAACTAAGGTGTATTTCACAATCTCTCCATAGGTTCCTATTGGGACTGATTCAGAGTTGCCCACAGCAGTAACCTGTTCATTAATGCATGTGTATTGGTTTTCTTCTCTTTCCTGTTTCATTTCCCCACTCCTCTATGAGGGCTTCCTATAATTACCACCCAAATAAGCCCCTTGTATTTGGACGCTTATCTCAAGTTCTGTTTTGGAGGGATCAGTCTAAGATACTCACCTTTTCAGTTTCCCCTACATCTAAGTACCATTGGCTGTTAGAACATTGAGACACAAGTGGAGGGGTGACTGTTATATGGGTTTGAGTTCCAAATAGGTAGATTACATGGATCTGGGAACCAAAGGGTGGAAGCAGAAAAGGTCCTGCTATTTATTACTCTCAGAGACTTTAAGGGGGGATTTGTGCTTTCCAGCCCCAAGACTGGAGACTGTCAGTCTCGTGGTTTCAGTTCCCAGACGGGGAGAGACACTTCCACCAGAAAACACAGTCAGAATCTCATTCAATTTAGTTAAGGTTGCCACCTGATCACTCTGAGCTCCTGTAGACCAGTAAGCACAGAAATGAGTTACCCCACTGGCATGGGTAATTGTCTCTGAATATCATAAGTAGTAGGAATGTTGCCATATACTGGGGCGGGAAAGAATATGTTTGGTATTAAAGTAATCCACTAGGGCATGTCTTGGTGTTCTTATGTTCAGTCACTTGGCAACCATAGCCTTAAAAGGACCTGAGATCCCTTAGGGGCGAGGATCTGGGTCTTCCCATCAGACAAGTACCTAGAGTATCAAAATTAGGAACTAAGACTGAGAGAAATCTGGATGGCAAAGGATGGAAATAGTAATAACAACATGGTCTCAGATTTAAATGCAACACCAGGTATGGTAGTTTGACCCACAAATTCCCTTTTGTAAATCTCCCTAGGAACTATGGCCATAGACACCTGGAGTAGCTGTACCTGGATGCTGGATAGAGTGGAATGTGAGAAACAAGTAAATTTGAGCAGTACAAGGGGTGGACTGTATTAGACATTGTTTTGGTGCCTCACCCCATCCTCTTTAGCAGGATGCTATAAATGCTCACAGAGGATTTTCTACTTTGTAGAAATTGCTTTTATTTGGTGGGTTCTTAAATATCATCCTGCATCCCAAAGAAGGACCATAGCCAAAGGCTGAGTGATAGGAGAGTACATAAGCTCTTGCTTCAAGGAAATACAGCACTGTGGTAAAATTTATCCTCCAGAGCTCTTGTGGATGTGAGACCATATCCTTGCTCAGTTGTTACCTCTTCTCTGTCCTGATTCATTTCCTCCTTATAAGGCTTTTTCTCAAGAGCACTACCTCAGTTCATTGTGCATCTTCAAATCCCTTTCACAGAGTATGCCTCAAGGGAATTTGACCTATGACACTCAATTACACAAAGTAGGTTATTTTCTGAGATTTATGTAGTTTTACAGTAAAAAAGGCACTTTCTCATTTTCTCAAAACACAGGACAAGTCAAAATTATGATTTAAAAGGGTTTTTTTTAATATCATATTTTATAATTTGTCATATTCAAGGTCATATTTGAGAATTCTTGTTTTCTTCGCTAACTGTAACCCTGCTATACGAAAATTTTAGCTCAAATAACTTGCCAGAATAATTTTACATTTGAAAGGTGGGCCTGAGCCTATCTTAGTTGATTGAAGATAAGAATTGGAAATAGTCAAAGACTATGGATGCACTCTGCAGGTGTTAGCAAATAAAGGAAGACAAATTGGAGCACTTAAAAATCTTGAGTATAAAAAAAATGCCTTTCTGTCTACCTATTTGTCTGTCTGTCTGGCTGTCTAATCTAATCTATCTAGTTTTGCATGTATTTATACCCTTTTTTTATTAGGCTAACATAACTATTGCTAGTGAGAAAGCAACACAATAATACATTGTGAGAAAACACTAGGTTAGAAAACTTTAAGAAAGTGCCTCAGTATTATAGTTTAGAGGTGGTGGTTAGGACAATACTGATTGAGTGGGCTGCTCCGTCTCAATTCTTATTCATCCACGGTAACTTGGTTTTATTCTGTTGCACTAATTGGGCCAATTAATGCCTGGTCATGACAACCTCTCTAGTCCCATTCCTTGGCACTGTTCTTTGTATGCCATCCTCCATCCATTTCTGAAAAATTGTCAATGCAGTTCTCAGAAAGTTCCCTACCATTTTCATCTTTAAACTTCACACAGGTTCACAGGCTCCCTCTGCCTGGGGCCACCTTCTCCCACCTCACATTTTTTATGGCCAAACTCTACTCACTCATCAAATATCCCACCCACTAGGAAATTGCTGATTACCTGTACATCCCATTGCATTGTGTTTGCCTAGGTCCTTGTCTTTTATCTGAATTGCTTTAAGTTGTTTGTTTGATATTAAAGAATATATATTCAGTTCTGTACTCATACTGCCTAACAAACAGCTTAGCATATAGTAATTGTTCAAAAATGGTACTTACTGTTATTAAAAGTAGACAGCACATACCTGAATTTTAATTAAGTTCTGACAGTTTCAAAAGCTCAGGCATAAAACGCCTTTTCTGCTCAATACTGACATAAAACCATACCTATCACATCAATTTTTTTTGTCTTTTATTTTTTTATTTTATTTTATTTTTTTTAAAGATTTTTTTTTTTTTAGATTGTATTTATTTATTTGACAGAGAGAGACACAGCGATAGAGGGAACACAAGCAGGGAGAGTGGGAGAGGGAGGAAGCAGGCTTCCCACGGAGCAGTTTTTTGTCTTTTATTTTCCCACATTCTTTGATGTTGATCAGTGGTCCACAGTATGATGCAGATCAATGTAATTTACCACATGGGGAAATGGCAAATTACCTTGCAAACCATACAGGATTTTATAGAATTGATGAAAGTGATGTTGGAGAACTACAAGATTCTGTGTGAAGCTGTTGAAAAGCATGGCTGTCCAAAGGAAGATTGAAGAAGATAAGATGAAAAGTCAGTTTGTGTGATACTTCAAATAAGAATAATTAGTATAATAATAAGGATTAGGAGAAGCCCTTGGGAGAATGGTTGAAACCTTTGAGTACTTTTGCAAAAATTACCCACTTTATAGTAATATTGTAAAAGTAAGACGTGATGTGATAAATGTTCTATCAATATTTTATATCTGAATTTTTTTGCCTCTTCAGAAAAACTAATTCTAGGAATTAGCATATAGATGCATTTCTTACCTACATTCCATTAGTGGCACAAGATAAACATACTTCTTTTCTATACTGTTAAGTTTCATTTTCAAAGTACTGGCCCAGTCAAACATTTTTTTCATTTTTCACCATGAGATTTTGGTTCCCATTTAAAGTGGATTCACTTTAGGTGGCCTTCTTTTTTGGGTACTGATTATCTTCATATATTGAGAACTTTCTGTACTTTCAGGGACAAAACTAGAACTAAAATATGGCAATTGTAGGAGATGACCAGGAGACTTTTGAAAATGAAAGGGAGCATACTTAATAATCATATCAAGATGATAGGTATAAAATGGACCTGCTCTGGGCAAACCAAAACATCCAGCCAGCCTTATTTTGGGGAGGTGTATGTGTTGAACTATTTATGAAATATTTTCTGATGCTGTGAGCAGTCTCCTACTATAGTGACTTCCCTGCCATTGGAAGTATGCAATCAGACTGTCAGCAATGGTATTGATGACATCTGAGGACCCCTTTCCAATCTCCAAGAGCACTGCTCTTTGATATACACCGAAAGCCATTACAGAATTCCAGGGTCTGCTTGGCTGTAAAAAGCCCTTTCATTGCGACGATGACAATAACAACAACAAAGGCATCACATTTTTGTGTTTTTCCTGTCCTGTAAACCTACCTGATGGACATAGTTTTTGGTGCTTGATAATCTTGTTTCTGACCTTTTTCAGGTTTCAGCATATTCTGTACCTGAAGCCTCATTCTGTTATTGGTCAAGCCTTGGATAGCCTCAGCTGTCCATCCCAGGCACTCCCTAGCCTTACGGAACTAGAATCACAAAGGTGAGAGTGGAAGGGGGACCTTAAGATTGGAGATTGAAGGTAAAGTTTTAAGTATCATGTTACTTATAGATGAGAAAATAGGAGAATTTGTCAGTTGGTTAGTGCTTTAAAATCAGAGGCATGTTTCCTACTCTTGCTATAAAGAGAAAAACTGGATAAAAACTCTATCATTCTCTTCAGGCATTGGGGTAGATCAATATTTCCTAAGAGAAATTTAATAACATATTCTACTAGACTTTGATTCAAAATAGCAACCTGAAAACATGAGTGTATAAGCTAGGAGACAGCCATTTAATATCTGGATATGTATAAAGCTGTAATGAAGTAGAATTTTTTCTTGAGCCCAGCCACTAAGGGAGCTGCCCTAAGTTCTGTCAATCATACTATCACCTTACTTTGAGAAGACCTTATCTGCAGATAAAAACAGAAGACAGTAAGGGAAGAGGTGGAAAAAGTGGACCACTGCAAATGTAAAACTTGAAATAATCCTGTGCTTTCATTACCACTCCTCACCTCTCCTTTCCATCTCACTTGCTGTGGCTCACACCTCTCATTTTCCTTCTAATCAGCAGATTTCCTTGTGTATACTCCAGGAGCAGCATCTCTGCTCTGTTCTTTCTGAGTTTTAAAATAGCCTTCTGTCCTTCAGAAAGTTGTTAATAGCATTTCATGTACTGATGGCTTGCTCTCTGCCTATACATGATAAAGTGAAGTAGACAAGCCCCACCCACTTACATGGAGCTTCTTTTCAGGCTGCCTCATACTCCATACTTAATATGAATAGAAAAGTAAGAATCACTACACATTTAAGAAATCCTGAAGTATGGAAGAGGAAAGACAAAAATAAACATATAATGAGGCAAATTTATAAGTAACAGAATAGAACTTTAAACATGTGATTGAAGACTTCCAGTCTGAACAAGATGGCATAGACCCCCTTACCCTGATGCCAATGCCAAAGACGGTACAAAAAAAATAGTAAACTATAGACTCATATCTCTTCTGAACTTAAATGCAAAAATCCTCAACAAATCTGGGCGCCTGGGTGGCTCAGTTGGTTAAGCGACTGCCTTCGGCTCAGGTCATGATCCTGGAGTCCCAGGATCGAGTCCCGCACCGGGCTCCCTGTTCAGCAGGGAGTCTGCCTCTCCCTCTGACCCTCTTCCTTCTCGTGCTCTCTATCTCTCATTCTCTCTCTCTCAAATAAATAAATAAAATCTTTAAAAAAAAATCCTCAACAAATCTGAATCTAATAATATATAAAAAGAATTATACACCATGGCTAAGTTGGATATATTCCAGGTAAGGAAGACTGTTTCAGCATTCAAAAATTAATCAATGTAATCCACCATATCAACAAGCTAAATGAGAAAAAAGCATATGATCACCTCAATTGTGGCAGAAAAAAACATTTGACAAAATTCAACACACATTAATTATATAAAAATTTCAGCAAGTTAGGAATTGAGGAGAATTAGCTCAGCTTGATAAAGAGCATCTACCAAAAAATACACAATTAATATCGTGGTGAGAGATGGAATGCCTTCCTTCCAAGATCAAGAACAAGGCAAGGATGTCCTTTCTCACCACTCTTACTCAACAGTACTGAAAATTCTAGCTACTGAAATGAAGAAAATGAAGTAAAAAGCATAACAGATTGGAAAGGAAGAGATAAAATTATCTCTTTCACAGATTCTATATACAAAATTCCAAAGAATCTGTAAAAGAACATCTAGAACTAATAAGTTCAGCACGGTCACAGTATACAAGATCAACACACCAAAAAAATCAATCCCATTTCAGTATACTACAATGAACATGTGGAAACCAAAATAAAAAGCACAATACCATTTACAATCACTCCAAAGAAATGGTAATACTTAGGTATACAGTTAACAGAACATATATAGGATCTGTATGCTGAAAATTACAAAATGCTGATGAAAGAAATCAAGGACAACCTAAATAAATGGAGAGACATGCAGTGTTCATGAATTGGAAGGCTCAACATAGTAAAGATGTCAGTTTTCCCTGAATGGATCTGTTGGCTTAATGCAAGTCCTATCAAAATCCCAGGAGGTGTATCTATACACATAGGCAAGCTTGTTCTAAAATTTATATGGATAGGCACAAGCTGTAGAACAGCTAACAACCTTGACAAAGAAGGATAAAGGGGGAGGAGTCACTGTATCACATATTAATGCTTACTATATAGTTACTATAATCAAGACAGTATGGTATTGACAGAGGGATAGACACAAAGATCAATGGAACAAAAAAGAGCACCCAGAAATAGATCCACACAAATATGCCCAATTGATTTGGGCAAAGATCCAAAAGTAATTCACTAAAGGAAGGACAGCCTTTTCAACAAATGGTGCTAGAGCAATTAGATATCCACAGGTAAAAAAAAGAAACTTGACTGAAACCTCATATCTTGTACAAAAATTAACTCAAAATAGGGGCACCTGTGTGGCTCAGTCCATTAAGCATCTGCCTACAGCTCAGGTCATGATCCCAGGGTCCTGGGATCAAGCCCCACATTGGGCTCCCTGCTCAGTGGGGAGCCTGCTTCTCCCTTTCCCTCTACCTGCCACTCTGCCTACTTGTGCTCTCTCTCTGTCAAATAAATAAATAAAATCTTTTTAAAAAAATTAACTCAAAATAGATGATAGATTTAAATGTAAAATGTAAATTTATAAAAATCTTAGAAAATAAAATCATAGGAAAAAAAATCTTTGGGACCTAAAGATAGGCAGACATTTCATAGACTTGACACAAAATGTATGAAAAAAAATGGGAGGGAAAAGGAAAAGTTGATAAATTGAACCTCATCGAAATTTAAAACTTTTGTACTGTAAACACCCATATAAAGAGGCTGACAAGGCAAGCTACAGACTGGGAGAAAATTTTCACAAACCACATATCCATAAAGAACTAATATCTACAATATATGAAATACTCTCAAAACTCAGCAGGAAAAAACCAAAGAACCCAATTAGAAAATGGGCAAAAGATATGTAATGATATTTCACTAAAGAGGATATAAGCACATGAAAAGATATTCGTCATTAGTCATCAAGGAAATGCAAATTTTAAAGGTATGAGATATGAGTATACAACTATCAGAGCAGCTAAAATAAGAAAAAAGTGAGAACACAGAATGCTGGTGAAGATATGGAGAAACCAGCTCACTCATATATTACTGGTGGGAATGTTCAATGGCACAGCCACTTTGCAAAAGAGTTCAGCAGTTTCTCATGAAACTAAATATGCAACTACCATGTGACCCAGCAATTGCACTCTTAGGTATTTATCCCAGAGGAATAAAAAGGTATTTTCACACAAAACCTGTACATGAATGTTTCATGGCAGCTTTATTCATAATAGCTCCCAATTGGAAACAGCCCAAATGTCCTTCAGTTGGTGAATGGTTAAACTGTGTTATATACATATCATGGAATACTACTCAAAAATAAAAAGAAATAAGAGATCAATAAAAATACCACTGGGATGAATTTCTAGGTAATTCATGCAGAGTGAAAAAAGCAGTTACGTATTATATGATTTAATTTATATAGCACTTTAAAATGACAAAATTATTGAAATGGGAGAACAGATTAGTGGTTATCTAGTAGATAAGGTAAGTAGGAAAGGTAGTGGAAGGTAAAAAGGAAACCTGAGGGATCCTTATGGTGATAACTAGTCAATACCTTGACTGTGGTAACAGATGCACAAACCTGTACATATAATAAAATCATACAGAACTAAACACACACACACACAAATGAGTCTAAGTAAAACTGGAGAAATCTGAATAAGATCAGTGGATTGTCATTATCATGGTTGTGATATTATACTATAGTTTCACAAATGTTTTTAGGGGTAACTGAGTTACAGTTCGGATCTCTGTATATTATTTCTTACAACTACATGTGAATCCCAAAGATCTCAGTAAATGTTTCAATTAACAAAAAACTTTTTGAAAAAAATGTGATTGGGATTCTCAGAGTCAAAATGGGAGGCCACCTATAAAAGAACAGGTTGCAAACAAATGTGCTATGGTGAGCACTGTGAATTGTGTAAGACTGATGAATCACAGACCTGTACCTCTGAAACTAATAATACATTATATGTTAAAAAAAAAAAAGAAGAAGATAGTAGGAAGGGAAAAATGAAGCGGGGGTATATTGGAGGGGGAGATAAACCATGAGAGACTATGGACTCTGAGAAACAAACTGAGGGTTCTAGAGGGGAGGGGGTGGGCGGATGGGTTAGCCTGGTGATGGGTATTAAAGAGGGCACGTTCTGCGTGGAGCACTGGGTGTTATGCACAAACAATGAATCATGGAACACTACATCAAGAACTAATGATGTAATGTATGGTGATTAACATAACATAATAAAATAAAATTTTAAAAAAAGAACAGGTTGCAAACAAATGATCAGAGAAGACACAATACTCTTGGAAATTGAAAACATGATTTCCATAATAACAAATTTAATAGAAAATTTGGAAGATTTCAGAATATAAAGCAAAAAGACAAAGAAAGAAAATACTAGATGAATAATAAAAGATATGGAGGATCAGTCCGGAAGTTCAGACCACTCCCTAATAGGATATCCAGAGAGAGGAAAGCAGAGAGAATGTACAGGAGAGGAGGAAAGTATTAAAGAAATAAGAGAACAACAACAACAACAAAAAATCCCAAAGCTGGGATTTGGAGAACAAGGAGTCTTTGCAATAAAAGAAATTAGTAACCAGTAAGCAGGATGAATTTAAAAAAATAAAATAAACCCCAACCAAACAAAAAACCCTAACCTATATCACATTCTGAGCAAAACAAAATCATTCCAAATATGTAAGAACTCAAGATATTTACTTCTTATTTGCCATATCTGAGGAAATTACTTGAGGATATGCTCCAGCACCCAAAGGAGGGAACTTAGTGACATTACAAATCCAATAAAATAAAATTCTAGGAGAGTAGTTGAGTAGTAAGCTTACAAAAGTCCAAATTAGAACATGGGTTAGTGGGATCCAAATCTTCAAGAGATAGGGATGTGTAACTAGAATGAGAGTCTGTAAAACATTTGACACATGATGAAGAGATATAATTCTTTCAACTACAAAAAATAGAAAGGCAATAAGTAATGCCCAGGAAAAAAATAAAACTCATGGCCCAAATACAAAACAACCCAAAATATGGCATGATTTTGATTTATTGGTAGAGGGAAAGAAAGGAGAAATTTTACTAGTGACTTTGTTACTAGGAGCACTGTGATTTAAACAAGGAGGGAGGGGTGAAGTCGTAAGAACTTCAGACAATGAAGTTTAACTCTACCATGCTCTGACTTCACAATGAGCAATATTTATATAGTTACAGTCATGCTTTTAAACTTTTGTAACCTACCTGTAGTCAAAACAAGAGCTACAATTAAATGTTTAAAATAGATTGGGAAGTGGGAGGGCGGGTGGGAGAGAGGGAAGGATAGACACCTTTAAAATTCTTATTTTACATATTTGCTCTTGGGAAGATTCATTCTATATATTTTTTAAAGATTTCATCTATTTATGTGAGCACGGGGAGGGGAGGGGCAGAGGGAGAAGCAGCCCCCTAGCTGGGGGCTAGGACCCTGGGATCATGACCTGAGCCGAAGGCAGACGCCCAACCGACAGCCATCCAGGTGCCCTGGATTCATTCTCTATTTTCAAAATTGTATGGAACATGCAGTCAGGGGCTATGTATTTCATTTGCAGTTTCAAACATAACTGTGAAAAGCACTAAAAACAGTGATATAACTATTAAGAATTGAGGGAAGGGGAGGAGGGTGTGGAAGGTGATAGTAAACAAGATCCTTTTCAATCACAGCAGGCAGGGAGTTAGACTGGAAATACATAAAGTTTGTACATCAAGAATTAGCCCTAAAAACAAATTATTCAGATCCATGTCTAACTCTCAGAAGAAGGAGAAACAGAAATAAACATGACTGCCACTGGAGAGTAGATGGGGAAGTTGGGAGTTGACAGGCACTCACTGTATTTTATAAGTTGGTCTCTTCTCCTTGATTTTCTACTACATGCATACATTACATTGATCAAGGAAAAAAAATTATACAAGATTCACTAGTTGTAACCTCCTGGGATGGCCTGGCCCAGAATTGTTCTGCAAAGGGATGTAACGCAGTACAAGGGGTGGGGGTGCACACTTGGGAAACACGTGCCACTGCTGTGAAATGTTGAGAAGGAAACAATAAAAGCCACAAATGAAAATCGCCACCCAAGCACCACGTGGGAATGTCTGTGTTCATTCTGACAAATTCTACTGGTCACGGTTTGAACTCATCCATCACTGAAAAACACCTAACTTGATCAGGGAAAAAAAAAACCTTGCCTTTGAGATATTAATAGCTTCTTATCGATAGAGGGTCCATGCATATATTGAATGTCTGATGGAGATTAGATGCTCTGGGGTCATTTCGGTGTGATTACTTCGACAATCCTAAAGCACTCTCCATTTATAATGGCTAGTTAGCTGTTTACATGCTATAATAAATTCTCATGAGAGCCTGGCTTCAGTGATTTCTGCTCGGATGCATATACATGTTGAATTAGATTTCCAGAACAGAGTCATTTGTTCTTACTCATCTTTTAAATACAAACCTCTGGTTACATTTGCAGATTTTTAACTCTGTCCATTCCCTTCAACTCTCACTTCCTGGGAGAAGCTGTGAGAGAACCAGCTGGAGGAGTCTGATCCTGGCAGCCTCTTTGATGGCTCTTTCACTGAGTGGGGTCCTCGCAGCCCATGGGCCCCTGGGGAGCAGAGTGGTACCTTGGTTCTGGGCCAGCTGGGCTCCGGGGTTTGAGGCAACCTCAAGAAGTGCAGTAGGTGGAGCTCAGGTGCCACCGTGAGTCCTGCCTTTGGCGAGATTTGCTGTGCTTTTTACCAGTCTCCTCCATTGACCCTTTCCATGCAGAGAGCTTGCTTCTGAGCTGAAATGCACACAGATTTGAATAATTATGAGGAGAGAGCAATTCTTGGGGGAAGACTTTTGGCCCATCCTGTCAGAGAAGAAGATAGGCAAGGGCTTCTTTGGAAGCTGCTCTTGGGAGGATTTTAGGGTCATTTGGGGGAAACTACACAAGTTTCTGACAGCACTTCCTATATCCTTTTCTCTCTCAGGAATGGAAGTTTATACTGTATTTTGATTAATCTGCCAAGTTACAGATCTGCAAGCTTTGTGTCTTTAGGAATGCCTTTTGTTTTAAGTGCATGAGCTCTGGAGTCAGACTGCACAGGCTTAGCTTCTGGCTCAACCACTTACGAGCTACATAACCTTTAACAGCCGAGTTAGCTTCTCTCTGCACCAGCTGTCACATCTGTTAAATGGGGATAATGGTAATAATACCCATCCTACAGGGTTATTGCAAGTACCTGAGGTTGCCTGTGCTGGGTACTGGGAAATACTCAAGAATTAATAGCAATTATTAATTTTTCCCCAAAACTTACACCAGGCACAGAAAGTGTGACAAGAATGAGGGCCTGGAAGTGGGAGAATAGTGAGGGAATAGCTTCTAATATGAACCCTTGGGGCTTCCTTTCTGGACTTTTCTGTATATGACATTTTCCACGACCCACCATCTCCATTGCCTCGAGGTGAATTAGAGCGGTAGGACTGTAAAGAGAGAGCAAAGCAGTTAATGCTCCATCTTGGACTTCCGCAATGAGTTTGCGCTGCCAGCCTCAGAAACCTAACTTTGATACCTAAATGTTCATTTACAAGAGGTGATTTTGTGAAGAGGTGGGGAAAAAGGCTCTTAAGAATGCAAGCATAGGACCCCACAAGAAACAAGGCATCAAGTTTGTGCTGTAACAGCAGATTGCAAGGGAAGACTGGGGACCCAGACAATGACCTCCTTGGCAAGACTGGACAAGATTAGGGTGACCACATCACTTAATGCCCACACAGGTCAAAGATGAGGGTGAAAGGAGGCATTATTATTTATTATGCTGGGACCAAATGAGTAGGCCAGGACATGACTCAGACAAATCAGGTCATGTGGCCACCTAGGCAAGGTGCACTGGGCTGGGAAGGGGGAAGAGGAGCTGGACGATGGAGGGAACCGAAATCTGGGGTACTATGTGGAGGAAAACAAGATCAGCAGAAAGAGCCCAACACCATCTCTTGCCACACTGGAGAGCTGTGGGGACCAGTGAAGACAGGCAGCCCAACCACCAGCATGAGCGTAAACCCCACTCATCACCTGCTTGATGAGCCATGTGGCCCTCTGGGGAGAGCCTTTTGCCTACATCTGCCAGCATAACCAGCAGAAGTGATGTCCATTCCTCCTGCATACCTTGCTGAGCCACATTTAGATGCCCCTACATGGACACTCTTTTGCAATGGCCCAGGATATTCAGAATTCTCCAGGAGCAGAGAGAAAGATGGGTGGGGGTGTCCCCAGCATCCACAGTTGGGTGGAATCCGTGTTGGAACCTGCCTCTCGTTAACAACAGATTCTAGCTGATTTTCTTCAGCAATGGAAAACAGCCTCTGGGGAGATGATGGTGGAAGATGGGAAGCTACCAGCTTAAAGACCAGGAGGCTTTGAGATCTACCAGAAAAATCTTGATGCCGGCTTTCTCCAGCCCAGAAGAGGAATGTAGCTTGATTTAAAAATAAGTTTATCTTGCAGCTCTAGAGTTAGACAAAGGAAAATAGGCATATGAAAATAATCATGGCAGGCTTTTAGTTTGCAGATAAGGGCTTTTTGGAGGTTAATTTTCCTAGGTAATTTATTATTCCTCATAGTTTCCCAGAGATGAACAAAAAAGTTACATGTTGGTGGTCTTACTTTGGTATCAACATTGTGGAAGTCTTATTTGACCTTAAGGATATTTCTTACTGGCTTCACACTGTTAATATTCACTCTCACCCACTCTTGTAGCTACCAGGGACCTTTTGGAAAACATTTCTTAGGGTGAATTATGTATTTTTATGTAAAATACCAGCAAACATCCTTATGGCCATAACTTTTGGATATTTTCAAACCAGATTATAGTAAGACAATGTATTTTATTCAGCAGATTTGTTTTAATCTAATTATGTAGGTGAATAAAAATTACTGCATGCTGGTGCATCTAATGTAAGTTATCTATTATTCACACCACATTTACTTTTAATATTCATGCAGATTCCCTTTGACATAACCTACTGTGTCACAGTTAATCCAATAAAGATAAAATATAGCTCAGCAAAACACCAGTCGATTCCAGCTTTCTGGTAATTATTAAAGACTATTTCACACTGGTTCTTTCAATCAATGTATTTCCCCTTGGATATGATGGCGCTCCTCTTTGAAGCTCTCAATCCTCCCAATGGATTCAGAGGAACACTCAGGCCCCTTTTCAGTCTCTGGGTCTCAGAGGTAGTTCAAAGAGCACAACAAGGCTTCACAGGTTTATCCTCAAAGGCTGACACTGTCTGTTTGATGTATGGTGACTTAAAAAGTCATCTCTGGCAAAGCATGTGTTTGCTACCAGTCTATCGAATCAGCCATTTATCAACTTATCTGTATTCACCCAGTGCACCTGCTAACAGCTCAAAGGAGAACACTCACTGTCTCCTGCTGGACTGACTATTGATTTGATTCCCTCCTCTAATTTTATATTGTTTTGCTGCCCTGTGGTTGAAGCGACTCCTTTACTGGATGAAATGAACCTGGAACCCATGAACTGATGGCCTTTGGTTGTTGTGTTCATGAGCCCAGAGGGCAACAGACTCTTCCCAGGTTGAGGACAGCTTGGCCAGCAGAGCGGCTTTCCTCTCCCAGCATGCCTTGCTTTTCACTTTTATCCACATTGCAGGCATTTCATTGTAGGGATCCTGCTAGGAAACTGCAGGGAGATCAGTAGGAACTCCCAACATCATCATCAGAGGTTGGAAATAGCCAGTGTTTACCAGTACATGCAAATGGAACCCTGGATTGAAGATAGGGCTACACCAACCCCCTCTCAGTCTAGCCATCTCCACGCTGCTCCAAGAAAAGTCGCTGTGATTCTTTGTAGTCCTGAGCACATGATGCCAGCTGAAAATTTTTCCTCCCCATTTCTCTGTCATTATTGGTTTTTAATTAAAATGAGGCTACCTCACTGCATCACAAAAATTATTATCATTCCTCATCAGTTAATCTCTGGTGTGGTCATATAATTTGATTAACATCGTAGGTAATGCTTCAACTACAGAAGAACTATTTTAATGAATTCTCTTGGAAAGGACAAAGACAAGGTCAATATTTTTTCTATACAATATGATGTATTTTAAATAGAGCAGTTGCTATGTAGAGATGGCAATAGTTCTATTATTGTAGAGTAAGTTGAAACAGGAGGTGGATCTAAGATCATTGTCTGTTCCTGATTCCCTCTCCACTTCTAAAGCAAGTCATTCTCCTTCTCTTTCTCTGTTAGTGTGTCTGACAGATATGCTGAAATTCACCAAGATTCTATTCACAGGACTCTTTTCTTCTTGCTTTGTATATATTTGCTCGATGATCTGATTTAGTCATAGCTTCGATTATTATCTAAATGCAGAAAACTCCGTATTTCCAGCCTATTTCCAGCTTTGATTTTCTGCTGAGCCCTAGCCCCTCTTTCTCTCTGATAAATGTTCCCATTTAGATAGGTTGCGGGCAACTTAATCTCTATGTACTCAATACTCAACCCATTATCTTTATATATAACTTTTCCTGAATTCTTTGTCAGTAGTATTGGCTAGGTACCATGTCCCTCATTATTGGAGTCAACACTCCAGTTATAATTAATCTCCAAGTAGCATCCACTAAATCTTTTTTTATCTCTACCACCTTCCTATACCACTGTTGTCACCAGCCCATCTCAGGGTCCTCTCATCTATAGACCTAACCACTTCAATAAACCCCAGATTTACCACCCATCTTACTTATGATTATTAGTGTATTTGTTTAAAATAAAATTTAACCATGTTGTTCTCACCTAACTTCTTTATTAAAAAGCAATTAAAAAATCTAATTGCTTGCCTAAATTGTTTTACTGACTCCTGTTTGCCTTCAGGATAAAGTTCAAAATTACCTAGCAATGCATAGCAAACTAATTAATTCATACAGTGAATCCTAGGTTCTTTACAGTGAGCAATGGTAGTTTCAGTAGTTAGAGACAGATGGAAGCCATGCTCACAACCTCCCTACCAGGTGGCATGTGCCAATCAAAATCAGTCTCAGGTCAAACTCGGCCAGACTCACAGTCTCAAAGAACAAAATTCAAAGACTTACACTATCAGATAGCTTGTAATAAAGCTATAGTCGTTAGTAGTGTAAGGATAGAGAACTAGACCGATGGAACAAGTAGTCCAAACATAAACTCACGTATACATGGCCACTGACTTATTACAGTTTGACGCTACAGAGCAGTGGAGTGTAGGACAATCTTATCAATAAACATGCTGGGTCAGTTGGATATCCAGACGGAAAAAAAAAAAAAAAAAAGAGTAATTCTTCATTACTCCTTCATACCATACCCTAAACTAGTTGAGGAAGATTATACGTTTAAATGTAAATCATAAAAAAAATGAAGCCTCTGGAAGAGAGATTCCAAGTGTGAGAAAGATTTGCTGTGTTGTTTCTGGTTCTGAAATGGAGGGGGCCGTGTACAGGGACTAAAGAGAGACCTTGAGGGGCTAAAGGCAGCTTCCAGTTGACAGCCAACAAGGAAACAGGGACTTCAGTCCTATGATGACAATAATCCAACTTCTTCCAACTACCAGAATGAGCTGGGAAGAATTTCTTTCCCAGAGCCTCTAGATAAGATCCCAGGCCCACTGATAAACTTTGATTTCAGCCTTGTGAGACCTGGAGGGGAGGAACTAGTTGAGCCCACCCAGACACTGACCTACAGAAGTGGGAGATAGTAAATATGTTTTGCTTTAAGCTGCTTAATTTGTGATAATTTGTTACAACAGCAACAGAAAACTAATATGCTCATTAAGAAGGAAATGGAGACATAAATTATGATAAATACTTAGGATGGACTGCAATAGAGGAGGGGTCAGTAAACTATGACCTTGCTTTTGTAAATAAAGTTTAACTGGAACAGAGCCAGTTCTATTTGTTTCTGGATTGTCTAGGGCTGTCTTTATGCTACAGTAGCAGAGTTGGGTATTTTCGAGAGTCAAAACTAAAACTATTTACTATCTGGCTCTTTAAAGAAAAAGTTTGCTGAACCCTGGCACAGAGGAATGAAACCTAACAAACCTCATACAATATTGTGGATGAATAACACAAATATAATGGTGAATGAAGCCAGAAACAAGAGTACTTAGGGCACAATTTTGTTTTCTAAAGTTTACAAGAAGCAAAACCAATCTTGCTTACAGGAGTCAGGATGGTGGTTGCCTTCGAGAAGGGGGAGGGGAAGGGTAGTGATTTAGATGTGGGTATGTGGAGGCTTCAGGGATGCTGGTAATGCACTCTTTTTTGGTCTGGATGGTGGTTAAATGGCTCTGTAAAAATCCATGAAACATGATTTCCTCACTTTTTACATATGCTATTTACTTCCACAGAAAAATGTAGAACAGTTTGACTTCATCTAGACATTTAAAAATATAGTTTTGAGGTCCTTAGTAACATTGAACTAAAACTCAAGATATCTTGTATTTAGAATGTCTTCTGGAATCCATACAAGGATTTCTACTTGTTTCTAATGTCTTGGACCAGCAGCATTTGACATCACCTGGGAGCTTGTTAGAAATGCAGACTCTTGGCCCCATCTTAGACTTGATGAATCAGAAACTATATTTTAATAAGATCCCAGCTAATTCCTTTATACATTAGAGTTTGAGAAGTAGTGCTGCTATAGATTTGCTATTTCATTGCTGCTTATCTTTCACACAACATATTCCTACACAGTCAAAAGTACAGTTCTAGGCAACTCATGCTTCCCAAACTTCTCACATGCATCTGGACAGGACTGCTCTGGAAGCAAACATGCTTGCCCCTGCTTCTTGGGTTAGAGCTCTCTGGTTTCTGCAGTACTCAGGCATCCGAAGACACAGGGGCCCACCCACATTTCCCTCATTTGCATTTGGATAGGCAAATGGACCTCAGATTTATCTTTTTTATAATAATAAAGGGAACAAACACGAGAAATTTATTGGTAATAAATATGCCAGCCTCTTTCTCTGTCACTTTATAATCCAGACCCCAGGGGGAATATAAACATACCTGTGGATTATTTTTATAATCTCAAAGGGTTAGTTTTTCATCTTCAGAGAGTTGAATAGAATGAGAAAGGTTGTCTCTGGGAGAATAAGATCTCCATCATGTAGGAAATAAAATAATCTTTTCTTCTCTAGAAAACTGAAGAAAGGTCATGTATCACAAAATTAGATGTGGAAAAAATAACAACATACTCTTCCAACATTAGAGGAGAAGAATGGAGAAATGACCCTTCCTGGATAATAGTTCTTATGTAAATGACTTAGAGATTGAAAGTTAGAAAATGTGTATTAGAAGGGCGCCTGGGTGGCTCAGTCCTTAAGCTCAGGCTCAGGTGATGATCCCAGAGTCCTGGGAGCAAGCCCTGCATTGGGCTCTCTGCTCAGCGGGAAGCCTGCTTCTCCCTCTCCCACTCCCCCTGCTTGTGTTCCGTCTCTCGCTGTGTCTCTCTCTGTCAAATAAATAAATAAAATCTTTAAAAAAAACAAGAAAAGAAAACGTGTATTAGAGATTTCTAGGTAATTGTCCTGTGATTTGAATGCTCCTGGTATTTCTTTCTCACACATAATATGGTTTTAAAATGGCCATTATGCTGAATACCTTTGCTGTTTGTTGTTCCTCCCAATTGTGAAAAGTCTTGTGTTATTGGAAAAATGAAACCACTCAAAGGTGCAAAATTGGAAAGCACTGGGGTTAAGGGAAGACAGACTTTGAAGGACTGTATGGAACCCTGCTCTACAAAATAATGTAACTACTATGTCATAAAACCAGTAATTCCACAATGGCAGAGGACCAGTAAGCAACTGGATGTGGGACATCAGTCTGTGTGGTAGAATAGCCAAAATAAGTAGTTTTCTTTTTAAATTTTAGAGTTTTGTATTTGGAAATATAAGCATCTCAGTTTTGCCAAACCCTCAGTAAAGACACTGAATGAGTGAGTGAGTGAGTGAATGAGTGAATGAATGAGTGAGTAAATAAGAAAATGCATGTGAACATATTCTGAAAATCAGTGAAAGGAGCTGACTTCCATTTTAGGGTCTGGTGATGAGAAAAGGTTTGGGATACAGGGGTGGGTGAGACCCATAAGCTGAACTACAGTGAGTCCAGGCATACAGCTTCATGTACCTGCAAGAGCCTAAGGGGACATAAAACTATAAGGCCCTGTGGGAGTTTACAACAGTCTTGTGGAGGACTATGGACTTTCCTCAGCCTGTGGACTTGGGGATTGAGCCACACCTAGAAATTAGCAGAGTGACTCCCGTTGATGAGTGTTCCCTCAACTGAAAAGACAAGCATGAAAGTTGTTGCTCAAAACGTATCAGTCACAGGGTATGAAATTATCTTGGAGTGGCTGGGTTGAGTTTTCTTGTGTTTATATGAATAAAAGGCAATTATGTCTCTTATAGTCTCTCCCATTCAAGAAGAAGAAAATATTAAAAATATATAATGTAAATATTGGAATGTATTTTACTTGCCAATTATTAAAATCATTATTTTTAAAGAGAAAAGGAGAGTATTTTAATATGGCTCATCATTTATGTTATGTTGTTTGTTATATACTGTAAAGTATTCAACACAAAGCTAGTATAATGTAAACATGAGTGCTGGTCTTACTACTCAAGGGGTAGTCAGTTGTTATAAATAGGAATCCACACTTCAGGGGTGATCATCTAACATTATATAACAAAAGCCACACTTCAGAGGTAACTAATTAAAGGCATGGGGCATAGGGATACTATGTCCTTATTTGTTAACTGGCATAATGAATATTAGAAATAAATGCTTTTTGGAGAAACTGGCAACTTCTAGTCAGCATACTGGGTATTAGAAATGGGCTTTCATTGGTGAAATGAATGATAATTAAGATGCGTGGACTGGCTAAAGTGTTCAGGAGTCCCTGAAAGGACAAAGAGTTAGGGCTTCTCAAGTTTACAGAGCAGGTTGTATGAACTTAGAGTCAGCCTGCTAATGGATGTTTGTTTACAGAGGACCTGAACCACTTTGCTGATGTGCATTTGTTCAATACCTGTGTGCACGTATGGCAGTGTTTTGACTGAGATTTGGTCTGAGGATGACGAGGAGGAAGTGCCTGTCCCCCTCCTTTAGCATTTCGGCAGCTGCCATCTTTCAGAACCTAAGATTTTTCATAACAGAGTTGTTTGTGACCAACTTGCTAAAGTCAGTTTTCTTTTCTTTTTAAGATTTTATTTATTTATTTGACAGAGAGAGAGAGAGAGAGCAGAAGCAGGGGGAGGGGCAGGCAGAGGGAGAGGGAGAAGCAGAGGGAGCCTGCTGATGTGGGGCTGGATCCCAGGACCCTGGGATCCTGACCTGAGCCAAAGGCAGATGCTTAACCAACTGAGCCATCCAGGTGCCCCTAAAGTCAGTTTTCAATAATTTGTTAAAACTTCGTTTATATGCATTTTTCATTTTGGTCAGTATTCTTTCACCAGTCTGTTTGTATCTGCAGGGAAAAAAGTGTTCAGACATTAGAGCTGGGGGCCATGAGTGACATCCATTTTTGGCAATTCCCTGGGTGACAATAGCTATCATTTCCCAATTTGGTTTCCTGATGCACTTCTGCCTACTTAGGCCTACCCCATTAGTCTCCATCTGTGGGTATATGAAGATTAACCTTGCTCAGTGTTATGCTGGAGATTTGAATTGGAGATCAATTTCCTTTAGGGAAGAGACTATCAATCAATGTCAACCTTTTATTTATTCAACACCCACTGTATGCATAGTATTGTTCTAAGTCCTTGGAGAATTATCAAAATTGTGTATGTATTGTAGACCGTGATCTCCAGAACTCTATGATCTACAGGGGCACAAAAGATAAGGGTGTATTTAATTTCAGTATCTGAAAATAACCTTCAGTGACAGCTATCTATAGATTCACTGCTCAGGGCTCTAATTTATGGTGGCCCCATGTCCTTTAACATTTCACACTTTTTCTTTCATTCCTTTCTCCCTCCTTCCTTTCTTTTCTCTGTCCATCTTTTCCTTTTTTTCCTTCATTTTACCCTTTTCTTCCTCCCTTTCACTCTTGCTTGCTCCTTTTCTTCCCCCACACCTTCCCTTCTTTCCTTCTTTTTTTTTTTTTTTTTTTTGCCTGAATAGTTTGAACGTTCCCCGCCAAGATAGTAAAGCTTTTAATCTGTTTAGTTCTCTGTGTCTTCCTATCTTGAAATTTAAGTGGCTTCATTTAAAAACAAGTGCTCTCTCCTCTCCCAGAATGTGACTGTAGGATGCTGGATATATTTCCTTTTGAAGGCCAAGCTAAGGGAAATTGGCCCTCTGCCTTCACTGAGCCTTGGTAAATTTCCTAATAGCCTAGATTCATCTGAATCCTCCTCCACAGGGAAGTGCCTTGCCTTCATCTTGCTACTTGAGGACCTAGACATTTGGGGTTTGAATCTTTGTTCTGCCACGTTCTGACTCTGGCACTGGGCGATGTGTCTACATTTTTTCAACCTCAATTTCTTCATCCACAAAGTAGAAAACAAAATGTTTACAAAATAGTACACAGAGCATTCTCTCCAACTTTGGTTATGATCATAAATTTTTACCCTAATTCTTGGTTTCTGATCTTAATGGACCTTGGACCTTCCTTTCTACTGCACTAGTCTGACCTGCCTGTGTTTGTCCATCAGGTATCAGACCCAGGTGTGTCTCCTGACCTTAGCACCCCTGTTTCCATCAGAGCACCTCAGCTCCCTTCCTACATCCACATCCACACACACACACACAATACCACATACAACACACACACACAATACCACATACAACACACACACACACACACACACACACACACACACACAGAGTGTTGGAGTATACACAGAGGCTCCTGGCTCTTTCCTTAAACTATACCTGCATACTTGGTGGCTGTGTATGCCAGGAGGATACATTTTAATGAGGAATATTAGTAATTCTTCCTTTATTTTCTCTCAATAGTTATAAATGTATATAATTCCCTTCCCAGGATGTATTTAAGCTCCAGATTGATATCTACCTATGTGGAAAGATTTAGAAATCCTAGTCATCAAAGTGCTTAAGAAATTAGGGCCTGGAGTCAGAAAGACTGGCTTCAAATCCTGGCTTTGCTATTTAGTAGCTGTGTGAATTTTGGCAAGTGTTTTAACAGTTTTAGGCTTGGTTCCATCCCCACCCAGTTGTCGAAAGATGGCAGGTTCATGCAGTGGAAGGAGCATGGTCTGGGGCAGCAGAGAAAGAGTTTCCAATCTTGTTTCTACTATTTATGGAATGAACAATTTTGAGAAAAATCTCTCTGTCTGCTTCTGTTTCTCATGTATAAAGAGAGATAATGATGTACAGTAAAGGACTGTAGTAAAGATGAAATAGGACTCTCTCCTTTTCAGGGCATCTTGGAGATGATCAGCTGTTTCAGGGTGAAGTTGAAAATCTCCTTCCCAGTCACCAGCTGCCGGAAACTCATTGAAGTGGATGATGAATGCAAACTTCATATCTTTGTGAGAAAGGTATGGACACAGAAGTTGCTGCTGATGCTTTAGTGAAGAGTAGAAAGAATATATGGTCCCGATCAGCAAACAAGGTTTCATTGTAGATACCAATCTGAGTGTTCTCAGCTTGGTTATTGTTTAAAAAAAAAAAAAAAAAAGGTTTCTATCCCTGGACTGACTATGATATACTGTGCCTTGTCACTGGGGCCCCAAAAGAACTAGCAGAATTTGCAAATTTTCAATCTCTCTAAAGAAGATGATGCCCACTGGTGTGTTATAAGAAAGCCCCTGCACAAAGAATGTAAGAAACCCAGGGCTAAACTGTTCAAGATTCAGTGTTTTGTTACTCCACTTGTCCTACAACACAGACATCAGTAAATTGCTCTGAAGAAATGGTGTATTAAGAAAAATAAGGGCAGGGCTGCAGAATTTGATAAATTTTTGGACAAGAGAATGAGGGAGGCCAAAGAAAAATACCAGGAAGAGATTGCCAAGAGACATAGCTGTCCTTTTTGAGAGCTTTTATATCTAAGTCTGAGTCCAGCCAAAAATAGGATTTTCTAGGAGTAACAAAAAAAAAAGAATAAGATCAGACATTTTAAAAAGGTTAAATGAGATAAAAATGTATGAATATATTTAACTACAAAAGACTTTGCAAATGTTATTTCAAGCCCCAGTAAGGGTGCCCTCACCTAAGGGTACTTTTCGGTGTTCACATGGGTCAAAGAAGGAAAGATGGATGGAATCTCTTTCTTTAGCTATTTTTCATGGTACTTCTGGCTTTCCTAGGTTTCTCACTTTCTATAGTTCTCATGCTCCCTTTCACGTATTGCTCCCGAGACTCTCTTCATTTGCTCCTTTCAATCTTCTAGGGCAGCTGCCCAGCCCAAACCAATAAACAACCATAACAAAATCACCTATCTTTCAATCTCTCAACTTTTGCCACAGAGTTCTTGTCTATTGTTTTATTTCCAGCTTCTGACAACTTTTCTTTGAGGTTTTCTTGTGAGAGACACCCCTCATAGAGCTTTGCTCATTGTGATAAAGTGTTGGGGAGCAGAGCATGCCCAAAAGCCCACTCATCAATGTAGCTGGTCCTAAAGACAAGCTGTTTCCAGTGGTAGGGCAGCTGGTTGGATATGATTCTTTTGATGAAACAACCAATGGATGGAGGAAGCTGTGTGGGAAGAAAAGTTGTGTTTCTATTCAGGATAAGCTCCCAACTAGTCCCCAAACAGGATGCCACTAGTGCCACACAGCTTTCAACCCTGAAGAGAACATCCCTGCACAGAAACCTGGAGCACTGGTGACTCAGAAGTCATTCCCTTCTGACTGAATAAAGGGTGTGAAGAATAGATTTTATGTGCAAGGCTATAGTTGTAGTAAGAACTTCACCCAGGACTTAAACACTGCCAAGCACAGAGACTGTTTGAAGAGCATGTATCGGGAGTATAAGCTGTCTCAATTTAGAATCTCAGAATGTTGTAGCTGGGCACTCTAGATTGGGGTTCCAAGCTCAGTTAGAAGGTAAGCACATAGCCTAAATGACAGAAGTTGCCTGGTGGGGACTGTGGCATTAGGAAAGGGCAGACATCTAAAGGGGAAATGCAACTCTAGTCCTGGTAATTGTTGTCTTGATGCACATTGTCGTCAGAGTCTCCAGTTTATTGAGAGAAACTGGATTTTAATGTGAAATCCTTTGAAATATTTGCAACTCATTAAACAAATAAACAAAACACTTTGTGGGCCAAGTGGTTGCTATGATTGCCAATCTAGTTAGAAGATTTATTTTTTTTTTATGGAAACTAAGGCTCAGCAATGGGAACTGACGACTTCATAGTATGTTGTCTAGACAATTATTCTAGATATGCTTGATGGTAAGTCCCTAGTCTGAAGTTCATTTATTAAGACTAAGTCTATGGCCAGTCAACCTCTAAAAATACACTGATAGAACTTAAATGTGGTAGATCAAATAATTAATGTAATTTTTCACTCCCCTTTAAATACTACTGTATATTCACACCATTACCATGGCTGTGGTTGGTGGAGTATATTTAATCATCCTTGACTTTGAGCTTGATCTTGTGGCCTGATTTGTCTGATGGGATGTTAGTAGACATGACTCAAGCAGAGGCTTCAACACATGAATTTTAGGGGGACACAATTTGGCCTGTAACATATAGTCTACCATTTGATGGGTGACCACTTCTTGTCCAAACCCAAACACAATGAGAGTGCTAAAATGCCAAACTGCACCAGATGTTGGGACAACATGTGTAAATTAGGACTGGATATATGGCCATGCCATCCTGGCGGTAGGGAGTATTCAGCCTTTGTCACTGGGGGTCAGGTCTGTTCCAGCAGTTCTGACTGCTATTACAAAAGCTTGTTTCAGCTCTCAGGTGGACTAAAGAAGCCCTTGGCTGACCACGATAAAGCAGATTTAATTAATCTCTTTTAACACCATCCCCCAGAACCAGCCTTGTCTGCTTTCTCACTTCTGCCTGTTGATCCCCCATCACCTGTCCTTAAAAATTTGTTTTGCACAGGGGCACCTGGGTGGCTTGGTCAATTAAGCATCTGACTCTTGATTTGGTCTCAGGGCATGATCTCAGGGTCTTGGGATCAGGCCCCCCATCAGGCTCCGTGCTCCGCGCAGAGTCTGCTTGAGATTCTCTCTCTCCCTCTCCCTCTGCCCCTCCCCAACTCGCACTGTCTCTCTCAGATAAATAAGTGAATAAGAACTTTAAAAAAATATGTTATGCACAAATTCCTGGTTCCTTGTACAACCTTTGTTTTTATGCTGCACAAGCCTTGAAGTCAGGCTTAGGAGCACTTTGCATTTGCCATGAATGCATTTGTGATCCTTATCAATTCTATTAAAGATTTCCCCTGGAGACTAATATTCCCCTCACTCACCCCACTGGTGAACACAGTGTAATAAAATCGCTTTAAACTATTCTCTTTCCTCCTCTCTCACTAGTTTTACCTCTCACACTTTGACACCTTTCTAAATTATGTGCCCAACAAGTGAACTGGTCCATTAGGTGCCACTCTCCCTGGGAACTTAGCCAGTCTTTCTTTCTTCCCTGCAGAGAGCCCATAGGGCCAGCCAGCCTTCTCTCTATGGGGGAAGCAGGGACATGGAAGAGAAAGGCAATTATTAATGGACCCTGAGCATGACTCGGGGAGAATACTTGACATCACTAGGACACTTGTCGGTGTATTAATGAGCATATAGCAATGGTAAGAAGGGAATGAATATTGGGTAGAAACCTAAAACTAGAACATCAGGATTATCTAGGCACCTTTCTTGGTACTCACTGGTGTGACCTTCCCTTGCCCAGCATGGGTACACTTCTGTTCATAGCTTTGGAGGGGAGGTGTATCTGTTTGCTGATCCTGCTGTTGAAGGTGATGCCCAATGTAGCCCACCTACTCACACTGTTGGATTGCCAGAAACAGCTGAAGACTGTGTCTGTCTTTTTCAATAACAGTGGTTCCCATACTGGGCTGCACTTTAGAATGACATAGGAAGCTTTTAAAAACCCTGAAGCTCACACGGCACCCCTGACCAAATCAGAATCATTGGAGGTGAAACCCAAGTGTCAGTAGTTTGTATACCTCTGCTGGATACCCCATTGTGCAGCCAAGTTTGAGAACTAGCTCTCTAGATCTTGGCTGTTCAAAGTGTGGTCAGTGGGTCAACAGTAATGGCATCCGCTGGGAGAAATGCAGAAACTCAAGCCCCATCCCAGACCCGTGGAATCAGATCTGTGTTTTAACAAGATCCCTAGGTGATTCCTAGATATATTAATGTCTGAGGAACACTGCTAGATCAGCTGTTGTCACCTTTGGCTGCACATTAGTAAGATGTGGGGAGCTTTAAAATGCTCAGGCTCTGATGGCATAGTAACCCAACTCAGTTACAAGCATGGGGGTGAAGACCAGCAACCAAGATCTTTTTCAGAACTCTACAGGTGATTCAAATTGAAAACCACTGCTCTAGGCTCTGATATTTATCTCTGTTTGAAATAAATTTTCTCAACACTCATATGCCAAAGGCTTAATGGATCTGTGAGACATAGTGTCTCCCACTGCCACAGCATGGGCTAGGAGTGATGCCTCATTAGAGGAGTCATAGGATAGTTGCAATGTGAACTGCTCTACTCCACTGGTGCTAGCTCATTTGTAGGGTCACTGTGGCTGGTGGACCTGGAGGGCCTTGAAGTGAATTCTCAGAGGGTCAGAATGAATGTCCAGATATTTTATTAGGAACCTTGAGGAAAAGTTCTGCCAGAAAGAGGTCCAGACCTATCCCCTCCATCCTCTCCTACAGTTAGCTTGGGATGAGCTGGACTAAGCTATTTTTGTGAGCAGACACCCCAAGTTGTGAAGGCATAAGACAGCTGGAAATGACTTAAGGACCCTGTCACCTTCTTTAGTGCTGCTGAATTTTCTCAGTCACACTCTGCAAATATTATTTTTGTTATTTAACATTATATTATGTTCATAACAATACAAGTGTTATAGGTTGATTGTGTTCCCCCCCCCCAAAAGATACACTGAAGTCCTAACTCCCTGTACCTCAGAATACAACCTTATTTGGACACAGGGCTTTAGAGGGAAGCCTTTTACCCTTTTACTCCTGGAAGACACCAGGAGTAAAATCTATGAACAGAAAGACTGAGATATCTTACAATATCCAAATTTAAAGCTTCTATGCAGCTGAAGTACCATAAGCAAAGTTAAAAGGCCAATCAAGTCATTATGATTGGCCCTAATTCAATATGACTGGCATCCTTATAAAGAAGGGGAGTTTGGACACAGAGACAAAATACACAGAGGGAAGACCAAGTAAAGGTACACAGGGAGAAAATGGCCATGTGACTGTACTGAGCTATCTACAAGAAAAGAAACACCAAGGACTGCTGGAAAACACCAGAAGCTAGAAGATATAAGGAAGGATTATCTCCTAGAGTCATCAAAGAGAGCATGGCCCTACAGATACCTGGATTTGGGATTTTAGGCTTTTAGAACTGTGAGATGTAGTTTTCCAATGTTTTAAACCACTTAGTTTTTGGTACTTTGTTACAGCAGCCTAGGAAACTAATACTACAAAAAGTAGGGTTAAAAATGAATTGAAATGACATTCCCTAAAATGAACCTAAAGGAAGAAAAAAAAAACTGGAAGAGGAAATTCTAAAACCGAATAGCTCTTTTGAAAGATTCTATTTGCTGATAAATGTAAGTACACAGATGCTTAAAATAAAAAGCTGAAGAGCTCTTTGCTTAAAGATGTCATATTTTCCAGAATGCAGTGAATGGAACTTAACTTGGAGCCATTTGTGGAAATGTGTTTTCCCCTTTGAAATCATTAAAACATACATTGTTGCTCTTTATGTTAGTTTTATGATGCATGTCGGGATTCCAAATTAAATATTGTTTAGATGCTTATGCACCAAGAATTGTTTCTCAAGGAGACATAAGGCTGGGTAGAAGAATATCTTTTTATACCAAGGCAATGAATCCTTAGTCAATGGTCAAAAGTAGGATTTTATTACAATATCAAAATGTTTTGATAGGCAAAAGACTATGAATATAGAAAGATCTCTGTGTCCTACAAACCCTAATAGCAAGCACATTTGCCAAGAAATTAGACACCGTCTTTTAAAACAGGCTCATGTCTTTTGTTTCATTCTTTGCTCCTGTGGCCACAGCCTGGCAGTGCTAAATCCAAGGGACCTGAAAACGTTTTCATAGTTCTCCTCCCAGTAGCCTCAGATGAAAGTACACATGCTAACTTTGCTGAGCTTTTTCATCAGCTCCTGAAGTTTCTACAAAAGCATGTTGCTGACCAGGAAACTGGGTCAGGCAATTGTTCTGCAATAAAGATGATCTTTTGAAGTATCTCAGCAGCTGCCTACCTTGAACAGGAGTCCCGTGGATCATGCTCTTCACAGATTGAGCCTTGGGCCTCGGATATTATTTCACCTCCTTTAATAACAATAAAAAAATTGCCCTTTTTTTTTCACCTGCCTTTGGGCTTTCTGATTGATGAACCTATTCACTTAAACAGAGAATTTTAAAAATTGCTTTAAAAAATACAACCAATTCCTGAAATATATTTGCAAAGCTTGAAACTCTATGAAGCTAGTACATAAGAGATACTGCCATAGGACACCCACCACTGACTTGGGCATAATCTCTAAGAGGCAGTTTGATTGCAATTTGAACAGGATTTGATCTTTCAGAGTCAGAGGTATTTTCCAGGCCTTGGGATTTCCTACCCACCCTCAATGGAGGCATTTTCTCCCTTAATTCCCTAGTCAAGAAAGAAATAAGTTGTGGTTTTATTTTGATATAAACTGACACCATTAGCATATTCAGAGTGAAATATGTATAACTCATCAGATCAGATACCCTTTAACGGGGACATGAATTATGAATCAATGAAAGAAGCTGTCACCAGCTATGTTACCTTGATATTAATAGCATGAACAGTCAATGTTGGAAGTATCTGGGGCACATTTGCCATTAAGCCTATCTTGTCTTTCAAGAATGAGATAGAGGAGGGAGAATGGGAAGAAGAAGAGGCCCCAGGTCGTGCAGTTTTCACTCAGATCATGCAACCAGAGCAATGAGACATCATCATAGATTGCGTACAGTGGCCTGAGAGCAAAATAGGTTATGTTTTTAAATAATTGGAAAAAATCAAAAGAAGAATATTCTTGTGTGACACATAAAAATTAAATAAAATCCAGATTTCAGTGTTCATAAATAAAGCTTTATTAGAACACAGCCATGACTATTCCTTCATGTAATGTCTATGGATGGTTTCCCACTACGATGGCAGAGTTAAGTAATTGCGATGGACACCGTATGACCTAGAAAGCCTAAAATATTTACTATTTGTCCCTTTGTAGAAAAAAAGCTCACTGATCCCCTGTATATTCAGATACATACCTTTATGTATATATGTACATATATGTCTATAAATATAAATATCATCTACCTATGGATCTACCTATCATCTTATTTATCTTAAATTCTCCTTCCATACAAAAGCAAACCTTTCCTGGCAGCTTTTCTGTCTTCTAATCAAAGTAATACAAGCCCTGAAGCATAGTAACTGTACATCTCTATCCTCATTCCATTTTCATTGCTAAAAACAACACTGGTCAGATACGCAAAGAAATGTTTTATTCTACTGTGTGCTTACCTTGATAAAACTCAAAGTGCTTGATATTTACTCTGGCCAGCAGGGTTGTATATTCACCCAGAATCTGGCCATAAAGTTATCTGGTATCCCTACAATAGCAACTTCAAAGGTGACATAAAAATGCTAGTAGTAAATATCCTAAAGCCTTAAATGCCCATCTGGGGTGGTGGAATTCATCTCCTATCATCTTAGTTAAAAAGGGACTTAAATTCAGGCTTTCAATTGGGGATTATTTAAACCGCGTTTTAAATGAATATTCAGGGAAGAGCTTAAAGACCATTACTTCCAATGGGAGCATTTTAATCCTAGAATTGAAGATCCTTTCATTTAATTTGTATAAGGTGACTAACGGGAACTTGGAGGTAGCCATCTCAACTCAATTTGGCAAATGTGTCTCAGATGGTGTGAAATAATAAAGAAGATACCAGTCTTTGTCCCTGCTTCCTGTCACAGAGCTTCAAAAAGTCTTGGAATTTTCCTGATAGGAGTCCCTTTTGTTATTCCTAAGCAGCCCCTCTCCACCACACTGGAGTTTATGCTATTAAGATGACTCAAGGTGAGCCCCTGGATCTTTCAAGGATGGGGCTCGCCCTGCCTGAAAGACTAAGCACTTTATTAGGGGGTTGGAATTTTTAGCTCCACACCTTGAGGGAGAGAAAGGGGTCTGGAGATTGAATTCAAGTGGTTGGCCAGTGATTTTTATCAGTCATGCCCACCTAGTGAAACCTCAATAAAAACTCAAACAGTAAAGCTCAGAGAACTTCCAGGTTGGTGAACATATTGGTTAATATACCAGGGGAGTGGCACCCCCCAAGTCCACAGGGATGGAAGTTTTGCACTCTTCTTTGCCAGACCTGGCCCTGCTCATCTCTACCATTTGGCTGTTCTTAAGTCATATCCTTTATAACAAAATGCTAATTTTAAGTGTAGTATCCTCAATTAGTTCTGTAAATCACTAGTGAATTATCAAACCTGAAGGGTGTTGTGAGAGTGCTCGAATTTGTAGCTGGATGGGAAGCAGTGCAGGTTATGTTGTAGACACCTGAGACTTTTGACTGGTACCCGAAATTGGGGCAGTCTTATGGGACTGAGCCCTTAACCTGTGGGGTCTGTGTGAACTCCGAGGAGTTAGTGTCAGTATTTAATTAAGTTGTAGCACATCCAGTGGGTGTTACAGAATTGTTGTGGGAATGCGTGTGGCTACTCTGGGCCAGGCTCAATTGCTAGGTACTGAGAATGGAAAGATGGTTAAGACAGTTCTTGTTCTCAAAGTGCTCACGACCTGGCTGTGTAACTTTTTAGCATTCTCAGAATGTGATCTTAGCATTAGAGAGTAAATGTCCTCTCTTAGGAAGGGAGTAAAATGTGAGGAGAAAGCAAAAGACCCTTGGTGTTCGCATGTATGAATAAACACATAGTAACCTGCAAAAAACTGGAGCTCAATTCCTGTGGACACCTGTGGTTTTATGTGTGGCAGTTATCACTATCTGTGATTGAGTTTGTGTTCTTGGAATATCCTTTAGGCTTGTGTTTGTGGTGTATTCCTCTATGAGGGATTTGTAGTGGGGGAAATTATTTGACACCATGAAAAGGGGAAAAACTTTTCCCAAAGTGAGTAGATCCAGAAGCCCTCCCTGGGCCAAGGTATTCCCTGGGACTCAGTGAGTGTGGGCAAACTGTAAAGAGCAGTGTCTTTCCTAATGAGAAGGTGAACCTTTGGGCTGGAAAGCAAACTGAGTGCAATGGGTTATAACCTTGACTGGGAACTGAGAGCCAAGAGATATCTGGAGACTGGCAATGTCATTAAGTCAGTTTCTAGTACAGAATGGGTAGGGTTGGAGAAAAAAGGAAGAGGAGCCAGGAAGGGGAAGATGTTGGCTAGAGAACAAGACCGTAGCAACAACAAAGCTGCAAGGAAAGGCTGCCAAGGGGATTGTATCATACTATTCTAGTTATTTTAAGCAGAAAAGAATTTAATCCCAGGACTTAGATGCTTACAGAAGTGTGGTTGGGCTGAAGGAAGTGGTAATGACTAGTAAGGACTCTCAACACAATGTGGCAGAAGTAACACTGCTGTGTTGCCATTAGAGAGCCAGGGACTTAGAACACTACTGGCCCCAGTGCTGGCTTCTAGGCAGGAGAGAGCTTTAACCTTACAGACAAAATGGACACTGCCCCAGCCACTCCCTCTCTCCACCCTCCCTGCACTGAATTCATGAAAGTGACTGGAGAACCTTAGTCATGTCTGTAACCCAGAGGCAACAGCATTTGGGAAACATAATTCATACCTTCCTAATTTCTGTGGTGTAGATGGAAATTAGAGCAGCTATGGAATGAAATAACCAATTGACCACAGCTTCCACGGGATGGCAAAGGATACTAGACATTAGGACTTCTTTGTTCTATTATCATAAACCTGTACTTGAGAAACTTGGGCATTTTCATATTCTTTGTCATTTTGGACAGCTATTGTGAGTGTGCAAAGAATGGTATTTCAGTATATAGCTGAGGTCGGTGTTTACAAGAGGTAGTGGGGTCTTCAGGTGGGGGACCCTACATGCTGGTTGGTGGCAGCAGAAACAATCTCACATAGGGCAGGGGAGAGGGGGAAAGAATTGGGGACCAGGATCATAATGATCTCTTTCCACCTAGAGGCTCTAATCCTGAAGCTGTTCTCTGCATATCAAATAGATTTATACCGTTTTGATAAAGAGGCCTCTTTGTCATGCTCACATGTTATGGATGTGACTTATGTGTAGCACATCAAGTCAAAGTTCTACCAGGTGAGCACACCACTGGAGAATTTTAAAGACCCCTAGACACGTTCAACACAATAATTAACTAATTGGCATATTTAAGCATGATCATCTTGTTCATTCATTGGTCATCTTCATGATACTTAATTTTCACTCATTTAATAGATATTTATGGAGCACCTACTATGTGCTAAGCACAAGGGAAAGCCAAGACAAAAGATCAGTTACTGACCTTAAATCGCTCACAGTTTAGTGAGAGATAAGACAATAAATATGCTAAAACAATATAGTGTTACTGATCAGGGATTATTAGTTAACATTTGTGGGGAATTTATAATGAGTGCTGTGCTCAGTTCTTTATGTTGTCATTTAATCTTTATAATAATCTTTGAGTATGGTCCTATTAATATCCATCTTCTAGACAAGGAAACTGAGGTACAGAGAAGTCAATAACTTGCTTTAAGTTGACTCAGCTATTAAGTGATAAGGGATAGTTCGAACCCTGCTGTATGACTGCAGAATGAGTTCTTGACAGACTGCTGGGCTGTAGACACTGATGAGAACGCTAGCCCACGCTTTTCATTGAACTTGGGTGAGACCATTCAGAGGCTTGACCCAGAGTGAGGAAATACAAATTGATATTTGAGGTTGAGTTGGTGGAATTGGCCAGGTAAACAAGTAGGGAATCATTTTGGGAGCAGAAGAATCAGTATGGATGCATGCCCACAAGGCGCAGAAGGTGAAGCAGGTTTTGAGACTTGCAAATAGTTCTACGTGGTACAGAGTTGCGGGGGCTGTGTAAAGGACTGGGAAGAGGAAGGCTCTGTGAGCCTTGGCAAGGACTTTTAACTAAAATCAGAAGGCATACAAGAATTTTAAGTAGACGAGAGAAAAGATCCTTTTAGAAGGGACTCTCGTAATATATGCAGGGCCTTGATCTTAGAACAAGAACTCCCAAAACAAAAGTAAAATCATTACCTGCTCTTCCTTGACAAGGATTCAATACCGTGAATTTTAATTGAATTGAATATTAATACAAAACACCCTGATTTTAAAAACTCATTAAAGAACTCAATCTCCCATTGACTGCTTTCTAGCACTCATCAAAAATTAACTGAGACCCAGGAAAATCTGAGAAGGGTGATACAACAAGCACATCTTTCCAGTCTCCAATCTCTACCCACCCCTATATCCAGTTAGATTAGGTTGGCTGTTATGATTTCTCTCTCTTGTGTAGAAATTGAGGTTCGCTGATCTGAGACAGGCTCTACTCCACACCCATTCTCAAAATCTGTTGTGCCCAAGTCTGCTAGTGGGCTGGCCCCTGTCTTCTAAGGTCTATAGATTGAGAAATAACCTCCTGCAGGACATGATGATTCCAGATGGCTGTTAAGGCAGCTTTGGAAGTAAACAACCCATTGTTGTCCCCATTCCACTTCTTCAGATGAACCAAATAAAGCACATGAAATCTGGGATTTAAACAGTGTAGAAGGAGGGCCCTTTAAAAGGTGGTTCTCTGCAGGAATTAAGCATGTAACCTCTGGATTCAGCAGTACATGAATTCAAATATTGGCCTCAGTACTTAGCAGCTGTGTAACATACTTAACTTCCCTCTAAGCCTCAGTTTCTTTATCTGTATGGGGTAAAAATAGTACCTCTTTCACAACATATGGGAAAGTAAAGGGATAATCCATGTAAATGTTATCATAGTCCCAACCACAAAGTAACTACTCAATAATATATGTTTATTATTGTTGTGGACAAAAAAAGGAAATGGCATAAACTGGCCAAATTTCTGTTCTCTCACAGTCTAACACAGGAAGGATTTTAAGCAGACAAGATAATCTCAGTATCCTGGCATTCTCTTCCCTAGAACAAATGTGGATAGTAATGGGACTACTGTGGGGGATATACCTCTAGCCATTTCTTGACTAGATTTATCCAATTTCACTCCATTCAAAGAAAAATGTGTTACAAAGCGATCTACAGATTCAATGCAATCCCTATAAAATCTCCAATGGCATTTTCACAAAAATAGGAAAAACAATCCTAAAATTTGTATGAAATCACACAAGACCCTGAATAGCCAAAGCAATCTTGAGAAAGAAAAAAGTTAGGGGCATAACACTTCCTAATCTCAAACTATATCACAAAACTGTAGTAATCAAAGCAGTATGGCACTGGCATAAGGACAGACACATATATCAAAGGAACATAATAGAGAGCCGGAAATAAACCCAAGCATATATAGTTAACTCATCTATGATAAGGGAGCCAAGAACACACAATGAGAAAGGATCATCTGTTCAGTAAATGGTACTGGGAAAACTAGATATCCACATGCTAAAGAATGAAATCAGAAACCTATCTTACACCATACACAAAAATCAGCTTAGAATGGATTACAAACATAAGACCCAAAGCATAAAATGCTTAGAATAAAACATAGGGAACAAGCCCTTCGACACTAGTCTTGGCAATGGTTTTTTGGGCGTGACACCAAAAGTATAGGCAACAAAAGCAAAGATAGACAAGTGGGACTACACAAACTAAAAAGCGTCTACACAGCAAAGGAAACCATCAACGAAATAAAAAGGCAGCCTATGAAATGGGAGAAAATGTTTGCAAACCACATATTCAATAAGTGGTTAATATTCAAAATATACAAGGAACTCATACAACTCAAGAGCAAAAAAACAATCTGATTAAAAAATGGGCAAAGGACCTGAATAAACATTTTTCTTTTTTTCTTTTTTTTTTTAAAGATTTTATTTATTTATTTGAGAGAGAGAATGAGAGATAGAGAGCACGAGAGGGAAGAGGGTCAGAGGAAGAAGCAGACTCCCTGCTGAGCAGGGAGCCCGATGTGGGACTCGATCCCGGGACTCCAGGATCATGACCTGAGCCGAAGGCAGTCGCTTAACCAACTGAGCCACCCAGGCGCCCCTGAATAAACATTTTTCTAAAGAAGACATACAAATGGTCAACAGGTACATGAAAAGGGGCTCAATATCACTAATCATCAGAGAAATGCAAATCAAACACACAATGACATATTACCTCATACCTCTTTAGATATTTATGATGTAAAAGACAAGAGATAAAAAATGCTGGTAAAAATAGGGAGAAAAGGGAACGCTGGTACACTGCTGGTGGAAATGTAAACTGGTACAGCTACTATGGAAAACAGAGATAAATAATATAACTACCATATGATCCAGCAATGCCACTTCTGGGTACATATCCAAAGGAAAAAAATCATTATCTCAAAGAGATATATGTACTCCTATGTTCATTGCAGCATTATTCACGGTAGCCAAGATATGGAAACAACTTAAGTGTCAGTCACTGGATGAATGGAGATACACACACACACACGCACGCACGCACGCACGCACACACGCACGCACACACACACACACAAATATTACTCAACTTTAAAAAGGAAAGAAATCCTGCCATTTGTGACAACATGGATGAATTTGTAGGGCATTTTGCTAAGTGAACTAAGCCAGAAAGATAAGAACAAATAATGCATGGTATCATTTGTGTGTGGAATTTAAAAAAACAAAACAAAACAAAATCAAACTCATAGAAAAACAATTGTAGAATGGTGGTTGTCAGGTTGTCAGGCCTGGGGCTGGGGAAATGGGGAGAGATTATTAAAGGGGTCCAAACTTTCAGTTACAAGATGAATAAGCTCTGAGGATCTAATATATCACATGGTGACTATAGTTGATAATACTTTATTGTATAATTGAAATTTGCTAAGAGAGTAGATAGTAAGTATTCTCATCACATGAAAAAAAAGGTCACTATGTGAGCTGATTAACTTGACTGTAATCATTTCACAAGGTATATTTATATCAAACCATCATGTTGCACACCTTAAGTATATACATTTTTTTATTTGTCAATTATTCCTCAATAAACCTGGGGGAAAAAAGTAACCAGAGTTAAAGAAAAATAAGCTATTACAATGTTTTCAGAAAACAACAACAACAAACAACCAAACAAATATAAAGACAAATGGGTCTCATCACATCCTCTGAGAGGAAGTGGCTGCCTGCAGCAGTTCCTTCCATCCCCTAATAAAAGGTATGGTTCTTACTAAATGTCAGGCAGTGTCCTCTCCTCCCCCCTTCTGCACTTGCTCCCCACCTGTCCCCATCAAAACACAGTCAGCTCCCCATTGATGCATTGGAAATGATGCTTCATTTTATTGGTTTATTTACTCCTAAAGCCCCTGAAAGACGTTGGCATCTAATTAATGGACCATCTTCTTTAACTCGATTAAATCATACTAAATTAAATAGTAAAGATTAAATCATATTAAAAATTTTTTTAAATGCCATACTGGGGTGTGCTGATCTGAATAAAATTATTTTTGCCTTACCTAATAAGTACTATACACACTAAATAAAGCATACTCAATATCTAAACCTACACATATTATGAGTAATTTTTACTTCCCTTTTGAAGGTGAGATGATCATAAATAATATTTCTAGAACTCCTTCCTCCCCACCAGCACAATCACAAACACACAGAGGCTCATATCTGCTCTTCTTTCTTTATCTCCAGGATAAGCCTGTTAGAAACAAAACTTTAGGAAATCTAAACTCACCCATATAGAACACGGAGGCAGAGATGTCAAGGAAATAAGCCGGCATATAAGTGGGCAGTAAGCTGAGGTCAAAGTTAACAGTTTTATCAGCAAAAGCCAAGGTAAGAAGAGCCAACCTTCTACAAGCACATTAAATGATTTCAGTTTGCTTCTTGGTGCTCTCTGCACCAAGTATTGTTCAGCAAGTATAAAGACCAATGATATGCTAGATATATTGGGAATTTCAAAGACATGTATTCGCTTCTTCAAAGAGTTTACAAACTGATTTTTTGTGCCTTCACACCCTACTAAAATCAACCAGTCTTGTGTCTCAGTTCTTCTGTAGCTCAAGGTGACAACAAGCTAATCTGGAAACATGCTAACGTAATGGGTGACCTGCCATCTCCACCATTTGCAATGTAATGAGAATCTGAATAAATTGTGATAATGTCTTAGTTCCAAAGAACGCCTCTAAAAAATGGTGTCAGGCTTGTGGGCAGACATTTTTGAGCAAATCCTGACTTGGAGTTGCAGGTTAGGATGACTGGGGCTTGGGCAAGTGGTGGGTTTAGCTCTTTCTGATCAATCCACAAAAGCACAATTTCAGACACTGCACAGATCTAGAGATGTTAAGTTCTTCTGGATATTTTATGAATTCCTGAGAACTCAAAGGCTGAATTAGGCTAACTTAGAAACTGATAGAAGTGACTCTTTAGCAGTAGTGTTGAATGCTGATGGTGAAAATCAGTAAGTCTCTACTTTATGGGAGCTTTATTACTTCAATCAACAACTGTACTTTTTATTTTCAAAAAACAGAAAGATGCAAACAACAGTAAGATGCAGTGGAAAGGGAATGGATTGCAGGTTGCAAAGCAAGTGGGAAACACTTGAACTTGCAGAGGATGAGAGTGGGAAGAATACATCATAGACTTTGTGATGCTAATCTAGGTCAGGAATTACAGTGTATGATTCTATTAACATGAAATGAAACCCAGAGCATGTGCCTTTTGATGAATTGCATTTTAAGATCTTTTAAGGGAAGTCGCTGACACCCGCGTTGTTATCTGCATAGCAACCTGCAGGGGAATTTGAGATGTGTATGTGAGAGGAGTGGGGATAAATCATTTCCTGAAATATTGAGTATAAAATGTAGAGAAGGAAAGATTTAGTAGATGACCAACTCTATAAAGGGAGTTGTATGACTGGAATTTCATGGTGAAATTTTATATGGTGTCACACGTTTGAGGGTTTGGGTTTTTTTTTTTTTTGTGGATTCCTTCTCAAACGTAGCTGAGCAGACCTAGTCATTTGCATTTTTTAACAAACTCCCACAGTAAAATGGGTGCAGACTCTTTGGGCTGCATTCTGAGGAGACCTGAGATTTGTGATGACTTTCTTGATGGTCAGCACTGTTTGCTGTCACATTACTGGGTAGGGCAATAGCATAGAAATATTTCTAAACTCTGCACACTTTTCTCCTTATCAACAGGCAAAGATAGTTCTGCCCTTCTCAAGTAACTTCGCAAGTTTGAAATTTGATACAGTTCCCCTCCAGCTGAAAAATTAAACCAAATTGGAATTTGACAATTACCTAGAACGTGGCTATAATAAAATGGACATGAACACACAGATGACGACTTGGGAATGAAAAAATTTTAGAGTTTAATTTGGTCATAGCAAGAAAGACATCAATGTCACTTTTCAATTTGATTCCCACTTTTGGTTTAGTCCAAGGTTTCCAGGAGTGCTCACATAATTTTTTCTTACCCATTTTAATGACCTCAGTTCTGAGAGGATATTTGCTTCCAACAAAATAAGAAACAAAAGTCCAAGGAATAACTGATTTTTCCATATAACCCTCTGCATTCCCTAAATCTTAGAAGACCTGAAATTTGAATCCCTTACTTTAAAGTGTCCTCAATGGAAGACCATAATTTTGGAAAGCTAGAAGTTGGAAAAGCAAAGATTTTGACAGTTTTCACACTGATTACCTTCAGGGTAAGGATAATGATATTAGCTGAGTAAAAAATGGAATTGCATGGAACTCTTAAACTCAGTTTTCTATGAGCACTCAAAATATTGTTCTTATTTCAATGAGAAATCCCTTCGCCTTGAAATGATAAGAGTAGTTTAATGAAAGCCAGCTATTAATAAAATACTGGAAGGAAAACTATTAATAAGACCCCTGGCCCAGTGCAGTTGCAAACGTGTCAGACAGGGGACAAAGGTGATGTTGCTGATGTCCGTGTCACTGCCATTCAAAGCCTGAGGAGCAGACATGGAAGGTCAAAACTGCATCTGTGCAGAATAAAAATGAGCAAGAATACATAGTATTTTTACACCATATAACTAAGTCATGAAATAAGGGAAATAAAAATCAAGCTATCACAATGGCAAAGATTAAAAAAAAAAAGAAGGTGGTATAAACAGAGCCTGTCTGTTCCACATCCTGCCACTGTAGATCCTGTACCCATAGCTCTGGAGGGTGACTCAGAGCTGCTGTGATGTAGGATGTATTCCTTAACACCAGTGTAGCTGGAAGAATGGTAAATGTTTTCTTGAGTTTGTTCTAAACTCTTGACCTTGAAAACCATTGCCTCACACTGGGACTTCCTTCCAAGAACAAATGTTCAGATTTCTTTCCCCTAGGCTTCCTACTATTACCAGGGTCCTTATGTTAGATTTTCTAGATCTTTCCATGTTTCTCTCTAAAGTTTAACCCAAAGTAACCGAGATTCTGGAAGACAGAAATGCCATAGTAATTACAGGAATACACACAGTGGACATGGTTTCTACGGGCAGGCTCCAGCACTGGTGGGGAGGCACACCCTACCTAGTTGAGGAAAGAGAAGACAAAAACTACTCTTCAAGTGTCTGAAAGTCTCTCACAGGAAGTGAATATTGGATTCATTCTAGATGGCCTTAATGGATCATACTGACCCAATGAAGTTATACATAGAGATTTTTTTACCTCAGTATAAGGGAAAATTTTCTAAAAGTTAGAATATTTTAGAGTCACCGTGGCTCTCCTTAGGAGAGAATATTTAGCCACGCAGGATACCTATTCATTGGTATGTTTTAGCACGAAGTTAAAAGGCAATGGATGGAAAATTGGAAAAATGACCAATTATGGTCTCTTCAACCCTGGGATTATATGATTATGTACTATGATTCTAAATAGCCTGATCACACAGACATTTCTCTGGATTTACAGATGATTAAAACTTCATCACTTTTTTCCCAGCCACTTACTGCTTTCAAAAAAGACAAGAGTCCCCAACATTATTTTATTTTGATTTTGTACTATTCTATAGTAAACCATTTCATGAATAATCATTGAGATATCATCAAAAGTTCTGTAACATTATTATTATTATTATTATTATTATTAGCATTGGATGTTCATCTGGAAATATCATCATGTTGCTGGTCTGAGACACCGATATGTTTAGGCTGTTACTATATGAAAGGTCATATATTAATTCCTTATCTTTATGATATGTTCTTACAATATTTAATTAAAAAATAGATATGACAATATCCATTGTTGTAAGGTTGTTTACAACAATGGGCTTCTTTAGAGAGTATGGAAAAATAAATGAAAATTAAATTAGAAACATGACTTATTTGAGTTAGAAATGATAACCTCCAATCTTCACTAATCAGTCAACAGATATTAATATATACTATATAGAGCATGTTACACCATATATTTTGAGAAGTATAAAGATGTGTGACATGAGTGTGATGTCAAGAACCTTATAATTTAATTCAGAAAATATATTTAGTATTATAAAACAAAGGATACTAAGTACAAAATTTGTGACTATGAAGCAGACTTATTAGCAAATGGATAGGGAGAGATTTTTCTTTTTTCCTCAAAAAAATACAAATATGTTAACGAAATACAGAAGGACTTACAAACATGGGAATAGTCACTTAAAGGACCCCAAGATCCACTTCCCAGAATCAACTGCTTTTAATCATTTCTGCTTTTTTTAAAAAAATATTTTTAAAAATTTATTTATTTATTTTAGATGGAGAGCACGCATGAGTGAGAATGGGGGATGGGGAGGGGCAGAGGTAGAGAATATTAAGCAGATTTCCTGCCGAGCACCAAGCCTGATGCAGGGCTCCATCTCATGACGCATGAGATCATGACCTGAGCTGAAACCAATAGTCAAACACTTAACCAACTGAGCCACCTAGATGCCCCTTTAATTCTCTTTTAAGTAGGCTCCATCCCCAGGGTTGGAGCCCAATCTGAGCCCAAACTCACCACCCTGAGATCAAGACCAAGCTGAGATCAAGAGTCAGGTGCCCAACCAACTGAACCACCCAGGCACCCCCCGCTTTAATGTTAATAGTATATCTTAAATACACACACACACACACAATTGATTTATTAGCTTTAGACTTTAAAAAATTACATCCTACTATATAGATGATGATCTACCTCAATTACAATACCATATCTCAGCAGTTGGTTAAAGAACAAGTGCAGACTTTTGATACTGGAGCACTTTATATTGAAAAGTGAGTGAGATACTCTATTCATTGATTTCTATCATTCCATATGTATGGGCTTGTGGTCTATTTCCCAAAATATCCTTTCTAGTAAAGCATTACTGATGAACATGAAATGTAATCTCTGCATTCTCGCATTTATTTATTCATTCACCCAATAAATCTTTATTCAGTGCCTGCTGTGCCAGGAACTAGGCTAGGTTTTGGGAATAAAGTCCAGACCATATTTTCCCTCATGGAGTTTATTTTTATTCTGAGCTGACAGCCTCTTTACTTTATTCTATAGTCTAGTCATTGAGACAGGTATTGAATTGTGCTATGTGTTATGTAGAAGCTTGGGTAACTTGCAAATCTAACAAAGGGACACCTTCAAGTTACCCTGAAGGTCCAGGTATTTAGAGATGATTAAACTTGTATAGCATCATGCTATAAATACTGTGAGGTACACGTCCTAGCTCCCCCTTCATGGACAACCATACCCCTGCACCCACTCCACAAATGGATTTGTTATTTTACTGTAGATTAATCCAACTATCTAATGAAAATCCTCTAACTTGGGAGCTGAAACAAAGCTGCTCTAGAATGTGTGCTGCAAAAGAAAAAATCATGTACCATTCAGAATTCAGTCAATGTTTTTTCATGTCCTTCTGCATGCCGTATGTGGGATCCGAGAACTGGGAAAGCACTGAGTGAGCATGAAAAGAACACTTTGAAAGACTGGGTCCCTGCTTTGCCCTGCACCCCCCAGCATTGTGGAAGCACAGATGAGAGAGGAGACTGGGTTGAGCGCCAGTACTAATATAGCACTTTTAAGTGCTATTTCCCCTTTTAAGCATCAGTGAATCTAAGAGCTGAGAAAAAGGAGAGTGCAGGTGTGTAACCCTCCACTTGTTCTCTCTCCAAAAACCCTCTGCAGTGCCTTCTTCTCCCTCCTTCCTTCTGATTTCATATTTAATGTATGACAAGGTAGAAAGAAGAGAAAAGGTTGTCAGCCTGGGATAAAAATAAGCGGGTTCTATCTATTTTCTTGGGAAAAATCTGCATCTGTTTTACCAGATCAAGGGTCCACATGGAAAAAGATGTATACCAAAGAGTTGATTGATGGCACTGTGTGGCATGGTGTTTGCAGGCAAAATGGGGCTATGTGGTTATAAGGCCCATGGATATCATACAAAAAACAGGGATTTGTGTTATATGTTTATGGTTAAAATGCTTAATTTCCCCACATTGCTTCACTACATCCACGTATCAGCTGATGATTATTTAGCCTAGTCAATAGTTAATCATATTTATGCAGGCAAATTTCTTAAATTTTTAGCTAATATGAATTTAATGAAATAGAGTGAAAGGCAGTTTACTCATAATGTCTGAGAAATGCTTGATCTCCCAGTTAATGATATTTCTGGAGTTCAGCTATCATAAGTCTAAAGCAACACTGTTCAGTAATATAATGTAAGCCACATATGTAATTTAAAATTTTTGCAGCCACATTAAAAATGTAAAAATAAATAGATAAAATTAATTTTAAGAACATGTTTTATTTCTTTTCATGTAGCCAAACTGTTACCATTTCAACATGTCATCAGCATTAAAAAATGATTGAGACATTTTACATTTTTTTATACTTAAGTGTTCAAAATCTGATCTATATTTTACATTTAAAATAGATCTCAAATGCTAAACTTTCATTGAAATATTTGATTTGTTTTTAAACTTTATAGAATTTAGAGTTGAAAAAGTAGTTTCATATGGACAAAGTACAAAGATCAATGGTTTCCAGGGGTTGAAGGAAAGGATGGATGGACAGGCAGAGCACAGAGGCTATTTAGGGCAGTGAAACTATTCTGTATGATACCATAATGGTAGATACATGTCATTATACATTTGTCAAAACCCAGAGAATACACAAAACCAAGAGTGAGCCATGATGTAAATGATAAAATTTGGGTAATAGGTGTCAATGTAGGTTCAACTGGTAGGTTCGCCAGAGTGGTAACCAATGTCCCACTCTGGTGTGGGATGTTGATAGCTGGGGAAGTTGTGTGGGTCTAGGGGAAGGGTGGGAACAGGAGATATATGGGAACTCTCTGGATTTGTTGTTCACTTTTTAAAAATTTTTTAATTGTTATGTTAATCACCATACATTATATCATTAGTTTTTGATGTATGTTGTTCACTTTTGCTGTGAACCTAAAACTGCTCTAAAAAATAATGTCTGTTAAAAAATTAAATTATGAATTGACCAGTGAATTTTCTCCTCAAATTCCCATTTTAACTAATATCTCTTCTGAGAAGCTTAATATTGTTCTATATAATGCAGCATACAGTTTGACATTTTTCACAATATTTTGTAATTTTTTTAAAGATTTTATTTATTTATTTGACAGAGAGAGACACAGAGAGAGAGGGAGCACAAGCAGGGGGAGTGGGAGAGGGAGAAGCAGGCTTCCCACCGAGAAGGGAGCCCGATGCGGGGCTCGATCCCAGGACCCCGGGATCATGACCTGAGCCGAAGGCAGAAGCCCAACGACTGAGCCATCCAGGTGCCCCATATTTTGTAATTTTAAAAATTCTTTCTCCCCTTTTAGTCTTGTTAACTACTATGCAATAGAACTTGGCAAATGCCAGAACTTTGTTTCATATACCTGTGTTCATATATTATTTTATTACATTGCAATTTACCTTCTAATCTACTACTGTTAAAATAAAGTGGACATATACATACACACATGAAGCCATCACCACATCAAGGAATACACCTTGCCTGGCCACTAAACCTAAGAAGAGTAGCCCAAAAAGGTTTTTTTCTCTTTTGCACTTGCTTTTGTGATTACAAAGGCATGTACTTTAAAATGGATCATCTAAAAAATTCCTCAATAAAAAATTTTGGCTTTTAGGAGCTTATGGTATTAAGATTCCTGAGTAAAATCTTATTGTTGTAACATAAAGTGGTATTGCTCCTTTATTTGTACTCATCACCTCTCAGAGTCTATATAGAGTGGAAGCAGGAATAGATTTTCCATAGCAGTCCTTAGAGAATTAACATTTGTAATTCCTCATAGTTTAACTTGGGGAAGTAGGTGAGAAAATGTAGGTTTAAGAGAAGAAAATGCTTGCAAAATAAGGGCATTATTACACACTTGGCTCAGGGATTAGCAATACCCGACTACAGACAAATTGGATGCCTGGATCGATAGCACACACACTGTGAAGCCAAGTGCTAAGTGAGGGCTGCTTTCTGGATCCTTCTGTTCTGTTACAGCGATTTCAAATACCATTTCAAATACCAGGATTTTTCAGACTAGCTGGACAGAGCAATAAATATCAGGTCATTCAGTTCATTTCAGAGAGCACTGATTGGAAACACAACACATTGATTTGTGTGCAGTACAGAATAAAAAGTAGTCCTTGACTTCAAAGAGCATTGCTTGTCTGGCAGTTGAGTCCCCTAATGAAGATAGGACATTACCAGTATACTTTTATATTAATAGCTTCAAATCCTAGGCTCCAGGCGAAGCTCTTTTTTCTACTTCTCTTCCTTAAAATGAGAAATGGAAACTAAAATGCTACCTGATGTTCTAGCACATTATCTTCCATTTCTCATGTCCTAGAAATTCTAGGCAGAATTGGATTGGAAAAGCCCTATCAACACCCATTATCTCTTGAGTTTAAATCCCAAGTCTTTGCTGGCACCTCCAAGAGAACTAACTAGAAGATCTCCCCTTTGTATCTCTCTAGCTTCATCTCTCCCCTGCTGCATTTCTCTCCAGCCACATCGGTCTCTTGCACTTTTCCAAACACACCAAAAGGCTCAGGACCTTTGGATTTGCTGTTCTTTCTGCCTGGAATGCTCTCTTCAATTAACTGACTCCTCATCAGTCACTTTTGTTCTGATATCACATCTCTTCAAGGAGGCTTTCTCTGACTACCTTGTCTAAAATAACCTTCCTCGTGCCCAGTTTCTCTCTGAACTCTTTCCTTTTCAAATTTTCTTTATGGGGCTTATCACTATCTTTACTCATTTCTTGTCTCCCCTACCGGTATCTAAGGTCCATGATGGAAAAGACTTAGACTTACCCAGTCAACAACAAGAAGTAGGTGTCTGACATTAGGTGCTCAGTAAATATTTGTTGAATTAATGAATGTTTAGTTTATCCTTTCACTGCTCATGGGGCCCTGGACAAGTCAGCTAACATCTTATAATAGTTTCTTTATTCATGGAATTTTTACGTAGATTTAGTAAGATAATACTTATGAAAAAATAATGAAAATCATTAAGTATCACACAAATATAAATTAGTATTGTTATTTTTCCTACTAAGGTTAGCTGGGCCTCCAAAGAGCTATCAAACTCCTCTAGATTCAGAGCAGAAAACACTAGGGTCTTCTTTGCACAGCAAAATGAACAGCTCGCTGTCTGCAGTTTAGCCAGCAAACGGAGGTGTTTGTGGGGGCATGCCAAGAGGGTTTCCACCTCCATATAACCACAGCAAAAGAGTTCTTTGAAGAAGAAGCAGACCAGAATGTTGTGAGATGGTGACTCATCCCCAGGGATGTCATGGTCTTTTATGAGTGTGTCTGCTGGGAAGGCTAAAAAAGCCAAAAACTAAAAACCAAAAAACAAAACCTCTTGGCATTCCTATATGCCATTCTCAATTACTTTCTGTCCACAAAATTATTCTGTATTTAACCATGCATTTTTGTCAGCTCGTACATTTTTCAGCTTCTGAAAGGTGCATCTAAGAAAATTGAAAATGAAGGGCAGCCAGCTACCACTTTTTAGATAATGATAGTAATGATGTGGTAAATTGGTATATTCTTCAAGGAAATATGCAGGGAGAATCATTTCAGACAAGCCACCTTGTATTAAATAGGATCTACTTAAAATAATCATGCAGCTCAGGTGGACGTGCTAATAGCTTTGTAGAAACACTCCAAAGTAAGGGTGGTTAAATTCTACCTTTGAATTTTTACAATGTTCATATGATATACAGGAAAGAAAATAAGGGAATAAATTATTAGCTGACAGTGCATATTAATTGCAAAGTCACTAAAACCTTTTCATTCACTTGAACTGATGGTGGTACAAAGCCACATGCTAATAAACAGAGGAGAAGCAGCTTGCTGTGTACAGTCACTCCTTAGTAAGGTTAACAAACTACATTAACCATTCACTCATCTGTAACTCGTAATTAATCACTCCTTGAAAATTACATTGTATAATAAATGAGGACAGACATGATTCATTAAAACTTCTAATTAATTCTATTTAATACTATTTCATAGTTCATTGATAAGTGCTGAGAGAAGGATTACACTGTAGGATATTTGATGCATTGCTGCTGAAGAAGTAAATAGAGGGAACATTATCTAAAATGAAACATGAATACTTGCAAATGAAAATGTCAGATGTTTATCACCACAGTCCCTGATTCTGTACTCAAGGGTCTCTTGGCATCACTGGTGGGAAACTCCATTTCCAGGGCTGTATCCATTGGTTATAAAAGCTCTTCTGAGTTCAACCTTGATGCTCAGCATCTCAGGCTGGAAATGAGCTGAGTCCACTTTGTTTTTCTAATAAATGTTCATGCCTGTTTTGTGGGCTAATTACAAGACTATTGTTAAGCAGGTATTTCCACATTTGAAAAGAGATCCATTTACATAAGGCAAACACTTAACTGGCAATTATGGTTTGGGGTCATTGAACTGCATTGTGTGTGTGTGCTTGTGTTTATGTGTGTGTGCATGTGTGTGTTAAATTAGACATTAAAATAGCAAGGATATTATTGTCAAGAAAGGCCCCATGCATTAACTGTAATATATTATTTTTCAGAGCAGAAGAATCAGACTATGAAGTACATAATTTACAACCTGGGATGAAGAGAAGATAATCACTACTAATAAGTGTGTAATGTATATTTTAAAATTAAATTGTGGAATAATACAATGTAACCTTATTTGTTGGCTTGTTTGCCATCTACATAATATGCTTCAAAAATAGGGACCATTAATGTTTCCATGGTGCAAATGGTGAGAACTCTGAATGGGAGAAAATATTCACAAAACATATACCTAAAAAAGGACTTGTATCCTGAATTTATTAAAAAAAAAATCTTATCACTCAAGAAGAAGACAACCAACTCAATAATAGATTTGAACACATGCTTCAAAAAAGAAGTACAGTGACCAACAAACACAGGAAAAAATGTTCAACATCATTAATCATTGAGGAAATAATAATTAAGACCATAAGATACTAACAGATAACCATTAAACTTGTTAAAATTAATCAGACTGATAATATCAAGTGTTAGCAAAGTTGTGGAGCTGATGGAATGCTCATATATCATTGATAGGAGTATAAAATGGAAAACCACTTTGGAAAACATGACAGTTTTTTTATTAAAATAGTGAGCGTATGTCTACCACACAACCACTCAACCCCTAGATATTTACAGAAGAGTAATGAAACATTTGTCCATATAAATCCTTGTATGTGAATGTTCGGGGAAGCTTTATTAATAATGGCCTTAAACTATAAACAAACCAAACACCATATCCATACAATGGAATACCCCTCAGTAGAAAAAAGAAAAGAACTGTTGACATGGATGGAAAAATGTAGACACAAAAGACTTCAGAGTATATAAAAATCTGGAAAATGCAAATTAATCTATAGGGACAAAGAGCAGACCAAACATTGCCTGGAGCTATGAGCTAAGGGAAGGATAAATTACAAAAGAGCCTGATGAATTTTTGGAAGTGATGAATATGTTTTATAACATGATAATGGTGGTGGTTCACTGGTTTATCGTGTCAAAACTCATCAAATTTTATTCTTTAAATGGATGCAGTTTATTATAAGCAAATTTAATGAAGCTGAATTTTTTAATGAGTCATACATTTGGTTGATTCATCTCCTAATCAAAATAGATAGGACTCTTTAGTGAAACAAGGTCTTTGAAAGCTTCAACTAAATTATATCTATGTAAATAGCAGAGAGGATGGAGGAGGGTAGTGATATAGGAGAGGAAGCAAATTCTGAAGAGTATATAGCTCCCTTCTGGCCCTGAACAGATGGGTATCTAGTTAACATGTTTTATTCTTCAGGGAAAGTTAATTCTGCAACTTTTCCTCAAAGTGAGTGACTTTTGGAAATTCTGAAGTAAAGCATGCCCCCTGAACATGAGCTTTTCCTGCATTTAAAGAGGAAGTGGTTGAAGGAGATGCTGCAGTGCAAGCCACAGGCATGGCAGTTTAGGCATAAAATCTGCGTTCTGTACCACTTCTGCCTATGGAAAACTGTGTGATTTCAGGCTTTGACATGCTTGGCACATTTCCTCATCTGAAGAAAATAGATTGGACTAGTTAATAATTTTAAAACTGTTTCTTGAAACCTGAAGATGATGTGGAGGTGTGTGTGTATAAACTCATTGGGGTCTGTGTAAGGGAATGAGAACAGGGCCTTGCAGGGTCTCATTCAAGGTACTAGGACTCCAGTTTCTGCTTTTAAGGTGTCTACTGTTGGGAAATAACTTCTTTAAAGTAGCAAATCATAGGACTTAATTCTTTCTAGCCCAACATATGTGACTCAAAATGGGGAGAAACTCACGAAAACATCTATGTTCATTAATTCTTTTTATTACATGTTGGGATTATGTTTGACAATGCATTATAATATCATTTTTAATAATACTATCAAGTTTAATTAACATTTTTATAGGAGAAATGCAGATAGTCTCAGAGTTCTTCAGTGGTTTACTTTATGGAACACTTTATAGGCGAGATCTTTCTAATTCTCAAAACCAGAGCCAGTACTCACAAAAGACTAGTATAAATGTGTAGAAAATAAGAAAGGCAGTAAATCTTATATGAGGCTAAATTATTAACTTGACCTATTTTTCTCAGGATTGACAGGATTGACATTTTAGTAGACTGGATTATCCACTCATTTTCAATTAAGTTTCCATATGGCAAATTGAAGCTGACCTTGTTACAATTAGAAAGCTACGTCGAAGGAAGGAGGCCAAAAATAATGTGAGAGAAATTATATTTCAGGCATTATGTAGACTTACTGAAAAAGAAAGGAAGAAACGGATAGTTGTTATAATACATTGGATAAAATAGGCAGTTTATTATCTAAATAATTATAAACTCCTCTCCTACCATAGGTCTTATTTGTTCCAGTTGCCTGGATAATTGATGCACTTTCCCTGTGTAGGCTGTGAAGACATTTTATTTGGATGCTGAATAAGTATTTTAACAAGATTTAACTGTTATTAAGAGGCAACAAAGCAGAAAAAATAGGAGCCTCAGAAGAGGTTAACCAACTTGTCAACTAGGTTCTGAGACTTACTAATGTGGGCAAGTCATTTATCCTTCCTGGACTCAGCTTTCTTATCTCTAAAATGGGAATGACAACACCTGTGCTTCTGGAGAGTCATCAGAATTAAAGGACACAATATATGGTAGCCTCTAAAACTAATATGTCAATATTAATTTTGCATCTGTGAGAAATAATTTCTCACATCCTCCTTCCTAGATTTCTACTCCTTTAAAGTACTTGAGATAACCTGGGGGATCCAGACCAGATGGTGACATAGGAGGCTCCTCCTGAATTTTCTCCCCCCCTGACTGTACTGAGTATAGTCACACAAAGCAATTCCCTGTGAGAGAAATCCAAAAATGAGTTGAGGGACTCCTATACATCAGATGACAAGAAATGCCTACTTTAGGGGCACCTGGATGGCTCAGTCGTTAAGCGTTTGCCTTTGGCTCAGGTCATGATCCCAGGGTCCTGGGATCGAGCCCCGCATCGGGCTCCCTGCTCCGCGGGAGGCCTGCTTCTCCCTCTCCCTCTCCCCTTGCTTGTGTTCCCTTTCTCGCTGTGTCTCTGTCAAATAAACAAATAAATAAAATCTTTAAAAAAAAATGCCTACTTTAAAACAGGTAGGAAAGACTGAGACACCATAAACCCTACCTTCGGCACAATGTCATATAGTCAGGAGGGAATCCCCAACTCTCAGCTTCTCCCTCAGGAGTGAAAGTTTTGGACCATAATTTTGTGTGTGTCCCAGTGTAGGCTACCACCCAAGGGACAGGTGCCCAAATCATCTAGTTCTGAAAGTGAAGAGGGCTTGCATTCACAAGTCCCACAGGACTATAGCAAACAAAGAAACACTTGTTAAAAGGTACATAAACACTTGCCACAGCTATCCCCTCAGGGTTCAGGACAGAGAGAGCAGGCAAAACACCAGTCTCCCAGTCTTTCCCGGCAAGGGATTTGACTGCATACCTCACAAACTACTGCCTGAGGGTACCAGATGGACCTAACAGACATGTATAGAACATGCCCATCCACCAGCAGCAGAATACACATTCTTTTGCAAGTGCAAATGCAACATTCTTCAGGATAGATTATATGTTAGGTCACAGAGCAAGTTTTAGAAATTTAAGAAGACTGAAATCATATCGAACATCTCCTCTGACCACAATGGTATAGAACTAAAAAGTGATTACAAGAGGAAAAGTGGAAAATTCATAAATATGTGGAAACTACACAACACAGTCCTGAGCAATCAATGGGTCAAACAAGAAATGAAAAGAGAAGTAAAAAAATATCTTTGGACAAATAAAAATGGATACACAACATTCCAAAACTTCTGGGATGCAGCAAAAGAAGTTTGAAGAGGGAAATTTATAGTGATGCATGCATACATTAAGAAAAAAGACAGAACTCAAATAAACAGCCTAATTTTATACCTCAAGGAAGTAGAAAAAGAACAAACTAAGCCCAAGATTAGTAGAAGAAAGTAAATGAAATGAATGAAATAGAGACTAGAAAGACAATGGGAAAGATCAATGAAAGTAAGAGCTAATTTTCTTGAAAAGATAAATAAAATAGGCAATCCCTTAGCTAGACTAAGAAAAAAAAGAAAAAATATCAGAAATGAAAGATAAAACATTGCAACTGATACTACAGAAATACCAAGAATCATATGAAATTATTATGAAAATTATATGTTAAACAAGTAGATAACCTTTAAGAAATGGATAAATTCCTAGAAACACACAAGCTACAAGGACTAAATTGTGAAGAAATAGAAAATCTGAACAGAGTAGTTACTACTAAGGAGATTGAATCAGCTATCAAAAACTTCCCAACAAAGAAAAGTCCAGAACCCACTGGCTTCACTGGTGAATTCAACTAAACATTTAAATAATAATTGATACCAATTCTTCTCAAACTCTTCCAAAAAAGAGAAGAGGAGGGAACAATTCCAAACTCATTTTACAAGTTCAGCATTACTCTGATACCTGAGCCAGACAAGGACACCACAAGAAAACTACAGGCCAACGTCCCTGATGAACAGAGGTGCAAAACTCCTGGGCAAAATATTAGCAAACCAAATTCAACAATACATTCAAAGGAAAGTACACCATGATCAAGTGGGATTTATTCCTGGGTTGCAAGGATGGTTCAATATATGCAAATCAGTAAATGTAATATACCCCATGAACAAAATAAAGGATAAAAAAACCACATGGTCACCTCAATAGATGCAGAAAAAACATTTGACAAAACTTAACATTGTTTCATGATAAAAAAAAACTTTGAACACAATGGGTATAGAAGGAATGTACCTCAACATAATAAAGGCCACATATGACAAGCCCATAGCTAATATCATACTCAATGATGCAAAACTGAAAGTTCTTCCTTTAAGATCAGGAACAAGACAAGGATGCACACTCTCACCTCACACTCTCACTTTTATTCAATATAATAATGGAAATCCTAGCCTGAACAATTAGGGAAGAAAAAGAAATAAAAGACATCCAAATCAGAGAGGAAGAAGTAAAATTGTCTATTTGCTGATGATCTGATATTAGATATAGAAAACCCTAAGAATTCCAAAATCAATATTCAAAAATCAGTTGTGTTTCTATACACTAACAACAAAATATCTGGAAAAAGAAATTAAGAAAAAAATTCTATTATAATAACATCAAAAAGAATAAAATACTTAGGAATAAATTTAAGAAGATGAAAGATCTGTACACTGAAACTGCAAAACATTGGTGAAAGAAATCAAAGAAGACACACGTAAATGGAAAGATATTCATGTTCATGGATTGGAACATTAATATGGTTAAATGTCCATACTACCTAAAACTGCAGATTCAATGCAATCCCTATCAAAATTCCAGTGTTATTTTTCACAGATAGGAAAATGAATACTAAAATTCATAAGAATCACAAAAGACCCCAAAAAGCCAAGACAATGTAGAGAAAGAAAAACAAAGATATAGGCATCACACTTCCTTCTTTCAAACTATATTACCAAACTATAGTAAGCAAAACTTAAAAACTTAAAAAAGTATGGTACTGGCATAAAAACAGACATTTAGATCAATGGAACAGAATAGAGAACCCAGAAATAAACCTGTGCAAACATGGTCAGTTGATTTTTGATAAGGCTCTGAGAATATACAATGGGGAAAGGAGAGCTTCTTCAATAAATGATGCTGCAAAAACTGGATATCCCCATGTAAAACAATAAAATCACACCCTTATTTTATGTCATAAACAAAAATCAACTCAAAATGGATTAAAGATTTGAACACAGGCCTGAGACTATAAAAGTCCCAGAAGAAAACATAGGGAGTAAACTCCTTGACACTGGTCTTGGCAATGATTTTTTTTTTTTTTTTTTGGATTTGACACCAAAAGCATAGGCAACAAAAGCAAAAATAGAAAAGTGGGACTGTATCAAACTAAAAGCTTCTGTACACAAGGAAAACCATCAACAAAATGAAAAGACAACTATAGAATGAGAGAAAATATTTGCAAATCATGCATTTGATAAGGGGTTAATATCTAAAATATATAAGGAACTCATATAACTCAATAGCAAAAAACGAAACAACCCAATTGAAAAATGGACAAAGGACCTGAATAGAAATTTTTCTAAAGAAGGCATATGAATGACCAATAGAAAATGTGTTCAACATCAGTAATCATCAGGGAAATGAAAATCAAAAGCACAAGATAGCACCTCACATTTGTTAGGATGTCTGTCATCAAAAATACAAGACAGAACGAATGCTGGCAAGGATGTGGAGAAAAGGAAAACTTGCACACTGTTGGTGGGAATGTAAACTGATACAGCCACTATGGAAACTGTATGGAGTTTCCTCAAGAAATTAAAAATAGAATTACTGTGTGATCCAGCAATGCCACTTCTGGGCATATATCCAAATGAAGCAAAATCACTATCTTGAAGAGGTATCTGTATTCCCAGGTTCACTGCATCATTATTCATGATAACCAGATAGGGAAACAATCTACGTGTTGATCAATGGATGAATAGATAAAGAAAATGTGGTGTGTTTACACAACAGAATATTATTCAGCCTTGAAAAAGAAGGAAATCTTGCCATTTGCAACAATTTGGGTGGACTGGGGCAGGTGGTGGTGGGCACTATACTAAGTGAATTAAGCCAGTCAGGGAAAGACAAATACTGCATGGTATCACTTATACGTGAAATCAAAAACCAAACCAAACCAAACAAAAGGTGAGCTCCTAGAAACAGAGTAGAATGGTAGTTGCCAGGGGCTGGAGGATGGGAGAAACAGAAAGAGGTTTTCAAAAGGGTACAAACTGTTATAAGATGAATAAGATCTGAGTTTCTCATGTGTACTGGTATGTACGTGGTGTACTCATGTGTACGTGGTGACTACAATTGATAATACTATATTGTATAATTGAAATTTGCTGAGAGATTAGAACTTGAGAGTTTTTACCACCACCACCAACAAAAGGTAAAAGCAATAAAAAATAAAGTGTTTGAAAATTATCTGATAAAGACAAGTGTGGATAGCAGGGTATTCCCTAAGGGCAATGCCTTGAACATGCATCTGGAAACATGGTGTTATCTATTTATCTCAGCCTAGTCACCCTCCCCAGGCTCTGGGAGGATCAGACCAAATCTATATTGCTCTCAATTTCATTTTATCCTTTAGTAAGTTAGGGTGATAGTCCCAGGGAAAAAGTTTTCTCCTTTCCCCCAAATATCTCCTTCACCAGTAAGTCACAGAAAATTCATTTCTCATTATTTTGTGAAATGCTTTGTATGCCACTATAAACATGAAGTTGAAAGGCAGTATAGTGTATTGATACAGGTGTCCTGGGGCAACAGGGGTCAGCAACTGACCAGACCACACTGATAACTAGCCTGTAATCAGAGGTTTCATTGTCTGTGATCAGGCCCTCTTGCTTCTCTTTGTGAAATGCATGGGTTTATACAGCCATGCCAAAAACCCTTCCGGTTGCACGGAGTCACAACACAAGAAGTAAGAGACTGTGACAAGTGTTTTGAAATGCAGACAATCTCTTAACAAACAAAGAAAAAGGACACTTATCTGGCTTTCTATTTCATTGGCTGAATTTTTACAAGTAGAATTTTGCAAATAGCTTTGTTAGAAAATGTGGGAGGATTCTGGGTTTAACTTCTCTGAGTTATGTTTCAGGTATTTCCTTTAATGAAATTAAACAATTAGGATTATTGTTCTTTTCAGTAAACAATATATAACTAGGTATGCCACTTACTAATTTACTGCCTCTCTGCTTCAATTCACTCTTTGGATTTAATGTGTTAGCTCATGCAGCTGTAGGTAGCTCTAAGAGCTTATTGGTTGGTGGGCAGAAACTCAGATTCCATGGTGGTCTACAGTTTAAGAGATTGAGATTCCAGAGCTTCCCTGTCATGTAATGGAAGAGAGAATCCAAAGGCTTTGGAGAGAATCCAAATGGTAGATTGGATTTATCATGTGTGATCTGCACACCCATCCCCCAACTATGACCAGTAAGAAAGCCCAGAAGGACCCCCCCCTTCACTAAAGCAGTTAAAAATGCCTTAGTGGAGGGACACCTGGATCCTCGAAAAGTCCTATGGCTACTCTGTTGTAGAACAATATAACCATATACAGGAAAATAACACTCTGAAAATAACTGACATTCCCTAGTCATTATCATAGAACAGATTTAAGTCAATATAGGGCAAGATTTAAATTAATACAGATGTTTAAGTAAATGTTGAATAGATTTTACTACTAATTTCTACTTTATCAATTGCTGCTTAGCTTGATTAGATTTCCCTACTCTCAGGCAAACTTTGACTATTTAGAATCTTTTCAGCTATGGGGAATTCATAAAAACCAACCAACTAACCTTAGAACTCCCAGTCTGTGTTTACTTCCTGATAAACAGGTATAGCAAAGATTCAAAGCCCGTAGTAGGACACCGGCCAGCTGCTGGTACTTGGAAGTTTTAATGGCTTCCTCAAGCCAGTGCATGGTGATTAAGCCACAGAGGCTGCCTGCCAAGGCTGGAATCACAAGACTGGCTCACATATATAGGGTCATTTCATTTCAGTCCTTCAGTTTCCTTATCAATGAAGAAATGGGAAAATAGTAGTAATTATCTCACAGAGTTGTTGAGAATAAGAAATGGAATATTACAGGTAAAGCAGTACCTGGCATATACAAGTGCCCAGTAAATGATACTTATGTTATTTTCCCATTAATTTTTAGCTGATTTTTTAACACTCATAAACCTTTAAATCACTCCCTACCCCCATCACTCCTATTCCAAAACCTTTTTCCTTATGCCTGCAGAAATAGAAACATTGAAGAACTCTGCTTATTCCACACCATCTTCAGCTCCTTCTTGTGTATTCTGGAAGGATGTGATCCCTCAAACACCCCAAATAATTTATTTCTACTCAGAAAAAAAAAATTATGTTGGCAATCAGTTACTAAATTTAGCTAACTCAATTACCACTGGATCATTTTTTTGTTAAATACAGAGTTTTGCATCACAATTTGTGCCAGCCCTCCAACCACTACTCACACACATGAACACATTAAGATCAATTTCAATATAATGAGATATGCACCTTAAAAGCTGAGTTAATGGTAGCTGCGTCATGGAGTATCAGCTGCTGTTTGAGGAGGAAAATGGAATGGAGCACAACCTAGAGGAAGGGCATATCAGGGAACAGGTCGATAAGGGGCAACCAAAAAGGACTGAAAGGCGAAAAATTTGATCTACTTCTTAATCTCTGTCCAGTCACCCCTGGAAGCTTTCCTTTGAAAAAGTAAGTACACAAGGAATAAATATTGCTGAAGCTGAAAAACCTCCGTGTTTCTTTAAATAAGCTTTGGGGAAAAACAGGCATTGTAGTCACAGATAAAGCATATCCAAGGAGGGTACTTCATAGAAAACATACATCCTCAAGTCAGAGCATTTATGCGCCAATCTAGGGCTGTCCACTAGGACTTTCTGTGATGATAGAAATTTCTATAATCTGTATTGTCCTATATGGTAGCACTAGCCATGTGTGGTTATTAAGCACTTGAAATATGGCTAGCAAAACTGAAAAACCGGTTTTAACTGTACTTAACTGTAACTAATTAAAATTTAAATGTGAATAGCCACACATGATTAGTAGCTACTATACTTGCACAGTGCAGTTCTAAATCCTGAAGGGAAATTGAAGGAAAAGTCACATCTCTTTACAAAGTTTACAAACTATGAAAGGAGTAGGGCATGTTGCATGTTGTGTTTGCCTCCCACAAACCCATTTTGCCTCTCCCTCGTGGCACAGCAGTCTGTGGTTTGGGTAGAATTGCCCTCACCCAAGCGTCTTCTGTTTTCTGCAGATAATGCATGCCAAAACCAATCAGCACATGGTGTCCTGGTCTTGAGGACTGGCTCAGGGATGGTCCAATGGAGGCCAGCCTCAATGATTATGGGACTCCACTCCCCCTCTCCCCTTCCTCAATTAGAAACAAGAAACATGAAGCTCCGTTGACACAGGCAGCCATCTTGCAGTTGAAGAGGAAGCTAGCCTTAGAGCTCAGCTGACAGAGTAAGGAAAAGCAGCAAGAATTATAGAAAAGTAGAGGCATGTTCTGATCATTGTGAAGCTCATTCCCACTGCTTTTTGCATTTCCAACAGTATGCTGTCATCAAATTTCCTTCTCTAATGGTCCCAGTGCTACCCCATCCCTCATTCAACCAAGAATGTTCCTTATGTGAAGATCAAATGGATTTTCTTTTTTTTTTAACTGTACACATTGCTCAAAATCATGCTGAATTTCAGATTCATATTGGCGCTACACTTTTCTTGTACAGCATTTTCCTCCCCTGGAGTTTTTGATTGCTTTGCTTTTTTCTCAGGAGATGATACATATACCTTTCTCATCATATCCCTAATAACCTCATTTCTTATTCATTTTGTAGTTTCTTAAAATCCTTTCCTTTTCCTTGAAGATATTTTAGTTGGAGCCTTCCGACTTACTCATCCAATGTCATGGTCAACTTGCCAAATATTTAAATCATTGAATAGTTGATTTTTTTCTATTCCCTTTATGAAAGATTAATATTTGCTCTTTTTTTGCCGCCACCATCCTGTCACTGGTTTCATTCATCGTTTTATAAAGGAACAAACAAATGGGCTTCCCATTAACACTGTTTACTGGCTTCTCTATTTGTTTGAACTCCTGTCCTGCCCTTGCCCCTACCGTGGCAAAACTGACATGACCAAAGTATTTCAGACCAAGGCAGTAGGAGGGGAAGAGCATAGGACAGCAAAAACACCTCAGGGGACAGCATTTAAAGGAAAACTCACCCAATCAAATAAAGGGTCAGTGGTTGGAGCAAAACAAAAGCTTCAAAAGAGGAAATCCTAACTATTGCAAAAAGACGAATGGGCTGGGAAGGTATGCTAAGTGAAATAAGCCGGTCACAGAAGGACAAACACTGCCTAATTTCTTTCTCTCTCTCTTTCTCCTTTTTTTTTTTTTTTTAAGATTTTATTTATTTATTTGAGAGAGAGAGAGTCAACAAGAGGTAGCACAAGCTGGCGGAGGGGCAGAGGGAGAGGGAGAAGCAGACTCCCCCCTGAGCAGGGAGCCCGACCACAGCGGCTCCATCCCAGGACCCCAGGATCATGACCTGAGCTGAAAACAGACACTTAACTGACTGAGCCACCCAGACACCCTCTTTTTTTTTTTTTTTTTAAGAATACTGCCTGATTTTGCATACAGGAAATACCTAAAATAGTCAAACTTACAGAAGCAGAGAATAGAATGGTTGTTTCCAGGGGATGAGGAGAGGGGAAATGGGGTATTGTGTTCAATGGATATAATCTCATGCTAAGTGTTCTTACCACACACACGCATGCACACGCATGCGCGCCCACACACATACACCATCACAAAGCAAGGAGACACAAGAAATCTTTGGGCGGTGATGGATATGTTTATTACTTTTTTTGTGGTAATGGTATCATGGGTATGTGCATCAAAATGTATAAATTAAATGTGCAACTTTTTGCATATTAAGTATACCTCCAAAAGGTTGAAGAAAAAAAAAACGAAAAATGAAAGCTTAAGAAAAAATCCTAACTGTTGGGCAAATCAATCCTTTAGTGATTCTGTCGGTTTCTACTTGCATCTGGACTGATAATCCCCAGGCCACCTTCTTGGACTTTTTCTTCATGCGACTCCTTATTGCCTCTGCTTCTCAATCCCATTCCCTCTGTTTGGTGTCCATACTCAGGGTCCTGAAGTTCAACAATTCGAAGTGTCCTCCTCAAAAACAGTTCTGGAGAAGTAACATTTTAAGATATTGTCTTCCCAAAAAGAACTTCATTTTACCCTCACAATCAACTTAAAAATTGGCCAGGTTTTGAATTACGGGTTCTAAATCATTTTACTTTCAAAGTCTGAAGGACAGAATTGCTGCCTTGTAATATTTTCATTCCGATGAAAAATCTGATGCTAGTCTGATTCACATTTCTAGAGGTCCCTTTCTCCAAACTTCCGTCAGTCTCTCATCTGCCGACATCTCCATCCTGGCTCCTGTCACTCTTCGGAGGTGCTGTTGCAGATTTAGGGAAAAGAGAGAAGACAATGCATGTGTTCAGCTCATGTTTTTTGAAAACTAGCTCCTCCTGATTTTCCTTAATTAAGTCAACTCCTTTGGTTTACATAGTATATAATCCTGTGTAAATGTCCGTGTTAAGCAATAGATTATATGGCATTGGAGGGAAAATTGGGTGGCTTTGGATCAATTTAAATTAGATTGTCTTGAGAGAAAAACTGAAACAAAAAGGAACTGAGAAATGAAAGCAGCTTATCCTCTGCAACAGGAGAGGCACTAAGGACCAGGAAGTTGCAGCGAGGCCAAGCCAAGCAGTCATCTTGCAGGGTTCCTGTTTTGATCAATAGTTATGTTAGTCCCCGGCTGAGTGATAATTGCATTGGTCCATGAGGGAAAGAGAAAGAGAAATAAGGAAAAAGTGGAGTTTGACTGTAAGTTATATCTTGTTTCGTAAATTGCTCCATCCAGATAATTTGCTTGATTTGAGCTCCCACCAGACTGAATGCAAATGAATTGTAGCCAAAGTAAAGTGAGAAACAAAAGTCCTGCGTTTACAAAAAAGCACCTGTTTGGCAATAATTTGTGAACCTTCTCTCAGCCTGTCCAGACCTAGCGTCTCTGCATTTTTTAAAAATTTCCACTTCAAAATAGGAAGAGGGTACGGTATTCCCTGAGGTAATATTATATCCTGAGTTCTAGAAACACTTCCCTTCTGTTTTCCAGTAAAGGCCCATTTACATTGATTAATTAAAAGAGAGACGTTTTCTTTTGGCAATGGAAACACTGGATTGACCCTTATTTAGTCTTATTAATAAGAAATACTAGGCATGAGATACACATTAGCAGAACAACATTTCAACATTAGGGCAAAGCTTTTGGCCTCATGCCTTCGAATGGCTGGCCTTCTGAGTTCTAACTCTCTGGCTCTCGTCCTGTGACTCAGGGGGATCTCAGGTTCTGGAGGAATCAGTGGCAAGGAGAAGACCTTCCTTCATAGTTCATCCACTAGAAGATCGACAAAAGGATCTCATGGGGAAGAAAATGAGCACCTGAAACAATGTTGAGAGGGTTAGGTAACAAATGAACCATTGATTGGAAAGTTGCATGAGAAAAAAATAAGTAGAGTGAGAAAGGAAAAATGAAACCTGAAAAAGATTTTGTAGCATAGGAGAAAAACAAAATCAAATACCACCTCCCACAGCTTCCGAAGTATAACAGCCATGAGAACCATTGTTAGGATGGAAGACATGGTTGAAGTCTTTCTCAAAAAAATCAAAGAGCCAGTGACCTTTCAACAAGAACTGGGCAGGCCCAAAGAAGCACAACCTGAGCCATAGCCATAATGACTGCACCAGAATCTAGCTGGAAATTGTAAAACGTAGAATGGACACAACAGAAAAAGAGACTATTTATGAGCTCAGAGGCCAGGAACAGCAGTGTGCTGTTGGAGCCGGAGCCTCTTCTCACCCCTGGGTCATTGCTATTGTTTACAGCAGGAGGAACATGGTTTTTGTTTTGCTTGTCCTGACCAGGGTCAGATGCGAAGCGTCGACATACATATTCAAAAGATTCAACCGCCAAGTGTGGAAAGTAGCACCAATCTGCCTGCTGCTTTCCCTCTAGTATTTTTGTGGAAAGAACACTATAACTACACTAAGTACTTTTTATTACCACGGTAAAAAGAAACTTAGATTTTACCCCCCATGTTAACGCAGTTTTACTTAGTAAAAAAAAAAATAATAATTAAAATCCTCTGTATTTGAATTCACATAATCCACAGAAATCATGGTTTTACAATAATACAATAAGGAATTTATTTTGTCGCTTAAATATCTTCAGTGAGAGAGCTTATAGCATCAGCCTTTTAAATGATCTGTTAAAAAACAGTATAACAAATTGCATATAATTCATACTCTAAAATATATGCAAAACATATAGAAAAATGTACCAAATGTTACTGTAGAAATGGATGGCTTTAAATTTTTAAAACTTCTCAAATTTCCTGTGGTAAGCTTCCAATACTTTTATGATTAAAAAAAATCTTCATTTCATCTATAACCTTAGGATTCTAGCACAAATTATACTGATTCTATTTTGCCTATTTCTTTTCAGAAGAGCGTGTAGTTCTTATTCATTGACTCAGCCTCATCAGATGTTATCAGTAGATAAGAATCATTAAATCTGAGTGCCAGTTCTGCGTTCATAACGGGCTGGTTAGTCTTATTCCTTGCCACAGACACAGAATTCATCCTGAATTCTAACCAGATATTCCAAACAAGGGGAGAAAGCAAAAATGTGCAAGGGTCCAAACAAATCTTTCCCATTCTGTCAGCATCTTCATTTATAAACTCAAAGACTTTGACACCAGAATTGACACTATACAGAACCACCTTGGGAAACTAACTGGAAATGTGCTTTGATCCTTCAGATGAACTATGATAAATGTAAAGGCAATAGGGTGACATTTAGTACTGATAACGTGGGAGGGCAAATTTATCTGATGGGGTCATGAATCTTCTGAAAGGGTTAATATACCTTTTTTTTTTTTTTTTTACTTTGTACAAAAGCAGAGCAAGTAAAAAAAGAATACTAAAGAAAAGACATTTGGGGAGGCAAGTTCCTTTCTTTGAGTATTATTTTTGTTTCATAATCAACCAAAAAACTCCCCTCTTCCAGATGTTTATGGGAATGCTAGCAGGACCAAAAGGTAGGTCACAGATGCTCTGGCTACACCCAGTTACCACAGATGGGATTGTGCTGCTCAAGTCAGAGTCACAGGAGTGAGAAACACCTTAAAAATGGTAGTCTGAGGGATGCCTGGGTGGCTCAGTTGGTTAAGCGTCTGCCTTTAGCTCAGGTCATGATCCCAAGGTCCAGGGATTGAGCCCTGAGTTGGGCTCCCTGCTCAGTAGGGAGTCTGCTTCTCCCTCTCTCTCTGCCCCTCCCCACTCGTGCACACACACACACTCTCTCGCCAATAAATAAATAAAATCTTTTAAAAAATGGTATTCTGAAATTCCACCCTCTAATTCCCATCTAGGTAAAAACAGAACATCTTATCCTGCTTCTGTTCACTTTCCCCAGTTTGGGAAATCAATGGTGAGCACCATCATTATATCACCTCACTCACAAACTGTCTTTGATGCCATTCACCCAAGATTGTGGCTTTTTGGTTGACATCCTGAAAAACCAAAGCTCCGAGCCCTCTTCATTTTTCTTCCTGAACCACACACAGTGTTAGGCTCTTCTTAGGACCATGGTGGGATGGAAAGATATAAGATGGGGATGGCAATATGTACTTTATAGAATTTCTGTAAGATTTAAGGGTGAAGTATCTCCAAGTTGTTTGAGGTCTTCTTGTCCTTTTAGACTTATAAACAAGTGCTATGCTTTCGTTCCTTATTATATGTGAAAAGCAAAGCCTTCTTCAAGATTCTTGGGAACTCCATGGAGTGCTACTCTCCTATATCAGTTCTAATTTCTCATGCCTGATGTTCGTCTTCTACACTGACTCCATTCTGACTTGTAGAACTTGAGCCCTTCAGCTCATGGGTGGAAAAAAGAAGGGGCTTTACGTAGCTCTATAGCTTGGTAAACTCTGGCTCTATATGTTTCTTATATTATCCTCTCACTCCATTTTTTCTGAGCCTCTCAAACTTGGATCCCCTGGGAAGATACTTTATCTTAGCTTATTATCCTTCCTTCCACTTGAATGGAGGCCTATCAAACGCACTCAAGGATTCACTAAACCAGTCTTATTTTTTGCAACTCCAGAAGAGACTTTGAAATGTCGATCTTTCCATGTCCCCTCCTTTACCAGTATTTGAAAGAAGAAAGCAAGATTAGAGATTCACCCACCTTCCCATGATATGAATTAAGCCACGCCTCTGAGAAGGCAGAAATGGTAAATGTTGATATGTGTTTTGAATGATAGTCTATTGGCCCCATTAGACCAATAAAGCCCATGAAAGGAAGCCCTTGGAGGATCCCATAGTCTGCAGGAAGTGCTCAATAAATGGAATTTATGATGATTACTTCTCTTCACCACACTCCACAATCACCCTTCTGTGGTTAGTGCTTAACATTGCTACCAAATTTCTCTTCCTAAATTTTTACTTAAACAAAATCACCTTCTGCTACAGTGAACTTTCTAATTTATTATAGACTATGGTCAGTAAAAGAAACTAGATGTTGCAGCATGAATGAATTTCTTTGGATTCCAACCCCCACATTTTGTAGTTTAGGAAAACTGGAGACCAAAAAATTTCCAATCTGCCCAGATACACAAGTAGTTGATGGCAGTTTTAATGAGAGACTTGAACTTTTAGGTGCCCCTATTTGGATCTGCTGGTCAAGGCATAAGACACAGAGAACATTTGGAATCAAGACTCACGAGTTGTGTGACTTCTGTTAATAAGATCGTCACGTATCAAAACCTATCCTCCTATCTAATATATTCCCATTTACAAATAAATTAGGTTATTATGTTTTGGTAAAATCTATGAAAACCTCCCATGTTGCCAGGATCACATGATTTTGCACATAAATTAATTATATAGGAAAGTTTTAAAATTTGATATCTGCAAGATTCCAGTCAACTTTGTGGGAAGGGAAAAATGATAAACAAAATATTGAAAATAAAAAAAGTCATCTTATGTAGAGGACAAGGTAGCTTGTGTAAGACAGTTTAACGTGAGGACAGGCCAGCTGGTTTGTGGCTTCAGCTTCAGACTTCAGGTCACAGATTTTAAGAAGGAACCTATCTAAGGTGTAGGCCATATATAGCACGTTTCTTCACTGTAAGCAAGCATTAGTGGTTTGGAAAACTCTGCCCAGAATTTCTCCATCCTAGATAGGGAGCATGCAAGTACACTCATAGGCACTTTTATGCATTTGGAGATCCCTGGGGCCAACTCTCCTTCTTGTTTCTCTGGTTGTTTTCTGTCAAATGGTGTTCACAAGTCTGGTTGACTGGCCACACAGCTCAATCAGTTTACCTTCCATTCCTTGACTATTGCAAGTAGAGGCTCATGGGATCCAATTATTATTGTTTCTTCTACCCTGATAGAGTTGTTAGACCTAGGAGTTGTGGGCAGCCTCCACAGCATTCTTGGGGAATGTTTGAATTCAAAGACTAGAATTCAGTTTCCCAACCAGGAATAAGGTAAAAGGACATTACCAGAAGAGAAAGGCTTGAACTACCTATTAAAGTGTCAGAACCCCTACTATTGGGGAAGAGAGATATTGCACTCCAGATTTTTGCCCTAGTATTTCCCACTTAAACCAATCATTTCCTTGATCATTTACTGTAGGGCTAATCCCTTTTTAAATAGTTTAGATGACTTCTTTTTTAAACTTTGGGACTCAAATGTTGCGTTCCTTTTCTTTTTGATACACCGTATATGAGAAAATGAACATGCCACTGAGTTGTAGCTTATTAGTTTCTGCATGAAAGAACTGTTGGTGTATGTCCAGTTAAAACATCTGTTGTCATCTCTGAAGCCCCTTCTCTACCTAAGGATGACTTGGAGCTTGCTAACTGGGCATTCCTAAGTTATTAGGCCACACTTGTTCTAAGGCTAGCCTTGGAAATGTAGGAACTGACCATACTTAAAGTAAGCATCATACCAAAGCATGAATTCCTCTATATAAATTAGGACCTGAGCTACTGATTCACTTCATTATTTTTAGTTAAGTTGCCCTAGTTTAAGTTGGCTAACTAGTAATGTGAGCTTTATGCAGGGTCCTGGAACTTGAATTAATTCCTAGCGGTTGCAAGTGGGAATTTGATGATACCCACTAAAACAATGACAAAATGGTCCAATCAAGGGCTTCTTGAGGCTTTCACTGATTATTTTAATGCTTTTTCAGTAAGAAAGACCCTGCCAGTTAGCCACCTAATTAAGCAAAATGACTTGTCTGATAAATTCAGTCCTCTTAATGACGACCAGATGCCCACCAAAGCCACTTGTGATTTTATGAGTAATGATTATTAAAAACTCTTATTAACTATTTCACACTAGGATTTCCTGTTCACTGAGATACTAGGATTACACTGTAAAATAAAAGGAACAAATGGAAAAATAATCTTTTTTAAAAAAATGCAGGCTTGTGTGATATAGGAGATAAACCCCCCAAAACACAAAACCTGTGGGGCACCTGGGTAGCTAAGTTGGTTAAATGGCTGACTCTTAGTTTCAGCTCAGGTCACGATCTCATGAGCCCCACTCGGGCTGAAGCAGCAGGGAGTCTGCTGGAGATTGTCGCTCTCCCTCTGCCCCTCCCTTCTCCCTCTCTCTAAAATAAATAAATAAATCTTTAAAAGAAAACACTCTGAGAAACAAACTGAGGGTTCTAAAGGGGAGGGGGTGGGGGGATGTGTTAGCCTGGTGACAGGTATTAAAGAGGGCACGTACTGAACGGAGCACTGTGTGTTATACGCAAACAATGAATCATGGAACACTACATCAAAAACTAATGATGTAATGTATGGTGATTAACATAACAAAATAGAATACTGTCCAGCCTAAAAAAAAAATATGGAGAATGATTTTAGAAGTTACCAACTTAGCAATTAATGCTACATACTATATCTCACATTTAAATACATTACCAGATACAGAAATATAATAGCTAAATAAACAGGTGATTTTAAATGGAAAAAAAAAATAAAAGAAAACAAAACCAAAACAAAAAAATCCAAACCAAAACCTGGTGAGCACTGTGTGTGTGGTGGAGTGTGGCTGCTTAGATGCAATAAAAAGTAATGTCTCCAAGTATTCATATTCAATGCTTGTCTCCCTGCAAGGAGGTATTATTTCAAAGCATAAGACTCCTCTAAGGGACTTGCCACTTAATTGGTGCCTCAGCTTCCCAGTGTGTACAATGGGGTAATAATTCTTACATTATCTGTGGGCATTTTACAGAAGGGAAAACACTCTGAGTTCTGTGGCACATTAGGATTTCATGGAAATGATGCAGGACTACAAAGAGATTTTCTCAATGTATAATGGTTTCCTGTGGCATGGATGACATTCAATTAAATGGATAGTTTTGCATTATGCTTAGTCTGAATGCCCAGCCAGAAAACCTGGTACAATCTCTTTGCTAAGCAAGCCTAAAGAGTAGTATAAATACCCACTTATATTTATTCACTTATCCAATTACATTCAAAGTGTACTGGCCATGTACTTTTTATTCTTTCTTAGGGTGGGGGAAGGGTGGGTGCCGAAAACTGTCAGTTACCGTGACATGTCATAACATGAAAAGCTCCATATTCAGAGGCAACCTGTGGTGGGGGACACATTGTGTGTCCTCCCCAAATGACCCTCCACTTCCCTCACAGTCAGGTTAACCCAGGCCGCGGTGTCCACCATGTAAGCTTTTTCCCTATCTCTGTTTCTGCCTTTGTCTATCTGTCTCTGTCTCTCCGAAATAGAGCTGGATATTTTTATCTGGAATGGCTGTTTTCTTATTTTCTAGATTTGTGAGTGCTGTAGTTCCCTAATATGCCTCCATCAGGCCAGGAGGAGAGTAGACAAATCATGTTAGTTTTTCTGACAACAGCTAACCCTTGGCTAGTCTGGATCAAGACCGGTTCTCTGCATCCGTTTCCCCAGCTCTGTGCACCCATTTCCCTCTCTCCAGGCTCTGCGGCTAATGACTGGCACCTCTGACTTCCAGAGATGGTGCTGGAATCAAACTCCCTAGGCAGAGATCAAAGTGCCTGGGAGTTTAACTCCCGTCCCCCAGAGCCAATGGCTGGGGTGGGGGTGGGGAACAGGGGAGTGTGCCCAAAAGCCCAGTTCCCTTGGTCTGAGGCCAGACAAACTGAGGTATAATGTATGGTCCTGAGCCCCTATGGCTTTCTCCTGAAATCACATCTTTGTTTGGCTTCTTCCTCATCCCTATCTTGCTTGCCAGGCTTTCTTGGGGAGAACTTCCATAACAAATCACTTGCATTCCATTCCTTGTCTCAGAATCTGCTTCGGAGGGAACTTTACCAAAGGGGGTCAGGGAAAGAGGAATTAGAGAAGGCTGGCTGGAGAGAGGAGTATTCTCCCTTCAATTCTACTAAGTGAACATGGTGCGGGGGTGTTGATCACCAAAGCTCAGACTCCTGTTCTCACAAGCAAGAATATACTGATTGTGCCCTTAAATATTCCCTCTACTTCTCTTCATTATTTAAAGATTCAGGAACTGCTTGCTATAGATGATGAAATGCTGGGTACACACATGAAGGGGCTTGCTTAATTAAGGACGTAAAATTCCATGGCAAAGCTAAAACTAGAACAAATGCCTCCTGACTTTTTGGCTAGGGGTTTCCACCCAAGATGGAGTCAGAACATAGTTTAAATCTCAAATCAACTACTTACTAGTTTTGTAACCAGTGGTGTTCAAGTACATGTTTACCAACCAGCTTTTGGGGGAGTAGTGTTTCTGATCTGTAGTGTTTGCTAATTTTTGTGGTGTAAAAGCTTCCATGGTGGCCGATGTCAAGCTACCATGTGGTGTCACTGACTACAAAGTTGGGAGAGATGTACATAACTAGATGCTGCAAGTCGGCTCCTAAACATCCGTCTGCAACCTCTTTCTAAACCCCCTTTTTTCCTACACTTTCATCTATTTCATTGATGCAGTTATAACTATTCAATCATATCTTATGAGGATTAATGTTGATATATAATTGCCTGAAACTAGTTATTATTATCACCCATACCAAAAATGACATAAAATAGGACCAATTTTTATCACTGGTATTTGTTAGATTGTGATACACAAATTACATAGCCAATGCTACATTCTTACATATTTGAGGAAAAAAAAATTGTACGGGAGGAAAAGGGGGATATAAATGATACTAAACAACAACAGTCAGCAACAAAAGCCATCCACTCTGTTCTACTCTGTCAGTTGAGAAACTTGAGAGTAAGACCTAAGCTGGCCATTTGTTTCAGGGTTCACACCTAGCTCAAGTCTCTGTGTCTCCGGGATACACAACATCTCTTTGTAAACTTGTATCAACATAAACATATAAAGCAGCATTCTTGTTCCTGAGATCAAATGGTAGCAAATACCAGGTTGTCACCATCAGTGGGATTTCCACTGGAGCCAGATCAGTTTGTATTACAGCAACTGGGAATAATTACCTCAAAATATCAAGGAAGGCATGGGATTCTTTTTCATCACTGTCAAGAGACAGAAATACCAAGAGGCATCAGACAAATGTAGGGCACTGTTGCAGAACTTGTTTGTTGCGTTGATAGAAGCCATTATGTGAACATCATATGAGTGATTAGAAAAGTGGTAACATGTATAAAGTGCATAAGAGTGGCCCTTGGAGATTTGCTTGTATTGTATAAGTGTATTTGCCAGAGAAGAGAATAAGACACTAGGTCTTTAAGAGCTGGGCACACCTGCTAGAAATCCTATTTATTGCCCTTCCACATGAGCTGGATCAGAGGTGCTGATTAAATACTTAGCTGTATCTGCACACTGTTACCTCTTTCTCCAGCACTGTGGAATTTGGCTTTATGCATTTTCAAGGAGTCTTCTTCTTTTTTATTATTATTAATTTTATTATGTTATGTTAGTCACCATACAGTACATCATTAGTTTTTGATGTGGTGATCCACGATTCATTGTTTTTGTATAACACCCAGTGCTCCATGCAGAACGTGCCCTCTTTAATACCCATCACCAGGCTAACCGATCCCCCCACCTCCTCCCCTCTAAAACCCTCAGTTTGTTTCTCAGAGTCCATCATCTCTCATGGTTCATCTCCCCCTCCGATTTCCCCCCCTTCATTTTTCCCTTCCTACAATTTTTTTTAACATATAATGTATTATTTGTTTCAGGGGTACAGGTCTGTGATTCATCACTCTTACACAATTCACAGCGCTCACCATAGCACACACCGTCCCCAAAGTCCATCACCCAGTGCCCCCATCCCTCCCACCCTCCACCACTCCAGCAACTGTGAGTTTGTTTCCTGAGATTAAGAGTCTCTTATGTTTGTCTCCCTCTCTGGTTTCATCTTGTTTCATTTTTTCCTCCCTTCCCCTGTGATACTCTGTCCAGTTTCTCAGATTCCTCGTATCAGTGAGATCATATGATACTTGTCTTTCTCTGACTGACTTATTTCGCTTAGCATAATACCCTCTAGTTCCATCCACATCATTGCAAATGGCAAGATTTCGCATAATATTCCATTGTGTGTGTGTACATATACATATATATATGTATATATACACCACATCTTCTTTATCCATTCATCTGTTGATGGACATCTTGGCTCTTTCCACAGCTTGGCTATTGTGGACATTGCCGCTATAAACGTTGGGGTACATGCACCCCTTCGGATCACTACCTTTGTATCTTTGGGGTAAATACCCAGCAGTGAAATTGCTGGGTTGTAGGGTAGCTCTGTTTTCAACTTTTTGAGGGACCTCCATACTGTTTTCCAGAGTGGCTGCACCAGCTTGCATTCCCACCAACGATGTAGGAGGGTTCCCCTTTCTCCACATCCTCGCCAACATCTGTCATTTCCTGACTTTTTAATTTTAGCCATTTTGACTGGTGTGAGGTGGTATCTCATTGAGGTTTTAATTTGTATTTCCCTAATGCTGAGTGATGTTGAACACTTTTCATGTGTCTGTTGGCCATTTGGATGTCTTCTTTGCAGAAATGTCTGTTCATGTCTTCTGCCCATTTCTTGATTGGGTTATTTGTTCTTTGGGTGTTGGGTTTGATAAGTTCTTTATAAATTTTGGATACTAGCCCTTTATCTGATATGTCATTTGCAAATATATTCTCCCATTCTGTCAGTTGTCTTTGGTTTTGCTGACTGTTTCCTTTGCTGTGCAAAAGCTTTCTATCTTGATGAAGTCCGAATAGTTCATTTTGCCCTTGCTTCCCTTGCCTTTGGCGATGTTTCTAGGAAGAAGTTGCTGCGGCTGAGGTCAAAGAGGTTGCTGCCTGTGTTCTCCTCAAGGATTTTGATGGATTCCTGTCTCACATTTAAGTCTTTCATCCATTTGGAGTCTATTTTTGTGTGTGGTGTAAGGAAATGGTCCAGTTTCATTTTTCTGCATGTGGCTGTCCAATTTTCCCAACACCATTTGTTGAAGAGACTGTCTTTTTTCCATTGGACATTCTTTCCTGCTTTGTTGAAGATTAGTTGACCATAGAGTTGAGGGTCCATTTCTGGGCTCTCTATTCTGTTCCATTGATCTATGTGTCTGTTTTTGTGCCAGTACCATACTGCCTTGATGATGACAGCTTTTTTAAAATTTTATTTAATTATGTTATGTTAGTCACCACACATCATTAATATTTGATGTGGTTATCCACGATTCATTGTTTTTGTCTAACACCCAGTGCTCCATGCAGTATGTGCCCTCCTTAATACCATCACCAGGCTAACCCATCCCCCCACCCCCTCCCCTCTAAAACCCTGTTTGTTTCTCAGAGTCCATAGTCTCTCATGGTTCATCTCTCCCTCCAATTCCCCCCCTCATTTTTCCCTTCCTTCTCCTAGTGTCCTCCATGCTATTCTTTATGTTCCACAAATAAGTGAAACCATATGATAATTGACTTTCTCTGCTTGACTTATTTCACTTAGCATCATCTCCTCCAGTCCCATCCATGTTGATGTAAAAGTTGGGTATTCATCCTTTCTGATGGCTGAGTAGTATTCCATTGTATATATGGACCACATCTTCTTTATCTATTCATCTGTTGAAGGGCATTTCAGCTTTTTCCACATTTGGCTATTGCGGACACCGCTGCTATGAACCTTTGAGGTGCATATGGCCCTTCTTTTCACTACATCTGTGTCTTTGGGGTAAATACCTAGGAGTGCAAGTGCTGGGTCATAGGATAGCTCTATTTTGAATTTTCTGAGGAACATCCACAGTTTTCCAAAGTGGCTTACCAAATTGCATTCCCACCAACAGTGTAAGAGGGTTCCCCTTTCTCCACAACCTCTCCAACATTTGTTGTTTTTGCCCTGTCCATTTTTGCCATTCTAACTGGTGAGGTGGTATCTCAATGTGGTTTTAATTTGAATTTCCCTGATGGCCAATGATGATGTACATTTTTTCAAGTGTCTCTTAGCCATTTGTATGTCTTCTTCAGAGAAGTGTCTGTTCATGTCTTCTGCCCATTTTTTGACTTGATTACTTGTTTTTAGGGTGTTGAGTTTGAGAAGTTCTTTATAGATCTTGGATACAAGCCCTTTATCTGTAGTGTCATTTGCAAATATCTTCTCCCATTCTGTGGGTTGCCTCCTTCTTTTGTTGACTGTTTCCTTTGCTGTGCAGAAGCTTTTTATCTTGATGAAGTCCCAAAAGTTCATTTTCCTTTTGTTTCACTAGCTTTTGGAGATGTATCTTGAAAGAAGTTTCTGTGGCCGATGTCAAAGAGGTTACTGCCTATGTTCTCCTCTAAGATTTTGATGGATTCCTGTCTCACATTGAGGTATTTCATCCATTCGAGTTTATCTTTGTGTATGGTGTTAGAGAATGGTCGAGTTTCATTCTTCTGCATGTGGCTGTCCAATTCTCCCAGCACCATTTATTGAAGAGACTTTTTTCCATTGCATATTTTTTCCTCCTTTGTCAAAGATTATTTGACCATAGAGTCGAGGGTCCATTTCTGGGCTCTCTATTCTGTTCCATTGGTCTATATGTCTGTTTTTGTGCCAGTACCATGCTGTCTTGGTGATCACTGCTTTGTCATATAGCTTGAAATCGGGCAATGTGATGCCCCCAGCTTTGTTTTTCTTTTTCAACATTTCCTTGGCAATTCAGGGTCTTTTCTGATTCCATACAAATTTTAGGATTGTTTGTTCCAGCACTTTGAAAAATGTCATTGGAATTTTGATCGGGATGGCATTGAAGGTAGATTGCTCTGGGCAGCATAGACATTTAACAATGCGTATTCTTCCGATCCATGAGCATGGAACGTTTTTCCATCTTTTTGTGTCTTCTTCAATTTCTTTCATGAGTGTTCTGTAGTTCCTAGAGTATAGATCCTTTACCTCTTTGGTTAGGTTTATTCCGAGGTATTTTATGGTTTTTGGTGCTATTGTAAATGGAATCATTTCTCCAATTTCTCTTTCTATCCTTCTACAGTTGTGTTGTTAGTGTATAAGAAAGCAACTGATTTCTGTGCATTGATTTTGTATCCTGCCGCATTACTGAATTGCTGTATGAGTTCTAGTACTTTGGGGGTGGAGACTTTTGGATTTTCCACATAAAATATCATGTCGTCTGCAAAAAGAGAGAGTTTGACTTCTTCTTTGCCAATTTGAATACCTTTTATTTCTTTTTGTTGTCTGATTGCTGTTGCTAGGACTTCTAGTACTATGTTGAACAATAGTGGTGAGAGTGGGCATCCTTGATGTGTTCCTGATCTTCAGGGAAAGGCTCTCAACTTTTCCCCATTGAGGATGATATTCGCTATGGGTTTTTCATAGATGGATTTTATGAACTTGAGGAATGTTCCCTCTATCCCTATACTCTGAAGAGTTTTAATCAGGAAAGGATGCTGTATTTTGTCAAATGCTTTTTCTGCATCAACTGAGAGGACCATATGGTTCTTCTCTCTCCTCTTATTAATGTGTTCTATCACATTGATTGATTTGTGAATGTTGAACCACCCTTGCATCCTGGGGATAAATCCCACTTGGTCGTGGTGGATGATCCTTTTAATGTATTGTTGGATCCTATTAGCTAGGATTTTGTTGAGGATTTTGGAATCCATATTCATCAGGGATATTGGTCTGAAATTCTCCTTTTTGATGGGGTCTTTGCCTGGTTTGGGGATTAAAGGAATGCTGGCCTCATAGAGTGAATCTGGAAGCTTTCCTTCTGTTTCTTTCTTTTTTTTTTTTTTTTTTTTGAAACAGCTTCAGGAGAATAGGTATTATTTCTTCTTTGAATGTTTGGTAGAATACCCCAGGGAACCCATCAGGCCCTGGACTCTTGTTTTTTCGGAGGTTTTTGATCACTGCTTCAATCTCATTACTGGTTATTGGCGTATTCAGGTTGTTAATTTCTTCCTGTTTCAGTCTTGACAGCTTATAGGTTTCCAGGAAGGCCTCCATTTCATCCAGATTGCTCAGTTTATTGGCATATAGTTGTTGATAATAATTTCTAATAATTGTTTCTATTTCCTTGGTGTTAGCAGTGATCTCTCCCCTTTCATTCATAATTTTATTAATTTCCGTCCTTTCTCTTTTCTTTTGAAGAAGTCTGGCCAGTGGTTTATCCATCTTATTAATTCTTTCAAAGAACCAGCTTCTAGTTTCATTGATCTGATCCACTGTGTTTCTGGTTTCTAATTCATTGATCTCTGGTCTAATCTTAATTATTTCTTTTCTAATGTGTGGCTTAGGCATCATTCGTTCCTTTTTCTCTAGTTCTTTAAGGTGTAGAGTTAGTTGGTGAATTTGGGATTTTTCTATTTTTTTTGAATGAGGCTTGGATGGCTATGTATTTCCCCCTTAGGACCACCTTTGCAGTATCCCATAGGTTTTGGACTGATGTGTTTTCATTCTCATTGGTGTCCATAAATTGTTTAAGTTCTTCTTTGATTTCCTGGTTGACCCAAACATTGTTGAGCAGAGTGGTCTTTAGCTTCCAAGTGTTTGAATTTCTGCCAAATTTTTTCTTGTAATTGAGTTCCAGTTTTAAAGGATTGTGGTCTGAGAATATGCAGGAAATAATCTCAATCTTTTGGTTTGGTTGAGACCTGATTTGTGACCCAGTATGTGGTCTATTCTGGAGAAAGTTCCATGTGCGCTCGAGAAGAATGAGTATTCTGTTGTTTTAGGGTGGAATGTTCTGTATATACCTATGAGGTCCATCTGGTCCACTGTATCATTCAAAGCTCTTGTTTCCTTGTTGATTTTCTGCTTAGATGATCTGTCCATTGCTGAGAGTGGAGTATTGAGGTCTCCTACAATTAACGTATTGTTATCAATATGCCTCTTTATTTTGGTTAACAATTGGCTTATGTAGATGGCGGCTCCCATGGTGGGGGCATAGATATTTACAATTGTTGATTTTCTTGTTGGATAGACCCTTTAAGAATGATATAGTGTCCTGTGTCTCTAACTACAGTCTTTAGCTTAAAATCTAATTTGTCTGATAAAAGAATTGCTACCCCAGCTTTCTTTTGAGGTCTGCTGGCATGGAAGATGGATCTGCATCCCTTCACTTTCAGTCTGGATGTATCTTTTCATTCAGAATTAGTCTCTTGTAGACAGCATATGGATGGGTCCTGTCTTTTTATCCAAACTGCAACCCTGTGCCATTTTATGGGAGCATTTAGGCCATTCACGTTGAGAGTGATTATTGAAAGATATGAATTAATTGTCATCATGTTGCCTGTGAAGACCTTGTTTTTATAGATTGTCCTTGTAAATTTCTGTTGTACATCACTCCTGGGGTCTTTCTTCTTTTATAGAACCCCCCTTAATATTTCTTGCAGGGCTGGCTTAGTTGTCACATATTCTTTCAGTTTCTGCCAGTCTTGGGAGCTCTGCATCTCTCCATCCATTCTAAATGAAAGCCTTGCTGGATAAAGTATTCTTGGCTGCATGTTCTTCTCATTTAGTACCCTGAATATGTCTTGCCAGGCCTTTCTGGCTTGCCAGGTCTCTGTGGATAGGTCTGACGTTATTCTGATGTTCCTCTCTCTGTATGTAAGGAATCTCTTCCCCCTAACTGCCCTTAAGATGGTTTCCTTGGTTCTAAGATCTGGGAGTTTTACTATTACATGCCAGGGTGTTGGCCTGTTTTCCTTGATCTTCGGAGGGGTCCTCTCTGCATCTAGGACACAAATGTTTGTTTCATTCCCCAGATTAGGGAAGTTCTCAGCTATGATTTGCTCAAATATATCTTCTAGTCCTCTCTCTCTCTCCACCTGCTCTGGGATTCCAATAATTCTGGCATTGGAACACTTCATGTTGTCACTTATTTCTCTGATTCTATTTTCATGGATTCTGAGTTGTTTTTCCCTGGCCTCCTCTTTTACCTTTTTATCTATTATTTGGTCTTCTAGGTCACTAATTCGTTCTTCTGCCTCGCTTACCCTAGCTGTTTCATTATCTAGATTAGATTGGATCTCTTTGATACCATTTTTAAGTTCTGCCAATTCAGCTTTCATTTCTGCCCTTATAGACTCCATGTTGCCATTAATTGATTTCTCCATTCTAGCTATTGTCTTCACAATTGCTAGCCTGAATTCCATCTCCGACATCTTGGTTATATCTGCATCCATTTGTAAATCTGTGGCATAAGTCATAATCTCTGAATCTTTCCTATTTTGGGGGTTCCTCTGCCTAGTCATTCTGTTGATGGGTGGTTGAGGGAATGTACAGAGTCCAAATTATTGACCACAAAGCAAGCAAGATGCACCTGTTTTCTAGGGACCTTAAAGGTTCTGGCCTCTGTTCTCCCAGCCTTTCTTCTTGGGGAGGGGCCTGCTGCACCGTTACTCAGGCAACCCTGTTTGGGCAGAGTTGCCCTGCCCCCTATGGCAGGGGATGGGCTCAGTCGGAACCCGTTTTTTGGGGTCTTTTGTTCTCTGGTGGCTTTCCCTGGTGGCTTTCTGCATCTCTTCCGAGAGTCAGAGCAGAAGAGACCGTTTCCAACCCTCTGCCTCAGAGCAGAGAGATTGCAGTCTGTTCTTCAATGAGCTCTCCAGGCCACACTATCTCTGTTTCTGTCTGTGCTGCTATAAACTGCAGCATCCTGGGTTGTACACCCCTCTGCAGCGCTCCCAATCCTTGCCTCCAGGTTGGGGCTCGTCTTTGTCCTTTGTGTTTCTAAAACTGCCAGCCGCCCCCAGTTCGCACGTGTGGCCCTGCTGCTCCAGTTTCCTCTAAAGTCCTTTCCCTGCTGCTACCGGTCTGCGAGTCTATGCCCCATCCCCAGCATGGGAGGCTATCGGTCACGAGTGGTGTAGGATCCCCACAGCCATGCTCCCTCCTACTGCCGTTTATCCTCCAATATCTGCCTGCAGAATCATGGCTCCCCACTTCATACCTGGAAACCAACTGCCTGCAATATTCTGTTTGTAGCGATCCAGATCTTCTTACATCTCAGGCTGATTTTGTGGGTGTTCAGAGTGGTCTGGTAGACATCCAGCTCAATTCCGGGGATGAGTTGGAATAGGGTCCCCACCCCCACCATCTTTTCCTCCTATATCTGATAACAGCTTTGTAATAGAGCTTGAAGTCCGGAATTGTGATGTCACTGGCTTTGCTTTTTTTCCCCAACATTCCTCTGGCTATTCGGGGTCTTTTCAGGTTCCATACAAATTTTAGGATTATTTGTTCCATTTCTTTGAAAAAAGTGGATGGTATTTTCATAGGGATTGCATTAAATCTGTAGATTGCTCTAGGTAGCATTGACATTTTCACAATATTTGTTCTTCGATTCCATGAGCATGGAACATTTTTCCATTTCTTTGTGTCTTCCTCAATTTCTTTCCTGAGTATTTTATAGTTTTCTGAGTACAAATTCTTTGCCTCTTTGGTTAGATTTATTTCTAGGTATCTTATGGTTTGGGGTGCAATTGTAAATGGGATCGACTCCTTGATTTGTCTCTCTTCTGTCTTGTTGTTGGTCTATAGGAATGCCACTGATTTCTGTGCATTGATTTTATATCCTGCCACCTTACTGAAGTCCTGTATGAGTTCTAGCAGTTTTGGGGTGGAGTGTTTTTGGTTTTCCACAAAAAGTATCATATCATCTGCAAAGAGTGAGAGTTTGACTTCTTCTTTGCTGATTCAGATGCCTTGTATTTCTTTTTGTTGTCTGATTGCTGAGGCTAGGTCTATGTTGAATAGCAGTGGTGATAGTGGACATCCCTGCCATGTTCCTAACCTTAGGGGAGAAGCTCTCAGTTTTTCCCCATTGAGAATGATACTCACTATGGGTTTTTCATAGATGGCTTTTATGATATTGAGATATGTGCCCTCTATACTACACTCTGAAGAGTTTTAATGAAGAAAGGATGCTGTACTTTGTCAAATGCTTTTTCTGCATCGAGAGGATCATATGGTTCTTGTTCTTTCTTTTATTAATGTATTGTATCACACTGATTGATTTGTGGATGTTGAACCAACCTTGCAGCCCAGGAATAAATCCCACTTGGTCGTAGTAAATAATCCTTTTAATGTACTGTTGGATCCTATTGGCTAGTATTTTGGTGAGAATTTTTCCATCCATGTTTATCAGGGATATTGGTCTGTAATTCTTTTTGATGTGGTCTTTGTCTGGTTTGGGGATCAAGCTAATGGTGGCCTCATAGAAAGAGTTTGGAAGTTTTCCTTCCATTTCTATTTTTTGGAACAGTTTCAGAAGAATAGGTATTAATTCTTCTTTCAGTGTTTGGTAGAATTCCCCTGGGAAGCCATCTGGCCCTGGGCTCTTGTTTGTTGGGAGATTTTTGATAACTGCTTCAATTTCCTTACTGGTTATGGGTCTGTTCAGGTTTTCTATTTCTTCCTGGTTCAGTTTTGGTAGTTTATAGGTCTCTAGGAATGCATCCATTTCTTCCAGATTGTCTAATTCGCTGGCATATAGTTGCTCACAATATGTTCTTAAAATTGCTTGTATTTCTTTGCTGTTGGTTGTGATCTCTCCTCTTTCACTCATGATTTTATTTATTTGGGTCCTTTCTCTTTTCTTTTTGATAAGTCTGGCCAGGGGCTTATCAGTCTCATTAATTCTTTCGAAGAACAAGCTCCTAGTTTCGTTGATCTGTTCTACTGTTCTTTTGGTTTCCATTTCATTGATTTCTGCTCTGACCTTTATTATTTCTCTTCTCCTGCTGGGTTTAGGCTTTATTTGCTCTTCCTTCTCCAACTCCTTTAGGTGTAGGGTTAGGTTGTGTATTTGAGACCTTTCTTGTTTCTTGAGAAAGGCTTGTATTGCTATATACTTTCCTCTTAGGGCCTCCTTTCCTGCATCCCAAAGATTTTGAACTGTTGTGTTTTCATTATCATTTGTGTCCATGAATTTTTTAAATTCTTCTTTAATTTCCTGGTTGACCCATTCATTCTTTAGTAGGATGCTCTTTAGCCTCCATGTATTTGAGTTCTTTTCAAATTTCCTCTTGTGATTAAGTTCTACTTTCAAAGCACTGTGGTCCTAAAATATGGAGGGAATGATCCCAATCTTTTGGTACCAATTGAGACCTGATTTTTGACCTAGGATGTGATCAATTCTGGAGACTGTTCCATGGGCACTAGAGAAGAATGTGTATTCCGTTGCTTTGGGATGGAATGTTCTGAATAGATCTGTGAAGTCCATTTGGTCCAGTGTGTCATTTAAAATCTTTATTTCCTTTTTGATCTTTTGCTTAGATGATCTGTCCATTTCAGTGAGGGGGGGTGTTATAGTCCCCCACTATTATTGTATTGTTGTCGATGTCTTTCTTTGCTTTTGTTATTAATTGCCTTATATAATTGGCTGCTCCCATGTTAGGGGCATAGATATTTACAATTGTTAGATCTTCTTGTTGGATAGACCCTTTAAGTAGGATATAGTGTCCTTCCTCATCTCTTATTACAGTCTTTGGTTTAAAATCTAATTTGTCTGATATAAGGATTGCCACCCCAGCTTTCTTTTGGTGTCCATTAGCATGGTAAATGGTTTTCCACCCCCTCACTTTAAATCTGGAGGTGTCTTTGGGTCTAAGATGAGTCTTTTGCAGACAGTATATCGATGGGTCTTATTTTTTTAATCCAATCTGATAGCCTGTGTCTTTTTATTGGGGCATTTAGCCCATTTACATTCAGGGTAACTATTGAAAGATATGAATTTAGTGCCACTGTATTACCTGTAAGGTGACTGTTACTGTATATTGTCTCTATTCCTTTGTGGTCTATGTTACTTTTAGGCTCAGTCTTTGCTTAGAGGACCCCTTTCAATATTTCTTGTAGGGCTGGTTTGGTGTTTGCAAATTCTTTTAGTTTTTGTTTTTCCTGGAAGCTTTTTATCTCTCTTTCCATTTTCAGTGACAGCCTAGCTGGATATAGTATTCTTGGCTGCATATTTTTCTCGTTTAGTGCTCTGAAGATATCATGCCAGTCCTTTCTGGCCTGCCAGGTCTCTGTGGATAGGCCTGTTGCCAATCTAATGTTTCTACCATTGTAGTTTACAGACCTCTTGTCCTGAGCTGCTTTCAGGGTTTTCTCTTTGTCTCTGAGACTTGTAAGTTTTACTATTAGATGTTGGGTTGTTGACCTCTTTTTATTGATTTTGAGGGGGGTTCTCTGTGCCTCCTGGATTTTGATGCCTGTTTCCTTCCCCACATTAGGGAAGTTCTCTGCTATAATTTGCTCCAATATACCTTCTGCCCCTCTTTCTCTTTCTTCTTCTGGGATCCCAATTATTCTAATATTGCTTTGTCTTATGGTATCACTTATCTCTCAAATTCTGTCCTCATGATCCAGTACTTGTTTATGTCTCTTTTTCTCAGCTTCTTTATTCTTCATCATTTGGTCTTCTATATCACTAATTCTCTCTTCTGATTCATTTATCCTAGCAGTTAGAGCCTCCATTTTTTATTTTACCTCATTAATAGCCTTTTTGATTTCGACTTGGTTAGATTTTAGTTCTTTTATTTCTCCAGATAGGGTTTCTCTAGTATCTTCCATGCTTTTTTCAAGCCCCCCTAGGATTTTTATAATCCTCATTCTGAACTCTAGTTCTGACATCTTACTAATGTCCATATTGATTAGGTCCCTGCCAGTCGGTACTGCCTCTTGTTCTTTTTTTTTTTTTTGAGGTAATTTTTTCCATCTTGTCATATTGTCCAGAGGAGAATAGATGAACAAGAGAACAAAATGTTAACAGGGTAACAACAACCCCAGAAAAATATACACAAATATACACTAAACAAATCAGAAGACACCCGAAACCAGGGGGGAAAGGAAGGGAAATAAAAAACAGCAATAACAAACAAATATGATCAGGCTGGTGAATAGATCAGAGTCACACACTAGATTTTGGGCATATTTTGGTCGTTAAAAGAAACTGCCTCCCAAAATTTTAAAGAAAGAAAAACTTATATATGTACAAATATGAAGGGATGGAATATGTGTAAAGGTGAAATTATAAAAGATTTTATAAAAAGAATTGATCAGATAACAAGTTGGTTGAAAAAAGAAAGAAGAAAAATTTTTTAAAAAACAAAAGAAAACAAAAAAAAGGGAGAGAATGTGATTAGGCAGGAGACTAGAACAAAACCATACACTAGAGATTTAGGGTATATTTTGGTCTGTTAGAAGAAACTGTATCCCAAAACTTTAAAGAGAAAACAACTTATATATATGCAAAAAAATAAGGTTAACTACAATGAAGGGATAGATTATGACTCTAAAAATGTAAATTAAAAAAGAGATTAAAAAAAAGAATTGATAAAATGTTGGTTGAAAAAGGGAAAAAGAAAAATTAAAAAAAAAGAAAAAGAAAAAGAAAATTAAAAAAAATTAACTTTGAAAGACTAATGAATCATGGTAAAAAAGCCATGAATTCTATGTGCAGTATTCCCCTAGCGTTGGAGTTCTGCCGTTCTCATTGATTGGCAAAGTTGGTCTTGGCTGGCTGTTCTTGCTGATCTTCTGGGGGAGGTGCCTGTTGCCGTGGTTCCCAAATGTCTTTGCTGGAGGAAGAATTGCCCTGCCCTTGTTGGTCTGGGCTAAGTAATCTGCTCGGGTTTGCTCTCGGGAGCTTTTGTTCCCTGCGAGCTTTTGGTACAGCTTTGGAGGACGAGAGTGAAAATGGTTCCCAATCTCCTCCCGGAGGAGCTGAGAACTCGGGACCCCGCTCCTCAGTGCGCCCCCAGAGAAAAGCAGTCAGTCACTCCCGTCTCCCCAGTCTCCGGGCGCACTCCGTGCTCACCCGGCCTGTGACCGAATGTTTCTATCTCTGGCACCTGACCCCATGTGGAGTCTCCAAACCCAGCAGATTCCTGCAGTGCCCTCCTGCGCCGCTCCTCCCGGGGGAGGAAGGGGAGTCTCCCCAGCTCTGCTGCTCTTTGGGTCCCTGCTGCAGGAGCAGTGGCCCGACTGTGCCGTTGATCACGGTTTATGGCAACCCTGAGCTGAGAGCCGCCACCTCGGCTCCGTCTCTGCAGCCGTCTTCCCCGCTCCGATCCCTGGGAGCTCTGCCGCACTCAGGCACCCCCGGTCTTTCTGTGACCCCGAGGGTCCTGAGACCACACTGTCCCGCGAGGGTTCCACCCCCCGCTTAGCCACCGGAGCGACATCCCTCAGCGGAGCCGACTTCTAAAAGTTCCGATTTTGTGCTCTGCGGCTCTATCACTTGCCAGAAGCGGCCAACGGAGTCCCTCTCCCCCGCCGTCTATCCTCCCGAATATCACCTCGGATTCACTTCTCCGCACGTCCTAACTTCCAGAAAGTGGTGGCTTTTCTGTTCAGAGAGTTGCTGCTGTTCTTTTCTTCCATCTCCTGTTGAGTTCGTAGGTGTTCAGAATGTTTTGGTCCCTATCCAGCTGAATTCCTGAGACCAGACAAAATTTAGGTCTCCTACTCCTCCACCACCTTGCTCTTCCTGTCTTCAAGGAACCTTCTTCCATCTTGATTTACTGCATATAAATTTTGATTAAAGTTTGCCCTCAAGGCAGGCAGCAAAAAGAAGAAGGGAGCCTAGCAGAGCTGAGAAGATGATACAAGGAATGTGAGAGTAATGGCCCTAGAAGAGATCTGTTCATCAAAATATTTGCTGAGAAGTAAGAAATATTTGTCTAATTCCTGAATCATGTCCACTGGCATTTATTTTTCAGTGCAATATGTGTTTCATGATCACCATCCTGCTCACACCTGGTTGTCCACCCTTTGGACATGATTTCAGTATGAGTTCAAAGAAGAAAAGGTAGACAAGGCAATAAGAAGATAATGAGGTAATATGGTAATTTGAAGAGAGCCGGTAGGACTTATAAGAAGTGAGTAAATGTAGCCTCTCCCTTTAGGCAGAAAAATCTTGTCAAAATCCCATTCAGTAATAGGAATTGCTTACTGAGAAAAAGTGACCTTTCTTTTCCTTAATGAAAATTTGTATTTTTAAAGTGTACCACATGATATTTTGATAGACATATACACAGTGAAATGATTATAACTGCCAAACTAGTTAACATGTCCATCCCCTCACATAGTTCCATTTCTCTGTGTATGTGGTGAAAGAACCTGAGATCCAGTCTCTTAGCAAATTTCTAGTATGCAATAAAACATTGTTATTACCTATAGTCATTATGCCCTTCTTTAGGTTTCCAGACCTTTCATCTCATGCAACTGGAATTTTGTACCCTTTGACCAACATCTCACCAACATTTTCCCCAACCCCCACTCCTGGTAACTATTATTCTATTCTCTGTTTCTATGAGTTGGATTTTTTTAGATTCTGAATACAAATGAGAGCGTTGCAGTATTCTTCTTTCTATGACTGGCTTATTTCACTTCCAGGTTCATCTACATTGTTGCAAATAATAGTATCTCCTTTGTTAATGCTGAATAGTATCCCATTGTGCACATGTAACTATATAGAGATCTATAAATATATACATATTAGATATATTTACCACATTTTCTGTATTTACCCACCAACAGACACAAAGGGAACTTTTGTACACTGGTGCTAGGGATGTAAATTGGTATAACTATTAGGTTTCTTAAAAAATTAAAAATAGAACTACCAGGTGATCTGGCATTCTCACTTCCAGGATATATCTGGGTAAATAAAATCAGTACCTCAAGGAGATATCTGTGCCCCCATGTTCATTGCAGCATGATTCACAATAGCTAAAATGTGGAATCTTCAAAGTGTTGCTCAAATGAAAACAATTATTTATACCAACTTTTTCTAACAATTGGAGGTAAATGTTATTATATGAGGAAAGAAAAAAAGAAAGAAAAAGAGAAAGAAAGAAAGAGAGAAAGAGAGGGAGAGAGAGGAGAGAGGAAGGGAGGGAGGGAGGAATGAAGGAAGAAAGGAAGGAAGGAAGGAAGGAAGAAATAAGCCAGGCATTTGTGCCTCAGCCTGCATTTCCATCCAGTGGGATCCATGTACTTAACAGAAGGATGGCTGCTCTCCTGTTTCCCTAGGAGTCGATGCTATAAACAAAACGAAAGCAAAAAAATCTCTATTTGCTCTCTCTCTTACCCTCTCGTCCTCTCCCTTTGGGTGCTGAAATATTTTCCTTCCACTTTTCACAGAGTGTCGTGGGGCATTAGGGACATGTCGGGCATCCTCCAGTGAGCGGAGCAGTGAGCCAGGCTCTCTGTCGTGGCCCGTCTCTTCCAGTGGCCGGAGGCTGCTGTCTGCTTCTCAGTGGCATATCTCCTCACAGACTGTCCAGAGGCTGTCATCTCTGCAGAGAAGGAGTGGGGCCAATGACTTCAGTTCATAGCTGACTCATCTCCACCCAGCAAGGTCGAGAAAACAAGAAGCAGTTTCCTTTAGTGGGTCCAAATTTTGGTGGAGGCCTGTCCCTTGGATTTGGTGAAGGTGAAGAAACTTAGAGGTGAACTCTGTAATCTACCACGTGTACCCCTGCATTGCGTAACCAGTATGGACTGAGCATGCAGCAGCTGCAGGTGGAAAATCTGGCCCCAGCCCTCAAGGCGCAGCTCACAGACTAGAGTGGGAACAAGTCTACCACAGACGGTGTGAACGTGAGTGCAGATTACCTGAGAACAGCACGCAAGGGCACTTAGGAAAGCCCCTGAGTGATACGGGTCAAGGAGCACAAGAGGTTGGCCTGGCTGTGTGGGGGCAGAGCACCTGGGCAGTTTGTTTCCTGCAAAGAAAGCTCTCTTCTTTACCCAGCCTGTCCTGAGGACTATGCCTCACACACAGTCAGTGTTCGGGGTGCTTATGTGAGGTAAGAGAGAACGTGTGTCCCATAGCCTGTTCTGGTTTACATTCCCATGGCCTATGCCCTGCTGTCACACTGCGTCTATCTCCTTCTCTGGCCAGTACTTTGTCCTGTTCTGCTCTGGGTTAGTTTCAGTGTCAGGCAGGCCCTTTCCACGGGAGGGCTTCCAGAAACTAGCTCTTCCAGCTAGCAGCCTCAGCAGTACTAGAGCCAGTGTTTCCCAAAGTCCCAGCAAGAATCCCAAACTTTGATTAGACCCAGAGATGATAGAGCACTTCCTGAAGTAAATCTTGAAGCCAAAGAATATGTGGATTGGTCAGTTCTGGGATAATCTTACCTCAACACAGAGACAGACAGTTCCCTGAGGGAGACTCAGACTGTTGTCAACCAAAGCACGAGAAGTAGATGGTGGGTGGGCAAAAGTCAAAACTCGACACTACTTGTATTCACCTCTGGGCTTCTGTTGCTCTATCCGCTCATTTAGGTAAAAAAACAAAACAACAACAAAAAAACAACACTCTTTAGGAGAATCGAGACAGAAGAAAAAGACAGGAACTGGAAAGAAAGCAAAAAGGAGGAGAGAAAGGAATAATCATATTGATGAAGCACCATGAAGACAGCAGGCAACCTTGTGACTTTTGAGATGTCTCAGACTTGTTCAAAACTTTTTAAATTTAATCCACAAGTCAAAACTCGTTTGTTGAGTCCAGAGTATATGCTGGGAGCAGTTCTAGATGCTGTGGATGAGGCAAGCATCATGCTCTCAGGGAGTTTCCACTCTGATGGGAAGAGGTAGGTAGATAGGTGTGTGCATGAATGGATGAATGGATGGATGGATGGATAGATAGATGTCCCTAGATGTGGGAGGAGAGAGAGGAAGACAAAGTAGAGGCACTATCCTTGACTGTAGGGAATGTATACTTTTAGGGAGAAACTAAACATACATAGAACAGCAGCTGGAGACAATAGCCCAACACTATATAAAACTATATGAAAGTACACTCGATATACTTAGAGGCTGAAATATTTTGGAAAAGAGCAGATTGAGTTGAGATTATTTGAGAAAGGCTTGGTGGTATTATTCTCCAGGTTTGCAGCTTTGTTTGGTGAAGTTGAAAAACATCCAGGCATTGCAAGAGGAAGGGAACAGTCTAGTGTTTCCCAAACTTGCTTGACAATACGATTCATCTCAAGTTTTTTTTTTTTTTAATCAAACTCCTGGGCTCTATCCAGACCTGCTGATTCACATCTTCCCCAGGCTAGGATGGGTAATCTGTATTTTAACCAATACCCTGATTACTTATTATCATCAGGAAAGTGTGGGAATCTCTGCCTAGAGGGCTGGCGGGTACCAAGAAGGTGGAGACCAGCATGGGGGATGTCTTAAGGCCCTCGTTCATTCTAGCACTACTTCTATTGTCTATTTCTGGCAAGGACTGCAGAACTGTTGCTAAAGACCATCTTCTCTCCAGTTTATAGAAAGTGAGGATGCAAGGGGATGAGAGGTGACCACTGGATCTAGTAGAAATTGCAGAGAATAAATCCCGAATGCTAGCAGATCACGTGAAAGTAGATAGGTTTGCTCTGGCAAGCAGAAAGAGGGCTGTAAAGACTACAGACCAGAATATCCAGAGCGTATGCTTCTAATTCAGCTAAGTCCCTGAGTTTGCCACAAAGCCCGTTTCCCCAGAGCTCCACTAGCATGTGCTGCTGCACTCACAAAGCCTTGTGGACGCAAGGCCCTCCCCGCGGGGAGAGAGGACACCTGCTTAACAAAGTCGCCATGTGCCACGGGGCAGAAGGTGATGAACAAGCCCAGGGTACAGCTGGGGAGGCCCTAGGTAGACCGCGGGGAAGTTTCCTGACAAGACAGAAACCAGAACGGAAATTCTACTTAACACTATTACTGTGCTCTCCATCCATAATGTGTCAGGAAATGTGGGTGTTTGCAACTATAAATAGCTAAGACCCTAGGGCTTCCAAACTAGGCTTGTGGGAATTAATAGCATCACTACTTGCTGCTGCAGGTGGGGTCTTACTTTAAATCATGTTTCCTGATCTCTACGTAGTTCATGAGATTCAAGGCAGCCAAGACATCACTGCCAACCATGAGCCACAATCAGTGGGGTAGGCATTAGTGTTGTTCACAGAAAGATTTCTGATTCTGACTGGACACGTAGTGGGACTACACTTCTCTACTCCCCAGCCATTGCGTGGAACCGTATGGTTTACTTTGGCCAATGAAATTTCCTGTTCCACTGCGGATGGATTCTTCAGCAGCTGCCGTGTGGCTGGCCACTACCTCTTTCCCACTCCTACGGTGGTAGCAGATGGTGGCTGCAATTTCAGCCTGATCCTAGGGCCGAGCTGTAGAACAGTGCCGCCCCCCAGCCGAAGCACGATGGACATGGAGTGTGAGTGACGTGTGGTTTTAAGTCACTGAGACTGGGGGCTGTCTCTGCAGCACCGTCTAATCTCTGGTGATCAGTACTTTCCCCTCATTCAGATAAGAGCAATCACAGGATCACGCATCATCAATTTGCTTTGTCAGACGGGTAGGAAGAATCTGCTATTAACAAAGCCACAGCATTGTAAATCCCACATACATTTGCCTAAAAGCAGGGTAAACCTTTCTTTGTCCTTTGCCAATACAAGTGTGGCTTTTCATTAAAATTAAACTAATTCGTTTCTGACTATGTTAATACTTTCATTAGTTTCTCTAACATAACATTTGGCTCTTCATGCTGGTTTTCTTGCTGGTTTCCTGAGTCAGTTCACTATTATTTCTTGCTATACTAGCAACCTAGTTGGCTTCTCTGCCTCCGTGACTCTCCTCTTTGTACCATTTTCAGGGTGTTTCATTATTTTTTTTTTATTTTTTTAAAGATTTTATTTATTTGACGAGAGAAAGAGACAGAGATAGCGAGAAAGGGAACACAAGCAGGGGGAGTGGGAGCGGGAGAAGCAGGCTTCCCGTGGAGCAGGGAGCCCGATGCGGGACTCGATCCCAGGACCCTGGGATCATGACCTGAGCTGAACGCAGATTCTTAACAACTGAGCCACCCAGGCGCCCCAGGGGGGTTTCATTATTAATCTCAACCTCAGACTTGAACAGTTTACATTCCTGCTTCAAACTTCACTATCACGTCCCATTGCCTGTAAGATAAAATATTTCTGATATACAAAGAATGAAATGGATTTTTAATTTTTTCTTAGAAATGATTTAATTTTGTTAGAACTACACACACACACACACACACACACACACACACACACACACAGAAAACCACAAGAAGAAGTTGAACCATCTATTAGTAAAGTATTTCTGTAAAGACTCATAACTTTCCCCCAAGTCCCTAAGAGATATTCAGAGCCAGAGGAACCTCAACCCAGGCCCAAGCTCCAGGTACTCTATACTCTGTGCCTCCATGAAATTTAGGACAACTAAAAAGTCTAGCAATTGTAATGGCTTATGTGTTCTTACAATAAACCACCATACTTACAGCCTTAGGAAGCCTCTTCTTGTAGCTGGAAGAGCCTCACCAACACATCCAGTGAGTCTTACTTATTGTTTGAGGTACTGAAAACCAGGATGTTTTTTGAACCATAACTGACACTGGGTGCAAACTGATTGATTCAACTCTTCAACAAGTGGATTGCATGTAATGCCCTAGTGTATGTATGTAAGTTGCCAAATGATCTGTACTATTTAAATATCCTGCCTTTATTCAAAACAAAGTTTGTTATTTTTTTCCACTAATCAAGTGATAGATCAAGTATATTTATTGTAAAAAAATTTGGAAATTATAGAGCTGTAGAAAAAAGGAAAACATAAATCATATGCAGTCTTAGTATCAAAAGTAAGCCTTTAACATTATTTTGGACTCAGGGTATTTCGTTTTCTTTCTTTCTACACATGGGAAGCCCGCCCCATTCTCATCCTCACCTTCCAGACTGAGCAAACTGCAAATATAAGTCGCATCCTGAAAAACTAGCAATCTTCATGGGCCTCAGTGAATGGTTTACATGGCCATTTCCTAATCCCCTTTTACCTGCCAGGGTTCGGTCAAGGAAAGAAAGCCTCATGGGTATTATGGCTCATAAAATAAATACAGATTTATTATGGAAATTAGACTTTATACAAATGTGGCCCCCTGCTGGGGAAGGGGAAGTTGAAGGATCAGGGAAAGAATTATTAATACAGCCTCCGGATGCCCACTGGCAAGCTTCTGAAGTCAGAGTTTGAAGAGAAATACAAGAAGTCCAGTGCATCCTACCACCGACTTGGGACAACAAAGGGGGAGCTTAAGGAGATATCCATGGAAGGGAGGGACCCATGTCATCCCTGTGTAGCTACAGCCTCTGTGGGTGCACAGCCAGCAAGGCGTGGTGCACCTGGAGCAGGGCTGTAGCCTTGTTGAGTGGAAATTCCTGTTGCTGAGTCCATGCCTAACATCCCTCCCCGCTGACATGGTCACTATGTTTATTAGCTTAATGGGCAAGGACAGGTGTTGATCAGAAAAGAGGCTGACCAATAGCCACAGAATTGGTCATCTTACCCACCTGGATCATTAAGCTTCTCTTTTGTGAGACAAAAAAATATCTTTTCATATTTTGCCTATTCTGAGAGATCTGTCCACAGGCTTCTCTCCAGACCTCCTTGCCACCAATGTTTACGTGGTATTCTTCCAAGTCCCTGAGCATCCAACCAAACCATTAGTATTGACGTAATTTCATGTTGCTCTCGCTCTTCCTAGACAAAAATGAATAACCAGGTGTGCTGCATGGAAGTTCTTCCTGCTGGCAGAATATCCCCACACCAGACTGTCCTTTGGGACACCCCCAAGTGAGGCTATGGTGTAACAATCACCTACTTTCAGATCCTGCCAGCTTATGTAGAATCATTTTTAAAGCAAGCTTGAATTTTTCTGTCTTAGTCATCTGGTCATAGGGAACTCCTCATAAATCCCTAGAAGTGGGTTGAAAGAAAGGAGGGAATGTAGCAAAAGTAGAAACCATGAAAATCTGAGCCACGTGCTCAAGAGGAGTATCGAATATAGCATTCCCACTTGATGATGGAGTGCTGCCATGCCCATCCAACTTTATGGCTTGGTGTATCAGACAGCACACTGTTCGTGAGTTCCCTGGTCAGAAGGACTGCTTTGTGGGATGCCATAATGGTAACAAGGCATTCTGTAAGTCTACAGGTTGCAGCCTTTCATCAAGCATTCAGTTTCTGTTAGGGCTGAGCCAGCAGTTGTTTCTCAAAACAATTGGTAACTGAAGAGGATGGCTTAGCTTTGCTTTTAAGTGTTAAAAGTCTGCACTGTGACTTTCCTAGAGGGGAGCAAAGGCTCCATACACCTTCACCATCTGCCAGTGAAGCTCCAGGTTTTTTTCAAACTCCATAAAAGAATGCACCTTTCCAAACCTTCTTTATGCAATACTTTCTGTAGAACTTTATTGCTCTCATTGTATCACCTACTGCCAATGGGGAGCTATTTCCCATTTCTCTGCCATTACATAATGGGAAAACCATATAGTAGAGCAAAGCTGAAGGATCACATTTTGCTAGGATAGGCATGAGGAGGAAACAGGGAAGTAGTTTTTCTGAAAATAGAGTCCTCTAGAATCCCTAAGGCCTCTGTCTGTAAAAAGCAGCTTTGACTCCTGTGATTTGGTCCTCAAAAGCAGGAGTGGGAGGGATGGTATCTATTAATCCTGCCTTTAGACTGGCAGGCAAGACTCAAAAGAAAACATGATTCAGAAGCCAAGGTTATAAAGGACTTCTAAAGATCATCAAACATTCAATAAAGTGGAAAGAACTTTAGCCCAGGGAGAAGAAAGCCATGTTTGTCCCAGGTCTGCTGTTAACCAAAGGATAGAGAACTGGTGGATCTGACCTGACTTATCCTTTTGTCTGGAAATGCACGTGAGGGAAGCTGACTCCACCAACATCCTTTTGGGGGAGACAGCAACAGAGTCAGGGAAGCTGGGTTCAGAGCTCCACATTCTGAGTTGTTGCCTCCCCATCACCTGTCTTAGTAAAGTGAGGCAATAATGCCCAATTTCTTTGCTCTGATTGAAATTTCAACCTCCACTGAGCCCAGTCAAAAGGATTGGGGGACATCTGGGTTTGGAGGAGATGGCTAAAGTGTGTTCTTTTACTAATGAAGTGATTCAATCTCAGTCAAAAGCCCACGTTTAGATCAGATGTCAACTCTTCTGGGAAACCTCTATGTCTCAGTTGGAAAGTGCAGCTCCTTCCTGAGTCCCCCCCCCCAATCCCTTGCTTGTGTTCCTGCTAAGCCTCCTTTCAGTGTGCTTTGGATTGCAGTTAATACCCCGATGTCAGCATGCTCCTTCCACTAGGCAGTTGTTCTCATCTGGGACATCAAAACTCAGGATATAGCAATCAGCAGTGAAGTGTGTTGTAAGTTATTTATAGCAAATGGTAGGTAAAATAACAACATACAAAGGATTTAGGGTGACATCTATGATATGTTTCAAATTTTTTAATGCTGCTTTGATTCACGAGCTTTTTCAAGTGCCATTTCTTGGGTATAGGAAACACGGGTAGAGAAGGAGCAAATTCATTAAGAATTGTTCATAGCCCCAAATTTACTCTTCAGAGTGCCTTGTGCATATTAATGCCATCCATTTAGTAAGTCAAGATAAAAAATACTGAGAACTGCTGTGTTAGAATGAGAGCTCCCTAAGAGCAAGTTCTCTGGTTCACTAGTCATTAACCATGCCATCCAGTACAATGTTATGTACTTAATAATAATATGTGGAATAAAATAAAGAAACTGAAGAAAATTGAAAGATCAAAGTAAATAAAATATATCTGGGTGAGGTGTGGGAGAAAGGAAGAAAAGAGTAAGTCACAATTTCCTGATGGGCTATGAGTCTGTTATTCATGTGACTTGTTTAACAATAAACATGCATTAGTTATGTGTCTGGGGCAGCTGGGTTTTGGCTAGGTGGCTCTGCTGATCTTGGCTGGGCTTGCTCATGTGTTTCAAGGGTCACTTGGCTGTTAACTACTCTTTCTGGCCTTGGCTGGGACAATTAGGGCAGCCTGGACCTGCTCCACCTTCTAGCAGGTTAGCCCAGACGCATTCCCATGGTGACGGCAAGAGTGTAAGAGAGGTCAAGTGACAACATGCAAGGACACTGGAGATGTAGGTCAGAACTGGTCCACCATCACTTCTGTGCGCATTCTATGGGCCAAGGAAGTCATAACACCAGCTGACATTCAAAAAAAATGGCGAAAGAGACTCTGCCCTTTTAATGAGGAACCACCAGTTCACATGAGAACAAGTAGATAAAGGGACTATGAAGACCTGGGGCCATAACTGTAATTGACTATAGAATTTAAGATTCTGTCCACACAGGAGGATTGGAGTCTAGGACTGAGGACGCTTCGTTTAATAAAGTTTCATCATTTCCAAAACTCTTCTGGCACAACTTCTGGGGTTGGAATATTCCTCAGTTGCCTATCCACAGGGCTACAAGTGCTCTGCACAGATTATATCACAGAGCAGCAAAAGACAGTCATTCTTTAATGTTCGACTTTATATCTGCAAGGACATAACAAGCAAGCCTTGTGTTGAGAAACGGACATGGTTCCTGGAGCCTGTCCGTTTTCTAAGCACAGGCCACTGCCCCTGAGTACTCCTGCCTTTGGCAAAGGACTGCAACCAGAGCTCCATTGCCATTTCTGGTTCATTGTTCCTCTTAAGGGCTCCTGGGGGGGAGTCAGGGAAATAAATCAGGATATATAAGATAGTCCCTCCAGCAGCTCTTGGGTAGCAAATATGTATAACAGTGGAAATGCTCCTGATCGCTTTCCGTTTATTTCTGCACCTACCAGTTTCCCCTCTTGCTTGTTGTAAAGTTTAAAACAACATCAATTTTTAAGGACTTGAAAGTGCTTTTCTATTTAAAATCAAACAAGACAAGCATCATTTTCATTCTGGGACTGTGCTTTGCTTCTTGGAGTGTGCAGAATATATAGACACCCACTGAAAAATAATAATAATAAAAAAGCTAAGTGATGGAAATGAGTAATTGCTTGGCAGTGAGTCTGCAGGGAGAGCACTGACACCACACGGCACATATTTCATGAATAATGAGAGGAGTCTCAGAGCTGTGCAATCACTGCCTATTGGGTCAGAAATTTCACATTAGTGGATTCATCAGAGCAGATCAGTGTCATAAAGACACTCTCTCCTGAGGTAAACACACCTTTTCCTTCACTGAAGTGTCGTCTCTTAGTTGTATAGTGGATATAGCTAAGACCTTCCGAGAGACAAGATGGGCATAATTGGATCAGGAGTAGTTTATATCCATCTCATTCTACTTGCTTATTTGGATAGAAAGAAACTGTTTTTTGGGGTTTGTTTTTGTATTTGTTTTTGTTTTAGCAGAGGTGAGCTAGTAAGTCTGTGGTTAACAAAGAGTTTAATGAGGTATTAAAGAAATAGAATCAAGATGCACACCTCGTTCTGTGAAATTTCGCTTAGAAGTAATTGGAACTGAGAGAATTCAAAAGCTGAAAGAGAGACTTTAGATCTTTTGTTCTGGGGATACCCTGGTGTGGTAGTCACTGGTGCTTTTCACCAAATATTCCTGTTCTCCTTCCTGGTTCATTGTACAGTTTTACTTCCTGTTCTCTTGGACTTGAGTTGGGCAGTGAAATATGAAGAGAAGTGATGTGGTCTCTTCTGAATGAAGCTTTCGGAGCCAGCATAAAATGTGCTACTCTGTCTCTTTTCTTTTACCAATACACTGGGACCACAGTCCAGATGGTAACTGCTCCATCAACCCCTGGTGAGTCCTAGAGAGATAACAGTACAGAGCAGCACCCCCAGATAACTCTTCATGATCATGTAACATGATTGGGAAGTAAATGTTTTAAGGCAGTAAAAATGTGGGTTATTTTTGGTTGCTGCACACCTTAGCCTATCCTGGTTGATGCCCTAAGTACCTTTGTTGTTTTTGAGAAAAGTATCCTAGATATGGCATGATGGTTTATACTCAGAATTAGGTCTGAAAGATGGTTTCAAGTGACTGAGTCCACATAAAATAAAAACTGTAATAATTTTGTTGAGATTAAATAAGATAATGCTTTTAAGATCTTTAGTGTAATGCCTACATAGAGTAATCTTCCAATCACCATTAATAAATGCTGTTAGATAAGACAAAGGCAGTACTAAACTAGGAGGCAAGTGTTCCCCCCAAAAGTAAGTGATACTCTTTAATTTGAAGCATATACATTCCATAATCCCCCAAATTCTACTTTTTCTTCTTTTATCCTTAACGGAACCACAGAATATTGGGATAAAAAGCACCTTAGTTACAATCTCATTTAAACTCTTGAAAAACTGAAGTTCGGACTGGTGAGGGATTTACCCAGAGACACATACCCACTTATTGGAGGAAGCAGCATTAAGGCTAATGCCACCATATAATTTATCATCCCAGAAGATAATTTTTTTGAAAACGTAGGGGGAACATTGTTAGTAACCATGCCAGAAGAACAGGTGGAAACTTGGACTTTCCCAGGCAAATCAGAACATATGGTCACCCTAATTAGGATTTACTTTTCCAGACTCTATGCCTGGTGTCATTTTCCTTCCCAGCAGACGTCTTAATCCTATTGGTGTAAGAAACTCTTCATCATTCTGTGTAATGATATAGGAAGGAAGAAAGAAACCAAAACACCCACTGTTTTCCCTTTTGACATTCTTTATAAATCATCTCTACCTTTATTCTTTTCCCTCCCTGCTTTCTTTGGCTTAGCATCTTTGTCACTTACAAATTTAACTATTTACCTCAGTAATTGCCTTGTTTAAGCACTTAATGGCTACTGGTTGTAATAATGATCCTGCATTTGAAAAAAGTTTCCAATGCATGGCAGAGCCCAGAGGCTAGATTTACTGGGAAAACAAAAACAAAAACAGAAACAGATTCCTTCAGATAATAAGCAACATAGAAGAGAACATAGCCCAAGCAGGAAATGATCAGTGGAACTTCTCCAGAAACTTGCACACTTATCCATATTCAGACAAGTTCCTGGAGGAAAACGGCCCTCCCCTTTTTGTGTCCAGAAGACAAATCATGTTTTTAGAGATATTGGAAATAAACTTATGAGAAAAACCAAAGGCCCAGAAAACATACACTGGTGTTCTCTATGTTAAAAAACAAAATTCAGTGGAGTAAATTTTAAAGATCTAATGGCTTTATTAAATGATTCATGAATAGGGCAGCATCCCATCTGGCAAGTAGAGGGGAGCTCTAAGGAGATATACAAAATGGAAGATTTTTACAGAAGGAGGCCAGGGCAAGAGAGTTATTAGCAAAAGAAAAAGACTATTTCAGGCAAGACCACTTGCAAGGGGAAAAGCAAGGGGTCTTATCATGCAGATTACCTCATCTTCCTTGGGTGGGGAGATGAAGAGGGCCCATGAGGCAGACTCATCGGAGCCCATTGAAACACTCCTGACTGACCAATTAACACTGCATTTCTGGGGGAGGTTGAAACTGCAATTAGAGCAGGTATTAGGCCTGGCTTGGGAACTTGGTCTAAGTGACACCATTTGGGGCCAGTGGTTTTCCTCTTAACACTTCTAAGTTCCAGTCCAAGGGCAAAAGTACACCAGGCAGAAGAAAGAGGCCATGTGAGCAGGGACCCCTCTCCATTCCTGAACAGGAGTGTATCTCCAGCCCCTTCCTGTGCAGATGGGCTGCATGCTTCTGGCCAATTATTCTGTTGTGTCCCTTTTTGAAATGTGACCTTCCTGTCCCTATAGTGGAGCCTCAGGAGAATGTGTTGGTAAAACATGGCCTTTTAGACCTTTCCCTATCAAAACTGTAAGAAAAAAATGCAAATATATTGGCTAACAAAGAGAGAAGGGCAGAGGACGTGTATCCTGGGCAGCTTCACTGTGGCTTCACTGCATCCCTGAGGTACCTTCGTATCACTGGATGAGCTTGCCCTGTCATTTCCATCTGTTGAATTATGATGCAAGGTTAACATGTGAAGACTGACTTCAACAAGACTTTGAACTTCCCATTGCAGTGTGCTTTTTCTCATTATTTGGAGTCTGGAGATGTGGTAGTGAGTACCCTCACAAAGCCCTGTGGTCTGCTCCCTTCCTTCCTCTCCAGTCTCAGGCTTCGCTATCCAGACTCATGACCCTCCAGCCACACCACCCTTCTTCATGTTCCTCATCAGGCTTCCAGGGCCTTTGCATTGGTTTCTGTCCCTGCTTGGGATGTTCTCTCTGCTAACCCTCTCATGGCTGGCTCTCCTTTATCATTTACAATTCAGAGACTTCCCCTGACTATGAGATCTAAGTGAGTTATGAATATTTCTAGAAGACTTTCTGGAATCGAATAGGTACTCAATAAATATTTCTTGAAAATATGAATTATGAATGAAAGAGAGAATGTATGAATAAATGACATAATAGTTCTGGAATCAAATGACTGAAGAGCTTATTCTTTAAGGCCTTCTGAGACCTGGTAGAAGTCTTCCTTCTCTAGCATGGTATATTCCTTATTTCTAAGGATTCTATACGATATACAGTAGAACCAAAGGCACTGAGAGTGCTTTAAAAAGATGATGTAGAGTTTCTCTACATCATCTACTCAAGGTCATCTCCTACTATACTTAGTCTGTCTCCTTCTAGCCCTGCTCACTTTCCTACCTGCTCTCCTCTCAGCCCTTAAATTACCAAGTGCATCCTTACTTTCGATCTATTTCTTGAGACCAAATGTTTTTGAAAATGCACTTCATCTCTAAGCCACTTAACAAGATTCTTTAAAGTGATGTTTCCCTGGAGCTGACTCACTCTCAAAAAAAAAAAAAAATCTATGGTCTTCTAGGTTTCTGGCCAGAGGCTTTTCTCTGCTTATCTTTTAGGAAAAGGACATCACATTTTTCTCCTACTTCTTGACCAAAATAAAAAAGCTCCAGCCCAGTGAAGTTCAAATTGGGTTGAACACATGGAATGAGTAGGCTCTGAATGATGTACACATTTCACCAAAAGTGTTTTAGTATAATGAGCTCTCAATCAAGTTCAAGTTCAGGAAGAGATGTTGTGTGACTCTGAGTTCCAAAGAATGGCAATCTTTGTCTTCCATGCCATTACCTACTTGGGAAAGGGAAGGGAAAAGCATGACGGAACTACTTTATTATCATGCTTTAGGCCATTAATTCCATGCTAGGAAAGGTCTGTGATATTAGGTAGTTCAAGGCTTTCATTTTATGGATGACCAAACCAGAGAGGTGGTGAAGTGGCTTTAGTAAAGGATATGCAATGATTTAAATGATGACCTAAATTATCTTGACCCCATTATACTATTCAAATTCTCCCTCTCTTTCTTCTCTCTCCCTTTACCCCCACCCCAACTAGTCTAGTCTTTAAGGTCCTAAAATCCATAGATGTGCCCTTTCTTTTGGTTTGCTTTCATTTGCTCTACATACATTGAAAGAGCACCATAGATGGAGCAGTGCCGACTATCAGATCAGTCAGGTGATAGGCTGTTTCTCTTCTGTTTGTCCCTCCAGATTCAAGTCTCAACTTTCCCCACCTTCATGTCTGCCTCAGGCAGCTGACCTTAAATCAGCAAGCCTCTTGCCTAGCATCTAGTTGGGTTCAGTGAAAGGGATCCCCTGGCAAAGGGGGATATCTTTTTTTTTTTTTACTGTTCAAAAGAACTTTACTTTTTACTTATCTTTTTTACAAAATAATTTTAAATATTTAACTGAGATTTTCTTTTTTTTAAATCATACATTTATTGCCAGTTCAAACACTTTTTTTTTTAACTTTAAATTAGGTTTCTTGTTGTTGTTGTTTTTTTTTAATCACCCAGTCACTCCATCCCGCCACCCCCCTCCCTTCTCTAATCCTCAGTTCGGTTCCTGGAGTCCAGAGTCTCTCTCAGGGGTTTGTCTCCCTCTCTGATTTCTTCCTTCCTCTATGGTCCTCCAAGCTATTCCTTATGTTCCACATATGAGTGAAACCATATGATAATTGTCTTTCTCTGCTTGACTTATTTCACTTAGCATAATCCCCTCCAGTTCCGTCCATGTCGATGCAAATGGTAGGTATCATACTTTCTGATGGCTGAGTAATATTCCATGGTATATATGAACCACATCTTCTTTATCCATTCATCTGGCAAAGGGGGATATTTATCCTGTTTTCACATCCTGCCAGGTCATCATGGTTGGCTGGGACCTTCTATAGAAGGCCTCTTCAGGTAGAAAACCTCTCATCCTAAATAACTGGCTTCCTCCTATTGTCCCTTAAGTCCTAGAGGAGATAAGGGATCCCTGCTGTTACTAGTCCTGAGGCATGTCACACTCTCTTGTTGGTTTTCTAAACTCTGCGGGCACCTATGGAAATGGTCCCTTTATTTAACTTCCCTTGAATTACCAAATTTGGCTGTGCAGAGTGTTTTCCGCCTTGTCTCTGGTCAAAAACAGATGGGTAGATGTCTCTAGCTATTAGTCTCCAGCCTGAAGTGAGCACTTGCTCGGTGCCAGGCCTCTGCTAGGACCTCTCCATGCATGCTCGTTTTTAAAATGCACAATAACTGTCTGAATCAGGTATTATTGAACCCATTTTACAGATCAGAGAACTGAGTCCAGAGAGGTCATATATGATGGTCAGGATCACACAGCTGATAGACAGAGACACAGAAGCCTGTCTCACTTAAAGCTGTTACAGTGATTACATGTGTACCGTGAATATTTCCTCACAGATAGGAAGAAGTAGAAATGGCGGCAAAATAATGTACCCAAGGAGTGAGGGGCATGTTGGAGAGACTGACCTATCTGTTCCTCCGGAAGCCACCAGCAAGGTGAAGAAACAAAGGCTGGGGCCTCTTTCATTGACAATGGTGATAGACAAGTAAGGGCTGGGGGCCTGCCCTGGCCACCAATATTTCTGGACGGTCTGGAGTCTCTGAGAAGGTTCCTGCTGACTCTTTGGCCCTAAACCTTACTGGTTACCTTCTAAAGAGACCAGTCTTTCCATGCCTTTCCACCCCCTTGAAGCCCACACAGTCTGGGACAGAAGCCTATCTCCTTGCCCCCCCCCCCCATTTAATCCTGGCAATCAGCGCCTTCGTGCTCGCCTCCTCCCTGTGAGCCGACAGCCCTGTGCAGCCTGAAATTCCTGGCTCTGATGGAGAGCTCTGAATTATTCATCATGCCGATAATGGCAGGTGATGAGATCTTTTCCCGATGTGTCCCTGTCAGTAGGTGTTTATTAATCTGTTTCACCAGGCGCCCTGCTCTGACTGTGGGGCCAGAAGAACCCCACGCGCTGCCTGACATGTATCGGCAGAGACAGCACTTTAAAGACTCTCTTTTGCCTGGGAGGTCATCTGAAGGTTATTAGGAACAAATTATTTCTTCATTTCCGCTGACTGAGTAGATAGCCTTAATGATCTGTCACCTAGCAATAGCCTGCCTGTTCAAACATAAAGAATGGCAGGCTGATGGGCTTATAACTGGAATCAGTTCATTTTAGCTATTCTCTTGTCAAGCATGTTTCCAAGATACATATAGTATTTACATATTCATGAGCCTCTGCCGACACTGATGCTGTGAGGGGGCCTGTCTGATAATGTGATACAAGTTTGTACTGTGTCCTCAGGCACTTAAAGTCTATTAAGTGAATAAAGTCTACCCAGGGCCTCTCTTCTTGGAGGTGTTCTCCATTCTAAACTCAGGGGATGCCATCCCGATTTCATGCACTCATCTCTCTCTCCTTCTCCCCTTCCCTGCCCCCTAACATGCACCAGAAGCTGCACCCCCTCGACCCCCATCCCTCTTTCTGAAAGGAAGATCTGGTTTAAGGAAAGCCAAGAGGACAGTGGGAGTTTTTCCCTCCTCCCAGCAGGGCAAACTCATCCATGAGATGTTTGCTTTAGTTCCTTTAGGCTTTGTGTAGGTAGCTCAAATGACATTGCATAAAGCAAAGTGAAGCTGTAGCTGGCTTTGCAAATTTTTGGACTTTGACAGCATTTTCGAGTCTCCTTGGGCTACTTGTAGCTAATTACTATTTCATGCCTTTGACTTCGTGATGGCCTATGGTCTTGTCTCAATCTATCTAGTTGAGGACGGTGCCTCAGGCATAAATCTTGCTATGAAACTAAATCACCTAGGGAGGACCTGAAATTTGTCATTTGGAAAGAGATACTTATTATTTCATTTCCAGTCTCCCATCTCTTACTCCACCCAGATCATTCCTCCTTCCCCTACTGTGATTCTTAAAAGAAAAAATGCAATTAGTGTATGTGTTGCTATGCCTATTTGGACATTGCTGTGCTTAATAAATTTATTAGTTTAGCAGCCTGTGAGTTGTACCACGAAACCCTGAGAAGTCTAGGAGCCATAAGCTGTCACAGAATTCTAGGATGGCTGAGTCCAGTTTGGGTTTGTCCCATTTTGCCTAGGGTCCAGTTTCATCCTCATGGATAACTAGTGCCAAAGAAAGCAAATTGCGTTTTAAGGTGTGGCTGAGGTGTCCTTGACTGTAGGAATCTTAAATACTTACAGAGAATGGCAAGTGCTAGAAAATATAACATCCCATCAGGGAGTTGCCTGGGGAAGCTTTAGCAAACTACTCCCTTCCTTTGAGTCAGTTTTTCTGCAAGTGAAATGGGGATAATAACTTGAGTCCTTTTTTCCTGCTCACAAAGTCATTATGAGGATTAATGAGATAATAAGTTGGTGAGTGTACTTGGAATCCCTTGAGAAGCTGGCATTAAAATAGATTCAAAGCATAATTATGTGGCAGATAGATAATGATTCCATCAAGCTAACTATGTGCCATTCATTTGAAAATGTGTCAGAGCACTTTGATTTATCTTTCCCAGGAGCTTTAGGGATGTCTCAGTATGGCCATGGACTCCAGTTGGCAGGGAAACCATGCTATCAAAGGAAAGCTCAAGGTAACTAAGGGGACCTGCTCTGGTAGAAAAGGATGGGATCCTAGGAACCTCCTACCCTGGTCTCCCCTTCTGCTGTGACTGAAGGAAATCCTAGTTTCAAGAAGGAAACGAAAATCTAGGCCTTTGAGGTCTAACATGGTAGCCATTAACCTGAGTGGCAATTTACCTGTGAGTTAAAATTAATTAAAATAAAACAACAAAAAAATTCAGTTTCTCGGGCAGAGTAGGCACATTTCAGGTGCTCCATAGCCACGTGTGCCCGACTGCCACTGTGCTGGATAGTGCAGATGTAGAATGTTTCCACATCTCAGAGAGTTCTACTGGAGAGCACGAGGCTCAAACCTGAGTGTGCATAAATAAGAATGACTCAAGGAGCTTCTTAAAATTCGTATATCTGAGACTCACTCTTAGAAATTCTGATTCAGCGGGTGTTAGGGACGTCATGGGAATCTGAATATTTAAAAAGTTCCCCAGCAGCGCCTGGGTGGCTCAGATGGTTAAGCATCTGCCTTCGGCTCAGGTCATGATCCCAGGGTCCTGGGATCGAGTCCCACATCGGGCTCCCTGCTCCTTGGGAGCCTGCTTCTCCCTCTGCTTCTCTCTCTCTCTCTCTCTCTCTCTCTGTCTCTCATGAATAAATAAATAAAATCTTTAAAAATAAATAAATAAAAAGTTCCCCAGATAATTCTGATGGAGAGAGTTGGTGACAAAATTTGGCTTTATTAATGCTACTCAAGGTGTGTTCCATAGACCAGCCACATGAGCACCACTTGGGAGCTTGTTTGAAAGGCAAATTCAAGAATTTTGGAGGGGGACTCAGAAATCTACCTACAGGCCTTCTGGATGATTCTTACGGATGTTTTACTTTGAGAACCACTAGTCTAGAGAGTAGAGAAATTCAACTGTAGCCTAAAAATTTTATTGAAATTTAGATATAAATATTCACAGTCAAAGATGATATATTGGGATTTACTTATACTTATGTAGAATCCACTTATTTAAAATTCATCCATCCATCCTTCCATCCGTTCATTCATTCACAGCTTTTAGGATATCTATTATGTACCAGACATTGTGATAAGAATTGGGAATATATCAATGAACAAAAGTGTCACAATCACTGCTTTTATGACATGTGTTGCTAACCCAATTTTTATTATTTGTAGTGGAATGGAGTAAAAATAAGATCACTTATGCAAATAGAGGCCAGTTCATTGCACTGGTAAGACCTCCAATTGTTTGCATAGCACAGAGCAGTAGGTGGATTGTTCAGGTTAACACGGATATTCAGAGGCAGATAAGACTAGAAGTCAGTTTTCCAGGCTCCAAGCCAATACCAGCAGTACTTGAGGGAAAAAATGAGTAACAGAATTTTCTAACTCATTCATAGCCAAATGTTACAAGTGCTTAACGTTAGTGGCTTTAGCTGCTGAATATTTTCAATAGCAATTTGTATAAAACAAAGTTTTATCACAGCATTGGTAAATACGCTGATATTTGTAAATTTCCCTTTCATATTCACATTTTCCTCAAAGTACATTTTAGCATATTTTATATAATTTTGTTTTTAAATTCTTTTATCATGGAAAATTGCAAACACATAGGGAAGTAGAAAAAAATTATAATAAACTCACATGTACCACCACGTAGATTTCATACTTCTTTCAATTTATGGCTAATCTTTTTACATCTCTCTTCCTCCATCAAATTCCCCCCCTACATTATTTTGAAGCAAATCCCGGATACTATTTCATCTCTCAGTAGTTACATATGTATCTCTAAAACATAAGGACTGCATTAAACACACACATAACCATAATACTGTTATGATCACAGTAAAAACTTGAAAAAAATTGTAACGTTATCAAATATCCAGCCAGCGTTCCAATTTCCAAATATTACTCTGGAAAATAATTTAAAATATTATTCTTATTATTTCCAATTATTATTCTGAGTAATCCAGAGCTTGCTAAAACTTGTTTAGCTATTGGAGTGTTGCCAGAGAGCATTTTAGTCTCTAGAATTAACGCAGATATTTTCATTTTTATAACATTGAAAACTTGCATTGTCTATTTCCCACCTACTATCTTATGTTTCAGTAGCTTTTTTGTATTGAGATATAATTTGCATACCATGAAATTCACCACTTTAAGTGTATAATTCACTGGCATTTAGATTTATATTTACAAGGTAGTGCAATCATCATTACTATCTAGTTTCAGAATATTTCCATCATCCTTCTCCCCAGAAATCCCATACCTGATAGCAGTCACTCCCAATTCCCTTTCCCCATCCCCTGATAACCAGTAATCTACTTTCTGTCTCTATGGATTTGCCTATTCTGGACATTACACATGAATCCCCACATTTGTGGCCTGGCATACAAAGCTTTTAAATTCAGAGCTATTTTTTCCACCATAGTTTGGGAGGTATTTCTTCCCAGGCAATAATCTCTACACACATGTCTATTCTGTCTTGCAGAGCACCGTGGTCTGTGTTGTATAGGTTTGGCTTTCATCTTCTGAATCAATGCTTCTTAATAGCTAATATCTATCACCCTTCTCTCCTTCTGTCTGCCTCTTCTACTGCTTGGATTATAGAGACATGAATTCCCTTTACTCACCTTGACTGATGAGAAAAATCATGTCTTTGTAGCCTGGTCAAATAAGTCATTGATTGGTCAAACTCAGGGTGCTTCAATGTCCTCATGTTTGAGATACTTATAGAGGTTTTCTGGAAAGCTTTAATGCCTCTACTATTCATGTTATTATTCACTTATCCTTTTACTAAAGAATGATTGCATCCCTACTGTGTACTAGGTAATAAGTGCTGGGCAAACAGTAATGCTATTAAGTCAGTAGTTCACACTCGAGAAGTCATACAAGCAAACAGGCAATTGCCATAGAGCGTGATAAGGGCAGGAAATAGCATGTGGTACTTTGGAAGCACGTGAAAGACATCCAGCTCAGAATTGGAGGTTTGCAGAAACCTTCCTTGAAAAAAAGGTTATCTAAGCCTAAACTTTAAGGGCGAGTAGGAGATAAGTGATAAGGGGGGAATAAGGATAGAGGTGAAGATAATTCAACCAATATTTCCTTGGATTCTAAGTGCATTCATTTAATAAAGTTAATTTCCCACCTACTCTGAGTAAAGCTCTATGGGGCATAAAGATAAATGTCGCATATATGAAAATGCATATAAAGTTAATATTTTTAAATGAGTAAATGAATAAATATATCCCAGTCCATGCCATGAAGGATTTCCTGACCTAACACAGGAGACACAACATGTTGCCCCTTTTTATCTTCAACACTTACAAAAAGACCAACACAGACCAAGAATTCAATACTAGTTTGGTAATAATCGTTAACAGTGATAAAAATGAAAACTGGCTCTTGAAAAAAAGAATCTGTAAAAAAATGAAGAAATGTATATATTTAGGGTGTCAGAAAATGAAAGCAGATATATTAGTCAGGCTTACCTCGCCTAATGCTCGAGAACAAATGAATTCTGAAATGTCAGGGCCTTCATGCAACAGGAGTTTATTACTTGCTCATACCACAGTCTGATGTGAATTGGGAAGATTTCCTTCATGTCTTTCCAACTAGCAGAGAATTGTGAATCCAGGCTGTTTCCAGCTTTATTGTGGTATAATTGTGAAATGAAATTGTAATATATTTAAAATGTACAATGTGCCGATTGGATATATGCATACATTATGAAAGGACTCCCACCATTGACTTAACTAACACATTCATCACCTCACACAGTTACCTTTTTGGAGGGAGAGTAAGTTCTAGTTTCTTAGCAAATTTCAATTATACAATAAAATATTGTCAACTAGAGTCACCATATTATACATTAGAGCCTCAGACCTTATTTCTCTCATAACTGGACATTTGTGCCCTTTTCCTCTCCCTATTTGCCACACCCCGTAGCCTAAGTTCAAACTTTTTTTTTTTTTTAGATCTCACATATATGTGATACCATACAGTATTTGTCTTTGTCTGGCTTAATTCACTTTGCATAATGCTCTACATGTTCATCCACATTATCAATGGCAGGATTTCCTTTTTTAAGGCTGACTAATATTCCACTGCACATATATATGTATAAAAATATATATTGTGCATATATATGCATAAAAAAGAACTAATATATATACTATTGTGTGTGTATATATATATGTCCTTTTTTATATCTTTTATATTATTGTGTGTATATCTTTTATATTATTATGTGTGTATTTTTTTAAATTTTATACCATTTTCCATAGTGGCTATACCAGTTTACATCCGCCTCCCAGCGGCGTACAAGGGTTCCCTTTTCTCCACATCCTTGCAAGCATTTTGTTATCTTTTATTTTCTTAATAATAGATATCCTAACAGGTGTGAGGTGATATTTCTTTGTAGTTTTGATTTGCATTTCCCTGAAGATTATTGATGTTGGGCACATTTTCTTTTGGCCATTTGTATGTCTTTTTGGGGAAATGTCTCTTCAGGTCCTTTGCCCATTTTTAATTGGATTATTTGTTTTTTTGCTCTTGAGTTGTGTGAGTTCCTTGTATGTTGTAGATATTAATTCCTTAACAGATAGGTGGTTTGAAAATATTTTCTCCCACTCCACAGGTTGCCTTTCATTTTGTGAATGGTTTCCTTTACTGTGCAGAAGCTTTTTAGTTTGATGTGGTTTCATTTGTTACTTTTTGCTTTTGTTGCTTTTGCTTTTGGTATCATACCCAACAAATTATTGCTGAGGTCAATGAAAAGGAGCTTACCCCCTCTTTTCTTCTAGGAGTCTATAGTTTTAGGTTTTATGTTCAAGTCTTTAATCCGTTTTGAGTTGATTTTTGTGTTTGGTGTAAGATATGGGTCCAATTTCATTCCTTTGCATGTAGATGTCCAGTTTGCCCAGCACCATTTGTTAAAGAACCTGTTCCTTCCCCATTGTATATTCTCGACTCCTTTATTGAAGATTAATTGGCTATATATGCATGGGTTTATTTGGGGACTCTCTCTGTTCTGTTCCACTGATCTATGTGTCTGTTTTTATTCCAATACCATACTGTTTTGATTACTCTAACTTTGTCATATAGTTAAAAGTTAGGAAATGTGGTACCTACAGATTTGTTCTTCCTTTTCAGTATTATTTTTGCTACTTGGGTCTTTTGTGATTCTATATGAGATTTAGGATTGTTTTCCCTTTTCCTTTGAAAAATACCATTGGAGTTTTGATAGAAATTGCACTGAATCTGTAGATTTCTTTGAGTAGTACAGACATTTTAATAATATTAATTCTTCCAATTAATGAGCACAGAATATCTTTTTATTTATTTGTGTCTTCCTCCATTTCCTTCAGTGTTTTATAGTTTTCAATGTACAGTGTCAACCTCAGAGACTCAAGGACCTGGGGCAGTGAAGGAACTGAGAAAAAGAGACGACAGTAGAGCGAGGCACAGGGGACCCTGAGCGAGTGGCCCAAGGTGCCGAGGTTTATTTTCCATCTTACATACCTTCCACAGCGATATAGATCTATAATGGTTTACAGCAGGGGTGTAGTAAGGCACACTCCTCCATGTGTACAAGGTTAGTCAAGCACGTAAGAATCTTTAAACCAGAATAAAGGAACAGAGGGGAGTGCCCAGTGTGCTGTTTACAGGACAAGGGAACGAAGAGGGGAGTGCGCAGTGTGCGGTTTACAGCTGGCTTCCTATCTACAACACATCTTCTGCTGCATACTTTAGAACTGACCACACACGTTCCAAGGGCATTTCACTCTGATCCTTTTGGGTTATTTTTAACCCTGAAATCTCGAGTTTTCTCAGAGATCTCGGAGTCTGAGCGAACATGCACCAGTGGTCGTTGTGGCGTTCTGTTTCCCACAGTACAGATCTTTCACCTTGGTTAAATTTATTTCCAAGGTTGTTTTTTTTTTTTTTCATTTTGATCCTATTTTAAGTGGGATTCAAGTAAGTGTTTTCACTTATCTTTCTTGGTTATTTTAACAAATATATTGCATAGGAATAATCTTCACTTTTATGTATAAGAGGACTTGCACAAAAGAAATATCAGTCATTTGATTTGGGTGATGAAAGTAAGTTTTCTGTCTTCTTGGTGGGTATACCTGCACCTGCACAGCCTTCGCAGGTGCTTTTTTTGGAGGAAGGACTTTCAAGGAGTTCAGGGATTCTCTTTCTGCAACCAGGTCCTTTGAGGAAGGTTGATGTTCTCAGTGTAAATGCAGTGTTTCACTTAGGCGGCTTCCATCTTATAGTTGTACCATCTGGGACACATGACCTTGAGGATCTCCATGTGTGGTAGACAGCCTCTAGAGTGGATCTCAATGATCCCCATCTCGAGGTATTCACACTTTTGTGTAATTCCCTTTCCTTGAGTGTGGACTGGATCTAAGTACTCACTTTTGATCAAAAGAATACTAAAAAATGATAGGAAGTCACTTCTGAGATTAGGTTATGAAAAGACTAACTTCTGTCTTGCTCACTTGTTCAGCTTCTTCTCTCCCTCTCTCCCCGTCTCCCTCTCACTGTTTCTCTCATTCTCTCCTTCCTTGGAATCCTCACTTTGGGAGAATCAAGCTGTCATAAGTGAGTAGCAGCCCTATGGAGAGGCCCATATCACAAAGAACTGATATCACCACCCGAGGTTCGGGGATGACCTGAGTCCTGCCAACAGGTACATGAATGAGCCGAAAGCAGATCTTCCCCAAGTTGAGTCTCAAGATTCCAGCAGCCCCCGACACCTTGAACATAATCTTCTGAGAGACTCTGATCAAGAGGCAGCCAGCTAAGTTATACCTAGATTCCTGATCCACAGAAACTAAGATTATTTAAGTCACTAAGTTCTGCAATAATTCTTTGCACAGCATACATAACCAATACACCAATTGGAAGATCAACTGAAATTTTTTTTTTAGGTCCAGGCCTGGAAATGGCTTTTATTACTTCCACTCTCATCCATTGGCTTCAGCATAATCCTTTTACCCCAATCTAACTGCAAGGGAGGCTGATAATTATAGAGCAAAACATGGATATTTGATACTACACTTGCTGTGAAAGGTTTAGTAGTGATTGACCAGTCTAATTGTAACCTTGAAACAGGATTCAGTCTTATGTGAAGTCATCAGACATTTAAGTGGGAATTTCTTGTTACAACTGAATTACAAATGGGAATCAAGCAATTGGATGCTTATTCAAACCACCCTAGCATCAATCAATTGACTAAAACAATAAAACATTTAGAAAAAATGAGCACATGCTTATAAATTGCACAAATGTATTAAAATCTTCATTAATAGACAGCATTCAAACCACTGACTCTTCCAGCATGAAAAGAAATCAGAGAAGTCATCTACATTGGCCTCCAGAATACGAAGAAATCATCCAACCTCCTTGTACCCTATTCCATCACACCTCAAATTCCTGGAAATTCACAAAGAAGAAAGATCTGAAATTGTCAAAATATTGTGTGCATAAAGCTGGCATGAAATGATAACTGAGAATTAATGATGCAGTTTTAAAATTTCAGCCCAACTAATATGTAATCCCTGTAAGAGTGAATGTTAAGCATTGTAATGTATTGGGTTTTTTTAAAGATTTATTTATTTATTTTAGAGAGAGAGCAAGAGTGTGCATGAGCTCACGCTCTAGTAGGGGGAGGGGCAGAGGGAGAGGCAGAGGAGAAGGAGATTCCCTGCTGAGTGTGGAGTGTGACACAGGGCTGGATCCTACAACCCTGAGATCACAACCTGAGCCAAAACCCGGAGTCTGATGCTTGACTGACTGAGCCACCCAGGCACCCCTGTTTTATTGTTTTAACTATAGAGAAAACTGGACAAGAATTCCTAGCTCCTAACTTTCTTGGCACACTGCAGGCTGAACCTTAGTTACCTCATTACTAGAAAAAGTATAGACGCGTTTATAAAAAAATTACTCTATTTATTTTTAGAAAGATTAAACTTTGGATAACAAAAGAGAAAGCCAGAGTTTCCAAACACCATAGTATAGCAATGATTATCTCTTTCAAATGTGTTTAAGCAACGATTCTGCTAAGTGATATGGTTTTGACATATACCAGCCATTTCTGTCACATTGGAGGAGATTAAAGGGTAAATGGGATGGTTGATTATTTGGGAAATAGAAATGATTAATTATCCACAATGCTCAGGATGAGAAACATTTGGACTGTGGTGTGTGTGTGTGTGTATGTCTGAAATTGCCCCTAGGGATACTATAAGCACCAGTTAGCTTCTGAGGACAGCAAGCTTTCTCCCCGCTCTTTCCCACCCTGCTCCCCTAGAAAAACCAATGAATGGGCTATGCTTATAAAAACAGCAGCAGCTTGAGTTTCCAAGAAGTCTTTGATGTTATTAACTTTTGAGCTTTATGAAGGGCTCTGAGGTTACATTGGCAGATACTAAATGAAAGAAGAAAGTGAGGCAATTATCAGGTAATGCAAGTAATAAATCCAATATTTTTACCATAATTAACTAGATGTTTTCAAGAAAAGAAGCTAATTTGCCTCAAATAGCTAAATAATTGCTGAAATCCTCCACTTATCTTGAGAATATACATTTGGCCTTAATTAAAAATTCACACCATACAACAGATCAGTTAATTTAAATCTACATTGCAATAAGAAGGTTGTCCTTTGGAAGACTCCTTTAATAAACTTATATTAGATTTTGAAATTTTCCCTTTTCCAATGGATTCTGTTATTTTGAGTGCTTTGGTGATAGGAACAATATCTTAAAATAACCTTATATTTTACTCAAAACATATCCCCTTCCTCCGTTTTATTGGCATACCTTCGTAGAAATAGGACATTAACAGAATTTTACATGTCTGTGAAGGTAGAACCATGAAATCACTCCAATCCCCCTCCCCCCACATGATGTCCCTTATCCTAATTTAGAAGATTTCTGACTTCAACCAATTTATTCATAATTAACCTAAGAATCTTTGGTAGCTATTTAGTAAGATGATTAGAAATCATGGTTTTGTAACCTGACTCAGCTCTCTCTCCTTCCTTCCTTCACTTCCTCTCTCTCTCACTCTCTATCTCTTTTTCTCTGCTAACCCTAGCCCAGTCTTGCCCCTCTGTCGTGCGTCCTCTATATGATATAATCTTTCTAAATCACCAATCTGACTTGTCTCTCTCATGCTTACAACTCTTACATGGCTCCCCACTGCCCTCAGATAGAATGATAGAATACAAACTTCTTGGCAGAACCCAGAAGGTAATTGGTGATCTGCCCCAGTTTCTCTCTCCAGGCCATCTCTCACCTCTCCCCTCACTGCACAAAGTTTTGGACACATATTGAACTATGCTCGCTCTTTCTCAACTCCAGGACTTGGAACATTTAGATCCTTCTCCCAGAAATCCTCCATTCCTACTTTGCCCACCCACTTCTCTTCCTGAAAACAACTTTTAACGTTCTACTTAAACTCTACTTCTTCAAGAGAGCCTTCCTTAACCTCACAAATTTAGGTACAATTTTTTGTGTGTTTTCTTTGAATTTTCTACTTAGTTTTATCATAACACTTCTGAGCCATATTAATTTTCTACCACCAAAATTTCATTTCCTGGTGAGGCACTTATTTTCTTAGCCATATGTTTTAAGAGTATTAGTAGATATGTGTTAAGTAGGAATATCCTGAGTGATTACTTTATAAACGACTAATTCCTCAGAAGTATAATATATCTAATAGATTTCTAGCTACCATTTAGTGAACTTTGTCAGAGAGACTGCTTATTGTCCCTTTTTATTCCCCAGCACCTCTCTTACTTCTAGATCCCACACCCAACCAAGATTTAGCTAGATTCATGGCTACCAGGATAGAGACTATATTTCTCAGCCTCCTTTGCAACTAGGTATGACCATGTAAGTTCAGACTAATGAGATGCAAGCAAATTCTGAGTAACAACCTTACAGAGAAAGCCTCTTCACTCATAATGAGATAAATACAAATTAAAAGTACACTGGGATACTATTTCTCACCTATCAGAGGTGTGTCTGTGGGAAAATAGACACTCTCACACATTTCTGGAGGAAATATAAATTGAAGGGAAGTTTGGCAATTGCTAAGAAAACTACACATGTGTTTGCTTTTTGACCCAGCAATCCATTTCTATGAATTTACCCTGAAGATACCTCTTCAACAACACAAAAATACATATGCACAAGATCATTCATTGTGGCATTACTTACAGTTGCATATTAGTGGGAATATCTTAAATACCTAACGTAGGAGATTAGTTCAATAAGCTATGGTTTATCCACAAAATGGAGTAATGTTCAGGCATAAAAAAGAATGAAGGTCTCTCTGAACTGAAATGAAGTAACTTCCAGGATATATTGGTAAGTGAAAAAATTAAAGAGCAAAAGAAATATGTGCTATGCTTCTTTTTGTGTTAGAAATAAATAAATAACCAAACATCTATCTGCTTATCTTTGTAAAATGAAACAGACTAAAGCAGAAACTAATGTGATTGTTAGAAGGGATGTGTATGAATGGGGTGAAAGGGGTATGGGGTGACATTTCCCTGAATATAATTTTTGGTAGAGAATTAATGGAATCATATTACTGTTTCACACATTCATGGCAAACAAACAAACAACAAAAGAAACAAAACTAAATGAACAAAGATGAGGGAAAAGAAAACATAAAACAATATAAACAGAAAAAAATAAACCTAACTGTATTTCCTATAACATAACCATTCCAAAGGAAAAAAATACTCAAGTAATTTTTAAGCACAATGTTTTGACTGTATATAAAAACATATTTAACTCTATTGAGTAAATTTGTTTTCTCACAAATGAGAAGCACAAATAAGTGGCATAGGCTAGCAATTCTGAAACTACTTTCTGTATATTGTAGAATAGGGCACAGTGCTGGAAATAAAGTAGTTGTTCATTAAGCATATACTGTTTAATCATTATTTCTTCTTTTTTTAAAGATTTATTTATTTTAGAGAGATTGGAGAGAGCATGTGCATGAGCAGGCGGAGGGGGAATGTGGTGGGGGGGAAGGATGAGACAGAAGGAGAGAGCCAGAACTGGTGCTCATCTCACGACCCTGAGATCATGACCTGAGCTGAAATCAAGAGTCGGACGCTTAACCGACTGAGCCACCCAGGTGCTCCAATCATTATTTCTTCTAAATATTGATCATATCATTATTCTGACTCTGTTTACAGCTCATTGGCAGACCTAGGATGATGGAAACCTTTGAGATAACATGTCTAATTTAGCCAGACTGTTAGAATAACTGCAAAAAATCTGCGAACTACAGAAAAGATTCTACTCCTCTCTTTCTCTTCAACATATCGCAGTTAAAATGAATTTAAATTTGTAATTTAATCACAGTATATGGGTTGGTTGACCTCTAGTACTTTCCTGAGTGCGCTATTTTATGTGGCAATATTTAAAACAGATTTAAAATATGGGAAGAACCCAAACTAATCTATAAATTCTACTCAAATTCAAATACCAACAGGGTTATTTTGTCAAAGTTGAAAAATCAATACTTAAATTCACATAGAAGTGTGTGAGCCCAAGAATGCTAAGACTTAAAACAAAAAAGTAGGGAATTGTCCCATGTGATTTCAAGACTTATAATAAAGCAATAGTATTTAGGTAATGTGAAAATGACATAGTGTCATCAAGTGTTGATTTAGTTCAACAAGAAAGAAGCAAGAGCCCAGAAAGACCCAGGGATATTTGAGAATTCTTAGACGATGAAAATGGCATCTCAAATCAGTGCAAAGGAGAGCACTGTTCCATAACTAAAGTTAAGACACGTTGCTTTCTATCCGGAAGAAAAAAAATCAGATTACTATATCACTTCACACATGAAAATCAATTCTGGGTGGAATAAAGATCTAAAATGGAAAAATAAAATCACTGGGAATCAAATTTTGGAGATTATCTTCATGACCAAAACATAGGAAATAATTTCTTAAGCAACACATGTAAGACATTACCCTTGGGAAAGTAAAGCTGATAGGGCGCCTGGGTGGCTCAGTTGGTTGAGCGACTGCTTTCAGCTCAGGTCATGATCCCAGGGTTCTGGGATAGAGCCCCACATCAGGCTCTCTGCTCAGCTGAGAGCCTGCTTCTCCCTCTCCCTGCTGCTCTGTCTACTTGTGCTCTCTCTCTCTCTCTGTGTCAAATAAATAAATAAAATCTTAAAAAAAAAAGAAAGTGAAACTGATAGATATAACTGCGTGAAAATTAAAAACTTTTGTAGGGCAAAAGAATCAGAGTAGAAGATAAAATATTGCAGTAAGGCATTTGTAATGTAGATGGGCAAACAGGTTAGTATCCAGAAAATACTGAAAAAGTTTACAAATCAATTAGAAAAGGACAAACATGAAATAGGACAAACGGGAAATAAACATGTGAAAGTATACTCAGCTTCACTAGAAATCAAGAAGTGATGAATTAAAACAACCATAGAATTGTATTTCACACCAGTTAGCTGGTCAAAAAATTTAAGGAGCTTCATAATAGCAAGGGTTGGAGAGAAGGCAGTAACTTGAATTCTCATATTCTCATATACGGCATGTTCATTAGCACAAACACTTTGTGGGGCAAGCTGGTAGTTTCTAGCAAAATAAAAAATGCTTATAATGTGGCCCAGTAATTTCCCATTGAAGTAAATACCCAAAAGATATTCTTTCACCTATGGATAATGCTATATGCCCAAAGGTGTTCATAGTAATGGTAGAAGAATGAGTAAGTAAAGTATGATGCAATCATATGATATACTATTATACAACTGTTAATATAACTGAAAAAGTGTAGGTATATCAATATTGCATATTTTTTAAAGAGAAAATATTTATCTTTGTTGTTTACTTTCATATATGAATGTAGAAAAGCTAAAAATGGTAATAAAACAGTAAATAAAACATGAACAGAAAGGTGAACATCAAATTCAGGATGGCTATAAACTGTGGAGAAAGGAAGTTGAATATGGTTGAGGAGGGAACACTAGTGAACATCATTTTTCCTGTAATGATTTATTTATTTTATTTAAAAACACAAAATATGATACAGTGTTAGTGTATATAAAATTTGGGCAGTGATGATGGGTCAACTTTTATTTTTGTGTATTTATTTATTTTTAAAGATTTTATTTATTTATTTGAGAGAGAGAGAGCAAGAAAGAGGACGAGCAGGGGGAGGGGCAAAGGGAGAGGGAGAAGCAGGCTTCCTGCAGAGCAGGGAGCCAGATGTGGGGTTCGATTCCAGGACCCCGAGATCATGAACTGAGCTGGCAGGCAGACGCTTAACTGACTGAGCCACCCAGGCACCCCGGGGGCAACTTTTACATTATTTATTTTACTTTTATGTGCCTAAAATTTTCTCTAAAATATTAGAAAATAAGTACATTCATATATATATATAAATAAAAGGGGAAAATGTGGGGCTTTGGAAGATTATCTTATATACCAAGATTTACCCATTTGTCTTCATTAGAGTATTTCTGCATAGCAAAGTTCCATGGATAAAACCATACTTCCTTAAACATTATTGACTTTTGTTTAAAAAGTTCATAGAATTATAGGTAAACTACAGAAAGAAGGCAATCAAAAGCAGTGGGTGATAGTCCTCTCTTGAAAACTCTGTTAAAACTTTGTCACTACATTTAAATCCCATGGAATTCAGGGCCATAAACACCCTTGTTTAAAAACATTGTGCTGAGTTACTGGGAAGTATCTTATGTTCTTAAAAATTTTTTCTTTATAAACTTAAAATATAAAACATCAGTGTTCAGGATCACTCTTTGTGTTTATTTGTCAATGTACTTTTAAAAATTGTTATTGCTGTTCTGTTCCTTTTGTTTCAGGCATATTGACTCTTCATCTTACATCAACCTCAAGTTTTTACTCTCCCTGTATTTTCAGCCTTGAAGAATCTCTCCACCCAGTTTGGTAAGTCCCCCCCGCCACCTTAGATTCAAAGAACATCTTGGTTCTTTTCGAGGAAGTCTCTGCTTCTTCTTGGGAGAGTGGTGGTAATTATATTTGACAAACAGCTCTTTGTACCCTACCAAATGAGCTCACCAATGACAGTAACTTCACTTGCATTTATTTAACTATTTATTGATTTATGTTTGCATACTATATTTTCAATTTATAGAGCACAAGAGTCCCGATAAATTACTTTGTGCAATGCCCACAGCTTCATCGGCATTGGCGTTCTGGTGTATGCAGAAGGTACTGAACTTACAACACAAGGCAGGCACATGACCTGGTCCAGGGTCCTATTAATGATGTTACAGATGCAATTTCTTCTGATTGATTTTAGGCAGGACAGAGAAGACACAATGGCAGAGGCAGCTCAAGAATTACTACACAGGAGGAACTTAGACTTGGCAATCAGTTTGGAAGTTGAAAATAGGATAATGCTCTTTTTTGTGGACTTGCATAAGTTAAGCAAATGTCAAATCTTCATTCATATCAAGAAGGGGAAGGCTGAGGTAGATTATCAAAGAGGTTAACACCATCTCCCTGCCACCAAAAGCCACCCCATGGCACTTCTGCTACCAGCCTGATTGCCCAGCATGGGTGTTGTAATTTGACGCTTGGGAAAATATTTGCTGTTTAATCTGATTAAATGGTAGGGGTGAAGATGAGAGCTGGAAAGGTTCCCAAGAAAACTGTTGGCTTTTTAAAATGTTACAGGGTCCATCCACACCAGTTAAGGAGGAAAATACCTTTTCTTGTCTTTCTCCCCATCCTTGTTCTCTCTAAGACATGTGTTGGAACATTGCTTTTAACAGATGTCTAGTCACCAATTATATCAATCATGATCCAGGAAAGAAACAATAAACCAAGACAGCTCAAATGAAAAAACTCTAATGAGGTCTTAGTTACCGAAGAGTGGGTAGGCTTAAGGAAGAAAACATAAGATGGTGAAGCACGCAGAGACAAACATCACAGGAGGATGTTACCACCTTCTTACATTCAAAGGGCTCAAGAGGGAAATAGTGTTCATGAAGCCCAGGTAAATTGGCACAGCAGAGGAGGGGCTTTTGGACTGAGATTTATGAAAGGAGGCACCTGCCTTGCAATGAAGGAGCAGAAAAAAACCTCTCCCACAACTTCCTTTGTTCCTTTCTCTTGTCCTCTAATCTCAAACTTAGCCTAAGTACCCAAGAAATGCTCCAGGCAGGTGCCCCGGGACTCAGAGCTGGGCAGAAGAATGTAGAAAATGAATCTAGGGAGGCAATCAGCACAACAGGATAACAAAGTGCCATTGTATTCTAGTAAAATTTTGTGTTAAATCCAAATAACATATTTACTTATATTCATTTTATATCTTCTTATGTGCTAGCAAAAATATATACGTTTTTATTTTTAGCATACATGGCAGATATCACTAAGAAATTAAGAAATTGAGACCCAGTGAGGTGTAAATAATTCCTAATGTCTTCAGGACTAAAAGTGGCTAGGTCAGGATTTAAACTAACGTCCATCTGACACAAAGCCCATATTCTTTCTACTTCACCATAGTGATTTCCATGAAAAAGGATAGGAGTCACGTACTATCAGAGGCAGTGTGGAGGCAAACCCCTTAATTTATGAGGAAATTATCTACGTGCAAAGGGGTGATTTCTCAGCAGAGTTGGGATTAGATCCCTTGTCTCCTGAACTCCCACTTGAGTGTTGTTTATTTGTTTTTCCATCAGAGCAACTTTAACAGGTATCAGTATCTTATCACTTTTTTGGGGAAGAACATTTATACTTGTTGCAAAAGCTTCTGGTTTAAGATAGCAGACTGGGTAACTGCATTTATCCCTTCTACCTCGCAAGATCTCAATAGAATAAAACTAAAAGAATAACATTGATATAAACCCAAAATAATAAAGATAATAGGGAAGGTAGTGGGCATAATATAGAATGAGAAACTCCATCAAATTTCCAGAAGATAGAAAAAGGATGGAATTTTCAACTGATGAAGCTGAGAAGTAGAAACCAAAGCCTCAATTATACAGACAAAAGTCTCTGAGAATAAGACAGCTGACTTTTCCTAGCAGAACTCTGACAAAGCTTCTAACTCAGATTTGCAAGTCCAATGGAGCATGAGTGAAAGATGGATCTAAAACAATGGGGAATAATTAATCAGAAGTCTACACAGAACAATAAACCACCCCATATTGAGTTACAGAAGGCTGACAGCCAGACATTTAAATCTCAGACCAAATGAACTTCAGATATTTTTCCTCCCAAATGAGTTGAACAAATTGCTTTGAATGATTTTGAAGTGGCTAATGTAGATGATTGTGTCCCAGAATAAAATCCTTCATTGCCTATCACTTGAAGAGCCCATCCCACCCTACTTATCTTAAAACTATCACGGACAGTTATAAAACCTCTCCAATAACACAAATCCCATTCTTTTTATTGCTTTATTCTTATATATGACTGGGCAACCCATTCTAGTCAAACATTTGAGAACAGCCTAAACCAGGAAAAATACAGATCATAAACAAATAGAAGAACTGGCCCCTGATGAAAACAGATTATAAACAGATAGAAAACTGACCCTTGACTTAGGACACAGAAATGAAATTAAGCAAACAAAGAGCAACTAAAAACGAACACCCCTCTTATTACTGTACTCAAGAAAACTGACAAGATATGAACCCTCAAAACAGGCAAATGATATGAAATTGGAACAATTAGATGATAAGAGATCTTGGTTATGGTTATATGGAGATATGGTTACTAAAATACAGTGTCATTGAAGATAAAGTAAATAAATTTCCATAAAATGTAGAACAAAAAGATTACCATAAAATGTGAGAGAAGGTCAATCCAAGAGATACAATGTCTGAATGACTATAGATTGTGAAAGAAAGTTCTGAGTGCCAAGTAGTGTACTTGTAATAAAACCCATACCTAGGGGTGCCTGGGTGGCTCAGTCGTTAAGCATCTGCCTTCGGCTCAGGTCATGATCCCGGGGTCCTGGGATCGAGCCCCACATTGGGCTCCCTGCTCAGCGGTAAGTCGGCTTCTCCCTCTGCCTCTCTCTCTCCCTCTCCCTCTCCCTCTGCTTGTGTTCCCTCTTTCGCTGTGTTTCTCTCTGTCAAATAAAGAAATAAAATCTTAAAAAAAAAACAAAAACCCATACCTAGACACATCAATGTGAAACTTCAGTACAGAAAAAAAAAAAAAGAGAGAGAGAGAGAGAGAGAGATTATATAAGCTTCCAAAGAGCAAAAATTGATCACTTCAAAGAATCAAGAGTCAGAGTATCAAAATTCTCGGTGACAAAATTGGAGCAATGGTTTTTAATTTGGAACAGAAAAATTATTTTTAACTTGTATTTCTCTATTAAGCAAATCACCACCACCATCATCATCATTATTATTACTTTGAGATCAGAATAAAGGCAGTTTTCAGATATGTAAAGGATAAAAATTTTACCCATATTCCTCCCAAAGCACACTTTCCTGTGAGGATTCTTAAGGAAGTGTTCCAGCAAAGCAGTAAGCAACTCTAGAAGGAGGAAGTTATAGGATCCAAGGAACAGTTATTCCACACTAGGAGAGCAGTAATGAATGTCCCAATAGGCCTAGAGAAAAATCAATCCAAATTTGAGCAGAACAGAGGATTCCTGAAAAACGAATCAGTGAAATAAGTTTAAAATGTGATAAAGAGGGAACAAAATAAAAAGACAATTAGATACTTACGAAAGAATAACATACTGTGCAAAAAACGTCATGGTCAGAATTGCAATGGCAAATTCATGGGCTTTAAGGAAAATAGCTGAATGGATTCTACCAGTAGAAAAATGTAAACTTCAGACAGGATAAGGATATGGTGACTATTACATATGTGTCATCTTCATGGAGAGAAAAAAGAACATCAATAAGAAACACTGTAAATAAGGAATAAAACTGCTTGAGAAAATTATGGTTCAACTACACAGCAAAATGCAGTATGCTTTTGAGTACTTATTGGCATGTTAGAAATGGGAAACCTTTTGGATATTTTTCTGTGAGTAGTGCAGAGGATTATGTACTTAACTGAGAAGAAGGAAATGTAATCATTGCACAATTTATGATTTTCCAATGAATAATATTACATAGCCATTGTGTTGTAAATATAAAATTTAGGCCTAACCTATAGGCAAAGTAGAGAATACTGTTTCAGGATTACAATTTTTGAGCACAATGTTGTCAGCATTGGCAGTGTAAAAATAAATATATAGCTAACTTTAGAAAAGAAGTAGAAAAAAGTATAAATAATAAACTAAGAGATGAAATAAAATACAATCATAAAAATGCTCTATTAACACAAGAAAAAAGCAGAAAAAAGAAAAAAAGAATAGAAAACTGTTAGCTTGATGACAGATGTTGATCCAACCATTAAAAAATGTTTTAATGTACATGATCTAAACACACCACTTAAAAGACAAATTGTGAAAATAGATAAAAGCAAGACTGAACTAAATGTTACCTACAAAAATTCACTTAAATATAAAAAACATAGATATTTTAAGAAGATGGAGAAAGGTATATTATACAAATACTAATTAAAAGAAAGATGGAATAGCTAATTTCAGGCAAGGAAGAATCTGGAACAAGGGACATGACATAGTGATAAAAGGGCACTTTTTCAAGAAGCCTACAAATCCTAATTGTATTTGCACCTTATAAGAGAGCTTCAAAAACAGAAGCAAAAACTTAGATTTGAAAGAGGAAATAGACAATATATAGTTGGAGACTTCAATAATCTCTTCTCAGCAATTGACAAAACAAGTAAATAGAAAATAATTCAGGCTATAGATGACTAAAACAATACTGTCAACCAATGTGACTTAATTGGCACTTATGGAATCCTTTACTTAACAACAGCAGAATACACATTCTTTTCAAGTGCACATAAAACATTCACCAAGATAGACCCCCATATCCTCATCCATAAAAGCAAATTTAACAGATTTAAAAGAATTTAAATAATACAAAGTATCTTCTTGGTTCATAACAAAATTAAACATGAGATCAACAACAGAAAGATATAGAGAAAAGTAAAAACTATTTTGAAACTAAGCAATATGCTTCTAAATTACCTTTCAGTCAAATAGGAAGTCAAAAGAGAAATTAAGATATATATATATTTCACACTTAATTCAAATGGAAATAAAACATCAAAATACAACTGGAACTATGCTCTGAGGGAAATTTATAGCATTAAATGCTTATATTAGAAAATAAAAAGATCTAAAAAACAGAAATCTAAGTTATCAAATTAAGAAACTAGAAAAAGAAGGCAAATTAAACCTAACAGCAGAAAGAAAAAAAATAATAAAGATTAGCACAGAAATCAATTAAATTAAGAAGAGGGAAAAAAAAAGAAACCAATGAAACCTAAACCTGGTTCTTTTTTTTTTTTTTTTTTGGAGGACAGGAGGTTTATTTAATGCCAGCAGGCTCAGATCTGGTTCTTGAGAAAATCATTACAATGAACAAATCTCTACCAGACTGACCAAGAAATAAAAGAGAAAAAAAGAGAAAGAGAAATAAAAGAGAAACTTTTCTATTAGCTATATACTTATTTTTACATTGCCAATGCTGACAATACTGTGCTCACAAAAGACCAATATCAGGAGAGAAAGAGGGGGCATCACTATTCCCCCAACAAAGATTAAAAGGATAATAGGAAATTGCTAAGAATTAATCTCTGCCCATAAATTCTATAAGCTTAGTGAAATGAACCAATTCTTTAAAAGACACAAACTATGAAAACTCACTTAAGAAGAAATAGATAACTTGAATAGTCCTATATGTATTAAATAAATTGAATAAGTAATTAATAATATTCCACAAAGGGATATTCTGTGTCTATGCAGCTTCACTGGCTATTTCTTTAGGGAAATACAAGTTAAAACTACAATAAAATGCAACTACATAACTCTTAGAATAGTTAAAAGTAAAAACAAACAAAAGAAATCCCCATGAAACCCTGACAATACCAAGCACTAGAGACAACGAGGAACAACAGGAGCTCTCATTCCATTGCTGGTGCAAATGCAGAGTGGTACAGCCATTTTGGAAGAGTCTAGCAATTTCTTAAAAGCACACACTTCCCCTATGACACAGCAGTCATGCTGCCAAGTGAATTACAATTTTATGTTCTCATAAAAACCCATAATTGTCAAAAACTGGAAACAATCCAAATGTCCTTCCAGTGGGTGAATAGATAAAGAAACTGGGTACATCCATACATTGGAATATTGCTCAGCAATAAAAAGAAACAAACTATTAATTCACTCAACAACACGGATAAAATATAAATGTATTTTGCTAAGTGAAAGAAATCAGACCCCAAAGTCTATATATTGTATGATTTACTTTATAAAACAATCTGGAAAAGGCAAAACTATATAGGGATGGAAAACAGTTTAGTGGTTCCCAGACTTGGGAACAGAGGAGGAGTAGACTATAAGTGGATCACACAAGGCAATTTTTAGGGCAGTGTAACTCTTCTATATGGTACTGTGATCGTGGATATATCACTTTGCCATAATATGTAATATTCCACATTAACAGTGTTATTACAAGTGAATGCAACATACTCATCGAAGGGGATAGGAAAGAAAGAAGCTAAATATTCTTGAAAAACAGTAAGGTTAGATTTTCTAAGCCTGAAGAAAGAAAAACTGTACACAAACATTATATTTTAGTTTATAAACTTTTTTCTTGTAGGAATATGATTTAGCAACTCTGAAACTAACTATATCCATACGGTAGTTTCAGTAAATAAATGAACATATTGTAGATTATGAGAGCCCAGCCATTTTCACTGTCAGAGAAACAAGTTACAAATAAGCAAGTTGGAAATACTAGGTTGAAACCTATGCCAGATAGAGCCAGAAATATCAGTATGAACTCATGTTTACACACACACACACACACACACACACACACAAATACAGAAATCAATATAGGTATGTGTGTACACATAGGTTAGCATACATACTTCATTTCCTAGCCCTGTCCATTGAAAGGGGCAACAAGCAGTGATAGTCCATTCACCATAAGTGATCACCTAGGATCCAGATATTTGGTTTTTATTTTATTTTATTTATTTATTTGAGAGGGAGAGAACAGAGGGAGAGTGTGAGAGAGAAGCAGACTCCCTGCTGAGCAGGGACCCTGTGATCATGACCCCAGCCAAAGACAGACGCCCAACTGACTGAGCCACTAGGTGCCCCCAGATATTTGTTTTTAAGTAACGTTCTTTAATAAAAGAAATCAGGGAAACCTCGGAGAAATGGCTTGTTTAGGGTTGGGCTAGGATAAATATGAGTCTGAATTATCTCATAGTGACAGAAAGTAAGAAAGTCCTTTAAAAAAAAAAAAGGTAGCACATCAAAAGGACATAAAAGTTAACCTGAAAGAGCTGCCAGTGGTTAAAAGTGGAACAATTTAAGTGAGAAAAATGAATTATATTATTGAATTGTAACCCAAAGAAAAAAGTTCAATATCCATGAGACCATACTGATATAAATAACATTTGAATACATACATACCTACATGACTAAACAGGAGAGAGAACAGATCTTCCTTATAGAAGATAATCTATAAATACAGAGATAATGAGGGAAATAGAAAATCACCATTAGAATACTGCAGTAATAATTACTGCAGGCAAGGTCCACTGATGAATTCTAAATTAGTGGGGGAATCTTTAGGGAAGATTTGCAGAGTCTCAAAGTATCTTCCCCCCAAATTTATTATCTTTTTGTGGTGATTTTAACATATACCCATAAACTCTTTGGTACTCATGACCGCAGGAGTTAGAGCTTAATTCTTCCACCCTTGAGGTGGGATCGCTGCACTTAGCTATTCTAGTGAACAGTGCACAGGAGGGGAAGAATGGTAATTTACAGTGAAGAAACTTTGCTGATGGCCTCTGACCCAAGTGATCAAGGTTAATATCACCAGTAATGAGTCACACTGACATCATGTACCCCTGAGATGAAAAGAAGGCCACCTCTGTGGTATTCCTCCCCCAGAGCCATAACTTCGGTACAGTCATGATAAAACACTGGATAGAAACTTGACTGTTATTCTTTGAAAGTTCAGGGCGATGGAAAGACACGGAAGGCTAAGAAACTCTCATAGATTAAAGGAGAGTTGGGGGACAAGACAACTACATACAATGTGCTATCTAAGATTGGGTCATGGAACAGGAAAATAATACACTGAGAGAAAAATAATGTCTCTCAGGTAGTCAATAGTATTATACCAATGTCAGTTTCTTTATTTTGATGAATGCACCATGGCCATATCAGATGTTGACATTGAGAGAAGCTGTGTAAGGGCATATGGAATCTCTCTGTGCTATCTTTATAAATCTTCCATAAATCTAAAATTACTTTGAAATAAAAAGGACAAAAAAAAGTAGATGGCATAAGAAACAGTTTTGTGTGTATTCATTTAAAGTTACAAAACTCATGATTAAATGACTAAAAATAATTATTCAGCTATTTTAAGAAGAGGGGGAGGCAGAGTACTCACATGGTATAAGTTAACTAAAAATCCCAGCCCATCAAAGCAGATGGTCAAAAGTTCATTTCAAAAGTTGATAACTCAGTAAAGTTGTGTGATAGAAAAATTAGGTAATGACCAGAAAATCTTAAAACAGACTTGGTTAAAGGAAGTTTCTTGCTGGAGTAGGAATATAGTGGCCAGAAATGGGGGTCAGAGACTGTGATGGTCATTACCATTTCATCTGGAAATCTGATTTTGTAACCATATGCACATGTGATTTCAATAACAATTACAGAATAGTGTCATTTCATAAAGGGAATTCCTTGGTCAGTTGGTTTGGAATATATTTAATACCTTTCCTCTCTTTTGGAAGAGTCGTAACACACATCTCCATATTAAAAACAAAGAGAAATTATAAATTAAAAACAAAAGAACAAACTTTCTGTAAATCAGCATTCCTCAAACTTAATTTGACTACAGAAACCTTAGGAGCAACTACCACAAAATAGAAAGGAGTTTGGGAAATGCTGCACTCTGAATCCTTGAGGAGTAAAAGAAAACCATAACTGAGAAACTGATTGATGTAAGGCCCTCTAACTGGTGGCTCAGATGAGCTCCTACCCCTCTGGAGCCCATTTGTTACTAAACTCATCACCGTGAGTCTATCTGTGCCCAATAGTGTGGCACAATTTTGCCTCTTAGTTGCAGTGATTAAATTAGCAGATTGCTATTTAATCACTTTACAAGTCTATACCAACCTCATTCTGATTCTTGAAATATGTAAATGACCCTTGAAGCATACATAATTCTTGTATTATTCCCCGTAGTAAAAGAGTAAGACAGAGCTCTGGGATTCCTCTGTTGGATGTCACCTCTCCTATATGGGACAAAGATCACACTCTGCCTTGAAACTCAGTAATCAAAAAGGTAGGCTTCTGTTTGCTGGGTCCTTCTAAGCCTCTAGTGCTGTGGGGGAATGTGAGGCTCTCTGCCTTACCTGGATTTTGGTTCTAAAGCGATGATATCTGGGAGCCCAGGCAAAAATCTATGACTGTAGTTGTTGTAACTTACGTGGTCCCAAATCAAGGCAGGTGGATTATGTATTCTCTTTGTTTTCACTCTGGATTTATGGGAAGGAAGTGTTATTTTTCCCCTTGTCCAAATATCTTAAATCATTCAAAGGCAGCACTAGACTTTAAGCAGAAAAATGCAAATGTAACTGGGACACTTACAATGACCTAAATGCATGCTGATTACCTTTTCTGTTATTTTCTGCCCTTAAATAAAGAAAATAAAATAAATGTCAGCAGTAAGAAAAATGAAAGTAGGTCAGACTACAGAACCATTAGATCAAAAGCAGTTAGAGCCAAACACACCTTTCCCAAGTGGGAAGCGAGAAATCAACATGTAAATGAAAAGCATTTGAAGAGCTGTAGCAGTTCCTCTATTAGCCTTGGCAATTAGCAGGAGGGCATTAAATTATTCTGGCGACTGCATCTTGTAACTGGAACAGAGTGGAAATGCTGGTAATGTTACTGAAAGAGATGAGTCACTCCAAAACAGGACTTCCATTGGGTGGGACTCCTATTATTAGAAAATGAAGGATGTTCCTTGCTGATAACATGGGAAGATCTAATTTTGCATTGAGTGTATGTGTGTGCGTGCGTGTGTGCATGTGTGCAAAGATCTGCTGATTCTTTTTTTTTTCTTTTTTTGTTTTTAAACCCAATACTAACACCACCATGTGACAATATAAAATGCTTAGAGCATGACCTTGGTCTCCTATTGAAGACTTACTGATTGTACTCTTTCCTGTAAATGATTGTTATCCTATTCCTTGTTGAAAATTTGCTTTTAATGTCTCATTACATGGGGTCAAATTGACATACCCATCCTTGCCCTACAAAGTTTAAAGAGTTGACACAGGTATGAAGGAAAGAATGGCAGCTAAATTAATGTGGAACACGCCTGTTAATGAAAAGCTGCTTACAAAGATGTTTTTAGACTGAGTTAAGATTTCAGGAGAAAGCCTCTGAAAGAAGGGTAGGCTCTAAGAACTGATGGAAGATTTTGGAGAGTTAACAATTATTGATTTAATCTACCATATGCATTAACTCTTCCAAGAGCTTTTTTTAAAGATTTTTTAAAATTTATTTATTTTTGCTAGGTAGAGACAGAGAGAGAGAGAGAGAATGAGTGGTGGAAGAGGCAGAGGGAGAAGCAGACTCCCCACTGAGCAGGAAGCCTGATGTGGGGCTCTATCTTAGGACCCTGGGATCATGACCTGAGCTGAAGGCAGTTGCTTAACCAAATGAGCCACCCAGGTGCCCCTCTTCCAAGAATTTGAACCCATTTCTGGTCCTAATACAGATAGTCCACATAATATGTTTGTTCTCCAAAATTGCCCAAGTTGCTTCAAATCTACAGAGAAACTTGAGTTTTTACCTGAAAAGCCAAAGGCATTAAATGAAGAAGATCCAAAAGATTTTGAATTTTAGAGAAAGATGTATTTCAAATTTCCTGTGTGTAATCTTTGGGAGAAATAAAGTCCTATCTTTACTACTAGTTGTTAGCCTTTGGAATGTACCATTTTCCATATCATTCAAGAAAAATGGAGGAAACATAACAGGGTGCACAATTTTATACATTCTATAGTATGACAGTTAGAAATTACTTCTGTTCTTCTTTGCCTTGGTCTGACTAATGACACTTGCAAGTAGCAAGGAGGAAAAACTTATCTTCCCCTAGCAACATAGCTTATAAGACAGGGGCTCTGAAAAAGGTCATTTGAGTTTGTGACAAACAAATCATCTTTATTTTTAAGTGATCACCAATGTTTACTCTATTAAATGTAGAAGTGGAAATATATGATTTCATGTTGATTTAGAAATCTTTAGACTCTATAGGTTGTATCCTGAATTTACATTACAAAAAAAAAAAACCCACCTCATTGACAAGTTTATATATAAAGGCAAAAGACCCAGGATAGCCAACATAATATTGAAGAAGAACAAAGTTGGAGGATTGACAACTATCTGACCTCAAAACTTAATGTAAATCTACAGTAATCAAAACAGCATGGTATTGGCAAAAGAACAAACAGATCAATGAAACAGAGAGCTCAAAAGCAGACCACACAAATATAGTCAACTAATCTCTGATGAACAAACAAATGCAATCCAATGAAGAAACAGTAGTGTTTACAACAAATGGTGCTGGAACAGCTGGACATCCACAGGCAAAAAACAAAACAAATAACCAAACCAAACAACAACAAAGTTAAAAAGCAATGAATCTATACAGATACTTTACAACTTCCACAAAAATTTTTCAAAATGAATCACAGACCTAAATGTGAAACACAAAACTTCAGAACTTATAGAAGATTACACAGTAGAAAATCTAGGTGACCTTGGCTATGAGTTCTTAGATACAATGCCAAAAGAACTATCCATGAAACCTGATAAGTTGAACTTCATTAAAATAGAAAACTTCCACTCTGCAAAAGACATTGTTAAGAGCATGAAAATTAAGCAGCTACACTGGAGAAAGTATTTGCAAATAGACATATCCAATAAAAGACTTGTATCCAAAATATACGAAGAACCAACTAGAACTATGGGTTCTAACCTATATGCTCTGAATACTCACGTAGAGAATGGTTGCCCCTGTGCCTTGCCCCTCAGATTTGACATCCCACTCAAGATTAAAGTAGGCAAGGAGTTTAGGGATTTCCACTTGTGACTTGCCATGAGGAGTTATATCTGTATTTCTATCTTGCCATGTACATGTAAACACATTAAGTCCTAACTTCTCAAGATGGCAGGCACATATACAGAGACATGGAGAACTTCTAGGGGAAGGGAGTAATTGACATCGGCTCCAAAACCAGTCAGACCAGGGAGAAAATGGAGCCATTACTATTCTTGCTCCAGGGCAACCAGTAGAACCCAGAACTTTGGGGATCAATGAATGAATTTGATCCTGGCACCATGGAGTGTTGGTTTGCATTTATGTGTTTTAAATATGAATATGTGTATTTACATTTGGCATCTTTTTTCTTGCTGGGCTAACCTTATAATAATAGGCCCTGTCATTGCTGCTGTTTACCTTCTATCTTTTTTCATTAGATAGTTCACTCAGTCAAGGAACTTGTTTCCCTAGCACACTTTGCAACCCAAATCACTCCCTGAAGTGTTTCCATAAGCTCCAACTTGGCAAAAATGCAAAACTAGACTTGCTTTTGGAATTTCAGAATGCTAAAAAATGGAAGCCCTCCCCCACACATCAAGTTTAGTTACATTGTCACCATATCCACCCAAGGAATCAAAATGCTCCCCAGTTAGAGTCTTGCTAGGCTTAAATTGATGTTTTACTTAAAAGGATATGAGGTGGGGAAATATTCTATATAAGCTGTTTGTGAAAGAAGACAGGAAAAAAACCCATTCTGAGGTGTTCATTGCAGTAATGATGCTTTGAAAGCAATTTTTGGAACGTCATATATGCAAGCATCATTTTTACTCCTGCCAGTATGAAACGAACTTGAAATGATGATGTTCGGCCAAACTTTCCAAGTGCCTCCCAGTAGGCAGAGACAGAATATAAGTGAGGAAGCCAATCATGGTATAGTCAACTGGCAAAATTCCTATTTCCAATGGAAATCAATTTTTTTTTTTGTGATAGCATTTTTTCCCATTTCATCCCTATTAAGTCCTCCAAAAGAACAAAGAATGATGATGGCTTACTATCTTGTATGACTTTCGAGTTTACCAGAAAGCACCTTCTCCTGGAATTGGCCATGTGTTACACAAGATGGGGTTCCCTTAGTCAATGGGGGGGCGGTTGAATTAGGTGTCATAATGTATACTTATTTTTTGAACTTTTTTCCTGGCAATCAGAAATTTAGAAAAATTGGGCTGTCTTCTCCCTATTGCTTTAAATGGCCTTAGTTATTCTAGAGTCCTTTTTCCCCAGTTTACAAATGCTCTTACTGAAGCCTTCTGGCAGGGGATTTCTTTTAGTAGCATTGAGGAAATCTCTGTTGCCATCTAGGTTGGCTACTTTAAGTGGATCGTGCTTTGTTTATGAAAAATTAGTTCTGATTCCAAATCTGACAGGATCTATGATTTTTTTCCCTTATGTTTGCAAAACTGCACAAAACTTTTCTTTATTGCTGCTTTCGAAGTTTAATTCTGTAGGAACCATGTAGTCTTCTAGAAGCCCAGAAAAGGTAACAGAATACTAGAAGAAAATGATATTCATAGACTTCTCAGGGGAAAAAAGATAGGAAAGGAAGAGGAAAGAAAAGAGAAATCCTGCTGGTTCAGTACTCCCAGCCCCATGCCAGGATTTTTGTTTCAGGCAACAAAGATAATCCGTGAAATCTGTGGGCATATATCTAAAGTCACTTAGACCTACACATTTTCTGATTGTCTCTGTCTGATTAAACAAGCCTCAAAGACATAATGAATAATTTATGATAAATCAATGTCCACATAGAATAAAAACACATTTTAAAAGGATTGTTTTATGTCTAATTCCCAAGTGAATGCTAAGCTTGTCCCCTTTTGTGAGCTCTTTTATTACCATGGTCTTAGTTTTTTAGATTTTCAATTTCAAAAATAATTAAAAATAAGAAGTGATATTGAATAGCTCTTTTACAGGCTGCAAAATACACTTCATATATTATCGCACTGAATCTTCACAACACTGTGGATAGGTTAGTTATCAGCGTTATAAGTGTTAGAGGTTCTAGCTCTTGAAGATGAGTACATGGAGATTTGGGATCTCGTGTGACTCCACCAAATCTGCAAATCTGCCTTAAGTAGCACTCTTGGTCTCAACTCAAGTATCTGATAATCTAGCTCTGGACCTTTTCTGTTATATGAAGCCTCATGTTTAAGAGAAACTTCCCAGGCTTTAGGACAGACCTGTGCATGGGCTGGGGAAGGTCTACACAGTCTTTGAAGGAAAAGAAGGGAGCCACAGAAACCTTCCACATGTGTTAGGTGGACAGAAAGGACCTTCGCGATCTTGCTTGTATTCTCTTGATATGATATGGCTGGGTCCTCACTATTATTCCTTTAATTCACCCAGTTAAAGATATTCAGAAAGGGAGTAAGTCCTAAAAATCTAGTGGTATCATAAAAATCTGTTTTATTGCCTCCTCCTCCTCCTATACAATTTCAAATGTATATTTGTGAAGTTAGCATGGCCTCCCTTCTTTTCCCCCTTTATCTTCTTAGAAAGGAGGGGTAGGAAGTACATACAGCAGAAGCACTCAGGTATCTATGAGCCTCCTCAAGTATAAAGCTGGTAAACTGTAGCCATGAACTTCTGAATGTATCTTTCATTTCTAGTCTTTCCTTCCTCTAAACGTCACGCCTCTTTTTGTGGAGTTAAAACTACTACTTCTCCCTGGCCTTTTATTCTCAAGATTTTCAAGAGTTCATATAAATGTTCAGCAGCAGCGGCGGCCCCAACATTTCTTGGGCATCTACCTTGTACAAAGTACTTGTGAAATGTGTGATATAACACAAGCTTAGGCCACTTCAAGCCAGAGACAACCCCTCACCCCACCACATCTCTACTGCTTCCCCTTTATGCTACAGACTTGCTAGAAGAAAGAGATATGGTCTTCTGACCACCAATGGGATTGTGCAGAACATATCCAATCATCTTGAGTAGTTCTCGTCCAATCTGAATTTATTTGGTTTTTATTAAATGGTAATAGTGATCTCCACTTTATGGGATATTTTAAGGGAAAGTGACACAATGTACGTTTAACCAAATAGTGCCTGAAATACAGTCAACATTTGAGAAATGGTAGCTATTACAGTTGCATAAGTTATTTAGTAATAACCCTGGAAAAAGTTGGAAAGATGAAGGTGGGAAGTAGGTTCAATGCAGATACTCCCTTTGAGAGCTTGGACTTGGGGAAATACAAGCATTTCTTCCTGAGCACACTGGCAGCTGCTAAGGACTTTTTGATCAAAGGTAACCTGGGATCTTGCTTTAAGGTGTCACTGGTGGTTTCTGATGAACTCCTTGATCTAATGCATAGGGACTTAACTGAGTGACTTCTTCCTGAATCCTTAACAGATTATTTGAAGTATAACATTTCAGAGACATTGAGGATTGTCTGAAGTGCTTAGCAACATGCATTAGCTCTTCAGATGCCCAAAGGTTGCATATTTTGCATCTTTCAAATCAAGATACCTGGGAGATTCAAATGGGAAGAATTATAGCAATGATGAACTTAAAGATCTTCAACTCAATCCCCAAATTCAACAATTGCTTTTGAATACTTTCTAGGCAGAATGGAAGATAGAAAAATAGGAAAGTTGCTCTCTTCTTGGACTTGGGAAGGACACAACACAGTTAACTACAATACATGTTTTAGAGTAGAGGCAGAGATAACTAGAATTTACATAGAAGGAAAAGAGGTATTAACTCTCAGAGCAAGCATCTGGAAAGCAGCCAAAGAATAGGTGGCTTTGGAGCCTGGATCTTGAAGTTTGGCCAAGAAGGCTGATAAATGGAAGAGGGAAAAGAGTACCTGAAGCAGAAGGAACACATGAATAAAGGCACACAAGTGGGAAATAGAGAAAATTACTAATGAGAGCTGCAAATTAAATAAATTCATATGATATTTGAGAGGTGTGACCAAAGGTTGAGTCATGGTAGCATTCCCAATTAGAGATGTGCTAGAGCCTTGATGAAGAGTAGTGATGTCTGTAAGTGGAAAATATCAGCTTTGCTTTGCCCTGTAGGGGATGCAAGTAATGATGTGCCCACCCAGCTACTGCTGATTACTGTAGCTCAGGGAGCTCAGCTGGTCCAGTAGTTACAACAACAGAGAAAGGAAGCTGTGTAATTGATTGACAGTTGCCTAGAACCCTAGGGTCTGCTCCCTTCAGTATTTGTTCTCTCTTCACTATCACTTGGCAATTTATAGTATATGGGTATGGATGAAGGGAATGAGTTTGAATTGTTTTACTGGAAAGAAAATGTAAAGATCCACAGATTCAAATGCTTATAGCAACATAATAACTATGTGTTAACCCTTTCCCTGAAGGTCTGATTTAAGCCAACCGAGTGAGAAGCATTATCATTTTTGTAATGCCACTATCATGCCCTTCCTCTAAGAAATGTATATAGGATTTTCTCAATGTTTAGATTGCCTGCAGGGTCAATTTATCCATTAGACACAGTAGGCATATTGCTGATGACTCAACACATTAGGGTGCCACAAAAAATTTTTAATTTCTTTTAAAACCAGGAGAGAAAACAAACTTCTGGAATTGAAGAAAAAGTTTCATTTTCTTCAAATGAAAATTTAAAGAAAATGAAAATTTCAGGGCCCTTGAAAAAATCTACTAAGTTTTGCCTAACGTAGGAAAACATTTGAAGTATTTAAAGTTACATCAAAAGCTGGGTGCCTGGTTGGCTCAGTTAGTTGGTAGAGCTTGGGACTCCAGATCTCAGGGTTGTGGATTTGGGCTCCACATTGGGTGTAGGGAGTACTTAAAAAATTTTTTTTAAAAGTTATATCAAAAGTAAGGTTTAAAATTAATATTATTATGAAAGAAGGGGCCCATGAAAATCATAGTGTAGCCCCTCCTGCTCTGACACCACAGCAGAAGTTCTCTAACAAAAGAACTTCCTTCCCATCTCACTAAAATACAATGGAAAAGTCACAGAATTTAAAATAAATGGCTCAGATTTGAATACACTCTTGCCACTTACTATCTATGTGACCTCGGGCAAGTTGTTAGCCTATCCAAACTTCTGTTTGCTCATTGGTTTATGAGTATCACAACTATCATCTCCTCCTGTCTCTGGTCCTGCCATATTCAACAACTCAGTCCTTTATGGTCATTGTTTTAGGAAAGGAAAAACATGAGTGAATACCCAAGAGTGAACTATCTGGGTCATATAATAAATGTGTATTTAATTTTATGAAAAAATGCCAAATTGTTTTGCATAGTGGTTGTACCATTTTGAAGATTCTGTTTGTTTGTATGTATGTGTGTGTGTGTGTGTGTGTGTGTGTGTATATATATTTTTTTTTTAGATAGGTAGATAGAACAGGGGGAGGGACAGAGGAGAAGGGAGAGGGATAAGCAGACTCTGCACTGAGTGGGGAGCCCAACATGGGGCTAGATCTCTTGACCCTGAGATCATGATCTGAGCCAAAATCAAGATTTGGATGCTCAACACACTGAGCCACCCAGGCGCCCCATGGTTGTACCATTTTATATTACCAACAGCAATGTACGAAATTTCCAGGTGCTCCTCATCTTTGGTAGCATTTGCTATTATTAGTACTACTTTAACCATTCCAATAGATATGTAGGAATGCATCCTTCTGGTTTGAATTTCAATTTCTCTAATGGCTAGATGCTGAATATATTTTCATGTATTTATTTTTCATCCAAATACCCCCTTTGTTATCTGTTCATATATTTTTATTGGGTTGCTAGTTTTCTTACTGTTGAGGTTTGAGAGTTCTTTATGTATTCTAGATACATGTCCTTTTTCAGGTATGTGAACTGCAAATATTTTATCCTTGTCTGTAGCTTGTCTTTCCATTCCTATAAAATGTTTTTGATAGAGCATAAATTTTTAATTTTTATACATCCAATTTATCAACTTATTCTTTTATAGCTCATGCTTTTGGTGCTACATCCAAGAACTCTTTGCCTATCCCCAGATCATGAAAATTTCTTTCTTTAGAGACATTATAAATCTGTTTTTAAAATTTCAGTTTCCAATTATAGATTGTCAGTATATAAAAATACAAATAAAATTGTATTGACTATGTGTATAATCACTAAACTCACCTTTAGTTTTAGAGTTTTGTTTAGTCTTTTTTGTCGATTCTGTGAGATAATCGTGTCATCTATACACAGGGACAATTTTAATTTTTCCTCTCTGATATCTGTAACTTTTAAATATATACATATATTTGTCTTTTGCAATGGCAAGGCCTTTCAGTAAAATGTTAAATAGGGGTATTGAGGTGACATCCACACCTTGGTCCTAATTTTCGTGGTAATCAGTCTTTCACTTTCACAAAATCTTTCACAAGATCATTAAGTGTGATCTTGGCTGTAGGTTTTTTTTATAGATGCCTTTTATCAGGTTGTAGAAGTTCTTTTACATCCCTAGTTTGCTGAAAATTTTTCTCCAGAATGAATGTTGAATTATGTCAAATGTTCTACATCTATTGATAAGATCATGTGGATTTTATCCTTTAGAATATTAATGTGGTGGATTACCTTGAGTGATTTTCAAATATTAAGCCAGTCTTACATCCTTGGGATAAATCCTACTTGGTTATGGATTGTTATTATTCTTTGTGTTCCTGAATTCAATTTAGTAATATATTGTTGAGGATTTTTTGCATTTATGGTAGTAAGAGATATTGGTCTACAGAATTCTTTTCTTGAAGTGTTTTGTCCCATTTAAGCGCCAGGATAATGCTGAATGAAAAAAGATGGTTTGCAAAGTTTTTCTGGGTCTTCTATTTTCTGAAAGTGATTATTTAGAATTGGTGTTAATTCCTCTTAAATGTTTAATAGGGTACCCTAGTAAGATAATATGGGAGTGCAGATTTCTTTTTTGGATATTTTAAACTACAAATTCAAATTCTTTAATAGTTAAGAACTCTTATCTACTTCATCTTCAGAGAGTTTTGCTCCTTTATGTTTTTTGAGGAATTTGTCCAGTTCATCTAAGTTGTTGAATTATGTGTGTAGGGTTGTTTGTAGTATTCCCTTATTATTCTTTCTTTATATCTCCTGTATCATTCGTGTTACTGTTAATTTGTGTTTCTCTTTTTTTAATTTGACTGTATTGCTCAATTTTATTATTTTTTTAAAAACCGAAGATTTTAGTTGCATTGATTTTACTGTTGTTTTAGTTTTATTGATTCCTGCTGCTAATGTTATTGTTTCTTTCCTGGTACTTGATTTGGGTTTAATTTACTTTTTTGTGTCTAGTTTCTTAAGGTAGAAGCTAACATTGTTGATTCGAGATCCTTATTCTTTGTAATATAAGTACTTATTGCTATTTAAAAATACCTTCTAAGCATTGATATAGCTGTATTCTAAAAATATTTTATGCATTGTATTTTTATTTATTATATTTGTATCTATTCAGTTCAACATATTTTTTTAATTTTCCTTGATACTTCTTCTTTGACTCATAGATTGTTTGGAAGATTGTTTAACCAGCAGTTTGGAGACTTTTCTGTTATCTCTGTTATTGATTTCCAGTTTAATTCCATTATGATCAGAAAACACACTTTTTGTGACTTCAATTCTTTGAAATGTATTAATGTTTGTTTTGTGACACATAATATGATCTATTTTGGTGCATATTCCATGTGCACTTAGAAAGAACATGTATTCTGCTATTGTTTGGTGGCATTTTGTACATATTAATTCTTAAGCACAATGACAAATTACAGTATAAACATCAATTACATATAGGTAGTTGATAATATTATTCAATTCTTCTATATCCTTATCGGTTTTCTGTTGACTAGTTCTATCCATTACTAAAAGTGTTGAAGTCTGCAACTCCAATTGTGGATTCTCCATTTCTCTTTTTAGTTCTGTCAGTTTTACTTTATATATTTTGGATTTATATTAATTTGCTAATCAGTACCGCAGACTGAGGGCTTAAACAACAGAAAAGCATTTTCTCACAGTTCTCTAGGCTGAAAGGCCAAGATCAAGGTGTTGGCAGAATTTTTCTTTTCTTTTTGAGGCCTTTCTCTTGGGCTTATGAATGGTTTATGGATGTCTTACACTCCTCTTGTAAAGGCGCCAGTCATATTGGATTAGGTTCCATCCCAATGACCTCATTTAACTTTAATTATCTCTTTAAAGACGCTATCTCTACAGGCACATTCTGAGGTACTGCGGGTTAGGTCTTCAACATAGGAATTTGGGGGATTCACAACCCATAACACTCCTCCCTCTGGCTCCCCCAAATCCATGGACTTCTCATGTACAAAATGCATTCAATAGCCCCCAAAGTCTTAACACATTCCAGCATTCACTCTTAAGTCTGAAATCTCATTTAAATATCATCTAAATCAAGTATGGGTGAGATTGCAGGTTGGATTCATCATAAGGCAAAATTCCTCTATGGGCCCACTAGAGTGGCAGCCCTCCCTTCCAGCTCTTTTGAGTATATACACATGTTGGGTTGCTATGTTTTCTTGGTGAATTGACCCTTTATTATTATAAAAGTCCATTACTGCTCAGAGTTCTCTAATTCCTATGAATTTACTTACTATTTATTTACTAGGTCCTCTTATTTACTAATTCTATGAAGGCAAATTCAAGCCATACTAGACCAGTTTTTCTCAAAGAGCTGGGCTGGATTAAGACCTTTCAGAAGCCCTGAGCACTGGGAAGATTATGGTGCCTCTAATATTTATTTCACACTTATTACATAATAAGACTATGTAATAAAGTAATATTAGACATTAAAATAGAAAATACATGTAAGCTAAAATTAAAACTATCTTCTTTTTAGAAATGAACACACTCATTGAAGCTAAACTTTCTCATTTGCCAGTGCCCTAAGTAAATTCTTTGTCTTCCATTAGGTAATTAACCACCACCAATGAGTTTTCCATAGAATGTAGCCAAAATTGTCCTTTGATCCAATCAATTTGGGAAATGACAAATATAATAGCTCTCCAAAAGATATTAGGCTATTAAATGTTTTCAGAGGTCCAAAATTAATAAAAAAAATTTTTTAATTGTTTAACTCCATGTATTATAATTAATTTGACCACAGAACTATTTTTCACATAATGCCAAATAATGTCCCATAAAATACATTTTCCTCTTAGCATACTTTGGAAAATACTACAGAAGTACCGCATCATTTCCTAAGCAGTTATTATGTGTTGGGGACTCTTCTAAAATATTTACACACTTTCCATTGTTTATAACATGTCAGATTTGGGGCAGCAGTAGATACTATAAGGTAAATATTATTATTATCTTTTTTGGTAGATGAGGAAATTGAGATGGTGAGGTCACATAGCTTCCAACAGTGGAGCCAGAATTCAGACTTCATTTGCCTCTTTTCATAATTTACCCAGCATGGAGCGGCAGCCCTTCATTTTTTTCTTTCCCAGGAACCGGTTCCCTTCTCCTCTCATCAGCTTTGATTCTAACTTCAGAGCCCCACCTCTTATCTACATACGCTATCCTAGTAGACGTCTGCCCTCTGAGTCACCAAGTCCTCATTCTTTAATTCCTGTGGGGCTCCGACATGAAATTTATTCTGTTTTTCAAATGAGACTGATACTAGAGAAAAGCGTGGGATTGTACATTTCACCCCTGGCCTGCCACAGTCCTCTTTCAGTCTCGTTAAAACCAGGAGGGCCCTGAAGAACTGACATTTTCTATGGTGTTAGATGGCAAGAGGGAGGAAAGAAAAGTAAACAGATGAAGTAGATGTCAGGGGACAACCACTGATGAGCTGGATATACCGTATCTTCAGTTCTCACTCTCCAAACTGGTGGAGAAAAGAATGTGATAGTATCAGAAAGGCATGCTGTTACCCAGATATCCTGTGCATCTCAAAATATTCAAAGGACTCCCAGCGAGTCTTTTTCAAGGAGTGACATTTAACAGGGTTTACTGACAACCTTGTAATAGGACTTTCATCATCAAAAGTATACAATTAAATAATGATTCGTAAACTGCTATGTCTATAATGTGTGTGTTTATTTGTATCAATACATCAATAAAAATGTTATTTGGCACCCTTTCCTTGGCAAATCCTACAAATAATAAATGTAATTTCTTTAATCACAACATAATTGAAACCACTGAATGGTGTTCAGCTCTGCTGAAATCAAATGATCCACTAATTTAAAACGCATTGAGTATCTTCTAAGTTAGGGCTTCTAGAAGCTTAGTCAGCCACTAAAGGTTTCAAGTGCTTGAATATATAATTTGGAAGGTGTTCAGGTCATATCAGAATTTTAGCCGCTTTTATGCCTCATGCTCACATCATGTAGGCTTTCTAGCATGGTGACTCTTCAGATAGCTGGCAAAGGTGTGGGTAAGTTAGAAGTGAGTGGGGGAATAACTAGAACATTATATATAGAATAATATATAGAATAAATAGAATAACTAGAAATAAACTCAGCAAACTAACCAACAAGGCATAATGAAGAGGTATGAAAAGCTGAGGGACATGCTGCCTGATTTAGAGTACTGTGGGCTGAGGTTTCTGAGAGGTTTGTTTTTTTTTTTCCCCCTGTAGGCCCTATAGTTACAGATTGCAGTCTTGCTTGGTTCTTCTTTATATTGATAATAAACTTGGTTGAACAAACTCTCATCTGTTTACCCTCTGACAAGCTTCCTTGGCTGTGTCTGGGTTGGGAATGCACAAGCCTAGGAGCCTCTAGTCTTGCTTCGGGGGTAGGATTGTGAAGGGGAAGATCAATGCCATAAGAGTAAATGAAACACCCATGAACCTGGGCTGGCGGATTGACAATCACTTTTAACTGGTCATTATTTTGAAAGGAAGTAGGTTTTATATTTGAGGGTGCCTCTTTAACAGGGAGACATAAGTAAGTGAACATGTATACAAGATTACGAGGGTGCTGGTTTGTGTAAATGCAAGGCTAGGGGAAGAGTGCACCGTTCGATTTTCAAAGTGCTGAAACAAAAATCACATCTTTAAACAAAATCAATGATTTTATTTACTTGATATTTATTTATTTTATTTATTATTTATTTAATTTATTTATTTGGGAGAGAGAGCAGGGTGGGGGATGGGCAGAGGGAGAGGGAGAGAAAGAATCTCAAGCAGACTCCTGCTGAGTGGGGAGCCCCACATGGGACTCAATCCCATGACCCTGAGATCACGACCTGAGCCCAAGTCAAAAGTTGGATGCTTAACCAACTGAGCCACCCAGGTGTCCCCAAAATCAATGATTTTAGAGTTGTATAGTTGGACAAAGGTATTTTTTAACAGCTTTATTGAATTATTATTAGCATAAAATAAACTACAGATATTTAGAGGATATATTTTAAGTTTTGGCCTGTTTACTCCTGTGAAGCCATCACCACAATCAAAACAGTGAACTCTGCAAAGTTTTCTCATGCCCCTTTGTAATCTTTTATGTGTTCCCTATGCCTTCTTGTCCCATCCACCCCCATTCCCAGGTAGCCTGCTTTCTTCCACTCTAGATTAGTTTGATTTTCTAGGTTTTATATCAACTGAACGTTTCATGTACTTTTTTGGTCTCACTTCTGATTATTTAATTATTATTTTGAGACTCATCCATATTGTAGTTCAACAGTTCATTCTCTTTTATTGCCGAGTTGTGTTCCATTGAGTGGATATACCAGTTTGTTTATCCATTCACCTATTGATGGACAGCTGTGTTTCTATGCTGTGTAACAAATGACCCCCAAACTTAGAAACTTAAAAGAGTAAAACATTTATTATCTCAGTTCCTGTGGGTCAGGAATATGAGTATAGCTTGGCTGGTATCTCTGGCTCAGGGTCTCTCAATAGGCTACAATCAAGGTGTCAGCCAGGGCTATAGTAATCTCAAGACTCAACTGGAGGCGGTGCCTGGGTGGCTCAGCCGGTTAAGCATCTGCCTTTGGCTCAGGTCATGATCCCAGGATCTTGGGATGGAGCCCCGCATCGGGCTCCCCTGCTCAGTGGGGGGCCTGCTTCTCCCTCTGCCCCGACCCCCAGCTCGTGCTCTCTCTCTCTCTTTCTCTCTCTCTCAAAAATAAATAAATAAAACCTTAAAAAACCCTCAGTGGCTCAACATGATAGAGTTTATTTTCGGCTCCCACCACAGTCCGATACAGGTCAAGTAGCACTTACGTACCTACTATATAGCTATACTATTTGGAACACATGGCCTCCACAATCACAGTGGAAGGGAAGAAAGGGCTGCATTGTCATGTAGAATGTTTTCTCAGGGCCAAGCCTAGAAGCATCTCACATTGCATCCACCTATATCCCATTGTCAGAACCCAGTCCCATTGCCCCAACCTAACTGTGAGGGGGACTAGGCATATACATATTGTTGAGCACTAAAATAGCACACGCCTTTACTGCAGGATAAGTTTCTGAACCTCATTAGGGCCACAACTTTGCCTTCCTTTTTCATGGTTGAATCTGCAGTTCATATTCAGTTCCGGGTACATAATAGTTGCTCAACATATATTTGTGTTATGCTTTCATTTATATCATTTCAAAACTTCTCTGAGGCAATTCTTATTATTCCCATTGCATGTGAATAACCTAAGGATCAGAGAAGTTACATAACAGACCTAAACCCACACATTGGTTAGTCACTGAATTAGGCCCTGATTTTGTACTTCTATGTTCTATGTGATACTACTGGTTTTTCTTAGATGCTTTGGGTCTCTTGATCAACTCTGTGTTAGGTGGCTTCTAACATGACTTTACCTAGCCAGTGGGCACTGATGGTGACAAAACCCATTCTACCTACCACAAACCCTCTGCTCATTTTCTGGGAATCTCCCAAGCCCTCCCTTTAGCTTCTGTGGCAGAAGACAGACAGTGAGCCTGAAATCTGCCCCCACCTTCCATGGTTTTTTGTTCTTCTAGTTGCCGAGGTGCTGAGGTGCTGCCCAGCTTCATCTGCTGCCTCTGTGCCACCCCAGTTAGAACAGTGGGCTCCCACATGCAGTTTCTTTAAGATGCACCCTCCAGCTCCTGGACAAGCAGCCTCCCCAGAGGTGAAGCCACTGGGCTTTCCAAAGTCACAAACTTTCTTCTCCTAGAAGATTAAACTACTCCATCATTCTTTGGACTGTCACTGGTTTTCATTCTTTTTGTTTCTGTACCAGTGCCCCCTTCCATGAAGAGGTGTCAGGCCTCATTCATTATTCCCCCAGAGGCACCCAGTATGGAGCCCCTCCTTTAAGTTCCACTCCTTCAGATATTGATCCCAAAAGTCACACCCTTATCCATCCCATTTTTAACACACACACACACACACACACACACACACACACACACACCCTCATTCTTCCTTGGAGCTAAGTCGTATGGTTCACTTTCAAGCTCACACTACAGGAATATTTTTATGCTGGTCCACCTGTTCAAGATTTCTGAAGATCTGGTATGTCATTGCCAAAATCCATCCTCAGACTCTCCTTTGCTCTTTCCCCTCCTTTTTCTCCTCTTCTCACTTCCTCCACCCATCATGACTTCTTTCTTCCGATCCAGTGAGTAATATTTTATTGCTATGCTCCATTAATGATGGTCATGGTTATTTAGTATTTCTAAAACTTTCTATTTTATATTGCTTTGCAGTCATTATTCTCTTAATTCTCAAAAACTGGGTCAGTGAATTTTCCACGTTATCATGTAATGTGCAAAGAGGAATGGTGGCTCAATCTAGGTTCACCCAGAAGGTCAGGCACATCTATAAGACGGGAAATTCTGACAGCCTACTTTTTGCTTACTGGAGGCTGACTGAATATATTGCACAAATTGCCTCCCTCTCTTCACTGGGCTATTTGTAATCACTCAACAAGATGGTATCATTGTAACAGCAGCAATAGCACACAGGAACACAGGACTGAGATAATTGCAAGCAAATGGAAACCTGAAGGATGGGTGGTAAATACAGCAAGATTTCATCACCAGGAGCCAACTTCCTCAGAATCCTCTGAGAAAAGGGTTAATGTGAATGCCTTCCCAGTCAAGGACAAGTTAGGATGGCAGCCAAAGAAATAAATATCTACCTGCAGTCCCTCACTGCCCAAGTGAGCACTACTTTATCAAAAGCTGGATGTGTGGTTCATGTTTCATTACCTGGGTCAGGAAGAGTATAAATTTGGAGGCCATATATTACAATTTTCTCCTGTCTTGAACTGTTAACAGCATACCTCTGGCTTGAGTTGCAGCCTTGAAAATCTATGAGCTCTTTTCTACTTCGTTGGAGCATCGGAAGTGTGCTGACCCAAGAGCCAGAGCAAATGCAATTATGGAAATAGCCATGCTTTGTTATATACCGTTCTGCAGAGACCCTCCTAAGTTTATACTGGAGGAAGAACTTTGCATACACTACCCTGCTCACCATAATTCAATCTGTGTTCTGAGACTCTTCCTTATAGTTGATGAATTGCCCTATAATTGAAATCGCCTTGGGTTTTCACTTTGTTCACTATAAATTGTATAATTCAGGCATTTAAATTTGCTGACAGATTCACCATCAAACAAAATGGCCTGCTTTTTAAAGCTAAGGCTGCATTATAAGACCAGGGATTCTAAAGCATTTGTGTGTTTAGGATGTCAGCCAACTTGAGAAGTAACCATTTTTGACTTATTAATACTTTTATCCTAATGTAGTGCCTTCTGTCTTTTCCCAAAAGCTATATGCTATGGGCTGAATAGTTTCCCCCCCAAATTCATATGTTGAAGCCCTAATCACCACCCTGAGACAACCCCATGTCTCAGAATGTGACTGTGTTTGGAGATAGGGCCTCTGAAGAGGTGATTAAGTTAAAATGAGGCTGTTATTAAAGACCCTGATCCAATCTGACTGGTGATCTTATAAGAAGAGGAAATTCAGATACACAAGAAGACACCAAGAATGTGCATGCATAGAGAAAAAAATCCTGTGAGAATACAAGAAAACAGCCATCTGCTAGCCAAGCAGAGAGGCCTCAGAAGAAGGCCTCAGAACATCTTGGACTTCTAGCCTCCAAAAATATGAGAAAGTAAATTTCTGTTACTTAAGCCATCTGGACTGCATTTTTGTTATGGCAGCCTTAGCAAACTAACACACTACTCAAAGACCAAAGTCAGATTAAGACTCAAATAGGTTAAAAATCTAAAACTTGGGGCACCTGGGTGGGCCATTCGGTTAAGCGTTGCCTTCCACTCAGGTCATGATCTCAGGGTTCTGGGATCGAGCCCCGTGTCAGGCTCCCTGCTCAGTGGGGAGTCTGCTTCTTCCTCTTCCTCTGCCCCTCCTCATGCTTGTGCTCTCACTCTCAAATAAAATCCTTAAAAAATATCTAAAATTTTTTTATAGAAATGATTTGCACATCTAGATATGGGTTAAATTGGACTTTGTCCGCCATTTCTAAATGTGCAATCCCATCCACTACACATCTAGAAATAGTTTAAAATGGACTTTTCCCATCAGGAATCAATTATTCCTTGAACTGATATTGTTATGCAAACTTTTTATTCACTCATTCAGCAAACTTTAAGTCAGAACTTACTGTGAACCTTGCATCATGCTAGGCACCAAGGATTCAAATATACAATAAAATATATGACACATTTAAATGATTATAATATAAGGAAACATAAAGTACTCTGAGGGTAGTAGAAAACAAGTGAAGTAAAAGTTAGGAATGGTGACAAGGAACTTCTGGCAAGGTCAATTTGGGATGTGATATTTGCAATAGCAGAAGTAAGTTGGAAAGATAATAAGCATTAGTACACCAAGTAGCAGAAAGAGCATTTTGGTAGTAATGTAAGATTCACAGACTATCAGTTGCCAAAGATAACACTGGAAGGGTGGTTCGCTGGGAATAGATTACAGAAGGTCTTGAGTTCTAGATTTAGATGTTTAAATTAACTCACGTGATTATACCCATACTCTTAACAAATTGGGAGCTAATAAGATTTATGATCATGGAACAATAAGATAGCTAAGCCCTCCGTTTTCAAAGTAGACAGATCTGGCTCTATTCTTAGCCCCTCCAACCATGACCTCGCTTTATAAGCTATGGTTAGTGTTACTTAACCTCTTTAGGTCTCAATTTCCTCTTTTGTAAGAAATGTAGATAATAAGACTAGCCTATCTCATGGAGTAGTTGTTAGAAACACGTATATTTAGCTTTTACTTAGAGCCTGGCCAGGAGTAAGTGCTCAATTCAATTTTTATGATGATGAGAAGGGTGATTTAAATGATCCTTTCAGGAAGACTACTCTTGAAGTGACATTATTAAGGAATGCAAGGGCTTTTTTACTTAGTAAAATCTCTAACTCATTTTTAGATATCTTTCTCCTAATTTTTGTTTTTCTTAAGATTAAATTTTTTTCCTTTGAAAAAAAGAGATAGGAAACCTAATGACTTGGTTCATCAAATAAATATACTAGAATTGTGTAAAAATGAAAAATACTGTCTATACAGTGCTAAACATTCAAATGAAAACATTTTTTTTTTTTTTTTTTTTGGTCAGGAACAGGTTGGGTATAAAATCTTAGCACCAAACAAGGAGATAGTTAAAGTATAGGCAATCTAAACCCTATTTTCAAATTTTTGTTTTTCTTTTAGTTTTTTTAATTAAATTAAATTAAATGTTTTTTTATATTCAGGATGTTCAGTTTCTTGGGTGCACAGCCAGGGTGTTGAGCGAGGAGACTGTGTCATAGGCAGAAAGAGGATTAACATTTATGTAATTTCATAAAAGCCACTCTTCCCAGATTCAAACAAAATTCCAGGTTGGGGTACATGTCACCCTTCAATGGAACATTTGAGCTTGGCTCTATTATTCTCTCTCTCTCTCGTGCCTCTTCATTTGGCAGATCCTGGTGATGGGGTCCTGCATTTCCCTTAACACAAGTCCAGTGGCAAAGTGGAGCCTGAGAGGTCACCGTGCCCAAGCTTTCAGTGCCTTCTCTCCTGGGAGAAATTCTGGAATGAGCACAACCTCTTGTGACTGAAGCTGTTACTTATTAAAGCAGAGATGCATTGATGGATTCAGCAGCAGTGGACCAAAGCTGAGCTCTGCCAGAGGATGCTGAAGACCCTGTCAGATGTGTGCAGACAGTAGACAGCTGTAAGGCAACCCTAGACCTGAGAGGGCTGCCACGGTAATTAGTGTTGCGAATGAGTCAAGCTCACCGTGGCATATGCTCAAATCTCAAAGAGCACCCTCCTCCATCACTACCCTTGTGTTATGATGATTATGACTCCTGTCAGAGTGTGCTAAATGCATTCTTAAAGGGTTAACAAAGCAATAACAAAGCAGCTAGCAACTGTCTCCCCAACCCCCCACCCCAGATGATTTCCCAAACCCATTTAAAATAGAGATGGATTCAAGCGAGTCTTCTATACCGCAGCCTGATCTTTGGCTGTATAAGATTACTTTTCGACAATATAAGATGCATAAGTGCCTTTTCATCGTATGAAGAAAGCATGCCCACTGGCAAATGAATCATATTATAAAAATTGATTGTATCCCAAAAGGGAAAAATGTTATTGAAGATCCAATGGCCTGGGATGATACACCATTGATCATTGTAAGAAATACTTCCAGAAACTGTTTTTAATCTTTCCGCCAGAGCATTAGCAATTATTCTTTAGCCCATGGTGAGTAATGACTTGAGTTTCCCAGCTTCTCAATCGATAAAACATTTACCCTACCGCTACAAATGTGCTCTTCGCTTAGACAAGCAGAATTTTTCTTCCAATTACTCTTTTTTTAGTGTGACCTCATAAAATATTTTAAAACATATTTCAAGGCTTTTTTTTTAAAGTAAAGGAAACAATACTCTGCCATGTGCTTATTTTTTCTCTTTTCTTTTCTTTCTTTTGAGAAATAAGTCATGAAGATTTCACAGTTATTTGGATAGCTAAGACTGCTTTTTATCATCTCTTTCAAACTTAAGACATGGCTTGAGTCCAGCCAACTGCTACAATTTGGGGTTGGCCAAAAATAAAACACTCTCCTTCCCACTTCGACTGAACAAAGGTGATTGTCTGAATTCCTTTGAAAACCAACAACAGCAAAATGACACTCCCAAGGAGGCTGAGCTCCTCCTTCACTTTCTCTGCATGGCTCATAAAACTATAGCACTGGCTAATGGAGAGCAGCCATAAAACACACTGTTATCAGGGTAACAAATAGCTGAGCAGAAAATTAGAGATAAAGACAAATGTCCAGAAATGCCCTTTGATGAATGAAAGGTTAAGGTTCCAGCAAGTTCCCCTTTCCAAAGAATTCAGTGCGTATTTCCATTTGAAATTACAACCTCAACTCAAGCAAAAGTGCCCGCTACTATTTATTATCACAGTTGCCTTCTGTCTAGAACGAAATCTACTTGGGCATATTTTATTAAACTAAGGCTCTCACACAAAGGAATCTGCAACTCCTAAAAGAAGACCGATTCTTGCTGCATTTTGCATGAAGGTTTGGTTTGTAATCACAGACATTTTTTTCATTAGGTTGGGAAAATCAAATCCAGCACCAACAAGGTACATTCTTAGTTCTTTCTCTGACTAAAGGTGGCTTTAAGCAGTGCATGCCTGAGCTGAGTAAACAAGGTAGAAAAGAATAGATTTTCATCTGTTTTCATGGGGTTAAGATGCTGCTGGTAAGTGGGTGAGAATTCAGAGCTTCATTGGCTTAATGAGCCCAGTTGTGAAAGACCCAAGGTGCCTTTGACTCTAAAGTAGAAAAGGAATTACTGGGATATACACCTTTTTGGTACTAGCCTGTGGAATACACGGCTTTTAAGCTGCTACTGCTCTCGTCAGATTTTGCTCAGAATGAAGAAGTTCTATTTTATAAATCAGGCACAGCTGGATGGAGTAAACAATTACAAAAATGTGCATTATCTAATCACCTTCATCAGGTCTGGCAAATTGATCAAATCGAGCTAATGATGACAACTTTTGGGTTAAAGAGTCAGGAATGATTGTGCCTGAAAAATGCCCAGAATAAATGTATATTTCATAAGTTTCCCAAAAGGCAATTGATCAAACCTGGCATCACTGTGTTTGATTATTTTATAGTGACTCTTGGTTTCTTTATTTTATTCATTCATTTAATCTGCAAACATAACAATGAGTAACTACAAGGTGCTAGGTATTTTACTATCCCTGCTTGGGGGATACTTGGAACTCATTGCCCAGTAGGAAAGAGAGCATATAAAACATGCTCTCGATGACTTATAACATGATAATCCTATAACTGACACACTAGAAAAGAGAACAGACAATACTGTCTGGGAAGACCTCATGGTGAATATGGTACACAAACTTGGCCTTGAAGGACAAGTAGGATTTTGTCCAATGTATGGAAGTGGAGCCAATAGCTAAGGGCAATAAATACAAAAGCACACTTTTCTTGGGACATGAAAGTGCTGCCTGTAATTAGTCCATTGTCCCCTCTTTGTAGCATGCTGAATGTAGCCTGGACTGCTGAGCGTCAAGGGGGGCCACTGGCCTGGTCCTCATATTCACCAAAATGTCAAATTTCAGCTTTTGACTTAACAGCTAAATAATGTTACATTTAACAATAGGATTAAAGCATTTTCATAATGCTGATAGATTTTTTTTTTCTTATTGTACATGGAGCCCCAGAAATAGAAGTGATCTTGTGCTTTCTTTGATCCATGTTTTCAGGAGATGTCTTTCCAAACTGCACGGTTTTTCTATCCCCTAAATGACATCCCCCTTCCCCACCCAAAGGTGTGTCTTCACTCTTCATTGTTTGTACCTAAAGAAAGTGTTAAAGAAAAGGCCAGGGCAAGAAGAAAGTGCATTGACAGCTAATGGGGATTTTTTTTTTTTTTTTAACTCAGGAAAGTGCTCTTCAATTCTAACCCTTTGACGCAAAGGATAGTGGTGAAGATCAAATGGGGTGGTGCCCTTGAAGCATTATGCACCCCAGAAAGCACCATATAGACATAAGGGATTATCGCACTGTAAGAAATATTTTGAAGTAAATGAATGCCCAGTTTGGTGATGTTGTTCCCCCAAAGGCTCACCTGCTATTATGTAGACACAATCTTCATTTGTTACACTAAGTCAGCACCCTGTGCTGTGACTTCCCTTGCACCCCCCCTTGGAATGCCATATTTTAAAACTACTATTATACCATGTCATGTAGCTGCAGACCCCTGGCTGTCTCCCTTTCTCTACCTGGAAGGTTAATCAAACGTAAGCATTTCCTCATTCTGTAGCAGGCATCCTGGGGGCATACAATTTGGGATTAGTGACTGACCCTGCTGTTCATTCTGACAGCACACACTCCAGACTGCATTCTCCTTTTAATAAGCAGAGCTGGTAGGAGAAAAGGCAAGAGTCATTAACTAAAAGTTAGCTGAGGATTGAAACACAGCACCCTCTGCTTCTAAGAAGCTCTTCTGAAAGGAAACCTTTTGTCCCCAGGAACCATGTAACAGTATCTCTAAGGATTTCATGATAATTTGTCCTGGCCTTTAGCAAAATGAAATCTTATACAATGGTTGGGTCACATATATTTTCTTGGTCACTTACCTGTTATTATATTTCTGGCATTGTTGAAGAGAATAAGCTTAGGAGAGTGAGAATGGCTTAAGCAATAAGCTTTTTTTATGGAGTGCCATGACATACTCAAATATGAAGGAGTAAGCCTAACAGTCTAGCAGGCAGTTATCTGTGATTCGTATTTGAAACCTTCCTTGTTGGGCTTCAGGTGCAATGGAAAAATATTCCTGGGAGAGCTCCCTTCCCTTCTGTTTATTGCATTTCTTGCCTTCTTGCCCCAGTGCCATGGGCTAACATGACCCCACCCTCTTGCAGTCTTGGGTTCTTGTGGAAATGACACTGTGTATGGGCACAAGGTTGAAATGACTGGAGTTCGTTTTTAAGCTTCTTGCTACTCAAGTGTCTCACTCACTCGTAGCTATTAAAATATGTTTTCCTACACTTCTGTTTAGATTGATTTGAATTCATCAGTGATTAATTTTATCACAAAACATTAATGTGGGCAAATATTTCACGTACAGTGTGAGCTAAAGCAAATATTTCCAAAGAATTCAGTTGAATCATGAGCAATAGCTAGAAGTGTAGACAAATTCTGGGCTGCTCTGTATGCTTGTGAGTTTTGTGCACTGAGTAACTTCAGGGCATCCTCTGGAGTTATGTAGTGTACTGCCTGCAAAGATGTATCCTTGGGTAGTGAGCCTGTACTCTGGTTTGGTGGGAAAAGAAGCACATAAAAGAGAAATCCTTTGTCTACTGTCTCTATGAGCTTCATGGTCTTTCTGTCTTATGGCTTCATCAAACATGTTTTCATCATAATGCAAAGACAACCATGATAACATATTATTACTATAGAGAAATGATTGGGGAAGTGTCATTTTGAAGAATGTGCTTTGCAGTAGTATGGTAGGCAGAGTCTCCAAAGATGTCCATACCCTTAATCCTTGGAACCTCTGAATGTTACCTCGTGTGGAAATGTGATTAAGTTAGGGACTTAGAGGTGGGGAGATTTAGCTGGATTATCTGAGTCTGGGTAGGCCTAATGCGATCACATGGGTCCTTAAAAGAGAGGACTTCTCCCAGCTGTGGTTGGAGAGAGATGTGATGACAGCCATGGAGTCAGAGAGACACAGTGTTGCTGGCTTTAAGATGGAGGAAAGAGCCTTGAGCCCAGGAATGGCTCAAGGAGCTGGAAAAGGCAGTGAAATGGATTCTCCCCTAGAACCTCCAGAAGGAATGCAGCTCTGCTGATGTCTTGATTTTAGCCCAGGGAGGCTCCTTGTCAGACTTCTAACCTACAAGCTGTAAGACAGTAAATATGTGTTTTGGGGCAATTTGTAATGGCAGCAATAGGAGGGTAACAGGTAGCTCCCCTCCATCTTTCCTGTCCTCTCGTACTTCTCCCAGCCCTCCATAAGCTCCTGCCAATGATTAACACAGCTTAGATATCTGGAACAAGAAAGAGAGTGGTTTAGAGCAGGGGTCAGTGACCTGTAGGGGCCAGATAGTAAATTTAGCCATTGTAGCAGGAAAACAGCCTTAGACACTATGTAAACGAATGTGTGTGGCCATGTTCCAATAAAACTGTATTCACAAACACATGAGCTTCACCCACGGACACTAAATAGTTTGCCAACTCCTGGTTTAGAGTCTTGCTACTCAAAATATGATCCCCACACCAGCAGGATCCCCAGGGAGCTTGTTAGAAATGCAGATTCTCAGGCCTCACTCCAGACCTACCGAATTTTAACAAAATCCCCAGATGATTTCACATGTACATTCAAACTTAAGTAGCATTGATTTCGAGATTTATCGTTCTAGGGATGAGACAAAATTCTCAGACCAATATTATAATCAACATCCTGTTTCCAGCTGCAGAACATCACTAGAGTGAAGAAGGCAGATACAAAACTTTAAAGAAATCATACAAGCATTTATTAAAACCCTACTATGTCCAGGGTGCTTTCAAATATGTTATTCTGTTTAACCCTTACAAAATAACTTTTCATGTCATTTCCCCCAGTTTTTATAGATGAGCAAATTGAAACTTGCCCAGGGTCTCTGATGAGTAAAAGAGCAGAGAGCCAAAGCTCAGTTGCTTGGACTAAAAATCTCTAGTTTTTTTATACCATACTATATCAAAGTGTCTGTTTCCAGACCCTATTTAATACCTCCAACAAAAGTAATTTGGGGCTTTAAAAATTCCTAAGACACGTGAGGTCTAGCCAAAAATGACTTCACTGGAACTTTGGATAGGTATGGCACACTTCATCCTATATTTATAAAAATTTTCAAGATATTACTTTTTTTTTTTTGGTCTCTCTCAACTGAAAGACTCCTGGATGACATTCTATTGGACAGACTCGACCATTTAATTAGCACGAGCAAAGTAGGAACTCTTGTGGCCTATGATTTTGAGGTTAACGATAATAGTTGTTATTTTTGATTTATAAAACATTCCCGTAGCTGAACTTCTGGGCACGGTTACCAAATGGATATGCAGTTAATTAATTCCCAGCCACTTCAGTCCCAGTGCTGTACCCCTCCAGCCAGCCTCTTCACATCCATCAAAGGACTGTCTGATGGAACAGATGGCCTTAGCACACAGCCCCGTAGGACAGCTTTGGGGGAAAAGAATGGGGGAGGGATTCCCAAACTGCACTTCCCATGGAAACACTAGAAACAATATGCTCCTCAGATCTAAATTCTAAAAACTTAGAGACGACTGCTTCTTCTAAACTGCAGGCACAATAAGCAAAGATGGTATCAAATGTGCCCAGGATATAGAAACTTTGTGCTCAAGCAGAAAAATGGAAGCCAGGTTTAAGTTTAGGATGACTGTGGAGATTGGATTCTCACATAAATGAGAGACTTTTGCACTTCGTCCTGTAGAGGACTCCTTCCTTTCTGGCTCATGTTACAAGTTGGAAAATCCTACTTGGCCTGGAGTGGAAGCAAATGGCATTGTTGGTAACAGCAAGTTTCAAATGACTCCAAATGTCAGTTTTATCACTTCACAACTTTTACTACCTAGGGTAGGTGTATCACTGGGAAACATTCAGGATAAGTCGAATTCATCTTCCACATGATGGATTTTAAATCCTAAGAAGCAGCTGGATGCTTTTCATGTTATTTTAGGCTAAATACTTTTGCACCAGGGGGCAGAATTCTGCCTACTCATTGTCATTCCTATCTCCTGTCACCTTATCTCCAAAAATCAGAGGACTTTCAGAACTAGACCCACCTCAAGCTCCTCGCTCTGGAATCTCTCCTTTCTAGATTCAGTGGGTGTCTCCCAACTTGCCAAAGCAAACTCAATCTTCTTTATTTGGCAGATGGCTACTTTTTGTTAAAGAGCAAGCTCACTGAGGACCAGGATGTTGGAAAGCAAATTCTGGTCTCTAGATGGCAGTCTAGCCCTGCTAAATTTGACTACTCCCCAATCTTGAGTGAATTGCTGAAATCACAGCTAAAAATAAAAACTGACAAAAGAAAATCTATGGAGAGGGCATAGCAAGATTCAGATATTAATTTTTGGTTGATGCAAATAAGTGGTTGGGTTTGAGCACCAGGTTGAAAAAAATATGTGTCTCTGAACATGCAAAAAATAATGTTTGGCCGTTCTAATTTGTGCAAAATGCAAAAGTGGTGTATATGGGTAGCTCTACCATGGAATGAGGGCCTTAATATAGAGAAATGTCTGAAATAGTGTTCTATACCAGAAAGGCACAAACCTGGCCATCACCAAATTACTAAGACCTCCTTACATATTGCCTATTTATGTAGAAATCATTTAGTCAATAAAATCTCAGTGGGATAGGCGGATAAAGAACATTCCACAATTTCTTGAAAAAATGTCAACAAGAAGGAATGACCATTGACATTAGTTATGAATAAAACTTCTAATGGATTCATCTTTCAAATAGTTGTACAAACCTTGTGTAGATGGAGCTGATGAGTTGAGTGTTGAGTTTGGGCTCTGGCTTGGCTGAGCATTATACAATTCTGATCTGGAAGAGAACATAAGGGTCATTTTTGTCTCACCTTCTTACTGTACAGACAACAGAGCCAAGACTTAGACACTATACAAGGCCCGAGGACTTAGTGGTTGAGCTGGCTTTCAAATGACTCCAAATAGAGATTTGGAATTGGGACAGAATATGGTCTTATGTGCAGATTACTTCCAGTCCTCTGTAACTGTTAGGTATCCAAAGCAGCTCTCTACTGAGTGCAAATAGTAATACTGTGTCCAAAAGTGATTTTTCACTTATTCTATTCATTTAAAATATGCCTTTGAGAATTTAAAAATATCAGTGCTGTGTTCTGTGTTTGTAATAGCTCCAACAGAAATCCATGCAGTACCTGAGAAAAGTCACTGGAACAAGACGACTGGAATACCTCAGGTACGTTTATTGTGGGATGCTGGACTGGCTCTCCTTGCCTCAATAGTCTCACGTGTAAAATGGTCCTAATAAGGTCATGCCTGCCAACTTTATAAGATTGTTGTGAGGTTCAAATCATATGAGATATGAGGGGAGTAAACATACTTTGTAGAGGTCTACACAAAGCTATTGACATCCAAAATAAGGCACTTGGAACCACAAAGTAAAGCATGGTAAAAAATATAAACAGTATAAAATATAAAATGTGGTTAAGTGAAAGAAGCCAGATATGAAAGGTCACATATGGTATTATTCAATTTATTTAAAATATCCAGAATAGATAAATCAATCAAGAGAGGAAGCAGACTGGTATTTGCCAGGGGCTGCGGGAAAGAGATGGGGAGTGACTGCTTAATGGCTATGAGATTTCCTTTTGGGGTGATGAGAATGCATGGGAGCTAAATAAAGACTGTGGTTGCTCAACGCTGAATGTACTAAACGCCTCTGAAAGTTTCACTGTAAAGTGATTAATTTGATGTTAAATGAATTAAAAATCAAAAGATTTGGGTGTTAGGGGGAGGTAGTAAGAGAGGGGATTGTGCCAGGACTGTTTGTCCAGATGATTTTGTAAATGAAATCTCAGACTAATAGGCTCCTGTATAAAAACATGTTTGTAAAGTTTACTTTAACTTGTTGTTAGTGTTTCAGTATCCCCATGAGATTAAGTCCAGCAAATTCTGCCCATGCCATGCCATTGGCTAGTTTCCAAAGATAACACGTTCGGTGAACCCCACAGATGCTTAGATATATGCCCTTTGGCCTGTAGGGTCCTCCAATCCTACTAACCAGTTGCTATGAGAATTGTTTAAGACAAGAGATTTGGGGAGGAGAGCATAGTCTTAGTTCTCTTTAGCCTACGCTTGAAAATTTACCACTGCTAGAAATTACACTTTTGCTTGAAATGGTTTCAGATGCTGATATTTCTTTCCATCGTTGGCAAATCTTGGCTTTTGTATATTTAACTTTTCTCAGTAGACCTTTTCTCTGAGCTTCAAAGAGAATTGCTGTTTCATGGTATCAATTTTCTCACTGTAGGACATTGCCTTCTGATCTTTCCAAGGGCCCTGCTTCTATTCCAAACCTATGGGGTATTTTCAAAGGCTGTCAATATCAAGAAGATTTTTTTGCCTTCTTTTACAGTACAAATATTAAGAAGTGATTAGTCGATGTTTCTATTTGTACATGAATAATAGGGTGTAACATATGTGATTCAAGGTGCAAAATTTCAAAGAATGACTTCTCTGATATTTTCCGTGAATCATCTTTTAGAATGGGAAAAAAATTAGCTAAAGGAAAACAAAAAACAAAACCCGGCTTATATTGGCTATCATGGGATCACAGGATGCTAGGGCTCCAGCGGCCCTTTCCATACATCCTTTCAACCAATCGTGTGACATTTGAATATAGCTCACCAAGTCTCTATCAGATTGTTGCCTGCCCTAAGCTTGATGGGAACTATTTGAATCTTGGAAAATTCTTCCCTAAATTGAGCCAAATTTTATCACTTTGCAACTTTTACTACCTAGGGTAGGTGTATCACTTAGAAACATTCAGGATAGGTCGAATTCATCTTCCACATGACGGATTTTAAATCATAAGAAGCAGCTAGATGCTTTTCATGTTATTTTAGGCTAAACATACAGTTCTTTCAACTGACTCTTAGATGCAAAGCTTGAAATTTCATTGTTATCTTGTTATAAGCCTCTGTGTAGACTTAAGTTTACTTTTATTCCTATGAGAATTTCGTACCAGAATCAAATACAATCTCTCAGGGGAATCTAAAGCATACAGAGGAGAGACTGTAGTCATGACCATCTTTCACAGGCTTTTATGAATAAGCCAAGTTAACATTAAATGTTTAATATGATTGTACCTAAATATTTGTATTGGTTATGGGGGAATTGTTAATTATAGATGCAACCGGCAAACTTGAGGTTTTAGAGATTTAGAGATATTTTAACATCTTTTAATGATAGAAAAGGTTTTTTAGAATTTAGCCATCTCAGCACAGGATCTGTTGCACAGAAAAGAACAATTATACATATGCATTCAAGTTAGTCTATTTCATTTTGTAAAATGATTGGTTCTCATTATGTATCCATCATTATAGTATTTATTGGTGGATGATAGCTAGGTGATTGAAGTCACAGGTCTTGAGAAATGTACAAAGCAAGCAACCAACCAAACAAACCTAAATGCATGGTGTTCTGTTAATGAACATTTTCATGACCAATAACTTTGCCATTTAGGACATATAGAGCTTCTGCCTAAAGTGGTTCCCAAACTGTGTACAGATCTCTATAGTAAAATCCGAGTACCTGGTAATCATACAATTTAGTCTCTATCTGGATGAAAATATCACCTGGCAAGAAGTAGCGGTCAGGGAACCAATCTGCACACAATGATAACGATGGATGCTTTTTAAGACAGACTGACTACCCTACTCAGGGCAGTAGGAGGTCAGTGGCTTTAAAGGGGTCTCAAGACTGGAGCAGACTGAGTTTTCTTGTCTCCAGAAGCCTGCCCTGTTTTGACATCTGTTCCTGGAATCTTCAGGCAGATTTGACTCTTCAGAGTTGGCTCTTCCGAATGACTTTCCATGTGGGTATTGATGGGCCAGGCTCCGGTTGCCCTCTACCTGATGGGATAGGTCTGCTCCCTTTTTGCAGTCCCTCTGAGAATTGCTTCTCCCCCAGAGAAAGACTCTGAGGTAATGTTATCTGGGAAAACTTCACAGAGGCTTTTGAATCCAGGTTTTCACCATATCACTAATTTAATTTGTTTTTATCCCATCCCCTATTCACTTCCCAAAGCTATCTGAGACCTCTAATGTCTGCAAAAATCTTATTTTACACAAGGAAAAAAAAACATAAAAATTCTGCAAACTCAAATACCCTTGATTCACTTTTCATTGCATCTTACTCTGAAAGCAGAGCTGTAAAATAGGCATTTAAATCCTTCTTAGAAAATGTTAGGATTTTCTGATGTGGAGGGCACTGTGCTGCCCAGTCCTCAGGAAGCCCAGAGGATCCAAACTGGTTCAAATGAGGTTCAAAATTTACAAATAAATAAGTAATTAAAGCTCGACCCACTATCTGCTTTCCCCCCTTCTCTCCTTTCCCTCACTCTTTTTTCCTTTACTTCACCACCTTTCACCGACAGATCATGATTTGAGAAAATAAATAATTACAGCCTTGATCTGACCTAGTGAAGAAATGACAGCTGATCTTGAAATCCTAGTGAATTTCTGAAGGCTGTGTCCTAGTCTGTGGAGGAGACCTCTTTTCTTCTGAAAAGAGCCAAGAGTAGGCAGGTGCAGTCTGATCCATGGGGGAGCCTGGGGCATTAAAGCAAATGAAAATATTGAACACATATGCAAACAGGCAAATCTATCCTCCTCACATTGACCCAACAGTGACAACATTCCTATCACAGCTTCATCTTGAATTAGGCCCGTGTGGCTGTAATAGGGCCTGTGCATCTGTTTAACATCAACAGAAAACAAACAGAAGGGCTGCCGTCTCTTTCAGTATCAAATAGATAAAGGCAGTTCATCCAGAAATGGCAGTCTCAGAGGTGCTTTCTTGTGGGGAGAAATCCTGAAGGAGTCTCTTTCTCAGGAGTAGCTGGAGGGAGACTTTGTAGTAGGAACCCTGCCCCACCCCCTCCCGCTCACGCATGCCCGTTTATTTTGGACATGCTTACAGTAGATCCTCCTGGAGACAAGCGCCGCTCGTGTTTCATGGTGGAGCAAACACAGCTTCCGTTTGTTTGGTGATATTCCTCCTGACCGCTGACCCTTGGATTTGCACCACCCTTTAAAAGAAAGGGGCTCTGTAGGGTGATTCATTTGTGTTTACCAGTGTGTGGCAAGGCTTGTTTCTGACCAGAAACCCACTCTGTTTGGATAGTAGGGTTTCCACTGAGTAAACCTGACCACAGGCAGTGGAGTGTGTAGGTATGAATCTCCAGGACCACGGAAGGGCCATGACAAGAGGCCTCCTGCGTCGGCGAGCCTTCCCTGGACAGTCCTGGGAAAGGGCTGTTATTTACACAGCTTCCCAGACTTGTTGCCAGAATGCCTGGAATGTCAGAAAGAATATCTTTATCTGTAACATGCTGGGTTATAGACTAAGAAGTGGTTAGGAAGGCTAAGGCTGGTCTCCCCCATTCTCCAGGGTCATTGCTTAGCTTTCTGAGCGGGCAGGGTTAAGATTCCCAGATGCTGCTCCCGAGGTGAACACAGTGGCTTTAATCTCCTGGGAGGCTCAGGTGAGTCGCTTGTCTTCCAGGATAAACCTGCCTACCTGCGGACAAGGAAAGGCCATCTGCTGGGTGATGTGAGCATGCCTGATGCATAGCAGCTCCTCCCACCCCTTTGTGCTCCGGCTCACCTGAAGTTCAAGTCTGATTAAAAAATAAGGAACCAGGGGAAATAACATTTGTAATGGATAATAGCTGTTAATACATTAAGAGGCTGTCTCACACCTATGCTTACCGTACCGGTATGGAGAGGAAGTGAAATGACAACACTAAATAAAAACAGCAGGTAGGTAGCAGGGCAGGGGAAAAACTGAAGAAGCTATTGTTTTGCCATGAATTTCAGAATCAGGAAACTGCTCATATACATATTGAATAGGATCTAATTCTACTCTCTAGGCTGGTATAGAGAAAGTCCAAGGACTGAAAAGCATGTGGGGATCTACCTTTAAGTTTCTTATTCTGTCCAAGTAAGCCCTCATTATGTGGATGGTATGTTAATACCATACCCTCAAGTCAGGTATAGCTAGCCGAGAGTGAGAGGAAAATAGCCTGAACGAAGCCACATCCGTATGGAGACCCTTTCATTGCTATCTCTGTGTGTATGTGTGTCTAAGAACGCAGTGGGAAATACCATGCATTTTTCATGGTGCTTCGGAGATTGCTATAGCCAAAGCTCTACCTGAAGCTAAATAAGCAAACATCCTAATTTCCTTTTTTGTTTTTTTCCAGCTCAAACACAGTAGTTATGTCAGAGGGCACTGAGAGGGAGGGCAGGTATATTTGCGTTCTGCCTGTGGATCTGTTGCCAAGCACACCATCTTGCTGTTGACACAAGAGCTAGTTTTGCCTGGCAACACAGACATCAAATCCCCCTCATGGAAAAGCAGCCCCAAATTTGGAAGAGGCCTTTTATAATTTCGAACCATTTCATTATGGCATTAAGGTGCATTAATTGCTTCATAGCCATGTGGATATAGGGTGGGTTATATTCATTGACTTAAGTTGACAACTTCCTTTTCGCTAAAGCTAGTTAGGAAAAAGCACTTCAAATGGGTTCCTAATGATCTCATAAACACTGTATTTCTTCTGATTGCTAAGTAGCTTCCTTTCCTTTCTTCTCCTTTTAATTCTCAGCTTCCAGTTCCTCTTCATTATGGTTATGAACAGCTGAACTTAGGCTCTGAAGTGCTATTTTCCCGGTGTTCTCAGAAACATGAAGACTTTTCAGCGATTATGGAGAGAAGGATGGATTGTCACTGAGCTGGAGGGAGCCAGAAATGACGTGGGCTCCAACTAAAATTGAAGCATTTCTTTTTCGAACCAATCGCAGGCTACTTTCTTAGTAAACATGTCGATGGTGCTATGTCCCAAAAGAAGTGGTCAAACAAAATGACTGAAAACTTCAAGTTCTTCATTGAACAACTATTTATTGTAAACTAGAAAGAAACTCAAACATTAGATCCACATTAATAAAGGCATGTATTTGAAAGCCAATAAATCTGGTGTTTTAAATCACTGAATATTGGGGCGCCTGGGTGGCTCAGTCATTAAGCATCTGCCTTCGGCTCAGGTCATGATCCCAGAGTCCTGGGATCAAGCCCCGCATCGGGCTCCCTGCTTGGCGGGAGGTTTCTCCCTCTCCTGCTCCCCCTGCTTGTGTGTCCTCTCTCGCTGTGTCTCTCTCTGTCAAATAAATAAATAAAATCTTTAAATTGCTGAATGCTAAATCAAATTGACGACATTGATAATCTGATCAAGTGGGTAAAAAGCTACTGTAAAAGACTCTCTCTTTTTTTTTTTAAGATTATTTTATTTATTTGAGAGAGAGCACGAGTGGGAGGGGCAGAGGGAGAGGGAGAGAATCTCAAGCAGACTCCGTGCTGAGCACAGAGCCCCATGCGGGGCTCAATCGATCTGCCGACCACGAGATGACGACCTGAACCGAAACCAAGTCGGTTGCTTAACCCACTGTGCCACCAGGCGCCCCTAAAGACTCTCTTGATGACGCAGGGTGGGCATACTGTTTGATCGAAATGGCAGATGAGTCTGGGGACACATGATAACACCACCTCCTCGTACTCTCGTTATCTAAACAACCACCAAATGCTAGGAGAATTAAAGACCACAAACAACCAAGTACTGGAGATAACCTCATGATTCAGGAAGAGAGAGATGACCTTGTTTAGAGGTCTGCTCACCGAATTAAATTAGCAGGACAGTAAGAGAACACATGGCCACTTTAAGACCCTTATTTTTTTCGTTTTTCTTTGCAAATACTATTAAGAATGCAATTAGTGTAAAGAGGATGGCATCCATTTTATTAGAAGTGTCTCCCATGTATCTTTGTAAGAGGTTATTTTTCTAAAACTACACACTTTCTGCCAACTTTCTATGATATTTACACAGAATCTACTGAGGATTAAGTGTTTTCCAAGAACTTAGCATTTCCTGTTGAAGTTTTAGACAATCCCTTCTAACAGCTGTGGACAGAAACCCAGCTACTGCTGCTATGAATGACCTCCAGTGTTTAGAACCTAAAGAGCAAACAAACACTCTACCGAGAAACACAGTTCTGGACAGAGACTGAGCTTTGACATGTTTTACCTTCTCATAACAATTTACTGGAAATTAATCTGGGAGTCACCCAACCATTAGCTGTTCTAGAAAATATAAGTATAATCCAACCAGTATTTCCCCCCTACACATAGACACACAAATACTACTGGATGCTAATAAAAGAGAGGAGGGATAAGTTTAAACTTAAAATTATATACTTCATTTTTTTTTCTCCTGAATGTTTGTTTTACCTTTCAGGTCACTGGTTTCCATAAATTCCCTGTATCTTAGCAGTATAGAAGATATTTTTAAACATAGCTCTTATGCTGGAGTGTACATTAAATATTTGTTCAGCTGATTAAAACAGTTCTACATTTATTTAATGTTTGAACAGTAAACAGTTTACTGAAAACTGAAATGTCTTTTTATACATACACGTATGCTCATACAGACACACTTCTCAGAAGAGGGGCTTCTGTTATGAGGTTTCTCAACTTATACTACTGAGTATAAACAGCCCTGGGATAAGACCCGTTTTCAGACTCAGTTATCTCCAGGGAGGGCTGGGGCTTCTGGTGGGGGCTGGTCCAGGTCCTGGGTGGACAGTCATATTGTGTGGGCAGCAGCGACAGTCATGGAGTAGTGAGTGGCTTAAAACCAGAAAGAAGAGTGTTGTGCTGACAGAAACATTTATCTTAGGGAAAAAAAAAATACACGGTCTCAGTTATTAAAGACAGTGCAGACATACCTCAGTAGTGGTGTTCTCTGCCCTTTACCCTGGTTTGTTAAAACAGAAGATGTTTTGACCTCAGATAAACTGGGAAAGGTTGAGATTACTTTGAAGAATGACAAACAAATGGAAGATAAACCTTGTAAGCAGTGCCTTTGTTTTGTCTTCTATGGAGCCTGAGTGAACCAGAAAGGAAATAGTCACACTGTTTATGTTAGCTTCTTCAATCACCTGTCCCTGGGAGATTGTATATGTTACCCTATTAATTCTCACCATATCTCTGGTTAAGAAGGTATGTGTATATACTCAGTACATTGTTATCAAGCATGGTGCTATGCAGTGCACTCTTACATTAAGTCTGGTTGCTTTTACCATATGTAAACGCCAACTTTAAGGGTTGGAATGTAATGTTTTAAAATTACTTAATATTATCAACTATACTGAGCAAAATTTAATCTTCTCTGGTTATTCGGAGTATTTTAATATCATGTAACACTTCAGATTCTGTATTCTGAGCAATATTATTATACCATCAGTTTGAAAATTTACAATTAAATGAGGCTTTCCTTTTAGAAATAGACAAACATGTATATCAAGATAATCATCAATTTGTTACGTGACAGCACATTCTTAAAAATGTCATTGAGCTAGAAGCCCATTAATGGAGAAATGCTTAAAGTATGAGGTAATAATAAAGTGGAATATTATGCAGTGCTTACAAGGGATGAGGTGGATAGGCGTGTACTGACAGAAACGCATGTTTGAGACACATTTTTGTTGAAAAAAAGCAAGTTGTAAAAGATTGTGTCTAGTGCATGCCACTTTTGCTAAAAAGAGGACAAATATCCATATGTTTACATGACTCCCAGAGGCATGGGAATTTCTGGAAAGATAAACAAGAAACTGTTACATATACAGAGCGAACATGTGGCAGGATGGGACTTTAACTCTTTGCTTTAGCCAGCCGAAGTGTCGGACTTGTAATTTACAACTCATAAAATACATGAAATAGAACTCATCAAATCATTTTTTAAAGTAATAAATGTTTTTATAAATTTAAAAAAACCGAGTTCAAAAATAACACCAATCAATAAGAATTTACTTTGCATTCTGAAGTAACCACTGCTCTTTAAAAACAAGTTAATTTTCAGGATGCCTGGCTGGCTCTGTTGCTTAAGCGTCTGGCTCTTGGTTTGGCTCAGGTCATGATCTCATGGGTGGGGAGACTGAGCCACATGCAGGGTTGGTTCCATGCTCAGCAGGGAGTCTGCCTGAAGATTCTCGCCCTCTGCCCCTCTGCCCCCTTGCACACATTCTCTCTCTCTCTCTAAAATAAATAAATCTTTATACATAAATAAATACATACATACAAAACAAGTTCATTTTCAAGAAGGCCATTTGTACCTGAGTCCAAAGTGACCTTATACAGGTGACCAACATGTACACATAGACTGTCAAGGCAGATCGCCTGTAGGAACTCTAAATACAGATTTCTGTTTCTTTCAAATTCTCTTACAATTTTTATGCGATGATGTTTACAGTTTGGCTTTCTTCTCACTATAAATGAATAAAGTAACTGTTTATTGAGCAGCCTGGACTCAGTGGGGATAACTTGAAACACTTTAATTTTTCCAACCACTGCTTAATGATGTTCTATCCCAATGCCCCTGAACATCTGTTAACGACATTTGGGAAATATTGGTGACTTTCCAAGCCCTTTCATCTAAGTCCAGTGTACAAGTCTCCTCTTATATTTCATTTTCATCTTATTTCCACCCCAACCTTAGTGCTACCTCTGGCACTGACACCCTAATTTGAATTTGAACCTGCCCTTCTCTTATCGAGGCCAGATTCCTATGACGATGAAGTATAGGAAGGACCTGAGGGGAGAAATGGCAACCATCTCTTGACTTAACCATCCACGGCTATGGTCCTTTCTCTGTGAGTTGTTGTTGCTTCTCTGGGCAACACTGCGTGGTTGTGGGAGGCCTCAGTGCGTAATCACCCAAATATAGAGGGTGCACGTGTGAGTTTTCGTAGGGCCCTTTGAGCTTTCCCTGAGCAGTTCCCTGCTGCAGTGAGGATCCATCTCCACCTCCATCGCCATGTCTTCCTCCATCTTCCACCCACCAACAAGCTCCTGTTGTTGATTGTACACCCTGCAGCTGCTTGCTTCTGGTATTCCATTGCCTGGTTGGCAGACTTCTTGCCTAGCAAGATGGCCCCAGTCCAGATACCTTGTTCCAGAGCTCACTAAACCCATGGGAAATCCAAACCTCCTTGCTAAGCCCAATAGTGGAAAGTCAGGCTGCTCCCCTGTGTCTACTTCTCTTCATCCTGCAACCACTCAATTCACTCCTCTCTAGTTTATAGAAATGAAGGGCAGAGCAGCAAATCCACTACCTGAGCCAGGTCCAAAAGGAGAATGACATGTGGGGGTCCAAAAGGAGAAAGATGTGTGAGGTCTCATTCCTGCAGGCACCCCCATTTGTTATAAGTGTTTCTCTTGAAGGGCCTCTCATTTGGCTTTAAGGAAGCACAACAACAAAAAAAGTAACACAAAAACATTATATGGCAACAAAGCTGTTACTACCACTCAGATTCTCAGAATTTTCTCTCTGTTCCCTCCCCCAGCCTTCTGCTTCTATTGCATATAGGACAATAAAAGCTGAGATGAAGGATGGGTAGCACCCAGTATTTTTAAGCTGACTTTTAACGAGCCCTGGTAAGTGAGTGGCCCAGTTGTTGGTGGCTCTCTTTAAAATGTGGGGTTGTTAGTGCTCTTGTCTTTAGCTTTGGACTTCAGATGTCAGCTCCAGGATAACTGAAAAGTGGTATGAAATATGCCTTTGCATTCATCTATAGCAAGATACTTCCTTAGGATCAAGACAGTGGTCAAGACTTAAATGTCTGAACATGAATGGGGTACTTGGTTAAGCATCTGACTCTTGATTTCAGCTCAGGTCATGATCTCAGGGTTGTGAGATTGAGCCCCAGGTTGGGCTTTGCACTGGGCATGGAGCCTGCTTAAGATTCTCTCTCTCCTCTCCCTCTGCCCCTCCCGCTCCTCTCTCTCCCTCTCTTAAAAAAAAGTCTGAACATGACTGGCATAGCCATCTCATGGTGATAGGAAGAGCTATGCCTTTGATGTATAGCATTGCTCACAACCATGAAAATGTGTAAATTGAAACCTCAGAGACAGAGGAACTTCCACAGCTCTTTGGTCAATGGAGCACTTCTGTTATGCTGGCTGCTGGGCATGTGGCAAGAGTTGGAGATGAGTGGGAGGAGTAAAGTAAAGCTATTTTCATCCTTGGGGTGTTTGATATCAAGGCACCCATTCTCCACACAGTGTGCTGTTCTACAGAGCAGAGCAATAATAAATGCTGAGGAAATGCAGAGTCCAGGGGCAATATGAATCCACAGATGTAGATGAAGAGGACTTTAACTGAGGCCGGTGTATGGAAAGGCTACCAAAGAAAAAAACCATTAGATTAGTGGTTTTCAAATGTGTCTGGCAGAACCTAAACCTTCACAGAGGTGACTCGGGCATCACTTCAAAATGGCAAGGAGGGCAAGGGGGACCTCGGGAGGCACAGATGAGGAGCCATTCCTGTGTGAACACAACAGCTCTGCTTTGGCCAGTTTTAGATAATCAATTTCCATCTAAAATTCCATTTTCTGAGAGGATTTGCAGGTTTAGAAATGTGAAAACGACTGGGTTATGAAATAGATAGGCACGAGGTACATGGCAAAGGGCATATGTACAGATGGATTAGTTGGACGCTAAGCGGAGCTACCATGTTTGGGAATAATGGGATGATGGAAAGAGGGTGGGTGTTGGGAATAAATTGAGAAAAAGTTGAATGCATAACTTGGAAGGCTTTGGTTTGAAAACTTACACTATTGAAAGGTTTTGAACAAAAACTGTGAAACACAATGTTTAAGGAAGTTTATTCTAGCTATACGTGAGGTATGTGTGTCTGAATCTGCGTCTGTGTGTGTGTGTGTGTGTGTGTGTGTGTGTGTTTGCACACAGGTCCAGGTGGTGACTCAGTCTGTGATCTTCCCATTAAAGCAGATGTTGGTGGGAAAATTCAGGAAATAAAACCAGTAGTTCTAACTTCTACTCTGTTCACCTTTCTCTTGAGTTTAGTCCATTACCAGGTGAATCCCAAAAGCTGCCTTGCTCCTGGGTAATGTCCTTTAAAACAGGGTATCTCACCTTCCAGAACTTCTCAAGTATGTCTGAGGTAAGGGTTCATTCCCTCTTCTGGAGCAGCAGTGCTCCTTCCCCCGACCTCGCCCCTTAGAAGGAGGACTACCTCATAAAAACAGGAAATCTTTTCAGACTCTAACCAAAATGAGCTGCTTAAAGTACTCTCAGTGCTGCCAAATGTTCAGCAAAGCCTTGACAGTGTTTAGGAGAAACCTCACTGAATCCCTCAAGTAATGAGTTGAAAACCACAGGATGCTGCAAGCTTCACCATAGGGAGCCTTCTGACACTTTTTAGCAGATGGCAATGTATACACTCTTTTATGTACAATGCTTCCCTAAATTAAAGATGATTTTTCAAAAACAATTCTCTTAGAGATAGAGTGAAGAAAAAAATTCACACATACTCAGCTGTAGACGGCCTCATATTTACATAAGCCATGAGGACATTAAAAGTCAGGGTACTACGGTGTGTTTTTTACAAGTCCTATGAATGTTAAATACTAAGAAAAATTCAGTTTTCACATTCCACTGAGATGAGAATTCTCTGAAGCCCAGAGATCTCAAAAGGTAGAATTTTAACACCACCTTACATTATAAAAACTGTGAAATGGCCATCACCTAATTTTATCTGTAAATAAAATAGCTCAAGTATGTACTTATTATCATCTTTTTTAAATTACATACACTTTTTGTTCAAGCTCAGAATTTGAAATAATGAGAAAATTGTGTCTAGGAATTTAGCTATAGCAATTAATCCAAAGGTTCAAATAGAGCCTAGTGTGTGGGTATCCAAGAGCTGACTGACAACTAATTCTTACAATGGCCAATTCCATCAACAACCAACACAAAATAATGACAATTTAAAAATTGTTCCACTGAGTCAGCTAGATTGATTTGCAGTTTGGTTTTCACAGATCCAGTACAGTCTTTTTTTAAAATTGAGACTCCGTCTTATTTTTATTTTTTGAGAGCTTATAGATCAACGAAGAAATACCTGTCATTGTCTTCTAGAAGGTGCTTAGTCCCCTCACTTGACCATTGCAGTTCTTGGGTCTCCTCAGAGGCATTTTGAAACATGATGCCTATTTCCCTTAAGCCTTACCAGGATATTCTGAAGAGATCAGGGCTTTTAAGAGCCAAATACAAGTTGTTAGCTCAAAATCTCCACCATTCATTTAACAAATGTATTTAGTGCAAAGCATTGTCCTAGGATCTCTGGAAAAGACACAGGTGCGGGAGACCTGATTCCCAGTCTAGGCCAATTAAGAATCTAGTATTGGGGGTGGGTGGTGGTGGTGGCTCAGATGGATATACAGCTACGTACAGAATTTAGGAAGAAAGTGGCAGTTGCTTTGATATAATACCAACAGTCAGTCAGCATTTATTGCATATTCTCTTTGGCTGGAAATTTAACATGGTTAAATGCTTTATATGTATTATCTCACGTTATCATCTTAACACCATCAAGATATTCATATTATTTTCTGTTTTACAGAGGAGAAAATCAAGGCTTATAGAGACTAAAGAATTTTCCAGGGGTTACACAGCTGTAATAGTGAGAAAGAGAACTTAAGCTCGGATGTTTAGGTCTTAAGAGCCTCTGCTCACAATCACCATACTTTTATTCTTTTCCAATGTCTCTTTATAGTTGTAGATGCTATGAATATTCAGGAGAAGCATCAGATACTTTAGACTTAGGAGAGGATGGAGGATTAAAAAGTAGCATTGGGTCTGTGTTCTGCAAGACTGGTACAAAGGGAGAAGAGGGAAGAGAAATCTAGGAAGAAGAGAGAGTAGGAACAAAGGTATGGGGTCAGGAATTTTAGGGTCTTGCATGGGAAATCTGGACATGGTTATCTCTGAAGGAATGCCTCCCATCTCATTTAATTCCTCTGATTGTAGCATCCTGAACTGTTTGCCAATCATCTATCTAGCAAAACCTCTCAGTTGCTCGGTCATACTGGCAACCGTGTGTGTGTGTGTGTGTGTGTGTGTGTGTACACTTTGGATGGTTAACACATTTGTCTGGAGAAGAACTAAAGCAGGAAGGGTTCACTTTTGCTGGTATGTGGTCCAGAATATTTTGCTATCAACGCATATGCAGTGTGGCAATGATTTCCCAGGGAATGAACTTGAGCCCACTGAAGAAAGAAACAAAAACCCAAAAAACAAAGTTTGAATGTTAGCTTCCCTTTGGATTAATCTACACCTCAAATGTATGTTTTATGTTGGTCTGTTGTGGCATTATGTCTTTTGCATGAGCATGGCTCGGTACCTTGTATTCCTTGGCATTTGTTGCCATTGGAATTAGGGGATGCCATTTCATTGAATGGGAATGCAAAAATATTATTTTTTAATCTTTGTGTAAGTGGCTAAAAAGAATGACAGTTGGCGGCCTTTCTAATACATCTTCAAATTGCTGAGTGAACTTGCCTTGAAAAAAACAAAACAAAACCCAGCTCGAGTTTAAAGGGGAGTTCACTGGTTATAGCTTATCACCTCTGACCCTCTGGCTCTTCCCTGCTGCGTATACCTTGGGAGTTTTATCCAACTGCCATACAGGTCAGGATCAGATGGCACGATTCTGTTTTTCAAAAAAAGTAAGGAGCCAAATTATGACAATTAAACAGGCCCAAAGAACACAGCTGATCTTTCACCTTGAAAATATTCCAGACATAGGTAGACTCTAGCAAGGAATTACAATTTTAAAATAAACTTAGAATTTTTTAAAAAAGAGGGCCGTTGGGACTTCCTTAGCTTAGTTTTACTACAAATGCCCCTACTCAGCCAGCATCTCTGAGAAATCATGAGTTTGGGAGCTTTCTCCTGGTGCCAGAGGACTCTGCAGACATGCTTGCATTTTGCCTTTCGTTCTTGGTACATGTAAATGTGGAATCGTTTTGTACTTGAGATGGGCACACTATGCCATCTGTTTAATTTACCCTAACAGAGGAAAGGTTATTCTTCCCCTCATATGTTAAAAAAAAAAGGCAAAACAAAAGATGTGAGTATAAAGCAAAGTGAATGAATAGAACCTTCCATTGTCCTCATACGCAAGGTGAAGCTACTGTGAATGCTGCTGGGTAGGTCTCTCGGTTAAAGGTGAAGATGAAGGAGCACCTGATATCTGGGGATTGGAAAGATCCCTGGGCTGGCATCCTGGAGCAACTGGAATTGTGAGGTTAGTCTGAGAGTCAAGGTTATCAAAAGGAAAATCAGTTGGTTGGGTAGATTCACGGGTAAGTGCTGGTGAATCCTAAACAGAATAATTTTCCGTGTCTTGGGGAATGTTGAGAGAGAAATCAATGGAGGCCAAGAGCATCACATGCAACTACAGAGTGGTTCAGGCACCATGGAGAAGATCTTGCTTCCCATCCAGCACAACTAGACCCTTGGCATTACATGATGAGAGCTTCTGGATGTCATAGGATAATTGATTTTCTCATTCCTCCTTAACTATTCACAACACAGAGGATGAATTACAAGAAAGAAATATGGCTTGTATGTGAGGTTTTTTTGAGGGGGTAAATGGCCAGATGGTTGAATACGGGCCAATTAGCAGGAGGAAGAAGTGCCTGAATGTGTTCTACTGCATGTGCTAAAAAGTTCAAGAAAATGTGTTTGACCCAGAGGGTTAGGAAATACTTTGAAAACACCCCACTAAAATACAACTCCTCTGAGAGTTGAGTCATAGGGGTGAGACATTGGATCAAAGCTTCAGAATCTCCCAGTGAGGGGAATCTGTGAAGATGCAACCTCCATCTTTCAGCCTTTTGCTTGGGAAAAGTTCTGTAGCAGCTGAGGAAGACCTGGGTTTAGGCCGTATCTGGGGATCTCTGGCTGAGCTTGCCTTGTGGAGAAAGGGGACAGAAATAGGTGCCCCTTATGTCCAGAAGGAAGACTAGTAGCACTGAGCACTCTATGAGGCCCACTATGGCATGAAAGGTGAGAATACAGGAATAGAGATTCACAGAGCATTGAAACTTCTGGAAGTTTGAGCAAAGGCAATGGGTTCTCTCTCTCTCTCTCTCTCTCTTTTTTTCCTGGTTCTCTCCTCCCTCCCAAACTTAAATCTGAATTCCAAGGATTTTAATCTTTTCACTGCATATGTTAGATAATTTAAGGGATTGTCGTTGATCATTTGATTCAACCCCTTTACATTTCCATCAGAAACAGTTGCATTTCCCACAAAAGTACAGAATGCTTTATATAAGTTTCAGTTGTTCATTCATTTCACAGATGGAAAGTTAAAAAAAAATCTCCTACCCTTTTTAGTCATTAAATCTTGTTCAGTGACTGATTATCAGGGAACAAAATTTTCACATTCATATATGAGTTACAAGAGTCTTCACTAAAATACAAAAGAGCAATGAAAATGAGCAAGAACATGGAAAGATGCTAAAATAAACATCCACAAAATTGCCATCTAAAATTACGCTAGCACACAATTGGAAGTGGGCAAAAATTCAACTGTTTTGGAAAATCCTGGTCCCTCTCCCTCAAAAGGCCTGATTGTTGATGTGCACAAAAGGAAAATTCTGAGGCTGGAGCAATTCCAGCAAAGTTTGAGAACCCTGTGAGATTTCTGTAGTTCCCTATATAGTTGGAATCTCAGAAAATACACACTTGTAATGAAAACATGCACAGACTCTTAACTATAACACTGCTAGCAGGCATTGTTATAATAGCAAGACAATTTAGTGATAATGGGTGAGTAGGAAGAAAATTAAGTAGTTTGCTAAGATACAAAAAAAAAAAAAAACACACACACACACCAAAAAACAAACAAACAAACAAAAACCCTTAGCCAGAACATATTTGGCTTCATGTTCAACTTCAAATGCAAAGTCAGTTCATTAGTGTAATTTAACCTTTCCATATGTTTTTCAATGATAAATTCTCTTAATACATTGGAAATACCAACTGTTAAGCATAGTCTGTAACTGTGAGAGGTACTGGAAAAGGTGGGTTGGACCATGATTCCCTCCTGCCTCCTCGAGCTCAGCAAAAATGAGTGGATGGCAGGTTTTTACCTTTCCTGTCTACAGTAAATGTCCTCATTCCATTCCACTCAGCCTGAGCCTTAGGGCAAGCCAGGGTTTGCAGCCATTTACTATAATAATAGCAAGACAATTTAGCAGTAATGGATAAGTAGGGAGCAAATTAAGCCGTTTGCTGAGATACAGAAATGAAGCCAGAAAATATTTGGCCTCATGTTAGGCTTCACATTCATAGTCAATTCATTAGTGTAATTTAGTCCTTGCATAAGCCTTTGAGTGATAAATTCTACTAATACATTTGAAATGTCAGCTGTAAGAATAACTCATTGAATGTTGAGTAAAATTAAAAGATGGGCAAAAATAAATCCTTCATTTTCATCTCATATGGGAAGATTTATGAAGGTCTTTGAGAAGAAGCATCTGTCTGCTAGTTGTAAATTGAGAGTATTAAGGGAAAACATCGGAATATTTTGGTTAGCAAGGGGAATGCATTAACTCAAGTGCTTTTGAGATCTTTCCCTTTGGGCCTGAAGATTACTCTTGATGAAGAACATGTGAACTTTTCGAATTCATTTCTTGCTTGGGAACAAAGGCCACAGCGCAAACAATATTAAATGGTTGGTGTTTTGGGGAGTGGTTTCTAAGAAACACAATTATATGTGGGATGTTGGTGACTTTTTTTCATATGGATATGGTTTTCTCTATGCTTGTGAGTGTTCCCTTTCAAGCCCATAGAGGCTGCAAATTAGAGGACTTGGAACTGAGATGGGGAATATAAGCAACTAGTGTTTGATTCCCTTAGTAAAAAAATAAAAAAAATAACAAAAAAATTTCAGTCCATTTCACCACTTAGTTTCTCTTGATGGAGTCTTAAAGTTGGATATCTTTATAATAAAATAAATTGTTTATTCCAGAAAAAAATGGAGGAAATGGAAGTAAATTTTCCTGAGCAACTATTACATGCACGATGTTTTATATAAATTAAACTTATATAAATTATCTCATGCCAGCACTCCTCATGCCAGTATGAATGTGTTTACTCCACATCATATATCCTTCCATCCTCTGTCTGCCTAGATCAGTAAATAAAATTGATGTAATAGAATTTGTAAGTAACACTGTTGAAACTCTAATCTCTGTGGAGACTGTAATCTGCCTTTTTCCACCCCCTTCGTGTCCTCTGTAATAGCATTTGTGCATATTAATGCTAAAGAGCTAAATGTTTGAAGGGTTTAAATTTCTAAGGCAATTGCTATATATAATTGTTTTGCATTATTATAAAACATTTTCAGGAAGTTAAAAATGGTGAAACATGTTGTATTTTCAATTTATAGAAGAGGAAACTGTAGTTTCAAAGGAATAAAATAACCTCCCCAAGGACAGCAGCTAATTAGTAGAACTGGGATGAAAACCAAATATGCCTGAGTCCACAGAGTCAGACTCAGGCAGAGGTTTGTTGGCAGGGGTGAGCCTGGGATATCCAAAACTGACTCATGGTAACAGACTTCTGGCAGTGTGCTGTGTCTGGAGTGATAAATCCCACTCTGGTCCTGCAGTCCTTTTCTCCTTGTCAAGGTGCTAATTTTGGCCACAGATATGTTCTTAACTCTTCCTTCTCTGAATTGTCATCTCTGGCTAGACACCCTAGTAATGACCCCTGTGTATCCTCAAGTCCGATTTAGGCTTGTGGGGAGGATGTGGTATGCTGCCTACTCTAGCCCTTAAGTCCAGACAACTGGGCCCTACTCAGAGGCCCATGCTTTCTTTAGAATGCTAGGCCATTCTGGCCCTAACCTTGTCCCTGCCCACTGGGGTTGCCAGATTTAGCCAATGAAAATACAAGATACCCAGTTAAGTTCTAATTTCAGATAAACAATGGATAATTTTTGGTATATGTATGTCCCAAATATTCTATGGGGCATACGTATACTAAAATATTATCCATTGTTTATCCCAAAGTCAAATTTAACTGGGTACCCTATATCTTTTCTGGCAATCCTGCTCCCCATGAGCCAAAAATATGGGGCTGTATAACAAAGAATTAATCTTACTCAATGAAATGCTTGGTCTTTGCCATGTATCCTGGGAAGTGATCTCTAGGAAGAGTGTCACTGTTTATCTGGGGGTCCTGGACCACACATTAGATAGTCTAATCACATTAGACAGTGATTTATGAAGAGATATTTGGGCCATATGCTATCTGCTCTATTGCCAGAGGGTATGGAGGCTAAAGGCATCAGTTTGAACTCTGGAGGAACTTGAGACTAAACTCAGTCATGTGGGAACTCAACCATAAATGTGATTGAGCCCCAATAAAAACTCTGGACACCAGGGCTTGGAGTAGCTTCCCTGGATGGCAATTACTCTATGCACATTTTCACACATTGGATGAAGAGGAGTTAATGGTGCCTATGATTCCCCTCGGAGGCTGAAAATTCTGCATTTGGAAAAGTCCTAGACCTTGCCCCATGCCTCTCTTCCCTTAGATGATTTTAATCTGTATCCTTCCTCTGTAATAAACCATAACCATAACAGCTTTCAGTGAGTTCTAAGAGTGGTTCTAGTGAATTATTAAAAAACTGAGGGTGTCTTCAAAACCTGTGAACTTGAACTTGGAGTCAGAAGTAAAGGCAATCTTCTGGACTGTGCTCTCTAAACTCTCAGGGTGCAGGGGATATGCCCATATTACCCCTGTTCTATGGTTTAGCCTCTAAACTATGCTTCAAGCACTGGGATTCTGGAATTCTCTACCCAAAGGGCCCTGAGCATGCTTTCAGAGCCTGTGTGAGCCCCTTCATCAGAGCTCTTCAAGGGTAGACCATGCCAGTGGTGCAGCACACTTAGGCTAGAGGGGTGGCTAAATGATGATTACTGGAGTCAAGTGGGTATAGTGTAGGTGTATATATACATGTGAAGAGTTTCCCTTCACAGGACTGAGCTGGAGTGAGAAGAGGTGGTGGGGACTCATTGAGCAAAAAAAAAAAAAAAAAACCTTAATCTCATCTTCAGTGCCTGAGTTGCAGATGTCAAACTAACCTCTGTGGCATGTCCTGGATTCTAAAAAGCTGTCTACCATAAAATCCACCTCTGAATTAACAGCACCTTTGGGTGGTGTGGGAGGAAATATCTCACTACAGTTCATGCATTTATTAATTGTAAGATGCATTTTGTTTTCAGAAACTTGAAATATGAAAAACATGAGGAAATATGGTATATATAGTATTATTATGCCTCTATGTCACTTGAGAATTTGAAAGGCTTTCCACACCTATTATCTTATGTGTTCTTCATGATGACTCTTGCCATGGCAGCCAGAGCACTGTGACATGCCCATCTCCTTCTAATCTACCAACAGAAAATATCTTCCTCTTCTTTTTAACCTCTTCACCAATTACTAAGACCCATCTGTAACCTGAGTAACCCCACCACCAACAGAGCCTGGACCTGCACTTCTCCCCATCTTCATGTCTGTGTTTGGCAGGGAGAGGGGCATATCCCCGTGACGGTCTGGGGCAGGGAGGAAGGAAGGAAGAATTGACTGTTACCGTGGGGACAGAGCTGTGATGCCATGCCTTCTTTGAGATAACTTCCTGGGTAAAGAGCAGGGCATCAGGCTTGAAAGGGAGCCCCAAGAGCTCCCACTATACCTGGAGGGGAAAGGATGGGTCTTGGTCTCAGAGAGGCTGGGTCCCATGGAATTTTGGACAAGCCACTTACTCTCTGACCTTCAGTGCCTCACATGCAGAGTAGGACTGAGGATTTCTACATCAGGGGTTGTTGGACTATTAAATGAGACATCTCCTGTTTTAATAAGTTTAAACCTAGTATAGTTCCCAGCATAGTAGACACTCAATCAGCCAATGGCAGCTCTAATTATGATGATTGCCAACTCTTCCTTGGAGGTAGCTCTAAGGCAGAGTCCTTCTCTGTGTCACTTGGAGGACAGAGAAAATGCAAAGAGGAATGAGTCAGAGGTAATGCAGACACAGCATTTTAGTATAAATGGAACCCAGAGTTCTTTCTAGGAAAAAGAGAAAGTGGTGGATCTTTCTGGCCATGTCTAGCACAGGTGGGGCTGAAACTTAGTGAATTAAAAGGGCTGGCTTTATTTATGACCCCATAATTAGAAAAGACAGTGCTTAAGTGACTTGTTGAGACTGCTTCATCTTCCTGTTTTCTGGCCCCCTCCTTCTGCTTTCCCTTGTGGTAGGCATAGAAACTCTTAGAAAACCATAGAAAGGCTGTGTATCATTTTCAGGGAACTGAGGAGAGGGAGAAGTAGGCCCTGCCTGGTCTGAGAGAATAGGTTATGATCTGAAATCATGAACAGTCGGGTTGAAAGAGAGACCAGCAGGACAACTCCCTAGAGGTGAGTGAAAAAGGAAAGGGATCACCCAGAAGTCTCTCTTACTTGAGGTCTCGTGAAATGTACTTGGGCTAGGGGCTCCTAAAATTCTCTGACAACTGTCATTAAATAGAGAAGAATCAGCAAGGTCAGTGGGGAGGATAGGCTGATCAGAAGGAATATGGAGTGTTCCCTTCTCCTGACCTGGGAAGAGAAAGGACACAAACATTCTAAATAGAATCTGTAAGTTATTTCCCCCAAATCACCAGTGATAAGCCATATTGACTGGATTCTGTACACTTTCCATTAAGGAAGCCTAGAAATGCAACCACTATTCGTAATGCTGTTTTGGGGGGTGGGGGGCATTTTCTGACTTCTCCATTTTTTTAATTTCCCCACTGATCAAAAAATGAATTTCTGGAATGGAAGCCCTTCTCAGAAAGATGATAGTTAATTCTGCCCACCTGAGTATAGAAAAATGACTGGTGTCTGCTGCTTTGTTTCAGACACAGGGCCAACTGAGTCTTTGGAACCAAATCAAAGAGGGTTCCACGTGAATGCTATGCAGAGGCAGGCAGTTGACCCTGGAACATGCAGTGTCCCTGGTAACACTCTCGCTTTCGGTTGGATGGAACTTGAGACATATCTGCTCCCAAATCCTCACTTTAGTGTCTCCCTTATTTATGCATCTCCCATTTCCTCTGAGAGCCCCCCTCTTCCCTGCAACCAGGAAAACAGTGAGAGTATCCATCCCATTTCCAGGGAAAAACCTACTTCTTCTATGATGCTTTATGGATTCTTCTCAACTCTGAACTCCCACAGCAAATTGAGGTTTACACTCTAAGGATCTAATTTTTAAAATTTTATTGTTTTATGAAATATATATTAATGTTTAATGCAGCTAAATACTATCTTCCCAATTATATTAACTTTTTTTTTAAGGGTAAGGGCTGTCACATACTTCTCTACCTCACAGAGCACTTTTCAATCCCAAGACCCAAGAATGTCCTTGTAGATGGACAGTTTGTTCAGACAGCAATGACTGCCACCTGGTTAATTTTTAACCACAATCACTGCCATCATCATTGCATATATAACCCCATATCACCACTGCAACTAGAAATTTTGTATAGTAGTTCAGAGTTTACTGTTTTCACATGTAGTATTTTATTTTATGTTCACAAACACCTTGTAATTTAGACATTATCCATTACCCCATTTCACATATAATAAAAATGGAGGGTAAAAGAATCACATGAGTTTCCTATGTGGCAGAACTGCAAGGCAAAATTTTTTTAGGTGCTCCATAAATACACACCTTGGTGAATTTCTGAACATAAAATAACAAGACTGTTTTCAAACAAACACTTAATAGTATTGCTCTGAGTATATAATAAACCTCCCCAAATTTTAGTGGCATCAAACACAACCATTTTCTTATGCTCCCAATTTTATCCACCAGGAATTTGGACGGGGCACAGTGGGGATGGCCTGTCTCTGTACCATGATACCTGGGCCTCACCTGGGTAGATCACATGCTTGAGGCCATACGTCTGGGGTCTTAGTTCTTTTCCATACAGCATCTCGTGGGACTAAAATGTCTAAGATAGTTCTTACACTGGCATCCAGGAGAGGATGGTTAGAACATCTGGGACTGGTCTTTCCTCATCCCTCTCTCCTCATGTGCTTTCCATGTGTCAATCTTGGGCCTTCTCAGAGATTGGAGGTCTTAATGGTAGTCAAATTTCCTACAGGGTTGGTTGCACTGAAGCAGGCGGTTCAAGCTATTAAAGTGGAGGTGCATGATTTCTCATGACCTGGACTCAGAAATCATGTGGAGTCACTTCTCTATCATTCTGTTGGTTATACATGGCCAGACCAGAACAGGACGGGAGTGGACAACATAAAAGTATGAATTGGGGGAAATGTGGCATTGTATACTTCTCCCTTTGATTCTGTTAATGTTTCCTTCACATATTTTGGAGCTCTGCTGTTTGGTATATATGTTTATAATTGTGATATCTTCTTAATTAATTTACCTTTTCATTAATAAGTGTCTCATAACAGTCTCCTGCTATCAGGATTTTCTTTTTTGCCTTTTGGTTTTGAAAGTTTGATTATAATTGTTTCATTGTGGGTGTCTGAGTTTATCATACTTAAAATTAGAGACTTCTGGATTTATAGATTCATGTATATCATCCAGTTTATCATACTTAAAATTACAGCTTCTGGTTTTATAGATTCATGTATATCATCTAACTTGGTAAGGTTTGCTCATTATTTCTTGAAATCTTCTTTCTGCTCTGTTCTCTCTCTCTTCTCCTTCTGGGACTCCCATAACATGTACGTTGGCCCACTTGATGTTGACGTATAAGTCCCTTAGGCTCTGTTCACGTCTTTTTATTCTTTTTATTTTTGTTTCTCAGACTCAATAATTTCAATTTTCCTATCTTCACGTTAGCTGATTACTTCTTCTGCCTATTGAAATCTGCTGTTGAGCCCCTCTAGTCAATTTTTCATTTTAGTTATTATACTTTTCAGCTCCAGAATTGTTTTGTTCCTTGTTGATATTCTTATTTTGTTCATTCATTGTTTTCTTGATTTCATTTAGCTTTTGCTCATGTTTTCCTTTAGCTTTTTGTACGTATTTAATGCAGCTTTTTAAAAGTCTATCTAGTGAGTCTGGTATCTGGGTTTCCTTAGAGACATTTTCTGTCAATTTATTTTGTTTTTTGTTCTTGTTGTTGTTGTTGCAAATTGGGCATTTGGATATTATAGTATGTAAAACTCTGGAAATCAGTTTCTCCCTTGCCCCAGGTTTTTTGTTTTGTTTGTTTAAATTGTTGAAGGCTGTAATATTTTTTTTGAGACTTTCCCAAACTATTTTATAAGCAAAGCCTATTTTTTTTGTCGCGTGTGATCACTGAAGTCTCTGCATTCAGCAAATGTTTTGAGAGATTTCCTTGAATGCCAAGAGTCTCCCAGTCTTTGCAGATTGGGTCAGTCCTGGGATAATCTTTCAAAATTTAGCTAGGCTTGATCTAAGTCTAGGGATAATCCTGATGTTAAACTTTAAGGTCTTCTCAGGTATTTTTTGAGCATGCATCTTGCCTGGATGTGTGTGTAGCTTTAAATTCCCTCACATGCTTTTCAGTGTGTTAATTCCCCACAAAGAGTCTCACCCAGCCTCTCCTCCAACCCTTAGGTAGTCTACTGTATGTCTCCACCTATAATCCCATGCCCCAGGCATCTGCAGGTCTATAGTTACCTTGCAGCTTTTATGAGCAGAGCTTGCCACTTTTCCTGCCCAAGTTCCAGTGTAGGCAAAACAGAGACAAGCACATTGTATCAGTCCTTCAGATATCTCTCAGAAAAGTTAGAACAAACATACACAATAATTTACAAGTAAGTTCTGCTTTGAGGCTTGAGGTAGGGAGCTGAGAATCAAAATACTACTGCATGAAGACCCAAACCACTGCCATGCCAGGGACTCCCTCCCTCGTAAGGCAAGAGTGAGTAAGAATGCCACAAAACTACTTTCTTACCCTTCTCAAGGTGGCTTTTTCTTTTTCTTCTTTTCTTTTTTTTGATAGGTATTGGCTTGGTAGCTATAAGCCTTTGACTGTTTTCCACAGTTCTGGTAAGTTTAGTTCAGATATTTCTGCTTGTTTTTTCTTCTTTTTCAATATTATTGTCAGGGAATAAGAGCTTGGAAATTCCTAGTTCACCATTTTGCTAATATTACTTGAGAAGTCTGAAGTGCTATTATTTATTTATTTATTTATTTATTTATTTATTTATTTAAGAGAGAGAGGGAGAGAAGGGGGAGGAGTAGAGGGAGGGGGACAAGTAGACGCCACACTGAGCATGGAGCCCAACACAGGGCTCAATCCTTTGACTCTGAGATCATGACCTGAGCTGAAATCAAGAGTCAAATGCTTAACCAACTGAGCTGCCTGGGTGCCCCAAGAAGTCTGTAGCTCTATTTTAAGAAGCTGCTTTTGGAACTGATCTTGCCCATTGCATGTAGACCACATGAATTATTATTTCCAAAAGTCAATTCCAAATTTTTAGACTTTTAAAACTGGTTCAAAAATGGCTTTCATAATTAAAAAAAAAAATGAATGTATTGGAATGACAGTTCCTTATTTGGATTTGCTAATGCTTCTCTTTTTTTAGAGCAAACATGAGCCACAGTAGCTTTCTAGCATTATAATTCTTATCAGCATTTAACTTGCTACTAATTACTTCATAATTATAGCCCCTCACTGCACTCATAGTAAACCTGGAGACTGACTTTAGACGTACTACAAACTTTTAAAATTGGTGAATTTTGGAACTTTTGTCCTATTATTGTTTGACAATTTTCGATTATATTTTTCTAAATGAATGAAGATGACTTCATTCCATTCTTCCCAAACCCTGGATGGAACCAAATTCTTCTTAACCTTTCTAAAAATGAGTTCTAAACAAATGTTTCCATAATTCACTCTCCTTGAAAATGTCTTCCAAAGATCTTTAGCAGAATTTTATGTATTTGACTTCTAAAAGGAAAAATAAAAACTGGTGAATTTGATCAAGAAATTTTCCTTTGCTCTGCATTTAATAAAGTATCTTTCTCTTAAGCCATTGTTCAAAGACAAAAAGAAATGATAAGAAGAGTCATGGTCCTGGAAGCATCCCCCTTTATCTTTTTGGGAAGCCAAGTTCTATTGAAGAAGAAAAAGCAAAGATCTAAAGCTATCTATGTTCACAAGGTCATGCAAACAGGCCAGGTGAGGCAAATAGAGTGAGGGATATATTTCTGAAGATTCACTATGAGGTCAGAAAAGAACACAAAGCTTTTCATTTATAGAATATTATCTCATTCAAGAAACAGACTCTTAATTTTAGAGAACAAACTGATGGTTACTAAAGGGGAGGTTGTTGGGGGATGGGCTAAATAGGTGACGGGGATTCAGGAGTGCACCTGCTGTGATGAGCACTGGGTGATGTATGGAAGTGTTGAATCACTATATTGTACACCTGCTACTAATATAACACTGTATGTTAACTAACTGGAATTAAAATAAAAACTTAAAAAAAGAGAATACTGTTTTTATTTTGGCACAGTGCAGGATTATGTGGAAACTGATTACAATACAGAATTCTCTAACACTTCTATTTTCAACAATGCTGCAAGGCCTGACTCTTGGGGGAGCAGAGTAAGAAAAATGCATAGCTGCCCTAAATTTATCTGCCCTCACCAGGGCACCTAGGGTGCTGGTTAATAAATGGCTCCTCACTTGCATACCAGCTGCATTTGCTCAGGGCTCTTCCAAAGAGTTCACTCACCTCACATTAGTCAGCAGTTTCCTATAAGACAAACCTTCACTTTGCCCTCCTGAAGGATTATTCAGCCTTATAAAACATACCAGATTCCCCATTCTCAGTAGGACATTTAATTAGCCCCCATTGATTCACCAAGCAAAACAACCAGTAAGAAATTTTGGGCTTTTCGTTGTGGCCCTAGGATATCCACCCACTTCTTGGTATTTTGAAAATTTTTATCCCAGTTGTACTCTAAGTTTTCAGAGTACAGAAAGCACAGAAATAAATAATTTCTTCAACTAACACAACAGCACTGTTGGACCATCCATTTGGTGTGAACTGAAGTACCTACTGGGGAGAAGTAGGAAGGGAGCCTTTGTGGAGCAGGGTGTACACAGAGTGCTGTGTATGCACAGTCACTCAGGACTGTTACCGAGAGGTTGCCTGGGAAGCCCTCTTGTTAACCTGAGGTTACAGCACCTCTCAGCATGCTCCCTAAAGGGTAGCCTTCCTTATAAGAAGGTTCTACGATAATATGATTCATATAATGAACTGGATTCCAGAGAAAAGTAGGGAAATATTTGTGCATGGGTAGATACTGATCTTAAACTTCATTTTATCTGGCCTTTGGGCAATTACAGACTAATATCTCCATTCTATTCTTGAGGGGAAAAAATACACCTTCAAAGTCTTTAGCAATAATACATGAGCTTTTTTTTTTTTTAAAGATTTTATTTATTTATTCATGAGAGACAGAGAGAGAGAGAGGCAGAGGCAGAGGGAGAAACAGGCTCCCCGCCGAGCAGGGAGCCCAATGTGGGACTCAATCCCAGGACCCTGGGATCATGACCTGAGCCGAAGGCAGACACTTAACTGACTGAGCCACCCAGGCGTCCCAATAATACATGAGCTTTAAGTACCTAGCTGGACCCTGAATAGGCTTTTCTCTCCCTAACCCTCTAATATTTTTTGTTTCCAAATTTGTATATGGTTGAAGTTTATTCACTATCCCTCTGTGCTAGGAGCTTTTCTCACTTGTCTCACTTAACCTTTGAAATTGCTATGTGAAGTTGTATCACTAGCCCTTTTATAACACATAACTGCATTAGTGCAGTTACTAACACATAGTAGGTTTTCAATAAAGAGTTGGTGAATGAAGGAAAGCTAAATGGATAAATGAATGAGTTTATAAATGGGCTCAGATAGTATTAAGCAACTTGATTGTAATTACAGAACCAGTAAGCTGAACTCATATTTAGGGTTAAAAAATGGGGGTGCGTGGTATTGCAGACTTGATTTAAGCCAGTTTGCCCATTCAAAATTTTTTAGTTATTTTGGTATTCATCAGTGGCTTCTAACTGTTATAAATAGATGGGACTAATGTCTCCTCACAGATTGTATTTATCAACAAAATCAAGTCCTAAGAAGGAATTCTGTCATACTTCCACAATTCATTAGCAAGTGGGTACAAGAGCAGTCACACATCCATTTCTTGAAAGCTTACTGGTATTCCTGCTCCTTATGCTGACAAGCAGCTTACTTGTAAAATGTACCCCCAAGGCAAGTGCAACAAAGTTTCTGACAGCAGGATAACTAATCTCCTGGTTGGATTAAGGAACAGCATCCTCTGTTAAGTGGGGAAACAGGACTGTAGAAATTCCAGACCGTGGACTTGCTCCCAAGAAATAAAACTACAGCCTGCAGCTTCCTGTTCCTCATTCATGAGAGGGTGAAGATGCCTGGACAGACCTTCAAGCCAATTCCTCCTGAACCATTTAGAATGTGACAAATGCAGTACCTAAGTTGTTTTAATAATGGCTGCCTTGCTTTGCCCAGGTATGTCTTTCTTCCAGAAACCGCTGAAATCCTTGAGCTAAAGCTACTCCCAGAGATGGCTACCCATGGGAAAAAAGGCTAGAGCAAAGATGCTGGACTTGTCTGGAAGCCCCCAGAGGGTGCTCTCTCTTTGGGCACTATTGTTGAAAAGCAACTACTCCTTGGACTGTTAACCATGGTTTGCTGTGTTACCCTGCATCATCCTGGAGGTAGGAGTGACTCAGAAGTAGAAGGAACTACCAGGGTTCCAAGCTACTCTTCTTCACTTGACGTACATCTCTGGAGAACTGATCTTGCCAGGAAAGCCCTGAGGGCAAAACACTTCCTTCCTGTTTTTCTCTATTCAAGGCAGGAAGCAGCTAATTGGTACTTTCTGAGTGATCATCATACGGCATGCTCCTGTGGGCCACTGTTGCCTGGTAAGGCTACTTTTGATTTTTTCCACAGAAAAGTATTGAGTATATTTGAAGATTTCTGAGCACCTGAGAGTTGGTATCTACCAAGCTGTCGATCTTCATGATGTAGGGCAGGAAACATTACTCACTGGAGGCCACAGTTGCCAGCCCATTCATGAATTACCCAACTTTTTATGCAGATAAATGCCATGACAGATCAGTTATTAAATATAAAATACACGGTGCCACATAAATCTTTGTTTCCCATTGCTTGCTTCTGGGCTGAGCTGACTCATGAGATGAGTTTGAAAATTAAAGCCTGGGAAATGTAAGTGCAGAAGGCTTGCACAGAAAATTATAAAAGTGCGATTTGTGAGCTTGAGAGTGGGGTAAAGCAGAGGAGATATCGTGTGGGGATCAGAGGACATCTACTTGGAAATGGATCTCCATCAGGAAAGCCAGACATACCTGGAAATGTGAGGAAAGCTGTACTTTCCAGAGCGTTCTCTAGCCTGAGGAAGTCACCACTCAGGCTAATAGCTGCAAGAATCATGGTGGTAATCTTTCGAAAGAGATTTTCAAAAAAGATTTTTGGGAATTGGTGTTCATATTAATCATTACTCTTTCTGCTCCAAAGAACAGAAACCAAACTAAGACAGGCTCAGAAAGAGCTGGGGGATGGTGGGAAGAAAGAATAATTTATCAATTCAGGTAACTGAAAAGTTCAAGACTGGATCTAGATGCCCAAGCTATGACATTAGGCGTCTGTCCTTCTCCATCTTTTGCCTCTGCTTTTTGCTCTGAGTTGGCTAATGAGAGACCAAAGATGGCTAGTAACAGCTCCAGGATTACTTTTTCCAACTTAAAAACACCAGCAGAGTGTTTATTTTTCTTGATATCTCTGGAGATTATTCTAAGTAGTTTGCTCACATATCAGCTAATCTCTTGCCAGGCCCAGGTCTAGTATCCATTCCTGGAGCCAAGAGTAGGATCAATTCCAGCTGAAGCATATGGCCTGAAGGGAAATAGTGGCTAAAGGAAGAGATAGGTTCTCTTAATATGAGGGGTGTTGAGCAGGCAAAAATAGGAGGTGTTCACTTCAGAAGTATTATTGCCTTTAGCCATATATGTGAAGAAAGGGGACCAAATTAGGACAATTAAGTTTCTCCACGATATATTTCCTCTTCCACTTGAGAGACTAGACGGGATTCCTAAAGATACCATCTCTTCCTTCCTTCCTTCCTTCTTTCCTTCCTTCCTTCCTTCCAGACAGTAGCTGAACATACACTGTGTTCCAGGCATAGTGTTAAGTGATATAGATGAACAAAGATAATGTTCCTGACCCTCAGGAGCTCTAGAAGTTTCCTGAAGTCTACATCAATCCTAAAAAAGGTAGTATTAGCTTGAAATCCTTTGGCCTAAATGTGGTGTCTAGGGAAATCTAGTCAAATGACTAGAAAGAGATTCTTGTATGGAGACATGATCCAGACTTCATAGGATTTTCCAGGTTTCTTTGTGTGGAGAGTCATTAACCACAGAACTATAGCCCACTCATTTTTGACACCTTAGGCTGTACTGCAAACTTTGAATCACAGGGCAATTGAAAATAGTTTCTACTATATACAAGCTAAGAGTAGCCATTATTGCTTATTGGTTGGTATGGCCAAAATGTTCCTAAATGTGCCCAAGATTTCTTGGAATTACTTAAGCAATTAAAATCCCCCATGACATTCATTATACACACTGAAGAAACATGATAAAAAGCATTTGTTAATTATATATGCAATGCAGTCCTGTAGTAACCAGCACAGCCCTGTGAGCTGCACGTATAAGCACAGTGCAATTGGGGAAACTGTCTCTTCTTTCATATTAGTCTTGCAGAGTTTCATGGAAAAGACAGAATTTCCTAACTCTATTTTAATTTCACTTTGTAATCACTCATACTTGGATATTTATAGGCTAACTGTGTCACCAGCCTGCTTTCCTTCATTTATATTTGTGCTGGATGTTATTAGAATAACATTTGATACTATCACCAGAGATGGGAGATGGCCTGTATGAAAGGACAGAATAAGACAAACTGGATCTTTTCTAATTGCAGCCAAGCTACCATCTTTAAGGTAAGAAAGCAAGACACTTGATCTTGATCATTATAAGCCTTTGTTTTCTTTTCTATAAAATGAGGGAAGTAGTCTAACTAGTGCTGCCTAAGATTATGGAAGTGTTCTATATTTGTGCTGTCCAATATGGTATCCACTAACTGCACGTGACTTGTGACTAGCTGGTGTGACTGAAAGACTTTTTTTCCTGCATTTTTAATTTTACTTGAAATAAATTATTTTAAATTGCAATGTCAATAGCCAAATCACCATGGCTGGTGACTACCATACTGGACTACATAGGAAGCATTCTCTATAGTCCCAGACAACTCCCAAATTCTAGGGTTTTAGAACTACATGTGAAGATTGTTAAGTCTGGGTTTCTCTCTGTGAAAGTCCTTTTAAGCATCAAAATCCATTTTGTGTTCTCAAACAGTGCAGTTTCCCTTCAGCTTTCTGATTCAGCTGAAAGATGAGTAAAGGCACATGTAAACAGAAAATCTCCCGGGGGAATGAACATCATCTCAACAGGGCTCTTGTCAGTTGAACGTTCCAGCAGGATCCCAGAATATATTACCTTTGTGAACTATTCTTCTGCTATGGCAGCCAAAGACACACTCTAATATTGCTGGGAGACTGGAACGTTTCTCCCAGGCTTTCCTGATACAACCTATTGTTTCAGACCCACGAGGCACAGATACCTGCAGTGAGACTGTGTCTGCACCAAACAAGATGACACGTAGGTTTAAAAATTACTGGTTAATTGAACTAATAATGATAGTCCAGCATGTAGGGCAAGATCCCCAAAGCCAGAGAACATTAAAGAGAGAGATGGGAATTACCACATTGCCTGGGACTGAGTCTGTGCAGGTAAACACTGCTTTTAGTTTGCTAGCTGGCAAGTGTCAATTTGAATTGGTCAGTGTTCCATTTTGAAGGGCTGAGGCTTTCTGCAACATTATCATCCTTAGGGCTGCTAGGTTCACATCAGATAGCAGAGTAGAAGGAGGTGAATTATATGTTGAACCCTGTTCAGATTATCCCCTGAGTGGCAGACCAGCTTTCTCCAACTCTGCTTTATGCCTCAATGCCCAATCCATGAGCCCACCCAGCTAAAGGTGTGGAAAGTCAACTTGAAGGACCCATCTGGTGCAAAGACTTGGTTAAACTTACAAACGTCCAGTAGTTCTTGATATTTTTGCCCCCAAAGGATTCAGACAGATGAGGCAGCATAGCTAATGGAAAGAGGAATGACCACCCATGCCCAAAGTCCCACTCTGACACCAACTTATCCTCTAAGGTCTGAGCAATACAAAGGATCATGAGAAACAATTTGGATTGTTAACTGCAGTGCTCTTGCTTTATTCAAATGCCATGGATGCCACATACAAAAGCTTACAAAATGTTGCTTGCCCTCCTGGTCAGAAGTGGTGCTGAAAATCCCCCAGAGTTTGCATTTGAGGGATTCTGTCAAGACTGGCTTCTAAGGGGGAGGCTCTTACTGTCTGGGCACCCAATGGTTGTCCTAAAATTCATTTTATTGCCCCTTTTCTGATATCTGGTTTTCCCAAATGGTTGTCATTCATTCATCCAGCAAATATTTACAGAGCACCTTCTGCCTGTTAGAAACTATTCCAGAAACTGTTTTGGTAATGAATCAAATAAACCTCAACAGAACTAATATCTTGATGAGAAAGATGGAGTATAAGAAAGACAAAGACAGGAAACAAATAAATATTTAAATGTTGGGCAGTGGCAAGTGCTATAGAGAAATGCAGCTCAGAGATGATGATAAAGAATGAGAGAGTGCCATTTCTTACACAGTAGTCAGGGCAGGATTCTCTCTGATAAGAAAACATTTTGGGTTGAAACTAGATAGAAGTGAGGGAGTGAGCCATTTTATTAACCAAGGAAAATATGTTCCAGGCAGAGGGAATATTCAGTGCAAAGGCCCGGATGCTGGAGGGTGTTTGGTGACTTTGAAGAACTGCATCGAGACAGTGTAGCTGGAGGGGTGTGAGCAAGGAAGGAAGTGTGTGTGTGAGTGTGTGTGTGTGTGTGTGTGTGTGTGTGAAGAACATGTAGGGCCACATAGGCCATTGCAAGGAATTTGGTTGTTACTCTGAATGAGATGGAAAGCCACTGGAAGATCTTAAACACAGACCTGGTAGGACCTAACTTACTGAAGTAAGTTAGGCTGCCGAGTGGAGCGGAGTCTGTATGGGGATGAGAGTGGAAGTTAATGACCAGTGGAGGTGAAACTAGTGGAAGTGAACCATTCTTAGAGTCTGATATATTTTATTTTCTTTTTTAAAAGATTATTTATTTTAGAGAGAGAGCACGGGCACATGCACGTGGGCGGTGGGGCAGAGGAAGAGAGAGAGAATCTCAAGCACACTCCCTGCCTGACGTGGGGCTTGATCCCACGACCCTGAGATCATGACCTCAGCCAAAACCAAGAGCCAGATGCTCAACCGACTGAGCCACCCAGGTGCCCCCAGATTCTGATATATTTTTAAATGTAGAATTAACAGGATTCACCAATGAACTGGTTGTGAGGTGTGAGAAAGATGGAGGAACAAGGACTGACTCTAGGGTTATCACAAAAGCAATTTCTTACTACGCCATCTTTGTATGCTGTAACAGAAAGAATGGCAGACGTTTGCCCGAATAAGATACACAGATACATGAGGCTTCTGCCACCTCTTCTAGCCAATAAGGAGCATCCAGCCATTCAATCTTTCCGATCCAGCAAATGGCACAGTTTGGGGAGTCAAAAAGACAGGTAAGAGAAAGGCTATCAACCACTTATTCCTTCCTTAAGACATTAGTTCATCCTGGGTCTCATTTCTTCTGATAGGATTGTTGAAAAAAATTAATGAAGTAAGTAAAGCACCAAGCATGGAGTCTGGCCTACAGTAAGCATTCAGTACAGCCGTCCCTACAAAAGCTAATTTTTATTATTGTATATCACAGATTAAACAACCTATAAAATCAGGGCAATGAGTTCATTCTCTTTTATGTTAGTATCAGTTTATCTCATAAAAAGCTTAATTTCATTCTCCTTCTGACTTTCTGGAGACTTGGAGGGGGAGGGAGGTGGAAGTGGGGTATGGTACCCAGTGGGAAAAAAGATAATTCTTAAATGAAACTGTTGGTTCTTTCCCTTCACATTGGTGCAGCTGCAGAGTGGGAGCTCACATCAGAGTCTATCATAAAGCAGCTTTATTAAAAATAGTAATAATAAAAAAAGGATCCAGGTTAATTCCAGCTATTGACCCTGTGGGCAGCACTTATATGGGCAAAAGGGGATGCTTTCTGATGCTGGTATTGATTTTCATGTATAAATCCCTCCTCACAGAATCCTCTCCTCATTGCAGCCAGTGTAAAAGTAATCACTCTCTTTATGATCACTCCTTCAAGTTAGACCCCAAGCCTTTTGTAAAAGAGAGGAAAAAAGCCAGGAAGGGGAGCCCTGCAGCAGGAAGGCATATGAGGTATCTCCTCTTATGAGTCCTGAAGTGGCCTAAAGACAGGTGAGAGAGTGCAAGTGTAGTGGTAACCAGAATTTTCTGCAAAATTCACTGAGGGCGTGTCATGGGAATGATTGCTCTGTAACTGAAGGGAGCCTGGAATAGAATCAATCATAGTTCTCTCTCCTTCTCTCTCTGCCTGTCTCCCTTTCTTTCTCTCTCTGCCTTTTCTTCTCTCCCCTCTCCCTCCCTTCCTCTGTCTTAGCTTGCCCCATTTCTCCACCCCCTCAACTCTGTCCCACACCTCAAGTGGCCTCATGTTCATATGCATAAACACACCAGCCCTTATTTCCAAGTTTATTCCAATACTCTTCACCTGTTCAACTCATACCCAGCACCAAGACAAACTTTGAACCTGCACTGTAGTCCAACAGCAAGACACACACTTGTGGGGACACTCAGGCTCTGGAGGTAGGCTTACAGCTGTAGGTCTGGGAAATCCTAGGTTCTGTATACCCAGTGCACAGTCTAGAACTGTGCTGTGTCATAAAACAAACACTAGCCACATGTGGCTATGGAGCTGCTGAAACATGGCTAGTCCAAACTGAGATGTGAGCAAGTATAAAATACATACTAGAATTTGAAGACTTAGTGCAAAAAAAAATAGCATAAAATATTTCAGTCACTTTACATTGATTATATTTTGAATTAATTATATTTTGGATATATTATTAAACTTAATTTCATCTGTTTATGTTTGCTTATTTTTTTTTTAACATGCCTACTGGAAAATTTCAAACTACACATGTGGCTTGCATCACATTTCTATCACACAGAGCTGGGCTTAGATCAGGGGTTCTTGGTGTGGTCCCAGAACCAGCAGCATCAGCATCAGCTGGGAACTTGTTAGAAATGCAGATCCTCAGGCCACACCCCACACTTACTGAATCAGCAACTCTGGGCCCAGGAACAAGTGTTTATGAGGCCCTCTGGTGACATGAGGAGAACCATGAATCCAGATGCCAGGGCAGGCTGGAGGGGTGAGTTCTCCCAACTCGTCCCTGGACTGGACCCCTTGCCCTAGGTGGCAGAGAAATGCAGGCGAGTGGCCACAGAAGGCCCGTCTACAGTCTCAGAGCCCCAGCCCGAGGACAGAACTAGTTCTGCCTTAGCCCTTCCTCCAGTGCCTGCCTGGGATTGTACTCTGCAAGGTGTATTTATTCAAAGGGGTTCAGTCATCTTGCTAAATAAAATCACTCACTTAGGCTGGTAAATATTGACTCAAGCTGTTACGCTTTTATGTATTTCAGCAACTCCCAATGTTTGAGGGCTCAGCAAGCAAACAAGAACAGGTACGGGAAGTTATTGTGGTGTTTGGGGCCCCTGTTTGTTTTTGTGCAGCTGATGCCTGTTGCCCATTGTGTAAGGCTGGTTCCTAATGACCTTGTTATGGAGCACTCTGCAGTTGTTAAGGCCAAAGGCTTTAATGGAATACAAATGCCTTTTACATTTCCACATCAAGAGTTTATTTTAATTGTGTTTTGAAATATACTGTACCCTAAAGGCCTCTCTTTCCTCAGCCATGTACATCCCCCTAATAAAACCTGCAAGGAATGGAATGCATAATGGGGTGGCGTGTAATGGGCAGTTTGGAATTCAATCTGAAGAGGGCTCCTGGTATCCATTCTGCATACATTTAAGAAGGTCTCCAGAGCTTGGGGGGAAGACGTGGTGGAGGGCCACCTCATGAAGGGCTGTAAGGAGCTGTAGATTTAAAAGAATTGGAAAGTGTCAGAAATCTCTTATAGGTTTTTGTGGTTTCTTTAATTAGCCTCTTGGTGCAACAGAAGTTTTCTTTTATTTCTGATTCTAGCTGGAGTGCTGGGGGCAGAACTCAGAGAGGGAGGTCACAGCTTCAGCAAGCCCAGGGTTAAGGAATGAATCCAAGAGGTGTGGGTGGAAACACCATTTTCCAGTGGATCTGAGTCTTTTGATAATTCTTTAGCCCTAGATGATTCTTAGGTTGCCTTTATTTATTTATTTATTTATTTATTTGAGAGAAAGAACACAGGGGTGGGGATGGGCAGAGGGAGAGGGAGAGAGAATCCCAAGCAGACTCTGAGCTGAGCACGGAGCCTGACTTGGGGCTCAATCTCATAACCCTGAGATCACAACCTAAGCTGAAACAAGAGTCAGACAGTTAACTGACTATGCCACCCAGGTGCTCCCAGTTAAATACTTTTTGATGCAGAAACTTTTCCTTATAAGTGTGATAGTCACAGATATGGACTATAAGGAATAATTTTTAGTACGATTGACTCAAAGCACTATATCCATATGATGCTTCACTATTAGACCCAAGTTCCTCAAAGTGTGATTCTGGAGCTTGCAAAAATGCAAATGCTCAGGCCTCATTCTGAGTTACTGAATCAGAACCTCCAGGATGGGGTCCACAAATGTCTGAAAACCGTGACTTTAGACCTGGATAAGGAAACTAATATTTTATTATTATTGCCTTTTATTTTTCTTCCTTGAGTTAGGTTTTTTTTTTCTTAAAGTGAAACAAAATAAAGTTTGTCTCATTCTATTATAAAATCATGAATGTTCATTGTAAAAAAGTTCTGACCAAAAAATTTAAATAATAAGTTAAAAATTACCGATAATCCCACTACTCAAAGATAACCATGGATAAATGCTATCATTTTTTTCCCATTACATATTACAGTGAACAAAGATCATTCTGTAAGCACAGTTGCTGCTTTCATAGAAGCACAGGATATTAATGCCATGAGGGAACTGGGAGATCATGTGGGCCCCATGCCCTCATTTATATCAAGGAAAACCAAGTAATTAGCTCTATGGCACCAGTCAAGCCAGTAACTGGCATAAATGAACCTAATAGTTGTCTCCATCAGATGTGAATGAGGCATCAGATTATCTGTCTAACACACTGGCACTTTAAGAAAGCTCTGTATAGTTTTAAATCTCAAAAATGCCTAAATAATGTGTATACCTGATAAGCTTAATGGTTTACCCTCGAAGAAGAAAACAAACCTTAAGAAAAAAATCATATGAGACCTACTAATATTATTTCTACAACTTTGGTGAAATAGGCTACATAATAACCACCACCCACTAGTCAGTGACCAGTGCAATATACAGTTGACCCTTGAACAATGAGGAAGTTAGGGGCACCGACCCCCTTCACAGTCAAAAATCCATGTATAATTTTGGACTGCACCAAAACTTTATTAATAGCCCACTGTCGACTGGAAGCTTTACTGATAACATAAATAGTTGATTAACACATATTTGTATGTTACATGTACTATATGCTGTATTCTGACAATAAAATGAGCTAGAGAAAAGAAAATATTAAGAAAATCATAGGGAAGAGAAAATACCCTTACAGTACTGTACTATATTAAAAATCCACATATAAGTGGACCTGTGCAGTTCAAACCTGTGTTGTTCAAGGGTAAACTGTATATTAATATAGATGCAACTTATTCACTTACCCATTCATTGTTTTAACAGACTATCTGTTAAATAGAAAAAATATCTCAGCATCTAATTTGAACTTACTGCTCAAAGGACTAGTGTCTTGGTAAGAAGCAAAATGTACAGTTTGGGTATATCTTTTTTTTTTCTTTAAAGATTTTATTTATTAGAGAGAGAGAGAAAGAGAGAGCGAGAGCACAAGTCGGGGGGAGGGGGAGAAGAAGAGGGAGAAGCAGACTCCTGCTGAGCAGGGGAGCTCTGATGCAGGGCTGATCATGACCTGAGCCAAAGGCAGATGCTTAACCAACTGAGCTCCCCAGGCCCCCCAGTTTGGGTATATCTTTTAAATGAACTTGTACTTTCCTGAAACATAATCTTATCTTAAGGTGCTCTATCTGAGGCTGGGTTTTTGAGGCTGGGGAAATGGTATACCTCCTCCTCCAATTTTAACTGCATATCATCAAATGAACTTAATGAGAGTATTCCATCTCTGGAGTTGCTCAATATTTGAAGATTACTTTTTAATGAAATATCTTGTTATCATTGTCCAAATAACCAATGACCTTTCAAATGAAAACCATATGTAAATACAGGGACAGGAAATCAGTGTATTTCTTTGTATGGAGAAAGAAAAAGAAAGCATGTATCATGGTGTAAAGAAAAGAACAGGAGACTAGGAAACTGCTGTTAAATGTCAGTTACGATTTCTGGTTGGTGAACTTTAGTTGACCAGTTATTTGTCCATCATATGCACCATTCTATTTGCTCTTCAGAATGTCACTGTACTGAAGGTGGCAGTTTATACTGTTACCCACTGCACCTGTATGTTGGCTAATGAATGAGAAGTTATCTGGTGGGTGAACGCTTGGTAAGCCAATAGACTCAATGATGTAAAATATTAATATGAAGATCAGTACATGTGTATTCTAGTAAAACACTTTGCGCTCCTCATAGCAAGGACATCTAATACCCAGGAAGTAGTTTTCGAGGACATAGCTTCCTGGAAACACATAGCTTAAAAAGCTTAAAAAAACCTTTCAGGAATCAGAGACTTTCCAAGTTATCAGCTCCATACCCCCATTTAATTGGTGATTAAAGTAGAGGCTCAAAGAGGTTACATGTCTTATTCAAGGACTGGAACCTGGGATACCTATAATACTCTGTCTGCCAAATACATCTTGCCTAGAGAGCCTCAGAAAGCTCACCTACATCTATCCTTCTTTAATTAGTCATAAAGTTACCTTACATTATATCTTATCTTTCATATGAGCATCAATTTGCTAGATAGTGGTGATAGTCATGATGTTTATTGACAGGAGAGGCAGGGTATTTATTGAAAAAAAATACCCCCATATACTTATTAAGTCCAATTAAATTGAAGCTTGAGAGTGAAGTGAAAACTGTGGGTAGAGGGTAGGGTAGAGCATGTAAGGGAATGTGGGGTGGTGAAGCCAATGGCAAGTGAGAACATTTCTAGGATGGTGGCTAGAAGAAGGGCTTTTAATAGCAATTGTTGGTCATGTGATCTTAAAAAAGTTAAAGTTTAATTTTGGAAAGAAAACGATAACCCTTGCCTGTCATCCTTATAATAGAGTCCACACTTATGATCTAGTATTTTATCTCAGTTCATAATGTATGGTTAGGACAAGGCAAGGAAAAGGGCTTATAAACATGATACTCCACTAGGAAATGTCTAGACGGCTGTTTTTGTTCTTTCCCTCTTCTCCTTTCCAATTGTCCAGGCCTTGAATGTGAGAAAGAAACTTAAGACCCTCAAACAATACGCCAAATAAATGTCTTTTGCATTCTGGAAGGAAAAAAACAAAAAGGGTCTCCGGGGCTCAGTAAACGGACTCTAAGTCGGCCTGGAAGAGCACAATTCTTTTTGTTCTCTGGACTGTTTGTGGTGCCCCCAGAATTATTCCGCCGGCCTAGAAAACCAGCTCTGTGACATTCTGGGGGCTTTTATCTCTTATGGTGAATTATTGTATCCAATGCAGATCTCCTCCGGGGCTCACAGAGATCTCAGCAAGCAAGGAATATGGAACTGCTCAAATCAGGAATAGATGGGGACTTTGAAGATAAGGTAAACTGAGTTTTCTTGTTGACAAAATAATCTGAAGCTTTTGTTGTGTGTTTCCATAAAAGACTTCCCAGGCATAAATCAATATGGCAGCACCAACTCTGCGAGAATAAGAAACGATAAGTATAGTTTTCAGCACCCTGTAACCACTCATTACATTTATTTCCCAGTTTTCTTTGTTATTCCTTTCCTGTTCAAATCTGAGCCAGCATATTTTTGGCTTCCCAGCTGAAGTAGGAGGCGCTGCCAATCAGCAGGAAATATAATACAGATAAGATTCATATAAACTCTTTTGAACTGGTAAAATAGCTGGATGGGAAATGGATGTTAAATTGTTTACATTTGGCACGAGAAGAAAACGTTCCATTTTTAAATTCAAAGCCTCTGCACCTTTGTAAATGAAAACAAATCACATGGGTCATGTAGTGTTCCACTCTGTAAAAGCCATCAGGAGGCTGATAAAAGCTTTTGTAAATCACTAACTTTATCTGGTACTTGCTCAAAAGAGTCATTTCCCAGATTAAAATGATGTGGCCCTTGCCCTGGGTCTTTGGAAAAACTGTATAGTAACAACAGGCTCCCAAGACTCTGAGGTGTGCTCTACAAACAGTGGCAAAAAAAAAAGTTTTGGGGGAGATGCCTATGAATTTTAATTTTTCAACTCAGGTCTTTCCAAATTCCTATGAAGGTGAGACAGCATGAAGGATACAAATGTGTGGTCTGAAGACATTAGCATTATGAAAAAACTTTCCTCTTGGCAAACATTGGTATGCCCAGCTAAGTTCAAGTGATAAAGAAAAGTCATTTTAAAAAATGAAGTGTTGAATTCCATGAAACAGCTAAGTGGCTTAATTCCACAGAAAGATAAATTCCCACTTTGTGTGAATTTTTGCATGTATCAGCCATTTCGTCTTATGTCATATGAGCATAGTCTAGACACTGAATGATGTAAAAATCACTCAGAATGTGTTTAATAGTTAAATAAAATTAATTACAAAGTTGAATTAGAGTCTGAGTGGGTGGGGAGCCCTCAGTCATGGGTGAGGTGCAAAGCCTGGGATGATGCCTGGTCATTGATGCCCGCCACACAATTGATCTATGTTACTGTGTCATGTCCAAATATCACGTAGGATCAACCACATGGAACAAGGAAAGCGGGCAGCAGGACTATGGTTCTTCAGACTGGTCTTATGAAGTATGTATTGCCCTAAGTTGCCATTAATAGAAAAACCATCTGAGCCTTATTATTAGAACAATGCTGACCTCAGAAAGAAGCAGATAGGAGGAAGCTCAGTGCAATTCTGTGCGTTGTTATGGAACCCTTAGAGCTCTCCTGGGCAGGGTTTCTGCCATTCATTGATTCATTCTATAGGAAAAAACCTGAACTACAATTAGGAGTGTGTGATGAAAGTAAACGAAGATAGTTATCTCCATCCATCTTGATTTCCGTTTATATTCAAACAATTTAATGATTTGTGAATCAGGAGATCATTTGCCTTCAAACTCTGGTGTAGGACCAACTTCTTGAGATTTCAAAATGGTGAAGTTTGCACAGGCAGGGGAGGAAGATGTGAGCGCCTTTATAAAGTGCCTTCCTTTGTAACCATTCTCCTGCCATGCTGGATCTGAGTACTCATTTTCAGAAGATGACTCATTGTCAAGATGATACCCAGTTCCCCAGTCTCCACTTGGTTTTGTAATCATTTTACAAGGGAGGTTTGAGACTAGACACTTGCCTCTCTCTGCTGCCTGTTGAGCTTCTTTTAGACAGAACCCCACAGATTTCAAACAAGTGCCGAGCACAGAGCAAAGTCAATGAATCAGGACACGATGAGTCTCTGGCCTTCTAAGTGATCCTGAAAGGACACTTTGAAGTCCATTGGCTCACCATGGAAATCAAAAGGAAATCCGTAGAATGCATATAAAAGTGAGAATTATTTTCTTTAAAGTGAACTTCACTAGCATTCCCCAGTGACTCAAGTGCTGTTAGCAGCCCTGAGGTTTGCTGATACTGCCACAGATTGGTACTATCTATTGGTGAGATAAAAGAGCCCAGTATTACATGAAAATAATGGCAATCCGAGTAAACATTTTTCCAAACAAGACATACAAATGGCCAAAAGGTACATGAAAAGATGCTCAGTATCATTAATCTTCATGGAAATGCAAATCAAAACCACAATGAGATAACACCTTACACCTGGCAGAATGGCTAGTATCAAAAAGGCAAGAAATAACAAGTGTTGGAGAGGTTGTGGAGAACAGAGAACCTTTGTGGGAATGTAAATTGGTGCAGCCACTATGGGAAACAGTATGGAGTTTTCTCAAAAAGTTAAAAATAGAACTACCATAGGATCAAGCAAATCTTGCCATTGTGACAATATGGACCTCAAGAGCATTATGCTAAGTGAAATAAGTCAGACAGAGAAAGACAAATACTGCATTATCTCTTATACGTAGAATTTATAACAAAGAAAACAAGGTCATAGATACAGACAACAGAACAGATTGATGATGCTTGCCAGAGGCAGGGGTGAGAAGATGAGAGAAATGGGTGAGCTGGGTTTTTTTGTTTCATTTTAGTTTAAATAGTTTAAATTAAAAAAAAAAATAAAGACATAAATGATGGTGTGGATGCCCAAATTAGATTGCACTGATGGGATAACATTTCAAATATTTAGAGAAGTTACCACACATTCATTAAACCAACAATTTTGTTCAATACTTGAACAAGTTTTATACCTGAATTGAACACAACTTCACATTAGCACCAATGATTTGTATTCACTGCACATGAACAAAAGTGATAAACAACTGAACTTCTGCTATTGAAATTCAAGACACAGGAATCACCAGACATGTTGGCGAAATGCAGATACTCTGAAAGGCCTTGCTTTACACTGATGAGAAATGAAACCACACACCATCAAGGCTTGGATGCTTTCATGGAAATAAGAAATTAGGGTATAGTGAATATCAGCTTGGAAAATGTTGTCGATGTTGTTGGGGTAGATGAGTGAAACAGCTCCTATGCAGAATTTGCAGGGGGATCTCTTGAGAGGAACAGCAACAAGTAAACACTTGGGGTTTTAATTAAATTATTAACAAACAAGCCTCAGTTTGAAAGTTCATTAATAATAATGCATCTGGGATCCCCAGTGTTGATGTAATCAAGCCCAACTTATTGCTAGGAAGTGGTAGGTCAAGGAGATCACCAGGGATGCATGGCCTCCCCTTTTCCTATTCAGTTATATTATTTTATTGAAACAGAGACTGTTCTCCAGTGATAGACATTTAGGACATTTGGTGATGGAATGAATACACGTCATCATGGCATTGTTGTACTAATGATACTTGGCATTGAGTTTAATAAAGGTGACTGGATAACAGGTGCTTTTCTGATGAGGTGATGGCTTTTACAAATCAAGCTAAATGTGCTGAGACTGGTTTAGTAACTTTAGAGCTGGCAATAGAAGGACAGTCATTTATAATTTCAGTCTTATTTGAATGCTGCTTCTCAAGTTTGTTTTCTTCTTCAAAGTTTATCCTTCTGGAATAATTGCTGTCTTACTTTGGGCTCCATCAGAAGCAGATCTTGAGGCAAGGATAGGAATACACATAGATTATTTGAAAGGCAATCCCAAATAGGGTTGCCAGATTTAGCAAATAAATATGCAGGAACTCAGCTAAACTTGAAGTTCAAATAAACAACAATAAAATTTTTAGTATAAGTTATGTCCTATGCAATATTTGGGATATACTTACACTAAAAAATTGTTGTTTAGAACCATGAGAGACTATGGACTCTGAGAAACAAACTGAGGGTTCTAGAGGGGAGGGGGTAGGGGAATGGGTTAGCCTGGTGATGGGTATTAAGGAGGGCACGTACTGAATGAAGCACTGGGTGTTATACGCAAACAATGAATCATGGAACACTATATCAAAAACTAATGATGTAATGTATGGTGATTAACATAACATAATAAAATAAAAAAATGTTGTTTATATGAAATTCAAGTATAGATGGGCATCCTGCATTTGATTAGGCAACACAATCTCAGGAAGCTAATCGGGGCGGGGGGTGCACAAGACGAACGAGGAAAGACCAATGCAGGACGCATTAATGAGCAGGTGTGGACAACGGTAGCTCAGTCCCTCTGGGGACTTTAGGAAACTGTATAGAACATACCTTAGAGTTGTCCTATCTGGGGGCAAAGGAACCTGGGCATGTATCCACCATCTTCTTCCATTATTTGTTAAGTGTTGGTCCCAGGGCACAAGTCTTCTCCTGCCCATCCTGTTTGCCATGCAGCCATAGAAAGCCCTTGGCAGAGAGTTGCAAGTACTTGCAGTAGGAAGCCTATGGCAAGTATTAGAACCTTAAGTACCAAGGGATATTCATAAAACCTGAGTTTCTTTTTTTTTTTTTAAAGATTTTATTTGTTTATTTGCTAGAGAGAGAGAGAGAGAGAGTGACAGTACAATCAGGGGGAGTGGCAGGCAGAGGGAGAAGCAGGCTCCCCGCCGAGCAAGGAGCCCGATGTGGGACTCAATCCCAGGACCCTGGGATCATGACCTGAGCCGAAGGCAGACGCTTAACCGACTGAGCCACCCAGGCGTCCCAAAACCTGAGTTTCTTATTTGGTGACTTTGGGCAAATCATGGCATCTTTTTGTGTCTAAACCCTCAGCTCTTCGTCTTTCTTCCAGAACTCTCTTCCCAGAGAGTTATTGACACCTTCTCTAGGAGAAGCTGCTCACTTTCCCAGCTTGGGGCAGGAGTTTATCCAGTTGGTGTTTATCCAGTTCCCCATGCTAGAACTACTCCAGGATCTTTTAAAACCTCTGCTTCTATGAAATGCCCACTATCCTGTTTTCAGTTTGTTAGTGAGCCTACCAAGGTTCAGAGTCTTCCATCATTCCTCATATTCTAACATCCTCCTATGCAACTCCCACACCTGCATGGATGCTCTCTTTTCACCCAGGGCTTCTCCTCCAGAGACCTTTAACTTTACCACACTTCAGCCATCTGTTCATTTAGAGACACACTGCACTGTGTCATCATCTGGAACTGCTCCCCCCAGTGCTGGCCCTGACCTTAACTTTGAGCCCTCTTAATGAGTCACTCTTGAGATTTGTTCTTTGAACCCACTGAGACTCCTAATACCTTGAACCTCTCTATCAGCTTCATCCACACTTCACTGCTTTTCCTATTCATGTGAGACTGGACGGTTTATGTCTTCAAACTCACTCTTTGCCTGTGATTATTCTAACACTTCGGCTTAACAAAACCATTACCCTCAGGCCTCCATCTCTCCATTTGCTCTGTATCTATACCTGATCAGTGGAGTCCTGCTGGTTGATATCACAGTACTATGAGAAATGATGTCTCTAAAAAGTCATGAACTCATCTTAACTGGCCTCTCAATGCTGTTGGCAATCCTATTATATTCTTTACTTTTCTCAAACCTTCTATCTCCCTTGCACAACTCTCCCTGCCTATATTACCCCACCCTGATTTTTCTTCCTCATTCTTTCTTCCACACTTCGAATATGATTGTACCCCCTGTCTCATTTCACAAAGAAAATCACAAAGAGAATTCTGGCAGATTCTTGCCATTGAAATCACAAGTTTTCCACATTCATCTTTTTCTTCTTTTCTTTTGATACAATGAAAAATAGGTCATGTATTTCTTGTCTCTTAGTGCATCAGTCTTCTCATGACTCCTTTTAGCTGCTTTGGTCATTTCCTCTGGGAAGCTTAGTCTGTTCTCTGCTCCCACCCCAGCTCCAGCAGGGTTAGGTGTCCTGCCCATGTCCTCTCATGGCACCCTGCGCTAACTCCTAGCTTTGCACCGAGGACACTTTATCCCTAGCCATAAGCTCTAGGGACAAAAAAAAGAATAGGTCTGACTGGTGCATAGTTGTTCCCATTACTATTCAAAAAGTTTCTGCTGAATAAGTGAATTAAAAAGAAATTTTAAAAATGAATCGGCTTTCTATCAGTTTCCTATGCTCCTTCGAGATGGCCATTTTTGTTTTCAGGCATTAGATTTCAATAAGACCTGTTGAATGTACAGAGATCATGTATACTGCAGGTATACGTTTTTAAGTGACCTGAAATGAATGCTTAAATCAATCAGTATAGTCAATAAAATGGCCAATTAACAGAAACAGAGCCTGTTAATTTGATGAATTCAAAAGGTTAATTCAGTAAGAATGAAGATATCCTGTAGCCCAATGTAGACTCAGTCTCTGTTAGGCCTCAAGGGGGGATTACAGTGTTCCAGCAGTGAAAAGATGAAGAAACTCTCAATGAAGAAGAAATGCAACTATTGGCATAAGCACCAACATCCTATCATCTTTCCTACTGAATTTTTCTTATCAGTCTAATAAAAAATAGAAGTTGCTATTAAGTTAAGGATGTGGGTGCCTTGTTATTCCTTAGTGTACACATATTATTTTTAAGATTTTGTTTGTCAGAGAGAGAGAGAGCACAAGCAGGGGGAGAGGCAGGCAGAGGGAGAAGCAGGCTCCCCACCAAGCAGGGAGCCCGATGCGGGACTTGATCCCAGGACCCTGGGATCATGACCTGAGCCGAAGGCAGACACTTAATCAACTGAGCCACCCAGGCGCCTCTAGTGTACACGTATTTCAAAATGAAAAATTAGTTTCTTGACCATCACCTTGTTCATTTTATGTAAGACATCTCATTAAATAATCCTAATACATCTACAATTTCCACTTCTAATTTCAGCCAAAGAATATAGGTTTTTCTAACTTTGTTGAGGATATGAATAAGATTTTAGTTTTCAGGCATCCAGAAGAATTAGTATATTTTGGTAATTTCTTTCTCTCATTGAATGAATTCATTCACAATTTCTCTGAGAAATTCCCATCCTAAATCATCAGTTAAAGCCCAATCCAGAAGTTCATTTTGTTGGGTACCCTATGATTTCATTAGCAGTTATAAATCTCAGAGTTGATGATATCTTAAGATAGCACAGAACACATTATATTGATTTCCAAATTGCCAAGACCAAAAGGCTGTGGATAAGAGTGAAGCATTTCAGTATCTAAGATCAAATGTAAAGTCAAAATACATTTAATACATTCTACAGGAAAATTTTGGCATTTATCTCAGTGGGTCTTCTGTATGATCAAAATTTTACATGTACTCATTCTTTCTGTTGATGCCATATAAAGCACTGCCATTATAATAACCTCTCAATAGTTCATGATAATGGTGGGGAAATATCTACAATTCCAGAGAGAAAAAGAATTTCAAAGTATTTTATAAAAATTACTCAAACACACCTTTATTCTCACTCACTTGTTCACGAAATTATGTATTCTTCCCTTGCTCCTTCTTCACCTCATCTCTTCTATCCTTCCATCTTAAATCCACCCTTTCTAGTTTGGAGTGTAATAAACAAGATCCCATAGGAAGCTCAGTGGCAAGATAATATGATGTGCATTAACATCCCTCAACGAAGCCAGGCTGTGTTGGGAAAAATATCTCAGGTCATAAAAAGCTATGCAAAGCACAGATAATAAAGAGCTAATTATATTTCTTGCTATTCTTTAATTTTATGCCCCCATAAAATTGCATCCCCTCCAAAATATTGAGAGATTAAAAACATGCCAAACTATACTTACGATGGAGATTTTTAAAAAGAGGGTGCAGATAAAGAAGGAAGAAAATCATTGTATTTAAATGCTTGGGATAAGAAATTCAGCACTGGTTTTCACTCTGAGCTCCCTAGAAACTAGTGCAAAAAGGGAAACACCATGTGTCATATAATTCTCATTATTTGCATTTAAATTTAAAGATTTTAAAGAAGTATGTGTGCATGGCGGTAAATTCCGAAAGACACGTATCTGGGATCATGGATTGTTATAAAAGGGACATTAATGACACAGCGGAAGAAGCCTTCTCAAAACAATGGAGCACCATGGTATTCTTTCAGTTGGTTATACTTAGAATTTTCTTTTTTCCATTTTGAAGATTAGAAAAAAACGAAGTCATATGTGCAGCATAAAAAGGAAAAGGAAAATGCAGGCTTCGTTCTTAATTCCCCTCTGCTGGACATTTCTCTGCTGCCTGGTGGTCCAAAGCAATACAGGCATAGCTCTTAATGGAAGTTTTGGGGACACTATTTATCACTTCAACACACTGTTTCAGTCCATAAAATTCCTAGAGACAGAGCTATCTTTATGAGCCATCATGCAGTTTTAGTAGGACATTTAAGGTTGGACTAAGTCCATGTTTGGCTGCTTATATTCATTTGTTGTTCCAAAATTGGGTGCATTTCAATAGAGTTGGCATGGAACACACTTGTCCTTGCTATCACCAAGCCACTGGACCCTGACCTGTCTCTGCATACAGGGTATCATACCCACCCCAAGGTTCACCCATAGTTAATGGCACTAAAGCTGGCTCAGTGAAAAAATGAGTACCTGAAGTGTTTGGCCACTATATTCTACATTCAGATATTTTAGACACCAAAGCATATAAATAAGGAAGAACCTTTATTCAAAAGCAGTTTCCCCCACAGAATATTTTCGTTTGGGTTTATTTTACTTTTTATTTTGATTTTGGCTTTGAAGTTCAGGCTGGAATAGGGGTAAAAGTTCCAGGATGCCGTGTGAAGGGCCAGGGTAAGGAGAGCAACCAGAGAATAATTGAAACCTCAAGAGAGAATCTTTTTTAGCACATATCCCATGATTCTTCAAATGCTGAAATGAGCCAGCCTTAACTCAAGTGACTGATGGAGCTATAAACCCTGCTTTATTAGGCATATGCCCAATGGTTGCTGATGATCAGCCAGCCCCTGGGCTTTGCTCTGTCACCTCTTTGAAGCAGATATCTTTTTAAACGGCACCTCCAGATGTGTTTGCAATTCACAAACTTCCACTGCTGTCCATCTAATTAAGATCATGTCCAACTGGGGTGAAGGTCTACAACACCAGTCATACTCTTGTTTATGCGAAATGCGTCAGTACCTTAAAAATGGAGGTAACAGAAGATGTCCATCGACAGATGAATGGATAAAGAAGATGTGGTATATATATATACAACCGAATATTATGCAGCCATCGAAAGAAATGAAATCTTGCCATTTGCAACGACGTGGATGGACCTGGAGAGTGTTATGCTGAGGGAAATAAGTCAATCAGAGAAAGACATGTATCATATGACCTCACTGATATGAGGAATTCTTAATCTCAGGAAACAAACTGAGGGTTGCTGGAGTGGTGGGGGGTGGGAGGGACGGGGTGGCTGGGTGATAGACATTGGGGAGGGTATGGGCTATGGTGAGCGCTGTGAATTGTGCAAGACTGTTGAATCACAGATCTGTATCTCTGAAACAAATAATACATTATATGTTAAAAAAAAAAAAGAAGAAGAAGAAGATAGCAGGAGGGTAAGAATGAAGGGGAGGAAATTGGAGGGGGAGATGAACCCATGAGAGACGATGGACTCTGAAAAACAAACTGAGGGTTCTAGAAGGGAGGGAGTGGGAGCATGGGTTAGCCTGGTGATGGGTATTAAAGAGGGCACGTTCTGCATGGAGCACTGGGTGTTATATGCAAATAATGAATCATGGAACACTACATCAAAAAAATAAATAATAAAAAATGGAGGTAACAGAAATAATTTCATGTAAATAACAGATGATGTGACTTGTTGAGAAGCAACAATGCCTTCCCTACTCACCTTCATTTATCAGTTCTGTGTATGACTCCAAAGTCTACACTTCAGCTCTAATCTTCCTTCAGCTGGCTCGTAGAGACTTTTCCTTCAATGTCCTGCTGTGAGCTCCATATCCACACAACTCATCATTCCTCCTGGAAACCAGCTGATTCTCCTGATATTAACCCACCTACACACACCTTTTTTCTTCTTCCAGAACTAAATCAGATCTGGGTGAACTCCCTTTCCATACTGTTCTCTGTAAGTAGGACTACGCATGACCTTACCTCTACTGCAATTCTGGGGCAAGGCAGTCCCTAAGTAACAAACAAGGAAACATCTTAGCAACTTCCTGGTTGGAGCAAAAGTTTCCTCAGTTTCCAGCAGAACCAGAGAAATATATTTAGCCTCATTGACAACTTCGTGTTCTACTTCCATGCACATTCTCTGTCCCCATAAATCAAAACTATTATGTGACGAAGCCTACAGTGTTCTGTTTTCTTCTGTGATGATTACATCTATATATTTTTTTAAAATTTAATTTCCACTTGTTTCTTCTTTTCTTTCTTAGAGCTTCTCCAGATTTGCAGACACCCTAAGAAAACTGTTCATCTGCCTTCCAGGGGCTCCAGTTGGTAGTGTTCCTTAATGCTGTGCATCCACACCTGACTGGGATCTCTTGCCAGACTCTCTTTGTTTGCAGCTGCTTAGGCTCCTGATCTGGGTTATGATACTAGAGTTTATTACAGATTTCCTGGTCTGGCCAGGCTGCCCCTTTCCTTTCCGTGTCTGAGCCTTCCTGGCCCCCAGCAGTCTGCTCATTCCAAGCCATGGCCTTGCTCAGATCTGAAGTGCCCAGGTTCACCTCAGTTTCTATTTTTCTAGACCCTAGCTCATCCCTGGTGGTGCACTCCTGGACCTTCTCAGGACCCTCTGATCCTAGACCACACCTTTTTCCTCTCAGGGCCTTCATGACCCTTCTGCTTTATTAGACTCTGGTTCCCATCTCTGACGACCACTACAGCCTGCTGCCTCCTGACATCCATGCTTTAAGCCTAGGAGTCATATTTGACATTGTTCCTCCCTTGTCCAGAATCACTTCCACAATGCTTTTGGCTTCTCATATTATTGCCAGAAATCACTATTCCTATGTGAGGCTCTTGTTATAATTAATATTGGCCTAGTATAGGCCTGTGTCAGTCCCCACTATTTTCCACACATCTAGAACACAATTATCAGATAAATCTGGAAAACACTGTTTAATTTTTCATGTGTCTGTCTTTTCTCTCTAATTTCTGAATCATGGGATCCAGGTATCCTACTGTCACCTTATAGTAGTGAGTATCCAGTCATTATCCATTGATGGATGTTGAATGAGTCAAATCATTAGTGGAAGTTGCTGGAAAAATAAATTGGAAACATAGGTATCGCAAAGGGCCTTGTTAAATGTACTCTCACTGGTCTAATTGCATTTAATTAAGTCTCTTGGGGAATAACTGCCCCTAAGGCCATGTCATCAAAGGTCAATGGGACTCATTTTAATCAGAATGTCTCATAGGGGTGATGGAGCAATTATATAGCATTGGACTTGCATCTATGATTTGGTTGTGGCACCATTTTAACTTTGTTTCTGAAACCTCTGAATTCTAAAGTTTAGGAAGAGGACTTTGTAAACTAGGCCAAAGAACAGCCATTAAGACCTGCTTGCCTGCTTATCCACATTTCCTCACAGCTTCTGTACCCTGGCTGTGGGCTTTCTTCTCAGAGGCCCTGGACTCATGTCGGATGACATAATGACCCTGGGAAGACTAGGTGGGGGAAGTAACTGATGGTTAAAATGATGCAGTGTTTGTAATAAGTGTAATTTTGCTATTTTATCTAGAAATATAAAGTAAAATAAATTGTTGTGTGGTAGCTCTGACTTACCACTGTGGCATGAGCCTCTGGGCATGTTAACCAAGAAGACAATAAATATAGTACCTAGGTTTTACTTTTTGGACACATATTTTAATCATTAAAATTATGGGCTGTGGGGGTGCCTGGGTGGCTCAGTTGTTAAGCGTCTGCCTTTGGCTCAGGTCAGGATCCCAGGGTCCTGGGATCGAGCCCCGCATCAGGCTCCCTGCTCAGTGGGAAGCCTGCTTCTCCCTCTCCCACTCCCCCTGCTTGTGTTCCCTCTCTCGCTGTCTCTCTCCCTGTCAAATAAATAAAAAAAAATCTTTAAAAAAAATTTTAAAAAATTATGGGCTGTGTCTTGAATCTACAAGCATTTGCTCTTTGATCCCAAATATATGGATTTCACAATTGAAGAAAATGGTTGCAAGAATGGTGGAACAACGCTTGTCCACTTTCTCCCTCTAGTCTTGGGGAAATGTTTAGGTTGATTTAAAGATTTCTCACAAAATCTTTTTATGTAGAATGACTTTGTGTGGTAAGCAAGGACTCTGCTTGGCCCTCGCCCTCTGCCCCTCCCCCCTGCACGCTCTTTCTCTCTCTGAAATAAATAAATAAAATCTTAAAAAAGAAAAGAAAATCAAGCAAATGGTGTAAATGGTGAAGATTTGTACTAGATGATTTCTAAAAGACTGTTGGTGTCTGCAACTCTATGTTTATGAGAGGTATCATGTAATCTATTAAATAAAGTCATATCCCTGAATAAAGTCAGTCAGTGTTCCTCCTTCCTTTCTTAGTTGGCCCTACCAGCGCATCTTTACTTGTATACCATATAGTCCCTTCAAGACCATCTACCTGAATTTCACATATGACAAATTATATATCACTTACTAGACACTTAACATGTGCTACCTTATAATATATCTATTTTTTATTTTCTCTGTTTCCCCAGGATTTCTGGCACTTAACATAGGACTATGCATACAGAAGATATGTAGTGGATCATAATTAGCATATAAAGTCTCAGTTTCTATAGAAGATGTGTTTCTCATCAATTTAGAGAGGCAGGCCCTATGCATTGGGAGGTTGATGGATGGGAAAAGAATAGTCCTTGGCAACAGATATACATTGTTTGCAATCCTAGCTTCCCCATTGAACTGTATGTCCATGGGCAAAATACTTGATTTCTCAGAGGCTTTTTCCTCCATTTCCTAAATGAAACCCCTTCTGATGTCAGTCAAACACCCTCTCAAGAAGGGGGAAAATTGCCAGGCAAGTAGGAATGGGAGTAACAAAGAGGAGCAGGTATTTAATATAGCAACTTAGCAGGCTTTAAGAACTATGGGGTTTTCATCACCCTAATGTTGATAGATTGCATTTGCTTATGAGCAGAAAGAATTATTAAAGGCTTTCAAATAAAAATTGGAGCTGACAAAAAGATTCAGGATTACAAATTACCCGCCTCCTCCCCCCTCCAAAAAAAGCTGGAACTCTCCTTTCTTGTTCCTTTGCACCAGCTGCTCTCCTGCCCAGGCTTAATTCTCCAGAGCCAGAATGCTTAACTGATCCTTCCCTAGGTGGACCCAGGTTTCATGGGGTCTGAAACCTAGAACATTTTGGAAGTCCTATAGAAGGAAAAGAATTTTTTAAAAAAGTATGTTTCTAAGATTAGGCATGAAAGTGTGTTTTAGAATAAGAAATTATGACAAATTATAAAATTTTTATTTTATTTCATCAAGATAAGTGTATTCTTTAATCCCCATCCCCCACCCACCTCCCCGCTGGTAACCATCAGTTTGTTCTCTATAGTTTAGAGTCTGTTTCTTGGTTTGTCTCTTTCTTTTTCCTTTGCTCATTTGTTTTGTTTCTTCAGTTCCACATGTAAGTGATATCATATGGTATTTGTCTTTGACTGGTTTATTTCACTTAGTGTTATACTCTCCAACGCCATCCACGTCATTGCAAATGGCAAGATTTCATTCTTTTTTATGGCATAATATTCAATTATATATATATATATATATATATATCACTTCTTTATCCATTCATCTATTAATGGACACTTGGGCTGCTTCCATAGTTTGGCTATTGTAAATAATGCTGCAATAAACACAAGGGTGCATGTATCCCTTTGAATTAATGATTTTGCATTTTGGGGGTAAATACCCAGTAATGCAATTTCTAGATCATGTGATAGTTCTATTTTAATTTTTTGAGGAACCTCAATACTGTTTTCCTCAGTGGTTGCACCAGTTTGCATTCCCACCAACAGCGCACACGTGTTCCTTTTTCTCCACATCCTTGCCAACACCTGTTGTTTCCCATGTTTTTGATTTTAGTCATTCTGACAGGTGTGAGGTGCTATCTCATTGTAGTTTTGATTTCCATTTCCCTGATGATAAAAGGTGATGGGCATCTTTTCATGTCTTTGTTGGCCATCTGTATGTCTTCTTTGGAAAAATGTCTGTTCATGTCTTCTGCCCATTTTTAATTAGATTATTTGTTTATTGGGTGCTGAGTTGTATCAGTTCATCATATATTTTGGATACTAACCCTTTACAGATATGTCATTTGCAAATATCCTCTCCCACTTAGTAGGTTGTCTTTTAGTTTTATCGATTATTTCCTTCACTGTGCAGAAATTTTTATTTTGATGTAGTCCTGATAGCTTACTTTTGCTTTTGTTTCCCTTGCCTCAGGAGCATATCTAGAAAAATATCTATGGCCAACGTCAGAGACATTACTGTCTGTGCTTTCTTCAAGTTATGATTTCAGGTTTCACAGTTAGGTCTTTAATCCATTCTGAGTTTATTTTTTTTTGTATGGTGAAAGAAATTGGTCTGGTTTCATTCTTTTGTGTGAGGCTGTCCAGTTTTGCCAACACCATTTGTTGAAGAGACTGTATTTTGCCATTGTATATTCATTCCTCCTTTGTGGAAGATTAATTGACCATATAACTGTGGGTTTATTTCTGGGTTTTCTGTTCTATTCCATTAATCAGTGTGTCTGCTTTTCATGCTAGTACCATACTGTTTTAATTACTACCACTTTATAATATAACTTGAAGTCTAGAATTGTGAAACCTCTAACTTTGTTTTTGTTTTTCAAGATTTCTTTGGCTATTCGAGGTCTTTGTGGCTCCATACAAATTTTAGGATTGTTTATTCTAGTTCTGTGAAAAATGCTGCTAGTATTTTGATAGGGATTGCATTCAATCTGTAGACTGCTATGTAGTATAGACATTTTAACAATATTTGTTCTTCCAACCCATGAGCATGGGATGTCTTTCCATTTTTTGTGTTGCCTTGAATTTCTTTCATCAGTGTTTTATAGTTTTTCAGAGTACAGGTCTTTCACCTCTTCTGTTAGGTGTATTCCTAGATATTTTATTGTTTTTGGTGCAGTTGTAAATGAGATTGTTTTCTTAATTTCACTTTCTGCTGTTTCAGTATTAGTCTATAGGAATACAGCATATTTCTGTATATTGATTTTATATCCTGTGACTTTACTGAATTCATTTAGCAATTTTAGTAGTTTTTTGGTAGAGTCTTTAGGGTTTTCTACATATACTACCATGTCATCTGCAAATAGAGTTTTACTTCTTTTTATCAATTTGGATGCCTTTTATTTCTTTATGTTTTCTAATTGCTTGTGGCTAGGATTTCTAGTACTATGTTAAAAAACAGTGGTGAGAGTGGACATCCGCGTTTTGTTCCTGACCTTAGGGGAAAAGCTCTCATATTTTCACCATTCAGTATGTTGGTTGTGGGTTTTTCATATAAGGCCTTCATTATGTTGAGGTATGTTCCTTCTAAAACTACTTTGCAGACGGTGTTTATCATGAATGGACATTGTACTTTGTCAAATGCTTTTTCTGCATCTACTGAAATGATCATATGGTTTTTATCCTTTCTCTTATTGATGTGACATATCATGTTGACTGTTTTGCAGATAGTAAACCACCATTGCATTCTGGGAATAAACCCCACTTGATTGTGCTGTATGATATTTTAATGTATTGTTGGATTTGGTTTGCTAATATTTAGTTGAGGATTTTTGCATCTATATTCATGAGAATAAAAAGCTGAAAATACCACCCCCCTCACAAATCCAGAAAAATATGCTTTTAAGAAGAGCCTGCTGCTCTTCTATAATACTTATCTCCTACAGTTTTTGGCTGATTATACCTTTCATACTCATATGACAATGATTTTGTCATCTTTTCAAAAAAAAAAGAACATAATGATCATTGAGTTTCTATTAATGATTAATCAAGTGCTTTTATTATTGATAGTTTAGTAAATATTCATTCAAGTTCATAATTTGTATTGATAATTCCATGTAAAATTTGAGGATTATTGTCAATTGGAGAAAATATCTATCAGATTTCTTTCATATATGAACAAAAAAATTTCACAGCTTTTAAAATTTCCTGTGTAGCTACTAATCTTAAATACTTATTGAACTGACATCACTTATTTAAGAGTTTGTCATCAATGTCCTCATAGTAATGGCATATATTATTAGTTATACATTATCTTTGTTATTGTCATTATTTTATGTCAAATCAAGTATGGATGATTGTGAAAATGGCCATAATTTTTTTATTTTTAAGTAGGCTCCATGCCAAGGTAGGGCTTGAACTCACAACCCTGGGATTAAGAGTGGCAGCTCTACCTATTGAGGCAAGGTATCCCCACAATTTTTTCCCTTTTCTTCATCTATGCCTTTTGGTAGTATCCCTCCCCGCTAATAACTCTAGATTTAGCCTTGTGACTTACTTTATTGGAACATTACCAACCATGATGCAAACGAACATTTGGATTTGGGCTTGTCTCTGCTTGCTGTTGTTGGAAACAGTGCAACTACCACCATAAGAACAAGCCCTGATTTGTCTGCTAAATAATGAGAGGCTGTGGTCCCATCATCCCCAGTTGACTGCCAGTCAACTGCCAAACCTGGAAGGGAGGAAATGCCAATCACTAGGCTTTAGGGGACCGACTGGATACTGTAAAACAATGAATGAGGTCAACCCAGAGCAGCAGAAGGAGTGCCCAACTTAGCCCAGCCCAAATCACTAATGTGGTGAATAGGGAGCTAAGTAAGTTGTTTTAAGCCAGAGTTTGGCAGACTTTTTTTCTGTAAGAACCAGGTAGTAAATATTATAGGCTTTGCAGGCCACTTGAAAGTCTCTGTTGCATTTCTTCTTCTTCTTTAAAAAACAAACAAACAAAAAAACCCAAAACAACAATAACAAAAAAGAAGCCATGGGCTTCATTTGGCCCATATGATATAGTGTAAGCCATTAAGTTTAGGGAAAGTTTGTTATACAGCAAAAGCTAATTAATTTAGCAGGAAATTTTAGTGGTTTCCCAAATATATTCATATAATTCATTTTTTTCATTATTGGATTCACAACAAGCCCAGGGCCTGATTTGTCTTCTACTCAAAATGTTTCTCTTCAACTTAACAAATTACTTTCAGTATGGTATAAAAATATTTGTCAAATTGTCTTAAGAATAATTTCCATCGATTATACTCACTTTATCCCATACGTTTCATATTGCATTAATTTTTATATTAATATTTTCCCAATACCTTTGATAAATAGAATTAAATGTGGCAAAAGAAAACATCTTCACATATGTATGTCCAAATCAGAAGTCCATAATTTCTCATCTGTTTCACTTAAATGTCAAATCAGAACGTCTTCCTGGCTAGCAGTTAAAAGGTTGTCTTTGAGCCTTACAACTTTCTGCATAAATGTCTGTGGCATGTTTATGTTTGTATTCTTTTTCCAATTCCTAGAAAATATAACCTAGAGTTCTTAAAAAGTCATTGTACTCCTGTTTTAAGTATGAATATCTTTTACATATTTGTTGATGGAAAAAATGTTCTATAAACCAGCTCCTTGCTGTACGCATTTTAAACCTTATTTCTCCTCCACTAGCCATGTCAGGTGAGGTAGGACCTGTTAATAGCTCTTCTGGGCTGTACCTTCATGTTTCCATAACACGTGACTAGGCATAGTGGGTAGTAAACTATTCCCAGAAGCTCTATCTAAGCTTCTAAGTAGCACTAACTTAACTACATGGAATTGACTGCATCTCACATAAATATATATGACTAAACCCAATAAATGTCTCCTAAATTTAACACTCACCTAGCCATAATCTAGAAATGCTCATGGCCACTCCAATGCCACCTAACAGAAAGGAAGTGTGATGGAGGGAAAATCAGAATGGAAAGAGACAGTAGTCTTAATTTTTTTATTTTTAATTACATTACATTACAATTACATTTAAAATATCTTCCCTCACAAACTTCAAAAAATGTATGAGCATCTGAACGTATTGTTAGGAATCATTCCAGGGAAGGTACCCATGCAGGTAAGGGGACTTGAAACTTTAGTGTTATTAGTTTCCCTACAAATCTACATTTGTAACATTCACAACATTTTAGTCAAATCAGAAGAAGCAAGCATGAGCAAGCAAGCATGATGAGTAGCTTATTGCCCAATTCCATTAAGAGACAGATTCATCTACAAAAATGGCAGTCTTCACTCTGAGTTCTCAAGCAATAAAAGTATTTTTAGCATGAGTAAGTTCACTATATATGCACCACAGTCTCCACATCAAACATTTTAAAGTACAGCTAAATATTTCCATGTGATTTTTTTCCACCTTCAATATAATACGAAGCACATTTTTTTTAACTTTGAAGTATCTACTATTTAAATTTGAGCTAATATATCACTGGAGTCTCAGTCATCAACTCTATTTAGTATCTGTTTATAACATCAGTCACAGCTGACACAAAGAGTTATGTCCATGTAAAATGATTCCCACAATTTAACTGTTATTACTTACCAAAAGCTATTTATTGGTCAGCAATGTGAAAATGCTTTCCCTTGGCCAGGTTAATTTAAAATAGTGTTTTGATTTGGGAAAAAAAGTAAGTTTCCATGAGATTTTCCTTATCTCTGTTTCCCATCTGGCTTGCTGTTATAAACATTTAATCCAGTGTTTGCTGCCAATGTTTCCCAGAAAGCCTTATAATTGCTTGGAATTTGTATGAACAGTTCCAGTCTGGTGCACAATTAGGGATGCACTATAAAATTTTCATTGCTTGATTTAGTTGAAATTATAGAATGGATAGGGAACAATAACACCCATAGTTGTAGACTATAAAAATGACTACTAGGAATTTGCAAATAATAATGCTAATAGATAAAATTTTGATTTGTAGTTATAAGCCACAAACAAAGAAATCTCAATCCAAACATAGACCCAGAATATTTAATGAGCAACTAAATGTGGGAAAAAAAAAGGACCTTCAACAAGTTTGAAAATTCATAGGGTTCAATAGAGAAAGAGTGAAGGATGACTCACTGTCCTGTGCTTTCTCAAGTAAAGGCATCAACACAAATATAAGGAGCAATACTTTGTCTGGTCCCCTATACCTAAGGAAACAGAAAAGTGAGTAAATAGTTACAAAAGGCAATTGGTATCATTGTCCCGCCAAGATTTGGCAGATTAATCCGATTGGCATTCTTCATTTCTGAAATAAGCTAATTGTGTAAAACCTTTATAAAGGACTTCTTGTCATGCTGTGGACTGTAATTTCCACTGCTTCTAGATTTCTCAAGGCTCCAAAATTGCTCTATCATTGGCCATGCCATTAGAGTATCCATTAAGTTAAGTGAATGGTAGTTGGTCTGTGCCAGTTAGTGTCTGTTAGTGTTTGCATGTGCCAACATCTAATTAAAAAGTATACAGTCCCACGCTTGCACTTCAAATGTTTCAGCTCTGTGGGTATATAAAATTAAAAGAATAACACTGCTGGGCTCTTGGCCTAAAACTGCATTTGAGTGGAGAAGCCAGGTGAAATGTAGATAATCCAAATGGTGGTAAATAGGGATTTCTGAAACCCTCTTGCTATGGAAGCCTTGCTGTGAGAGAACCAAAGAGCAGAGTAAGAAAAGGCATTAGCTGCTAAGAGTCTATCAGGGTAGAAAAATCAATATTACAGCAACTCAATATCAGATCCAGAAGTGTGATCTATCTATCCATCTATCTACCTATCTATCTATCACCTATCTACTTACCTTACCTATCTACCTGTCTACCTACCTACCTAATATATAGAGACATATTCAGCAGCTCTACCCTATCATCTACAGGTGAGTAGACACAGGGGAGACAAACTAGTCTGTAAGGGAAATGGAGTGTTTCAGCGAAAGCTGACTCCAAATTTGTAATGGAATCCGGAGGAATATAGTTGCTAATTTTGGCTTAAGAGTCATCCAAACTCCAAATTTCCAAAGCCCTGAGGATTGAGGATGCAGAAAATGTTTCTTGAACTCTGCATAGTTTAACTGCTACAATTTACATGTTTGACACTTCTGACCCACCAACTATGATTCTATTCCTCGGATTTCTGTGGATATTTGCGCACCTCCTAGACGCACCACTTGTATACATCCACTTGGATAGTTTTATACCATCTTATTGTGGGAGTACAAATGGCACATTCTAAGAAAACTCTAACCTGATTTTAGGGCCTGTGGTCAGAATGAGATGATTTTCTACGTGAATTTTAAGCAATAAAGAAAAGCATTTAGTGAACAGATTCCCACAGTTCTGAGTGTGCTACTGAACACCTGGTTGATATTAAACAACTCGCAGGCATCAGTTTGCAATCTTGTGAGCCTCAGAGTCGTCATCAGAAAATTGGGTTTAATAGCTCTAGCCTACCACATAGATTATTCTGACAGTGCAATTAGATAATGATTTTCTTTCCTAGTACTTTTCTCTTTCCAGATTTAATTGTATGGAGGAGTATATAGATAACATCTTGAATCTTTCTTATTTTGGTTTGTTTTAAGTTTAACTTCGTGCTTTCATGTAAAAAATTTCTGTCAGCAATATATAGTTGTGGGACCATGAGTCTTTTTCAGTCTCCTTTTCCTCATAGGTAAAACAAAAGTGATGGTAATTACAATGAAGGGTTGTTGAATTATTAAAATAGATTTTATATGTGTACATATGTGTAAATGCGTACATAAATACTTTACATATATACTTTGTATAGTTAGGCAATATGCTGCTTCATAAATAGTAATTATTGTTGATTTTATTATATGCATAAAGTTATAAATATTCAAGGGGGCAAAGTGTCCAAAGAGAATGTACATTCTTGAGTGATTCAGGAAATAAAATATTTCTTTTTTTTAATAATTTTTTATTGTTATGTTAATCACCATACATTACATCATTAGTTTTTGATGTAGTGTTCCATGATTCATTGTTTGTGCACAACACCCAGTGCTCCATGCAGAATGTGCCCTCTTTAATACCCATCACCAGGCTAACCCATCCCCCCACCCCCCTCCCCTCTAGAACCCTCAGTTTGTTTTTCAGAGTCCATCGTCTCTCATGGTTTGTCTCCCCCTCCAACTTACTCCCCTTCATTCTTCCCCTCCTGCTATCTTCTTTTTTTTTTCTTAACATATATTGCATTATTTGTTTCAGAGGTACAGATCTGTGATTAAACAGTCTTGCACAATTCACAGCACTTGCCATAGCACATACCCTCCCCAATGTCTATCACCCAGCCACCCCCTCCCTCCCACCCCCCACCACTCTAGCAACCCTCAGTTTGTTTCCTGAGATTAAGAATTCCTCATATCAGTGAGGTCATATGATACATGTCTTTCTCTGATTGACCAGGAAATAAAATATTTCTTATCTTTGGGGAGAAGTTTATGCTTTGCTATATATTATCCAAAAAAACTGTTGTGGCTATAAAGATAAACTTAGCTCACAACAAAAGTTAAAAATATCGGAAAATAGTGTCACCTTCATTGTAAATTATTGGATCAGAAATCCGGGGATAATTTCTAATCTTCTTTTCACCCTAGAAAACATATTCAAAAGTCTTAAACTTGCTACTCCCCAGTAAGGCAAGTGTGGCCACCATCAGAGGTATGGGCCTTACCTATGAGATTAATTACTCAATTTCAATTTTCCTTCCCATTTCCTCCACTTCTTGTGAACCCATTGGATTCCAGTTAGTAATAAAGCCAAAGTATAAGAAACCACAAAAATGCCTCAAATCTCTGCATATGCAGCTCGAGAGATTTACTTGGAGATGAAAATAAGCACAGAATGAGGACAACGTTTTTGAAGTTTTTCAAGCCAAAGCTTGTTCACAGAAAGGACTGATTGTGAAGGTATTCTAAACGTTCCCTCTCAAGTTTCCTCTTTGAAGGAAAAGAAACTATATCTAGGCTGTGGCTTTGGAAAGCCCAAGAGTTTTCTTGCATTGCAATGAATTTCTTCAAGAAGACTTTCTGAACTGTGGGTGTCTGTATTGCAAGGTGGTGTCTGTGACTTTAAATGTGAGGTGTATCCAGTGTTAGACTAATTCAATCATTAATTCTGCGCCTTTGAGTCCAGAAGGGTCTAAAGTAACAGCATAGTATCTGTCTCCTAGAGAAAGAGCTCTGCCTATACAATTGCCTCATAGAAGCTTTCTATTAACACTTGTGAATTTGCTGCCCTGGGGAATAACATAGAGAAATCACTGGAAGGATTTTAGAGTGACACTGCCAAGGTATCCTGGGAACTATTGCTGGGTCCCCTCCAGCCTGCACTTGATCTCTATTACCAATTTCTGACCTCAAGCAAGCCTCTTAACCTTCCTGTAATTCAGCTTTCTCAACTGGAGAACAGGCCTCATAATATTGTAACTTAACTCCCCAAACGGAATGTTGTAGAGATGAATGAAGCAATGTTTCCAAGATGCTTGCAGGTCTGGGGTGAAAGTGTGCTGAAATGGAGCACAAAGCTAAGTCTTGATGTGTCTTACAACTAGCTGAGCATGGATACTAGTCCTGTGATTTGGATCCAGTTAGACAGCAGATGAATATCAAACTACTCCAGCTCCTAAAGACTGTGTCCAGGCTGGCAAATCAGTTAGAATGCACAAGGTCACTATGACTCACTATGTGAGTCTGTACTCTTCATTTAAAGCCTAAGCTGTCTTTAATGTTAAGACTACTCCTACCACCCCTGCAGCCCTCTACCATAATATCGTCACTTACTTTTAAAATACCAAACACCTTTTCCTTTTCATTTTTTACTTTTGGCACTATTTTATTATAAAATTGTCCCCTGATATTCTTTTAAAATTAAATGCAGTTAAGTACATGCATCTTTAAATGTCACTTAAAAATGTAAACTCAAAAGCAAGAATGAGGAAAATCAATGGGATTAAAAAGTATTAAAGGTCAATGCTATTTAACCCACAATATATTAGTTTGATCCTTGGAAGAAATGTTGATGACAATCACTAGCTCAACTCAGGAAGTTATTTTAATGCTAATGCCTATTTATAGGCTTTTAGGATAAAGGTATATATTCATTGGCTTCCTGTTTTATTAATATCCTGAGACAGTCCTATATGAAATCTTCTCTTTAATCAAAAGTAATCATGGTGCCTAACTCTCTTTCCTTAGCACACACCTTTGCCTCCCTCTTGCCTGCTTGTGCTTCAACATAAACACACAGATATGCCCAAGGAAATAGTTATCAGCCAGGGACAGTTTATTGAAATTGAACACATAGAAGTCCATGTTGTGATACAGACACACACACACACACACACACACAAAAGATACAGATATCAAGAGTATCATTGCTAGCAGGGCCTCCCGTACTGGCTTTTATATTGTCCCTAAAATTCTCTTAGGTAATGAGATTACTCATTTTCTTAGGTAAGAAACTAAAGATTGCCAAGATACAAATATTTATAAATGTGTCAATACTAATACTTCAGAGATTGAAGAAATAAGAAATGATACAGATCAGTTTTGATAAAGGGGCAATAAATTAATAACAAGACAGTAGTGGGTATACAGAAATGATGATGGAAGCCCAAAGACAGATTGGAGAGTTCCAACACCATGGTAACGGGGATCAATATTATGTCACATGTGCAGGTTAAGGGAGTATAAATGGTCTATGTGTTAAAGAGGTGACTCAAAAGGATCCTAATAGCTTCATTCATATATCTGGAGGGACCCTTTAGATGAGGGATTAATATTGTTCCATGAGGTCACAGGAAGCAGAGTGATGACCAAAGGTTGAGTCTTCCTTACTATGTCCAATTTCTTTCTATAACAGAATTTTCCAGTGGTTACTTCCCTTAGAAGGGAGGGGGCATTACTATCATTGGTATGTTTAACTTGAGACTGGATGCAAGTTAATGTGGATGCTGTGGAGGAAACTGTAGTGCTACAAAAGTTGCATTGGATCAAACACATGTGACCAGTTTTTTATACTGTATAATTCTATGACTTTACCAACTTTTTGATGGCTGATTTAGCCTATGTATACTTACACTGGAAGGTGAATAGGAAATAGCATTTACTGTGCACCTATCAAGAGTTGTATGTTCTCTGTGTTACCTCATTTAAGTCTTAACAATTCTGTGAGGCACTTACCTTCATTTATCAGAAGAAGAAACAGAATTGGAGATATTAAATAAATAACTAGGCAATATAATTTGCTAGCATAGGTTAGATCCAAGATTTGAAACTAGGTCTTTCTGGCCTCAAAGTCCATAATCTTTTTGGTAAGCCATTCCCCAAATGGAAACTGAACTCTGCCCTCTGCTTATGGTGTACTGACTCAATAAATGCCCGTAATTTTCAGGCACTGTTTGTGCAAGGTAGCCCTATAGGGAAGGAGGCTTTGTGAGGAAGACAGCATATTCCACAGGTCTTGGGGAAGCCCTGGCCTGTGGTATTCTGGAACTCTTTAGTTACTGAATCATTGTAATTGAGTGCTTCTTCTAGCTACTGAATCAAAAGCAGAAGTGTGAATGGACATTCTTCAGCCTACTTTGATATTCTTCAACAATAGTTATAATAGAAAACAGAAGTATAAGAAATATCCTGAAACCCACCAAAAATGGAAAGGGAAGTTTGAGGGCCTTATAAGATATGAATGTTTCCTCATTGGTAACAGACCTGCCACTATTAAAAATGGGCAAATTAGTCTCCAAGATATTTACTGCCATCTGTTGGAAAATTAGAATAATAAATATATTACTCTAAGAGGGCCACAAACATGAATGTCACCATATAGTTTTGTGCAATGTACTATTTGCAACCTATCATGATGAAGACCAGAAGTCCTCATCTTGGGATAATCATGCTTGAAAGAAGCCTCATGAGCAATACTATTACCACTATTTATCAGTAGTAATTTATTAAATTAGATATTAGGGACTGGAAGAAATGGAAAATAAAAAAAGTATGTCTAATTAAAAGATAATTTGTTGATTAATTTACTAATACAGCAAATATTTATCAAGTGACTATAATGAGTCAAGCTTTTTCTGGAAGCTAGTTAAACAGCAGTGAATAACACAATAAAATTCTTTCCCTAAAACAGAAAGAAATAACAATTTAGATAAGTATATAATTTATGAGATAGTAATAAGTGCTAAAGAAAAAGTCAAGGATGAAACATACTAAAGTGCTGGGTGATACGTAATTTGAGAACAGTTCTAGGAGTTCAAGTAGGGGCTGTAAATAGTTTGTGTTTCCATCAGTCATAATGAAAGGTCTTGTAATACTTAGGTATCAAGTAGAGTCAGAAGAATATTGTCTTAGTACTGAAGCTACATTAACTCTAAACTAAGGCTGCTCTGGACCTGCCCTAACAAAATTCAAAGCAAAGACTTGAAAGGATCCAACTGATCCCAAGTAAATTGACTTCATGCCAGAATAAAATCCAACATGATTTAAGAGAAAACAACCAAATCTAGCAAACAGCAATAAAAAATTCACAATATCTGGCAGCCAATCAAGATCCATTTCTCAAAGAAGGAAAATTATTCCAAAACCAGAAGAAAAAAAAAATCACATAACAGAAATAGACCTTAAAGGGTCAGATATGGTGGAATTGGGAGACAAAGATATTTGAAAAAGCCACTTAAAGTATATTCACTTCAGTGAATATATTCAGTGAATATATTCAGTGAGTATATATTCACTTCAGTGAATATATTCAGTGAGTATATTCCCCCAATGTGTTTAAGAAAGTAGATGAAAAATACACATCATAAAATAAAAGATATTTGATATATGGGGCAAAAAACCTGGATGGGATTAAAAGTAGATCAGACAGTATAAAAGAAAAGATCAGTTAACTGAAAGATATGAAAAAATAAAATGAAGTACAGAGTACAAAAGGACAAAAAAAAATGAACAGAGATTCAGTAACCTGAGAGAATATCAAATAGTCGAACATTTCTCTAACTAGAGTTTTGGGAGGAAAAGGGAGGAAAAAAAAAACACTAGAAGTATAATGGCTGAACATTTTCCAAACTTGATGAAAACTGCAAATTCCAATGTACTGGGCTGAACAGTGCCCAATCCCCCCAGGCCCAAATTCATGTCTACCCAGAACCTGCGAATGTGACCTAATTTGGAAATCAGGTCTTTACAGATGTAATCAAGATGAGGTCATACTGGATTAGGATGTAGCCTAATCCAGTGATTTATGTCCCTATAAAAAGAGGGAAATTTGTACACAGACACAGGTGGGAAGGTCATGTGAAGATAGAGGTAGAGATTGGGATGATACATCTATAAACCAAAGAACACTAAGGGTTGCTGGCAACCACCAGAACCTAGAAGAGTCAAGAAAGAATTCTTCCCTAGATCCTTTGGAGAGATCATGGCCCTGTCAACACCTTGATTCTGGATTTCTAGACTTCATAACTATGAGAGAATAAATTTCTGTTGTTTTAAGACACACAGATTGTGGTAATTTCTTATTGCAGTCCTAGGAAATTCATATACCCAAAGACCCAAGAAACTTAATAAACCCCATTAAGAATAAACAGTTAAAGAAATCATGCTGAGGGTTGTTATAAGTATTTTAAAAAATAGGTGTATGCTAAAGGGACATGGGGGCCAAACTGAAAAAAGCTTCCAAAGGTCAGAGCTGTAATTATTTGAACAAAAAAATAAATAATGTAGTTTTGGATTATAACCCAAAGTATAAATTAAATACCCGTGAGTTGCTACTGATATAAATAAGTGATTGAATAAATAAATGTTGGAGAATAGACAAATCTCTTATAAAGAAGAATTCCAAATAATTTACATAGCTACTGCCCCCACAAGGGGGTGATGCTTAATTATCCACCCCTTAAGTATTGACTATGCTTAGTGACTTGCTTCTGAAGAATACAGTATTAGGGGAAGAAGTAGCTTAAAACTACTAATATCCTAAGGCAAATAGTGCTTCAGCTGAACAATGAAGATTAATATCATTAGAGATAAGTCGTGTTCATAGCATATAACCTTGGTATGATGTAGTAACAATGGCATTAACTTTGGCTGTCTTCCTCCCAAAAACCCATAACACCAGTCTAACAATAATAAGCTCATCAGACAAACCCAAATTGAGGGACATTCTACAAAAGGTCCTGACCAGTACTACTTAAGATAACTAAAAACAAGGAAAGTTTATGAAATTGTTACAATCCAGAGAAAGCTAAAGAAACATGAGGACAGTCCATAAATTAGTATTATGGATAGATTCTGGAACATAAGACATTAGGGAAAAACTAATCAAATATGAATAAGTATGAAGTTTAGTTAATAATTATGAAACAATATTGGTTCATTAGTTGTGACAGAAGTACCACAGTAATGTTAATGATAAAGGAAAACTGGGTATAAGGTGTATGGGACTCTCTGTCCTATCTTTGTAACTATTCTGTATATCTAAAACTAACTTTTAAAAAGTTAATTTAAAAAAGTATCTTTAAAAATATATATTACATACAGAGAAATGAAGATAAAAATTATAGCATATTCTTACTAGAAACCATGTAAGCCAGAAAACAGTGGAGTGACATCCATAAGCACTGAAGAAAAAAAAAAGTCAATCTGAAATTCTTTACCCACTGTAAATATGTTCAAAATTGAGGGCAAAATACTTTCTCAGACAAACAAATCTGAAAGAATTCATCGCCATTATATCTTCACTACAAAAAATGTTACTGGTTAGTTCTTTAGGCAGAAGAAAATGACATTGCATAGAAATTTAGATAAGGAAATGAAAAGTGCCAAAAATGGTAAATATGTGGTTAATATAAGAGATATTTTTTCCTCACTTTAAAAGATAATAGTAGTTGAAAGCAAAAATAGTAACAGTGAATTGTGGGGTTTAATATACAGGTAGATGTAAAACGTATAATCAGAATAACAGATGATTGGGGGAGTGAGAGTGTATTGTTATAGCTTTCTGAAATTATATGTGCTGTAGCTTGAAGGTAGAATATGATAAAGAGGGCAACCCATAGTAAAAATAAACAAAATTAAAAACAACAATGAAATCCAAAGAGATAACTAATAAGTCAAGAGTAGAGCTAAAATAGAATCCTTAAAGAAAAATTTCAACTAATCCAAAATAAGTCAGAAAAGGAGAGAAAGGAACAAAGAGCAGATGAGAATAATTGAAGACAAAAAGCAATATGGTAGTATTATATCAATCCATATCAACAACTAAATTACATAGTTTAAAAACATCATTTAGAAAAAAACCTATCATATTGGGTAAAAAGCAATACCCAACTGCATGCCATCTAAAAGATACCCACTTTAAAGACCTAAACAGATTCAAAGTAAACAGATAGAAAAAGATATTCCATGCTAATACTAATATAAAGAAAGTTGGAGAAGCTATATTAATATTAGACAAAATAGATTTACAGCAAGGAATATGACAGATTTAAGAGAGTACTGCATAAAGACAAAAGGATAACTTTATCAGGAGGACCTAACAATTCTCAAAATACATGAAAGGAAAAATAGGCAAATCCACAATAATAGTTGGAGATTTCAATACTCCTCTTGCATAACTGATAGAACAAGGAGAAATAAGATCAGTATAGAAGACTTTAAATTATAAAATGACTTAATCAACATTTATTTAAGATTCCATTAACAATGGAATATACATGGAACATTCATCAAAGTAGACTATATTATGAGTTGTAAAGTAAGTCTCAATAAATTTAAGAGACAAAGAAATACAATTATAAGGACATATTATGAGCAACTATATGCCAGCAAATTAGATAACCTGGAAGAAATGGATGCATTGCTAGAGATGTATCAACTACCAAAACTGAACGAGGAAGAAATAGAAAATCTGAACAGACCTATAACCACTAAGGAAATTGAAGCAGTCATCAAAAATCTCCCAACAAACAAAAGCCCAGGGCCAGATGGCTTCCCAGGGGAATTCTACCAAACACTGAAAGAAGAATCAATACCTATTCTCCTGAAACTCTTCCAAAAAACAGAAATGGAAGGAAAACTTCCAAACTCACTTTATGAGGCCACCATTACCTTGATCCCCAAACCACAAACCAGACAAAGACCCCATCAAAAAGGAGAATTACAGACCAATATCCTTGATGAACATGGATGCAAAAATTCTCACCAAAATACTAGTCAATAGGATCCAACAGTACATGAAAAGGATTATTCACCACGACCAAGTGGGATTTATCCCTGGGCTGCAAGGCTGGTTCAACATCTGCAAATCAATCAATATGATACAATACATTCATAAAAGAAAGAACGAGAACCATATGATCCTCTCCATAGATGCAGAAAAAGCATCTGACAAAGTACAGCAACCTTTCTTGATCAAAACTCTTTAGAGTGTAGGGATAGAAGGTACATACCTCAATATCATAAAAGCCATCTATGAAAAACCCACAGCAAATATCATTCTCAATGGGGAAACACTGAGAGCTTTCCCCCTAAGGTCAGGAATGCAGCAGGGATGTCCACTATCACCACTGCTATTCAACATAGTACTAGAAGTCCTAACCTCAGCAATCAGACAACAAAAAGAAATAAAAGTCATCCAAATGGGCAAAGAAGAACTCAAACCCTCACTCTTTGCAGATGATATGATACTTTGTGGAAAACCCAAAAGACTCCACCCCAAAACTGCTAGAAGTCATACAGGAATTCAGTAAAGTGGCAGGATATAAATTCAATGCACAGAAATCAGTGGCATTCCTATACACCAACAACAAGGCAGAAGAAATAGAAATTAAGGAGTCGATCCCACTTACAACTGCACCCCAAACCATAAGATACCTAGGAATAAATCTAACCAGAGAGGCAAAGAATCTGTACTCAGAAAACTATAAAATACTCATGGAAGAAATTGAGGAAGACAGAAAGAAATGGAAAAATGTTCCATGCTCATGGATTGGAAGAACAAATATTATGAAGATGTCAATGCTACTTATAGCAACCTACACATTCAATGCAATCCCCATCAAAATACCATCCACTTTTTTCAAAGAAATGGAACAAATAATCCTAAAATTTGTTTGGAATCAGAAGAGACCCCGAATAGCCAGAGGAATGTTGAAAAAGAAAAGCAAAGCTGGCGGCATCACAATTCCGGACTTTGAGCTCTATACAAAGCTGTCATCATCAAGACAGTATGGTACTGGCACAAAAACAGACACATAGGTCAATGGAACAGAATAGAGAGCCCAGAAATGGACCCTCAACTCTATGGTCAATTCATTTTTGACAAAGCAGGAAAGAATGTCCAATGGAAAAAAGACAGTCTCTTCAACAAATGGTGTTGGGAAAACTGGACAGCCACATGCAGAAGAAAGAAACTGGACCATTTCCTTACACCACACACAAAAATAGACTCCAAATGGTTGAAAGACCTAAACGTGAGACAGGAGTCCATCAAAATCCTAAAGGAGAACACAGGCAGCAACCTCTTCGACCTCAGCCGCAGCAACTTCTTCCTAGAAACATTGCCAAAGGCAAGGGAAACAAGGGCAAAAATAAACTATTGGGACCTCATCAAGATATAAAGCTTTTGCAGAGCAAAAGAAACAGTCCACAAAACCAAAAGACAACCGACAGAATGGGAGAAGATATTTGCAAATGACATATCAGATGAAGGGCTAGTATCCAAAATCTATAAAGAACTTCTTAAACTCAACACCCAAAGAACAAATAATCCAATCAAGAAATGGGCAGAAGACATGAACAGACATTTTTCCAAAGAAGACATCCAAATGGCCAATAGACACATAAAAAAGTTCTCAACACCACTTGGCATCAGGGAAATCCAAATCAAAACCTCAATGAGATACCACCTCACACCAGTCAGAACGGCTAAAATTAACAAGTCAGGAAACGACAGATGTTGGTGGGGATGCAGAGAAAGGGGAACCCTCCTACACTGTTGGTGGGAATGCAAGCTGGTGCAGCCACTCTGGAAAACAGTATGGAGGTTCCTCAAAAAGTTGAAAATAGAGCTACCATACGATCCAGCAATTGCACTACTGGGTATTTACCCCAAAGATATAAATGTAGGGATCCGAAGGGGTATGTGCACACTGATGTTTATAGCAGCAATGTCCACAATAGCCAAACTGTGGAAAGAGCCAAGATGTCCATCGACAGATGAACAGATAAAGAAGATGTGGTCTATATATAAAATGGAATATTATGCAGCCATCAAAAGGAATGAAATCTTGCCATTTGCAACGACGTGGATAGAACTGGAGGGTGTTATGCTGAGCGAAATAGGTCAATCAGAGAAAGACATGTATCATATGACCTCACTGATATGAGGAATTCTTAATCTCAGGAAGCAAACTGAGGGTTGCTGGAGTGGTGGGGGGGTGGGAGGGATGGGGTGGCTGGGGGATAGACATTGGGGAGGGTATGTGCTATGGTGAGCGCTGTGAATTGTGCAAGACTGTTGAATCACAGATCTGTACCTCTGAAATAAATAATACATTATATGTTAAAAAAAAAAAAAAGAAGCAGCAGCAGCAGAAGATAGCAGGAGGGGAATAATGAAGGGGGGAAAATCAGAGGGGGAGATGAACATGAGAGATGATGGACTCTGAAAAACAAACTGAGGGTTCTAGAGGGGAGGGGGGCGCGGGAGGAAGGGTTTGCCTGGTGATGGGTATTAAAGAGGGTACATTCTGCATGGAGCACTGGGTGTTATACGCAAATAATGAATCATGGAACACTACATCAAAAACTAATGATGTAATGTATGGTGATTGACATAACATAATAAAAAAAAAGAAAACCACAAAAAAAGAAAATGCAAATAAAAACCACAATATGATTTAAAAAATAAATAAATTTAAGAGAATTGAAACCATACAATGTATGTTATCTGTCTACGGTGAGTTAAACTAGAAATCAATAACAGAAAGATATCTGGAAAATTCCCAAATATTTGGAAACTACGCAACATACTTTTAAGTCCTGGGTCAAAAAAGAAATGATAAAGAAAATTCAAAATTTTGAACTGAATGAAAATACAAACATATATATCAAAATTTGTAGGATGCAGCTAAAGTAGTGCTTAAGGGGACATTTAAACTAGTATTAGATGTTTATATTTTAAAAAAGGAAGTTCTCAAATCAATGATATGTACACTTCTAAGAATCAGAAAAGATGAACAAGTTAAATCAGAAGTGAGCAAACAGAAAGAAATAATGAGTAGAAATCAATTTAAATAGGAAATACCAAGTAGATAACCCAGGAAATGACTCAAAGTTCTGCCCATTGGGAGGATTTTCTCTCACCACTGCCTTTCAGGGCCACCCCTGAGTGGGGCTGGAGTACAAAAGCAGTTCATTTTCATTTGGTAAAACCACCCACCTGAGAACAGTCTTGACCATTTTCCTCTCCCAGCAACTATGTATAAGTGACCCTCCCCTAATGTGGTCATAGATATCACCTAGCCCTACTGTGGCCCAGTCTCAGATATACAATACTGTTTTACAAAGCATTACTGCTAGACATGCCTGATACTATGAATTTAGTGGTCTGACAAAATTCAATTCAAAATGAGCAGTTTTAGACACATTTTTACTTGATGTCTCAGAGTCAGATGCTCTATTTCTACCAGAGTCCTACTGAACCCTAAGAGCTGTTTTTTGAATTAAATATAATACCACATTGCATATGGCATGTTCTTGTTCCAGAACCTTAGTTATGTTATGAGTCTCCCACCAAGACTTGTCATAAACTCCACATAGCTTATTTTCCACCAAAGATGTTTCTAGTTCCATCGGATTTGCCAGGTCCTAGGGCCTAAGAAGTAGGGCTGCTTGGACCACAGCATGGACCTCTTGCAAAGGTGTTCCTGTTCTGAGACCTACTCAAAACTGGCAGCCTTTCATGTCTCCTAGTACATGAGTCAAAACTGTAATTGCTAAATGTAAAATATGCTGCCTCCAGACCTGGAGGGGATCTAGCAGGGGGTCACTCCTCATTAGTAGTAGAAGATGTAATGATTTATCCTTTACAGTGAAGGAAAAGTTGCAGCATGCCCTTGAGAACTTCATATCTCCCCAAACTTGATATGATGAACTCCTATATTTTTATATGGAATATCTCCCACCTACTAGTGTTCATGTGTCTTGTTTGTTTCTTTCCAAGACTCTAATGTCTGATGATGAGGAGAGGAAGTAGAGGTAAGTCCCGAGGAGGGGAGTGCTGGACCTTAAGACAGAGCAGTAGGCTGCTTCTGTGGGCCCCGAGGGTTCAGGGGTTGGGGTTTCAAGGTTTTCTAGTGCATTGACCCAGATGTCCCATCTGAAACCTTAGAATCCTATTCCTTCTCTACTAGGGCCCTGACCTCTGTGCTGAAGTCTTGCAGGGCCTGGCAATTCAATCTTTCCTGGAATTATGTCTGCTATCCTTACAATTAAATACTGAGCCCAGACTTCACCTTTTCCACTCCAACTTCAGGATAGCCCTTTTTAAATGCTGCCATGGAGACTCTCTAACTTTTCACACTTTGCCTTAAATTAGTGATTGATCACCTCCATCTTTCATTGTCTTTCCCAGCTGCATACGTGGTACTTAGCGACAGCCATCCAATTTCATTGTCCTTCTAATTATCATTTCCTCTGAACCTCTCAAATGCCGGAGGACACTGAGCCCACCAGAGCATTTCCTTATATTCATATCCTATCTCAGGTCATCACCAGTGAAAGGTTTAGTATTGGTACAACTACTCCATGCCAGTGCTCCCAGGACTCCACCTATGACCAGCCTCGGGTTCTCACTGCCAGCTGGCCAATAAGTGATCCAGCTCCCAAGTCTCATTTTAGAATCTGCCCCCTTAGGCCAATTCTCACATCAAGTGTCTTAATTTAAGTCCTCTGGGAAACAGATTCTCAGAGACGGAGATCCACATGCAGGAAATGCCAGCTCTTAGGAACAGCCCCTCTGAGGGAATAAGGACTGGGCAGAGGGAGATGCTGAACCAAGATAGAGTCACAACAGAGACCTCAACCAGAGCCAAGGGGTGTTCTGCCGCTGGGATGGCCCTTTACAGATCTCCTCACAGGGGCAGGGCGGCAGGCTTTTGTACCTCCACAGTGACGAATCAGTGAATATGGGCTGTTTCCAGGGAGGAAACATAATCTTGGGTGAAGCAGATCCTCTCCATGGAGGGCAGGCAACCAGGAAACTGGTGAAATGAATGCCACCGTCTTGAAGGGGGCACATGGGAAAGCCACAACAGTTCCCACCAAGATAGCCGAACTCCTTGAAATGCCTTAAGCACAGAACCATAGATGTAAGACCTCAGTTTTGGGAAAAAAAAATTTTAGGAGTGATATAAGTCAGTAAATCAAGCACCTGGGCAGGGAGGCAAGAGTTAAATTGTCAGGTTAATTGACAGTAAATTAAAATGAAACCATAATCAGAGGTGCAGATTAACAGGCATGGCTCTTGATTCACCCACTGGCATGACCCGGCTGAAATGGAAAATGTCTCTTTTCTCCAGCCATCTGTTTGAGCCTTCCCCCTGAATGTAATCTAAGTTTCCTCTGGATGCCCCAAGATGCTGTGAAAAATGGGACCATATTAATATAATAAGTACAAATTTACAGGTTTCCCACTGCCTGTTTTTGTTGTTGTTGTCAATGTTTTATTTTCGTCTTTGTCTTTGAGTTCCCTGAAATAGTCTTATAGTTATTTCTGGAATGTTCCAGAAGTATCTCATAAATAAATCTAGTTTGTATTCTTGCTTTATTTTCTAGTGTGTTCTGGTGTGGTCTATGGCTAAGCCTCCCCAGTGCTTGTGAAAACCAGTGAAGTATCTTATTACTGCTTCTGAGGTCCGCTGTTCTACAGTCACTGCTGTTCTACTGCCCCTAGTGGATACCAGTGATGCATCAATCAGAGATGGCAATCTGGTCTCTGGAGGTCTTCACACTTCCCACTATATTCCCTGCAGAAGGAGAAACAAGGTGTATCGCCCCACTTTGTGTCCTCCTATATGCTTGGAATGAAAATAGTGTTACTCCTGCATCCATGCATCTCAGAACACAGTGCTTTGCCTTCCTTTTCTTCCCATTACCACTTATGACCACTGAGAGGTCACTCATGGCCACTTAGAAAAGAATAAACTCTAAGACCATCCCTGTGTCTCTTCCCACCCTTTCTCTACCTCTGTGTGGTAGGCAAAATAATAGCCCTTCAAAATGTCCATGCCCTGGGGCACCTGGGTGGCTCAGTAGGTTAAGCATTTGCCTTTGGCTGAGGTCATGATCCCAGAGTCCCGGGAACAAGTAGCACATCAGGGTCCCTGCTCAGCGGGGAGTCTGCTTCTCCCTCTACCCATCCCCCCTGCTCGTGATCTCTTTCTCTCTCTCAAATAAATAACTAAAATCTTTAAACAAAACAAAACAAAACAAAATGTCCATGCCCTAACTCCCAGAACCTGTGAATATGTTATGTTACATGCCAAGGGGAAATTAAGGCTGGGAAGGGAATGAAGGTCGCTGATTAGTTGATTTTAACATACGGAGATTATCCTGAATTATCTTGATGGGCTGTTATACATGGAAGGAGAAATGAAAAGAGAATCAGATAAGGAGATATGAGGTTGAAAGCAGAAGTTGAGTGATAAAATTGCTGGGTTTGGAGATGGCCAAGTGCCATGAAGCAAGGGCTGTGGGCAGCTTCTAGAAACTGGAAAAGGCAAGGAAATGAATTCTCTTCTAGATCCTCCAGAAAGAATGCACTACTGTCATCACCTTAATTTTAGCTCAGTGAGACCCATTTTAGACTTCTGACCTCGAAAACTATAAAATAATAAATTTGTCGTTTTAAACCACTAAGTTTGTGATAATTGTTACAGCAACAAAAGGAAACCAACGCGCTCTGACTCCAGCTCTTTTCTACTCCCGTCAGAACATCTTCAGGTGAGTTGACTCATGCAAATGAATCTGGTGGGCCCACGCACCAGCCTGCCCAACGTGTTCAGACATTTTCAGATTCCAGAAACCTTTAAGGGACTACGTTCCCATCTTGTTACAGTTCTATCTTTACTAATCCATATCATTGTTATCATCAGTTGAGGGGATGGAAAAGAGGCCCTAGAGGATTCATTTCTCAAAGTACTCCAGATACAATTCTGATGATCTGGAATGAACCTTTGAAGTGTCTGTCCTTTCAGGCAGCTATTACAAAAATACCATAAACCAAATGGCTTATAAACAACAGAAATTTATTTCTCACAGTTCTGGAGGCTGGAAATCCAGAATCAGAGTGCTAGCATGGTCTGGTAAAGGCCCTCTTCCATGGTGCTGACTGCCAATTTCTCACTGTGTCCTCACACGGTGAAAGGGGCAGAGATCTCTGTGGGGATTCTTTTATAAGAACTTTAATCTGATCCATGAGGGGCCTAATACCATCACACTGGGAATTAGGATTTCAACACATGAATTTTGCAGGTGACACAAACATTCAGATCATAGCAGGAGGTAAAGTTTGGGATGTTGGAAAAACTGTATAATTAATTGTGTGCCTTTTGTGGTGTGGTATATATGGTAATAGGGAACTAAAAGTAAAAACAAACAGACAAAAAACAGCCCAACTGAATGTAAGCAGAAACTCATCTCTTAAGGACTATTCTGTCTCATGAATCTGTGATCTAATTATTTGCATTAATTTTATCAAGACCATGTGGGTTCCCTGAAACCAAACATAGCTTGCTAGGTTACTGGGTAGGAACATATTTCCAACATCACACCTGTGTATCAAGAAAATGACTGTGATAATGCCTGACGGCTAGACACAAAATAATTGAGATGAAAATTACCTTTTTTTTTTTTTGAGAGAGAGAAAGAATGAGCATAAGTGGGGGTGGGGAGAGGGGTAGAAAGAGGGAGAGAGAAAGAATCTTAAGCAGGCTCCATGCCCACTGTGGAGATCATGACCTGAGCCGAAATCGAGTCAGATGCTTAACTGACTGAGGTACCTATACTATTTTGAACAATATAATAAAGAAAAATAAATTCTGGGGTGCCTGCACGGCTCAGATGGTTGAGCGTCTGCTTTCAGCTCAGGTCGTGATCTCTGGGTCTGGGAACTGAGCCCCAAGTCAGGCTCTCTGCTCTGCGGAGAGTCTGCTTCTCCCTCTCCCTCTGCCCCTCCCCTTGTTCATGCTCTCTCTTTCTGTATCTCTCTGTCTGTATCTCTCTGTCTCAAATGAGTAAATAAAATCTTAAAAAGAAGTTTCTACTTTTTCTTTAAATGTACACAGGGCCTCAAAACAGAAAAAAACACTTTTAGAAAACAGCTCTTATATTTGCTAAATCTTTTAATTAATAAATCGTTTGATATATTCAACTGAACCCACAAAACTGTTTATATGCAGAAAAAATAAATAGATAAAATCAGGAAAACATTTTGAATTTTAAAATTTGCTCTTTTGTTTCCATAAATATTTGCTGATTAAATATGGTTTGTCTTTATAAGCCTATCCAATGTGCAGTTTTTGCTAAATAAATCAATGTAAATATTTTGTTAGGATCTAAGTTTGTAAACAGCACAGATTTCTATGTAGTTTCATGTTTATTCCAAGCCAGATTTTTCCAAATTTCAGCTATTTAAATAGCACTTTCATGATTTTTCTCATACCTGTACACTGTTGTGGTATTATTAATATTTTAGAAATTAACTTTATTTACTAAAATTTATATTGAAAGAAAACTATATATCACTACCAGAAACAAAACCAAAACTATCACTCGCTGAAAGTAGAAAGTAACCATACAATTATAACAAAAATAAACCAATCGTATTTTTTGCCTGCTATAGTTTTGAGCTTGGGAAATGCTCTCCTTTTGTTAAAACAGGTAATTAGCAGGTGTGAGAAATTACTAATGATATACAATCTGAACTAATACTTTTTCCCCCTGAAGCTAATAAAAAGGACTGAAAGTTAAAAAAGAGATAATATTACTCTGGGATTCAATATAATTTATCATCATGTCTTTATCATTTTAGTCTGACCAGCTAAAATGACCTCAGTAACATCAGTGTTTTGGAAATGCCATTTAAAATCATTTAATTTTGCTTTCTGAATTGGTTCCTGTCATGTCTATCAGTACCACTATGCTGCCTGGCCTTTAACTCTTAAGAGTGAATGGTTTTTATAAAGCACCTACCTTGTATGCAAGGTTCCTATTTATGTTTAATTTCTAGTTCCATGTGCATCATTGGCTACAAGGTTACCAACAAAATTCTTTTTTTTTTTTGAGAGTTTATTTTTTTTAGTAATCTTTATGCCCAAAATGGGGCTCAAACTCATCACCCTGAGATCAAGAGTCACATGCTCTTCCCATTTAGCAAGCCAGACACCCGAGACAAAATTCTTAGAATAAATTCAAGCTATGGCAACCATCCTTTTATTTATGAGAAATCCCTATATTCTTTCTATTGGGCACCTGACAGCATGTTTTACCCAACACTAGCTTTTCTATATAGCCCTGAAGGAGTCACTCATGCTTTAGTTGCCTAGGATTCAATCAAAACAATTCCCACTTGTCTCCTCAAATTTCTTATTACTCCATGTATGGTCATGAGGCTGGCAGCTTCTCCTTGTTGCTTGTTAAGAACTGCAGATGTTCAGACCCTACCTCAGTCCTACTGAATCAGAATCTGCATTTTAACAAGAAACCTAGGTGATTCTTAGGCATGTTGAAGTTTGTGAAGCACCAGTCAGTAGTCTTGTCTCTCTCTTCCTCTAAACATCCTTATTTCTCAACTATCTTTGGACTTCACCACCTCTAACTCAATGGTTCTCAACCTTGGGTGCATACTAGAATCACCTGGGGAATTTTGTTTTGTATTTGTGATGGCTAGTCCCCACCCCAAGAGGTTTTTTTGTTTTTGTTTTTTAATTGGGAGTAGTCTGCGTATCAGTTTTAATTGCCCCAGGTGATTCTAACGTGAGGCCAGTACTGAAAACCAACTGAAACACTTTCAATGGATGATTGATTTGGACTCCTAGCTTTTGCCCCCTGGCTCCACAAAATCATTCTAGTGGTAAAATGTGCCCTACCCCAAAACACACATTTGGCCTAGTTGAGCCTCATTGTCCTGTATCAGTTGTCCTATAACTAGGGAAAAGAGCTGATAACTTTTTCCCCTCTAAATAATTTACGGGAAGAAACCCGCATGATTGATGCAGTATCACCAGCAACATGATACTTTTTCATCATTACCATCAAAACCAACCATATCAATCACTGTAAGTACATAAGTTTCAGTGTTAATAGATTTAAAATTTGTTTACTATTTTAAAAATAATTTTAGATATATAAATGATGTAGTTTTCATAAAAATGATAACTCAATCCATAAGGAGAGGATTTTGTTATTGTTGAACTTCAGACATAACCATACTATATGCAAATAACACTAAGAGTGAAAAAACATATTTGGGAACAAATAAGAAGTTTATTTTGTAAAGATATGCCTCATGTAAAACTCATGTCAGTAAGTGCCTACTATCCGATATTTGTCTCCACCAGATGGCCTGGATTTGACTATGCTCTCACGGGGGCTTTGGTCTTCATGGAAAACGCTTACAAAGTGTGTGCCTCAGAGGGCAGTTGGCTCATCATCAAGTGTTATACTTTCTGCTCTAATATCCCTCTACTCCGCCTTCCAGAGTCTGTTACTTGTGCCTCCAGCTAAATTCCAACATCTCATGTAGATCCTTGGCTTGTGGTCTTCATCAATTCCTGCCTAGTTCTTCTGGGTTCCTGATCCTTTGTTCCAGATTCCTGGCCTGGGCCTCCTAGAATAATAACAACCACTATTTATAAGATGCTGCCAAGAAAACACAAAATACCCAAATATCATCCCATTTTCTCTTCACAATAACCACCTCCTGATTTTACAGATGAGGACACTGTCTGACTTGCTATGTTAGTCAGTTTTTGTCAGGTTATGCTACAGTAAAAAACTACTTCAAATTTCAGTGGCTAACAGCACAGATTCACAATAAATGTCAGCTGTAGGTCTCTGATTTGGCTGTGTCTCTCCCCACAAGCCATCCTTATTCTGGGATCCAGGCTGAAGGAGCAGACCCTATCTGCAACATACTCTTCTCATGGCAGAGGGAAAAGAACAGTGAGGAAAAAGCATGGAACTGATCCTAAATCTTCTATTTGGACATGATTTTCATCACTTCTGTTCCTATTCTATTGTCCAAGCAAGTCACAAGGCCAACCCTGATATCAGTGGGTGTAGAGGGGACTCCTCCTACAAGGAGGGACCTCACAAGGGGGTACCTAATAGAGAAAGACAGCTAATATTTTCAGCAAATAATGTAGTCACAGTTGTCCAAATTCTCTCAGCCAGAGAGAGGCAGGGCTAAAGTTTGAATCCAGCTCTGTTTGACTTTCAACCATTGTACAATGGTACTTCCATTTTCCTTTCTCTTTTTGCTGATTTCAAGTACTTAACCTCTAGCTTGTTTAGCTCCACAATTCTTGCCTACTCTTCCCTGATTTAGCTGTTCTCCTGAATATAATTTGTGGTGTGAGTGAACTATATTCCTGGCAAATAGGTCTTCAACTTAGCTGAACTGTAGGTCTCTGCCCTGTGATCAGCTTCGTTCTCCTGCTGCCCATGGTCAGAATAAGTTTGAGTCTATTTCTTCAGCTTTGAGCTACACAGATCAAATATACATCCAGATGATGGATACAGAGAGCTTCCTTACTGCTGTATGAAAATTCACACGGACTAAGTTTTAGCAGCATGGCCTTAAAGCCTGAAGACCTATATTTAAATTTGGACAAGAAACTTGGGATGATTTCCTGTCAGAAACAAATCCTTTCTTGTGGTGGTGAAATGTGCTCCATGGGAATTCTTGTTTACTGCTAGTCTTGGTGCAGTGGGCCAGTGAGGTTTTATCAACATGCTTGCATCATCCCAGAGTGGGTTAGCTCCTCCAAAATCTACCCATTCATGTCGTCTTTCGTCACTCACCAAGAAATGCCACAGATTTAAAGCTTCCATCTCTTCTGCCAATGTGAGATAGCAGTAGAATCTTACATGCTTTATTTCCAAACAGAAAATATATGTTGCTGTTATAAGATCCAGTGTCAATCATATATCACCCATCATTTCATTAATCATAAATGAGAGCTGAATTCCTCTTTTGTGGGTACCAATTTTGACCTGCTTTTTATTTTTATTTTTTTAAGATTTTATTTATTTGTCGGAGAGAGAGAGAGAGCGAGAGAGAGCGAGTGCACACACGAGCAGGGGGAGTGGCAGGCAGAGGGAGAAGCAGGCTCCCCTCTCAGCAGGGAGCCCAATGTGGGACTCCATCCCAGGACCCCGGGATCATGACCTGAGCCCAAGGCAGATGCTTAACCGACTGAGCCACCCAGGCGTCCCTTGACCTGCTTTTTATATCAGCATTTGAGAAACCCACTTTCTAACTTAAAAGTTGAATTCATTTTTTAAAGAATGCTATTGGAAAAGAAAATAAATAGTACGTCCAAACGGCCATTGTTAAAATTTCTTTACAGAGAGTATGACCTCACTGTTTTACCCTTTAAGGAACTGTGTTTACTTTCTCCAGTATATATAACCAACTATTCTCTGAGTTAACAATATATTAAACTTAATGTCCATTAGAGATAATGAAAGAATTATATATATAAAAGCATAAAGAGTTTTAAACACAAAACAAAGCTTCCTTCCAGAAGAGCAGTTATTTCCATACTAATCTGCTACCCAATAAGTTCTTGTTCACATATTAGGATTGAATATCTCATAAATTATCACCTCAACTTATTTTTTTCATTTAATGGTTAGTATGTATGAAATCATAATGAGGCATAAAAATCCCATTCAATGGTTTTCAATTTTTTTTGCATCTTGGCTTAAAAAAAACAGGATATATCAGAGGCCTCAAGGCTAGAATAAGACTTTTCTTTAAATGTATGAATTATAATTAGATGTTCTCTGTATGTGCCTTCTATGAATTTTCATTATGTATTTTTGTGTAAATAAAATAGAGGAAATGAAAATTAGGAAATGTGGTTCTGACCAAAGAATGATTCTCTTTCTTCAATTTCCTCCAAATTTAAGGATGTGGTATTCATTCTAACCCAACACTTAACAAAAAAGCAGTGCCCATTTAAACTTGGCAATCTGGGCTTTACTCCTGCTGTAGCTTTATAATTTTCTGCACAAGTAGCAATCACTGCAGTAGTTTTGATTAAATGATTACCCATAGGCCTGCTCTTGAATGAAATGACAAATGTTCCCTGGAAAAATTCAAGTAGACATTGTAAACTTGGACACTTTCTAGGGTGTGAGTATGCTCCAAATGACATTATGTATTAGTAATAGCAATGATCTATGACTCAAACATAATAATCTACTTCCTACAGAAAGGAGAAAGTAGTTTCATTGACTAAAAATGATGGGGAAAAAAATAAAAAACAATTTTTTTTTTCAGTATAAGGAAAGAGCTTGGTGAAGTTCAAAACTTGCTTATCAGTACCTGTGGAAAGTTTGGTGGGTGTGTGCAGACTAACCTGGTATACCTATGCCAGCCAAAAAGGAATGTCCTGAAAGGAGATTTGGAAGGCCAGGGAATTTTTTCTTTCCCCTTTTCAGTCTCTACCACTCAATATATTTGCTATATGGACAAGAACTTGTTTTCTCTGAATGAGAGAAAAATGATTTGGACATTCAGATAAGGAAACTTCACAAATCTTTATTTTTTTTTAAGATTTTATTTATTTATTTGAGAGGGAGAGAGAGAGCGTGAGCAAGAGTACAAGAGCACGGGGAGGGAGAAGCACACTGTCCACTGAGGAGGGAGCCCTATGCGGGGCTCGATCCCACGAGGCTGGGCTTGCTCCCAGGGTGCTGAGATCGTGACCTGCACCTAAGGCAGATGACTAACAGACTGAGCCACCTAGGCCCCTGCAAATTTTATTTTTAAGTTCTATGGTCTAATTGCTGAAACGACTGTATTTCTAAAGAGTAATACTTTATGCTTTGACTATCTATGTCATCCTTGTTTCAGTGTTTTCATCCTTTTGTTTTTTTTTTATGTTCAGTTAGCCAACATAAATTAGTTTTTGATGTAGTGTTCAATGATTCATTAGTTGCATATAACACACCCAGGGCTCTGCACAGCACGTGCCCTCCTTAATACCCATCACCTGGTTACCCCATCCCCCACCCCCTCCCTTCCCTCAGTTTGTTTCCTGGGGTCCAGAGTCTCTCATGGTCTGTCTCCCTCTCTGATTTCTTCCCACTGTTTTCATCGTTTAAAGACAGTCACTAGCAAGGCAGAGCCCAAAGTTTCAAAGCACGAGGAAGCTATGGCCTATTTCCAAAAATATTCACAACTTCAAAATAAATAAAAATATACATTTTGCAATTAGTAGGTTTTAAAAGACATACTCCATATTTTGCTTGGAAAACAACAGAATTATTCAAGTATCTAAGTATTAGGTTATTCTAAAAACTTTTGATCTTAGGAAATCCTAAAATGACACTTATTGTAGCTTAAGAATTCAAAGGAATATAGTGAAGGGACATTAATTCATGCCACTGATATTAAAACATATTATTTGCCTTTGAAATTTGGTGGCTTTTACAAATACAAAGATAAAATATATGAGTTGCTACTACATATTATAATAATAATTTGGATGTAAAAATAATTTTTCTTCAATAAATCATAACCAAAATGGAAATGTATAAAATGATATTCTATCAAAATAAATAAACCAAACAGGTTTCAGGGAAGGAGCTCTTGAGGACCAGGTTTTTATTTTGGCTCCACCATTAACTAGCTGTGTTGTTGATTTCAGGTGAACTAACCTATATGCTTCAGTTTTCTAATGGGAGACGGGGGCCTTAAGGATTAGGTCTCCCCACTGTTCATTCTAGCTCTAATTTGGATCGATTTGTTTCTCTCAGCCCTCTGCAGGGATATGGCATAGTCAGGGATTGAACAGAGACCCACAGTGTCTATGAAAATAGAATGTGTTAGATATGGTTATTGAAGAATAAATGGAAGGTGTTTCAGTAAATTTTCCCTTAATGGCATCAAGGAAGGCAAGGTCAAGAGTGTAGGAGACAAGGGTAGGATTAGCAAGGGTCTGGCCAAGAGTGAAAGTAAAAGAAAACCTTTCCCATATATGTCACCAGCAATTCATAAAGGGATATCAGTAGAAGGGCTTCTTATAGCCAATAGCCCTTTTTTCCTCACATTGGTGATGACTCTTGAGAATGAAGAGTCTGAATATGTGTGGCATCCAGCAAAGGACGCTGAAGGACAAAATACCACAACTCTGCCACTCATAATGGCACAACCCTTGGAATTTACAAAGCATGTCTCCTACATTAGCTTACTGTTTCTTCTGGATCACCTTATGGCTGAGGCAGGGAAAGAATATATTGGTTAAGCATATGAATGTCAGAGTCAGACAGTCTTGGGTTCAAATCCTAGTTCCATCCCTCTTGGCTGAGTTGGCTTTGGACAGTTCATTCTTTTAACAAATACATTTTGAATCTGCTCTGCTAGCCACTGAAAATATAGGAGGCAGGCAATAAAGTAAATGATGATTTTTAGATTGCATGAGTGCTCTGAGGAAAATCAAATAGGGTAATGAAGTGGAGAGTAATGGAGGTGGGGCTAAACGGGCTTGGGTTTTAGGAAAAACTACTCTAAGGAAGTACCATTTGAGCTAAGACTTGAATGAGACGAAGGAGTCAGCCATGTAAGGATCTACTGGAAGGGAGCTGAGATCTTCTGCTGGGGCAGAAGAAACAGTACATTCGATGGCTCTATGGGAAAGAGCTTATGTGTTCCAGGAAAAGCAATTCAGCCAGTGTCCTGAGTGCTGTGAAAGAGGGGGAAAGTAGAGCATGACTTCCAAGAGGTAATTAGAAGCCAGATCATTTGTGAGACTTACAGAACAGAGGAGGACATTTAGATTTCTTTCTTTCTTTTTTTTTTTTTTTCTAAATGCAATTAAGCCATAGGAAGGTTTTTTTTGCAAGGAGCATAACATTATTTGTTTGATGATTTTAAAAGATCACCCTTGATGCTATAACAAAGTATATTGAAGAACAATGAGTGGAAGCAAGGATTCTAGTTATGTGATTATTTTAGTTGTCCAGGCTCAACTTTCTTATTTGTAAAATGGGAACAATAATAGGTACATGACAGGGCAATTTTAAGAACTGAATGAGAGAAGATGAATGAGCAAACACACGGTTCCAGCAAATGGTGAGTGTTCAATAAATATGGGTGTCATTGTCCCCATGTACACAAAAGAAAACTGGCTTTCTTAAAGGTTAAATGACTTGGTCATTGTCAGGCAGCCAATATCCATGGCTGGCCAGAGCCTGAATCCAAGTTGTAGAATTCCAAAACCAGTGTAAGTCCATATTCACATGATCAGAAAAAGATAACTTAAATTTCATTTCAACAAAGTGAGAGACATACTGTAATGTGCTGGGACGTCAGGATAATAGGCCTCTTCTGAGAAGGGCAAAGTTTAGAAGGAGTGACAGATATGAAGGTAAACAATTTCGAACTGAAATGACATGGATGACAATAGATATATGTCACTCACAGGAAGATTTCACATAAGATACCTGAGCTGGGTTCCAAAGTATAATAAATGATCACCAGACAGATGGAAAGCAGCAATAACAGCACGTGAGGAGGGGTCATAAACATAAGAATAAGAAGCAGCTTGTCATAATGTGGCAAACTGAGTGATCTGAAAGTATTGGTGTAAACAATATGTGGGGGAAGAAAGAGGTTTTGAGGTTGGGGGAAAAGGATCAGGGTGCCATCATTACCAACAGGAATGATAATAGGGCTAAAAGTAGAAACTACCACTTCTATCAGTTGGAAGTGAATAGGATATCTAGACTACCAGGAGCAATGGGACAATGGTGACATTAAATAAATAATAATATATGGCACTTGAACATATTGCTTGACTTATTCTTCCTCATATGAGCCTGTAGCATCTCCATGAGTACTCAAAGTACAGAATGCACCTATGTGGAGAATGAAGCACAGGTGGTTTAAGTGCCTTGGCCAAGGTCACTCAGATGGCAAATAGAAGAACCAAGAGAAGAACCTAGATTGCTTGTCAATTGTTCAAGTACCATCTATTGACTACATATACTTGTCTATCTGCCTGGGAAATAGAGAAAACTTCTGAGAAAGAACTAGAGGCAGAGCACAGCAGAAGGGCTGGATGACAAGGACATTGAGAGCATGAAGGAATATTTAAAGAGCAGGCGGGGAGGAGAAATTAACATCTGTCTGGATAATACCTGAATATAGGTTAACACTGGGGAATTGGAAAGAAAATGACATAGAGCCTAGAGGAGACCAGGGACCCAAAGACTTCTGGAAGGAAGGAGAGGAGAGAGAAAGGAAGGGTGGGAAAGAAATAAGGAAAGAGAAAGAGGCAGAAGGAGAAGGAAAGATAAGCTGGCAGACACAGGCTGTGGAGGAAATTGTAGCTAGAGCATGCAGATGACTATGCCAGAGAAAAATGCCTCTGAGAATGAAGGGAAAAAAAGGGGATATAAAACTCCAGGTGGCTATATACAAAGAGTTGGTGGTAGTTCAATGATTACAACAATGGGGGTGACATGGTTTAGGGCTGGAGAAGATTGCAGAAAATTTTCCTCTCCCCATTGTTTCAGTAGTCTGCCACTAAGCAAAAACGGTAATCTAAAAGTGTAGTTAGTTGGCATTTTTAGGATTTTTCCATGATATATGACTGCAGTGACAGAGAATATTTGAAATTGGGAGTTCTCAGAAATTCCAGAATATGTAATAATAACAATGAATCCTTTTTGAGTGCCAAGCATTGTTCTAAGCGCTGAAGTCATTTCATCCCCTCAGCAACCCTATGAAGTAGATTCTTTTATTATTTCCACTGGCCAGATAAGGAATCTGTGGCACAGTGGGGTTGAGTAACTGCTCAAGGTCACACAAATAGCAAATGGCAGAGCTGGCTCTGAGTTTTGTTTCCCCCAACTACTATACAAAATTCCCAAAGGGTTGGGTTACATTTGTTTTCATTCTCTTTGAAGGTGATATGATCGCAAAGGGTTTTGGAACAGAGAGGTTACGAGTTTTACAGATTCTGTGAATGCACATCAACAAGTTTAATTCACCATTTAAAATATTTGTATGTAGGTAAGTAAAACATTATGAACCACCAGATAATTTAGGCAAAGAGCACTGAGATCTTCATAGGAAGCTGACTTGAATTGTTCTCTCTCTTTCAAAATGAAAAATATCTTGCCAAACAAAGGTGAAAAGTCCCAAACCAAACACTAAAGTAGGTAGTATTTCTTTCTATGTTGCTTTATGAAATATTGGCAGCCAGACATATTTCTCAACCCTAGAAGACATAAATCTTTCAGAGGGAAACCAAATTTCTTTGGTTTGGCTGCCAAACGATGACTTCAGCCTTGAATCTCATCTCAGAAAACTGTAAACACCCTTTTCCTCCCCTGTGTTTAATTTTAAGCATATCTTTCCTTCCTGAAGACCATCTTTCTTCCTTTGGGGTGGCTGTCTCTCACCCCTATCTTATCCTGCATGCCAGGCTGTGAGTCCTGACCTGTTGGCTGACAGGCTGGCCTACCTGCACTGTCACCTCATGCTCACTCCCCTCTGTCCTTCTTTTGTCTACTTTCCATCTCTTTCTTTGCACTAGCAGTTCTTGGCTTTCAATTCACATTCCATTAAGGGTTGATGATTTTGCTCTGGAGGTTTTTTCCATGGACCTGCTGCTGTCTCCCTTATCACAGTGACCTTTGGCTTATAATCTGCGCCTATGGGGCAAAAAAGATTTGGAGGTTTCATTTAAAAATGGTCTTAGCTCACTTCTCTAGCAACCATGAGCAATGACGTCTACATAAGTATGCAAGCATATCTACATCTACACGTGCTTCAGAGTGAAAGGAATTGATGTGCCTGAGAATGGGGAGGGGATGGGGTTCACTCTCCAGAAGTTCAGATCAGCATGATGTATTCTGGGTGTTCCTGTGAAGGAGACAGCAGGGTGTAGAGGAATGAGCACTGGACTGGGAGACAGGAGAGTAGAGCAAGTACTAGTCCAAGTTCTGACAACAGACAAACCAGCTCGTATGACACAGGAAAGAAAGTCATACTGGCATCCACTCTGGGTATCAGTTTTTTTCATACTTAAAGCATTGGACTAAGTAGATTCTCAACCTGGATAAACCTTGAAATCACTTGAGAGAGTTCTGGAATGTCAGAAGAAAAATCAATATTAGGGGCTTCAACACGAGACATACTTAATTAGGATACCTAATTAGGAATGGAGCCCTAGAATCTGAATATATGATTTGATGTAGCCACCCCAGCCTAGATTTGAGGCCCAGCATTAGGGGACCCTTTGATTCACTAAAATCTGATGTCCAAGTTCCATTAGCACTCCCCAGGCTGGGTAAAGCACAGAATAGTAATATCCATTGTTACCCAGCCATCCTTTAGAAGTGGCTAGTGCTGAACTAGGCAACACAAACAGCCCAAACAGCTGGACTTGTTGCTTTGGACTAGTTTATCAGCAGCTTGGATGCTCACAGGTTCTATAGAGTAAGTAACAATTCCTTCTTCTATACTACTTTTTTTTTTCCACAATGTATTGAAATCACAATTACTTGCAAAGTTGTTCCTAAAAGGAGGCACATTATCTAGCAGTGATTTGACCGCTTCTACTTATATCTTAAAGTACTGGTCACATCACTGCCATAAGATGATTTTGTTGGTTCTTGGAGTCTTATTGGTGTATGAAGGTGAAATGAGAGGAACCACCTAAAACTGCAATTTGTAAGAACCAGGTGAAAACAAGACCTTTCAGGAATTAGTCATTTGTTGGGCTCATTTCTTTTTGCTATCAAGCATCCCCTTTTTTTTTTTTTTTTGGTAAAAACATAGATTTCTGTTATGGTAATTATTTTTTTGATTCTTGGGTAATTAGCCCAATTTAAATATTGACTCCTTTTTTTTTAATTTTTATTTATTATTTTTTTTAAAGATTTTATTTATTTATTTGAGAGAGAGAGAGAATGAGAGATAGAGAGCATGAGAGGGAAGAGGGTCAGAGGGAGAAGCAGACTCCCTGCCGAGCAGGGAGTCCGATGTGGGACTCGATCCCGGGACTCCAGGATCATGACCTGAGCCGAAGGCAGTCGCTTAACCAACTGAGCCACCCAGGCGCCCCAATATTGACTCCTTTTTGCACCCCTCTTTTGCATCCCTGTTGTCAGTTGATTCAGCTCTCACTCCCACAAAAAGCAGAGTGTACTTTTCCATCATTTGACATTGGGTTTGGCCACATGACTTGCTTTGTCCAATGGAATGTTAGCAGATATGATGTGAGTGGAGACTTGAACACTGCTCATATGGTAGGACTTGCACTTTTGTACTTTCCTGTGAGAAGAACCTCTTCCGTATAGCTCCTGCCCCTTATCTGGGCCCCTGAAGGAATATATGTGACATATATCTTTGCCACCTGACCCAGTCTTTAAACAGAGCCACACAGCTAGGCCCAGCTTAGATCAGCTGACCCCCAGCCTCTCTGTAGATGCCTGAGTAAATAAATGACTACAATTTCAAGCTGCTGAATTTTGGAGTGGTCTGCTTCCCTTGTAATAGCTGTTTGATTCTTTATGTCAGTCAAGATTTTCTGCCTTACCCTGGTCAATGGGTGGCATGTGACCCGATCTAGACCACTCATATCTCTTCCCCCAAATCACCAACCACTGATGAATGGCTAGAACTGCCCTCAGCCTCAGCAGTCCGCTGTTCCCTAAACACTTTTCTTTAGTTCCTGATACAGAGACTATTTGAAATTACCTAGTTTTTGTCCTTTTCTTGCTAGTTCAGCAGACTTCCCTCATGCTTTGCCTATTCTTCATATCCTTCTAATGGGGGTTTCTTGGTATCACTCCCTTACATTATGCCTATGTTTATATCCTAATCAGCTTCTTGCTATTTATGTTAGGGTCTTCTCTATTGCTTACAACTAAAAAACTTAACTATTACTGAGGGAATCAAAGGGAAAATGAAAGGGTGCCAAAAGCAAACCTAACCTAACTCACAACATGGTGGTGGTGGCGGCAGGGGGGTAAGTTGTTAGCTACGTTTTCCTAGCCCCTTTCTCACATTATATCTACATTTTTCATGATAAAGAGAGAGGAATTCTGTGAATTTATTCTTATAAATTGCTGTTAATAAACATCTACCGAGGTAAAAATATTTTGAATTTTTTAATACAGAATTTCAGAAAAGAAAAAATTCAGTAACCTACTTAGAAGCAACTATTATTAAAAAAAAATGACTCTCCCACAATAACTCACAGGTAGAAGTGAACAGGACATGTCCTATCTTGAAGTCTTACTGGCTGCCTGAGATGCAGAAGGTCTTAAATGTCACCTGAAATCATGCTCTATATTTTAATATTAGAAAATAAATAATTATTCCTTAAGTTATATATTCCCTTTTTTGCAGTACCTCTTCATACTGAAGAAGTAACATAGGTTTCATTTAAATAATCATACTAATAGAGGATAATCTGAATCTTCTAGTACATTAAAATTTTACCTATGAATGAATCAGCCATTGAATGCTATAATTTAGAGATTTCTGTGTCATCATAGATATTACATAACTTTTTAGAATGCCAAATATGTGCCATAAAAATGTGTAGGAACATAGGTTCTGACAGATGTTAAACACCCTTTTTCATCCGAACCATGAATCTTTGTTTTCATGAATCTTGAAAAGATTGCCCAAGATCTTTGAAATGAATACACAACAGAAAATAAATCCATCACAATCAAAAAATGACTCAAAGGAAACAAGCTTCCAGAAGGGGAAAAAATAAAAGCAGCTGCCAGACCCCATGCCACTCCTATAAATTGTTGCACAGCTGTTACCACCTCCAGTGATGATGTTTTGCCAAACTGAAGACCAAGGTGTTCCTGGGATGATGTGCTAAAGTCTTCATCCAGGCATCTCTGTATAACTTATGCATTCTAAAAGCAAGGAAAATTGGTCCCTCTCCAAGGACAGAGTTGGTGGAAAAGGGACATTTTTAGGGCATGTAACTCCTGGGAGGGTTCTAGACAGAGGTAGTATCCCCGAGCATTCTTTCCTTTCCAAAAGACTCTCTGAGATTGTGTTGACAGCTTATCTTCAGAACACAAAGAGTGTCCAGGAAACACAAAAACACTGCATTAAGAAATCATCACTCCAATGAGAAAGTGGAAAATGTGGTAACAGAGTGAAGGAATTTTGTTCAGAATCTTAAAGTTTGCTTTTACTCCGCAGATTATATAAAAATACTTTCAGTTATATTCTCAAGCAATCATTAGGTCACTTCTCTTCTCTTCTCTTCTCTTCTCTTCTCTTCTCTTCTCTTCTCTTCTCTTCCTTTCCTTTTTCCTTTCCTTACCTTTCCACTTCTTTCTTTTCTTTCTGGAGCAGTTGTTAATTTCGGATTTAGCAGATACCATCAAGTTCCCACAATTTGCATCAGGACTCTGTGAATATTCATATTCCCTTGTAAAGTTCCCTGTGAGAGGTAATTTCCATTTAACTTACAAACACATGTACAGGAATAGATAGATTCTATAGTAACCCTAGAACCATGGCAAATCAAGCCACCTCACTGGACAAATCTTTATTAGATTCATCATCTATTATGAGCCAGGCACTGTGGTAGAAAATGGGGACTCATAGATGAATAAAATATTACCCCTGCCTCAAGGATCTTACAGCCTAGGGAGGAGGAATTCCAGAGTTTAAACTTAATAAATAAATGGATTGTTTTCAATTCTATAATGGAGATACAGAGAAGATTCCTGCCTCATATACCCAACTGCTTTCTTAGAAGTATGATAGTTATACCCATAGTCTCAAGATTTGCAATGCCTTGGATTTTCTTATTTATTTATTTATTTGTTTGTTTATTTTTAAGATTTGATTTATTCTTTTAAGAGAGAGGGCACAAGCAGAGGGAGCAGAAGAGGGAGAGGGAGAAGCAGACTCCCTGCTGAGCAGGAAGCCTGATGTGAGGCTCGATCCCAGGACCTGGGGATCACGACCTTGGGATCACGACCTGAGCCCAAGGCAGATGCTTAACCAACTGAGCCACCCAGGCGCACCACTCGCAAAAACTGGATGATTTGGCGTGTGAAGTAGTTACCATAAGCCTCAGTTTTATCAGCTTTAAAATGGGGACAAAATCTTAGCTACCTCACAGGTTTTTGTGAGAATTAATTGAGATCATACTTATAAGAGTCCTGCACAGTGCACAGAGTAAGCCCTGAATAAATATCCGCTTAAATTATTACTATGTTCCCGGTACTTTGCTACATACACACCTGGGTGTGCTGAGATGAGTATTTTACTATCACTACCATTAAGGATCATGCAACATAATGTAAGAGACAATCCCCCTCTGTAAGCTCCACTCAGAGATCATTGTTCTCTCCTTTAGCAACACACTGAGTTCTCCTTTGCCCCACCATGCTCTTTGGTCTGGATTGGAGAGTCTCATTTTCTTATTTTAGGAACATCATGAAAACGTTAAGTATGAGACATAAAATTGTAATGTCCCTATAATCAGCCAAGATGTTCCATCTCATCAGCTGAGACAGGAGAAGAATGAATAAGCATCCCTCAATTTTCTCTTTTAAGTTATTCATTTATTTGTTGGTTTGTTTACTTTAGTAGTGAGGTATCGCATACATACTATAAGATACACAAATCCAGCTCAATAAGTTTTACTTATGTACACACATTTTTTTTTAAAGATTTTATTTATTTATTTGAGAGAGAGAGGATGAGAGATAGAGAGCACGAGAGGGAAGAGGGTCAGAGGTAGAAGCAGACTCCCTGCTGAGCAGGGAGCCCGATGCGGGACTCGATCCCGGGACTCCAGGATCATGACCCGAGCCGAAGGCAGTCGCTCAACCAACTGAGCCACCCAGGCGCCCCCTTATGTACACACTTATTAACCATGACTCAGATCAAATTTACCAACTTCCAGAAGTCCCTCTCATGCACCCTCCTGATCATGACTTTCTCACCAAATACAACTGCTATTTTGACTTCTATCACCACGTATTAGTTTTGCCTGTATTAGAATTTTATATAAATAGAATTAAACAATACGTACTCTTTTGTCTCTGCTCTATCATTCAACATTGTACCTGTCATGTTCACCCATGTTGCATGTAGCGGTAGCTTGTTCTTTTTCATTACTGCTAGTATTCTATTGTACAATATAGCACAATTTATTATTCATTTTATCGTTATTGAGAATTTAGATTGATTTTCATTTTTATGTTGGATAATATTGCTATGATCCCTCTTATACATATCTTTTGCTGCATATATGTGTGCTTTTTCACTGGTACCTAGAAATGGAATTGCTGTATCATATGGTCATATGTCAGACTGCCAGACAGAAGTTTATACTCCCTTTAGCAGTGAATGAGAGTTTCTGTTGCTCTGTATTCTCCTCTACACTTGGTTTTATCTTTTTTTTCCCCTTAAATTTTATGCATTCTAGTGGTCATGTAGTGATATCTCATTGTAGTTTTAATTTGTATTATCCTAGTGGCTAATGATGCTGATCACCCTTTCATGTGCTTATTACCTGTTTATGAAATGTTTGTCCATTTCTTAAAAAGATTTTATGTATTTACTTGAGAGAGAGAGAGAGAATGAGTGGGGAGAGGGGCAGAGCGAGAAGCAGACTCCCTGCAAAGCAGGGAGCCCCACATGGGACTCGATCCCAGGCCCCTGGGGTCATGACCTGAGCCGAAGGCAGATGCTTAACTGAGCCAACCAGGCTCAGTTTGTCTTTCTTTGTCATTTGTCTTTCTTACATGCTATTTTCCAGGGTTTTTTCTTGTTAATTTGCAGGATTTCCTTATTTTTGGCTCTATTACTGTGAACATAATTCTACTCTGTGACTTGAATTTTCATTACTTAGTAGTATCTGTTAAGTTTATTAAGAGAAGTTCCTAAATTCAACCAAGAAGAATTTATCAATCTTCTGTATTATGGTTACTGTTTCTGTACTTCTCTATATGGTTAGTGCTTAAAAGAATTTTTTTGCATACCCCCAAGATAATGAAGATATTCTCTTATATTTTGAATCTTTATTGTTTTATGTTTTGTGTGTAAGTCTTCGACCCACTAGAAAATGGTTTTATGTACAGTGTGAAGTGTGAGGTAAAGGTTCTTTTTAAAAATCTCTATGGATATTCAATTGATCCAACTGCATCTATTGAAAAGAGCATCCTTTCCCCCCACTATTACTGCAAAGAGGAACCAGGTGACTATAAACATATGGTTTATATCTGGCTCCTCTGTTGTGTTCTATTGGTCTATTCTGACACCAATACCACTGTTGTAGTTACTTTATAATAAGCCTTGATATTTGGAAATATAAGTACTCCCACTTTGTTCTTATTTTATATTTTTATTCTGTGAAAACTGTTTGAAAATCAGCATATCAGTTTCCACTACTCCTTCCATTGGGATCATTTGCATATTAATTATAATTTATTGAATCTACAGAATAACTTTCTTCACTTTTGAGTCTTCTAATCCATGAACATGATATAGCCTCCATTTGTTTATGCTTTAATTTCTCATAGCAATGTTTTCTAGGGTTTTTATTTTTAGAGCTCTAATATAGCTTTCTTCATGTATTTTTTGCTACATAATTTCTGTTTTGCTATTAGAGTAAATTATGTTTTAAAATTTCATTAAAAATTTTTTCTGTGGTTAGTGTGTAGGACCATAATTAATATAATGATTTATAGCCAATTACCTTACTAAATTTATTTATTAATTTCAGAGCTTCATATATAGATTCTTTTGATAATTCTCTATTAGCACAATCATGTTATCTATAAATAATTGCAATTTCACTTGTACATTGCTGTTTCTTGTATCTTTTTGTTACTTTTTCTTATTTTATTACACTGGGTAAAACTTCCAGTATGATACTGAAGACAAGAGGTAAAAGCAGGGCATGCTTGTCAATTCCAATCTCAGGAGGAAAGCTTTAGTTATTGCACCATTAAATATATTTTTATTGTAGATTTTTTGGTAGACATTTTTGGTCAGGTTAAGGATACCAAAGGTTTTTATCCTGAAGGTTGTGGAATCTTACTAAATGCTTTTTTAAAAAAATGTTTTATGATGATCATATTGTACTTTTTAAAAAAGTTTATTTTTGTGTGGTGAATAATGTTGATTTCTTTTTCTTTTTTTTAAAGATTTTATTTATTTATTTGACAGAGAGAGACACAGCGAGAGAGAGAACACAAGCAGGGGGAGTGGGAAAGGGAGAAGCAGGCTTCCCGCTGAGCAGGGAGCCTGATGCAGGGCTCGATCCCAGGACCCTGGGATCACGACCTGAGCCGCAGGCAGACGCTTAACGACTGAGCCACCCAGGAGCCCCTATTTTTCTATTGTTAAATCAATTTTGTATTACTGGAAGAAAGCCTACTTGGATATAATGTATTACTCTTTTTTATATTTCTGGGTAGATTTTACTAATATTTCCTTTGGAAAAAAAATGCGTTTATTTTAATGAGAGAAGTTGGCCATTATGACACATAGGAAAATTCTTAGATCGTCCTCTGGTATTAAGATTATGCTGGCATTATAAAATGAGTTAAAGTATTTTTAGAGGGAAATTTATAGGTCAAAATTAGTATATTAGAAAAGAAAAAAGCCTGAAAATCAAAGATGTAAGGAACCATCTAAATAAACAGCAATACAAAATCAAAGAAGTAGAAGAAATAAAATATTTGAGATGTGGTCAATAAAATAAAAAAACAGAATGTGGTAAAGAAAAATAAACAAAGCCCAAGGTTTATTCTTTAAAAGTATTAATAAAATTGATAAACCCTTAGGAAAAGCAATAGAGAAAGAAAAAAAAAAAAACAGAAAGAAATCACAGATTACCAGTACCATGCAAATAAGATATTCCTAGAAAGTACACTTCAAAAAACAAAAAGAGCATATGATTTAAAAATATTTTGCTAATAATTTTAAAATTTAGAAGAAATATACAAATTCCTTTTTAAAAATTAACTATCCAAATTAACAGAAGGAACAGAAAATGTAACTTTCTTATATCTATAATGAATCAAATATAACTTTAAAACTTTCTTGCAAAGAGTATTTTATGCCTAGAGAGATCCTTTGGAGAATTCTTAAAAACATTTAAGAAAGAAATCATACTATTGAAATTCAGCCATTGCTTTAATGTTCCTTTGAAGGTAACATTTCTTTTTATCCTATGGATACTTTTAGGATTTGCTCTTTGTCTTTGGCTTTCAGCAGATTTACTATGATATGTCTAGGTGTGATGTTCTTTGATTTTGCCCTGGTTTTGATTTACAGATATTTTTGAATCAATGGGCCTTTCAACAATTATGGATAATTCCAGGCCATGATATTTTTAAAAAAAGCTTCTATCCCATTCTATCTCACTTCTTCTGGACTCCAATTACACATAAATTCAATCTTTTCACTGTGTCCCATATATCTCCTATGGTTTTTTAAAGTATCTTTTCTTCTCTCTCTCATTGCTTGAAACTAGACATTTTCTAAGCTATCTTCTAGTTTATTAATTGTCTAATCAGCTGTTAAATGCATTAATTATAAACATTTCTATTTTGTTATTTGTATAGTTTCTGAATTTGCTATGAAATTTTCTACCCTGCTCCATTCCATTTTTTCCCCATTCCATTTTTTTAACTTGTCACAATAATCTTCAAGTTCATGTCTGTGAGTTCTAATGCTGGATCACTTATGGATTTGTTTCTATTTTCTCTTGATTTTTACAGCTTTGGTTATGTTTCTTGGCATGACTGGTGATTTCTGAGTAAATGCTAAATGATACATATGAATTAAGCTAGTGCTGCTGAATGATGTTATCTCCTCCAAAGAGGATTCAGGTTTCATCTGTCAGGCATATAGAATATAGGTATATCACCTTGATTCAGTAAAGACTAGTCTACTTCTGTCTTGCTATTACTCCTGGAGAGTAGGTGTTCAGGGTTCAGGGTTCTGGGGTGTTTATTAAAACCCCTCCTCTTTAGACAATCCTGAAGCTGTGATAATCTCTGCTTAGTTTAGTTGTTGCTTTATACTTATTTTCTCAGCACATTCCCTGTTCAAATACTGATTTGTAGTCAGAAAATGCCTTGAAGGGAAATTGCAAAATGTAAATTCATCTAGAATCTTAGCCACTCATGTCCTCACTATTTTGGTTGTTCTCTAGTACTTTCAAAAACCTTTTTTTGTTGTTGTTTTCATTTTTGTTATTGCATTGTACTTCACTTTCAAAGTTTTTCAGTGAGTCTGGTACCAGCTACCCCATCATAACTGGCAGCAGAATGGTTTTCAAGCTGTGTTTTCATATTATCTCATTTAGACAAAACAGTATGAGCAAATCAATGCAGCCGTTTGTGATATAGTTTCCAGATGAAGGAACAGAAACTCAGAAGTATTAATAATTCTTCCAGATTGTCAAAGCTGCAATGCCAAGGCAGTCCTAGAATCTTTGTCATTAGCTCTTAGTCACTGGCACTTTATACCATGCCAGTGTTTATCAAATGTTGACCATTGATAGACCACTCAACGGTTCTTTGGAGTGTGATCATTGTTTTTTCTGAAAAATTTACTGGTATTACTAATTTTATGGAGATATTTTAAAATTTCATTTATGATGTCAAAGATTCCTCTAAATAATTCTCTCCTTCAAATGCAAATTAAAACTATAATGATGTCTTTCTATACATCCATGAGCTTGGGTAAATTTAAAAGTCTTACCATACCAAGTGCTGGTGAAAAAATGAACAAGAAACTCTCATACAGAGCTAACGTGAGTGAAAATTGTTTCAACCACTTTAATACTGTCTTTTCCCATATATATCTGTGACAAAACAAAACAATATTCTGTGACCAAATAATACCAAACAATTCCATTCCTGGGTATATACCTAGAGAAGTACATCCACATGTGTGTAAGGAAACCTGTAAATAAAAGTTCACAGCAACAATTTTTGTCACAGCTGAAAACAACTGTAATATCCATCAGGAAGTAAGGGTGTTAGGATAGATAAATAACTCATGCTTGTTAATATACTGGAATTTTGTGTCATAATTGAAGTGAAGTAACTAGAGCTTTGTACAACAACCTAACTGAATCTTACAAACATATTATTGAAAGAAATTCTTTTAAACTATGCCTTTATATAAAGTTTAAAACCAGTCAATATTAGCCATTTTATTTATGGCTACATACAAGAGTAACAGAAATACAGAGAGTATCAAAGGAGAAATCATTATACATATCTAAGACAATGAAGGAAATATGATTGAGAAGGGTACTTCCTCAGTGTCGACAAGATTCTATTTCTTTATTTAAGTGGTAGTTAAAAAGATGTTCACTTTTGGGGCACCTGGGTGGCTCAGTCGTTAAGTGTCTGCCTTCAGCTCAGGTCATGGTCCCGGGGTCCTGGGATCGAGCCCCACATTGGGCTCCCTGCTCGGCGGGAAGCCTGCTTCTCCCTCTCCCTCTGCCCCTGCTTGTGTTCCCTCTCTCGTTGTGTCTCTCTCTGTCAAATAAACAAATAAAATCTTAAAAAAAAAAGATGTTCACTTTCTAATGATTCATTATATTATACATTTATGTGTTTTGTACCTTTTCCCCTGTGTGTGTTATAGTTCATCATTTTAAAAGTTATGGAAATTTCCTTTTGGGGGCTCGCATCCTTCAGCATGGAAAAGAAAAATCTCATTTCCCAGATTATGCTAACAAGACATACATTGCCATCTGATTATATCCACAAATTTCCGTATTTCCTTCAACACAGTACCAAGATCAGGAGGCATATTGTTGATCACCAGCCATTCACTGTTAATAGCAATGCATGCACATTGGCAGTTTTGTCACACTTTGTGTTGTGTAGCAATCCTGTTCCTTGTGGTGCACATGCATGATGGCCTTGTTAGGAATAGTACCAATACTCTTTTCCCAATGCAACATCATGCTTCAGAAAAACAATGACATTACTAATGTTCTCCACCACAAATTCTGAATGGTTAATGGAACAAAATAAAAATCACCAAACACTTCTCCTCTGTGCACATATCACGTATTAGCCAAGACCTGATTCATACCTTACACACACACTGCCAACTGAAAGCAAAATATCTCCTAGACCACACACATTACATGCCATTAATGTTCTATGATATGCAATTTTCATATGATAGGAAAGTTTTGCCAATTCTTATTATGCTTTCACTTTGAGCTCATTATTTGTTATTAGCTTTGTAGCTAGTTTTACAGTTACGTTGAAAAAGTATGACCTGCACCTATACCTGTTTTTGTCACAAGACATGTAACTTCTGAATTATGCCTTTATAGTTTTGATATCTCCATTTCCTTCAGTGATAAAATCCAGCAATTTAAAACTGGAAAATATTTCTATAGAAAAATATCATTTTTTAAACCAGAGAGGTACGTAGTACTTACATGCAAAGTTTGATGGCTTCATGCCACTATTTAACCAAGTTTTATAAAAGGCAATTCACTATACACCAGGGTCAAAATGATTGCTACCTTCTTAAATAAAATTTTCCATTGTTTATTTTTGGATTTCCTATTTTCACTTTTTATATCTGGCTGCTTCTAGCTGCTTTCCCCTTGTTTCAGCATATATGCAATCACATTCTACATTCACTCTGAAACCCGGTCACCAAAAATGATTATGGTGGTGGTGTATTTCTGTCTCTACTTTTACAACCATTTTATGTTGGCATAAACTACTTGTGTACGTAATTGCTTCTTTAATAAAATTAGAAATCTAATAATAGACCCCGATAATAACAATTTTTAAAAAGGCAAAAGTAAACAAATACAAACAATAACATGCTAATAATCTGAAAGTAAGTTAACCTAAATGCATTGCACCCAGTTAACTGACTGGAAGCTGATGTCTGATCATCAGAGTCCTTTCAATGAGTGGCTACCTTTAAGATGTTAATGACTTAAGAACATCGGAGACCTCAGTGAGAATTTAATCTTACATTTTAAATTTGTTAAATACCTGGGAACAAAGTTTGTTTTAATTTCTTTTTCCTCTGAATGTTCTAAACTCTGTTAAAAAAACGCCAGAGGTCACAAATGATTTATGGACTACACTTTGAGAAACACTGCTTTATGTCATGCTGTGATCTTCAAAACCATGAAAACCAAAACCCAAACTTCCAAAACCAAAGTAGCCAACTTTAGGAGCCATGAAAGTCTAATTCCTAGCAATTCAGTTCAAAGTGGCTCATTTCTTAACTTGCTCTTTGACAAGTTAAAAAATATGTATTTTGGCTTTATTTGTCCAAAACAATTACGAAGGTTACGGATAGCATTCTCTAAAACTCAAATTTAGATCTCAGAGCTCCACTTTATTTTCTGCTACAGTAACTCTTGGGCTTACAGTTACCCTATGTACTAACAATACTGTCAGACAAAGGAAGTTAGTGAAGGGAATCAGCTTCCCTAAAAGGGGGAATCCCTAAAAGAGTGCATTTTCTCTAGAGCTTTAGAGAGAGAATCATATGTGAAAACTCAGAACACTTACATCAAGAGCAAAGCTGTAAACTGGGCAGGCTGGCTTGTGAGCTGAGATCCAGATATCAAATCTTGTTTTCCCCAAGTTTTTGATTTTTTCAATTTTATCACATTGCCTGAAATAAACAAGTTAAATATTATTTGGGATTCATTTACATACTTCCTTAAAATGCAAATAGCCTGAGATGATTATGAGGTTATTCATAACTTAGCACTAATTACTTTGATCACAAGGCATTCTTTCTAATGATACCAAACACAATGTAATTTTATTTATTTTTTATTGTTATGTTAATTACCATACATTACATCATTAGTTTTTGATGTAGTGTTCCATGATTCATTGTTTGCGTATAGCACCCAGTGCTCCACGCAGAACGTGCCCTCTTTAATACCCATCACCAGGCTAACCCATCCCCCTACCCTCCTCCCCTCTAGAACCCTCAGTTTGTTTCTCAGAGTCCATCCTCTCTCATGGTTCATCTCCCCCGCCCATTTCCCCCCCTTCATCCTTGCCCTCCTGCTATTTGCCAAAGTGACTAGCATCTCATTGCTGTCTTGTCTGCCCCCACTTCCCTGAGAATATCTTGATGATACATGGAAATAGGATAATCATACATTGCTGGGGGTGGGGGAGGTCATCTAATAAAAAAGGATTGCCAGAGGAATTAACTGTTTATTTTTTTCTAATTGGAAAACCCAGGTGACCTCACTCCCTACGGATATCTTTTAGGGAACATGAACAGATTTTGAAACCATATTCCAGCTGAGGGGAAAAAAAAAACACAAACCAACAATGGAGTGAATGAAAATATGGTTTCAAGATTTCACAAGAAACAATAGAGTCAAATCAATCAGTAAGAACGCTCCTTGCAAGGAGAATAGCTCAATTAAGAAAGATGGAATGACCTGGCCTGGAGGGACTCCCTTCCTCATCATTAGCTCACAGGAGTCCTTGGCATGCCACTTCCTTTTTTTGTTAGTTTCAGCCACAACTTCGGTATATAACTGTTTAAAGTTATCTCCATGTTGGGCATCTCTCTCACTCTAGTGGTGCAGTATGGAAATCAGAGAAGCTGGCACAGTGTTTTGTGGTGTGACTGAGACAAATTAAAATAGTGAAGGCAATGTCTTGCCTCTGATTTATTACTTCTTGAAAAGTGTAATACAGAACGCACCCCTCTCCCACCCTTGGTGCTTGAAGGAGGATTGAAAAAAAAAAAAGATACAAATTTTTCATAAAATTTTTCAGTTTCTTGGGAAAATGTGACTGTGCGTGTATGTGTGTGTGCATGTGTGTGTGTGTATGTTTTGCCTAGCCTTAGTTATTTATTTGGAATTTTATGGTTCCTTCTAAAGTCTTTGTTAAAGGCGTGTGTAAAAACACAGGTTGGTAAAACTGACCTCTCAATTTAGTTCAACAAATTCCTACTGAATGCGCTTGTATTCTCCTAGGCAGTTGGATGTGTTAGGAATGAGCATTGTTGCCAACAACTTGAACAATAACCTGGCATAACATCATGTATCTTCTAGCTGAGATCCAAAGGACACAAAGGAAACTAGGCTGAAGTATGGGGCTTGCTATACAAAAATAAATCCTGCTGAAGGAAAACAAAAGAGAAACATTAAGACCTTCAGAACAGCCAGTTTTTCTATGGGGACAGGGCAAAAATCTCAACTTATTAGTCAAAAGATTTTTCTCCCCTGACAGGAAGGAAATGGTCTGCCGTCCCGTTGTGTGAGGCATACCGTGAGCTTAGTGGAAAAAGCATGGGTTCTTTTTGTTATGAATTACACTAACCAACCTCAATCAAATTAGGAAACCACAAATGAGCGGAATTAACTTATAAGTGAGAGGGTCACCCCTTTATACAAAGAAATGATCTCTTATTCGAAGGTCTCAGTTTGGAAGGCTCATTCAAACAGAGAGCATGGCCCACCTTGTGGGTACTGTTTTGTTTGACTGATTTAAATGCAGTCAGAGAGGTACAATGTCATAACTTTCCCTCTAGACAAACAGGTTCTTTATGCCACTGTTTCAGTCAAGGGAGCCAAATAATACCTTTTTTATTGCAGTATTTTTAGACATTGGATACATCTGGAAAAATATTCAAGCAGATAATTAGATTGCATTAGCAATGTGTCTGTTGTGGTTTCCCTGATCCCAGAGAAGGCAGCCCTTTATGAAGCACTTGGCCGCAGTCTCCACGAAATCTACTGTGTAAATTGGCCCACACTAAAGCATGTGGAAAACATTTTTTGGCTGAAACTCGAAACCATTCATGTGGCTTTGAGACGGGGAAGCTCAGGCTGCCAACATCAATAGAACTTTGTACTACAAACCCAAATGGTCATTTAGACATGTGTACTTCTATGCTCACAAATGCACTGAGGTCAAATATTTTTTAATCTTGGGAATTTTTCCTCTTTATACAGCCTCATATTTCATGCAGGAAATGAGACTGAGTACAACAAACACAAATCATTGAGACTGACAGAGCATATTGGGTTCAAAACCCAAGCCTTGACTCTAATTGCTCTCCAAAGGCCCCTGGCTCAAGGTAACTGTTGATTTAGTTCAGCTGTTTTCAATCAGCACTGTAAGGTCTCGCTAAGACAAACTGGTAAGGCCGCATTACATTTGTACCCCGGATCCCTTGGGTCTAAGTATAACACAGTTAGCATTTTAAAAGATTGCGTTTTTCTGTATGCTGCAGGCAGTAATTACAAGCAGGCAAATCTTTTGTGAAAGATGGGGTGACCTTCCTTATGGTGAAAGAGTGATGATGGCTTCTAGTGGAGGAAAAATAATGTTTCCATTCAGAGTTCAGAGAGGAGGCCCGCCTCTTTTCAAATGGTTGCCAAACTTGACAGCCAGTTTGTTGTTGTGTTGTGGTGAATATAAAAGCAATTTATTGCTTGAGGGGGCCAATTTCTTGGTATTACTTAACTGTTGAAGGATTTTCAACAGCACACCACCCTGGACTCACAGACAAACGATTACTGAACTACACCGAAATGCTCTCCCCATCAGGTGTCCTTGCTTCAGCTACCCTTCGCTTTTCCATGTAGCCTACAAGCAGTGAAGGGTTTAAAGATCTGAACGTGTATTTTTCTGCTTGGACTAATGTTCTCAATCTGTTGTTGACTTTGAAGTTGTAGAATGGACTTTAAAATGAATATATTGGACTATCTGGCTGTGGGCTTGGATTTGCATATGGGAATCAAGTGTAAATGTCTGGTCTAGACTAAAAGACTGAGATTAAGGACAGACTGTGTTGCTAATAGTGCCCAGGAGAGCTCGGTTCCATATGCAGTTAATAGCTTCCCAAGGACCAATAGACTGCGGGGAGACCAAAGAATTTTTATTATTTCAATAAGTTTCTGGTTACAAATTCATATGTTAATTGTGTGTGTGTGTGTGTGTGTGTGGACATGTATGTGCACACACATAATACATGGCTTCTTCAGCACCTGGCAGAATGCTATGTCCACAGTAGGTGCATTGTGTGGACTGACATTGACGGAACAAATGCAATATATGTATATATTTAAAATATGGATGACTTGTTTGAGAAGAGTGTATACTTCTCTTTTGTAAATCATATAAACCGCCTAAGGAATTGTCACTTTTAAAAAAGAAGTCATTTTGTCAATTACACCTCAATTTAAAAATTAAAATAAATGCAAATTAAAAAAATTAAATATATAAAAGAAAAGAGAGAGCAAGAACAAATTTTATTAAAAAGCATTCAGTTAAACATTGGCTCATCAAGTTATTTAAAATCTATTTAAAGAAAAATTCAATTCACAATCAATTTTTCAGGACCATCTTTGATGAGGAGTGCGTGTATATGCATATGTATACATTTGAGTACATGTGTTTATGCCTGAGATGTGTGAATGTATTTATCTAGAGATATTTTTATATCCATTACCTTTTTTAGAGGTCAAATGATTCCTCCAAGGGCATATGTATATGTGGGTAGTGTATATATCCATGTACATGTAGACATACCCGTGTGTGTGTGTGTGTGTGTGTGTGTGTGTGTGTGTGTGTATGATGATATAGTCAGTTTCCAACAATCCAGTTGGACTTCCTATTGTAAGTACTCTTCTATGGCAATTGAATTTTTCAGAATTCTGTTACTCAGTGAGACAAATGCTCCTTGTATTGTCTTCAATTACAAGCAGGAAACTTTTAGGAATTTATATTTAATTCATTTAACCAGAAGGGTAATAAATATCAACTTAAATTAATTTTTCCAAAAGCATTTGTTGCAGTTTCCAAATGTGTATACAGCACAAAGAGTATTGCACTCTGAGAGAAACTGATGTACTGAAATATATTTATATTTTTCTAGGTAAGAAATAATAATAACCCTTCATGTATGATGCCTTGAACCACCTCAGTGTTAGATTCCAAAGTAAACTGGCTCAAAATCACACAGGTAACTTGGCTCTAAAGCAGAGCTCCTGAAAGTGGTGGTTACTAGGTAAAGTGCAAAAGCCATTACTGTTTTCTCTAATGCATCCAAAATGGCTGAAGGTGATTGTAGAACTCTCACCTACATTGCTTTCAGCAGCAGCAGTTATGGAAACCACATCTAAGGCCATTCTTTCAAGTGTGGAATCGTGGGATCCTGTCTTGGGAGAAAAAATTAGGAATGGAAGCTTTGTACCCTCTAAATATTGAGCTGAGATGCAGGCAGGTATGGGTTTAAATTCTGGTGGTGTTGCTGACCCGTTATTTAACTCTGAACAAGTCATTTACTTCTCTGAGGATCATTATGGACATTAAATAAGATAATACACAAGAGCCTTAGAACATGGGAAGCACTTGATGTACCATATTTCCCATATTCTATAATATTCGTTTCTCTTACTTTAATATTTCCGAAAGCAGAAGTATCTTGTAATTGACACAGTTTAAATGTTTTATTCTTTCTTTTCCTGAAAAACTGATTATACTGATATATGCTAAAATTGTGTAATTATATTAGTTCCATCCATCTCGCTCCTCCCATCCCCACCACTCGCATGCCTTCATCTTTGGTTCCTAATGGATTGCATAGTGTGGTGGTCAAGAGCGCAGGCTTTGGAAGAAGTGATCTCTTTTTGATTCCCACCTCCACCACTTACTCTCTGTTGATTTGGGGCAATTTATTTAAACTTTTAAAGCCACAGATTCCTCACTGACAAAAGTAAGCTTGTGATATGAAACTCCAAATGTTATCCTAAGAATTTTAAAGTATTAGCACTGTATGTGACACAGAAGAAACATGTAATACAGGTTTGTTAGCAGTTTTTACTATCAGGCCTGGCTTGTAAGGACAACAGATGACAATGTTTGGCAATGTATTCAGAATACTTGCTTGGTTCCTGGATCATCTCTTAAGGATATTTGCCAGTCAGAGTACAAACGTCACCGATTTAGCTCTAACTGAAGTTATATTTCCATTTATTCTCCAATTTATAATTACTCAGAGCCCCCACTTGCACATTGCCTACCAGTTCTGTCTGAGTTACCACTGCTGCTTCTTTGATATTCAGAATCAGGACTCTCATGTCCTTTGGCTTATGTCCTCTAATTCTGCTCTCACTGTCCCCTTGTGACAGGACCACCCCTATGCTGGATATGGACATCCTTAAGAGTATCTGTTTCTGCTACACCACTGTATCTTTAGAGGGGGTGCTGCAAACCTCCATCTGCCTTCATTGTCTGATGTATAAAGCATGCTCTTTCCTTAATTCTCCACAGTATCTTTAAATCCAGATTGTAAGATTTTAAATGATTTCATTAAACAGCAAGGATGATGGAAAGGAAATATTCTGGTTGATCCAGAGGGTCACTTCCTTTCTAGTCTATAATTTCTTCCCACCCAGTAGAGATCAGTTCACCCTTTTCAGCAGGAATATTTTGAGTACCTAGGCTTTAGAGTCCAAGACCATCCATGTCATATTCCAGAGAGGGGAAGAGTATCTTTCTTTGTTAGAGTAAGGATTTATTCCAGGCCATATTCCTGGCACAGTAATGATCTACTCCCAGTTGACCAACAATAATCATTGACCATTCCCATGACGTAAAACTCTACCTGTGCCAAATGAAGTGGGGTCTTGCTTTATAGCCCCGCTAAGACATTGACATAGACCAATGCAGTTCAACACCAATATGTTCCAGATTATTTTATCTTAAATATCATAAGAGCAACCCAAGTCAGGCTAGAAATCCAAAACTTTTAAACAGTCTGCCTTCCAAGCAAGACATAAAAATCACATCAGCAGCATCTTCCTCCAATGCTTACCTGTCTCATCTCCTGTAATTATCTGCTCAACAAAGAACAAAACCAACTCCACAAAAACTAGCACTATAAATTTATAGGAGCCAAGAGATAGTTCTCCACATTAGCCACTCTTTCACATCTCCTCCCTTCCCTTTCCTCCCACTGCCCTGCCCCAAAATAGCAAGGAAATTTCAGGGTCTTGACTCCAGCTCAGCCATATCCAACAATTTCTATTACTGAACGAAGCACAGAGTTTCTCAGCTAACACCTCGTGTATCCTATAAGGAATGGTATCTGCAGTTCATGTGTAAACATGGCTCTACTGTGCTGGCATTTGCCATGCTATGATTTGAGACCTGTGGTCATTTTCACAAACAACATAGCTCCACAAAACCACCTTGGGTTTGTTGACAGTCCACAATACTACTACTATTGCTTTTTCCCCCTATTCTTTCTTTTTTTTTGTGCCGGGCGCCGGGATGCCAAGCAAATATTCTGCTTCCCTGACTTCAAATTCATGCCTTCAGCTTGAGGACCTATTATTAATAGTGTCTCTACTCCATAAATATGGTTTTTCTTGTTCCTGGAGAGATTTCCTTCTTTATCTTCATGATTGATACTTGTCATTTATTCAAAACATAGTTTGTTCCATGAGTACGCATCATGGCACTGAAATAGGGACATGGAACCTAGAGAACTGACTTTTGGCAAGTCTTAGACAAGAGCAGTGGGAGTACTGTAAGTCACTTAAACTCTGCTTCGATTTCCTCCACCACGAAATGGGCTGGATACTCTTTGTCGCGGCAATATTTTCTGACTAATACCTGAAGTTCCATTATCCGTAGAAGGGAAAACTGCTCTTCCCTCAATTCCCTTTGCTTTAATCTATGAGGCTCACTCCTTACAACCTGACCTTCATAAAGCAAAAGCTGGGGTTCTGTAAAGCAAGTAGGCTGCCCAAATTGAGAGGAGATGTCGGGTGAGCCTTGCTTCCTCATCTAGAGGACAGCCACCATAGTAGAAGTCAGCAAGCTCAGGGACTGTAAACAATTCCAAAGGTCGATAGATTGCTTTGTAACCACCACAGTGTCAATTGGTAGAAGAATTAAAGGTATATTTTCTTGTTAATTTTAGGAAAGCCACCAATATTTGTGTGGCTAACTTCTCTTGATCTGCCAGGGGCTATTAGGCTACCTGCATAAAACATAGGCAAGTTAAAAACATCAAATGGCTCCCTAACCCTACTTCCTGAGCTCCTCTTTCCTTTTGTATTCTCCATAGAAAGCAATAGTTCTGAACCCTGAAAAAAAAAAAAAATCCACCATTCTCCAGGAATTCTGATTCAAATGTTCTGGGGTGCATCCCTAGCATTGTTTTTTGTTTGTTTGTTTGTTTTTTAAAGTTTCCAGGTGATTCTAATTATAGCCGTGGTTGAGAACCACTGTCCTGGAGCCTCCCCACTCTCCCTTTTCTAACCTACAATGCTGTGTGTTTCCTACATGCAGTCCCAGGTGAAGGTGGCGGTGTACCCCCATCTCCTTCGGGTCTAGAATATAGGAGATACACAGCAAAAGTTTATGAAAGGAAGGAATAAATGAAGAAACAAAGGGTAAAAAGAATAAACAGTAGAAAACAGGGGGTGAGGATAATGGGATGGGTAGGAAGGGATGGTAACGATTTGTCTCTTGTAAACCTTAAGCCTACAACTCTTTCTACCCTTAAATTTTCTCCATGACAGAGCACTTCAGAGTTATCTTGCCACTACTTAAAAAAAGAAAAATACTGCTTTCATTCTGGAATTCCTGTGTAAATGGGCCCAATGTAATTTTTTTAGACGTTGCCATGGGGAATAATATTTTTCTTCTTCTGAAAGGCTGAAGGGAAGACAATGACCGAATGAGAGAATGAAAACCTGCACAACTGGGTGGCTTTCTGCTTATTCTAGGACCTCATCTATCCACGCCCTGACTGCAATGTGAAGCCCTGCTTTTTGAAAAGGCACATTTGACTGTGTTGGAAAGAACAGCGCAGCAGTAAAATCAGTGGCATATCTACCCAAATTGTATATTTTAAATTGATAACCCTCCTCTGAGAATAATTTCTATTATGTCAAATGCACCCAGAGTAAAGACTTATTCATTTATGACCTGGATTGGCTAGACATGTTCTCATTAAATTGGATTGCATTTAGTATATGTGGAAAGGGCAGGTCTAAGTGATTAAAGGGTGCTTTTCATCATGAAAGAACACATTTTAGAGGACCACAGTTGCTGGCAACTATGAAAATTTGATTCCATTCAAGGGGAAGATAATCCTGAATACAACAAAATGTTGAACATTCATGACAAGCAGCTTTCTTTGTCTCCTGCTGCGTATGACAGGATCAGAGAGAGTCCTAGGTTATGGTGCATTTGAGCAAGGACCCTGAATTATCTGCACCACTCTACTGGAGGTGGCCATTAGCTCAGGCTGGCTCAGCAAGGATGGAGGAGCAGGTCACATGAATGGCAGTATAGAATAATGTCTGGGAGCGCAGAGTTTGGGGTCAATCATCCTCTTACTAGTTGAGCCTCCACTGAAAGAGAGAGGGAGCGAATGAGCAAGCACTGAGCTGGGCTGAACTAAGAGGGGCTTCCATCTTAATGGTAGTAGGCCTCACATCATTTTAGGAAATCTTTTCACATCAGAGGCAAACACCTATGACTGTTATTAAACTTCCGGTCATTAGTGATAACTATATGGAAAGTAAGTTATAGTTCATAAGAACTGTAAATGCTGACTATTTATCCAGTAATCAAAGTATATATTCTACTGAGAAAAATACTCAGCAAGTCATATATAGCAACAGCAGATGCTGCCCATAGCAGCAAGTTTCTGTGAATTATCTGACCGTGTAAGAGTTGTAGAGCAGCATAATCACAAGAATATTGTCTCATTAAGGCACAGCTCCTAGATGCTTTGCCGTGGATAAATTTCATCTTTGTTTATACACTATCCTTCCACTCAACTTGTGTGGGACACTGCCCCCAACTTTGGATTAGAAAGAAATGAGTTCTAATTCCAACTCTGCCGTGTTGAAAAAGTTCCTTACTTCGTATGTTCTTCAATGTGGGGATCTATCCCGGGAAGTGGACAGAGAATTGGATTTGAAGTTGTCTCTTAAGCCTCAAAAGTCCTTCTGATTTGTCATAGGATTTTTCACTCCCTGAAAGGCTTATAAAAATATTTGTTTTTCAAAACAAAGATCACAAATACAAGAATTTGCAAGGTTCACAGCTGAACAATCACATTAACAGAATGGCAGGTTAACCTTGTCTAGACTTAATTATGAAGTCGGTAAGAGTCCGTAATTGTTGGAGAATTTGTGAAGCTGAAAATCCTAAGTTTAAGCTTCATACACTGTTTCAGAACAGATGGCAAGTTAAGGTTATATCATAATCAAAAATCATTCACCTTTGAAGGAACTAATATAGTGGAGAATTATTGCCAACATAGTCCAGAAACATGATAGCTCATTCTTTAAGGTTCTCCCCCCAACTATTTCTGGTTAACGTTTTAAGAATGAGTGTGCATTTAAATGCAAAGATGTCGTCTTCTATTAAATATTCAGCTGCCATTTGCCAGTAATCAAATCTTCACGCTCAAGTAATGTTTATTAAGTGCCAATGTGTGTAGTGTGGTATAGATACTACATAGAGTTAAAAAAAATTGGCACAAACATAGGTGTTCATATAAATAGATAGACAAGCAAGCATAAAATTCTTCAACAAAGAGAAATGTGGCAATGCCAGGCAAGAACCCAAGCTAATAAATGAATAAAAAGTATAGTAAAAATGTTTAACAAGTTCCTACTTGTAAAGCTTTCTTGCATGACACATATATGTTTTTAGGTTATATATATGGGTACGTTTTACCATTTCTCTCTTAGGATGTTCTCCCTGTTAAGAATTTTTAGCAGCTGCTTTTTACTAAAGACCTTGAGAGGGTTTTACTGCCCTTTCATTATACATAAGCTTTAGTGCTCAGATTTTTATGACATTGGGTGGGTAAGTAACTCTTTGGGAATAATGGTCATATAAGCTCTCTTTGAAAAAGAACTACCAACTGATTTTTGTCTTCTGCCTGTTCATAATTATTTTGAACCCCTCTAATTAATGTAATTATCACAACTCATGCATTTACATATTCATTCATTAATCCATTCATTAATTCTTACATTTATTTAACAAATAATCCCTATCCTAACTGCCAAAGCTCCACCTTAGAAAATTCTTGCTCTCTGCTTTCAAGAAGCTCAATCTTGGGGGTGGGGGAGGGGGCAGATGGATATCTGAAGAGGCATTAGTATGTGAAAGGTGTCCTAATGGTGGTATGGGACTGGGTGTTGTTAGACCAAAGAGGAAAGGCCACCTAAATGCCACTAATAGTCTCACCAAACAACCAAACAACCCAAATGAGCTGTGTATTAGCCAACAAAATATGCTCTTTCCACAGCATGTCCAAAATAGAATCAACTAAGTGTAATTAAACCCAGAAGAGTTCTTTTGTACAGTTCATATGTTCTAAAAACCATTGTTTTCCTATCATACGGCCCCAGGCTTTCCTCAGCTGATAGGAGAGATCTTGTTACTCCAAAATAGAGTAGATACCATGCCTCATGTTGAAGAAGCATCAGAAGTTGGCTGCTGTCAGAATCATCTGGGGGAAATGGAATTGTCAAAAATACAAATCCATAAACTCCTCTGCTGGATATTCTGCTGTAGTTGGTCTGGGGTGAGGCTTAGAAATCATTTTTTTTTTTTAACATGGGTCCCAGATAATTACATTTATTAGCTAGATTTGGGGAAATAGCCCTAAATAACGTTAGGATTTATAGTAATTTATATATATACAACATGAAAAGGCAGGGGGAGGGTATATAATTCCTTCTTTAACACTTTAACACTTGCTTTTATAAAACTTCAGTTTAATCCAAAACCCCCAAGGCCTTAAACTGAAGGCCTTAAAGCTATGGGGAATAACTTTTAAAGGCAATGGAAAATAGAGGACATTTTAATTTGTAATATTTTATAATCATGATTTTTCCTATCCAAAGTGTCTCTTCTCTCCTAACCTAGGCTTCCTTTTAAAAATAATTCCACCATGAGCCTTTTAACTATTTTACATGGCTAATTAAATGTTACATGAAATAATTTATTTGAGGAAGATACTAATACTTATCAAGATATATGCCATCATTTCATAATGCGCTTTCAGATACCCTGATGTCCTTCACCTCTCAACCTCTGCTCTAGTGGGCTAACTCTCTACAAGCCCCGTTACCACATCAGATCCTATGCTTTAGTGGGCAGACCTCACCTTAGAGCTGGTTGATTTAGTCCTTATATTCAAGTCCTAAGAATTGAACTTTCCTGTCCTGGCTTGGTCAGATGGACACTAATAGGGTGGTGCTCTACTAAACAGATCTTTAATAAAACATAGCACTTTTTAGAATCTCTTTGCCTCTGTGGGGTCACTTAAGTAGCAACAGGAACACAGGCACATATTACCTTATGTTTTAAGTCTACAGTAAGAACTGAGAGTCAGTTCTTTGTGTCTCAACCTGTTTCAGAGGCCGTTCTGCCATAAAGGAGACTTGACATGAGTTCTCTCACCCTCCCTTTCTTCTGCTGCAAAATGCCACCTTTCCTCTGACCCTCAACCAATGAATGCCTCAGGGAGATTCCACCATATCTCATCATTTTCAGTTACTGAGTCGCAATGAGGATTCTGACTCCATTTTTTGATGTTTGATGCTAATAACTTTTAAGCCTTGCCTTCACTCTTCCCTTTGTGCTGCCCATCTGGGTGAGCTGATAAGGAACCCTAGGTACTTTGTCCTTTGGCACTCCGAAGGGAGATTAATATCACACAAGCCCCTACATGCACACAGGTAGGCCCAGCCCCACTCCCAACTACTATAAAAACTCAGGCCAGTCTCCTTTTCTGGCTCCCTCAAAGAACTCTGAACCTCAATAATGTAAGTAATGAATGTTTTCATACCTCCTTTGTGTGTGTGTTTGGTGTCATCACTCGACATCACAACTAACAGAGGGGAGGGCAGGAGGGAGTCCGTTGGCCTTTGCAGATGACCATAACAAGAATCCTATCTAGTTCACTTTAAAACTCCAATCTCATATCTGATTTAAAGTGATATCCAACACCGGTGAGGTTTTAGTTCTAGGACACTAACGAGAGTGTGTGTGTGTGTGTTTCTGCAGGCATGTGTGTCTGTATTTCTGTGTATGTGCATGCACACACATGCATGACACACATGTGGTCTTTTGCTCCTCCTCCCACCTCCATCCTCAAGGTAGGACTGGCTAGGAGGTTTTATCCTGGGGTCATTTGTTCTCCTTCCTTTACAAAACCTAACTTCAGTGCTCGCTTCGGCAGCACATATACAAAACCTAACTTCACTCATGACAGGTGCCAAGAGAAGGAATAGGGAGCAAAGGACCAAAGCCTGTTTGTTAACTGGGCATGTGATTGAAATTCTGTTGCTATTTGCCCCTGCTTCTCTGGCTAAGGCCTCAGTGCCATCTGCACGATAGGTGTTCAAATGCTGGCTCTCTCATGAGACACATCTGTTGGTTCTACAAATTCCTCCCGGTTGCGTGATTCCATTTTCATTCCCTTTTTTTCCTACTCTCAACAGTATTGCATAGCATTTTTGCTTCTCGGGTCATCTTGGGTGGTAGGCATCTCTCCTCCGATGGCTACAGGAAGAAGACTCAAGCTGAGCTACTTTTTGCAATGCCACAGGAAGCATATGTATCCTTACCATGCCAAGGGTAGGAGTGCAGATGACTCTACTGCTCACTCAGCTCTATTAGTTGTGACTGTGCCAGATGCAATAATATTCACCTAATATTCCATGTGCTTCCCTTTATGTCCCAGTCCCTTCTGCACTTAGGGAGGACATGTGCCTAGATTTGACCAGTGGTCTAAGTAGAAATTCCACGTGCTATATATGGTCAGAGGCAATTAAGAGAAGGTATGAATTCTCTGTACTCTCCTCTCTTTCACTGGCCACTCGAAGGCCACATGCTAAGATGGCAGCATCACAAGGTGGCTCAACCTGGAACCCCAAGCAACTGTGTGGAACAGGCTCCCTCACCAATCATGAGAGACATAGAGTGTGCACAAGAAATAAATCTTTGTAATTTAATCCACTGAGATTTGGAAGTTAATTTGTCACCGCAGCAAAACCTACCTTCCTATCCATCTAGCATTCTATCTAGGCAAATATTTATATATAATTATTTTGTATATAGATAGTTATTGATATGAATTTACATAAATATATACATATTATCTTTAGTTATGTGTTCCATATATGGTAAGAATAAGTTATTATATACATTATATAAATAGTAACTGAATGTTTTATACAATAATATATTCAGTATTATAAAATATAATATACACTAACATAATAAATATTATTAATAAAACAAATAAATAACTTAAAATAAGCACTGTCTTAAATCAGGACTATCATTAGTTAGAAAGTAAGTAAATTAGTAATTAGTACATGACTATCACACCCGTTGCAAAACAGACATCAGAGCACACACAGAAAAGTGACTCACTGTACAGTTAATTCATAAGTGATACACAAGACAATTCTTAACACTTGGAAAAGAGAGGCATCTAGAAAATGAAGATGATAACACATCACATCCACCACATCTATCTGTAAGACACAGCCCAAAGTGTAAAAGTCTCAGGGAGCTGCCAACTTACTACGTAGGAGAGGCTGCCCTCCTTTCCGTGGGAGAATGGGGCCCAGAAGTTGTGTGAAATTCAGTATTCTGATCTAAAAATGTGGGTCTGCAGACAAGAAGTAACAAGAGAACAAGGCTGTGTTCTGGTGAAGTGGCACTCAACACCTAGAAAGGAGACAGTAAAGTTAGTTGTCAGCCTAGGGCATCTGCAAACTAGCAAGAACACAGCTGTAGTTAAATACAGTAAATTAGTTTGCAATGAGGAGCTTGCCTCCTGCAGAAGGCTGGAATCCTGTTTAATATTTGTATTTAAAAAGGCATCATATTAGAGACTGTATTTTATTAAAACGCACATGAATATAGTCACTCCAAAAAAGATTAGTGCCGAAGGAGATACCTCAACATTTCACTTTTGTTCTCGCAGCTCTGACTCCACTGTCCCCTCCAAATGTGGGGAATGTAGCCATGTTTCTCAAGAACTGGAATGTAGGAAACATCACCTCTTCCTATCCCTGCCTTATTCCCTTTTAAGCTCTAGAGTAGTGAATAATCATTTACCAATAAGACCTTTGGAAGAGCATTCATTTCAATATGGTTTCCTTCACGAAGTTACCTTCAAGAGCTGTGAAAGGTCTGAGATTTTTCCCATTTGCAAGCTAACAGGTTATCCTGCCGAGTTTCATGGATGACGGCAGAAGACCCAAAACTCCTGGGTCATAGATGAAGGGCAGTTTATAACTCGCAGCAACAGCAGTAGCTAGAGTATTGGCATTTTTGCGGTAGTTCCACGAAGCCCAATTCCCACAGGGTGACGTGAAGAAAGCAAGAAGATACCGGTCCACGCAGAGGGTTGCATTACAAGAGAGGAACCCGGAGGTTGGGGAACTTGAATCTTTTATAATGAGCACTAGGCAGGCCTTCCCTTTATTCCAGAGGGAGACATCATCTTTATTATATTGGACAGGAAGCATGCCTGCCCTTTACTCTTGAGGGAGACACTCTATCTACTAAGACTCTTCTATATATAAATATCCTTGAAAAGACAGCCTGAAACAAAGGGCAGGAAATGCCTCGCTCATGAGATGTGCAGAAACACAACAGATGCATACAGAGTTGTCTTCCAGACGTTGTTGAGAAAAATATAAGATCTAAAAAGTTTTTGGAAGCAAAAGATAATACAGAGGCTTGTGGGTTGTACTTCAGTTAGCAACCCAGCCCACCATCAAACCAAATGATGACATTTGAGGCCTGCTGAATGCTGGTCTGCCGTAGTGAACGAAAGCTAAATACCCTGGACAAAGAATGAGAAAGAACTTTAATGCCCTCTTCCACTACCCAACTCCATGCACATAAACAATAGAATATAACTTTTTTGAGAACTACGTCTGTCTTATTCACCGCTATATTCTCCAGTTCCTAAAATAGTGCCCAGCCTATAAGAGGCATTTAATATTTACTGATGAATGGATGAATGAGGGTAACTTCATTACTTTTCAAGGATAGTGACAGTAACATACATTTTTCTGATTAAATCACGATAGAAGTAAGTTCATCTGATTAAACCAGGAAGTAGGTGAAATACAGCTTGGAAGTGCCATATTTCTATATAGCTCTTCAGAGTTTAAAAAGAGTGAATTCTTTGAATACATATAATTTTCCTTGAAGGTGTATGCATTTGATTTTCTTTAACACGAATATAGAAAGGTCTCTATAGTTTTGCTGTGTTTATGAACAGATGGAAGTAAGGCAGTGAAAAGGGGTGAATGTGGGAGGGATTGGACAAAACCACAGCGTTTTGGTTTCTCTGTGTGAGATCAGTGAGTCATCGAGGTTATAGAAAGTAGAGAAGTTTCAAGTATACATAACCCCTCTCTGAAGAAATAAAAGAGATGACCATGGGGAAGAAAAGGGCACAATAAAGAAGAGACAGTTCCCTAAATTGCCATCAGGTGGTTCCGTGATCCCAACAGCCTGGTTATCCTATAGAATGCTCTGAGTGAGGAGGAGGGGCTGTTCTTAAGCCTGAGAGGAGTTGACAGCACAAGGAGGAAAAACTCAATTCCCTTTTATACAGAATATACTTTCTTGTAGTCGCACCTCAGCTAATTCCCTCACAGCTGGTTAAGAGATGCCACCTTACTGCCAAACCAGTAAATACCAACTCAGGATTTACTGTTTGTGATTTACCACAGGTTCCCAGGAGCCAATTGTAGGAATAGTGTATAACAACATGCCAACTAAGGGAGGAGCAAATGGAAAAGGAAAAGAATCCTTAAAATCAATAATGAGGCTTTTCTTTATTTTTGTTGTGTTGTTTGCTTTGAATTAAGATCAATATACCTAAAAAAAAGAAGATAAGTACTTTAATCAGTGTCTGTAGGCAGAAAATACTGCTGCATTTAGGCAGAGTCCAATCTCAAGTTCTATAATCTATATTCATTTAATATCATGAAGAGTAGTTGAAGCTTATCATCTAAAATGTGAAGTTATAGGGCTGCCTGGGTTAGTCGGTTAAGTGCCCAACTTTTGGTCTTGGCTCAGGTCGTGATTTCATAGGTTGTGGGATGGAGCCCTGCACTGGGTTCCATGCTCAGCAGGGAGTCTGCTTGAAGATCTCCCTCTGCCCCTCTCCCCACTCTTGCCTGTGTGTGTGTTGTGGCGGGGGAGGGTGGGGGCATTACCCCAAAGGTTTTATGCGGATTAAGCTTCCCTAACACTCAGAAAAGTAAGTGCTACAGACTTACCCCCAAGATCATTTGAAGGTTTAATTATTTATATTTATTCTATACTGATTTTAGTTTTGGGAATATTTAATAATGAATTATTGATTTTAATTGAGTCAGCTTCTCTGAGTGAAGGTGCTAAAGGCTAAAACAAAAAACTAAAATGTGCTATGCAACATGTACAAAACTAAATAAATAAGAAAGACCTTTGAGGTCTATATCTGGGCTCATGTAAGGCAAACACATTCTATAGGAAAGATGGATTTGAGAACATATGTGATCCTGAGTATAGATGTCAGGGTACAAGCAAAAATTCCAGGTAGTTTTGCAGACTTTCCAGGCAGCGGAACTGGTAAGACCGAACTCAAGGACTCCAAACAGTAAAGGGGGACCCAGGTAATATATGGGCTATACGTGGAACAATTAGAAAATTTCATTAAGGTAGCATGTATGCTATGATGAAAAGGTGTTGGAAAATAGGATGGCAGGGTAGGGCAGAGACCTGAAGGACCTAGGAGGGGTGGAGGGGTCTTCTGGGATAGTGGGTGAGGGAGGGGTGTGGACACACCCTCTTCAGTTGCCCCCCTTTGTGACTCTTAAGTGGTCTGTGATATAAGCGTGGGGAGGATATATATTCAGCCTCTGCACACTTAAGAGCTCAGTTGCCTACAGGCAGCCTTGTGATTCAGACAATGGAGTTCAAAACCTGGAATGTTCTCTCGTGTCTGAATACCTATACTGAACCATGTCTGAGCTTCAGCTCAACATGGTTAGAGACTGACCCCAACTTCACCTTCCTGTGTGGGTTGGGATTGCTTCTTCTGTTCCTGTGCTACCTGATGCTTCCATTTCCAACTTGGAAAACCAAACCCACCCAAAAGGTAAGGAGCCCTCAACACAGATTATTATGGTTTCCATTTCTAATCCCAAATCTTATTTATTTTAAAAATTTTATTTATGTATTTGATAAATAAGAGAGAGCCCAAGTTGGGCAGAAGGGGCAGAGGGAGAGGGAGAAGGCTCCCTGTGGAGCATAGAGTCTGATGTGGGGCTTGATTCCCAGGATCCTGGAATCATGACCTGAGGTGACGGCAGATGCTTACCTTGACCCCTAATCCCAAAATTTAAAATGAGTTTGGTAGGATCAGAGAAACACCTAAAATGGGAAGTCTAAGAGAACAGACATTCGCTCCTCTAGGACAAGAGGTCTGGCAGGGCTAAGGGTTAAGGAAGGCCTAAGGTTTCTACTTCAAATTCACAGGCTATCTGGTAAAATCCCAAACACAGGGATTCTGTAGTCCTTATTTAGAGAGTATGGAATCTGTAAGAGAACGTTTCCCAGCATTTGATCATAAGTCACATTCCCATGTCAGGCATCACTCGATCAAGCCTTCCTTCATGTTGGGCTGATCAGGAGAACGGTGCTGAGCCTCTGAGAAGAGACTGGGGTCTGAGCCATGTCCTAGGATACAGGGTCCTCCTGAGGGAATACAGATGTGACTGTTGGACTTCATTTTCTTTTTTCTTTTTCTAAAGATTTTATTTATCAGAGAGAGTGAGAGAGAGCACAAGTCAGGGGGAGGGGCTGAGGGAGAGGGAGAAGCAGACTCCCTGCTGAGCAGGGAGCCCAATGTGGGGCTCGATCCCAGGGTCCTGGGAGCATGACCTGAGCCAAAGGCCAACGCTTAACTGACTTTGCCACCCAGGCGCCCCGGACTTCATTTTCTATGTCCTTACTGGACAAAGGACTTCTGACTGAGAACATTAGGTATGGACCTCCCAGACAAAATCTTCCATTTTATCACCTTTAAAAATTGATAAAAGCAAGGAACACAAAATTCTGTTAATTAAAATAAAGTCCTACTATTCTTGGATAAATAATGTCTCCATTCTAAGAGAAGGGTGAGAGATGAGTCCCAACCCCTCATTCTTCTATTTTTGTTCTAGCGTCAGGGCAGAGCCAAGAGGAGGAGGAAAGGTGGGACTCTGAAAGGTAAGGTTCTGCCTCTTCCACCTGAGCTCTCCAAGGGTGACCCTTCCTGTCCTGTCCATGATGGCTCAGGTCCATGATCTCTGAGGAGGTCAGCTGCTAGACACAGTCCCTCTTAGGAAACAGAGGCCTCAGAGCAGTCAGAACCTGAGACCCTTAGAGTCCCTGCTCTGCCCATCCTTGAGCATGAAGCATTGTTGAGCCTGGGCAGTGGGTGTTGCCCAATAGGTGGCTGTGTGAGATGTCAAGAGGCAGAACTTCTGTCTCCTGACTTTGTGAAAACCTTGTGACATCATGGATACTCAGGATTCTTCCCTGAGGTAACCACTGACCTCTGTGCTTCACAGAGGTGGTCTGAGTATCACATGAGATAATTTACATGCGAGTACTTTATCCATGAAGCAAGAATACTAACCAGGATCACATCATTGACCATTTGACCTCATCTATTGATTATTGGGGCTTTCAGAGTCTAACATCCCATGGGTGTCCCAAAAGGGGACTCCTGTACTAATACTTACGTTTCTACTTTCACTACATATATCCCATTCTCCCGGTTTCCCAGACTACAGATGCTACCAGAGAGAAGTGGAGGAAGCCCAGAAGCTGATCTCTGTTTTAAGAAGGTGACCAGTCTTTCCCCTTCTATCCTGATCCCTCTTAGAGTACGTTTTATGCAATTGCAGGATTCAATGCAGCCTGCTATAGCCATGGGAGGGGGTAGCCATAGGAACAGGTATTGGGGTGAAGGCTACCAAGTACATTGTGAAGTCATAAAGGTGGGGCATTGGGAAGGGGCAGCAGGCTTCAGGTGGCCCCTCCCTTGCCGGGCCAGCCTGTCCCCCTTCCCTTGTTCTGATCCTGGCTGCAGCTTTGTACCTCCTGTCTCCTGCAGCCCAGTAGGCCGGCATCATGATACCATCTCCTTTCATCAACTGCTATGCCCAGACCCCTCCTGTGAGGTGTGTAATAGAACAACTGCTGAGATCAATCGGCTGCTGTTCCCGGAGGCCCTGGAAGATGCTACTCCCTTGGCTTCCACAGCCCCTGTGACTTCCTCATCGTTCACTCTCTCCCCTGACTCCTCAGCAGTCCCTCCAGGAGACCTAATATCAGCTTCTCTGCCTGAGCCTTCCCCACCACCTGCCTCCACCTTCTCACCTAACCCAGTGACCCCCTTGGCTGACTTTTTTCCACCCTCACCACCGGGTGGCTCTTTGCCACCAGAGTCTTTTCCTCCCTTGCATTCCGAATTCCCAAAGGACAGTTTCCCACCCCAGTCCCTTGCCTTTCCTCCAATCCCACCAAATCATGCTCAGACAGTGGATCCTGTTGTCCATCCAGAGGCCACTTTGTCTCTAAATACCATCTTCTGTCCGGACTCTGCCCTTTCCCAAGATGTCAACCCCTTACCGGAGTTGTCCCAGATGGTAAATCCCACTGAGACCTTTGCTTGTCATAATGCACCACCAACCCTGTCTGTTTCACCACCACCGGACTGCAGTTTAACTATGACTCAACCTAAATCGATTTCCATCTCAATGAAGCCTGTTCCAGAGATCTCATCTCCAGATAGCTCTGGTGGGTTGCCTACTTATGTCCCAACAATCACAGGCTTTAACCCCTCCAGATTGTCAATTTTAGACTTCCCTTCGTGGCAAACTCATGCCAAAGATTTCTTCCCTTCAACCTTGGCTCCATATGATTTCCATCAAGAGTTTCTGGCCCTCCATTCTTCAGAGGCTTCTTCCGGGGAAGACCCTGCAGCCAAGCTTGTGGAGCCTGCTAACCTCTCACTTCTCAGCCCCGATGGCTTGGCACTCCTAGAGGAACAAGTCCGAAAGAGGAGTGACTTCTGGATGTGGAAGGAAATGAAAAAGAGTTCTGTTCCAAAACAAACAATTGCCGAAAAACATGACTTGGAAGTTTCCCTTCCTTTCTGGAGCAGCAAAGATCAATCAAAGGAGCTGCATGTGCATCGGCAGCCCCCATATCCTACAACCACCTTGAAGGAGGGCCATTTACAGCAAACCCCTATCCAGTTCTTCTGGGGTCTCCCAACTCTGCATAGTGAGTCCTTGTTCTCTGTTGCCCATGTCTTAGATAATTGTTCCTCCATCTTAATTTTTAACAGAGTCTCGAATGCCTCCACAGAGCAGGAATCCCCAGTAGTTCCCCATCCTCTTCCTCTGTCCTTGCCCCAACCCCAGCCCCTACCTATCCCTCAGGTCCAGCCCCAGGCCCACCTTCAGTCCCCACTCCCCATCCTGTCATCTGGTCCTCGAACCCAGGTTAAGGTCTGTGGAGTGTGTTTGCACAGACCTGAGATGGAATCAGAGTCTCTCATACCAAATGAAATGCAACATCTGGAATGGAACGTGTTGCAGAAGGAACAGGAAACTGTGTGGGGTTTACCCACTGTTGTCCAAAGATCCCAGGAGGACTTCTGTCCTTCAGCTCCTAAACCTCTTACTCACCAGGCCTCCCAGGCCCGTGTTGCAATCTCTATCCTTCCTGGACAGTTTCCTCTCACCGATGAGCTTCGAACAAAACTAGAGCGTCACCTTCGAAAGAGGCTCATCCGACACCAGTGGGGCCTGTCCCGTAGGATCTGTAAGTCTCTATCACTGATGGGTCCGAGTATTTTTTCAGAGACACCTAACTTGCAGCGCTATCATGGACGCACATGGATCTCTAAGAGTGAGAGTAAATCGAGCGAATCTGAAAGCGATGAGGGGGACTCAGAAATGAGTCAGCTGGAGGACGATGACCTGGAGAAGGACAATGATGATCTGGAGAAGGATCAGCGACACAACCCAGAGAATGGCCCAAAAGATTATCTGTTGAGTGACCCAGAGAGCTCTTCAGGTAATGATATGGGGTATGATTCTGAAAAAGAACTTAGGAGACCATCAGAGAAAAACTCAACAGTGTCTGTGGAGACTATAGGTCGGAGACAATTTGAAAATGTCTTGAAAATTCATTTGAGCAAAAAGTGTGAGGAAATTAATGAGGGTCAGCTCCCCGGGCCTGTGCATAATTCATGGCATACTATGAAGCAGACGTCGCTTCTTTTTGAGAACTCCCACACTGAAATAAAACACAGAAGTTTGCCACCATCAGAGGTTCAGGACTACTCCCTGAACACCTTCCGGGAGCTTCCCTTTCTTGAATCTAGTGCACAACAGATGCTGGAAGCCCATATTAAAAGGTTTCGTATGATGATGACACAGGGCCTTCCCTCCAGGGTCCTTGAATCCATAGAGCTCTTTAAATTGATAAAGGACACTTCCCATTCTAGCTTTTCCTCCTCAACCAACCTGATTTCTGAGCTAAATTCTAAACCTGGGGGCTTCAACTCCCTCAGAGGAAGCTCTAAATCTCTCCATGGAGACAAAGTAGGAACAGCAAATTCAGCCTCCATCCTGGATCGTCCTCTCCCTGCCGCCTCAACTGTGGGCAAGGAAGAACAGAGAAGTCTGAGGCAATCACCCTCTGATATCAACCATGAGTTAGCAGAGGATGTTCAGAAGATTAAGGATGGCACACAGACTCTTACACCTGTCAAACATGACACCATAGGCAACAGATGGCCCCCAAAGCTGCCTGCAAGGGAAGCTGGGGCCGGACATGAGCCAAAGGATAAGAGTGCAAATTCTGGAGGTAGAGAAGGGATGCAACAGGGCAAAAAGAATCTAGAACCTGTCTTTGTGCCCACAGTGTCCAGGGTGATATTCAGGGTCAAGGAACTTGATGCTCATCAATCACAATCTAATATCTTGACAACCAGCAAGCCAGTAAGCTCCCAAACCATAAAGGTGAATGTTAATAAAGCCAAAACTACCATCCCCATTAAAAGCCCCCCACCAAACATATCAATTCCCCAAGATCCTAAATCATCAAAGCTTAAACAACAACTCTTGTGTGAGCTAAAGTTTAAATTGGAGGAGAGAGAGCATAGCCGGGCGCAAGCCCACCACACTGGCCTGCCCCCTGCCTCAGATAGTTTGACTTACAAGGCCTCACTGACTCATGCCCAGGGTGTGTCCAGTGGGGACATGGGAGCTTCTCAGGTGCTGCATGTCCATACAGAGGACACAGGAATTAATGTGGAACAACAGCAGGAGCCTGGGGTCCGTAAGCATGTCTTACAGAAGTGCCAGAATAAGAATCTCCCACCAGCTGCGGTGACCATGAGCCCTCCAGGCTCCAAGGCACAAGAGCTTGGTGGAGGGGATGCAGGACTGGGGACATCCCAACCTAAAAGGAACAGTTTCCCTACTGAGAATGTGGCATTGAACAAGAGGTTCCCTACTCAGGACGTGCTATTGGAAAAGCCGGGAAGCAAGCCTTCCCAGACCCTATCACAGAACGGTCAGCCGCCTCCTGAAAGCCTTTCACAGAAGGGTCAGCCTCCTTCTGAAAGCCATTGCAGAAAAAAAATGAAGCGTTTTTTGCAATGGCTTAAGCCAGGGATAAAATGCAAGAGGCAAGAAAACTCCCAGGAAAAGGGCAGCCCCCGATCATCTGTGGAAAGCAGAGGCCTACTTAAAGGTAGAACTGCCTTTACTGGGGCAACGGAAGCTCGGAAAATCGTGACAGACGGGACGTTCCTAGAGGAGAAAATGGGGCGTTGGCATGCAATAGATAGCACCTGCCCTCAACAGCCCATTCCCTTCCCAACCAAGTATGGGAAAACTCAGCAGAAAGCACAAGTGCAGGCTCAGGCACAGCCTGTCCAGGGCCATACTGGAAATATTAGACAGATCAGAGACAAGGACAGACAGCCCCAGAAAGCTGTGGCATTTAAGGACCAGCGACTGCATCCCCTATCCATGCCCCACAGGGAGCCTGCACCCCACCCACATGCCACCTGCAGGCATCAAGCTGGCCAGGGGCCTCCGGCCACTCTCACCACTGCTGGAGGCACTGTGTTCAGAGATCTGCCTCTACTATTTAGACAGAAAACCCTTCTCCAGAATTTCCACGGGGGGATATTTCCCACCCCAAAATAATCCCTTGTGAGGAATATTGATTCTCTCCAATAAATATTGCTCTAATAATAGCGATGTCTGTTCTGTGTACTGTACTGGGGGCATGGCTTTCGGGTAACTCGGTTCGGCTGTTACTGATTGCTTCCTTTGGCTTCTAAAAGGTGACCAGTCTCCTGGAGCTCTTGAGAACTAGATACCATGTGCCCCGCAAGACCCCCAAAGCCCATTTCCTCTCTGATGAAGTTTGAGGAGATGAGCTCTGTCTCCTGCCCTTTAGCTTAGCCTTACTGAAAATGTATAGTAGCTCACACCTTTGCCCTCACTGAATGTTTTATACCCTTTAGAGCAAGTGTTCTAGGATCAAAGACAGGTATAGTTTTCAGAAAATAATGATTAAGCCACTGTTTTTTCTTCACTGTTACTACACAGTAGCTTAATCATTATGTAGCAGTCAGTGATCCGAGGATCCCACAGGTGGGTGAACTCTGAATGGGAGTGTTTGGGGGAGGGTGTTGTCCCAGTTGATCTTGGGCTGGTTGGGGTAGGGTAGAAGAACCGCATAGATGCTGCTTAAGAATCTGTCATGTGAGTCACGCTAAACTCGACATTGAGGTTTCCCACTGGAAGTGCTTCCCTTCGCTGGGCATTTCTTCAGGCTGCCCGACTGATGACGTTTTTTGCAGAACAAATGCAGAACAGAAGCATCACGTAGCTGTTAGTGGCAGGAATGTTGACCAGGCAGCTACCACCTGCCAGGGTAAGACACCTTTGAAGAAATGAAAAGGTGAAAGAGTGACCTTGCTGGTGGAACAAAGGTTTATGTCTACTCATCCCCTTATCATGACCCTGTCCTGCTCCCCTCCTTCCTCGGTCTGATCCAGGCACCACCACGGCACAGCCTACTGATGCCTTATACCAAAGAGGCATGGGGCTGCTCCTTGAGCACTCCAACAATATCTGCAGGCGGTCAGGCATGGCGTCGCCTTTGGTGATCTTGGTGCCTTCCTTCCATCCATGCTTGATGGCAATATGTAAGATACTGCTTTCAGTATGGGTAGGATGGAGGTGCCACCTCTCATATTCATGGCCTCAGTGGAGCCGTGGTAGATCTTCTCCAGAAGATGTGCAACTTATGAACCAGAGGTGAGTTCTCGACTGCGTACCAGGGTACAGATGTTTGGGGCTTATCATGGAACTCCACGGAATGCTTTTTTTCAGCCAAGACTGCACTAGTACCCACACTTACAATAGGGTTTTGGAGGGAAGGCAACTCCACTTGAGACTGGGACTCAAAAATGGGGTGAGTGTCCTAGAGAGCACCTGAGGTAGTCTTTGGGACAGACTCATGACCGTTCAGTGCCAAAACAAAAAACCAGATGTCTACGACCTCTTTCACTACCACACTTGTACCTTCTTGTCCAGGGTTATCATTGACCATCCAGTATCTGAACGTTAGGGGCACTGAAAGAATGCAGATTTTGATGCTGTGGAGGCCCTGAGAGGGACAATAGGTGGGATGGGGCCAACAGCAGGGAACCTGAAGAAGTGAGGAGGTACCGGAGGCTCTAACATCTATGTGGATAAGCCAGCCAATGACACAGCCTGCCAGTTCCTACATAATCTCATTTTAGGGTCCTTTATGGCCAATCCAGTGAGTTACCACTCCTCTGTCGAGCTTATTACTGGGAATACTTCTGGCATCAGGAATACTATAGCCTGACATTCTGTCCTTTTGCCTCATCCCCCTATCCTTCCAGTTTATATGTCCCCTGCTAATTTTTCAATGACACGTCATTCATTTTCCACTTCTCGACAATCTCCCAAGGCCTTGTCTTCCTTTCCTCACTCTCCAAGGTAGAACTGATGGCTTATCAGGTAACCAACATTTAAAAAACTCCAGAACAGCATAGGAAAGAGAGTCCATGGTACTGTAATAGTGTTATCTGGTGACAAATGGTAGCTGTAGTTGTGGTGAGCACAGCATAGTATCGAGTTATATACCTGAAACTAATGATGTTGCATCAACTATTCAATTAAAAACAAACAAACAAAAAAAAAAAACAGGCTCCCGTACAAGTGGGCCCCATCTAATTCCCTTCAATCCTTCCTGTCTGGCAAAATCTTGTCTCTCTGCCTTTTCTAGAAATGCCTTTCTGTAAGTAACTGATTACTGTTGGATTAAATCTCACATCTCACAATGGAGTCTACTCACAATTGAGTCTACTGAGGCCACAAGAAATTCAGCCCCAGCACTACCTGGAAATCATTCATTGATTCCACAAATACTTATCCCAGGCTTACTAACGTGAACAAAATAAATGGAGTTAGGTCACTATTTCCTTAGTACATTCTCTCCTATTACTCAGATCTATTTTATTTTAAATTTTATTTGAGAGAGAGCACAAGCACTAGCAGGGGTAGTGGCAGAGGGAGAGGGAGAAGCAGACTCCCCGCTGAGTAGGGAGCCCCACATGGGGCTCGATCCCAGGACCCTGGGATCATGACCTGATTTCAAGGCAGCCGCTTAACTGACTGAGCCACCCAGGTGCCCCTCAGATCTATTTTAAACTTCCTTCACTTTCCTCAAACTTAGGCCATCTTCACTTGCCCAGCAGATGTGCTGGACCACAGTTCAGAGAGGAGCAAGAAAGCCGTGACGTGGGAGCTTTTCACAAAACAAAACAAAACAAAACAAAACAAAAAACAAAAACCTTCCAAAAAGTATTTTCCTATTCCTCTTTTTCCTCTTCCTGTTATATGGAAAGAGGTTTCCTTCCCAATCTCAAAGGAAACATACTTTTTGAAATATCTTCATTGAGAGACAGCTAAATTCTAGTCTCGATGGACTGATTTACCCTTTCCACGTCTCCTTCTGCCCCTCTTCCTGTCCTTCTGAGGCACCCAACATCTTTTTTTTAAATGCTTTTTACTACAGAAATGTTTATACATTTACAAGAGCAGATCGAGCAATATAACTTCCCACATATCCCTCACCTAACTTGCACTATTATCATTTGGCAGGTGTGTTAAATCCGTCCCATCTTTTACACTATGATTAAAGTGCAAAAGCCCATTTAAACATCTTGCCATCCCTCTCTGAGACATATGCTATGTGCCCATCTCAAAGTTCTCACATTTCTTTGATATTTATCACCTGTGGAACATACTTATTCCCAACAGATGTGTGCAGCATTGGTGACGAAAAAGCACTGAACTTTAGAGGCTTTGGCAATCAGTTCTGCTCTGCCTTAGAGTCAACCCCGAGGAGCCATTTGAGTGAATTCCTCAACTCCACACAAGAAGTAATCTTACAGAGCAAATTCAGGGCACGATTTCACTGTCTCTTAATCACACAGTAACTGTAACTTGCAAAAAACATAGGAGAACACTTTATGTTAATAAAGACTTAACACTGCTCTGTTTTCAAATATTTAGAAGAAAAATTTGTCCTGTCACTTTTCAAATGAACTATTGTGTTTCAAGTTAAACACAGTAGATCAAACACTCCCCTCTTTCCCAAAATGCCATTAAAACTAAAAGATTAGTTGAAAAAAATGCTCAACATCATTAGCCATCAGGGAAATGCCAATCTTAGCCAGTATTTGCTAACACTTCACACCCACAAGGATGTCTAAAATCAAAAAGAGAATACAAGTGTTGGTGGGAATGTGGAGAAATTAGAACCCCCCCACAATGTTGGTGGGAATGAAAAATGGTGCAGTCTTGGAAAACATTCTGGCAGCTGCTCAAAATGGTAAACATAGAGTTATCATATGACCCAGCAGTTCCACCTCTAGGTATATACTCAAGAGAAATGAAAACATAGGTCTACACAAAAACTTGTAAACAAATGTTCACAGCTATCTTATTCATAAGGTCAAAAGACAGAAACAATGCAAACATCCATCAACTGTGAAATGGGTAAATAAAATATGACATATCCATATGATATAATATTTTTTGGAATAAAGAAGACCAATCCATGCCACAACATGGACGAACCTTGAAAACATTATGTGAAATGAAAGAAGCCAGTCACTAATGACCACATACGATTCCATTCACATGAAGTGTTCTGAATAGGGAAGTCTAGAGACAGAAAGTAGATTCATCTTAGAGCTGGTGGGAGGATGGGATAGGGGAATGATAGCAAAAGTTGCAGATTTTTTTCTCTCAAGTCATGACAATGTTTTAAAATTGTGGTGATGCACATGTCTGTGCATATACTGAAAATAAAGGAATTATACACATTAAGTGGGTGAATTGTATGGTATGTGAACTAAATTTCAATAAAGGTGTTAACAAGTAAAAGATTTAAAAATAAGTGCTTAAGGATGACATGAAGGGGAGCATATAAGACAAAAGATGTCAACATATTTTTGGAAGATGGAAATCTGGTGGAGGAGTGGAAACTGACTAGCAGAGCAAACAAAGTGCTGGCAAATCCATTCACACTGCAAAACCCAGGAGACGAGCAACCTGGTGGCACTAGAGAAAAAGAAATTAGGGGTTCCGTGTTAATAAGTTGAATTTTTGTTCTTTTTTGTTTGTTTTATATTGCACATAATTTCTAAAATCTTTTTTTTTTTTGAGTGGGGGTTCTCTTTGCCAGTATTTTGTAAAACCTTGTTGAAATGTTAGCATGCTTCAAATTTGCAGAGAGGATCCCAGGTTTCTTGCATGGGACAGAACCTGAGACAACTGTTTTAAAGTTGGCATGGCACACATCCGGGGTCTGAGTATGGCGGAGGCAGCAGCAGCTGGAATCAAAGCCAGAAATCTCAACAGTTGGGTTAAATTCATTTTTGAAATGTACTGGAAAATAAACTTGTGGAAAAGTTGCATACATACAAAATCTTACCTAGTAAGATTTTGACCTGTTTATAATCTCTCTCTCCTTTCCTCCTTCCTCTTCTCTCTACATAGGAACGCACATATACACATATGAAAATTATGCATACATTCTTGAATATTTGAGAATACATTTCATGCATCATGCACTTTCTCCCTGAATAGTTTTCATTGTGTATTTCTTAAGAAAAAGAATATTCTCTTACAGCACAGTTATCTCCTTCAGTAAATTTCACATTGACATGAAACTTTTAACTAATCTCCCACTCACATTCCATTTTTATCAATTTATCAAGTAATGTCGTGTGTGTGTGTGTGTGTGTGTGTGTGTGTGTAAACCTCCTTTATAGGATTTAGTCTAGGATCACATACTACATCTAGTTGTTGTGTATCTTTAGTTTCCTTTAATCTGGATCAGTTTCCCAACCTCTTAGAACAAGGCCATTTTTTGAAAAACAAATTTGATGTGCCATATTTATAACTCCTTCTCACCTGGAAATTTTTTTGGGTGGAGCTTATTTTGCTTGGACTTTAAAGGATGTTTTTATAGTTGTGAGTCCTAGGGGCCTTAGGGACAGTCAAAACCACACTTCCTATTTAAAAACATTTCCAGAGATGCAAAGATATGTGGAGGGATTTTTCTTAACAGACATACCTCCTGCAGTCAAGGGAGGGTATGTGAAGTGGGATGGGCTTGAAGTGTACCTTCCTTTTGGGTTGAGACAATGGTGAAGTTGTGGATGCAGGAGAATAGAGGTAAAGAAAGGAGCTCTCATTACTGATAAACCCCCTCATATGGGAGGGAAAGGATTGGGTGTCTATGGCCAAGACTGATTCATCAGAGAGGGAATACAGGCACGTCAAGTAAGGAAATGATACAGGGCCTAATTTCAACAGTTTATAAACTAAATAATGAAGCTGTAAGGGTTCCAACAATTAAATGACTAGGTAGCATGGAGAGATGAAATAAATACATATAAACCATCAACAAAAATGATGTTATTTTTAAAACTGGTAGAGATGACAATAGGTATTTTATTCAGAAGTTTGAAGCTATGTGGGAAAAATACTTTTCATGGAAAAAGTAAGCATAGGTGTCATTCAAAAAATGCCAAAAGGTATTACTAAATATACTTACAATTGTGCTCATTAGACATGATGCTAGAGGAGCCCACTTCCTAAATCAAGATGAGTTTGGTCCTGTGGGCTGTGATCCAGCACATTTGCTCTGTAAAATAAAGGAATCTTCAAAAATGTTGGGGGAAGAAGGGGGATTTGACAGAGAGAAGAAAGAGGGGGCAGCAGGGTGGACACTATATGTGTGGAAGAGAACCTGTGGGCGTGAATAGCCTAAGAGGGATTTGGGGAAATAAAAGAATTACTAAAATTTTTAAATTGTGTGCCACAGGTCCATGGGTGTGTCATGCCCTTGTCTCCCTCTTTGTCATCCTTTCTGTTCCTTGGTACAGATTATTCTGCTTTCTCCTTCTCTTTAGTGAACTTGAATACTTTTGAGGAGATATGGGGGGTGGGGCTGGCGCTGAGTCTATTTCTAGTTTCATACAGGTAAAAATGCATGAGGGAGAGCTGCAGCTGAAGGGAGAGTAGACCTTGGCCATGTAAATCCCTGGGTATAGCAAACTTTCAGAGATGATGTGAGGTCCAAAGTGAGATCACCACGTAGTAAAAAGGGTCTCAGGTATTATCAGGGTAACAGGTGGAACAAGAAAATTTCACTAAGGTAAAGATATGATATGGTGAATAGGTGGAGGAGGAAGGTAGGTTGGAGGCACCTAAAGGGCCATGGAAGGATGGACACATCTGCTGCGCTGGTGAGTGGGGGAAGGGTCATGTGAGTTTCTCTTGCTTGTGTTGTCCCCTGCCCCACCCTCAAGAACCTTTGGTGTCTGTACTAAAGCTCTGTGATGTGGGCCTGGAACTCTAGTCTAGAACGTGTATTCTCAATGCCCAGCTGCCTGAGGCAGCAGTGCATTTCCAATGATGTGAATCATCTTTGTCTGAGAAGCCTTACCGCACCATGGCTGAACTCCAATTAAACTTGCTAGGTCTTCCCATCCTTGCCTTCCTCTGTGGGGTGGGGCTCCTTCTGGTGCTGTGCTACCTAAAGAGGAAACCTTGTTCACCAATATTTTGAAAACAGATGTCAATCAGGTAAGTAAAGTAAAGTCCCTCAGAGATATTAAATTCTTCTTTTCAAATACCTGAATTCAAAGCTAACAATTTCCAAATGATGCTTTTACTGAATCTTACAAATTTTACATTGTATTTTCTTTTCTTTTCTTAAGTAAGTTCTATGCTCAGTGTGGAGTCCAACACAGGGTTTGAACTCATGACCCTGAGATCAAGACCTGAGCTGAGACCAAGAGCCAAGCGCTTAACTGACTGAGCCACCTAGACGCCCCTTATGTTGTATTTTAATTTTCATTTGGTTTAAAATATTTTTTTTCTCTTGAGTCTTTTTCCTTGACTTGTGTATTAATAGTGTGTTATTTAATCTAATCTAAACATTTTGGGATTTCCAGCTATCTTCCTGTAGTTGATTTCTAGTTTAATTCTACTATGGTCTGAAAACATACCTTGTGTGATTTCTATCTTATATTTGTTAAGGTGTGTTTTATGGCCCCGAATGTGGTCCATCTTAGTGAATGTTCCATGTGAACTTGAGAAGAATGTGTATTCTGCCATTTGATGAGGCATTCTATAAATGTCAATTAGATCAAGTTGATTGATGGTGTTGTTTGGGTCAACTACATCTTTACTGGTTTTCTGCCTGCTGAATCTGCCCATTTTTGATAGAGGGCTGTTGAAATCTCCAACAATAACAGTGGATTCATCCATTTTTTTCTTGCAATTCTACCAGTTTTTGCCTCACATACTTTGACATGTTGTTACGTGTGTACATGTTAAGGCGTGTTGTGTCTTCTGGGAGAATTGACCTCTTTGTTGTTATGTAACAAACATAACAACTCTTTACCCCTGACAATTTTCCTTGTTGTAAAGTCTGCTTTGTCCAAAATAATACAGTTACTCCTCTTTTCTTTTAGTTAGTGTTAGCATGGTACATTTTTCTCTGTCCCTTTGCTTTTAATCTATCAGTATCTTTATATTTAAAGTGGGTATTTTATAGACAACATAAAATCAGGTCTTGTTTTTATCTACTCTGACAGTCTTCTAATTGGTGAATTTAGACCACTTCCATTTAGTGCTTTTTAAATATAGTTGAATTAATATCTCTACTAGTCTGTACTGTTTACTATTCATTATACCTATCCTTCCCCTCTTTTCCTGCTTTTTTCTGGTTTTAAACAATCATTATATTTCCATTTTCTCACTTTTGTTAGCATACCAATTATTCTTTGTTTAAAAATATTTTAGTGGTTGTCCTAGATTTTATAATATACATTTACAACTACTCTAAGTGCACTTTCATGTAATGCTATACCAATTCATAGTGCAGGAGTGTCCAGTTCCTCCAGTCCCTAATAACATTGATGCTATTCATTTCACTTATCCATATACTAAAATCACCCAACACGTTATCCTTATTTTTATTAGGTCAGTTGAGAATAAGATGAATGAAAGTTTTATCTTCATTCATTCCTTCTCTTCCTTTCCTTTATATAGAACTGAGTTATTTTCCTTATCCCCAAAGAACTTCTTTTAATATCTTTTGCAGGGCTGGTCTGCTGCTGATGAGTTCCCTGTTTTTATCTGTCTTAGTTTTTATTTCTCTTTCACTTTTGCAGGATAATTTCACTAGATATAAAATTTTGGATTGGTGGTATTGTTCTTTCAACACTAAATATTTCACTCCAATCTCTTACTTGCATGGTTTATGATAATAGGTTATAATTCCTGTTTTCTTTCCTCTAGAGGGTTTTTATTTCCCTCTGGATTCTTTCAAAATTTTATCATTTGATTTCCTACAGTTTGAATATGATATGTCCAGCTATAAACTTTTTTAGTATTTTCCTGCTTGATGTACTCTGAATTTCCACAATGTATGGTTAATCTGTCATTAATTTTGGAAAATCCTTGGCCATTATTACTTCAAACATTTTTTCTGTTCTTTCTTCTCCTTCTGATATTCCAATTACATATATGTTACACATTTTGAAACATAGTTCTTGGATACTCTAGATTTTAGCATTAAAATTTTTCTTTTTCTCTTTGTATTTCAGTTTGGAAATTTTCTACTTATATTTGTGCAAACTCACTTATTCTTTCCTTGACCATATGCAACCTACAGATGAGTCAATCAAAGGCATTCTTCATTTGTCATAGTGATTTTGGTTTCTAACATTTCCCTTTGATTCTTTCTTAGAATTTCCCTCTCTGTTTACATTCCTCATCTGTTTTTGTATGTTGTCTACCTTTTCCATTAGAGCCCTTAACATAATAATCATGGTTATGTTAGATTCCATGTATGAGAATTCTGAAATCTGTCTCATATCTGAATGTGCACCTGACACCTGGTTTGTCTATTCAGATTGCCTTTTCTTGCCTTTTAGCATGCCTTGTAAATTTTCTTTGAAAGCCAAACATGATGTATTGGGTAATAGGAACTGAAGTAAACAGACCTTTAATGTGATGTCTTATATTAATCTGCTTAGGTGTTGGGATGTGTTTAATATTTACTGTAGCTATACATGTCAGAGGCTTCAGTTTCCTCTAGTGTCCTTGTTTTTGTCTCCCCTAGTGTCTTTATGTTTCCCTAAATCTCCTTAAATAGAACCTATACCTTGCCATTCTTTTTAGCTATGATCCTGTCACTATACCAGAGCCCAGTCAATAATGAGGTAAGGTGTCAGGGGAGAGGATATGATTAAACATCAGTCTTTTAATGGGCTTATGTCCCTGGACTGTGATGTTCACAAGTGTTTCAAAGGTATTTTGTTTTGTTTTGTTCCACTCTATAGATGAGACAGGAAGGCTAAAGGGAGCTGGTGTAGCTCGGTAATTTACCTTCTCCCATGTGGCATAAGTCTCTGGGAGGCATTTCCCCTGCTAAGTAGGCTTCTGTTATGGAGAACACTCTGGGAATATTTTCAAATGGTTACCTTTCTCTCCAACCCTACACTCCCCTGCCAGAAGCATGAGCATTTTTTTTTTTTTTTGTAGCTCTTTACTGTGAGAACCAGGTAGGGTTCCTGGTAAGAAAACACATAAATAAGCGGGGGTCCCCCATTAGATTGTGACCCCAGCAGTTTCTCACTCTCATGCTAGCCCATATGCATCCTCCAGCAATTTGTCAAAGTGTCTATTTAAGTGTTCCTACCAGGAAAGCACTGCAGAGCCTCCAGTGGCTTCTGTTCCAGGTAAACTAATCTAAACTATGATTTTCTGCATTGACACTTTCTGAAGATTTGGGGTAGTGGTTTGCCACTATGGTTCCAAGAAAAGTCATCTTTTAGTCTGTTCAGCTTTTTGCTTCTTTCACAGACTGAAGTGATGACTCCCAGGCTTTTTAAATGTTAGATCTGGAACCAGAAGTTGCCCTTCAGAGAATGATTTTTTCTTTTCCTGTTCCTCTCCCCACATTTCCAAATGAGTTTGGTAGGGTCAGAGAAACACCTAAAATGGGAAGTCTAAAGAAAGAATAGACATTCACTCCTCTAGGAAAAGAGATCTGGCAGGGGTAAGGGTTAAGGAAAGACTAAGGTTTCTACTTGAAACTCACAGTCTATGTGGGTATGGTGGCATGTCTTGGGTAAAATCCCAAACACAGGGATTCTACAGTCCTGGATTAGGCTTTTTAGAGAGTCTGGGATCCATGAGTCACAGTCCCATGTCAAGCATCACTTTATCAAGCCTTCCTTCGTGTTGGGGTGATCAGAAGAACAGTGCTGAGCCTCTGAGAAGAGACTGGGGTCTGAGGTATGTCCTAGGATACAGAATCCTACCTGAGGGAGCACAGGTGTGACTGTCAGGCTTCAGTTTTTATGTCATCATTGAACATAGGACTTCTGACTGAGACTATCAAGCGTGGACCTCCCAGACAAAATCCTCCTTTGAGTTTTTCAAAGAAGTAAATATTGGTGGGGCACCTTGGTGGCTCAGTTGGTTAAACATTTGCTGTCAGCTCAGGTCATGTCTCAGGGTCTTGGGATTGAGCCCATATCAGGCTCCCTTCTCAGTGGGGAGTCTGCTTCTCCCTCTCCCTCTGCTTTCTCGCTCACACTCTCTCTCTCTCAAATAAATGAATAAAATCTAAAAAAAAGAATTAAATATTGAGAACATTTTATCACCTTAAAAATTGATAAAAGCAAGGAACACAAAGTTCTATTAATGAAAGCCCTACTATTCTTGGATAAAGAATGTCTCCATTTCTGAGAGAAGAGTGAGAGATGAGTCCCAACCCCTCATTCTTTAATTTTTGTTCTAGCGTCAGGGCAGAGCCAAGAGGAGGAGGAAAGGTGGGACTCTGAAAGGTAAGGTTCTGCCTCTTCCACCTGAGCTCTCCAAGGGTGACCCTTCCTGTCCTTTCCATGATGGCTCAGGTCCATGATCTCTGAGGAGGTCAGCTGCTAGATAGAGTGCCTCTTAGAAAACAGAGGCCTCAGAAGAGAGGCTCATGGAAACATAGTCAGAGTACAAAACCCTTCTCAAATTTCCTGCTCTGACCATCCCTGAACATGAAGCAGTGTTGGGATTAGGCAATGAGTGTTGCCCAATAGGTGGCCATGTGAGATGTCAAGAGTCAGAACTTCTGTCTCCTGACTTTGTGAAAGACTTGTGACATCATGCATACTCAAATTCCTCTTTGAGGTAGTTTAACCTATGTTCTTCATAGGGTGGTTTTCAGTATCACATGGGATAGATAATACATAAAAAAACCCATTGTGAATGATAAAACAATATAAGTCTTGTTATTATTATCATTGATCATGTGACCTTAAATCCAAATTTTTGGAGCTCTCCAAGTCCAATCTACCAAGGGTATCACTGAAGGGACACTCTTCTCAGCTTCTTATAAGATCTCTTGCTTCTATTTTCATCATTCTCCTGGTTTCCCAGGTTGGCGAACTTGCCAGAGTGAAGTAGAAGAGGCAAGAAAGGTGCTTTCTCTTCTGCAGAGGTGACTAAACATTACCTTCTTTCCTCAACCCCCCTTTTAAGCAGAGTCTATGGATTTCTAGGGCCTTAGGAAAGCCTGGAATTGACATGGGTTGGAAAATCATCAGAATTAGAATGTGAAAGTCTTGGGGATGTGGTGTGTGGGGGGACTACCTTTGCCAGATATGCCAGGGTCACATATGTTTGTTCTGGTCCTGGCTGCAGCTTTGTACCTCCTGTCTCCTGCAGCCCCCTAGGCCGGGATAATGATACCATCCACTTTCGTCATCTGTTATGTCCAGACCGCTTCTGTGAGGTGTGTAATAGCACAACTGCTGAGGTCAATCGACTGCTGTTCCTAGAGGCCCTGGAAGATGCTACTTCCTCTGTGACCACCTTGACTTCCACAGATCGTGTGACTGACTCATCATTCACTTCATCCCCTGACTTCTCAGCAGTCTGTCCAGGAGGCCTAATACCAGTGCTTTGCATGAGCCTTCCCCACCCCACCTGGCCCCACCATCTTCTCACCTAACCCAATGATCCCTTTAGCTGACTTTTTCTTACCCTCACCTCCTGGACACTCTCTGCTCCTAGAGGCAAAATGCTTGGATTCTGAAATCCCAGTGAGCCATTCCATATCCCAACCACTTGCCTTTCCTGCTTTCCTACTACAAGACACTCAGAAAGGGGATCTTGTTGTCCAACCAGAGGCCACTTTACCTCTGATTACCATGTCCGCTTTTGACCCCACCATTTCACAAGATTTCAACCTCTTACCAAATCTGTCCCAGACAAGGAATCCCACTGATTCATTTGCTTGTCATCATGCACCACCAACCCGGTCTGTTTCACCACAGCCAGACTGCACTTTCACTGTGACTCAATCTGAATTGATTTCCATCTCAATGAAGCCTGTTCCTGAGAAGTCATCTCCAGATAGCTGTGGTGGGTTGTCCATTTTTGTCCCAAGAATCAGAGGTAGTGACTGTTCAAGCCCATCAATTTCAAAATTCTCCTGTTGGCAGGTCCATGCCAAGAACATGTGCCTCCCCACACTAGCACACTCTGATTTTCAATAAGAGCAAGTCTACCTCCATCTACCAGAAACCTATCTCTGGAGAGACTCTGCTACTAAGCACAAGGAGGTCAGTGCAATTTCTTTCCCTGGCCTTAACATCCAGGCACCCTTGGAGAAACAAATGAAAAAGAGAATGGCTTTCCAGATTTTAGAGAAGAAAGTAAAAGAGGAGGGGCCATTTTCCAAACAAATATGGTCAGAATACCAATGGACATCTGAAGGGAATTCGTTAGAGCCATTTGATGTACAGGTCACAACAGCCCCCAAAACTGGCTGGAACATTGAAGGCAAATCAGAGCAGTTGCATATTTATCAGTAGCTCCTCAATGTCAAATCTTTGGGGGAAAACTTGCATCAAAATATAACCAGTTCTTCTGGGGTCTTCTGTCTTTGCACAGTGAGTCCTTAGTAGCCACTCTCCTGTTTTCTAATAGTACTTCCCCACTTAGAGTCTCACTTTGTCTTATTCAATGGAATTCATAATACCTCTGCATTCAAAATGCAGAATCAAGCATTTCCACCACTTCCTCATTCCTATCCCCTTCCTCTCCTCAGTGTACATCCCCAACCTTTGTCTCAAACCCTGTCCCAATCCCAGCTGCTACCTTTCACTCAGGTGAACATCCAGACCCACTTTCAATCCCACCTCCCATGCATACCATCTTCTTCATCCCAGATTAGGGACTGTGGAATGTCTTTCCATAGATCCAACAATGAGTCAGACTCTCATATCTTGACCAAAAACCAACAGCTGGAATGGCACGTGTTGCAGAAGCAACAGGAAAGTTTGTGGGGTTTAGTCCCTGTGTTCCAGAAGTCTCAAGAAACCATCTGTCCTCAAGCTCCCAGCCTTCCATTGGTTAGCCAGGCATCCCATGCCCATGTATCAGTCTCCATTCTTCCTGGCCATTTTCAGATCACCTATGAACCCCAGGAGACATTGGAGTTACATAGTCGAAGGAAGGTAATCCCACGCTGGTGCCTCCATGACTGTAGAAACCTAGAGTCCCTAGTAATGATGGAGCCTCAGTGTAAATTAACGGAAATCTCTCACCAAAAAGGCAGACATGTTCACTCATAATTCTCTGAGTTTCAGGGCCACAGTAGCAAGGATCTAGCAAAGACTGAACTGAATCTCCCAGGAAGTTTCCATGAGAGGGTCCCAACAAAGTTTCAGCTAAGGAAGGATATGAGGCGAAATCTTGGGTATATCCTAGAGAAGAGCCCAGAAGACAGCCCACATTGGGTCTCAGAATGCTACCCAGTGAAGGGTCGCAGGGCTGCCTTGGAGACAACAAGTAACTGTGTGTGTCATTCAAGGAATCACTCAGGGAATGAATTATTAAATGTCTCAAGGAAGGAGACAGACCAGAATCAAATCAAAAGCACTCTTAGATTACATATGAGCAAGAAGTTTTGGCAGATCACAGCGGGTAGGATTCCTATAGGTGTATGTTATTCATGGCTGGCTGATGACAATACATTGCCTTTCTCTGGGAGTTCCCAGACTACCTCAGAAAACACAAATTCAAAAAAGACTGGTGGGTAGGGCTTACTGCCAGGTCACCACTCTAGAACTTTCTTTCCTTGATCCCAATATATAACAGTTACTAGAGGTACATATTATAAGATTTCGCATGAGTCAGAGGTGGGGTCTACCCCTCAGGGTTCTAGAATCCATAAAATTCTATATGTTGAGAGAAGCCAAAACATGGCCTCTTCCCCAAGTTGACTTTCCCTCCTCAGCCATGCATATTTCTGGGGTGGATTCCAAAGCTGAGTTTTTTTAAACCCCTTGAGGGAAGCTCCAAAACTTTTTTGGGAAACAGGGTGAGAACAGCAAATTCAGTCCCCACCCTGGATCATCCTCTCCCTACTATGTTATCTGTGGGCAATGCAGGACGGGGGGTCCTGAAGGCATCACACTCTCACACTGACCAGAGTCCTGCCCAGTGCATCCAGATACCTGAGTGTGGCAGCCAGACTTTTCAGCCCCTTACACACAGCATCGGAGCTCAGGTCAGACCCAGTGAGACTGTACCAGAAAACACATGTGGCCCAGAGGTGCCCACAAGGCAAGCTGCGGCTGGACATGAGCCAAGGCATGAGAATGTGGGTTCCAGCAACAGAGTAGAAATGGTACAGGGCAAAGTGATGGTGGAGAAGAATTTAGAAGAATTTGCCATGTCCAACCTGTCCACGGATATATTCGACACTGAGGAGCTCTGGACTCTTCAGTCTCAATCTTATGACACCTTGACAACCAGTGAGTTGGAAGCTCCAAAATGAGAAGTGTCAGTAGGAGTAAGGTAGAAACTGCCCTGACCACTGAACATCCATCACCAAAAATACTGGTTCCCCAAGATTCTAAGCTATCAGAGCTGAAAAGACAGCTTCTGAGTGAGTTAAAGTTTAAGTTGGAGAGTGAGGAGCATAACCAGGCTCAAAGATGTCCCACTGACATGCCCCTTACTTCAGATAGCTTGACTTCCAAGGCTTCACTGACTCCGTCCCAGAGTGTCTGCAGCAGGGTCTTGGAAGCATCCCAGGTGCTGCATGTCCAATTGGAGGATAGCAGAATTAGCATGGGGCAGCAGCAGGAGTCCTGGGACTCTAAGGTGGCCTTCCGTAAGTGTCAGACTAAGAATTTCCCACAAAGAAAAAGTGAAAGGAAAGTGAGACCTCAGGATGATTCCAAAGCAAGAAAATGTAGAAGTGAGGACTCAGGAGTAGGGACATCTGCAGGCAGAAAGGAGAGCTACCGTGTTGAGGACAGAAAATTAGAGTGCTTCCCCATCTCTGTCACAGAATGAACAGTTTCCTCCTGAAAGTTACTTCAGAAAAAAGACGAAGCACTTTCTTCAGTGGATCAATTCCAAGAAAATAATCACAGGGCAGCAGGAATGTCCCCAGCAAAAAGGCAAGTTCATGTCAATCTTAGTGCAGCACCAAGACCCAGTTGAAAGTGTGACTACTTTTGTGAGTGATGGGCCTCCTGAAGCTCACAAGCTCATGACTACCACTGGGAAGGTCCTAGAAGAGAAGCTGGCATGTAGGTACGGATCTGAGGCCTCAGCAGTAAGCCAGCAGCAGGAGGAACTACAGGCCCAGGTAGGGCCTGCCCAGAGATACTCCTCCAACTATTGGGCTCTCTCTGAGCCACAACAAAAGAAACGGGCAAGTATCAAGTCCTGCAGCCATGAAGCCGTCTGTGCTGACCAGAACCGTCTTAGCAGTGTCAGACAGAACAGACACAGGGTCAGAGATCCCCGAAAAGTTGTGACCTTCAAGGGCCAGCTATTAAGCCAGAGTCAACCCCCTTCTTCTCTGCCTTCCGGGGAGCCTGTGTCTCATCCAAACCCCACCTGTGTGCATCAAGTATGCCAGGTCCTTTCGGCCACCAGGGGTGACCCTGATGAAAGTACTGTGGTTAGCGATTTGACTCTTCTACTCAAACAGAAAATACTTTTCCAGCACTTCCAGAGAGAAAAATTTCCCTAAAGAAATCATTCCATCCTTGTTAAGAAAGCCTCACAGTTTTCATGACAATATATCCTCTGATAAGAACAACTTTCAGCACAACCAAGAATATCAATCCTCCTCAATAAATGTTTCTTCTAATAGAGAGTGCTGTTCTCTGTGTGCTGCACTGGGACTGGGGCTGGGGCTTGTGCTTAGGGAAAGGAAGAAGTGTGTTCAGCTCTTACTGGTTTCCTCTCTGGCTTCTATAAGTGCACCAGTCCCTTGTAAGAAGCTGGACAGTAGCCTTCTCAGTTTCATCCTGGGGTCCTTTATTTGACCCTGCTCAGATGTCCTGTTTTAAAACATTTACTTTTTTTTTTTCATAAAAAGTACAAAAAGCTTACTCTGAAAACCTTCAGGCCTTTACAAAGTGAGAAAAACCCTTAAAAGTCTAGAACTGGTTCAAACTCTCTCTTCATTTGCTCCCAAACTATCCGTTGGGTGGAATGAGCTACCATGTCATCTAGACCTCACCTCCTGGAGGCTACTCAGGGCTTATTAGAACCCAGTGATACCATTTCAGCATAAGAGTATATGGGATAGCCTTTGAGCATGAAGACAGTACCTCCAGGGATTTTGCCAGGGACATTGTCCTCCTATATGGTGCCTGCCTTCCCAAACATATAACATTTTACACCAAGGTTACAGTAATTTAGGAGTGCATTAATTATCTATTGCTGTGTAATGGATACTACAAAATTTAGTGGCTTAAAAATTACATACTTATTATCTCATGGTTTTTGTGGGTCAGAAATTCAGATGAGGCCTACCTGGATCTTCTGCTTCAAGGCTGTAATTAAGGTGTTCGCTGAGGCTACATTCTCATCTGTAGTCTTGACTGGGGAAGGACCAACTCCTGTACTCATTCACACAGTTGTTGGCAGGATGCAGTTCCTCAAAGCCTGTTGGACTGGGATCCGCAGTGCCTTGCTGGCTCTTGGCTGGAGCTGGCTGGTTCCTTGTCATGTGGGCTTCTCCAACATGGCAGCTTACTTCATCAAAGCAAGGAGAGTTTGCAAACAAGACAGAAGTTACAATCTTTTGTAAACTAATAACAGAAATGACACCCCATTACCTTTTCTTTATTCTATTATTCAGAGGCAAATCACTAAGTCGTGCCTATGCTCAAGGGGAGGGGTAATTTCACAAGGGTGTGAACATCAGGAAGTGGGGATCATTGGAATCTTCTTAGAAGTCTTCCTAATGCAAGGGTTTCTTCTTGGACACCCTACTCAGTTTGCTGAAGCAAAAGTGGCCAAACGTGCCAAGTGGATCCTTGTCCTCATTCATACCAGGTCATCAAGGTCAAAACTGTTTAATGGCTAAATGGAGTAGTGGCTGGTAAGTTAACATCAGAGACTGGAGCAGCAAAAGAAGGAAGGAAAGGTGGTATAGAGAGGTAAAGGTAGTATGCGTTCATCCTGAATGGTAAAGTAAAATGAGCCCTCAGAACCACCTGACTTACCAGTATTCAGACTTAGAGGGGAGGAAAAAGTAGGTGTAATATGTCTCATCCTGGCTCTACCACAGTCTCTCCATTTTGCCTTAGCTCCCAGACCATAGGTCTAAAGAAGTAACCTTCAGCTTTTGTAGACCTAGTCAAGCTTATAGAGGAAGCAAACCCTTCAGGTTGCAAGGTTTAATTTCAGTCCTTATTAATTAATATATTTAATATAGTACATCCATCATTTCAAATTTAACTCTCATAGCTTGAACATCAGAGAGAATTGGTCACCCAATTGATGGAAAAGCCAGTACTAGGGATCTTAGAGCATATAAGTCCCATTTTGAGATATTTTCCATGTACCTATGTTTTGAGCACTTCTAGCTAAGGGAGATGTGAAGGCTGAAAGGGTTAATAAGCTGGGGTCACATAACAAGTCATATCTAATGTCTATTGCTTCCATTCAGAGAAATATTGGATGAGGCAATGAGATACAATTTGGACACTTAGAACACCTAGGAAGTGATCTGTCCAAATGACTTGGTAACACCATCCATGAGTGATCTCATACTTTTTTTCTGCTTCTAGGATTGTTTTCCTTTCTTCCATTTTCCTGTTCCTATGGGAAAGCATCAGGATCATAAAAAACTAAGAAAGTGTATTAGCTGAAAAATGATTGGGGAGATGAGGATCAATTTCTCTAGAAAAAGATGTGCTTTATGCCCACATTCAGGGATCACAGTGTTATGAAATTTTAGGAGAGTGTCATTTACGTGATATAGTGTGGTGCCTGAAGAATTGTCCCTGACACATAATGCAATGGGAATGGGTTACCTGGATTTTTACAACCTCAAGCTTAAACTCTAAACCTAACGTCAGGGTTGACAAAATGCATGAATTGATTGGAACCTTAATGTGGATTGGGCATGGTGACCCCAGTTCCCAACTTCAGGCATTGAGAATTTCTCTGGTGCCAGGTGGTGCCTAAGGCGATCAGATTCCTTGAGGCAGCCATCAGAAGGACTAACACAGATAACTGTGCCATAGTCGCAGTTGCAGTGAAAGAGCCCGGGCTATGAGAAGGGTCTCTTCTCTTGAGGTTTTTCCCCCTAGAAATTCCACTGGTCCTGGATCAGAGCCTAAACTGGACTATTTTCCTGGGGTCACAAGGGCACATTTGGTCTTCATTAGGAAGGCCAAGTGGCAGGTTCAGAGACTTGTAGAGGCTGCCTCCTTAATTCTCCCAGGAGACTCAAGATCTGTTCCTTCCTTCATTGGTGGGGGTGGGGGAAGCAGGGAAAGAACGGATTCATATATAAGTGTAGCCGTGCTTCCCTGTGGGGAGGAGGTTGGGCTGGCAATGACAAGATTGGGTAATTTTCCTTCGTAGGGATTCTCTCCCAGCTTAAGGCAGCCTTCATTTGAGGCAGGATATTTTACCAAGCTATTGATTGCTGCTTCTATTCCCTGCCAGAGGGGACTCCAGAAGTGAATAAAAGTTAACTTCCCCTTTTGTCTTACAGGAAGTTCTGAGCTTCTGGTCTCAGGGGTTATTAATGGTTTTCATGTTTCCTGACCCCCAAAGAGAAGTTGTGAGGCACCTGTTGTATAGTCCTGTCCAGACTCTTAAAGGAGAGGAAAATTTTCACCAGGTGTTCCCAGGAGAGAGGAGATAGGCATTGATGTAGGCGCTGGGTTGGAAGGAAAGTTGCCTAATGGTACCAGTGGCTCCAGCGACTTGATACTAAGGGTGTAAGGTGAGTTCCTGAGTGGATGGGTTCTGTGTGGAAGTCCTCTAGGAGACAGCACAATTTTTCTAAGGGATGAAATGATGTTTGCTGAGATGAATGATCATCAAGCCACATTACCTTGGGAGCTGCAACAAAATTCTGCATTGCCACACTGGGTATAGAGGTTATACAACCACTGGCCTGTTAATGGGCAAATGGAGCTTGGGCAATGAACATCCCAGTGGCAACCATGATAGACCCAAGAGCAGAGTCTCTTTGTTACATATTTGCCTGATAGTGAATATTTGTCTGAAAGCAAAAACTTTTCCCCGCCCCATCCCCATTGCCAGTGATGACTAATATTGGGGATACCTTCCTTTTTAACAGAGGGGCTCTGATCCAGATTTAATTTAAATTAGAAAAATTAAGTACTGCTTGCTGTAATTCAATTTTGTAAAAAATGCTTTTATGTATATTATCCCATTTAATATTTACAATCCTTCAAAGTAGATTTCTTTTTAATTTTTTTTAAATTCAATTAATTAACATATACTGTATTATTGGTTTCAGATGTAGAGTTCAGTGATTCATCAGTCTTATATAATACCCAGTGTTCATTACATCCCTATGCCCTCCTTAATGTCCAGCACCCAGTTACCCCATCCTCTGACCTCCCCCTCCCCTCCAGCCACCTGTTTGTTTCCTATGATTAAGAGTTTGTCTTGGGGGGTGGAGCAAGATGGCGGAGGAGTAGGAGATCTGGATTTCGTCTGGTCTCAGGAATTCAGCTGGATATGGATCAAACCATTCTGAACACCTACGAACTCAACAGGAGATCGAAGAAAAGAATAGCAACAACTCTCTGAAAAGAAAAGCGACCACTTTCTGGAAGGTAGGACATGCAGAGAAGTGAATCTGAGGCGATATTTGGGAGGATAGACGGCAGGGGAGGGGGCCTCCGCCGGCCGCTTCTGGCAAGTGCTAGAGCCGCGGAGCACAAAATCGGAACTTTTAGAAGTCGGCTCCACTGAAGGACGTCGCTCCAGTGGCTAAGTGGGGTGTGGTAACCTCGTGGGACAGTGTGGTCTCAGGACCCTCGGGGTCACAGAAAGACCGGGGGTGCCTGAGTGCGGCAGAGCTCCCAGGTATCGGAGCAGGGAAGCTGGCTGCAGAGATGGAACTGAGGCGCGGGCTCTCAGCTCGGGGTTGCCATAAACTGTGATCTGCGACACAGTCGGGCCACTCTCCTCCAGCAGGAACCCAACAAGCGGCAGATCTGGGGAGACTCCCCTTCCTCCCCTGGGAGGAGCGGCACGGGATTGCACCACAGGGATCTGCTGGGTTTGGAGACTCCACATGGGGTCGTGGGCCAGGGATAGAAATGCTCGGTCACAGGCCGGGTGAGCACGGAGTGCGGCCGGAGACCGGGGAGATGGGAGTGAGTGACTGCTTTTCTCTGGAGGCTCACTGCAGAGTGGGGCCCCAAGTTCTTGGCTCCTCCAGGATGAAGATTGGGAGGCCGCCATTTTCACTCTCATCCTCCAAAGTAATACCAGAAGCTTGCAGGGAACAAAAGCTCCTGAGAGCAAACCCGAACAGATTACTTAGCCCAGACCGACAAGGGCGGGGCAATTCTGCCTCCAGCAAAGATATTTGGGAACCATGACAACAGGCCTCTACCCCAGAAGATCAGCAAGAACAGCCAGCCAAGACCAAGTTTACAGATCAATGAGAACGGGAGAACTCCAGCGCTAGGGGTATACTGTATATAGAATTCATGGCTTTTTTACCATGATTCTTTAGTCTTTCAAAGTTAATTTTTTTAACTGTCTTTTTTTTTTTAATTTTTCTTTTTCCCTTTTCAACCAACATCTTATCAATCCCTTTTTTAAAAAACAGTTTTATTTTTCATTTTTAGAGTCATATTCTATCCCTTCATAGTAGTTACCCTTATTTTTGGCATATATATATAAGTTGTTCTCTCTTTAAAATTTTGAGATAGAGTTTCTCCTAACAGATCAAAATATACCCTAAATCTCTAGTGTATGGCTTTGTTCTAGTCTCCTGCCTGATCACATTCTCTCCCCCCACCTTTTTTTAAACCTTCTTCTTTCTTTTTTCAAACAATTTCTTATCAATTCCTTTTATAAAATTTTTTATAATTTTCATCTTTATAGTCATATTCCATCCCTTCATCGCACAAACCCTTATTTTTGTATATATATAAGTTTTTCTTTCCTTAAAATTTGGGAGGCACTTTCTTCTAACAGACCAAAATATACCCAAAGTCTAGTGTTTGGCACTGATCTATTCACCAGCCTGATCATATTTGATCATATTCTGCTTTGTTTTGTTTTGTTCTGTTTTTATTTGTTTTTATCTTTTTCTTTTTCCTTTTTTTCTTTTTCTTTTTTGTTTCTTTCCCTTTCTTTTCCCTTGGTTTCAGTTTAGATTATATTTTCTGGGGATGTTGTTACCCTGTTAGCATTTTGTTCTCTCATTCATCTATTCTCCTCTGGACAAAATGAGAAGACAGAAAAAATCACCTCAACAAAACGAACAACAGGTAGTACCAACTGCCAGGGACTTACTCAATACAGACATTAGTACGATGTCGGACCTAGAGTTCAGAATATACTAGCTGGGCTTGAAAAAAGCATGGAAGTTATTAGAGAAACCCTTTCTGGAGAAATAAAAGAACTAAAATCTAACCAAGTCGAAATCAAAAAGGCTATTAATGAGGTGCAATTAAAAATGGGGGCACTAACTGCTAGGATAAATGAGGCAGAAGAGAGAATCAGCAATATAGAAGACCAAATGATGGAAAATAAAGAAGCTGAGAAAAAGAGAGATAAACAACTACTCGATCATGAGGGCAGAATTCAGAGATAAGCGATACGATAAGATGAAACATTAGAATAATTGGGATCCCAGAAGAAGAAGAAAGAAAGAGAGGGGCAGAAGGTATACTGGAGCAAATTATAACAGAGAACTTCCTTAATGTAGGGAAGGAAACAGGCATCAAAATCCAGAAGGCACAGAGAACCCCTCTCAAAATCAATAAAAATAGGTCAACACCCCAACATCTAATAGTAAAATTTACGAGTCTCAGAGACAAAGAGAAAATCCTGAAAGCAGCTCGGGAGAAGAGATATGTAACCTATAATGGTAGAAACATTAGATTGGCAACAGACCTATCCACAGAGACCTGGCAGGCCAGAAAGGACTGGCATGATATCTTCAGAGCACTAAACGAGAAAAATATGCAGCCAAGAATACTATATCCAGCTAGGCTGTCATTGAAAATTGAAGGAGAAATAAAAAGCTTCCAGGACAAATAGAAACTAAAGGAATTTGCAAAGACGAAACCAGCCCAACAAGAAACATTGAAAGGGGACCTCTAAGCACAGAGAGACCCTAAAAGAAGCACAGAAGAGAAAGGAACACAGTCAATCTAAAGTAACAGTCACCTTACAGGCAATACAATGGCACTAAATTCATATCTTTCAATAGTTATCCTGAATGTAAATGGGCTAAATGCCCCAATCAAAAGACACAGGCTATCAGATTGGATTAAAAAACAAGACCCATCGATATGCTGTCTGCAAGAGACTCATTTTAGACCCAAAGACACCCCCAGATTGAAAGTGAGGGGCTGGAAAACCATTTACCATGCTCATGGACACCAAAAGAAAGCTGGGGTGGCATTCCTTATATCAGACAAATTAGATTTTAAACCAAAGACTGTAATAAGAGATGAGGAAGGACCCTATATCCTACTTAAAGGGTCTAACCAACAAGAAGATCTAACAATTGTGAATATCTATGCCCCTAACATGGGAGCAGCCAATTATATAAGCCAATTAATAACAAAAGCAAAGCAACACATCAACAACAATACAATAATAGTGGGTGACCTTAACACCCTCCTGACTGAAATGGACAGATCATCTAAGCAAAAGATCAACAAGGAAATAAAGACTTTAAATGACACACTGGACTAAATGGACTTCACAGACATATTCAGAACATTCATTCTCAAAGCAACGGAATACACATTCTTCTCTAGTGCCCATGGAACATTCTCCAGAATAGATCACATCCTAGGTCACAAATTAGGTCTCAGCCAGTACCAAAAGATTCGATTATTCCCTGCATAATTTCAGATCACAATGCTTCAAAACTAGAACTCAATCACAAGAGGAAAGTCGGAAAGAACTCAAATACATGGAGGCTAAAAAGCATCCTACTAAAGAATGAATGGGTCAACCAGGAAATTAAAGAAGAATTAAAAAAATTCATGGAAACCAATGAAAATGAAAACACAATTGTCCAAAATCTTTGGGATTCAGCAAGGCAGTCCCAAGAGGAAAGTATATAGCAATACAAGCCTTTCTCAAGAAACAAGAAAGGTCTCAAATACACAACCTAACCCTACACCTAAGGGAGCTAGAGAAAAAACAGCAAATAAAGCCTAAACCAGCAGGAGAAGAGAAATAAAGATCAGAGCAGAATTAAATGAAATAGAAACCAAAAGAACAGTAGAACAGATCAACGAAACTAGGAGCTGGTTTTTTGAAAGAATTAACAAGATTGATAAACCCCTGGCCAGACTTATCAAAAAGAAAAGAGAAATGACCCAAATCAACAAAATCATGAATGAAAGAGGAGAGATCACAACCAACACCAAAGAAATACAAACAATTCTAAGAACATATTATGAGCAACTGTATGCCAGCAAATTAGATAACCTGGAAGAAATGGATGCATTCCTAGAGATGTATCAACTACCAAAACTGAACCAGGAAGAAATAGAAAACCTGAACAGACCTATAACCACTAAGGAAATTGAAGCAGTCATCAAAAATCTCCCAAGAAACAAAAGCCCAGGGCCAGATGGCTTCCCAGGGGAATTCTACCAAACATTTAAAGAAGAATTAATACCTATTCTTCTGAAATTGTTCCAAAAAAGAGAAATGGAAGGAAAACTTCCAAACTCTTTCTATGAGGCCACCATTACCTTGATCCCCAAACCAGACAAAGATGCCATCAAAAAGGAGAATTACAGACCAATATCCTTGATGAACATGGATACAAAAATTCTCACCAAAATACTAGCCAATAGTATCCAACAGTACATGAAAAGGATTATTCACCACGACCAAGTGGGATTTATCCCTGGGCTGCAAGGTTGGTTCAACATCTGCAAATCAATTAACGTGATAACAATACGTTAACAAAAGAAAGAACAAGAATCATATGATCCTCTCCATAGATGCAGAAAAAGCATTTGACAAAGTACAGCATCCTTTCTTGGTCAAAACTCTTCAGAGTATTGGGATAGAGGGTACATACCTCAATATCATAAAAGCCATCTATGAAAAACCCAAACAGTGAACATCATTCTCAATGGGGAAAAACTGAGAGCTTTGCCCCTAAGGTCAGGAACACAACAGGGATATCCACTATCACCATTGCTATTCAACATAGTATTAGAAGTCCTAGCCACAGCAATCAGACAACAAAAAGAAATCAAAGGCATCCAAATCGGGAAAGAAGTCAAACTCTCACTCTTTGCAGATGATATGATACTTTATGTGGAAAACCCAAAAGACTCCACCCCAAAACTCCTAGAACTCATATAGGAATTCAGTAAAGTGGCAGGAAATAAAATCAATGCACAGAAATCAGTGGAATTCCTATACACCAACAACAAGACAGAAGAAAGAGAAATTAAGGAGTTGATCCCATTTACAATTGCACCCAAAACCATAAGATACCCAGGAATAAATCTAACCAAATAGGCAAAGGATCTGTACTCAGAAAACTATAAAATACTCGTAAAGAAATTGAGGAAGACAGAAAGAAATGGAAAAACGTTCCATGCTCATGGATTGGAAGAACAAATATTGTGAAGATGTCAATGCTACATAGAGCAATCTACACATTCATTGCAATCCCCATCAAAATACCATCCACTTTTTTCAAAGAAATGGAACAAATAATCCTAAAATTTGTTTGGAATCAGAAAAGACCCCGAATAGCCAAAGGAATGTTGAAAAAGAAAAGCAAAGCTGGTGGCATCACAATTCCGGACTTCCAGCTCTATTACAGAGCTGTCATCATCAAGATAGTATGGTACTGGCACAAAATAGACACGTAGATCAATGGAACAGAATAGAGAGCCCAGAAATGGACCCTCAACTCTATAGTCAACTCATCTTCGACAAAGCAGGAAAGAATATCCAATGGAATAAAAACAGTCTCTTCAACAAGTGGTGTTGGGAAAATTGGACAGCCACATGCAGAAGAAAGAAACTGGACCATTTCCTTACACCACACACAAAAATAGACTCAAAATGGTTGAAAGACCTAAATGTGAGACAGGAGTCCATCAATATCCTAAAGGAGAACACAGGCAGCAACCTCTTTGACCTCAGCTGCAGCAACTTCTTCCTAGAAACATTGCCAAAAGCAAGGGAAGCAAGGTAAAAATGAACTATTGGGATTTCATCAAGATAAAAAGCTTTTGCACAGCAAAAGAAACAGTCCAAAATTTATAAAGAACTTATCAAACTCAACACCCAAAGAACAAAGAATCCAATCAAGGAATGTAGTGCAATTGCTGCATCAAAGGGTAGTTCTATTTTTAACTTTTTGAGGAAGCTCCATAGTGTTTTCCAGAGTAACTGCACCAGCTTGCATTCCCACCAACAGTGTACGAGGTTCCCCTTTTTCTGCATCCTCGTCAACATCTGTCATTTCCTGACTTGTTAATTTAGCCATTCTGACTGGTGTGAGATGATATTTCATTGTGGTTTTGATTTGTCTTTCCCTGATGACAAGTGATATGGAGGACTTCTTTTCATGTGTCTATTGGCCATTTGTATGTCTTTGGAGAAATGTCTGTTCATATCTTCTGCCCATTTCTTGATTGGATTATTTGTTCTTTGGGGGTTGAGTTTGATAAGTTCTTTATAGGCTTTGGATACTAGCCCTTTATCTGATATGTCATTTGTAAATATCTTTTCCCATTCTGTCCATTGTCTTTTGGTTTTGTTGACTGTTCCTTTGCTGTGCACAAGCTTTTTATCTTGATGAAGTCCTAATACTTCATTTTTGCCCTTGCTTCGCTTGCCTTTAGCCACGTTTCTAGCAAGAAGTTGCTATGGCTGAGGTTACAGAGGTTGCTGCCTGTGTTCTCCTCTAGGATTTTGATGGATTCTTGTCTCACATTTAGGTCTTTCATCCACTTTGAGTCTATTTTTATGTATGGTGTAAGGAATGGCCCAGTTTCATTTTTCTGCATGTGGCTGTCCAATTTTCTCAACACTATTTGTTGAAGAGACTGTCTTTTTTCTATTGGACATTCTTTCCTACTTAATCAAAGATTAGTTGACTCTAGAGTTGAGGGTCCATTTCTGGGTCCTTTATTCTGTTCCATTGATCTATATCTGTCTGTTTTTGTGCCAGTACCATACTGTCCTGATGGTGACAGCTTATTGTAATAGAGCTTGAAGTCCAGAATTGTGATGCCACCAGTTTTGGTTTCCTTTTTCAACATTTCTTTAGCTATTCAGGGTCTTTTCCGGCTCCATACAAATTTTAGGATTATTTTTTCCAGCTCTGTGAAAAAAGTTGATGGCGTTTTGATAGGGATTGCCTTGAATGTATATATTGCTCTAGATAACATAGACATTTTAACAATATTTGTTCTTCCAAACCTTGATCATGGAATGTTTTTCCATTTCTTTGTGACTTCCTCAATTTCTTTCATGAGTGTTCTATAGTTTTCTGAGTACAGATACTTTGCCTCTTTGGTTAGGTTTATTCCTAGGTATTTTATGCTTTTGGGTTCAATTGTAAATGGGATCGACTCCTTAATTTCTCTTTCTTCTGTCTTGTTGTTGGTGTTTAGAAATGCAACTGATTTCTGTGCATTGATTTTATATCCTGCCACTTTGTTGAATTCCTATATGAGGTCTAGCAATTTTGGGCTGGAGTCTTTTGGGTTTTCCACATAAAGTATCATGTCATCCACAAAGAGTAAGAGTTTGACTTCTTCTTTGCAGATTCAGATGCCTTTTATTTCGGTTTGTTGTCTGATTGCTGAGGCTAGGACTTCTAATACTATGCTAAATAGCAGTGGTGATAGTGGATATCCCTGTTGTGTTCCTGACCTTAGGGGAAAAGCTCTCAGTTTTTCCCCATTGAGAATGATATTCACTGTGGGCTTTTCATATATGGCTTTTATGATATTGAGGTATGTTCCCTCTATCCCTACAATGTGAAGAGTTTTAATCAAGAAAGGATGCTGTACTTTGTCAAATGCTTTTTCTGCATCTATTGAGAGGATCATATAGTTCTTGTCTTTTCTTTTATTTATATAGTGTATCACATTGATTGATTCGTGGATGTTGAACCAACCTTGCAGCCCACGAATAAATCCCACTTGGTCATGGTGAATAATCCTTTTAATATATTGTTGGATACTATTAGCTAGTATTTTGGTGAGAATTTTGGCATCCTTGTTGATCAGGAATATTGTTCTATAATTCTCCTTTTTAGTGGGGTCTTTGTCTGGTTTTGGGGCCAAGGTAATGCTGGCCTCATAGAAAGAGTTTGGAGGTTTTCCTTCCACTTCTGTTTTTTGAAACAGCTTCAGAAGAATAGGTATTAATTCTTCTTTAAATGTTTGGTAGAATTCCCCTGGCCATCTGGCCCTGGGCTCTTGTTTGTTGGGAGATTTTTGATTACTGCTTCAATTTCCTCGCTAGTTATGGGTCTGTTCAGGTTTTCTTGTTCTTCCTGTTTCAGTCTGGTAGTATATATGTCTCTAGGAATGCATCCATTTCTTCCAGATTGCCTAATTTTTTGGCATAATTGCTCATAATATGTTCTTAAAATTGCTTGTATTTCTTTGGTGTTGGTTGTGATCTCTCCTCTTTCATTCATGATTTTATTTATTTGGGTCCTTTCTCTTTCTTTTTTGATAAGTCTGGCCAGGAGTTTATCAATCTTATTAATTCTTTCAAAGAACCATCTCCTAGTTTTATTGATCTGTTCTAATGTTCTTTTGGTTTCTATTTCATTGATTTCTGTTGGGTTAAGCACCCAACTCTTGGTATCAGGTCAGGTCATGTTCTCATAGGTTGTGGGATGGAGCCCTGCATTGGGCTCCACACTCAAGCGGGGAGTCTGCTTGAAGATTCTCTCGCTTTGCCTCTCCCCCTACTCATGCACATGTGTGCTCTCTCTCTAATAAGTATATCTTTTAAAAAAATAAATAAATGAAGTTATAGTTCAATGATATCTTATAAATTTGAGAGGAATTTAACTTCTGATAGTTTATGCTACACCATATATACACACTCGGTTTTAAAAATATTGAATGTCTGATCTTTTTTTGTGCATTTCTTGTAGAATATAGATAAAATTATCTGTGAATACACATACTGCATATGCATATGTATAAATATGTACACAGTATACATAATAGTTAAAATAAATTCACATAGCCACTTAGACACTGTGAGGTCTTATTACCCTCCTCTTGAATTTGGGCTAGGTTGTGACTATTAACCAATAAAGAACATATAGTAATCCTATGCCAATTCTGGCTTCTGTGTTGCACCTTCAGATTCCTGAGCTACAGTGTAAAAGGACACTGTAGAGCAGACCAGGTGCCAGCTGAGTATTTCCTAGAGAACCAATCAGTGACACCAGGAGAAGAAGAATTGCCTGGCTGAGCCCTGCTCAAATTCTTAATTCATAAAATCATAAGATACAGTAAAAGTATTATTTGTTTTAAGCCACTAAGTTTTGCGGTAGTTTGAGTAATACAATCAGAACAGAATAATATATGCATATTTATACACACACACCCACACACATAGCTAAATACATGAATGCACCCAAACACACACAGTGATATAAGCCCACTTTTTTTTCCTAAAAGATTAATAAGAAATTATTAATAGTGACTTCTTTAAGGGACAGAAACTTATTCCTTTTCACAATATGGCTATCTTTACTCTGAATTTTTGAACTTTGCCTTTTGTAATTGCACTTTTATATATTTTTCTTTTTTCTTTTTCTTTTTTTGCTGGAAAGCCTATCTGGGTGGTGAAATGGAAAGCTATCTCTTCCTTACACGTTTTCTGTATTTAAAAAACCAACACATTTTATGAAAATTAAAATTAATCTGTGGGACTGAAAGAAAAAAGAGAATACACGCTTTCTAACCATACTTTCTTACAACAATCTCTTTTCCTTATTTTGTACAATGAGTTCTTTCTCTTCAATCCCATTTAACTGACTTTAGCACATTTTACAGCACTGGCAATGTTCTAGCCTGGTTCTAATTCTTATCATTTTCCTGTGCTTCATTTCCTCCACTATATTTTGAAATCATCACCCTTCACTGCTCAGTTCTTAGTCACAATACCACATTCTTAAAGTCAAATCCAACCCACAAGCAAATAAAATCTCGGATCTACCAACAGAGATCCTTTGCTCTCTTCTCAAGAAAGGAAGAACTGAATGATGACATGCTCTCTTTGTCATGGGCATTGTTATTGATGATATCAAGTTGATATATTCAGGCATTGCAGCACCGAGTAGAAAAGCTTTTTTGATTCCTATTCAAGTTATCCAAAGAAAGGAGCCCCCAAATGCCCTACCTAAATAAAAAATATCTGCCATTTTTCAAACACATTGCACTTTATTAGAAGTCTGAAGGAATTACATTTGGGAAACAGACTCTAAGTTTGTAATAGACAGTTTGTTTCCCTAGAATGAAACATGAAAAGAAAATAATTCTGGAAACACATCTGTCACAGGTTAGGTTCTGTGGAAACACACAGTGAAATGGAATATGGCATGTTGATTAGGTATGATTAGGGATCCATACCTGTGGAAGGAAGGAGAAGAGAGGAGAACTGATCAAAGAGGGAAGCCAAACTATGTTGCAGGCCCACAAAACCTTGTCTAACCCCATGGGAGGTTCTACAGTGTATATTCATGAAAGTGTCCTGCAGTGGGCTAAATGGGCCTTATATCTTTGATGCGGTCAGTCATTGTATTGGGACTGCTCCAGAAAGGATTTACTCCTGGGTGATGCAGCCTTCTGCAACTGAGGCAATTGTGTGCCATGCATTATACTAGATTCTTTACACACTTCATTTAAATTAATACATTTAATGACAGTTAAGGGGATGAAAGCTGGAGGTTGACTGTCGACAGCACTCCCGGGAGCTGGCCAACAAGTCATTCTTTAAATGGGAATTTGGGCCTTGCTTCTCCACATCTGCCACACATCCTATGCAAAACCATTTAAGTCTTCTGCACCAGATTTATAAGGGTTTACTGATGTATGAAGTCAACCCAGATTTTGAGACAGATTTTCATTTTTCTCTAATCCTTTAGTGGCCCATATAGGCAAAATCGTCATATGTGTGCTTGAGATAAACAGGTAAATTAGAATGACAGGAATTTGTATAACACATTACCATTTATAAAATGTTATTCACATATATCAGCCCTTTGACTCTAATGACAAACTTAACTTCTTTTTATTATCCATTGTTAGAAATGATAAACTTAAGGTTGAAAGGACAAGTGATTTGCTGAGTATTATTGTAGATAATCAGAGGCAGAGCTGTGATCTTCTCACTCCAAGCCCCACCATTATAAATGCAACATATCATAGCAGAGATACCATGTGATTTGTGATTTGGACTCAGTTAACTCTGGTTATATTCCAGTATTTCCATTTATTAGCTGTATAAGCTTGGGCAACTTTGTCTAAACTTTGTAAGGCTTAATTCTTCACACATAAAGTATAACAACAACAACACACTTCTTACTGTCATGAAATGTGTTAATTTAAATGAAGTGTGTGAAGGATCTAGTATAATGCATGACACACAATAGGCATTTAATCAATTGAAGTTCTTTTTTTATACTTGTCAAAGTCACATTTCATTTGTGTTTGTGAACTGGCTGAACACAAATCACCAGCATTACTGCCAGAAATGGCCTGCTCTCAAAGCTCTAAATTCAAGTCATCCACAGATGGGTGGTAAAAACATAAAACTGTTTTTAAATTTTTTAAAATTAAATTTTTAAAGTCATACAATCTTGAAGAAGTTGCATATTCTCTCTTGGCCTCAGTGTCCTTCCAAAAAATACATGTTTAGTAATGTGGGTTAAAATTTCTATGATCATATCCAGATCCAAAATTCTAAGTGTCTATAAATTCACTGAACAATGTGCTTACAGAGCTCTTAGGTGAGTGGAACGAGAAAGGAAATAATATGGGGTAACCAATGAGTACTGAAACCTAGTAACACATGGGCTCTTCTGAAAAAAAAAACAAAAAACCCTTGTATACAAAACCTCCAATGTTTGTGGTTATTTTTGACATGGCCACTAAATGATTGTGTCTGAAACCAACCTTGGACTGGCCCAAAAGTACCTCCTATCAAGCCCTGTCAACATTTGAATGAGTAAGAGTACTGAATCAGGAAGACTATTCTGGAACAGACTAAGCTTCTAGACCTAACTACCAAGTTATGAGAAAGACCAAGGAGAATAAATGACATCAAGGGGATTCAGTCAGTAAAACTCAGATGGTGAGAATTTGTGAAAAATTCTGTGCAGCAAAAGGAAGAGAGAGAGATGAAGATATGAGGAAGGGGGGAAGCTTGATAAAAAGTATTTAAGAGGCATATTAACCAATTTTAATTGGAAAATTGTTTAAATCCTTATGTGAGCCAGTAAACTTAAAAAATTGATATTTATGAGATAATTATGGAAATTTGAACAGTGACTGGATATTTAATGACATTTAGAGAAAGTATTGATAATTTTTAAGTTGTCATTATGCTTTTTGGCTCTATTTTGAAAAAGAATCCTTATCTTTAGAGATACATGCTGAAATATTTATATATTAAATGATGTGATATCAGAGATTTGCTCCAAATGGGGTGGTGAAGAATGGGTAAAAGTATAGACGACACAAAATTGTACATTAATGGATAATTACTCAAGTCGAGTGATACTATACTTTCTGCTTTTATGTTTGAAACTTTCCATCATAAAAGTTAAAACACACATACACATATACACATATATACTAAGATTTAGCTCAAGGAGAGAGCTGAATCCTCCTGATAATACAAGTGAAGCCTGCATCCAGAATGCTCTTTCCTTGGAAATCTCTTGCTGACACTATGACTAAAAATGGATAATACCCATTAACCACAAAGTTCCCATGAAATGGGACAGAGATGATTTCAGAACCTTTTATGGAAAACCCCTAGAGAGTGTTACTTGAAATCCATGGCATTAAAGCAAAAGTTTGACTTCATTCCAGCAAGAGTTTCTGCAAAAATGTCTCTGCCTCATCAAATTTTGTTATGAAGAAACTGTGTGAATTTTCCTTTCACTGTGTTGGTCCTGGGTATTTGGACAGGGTGAGGAAATTCTAAAGCCCCTGCAGCATTTGTATGCAGCAAGGGACATTTATATAGGTTAAAAGTTGGGGAGACTTTATTTTTAAAAATGGTTCTGTTCTGATGAAGAAGTCTATTTCACAGATGAAGCAAGTCACTGTCTCTGCAGAGATAGTAATTCCTGTAAAGGGAGCAGGGGAAGGTAGAAATTAGAGCCACAATGAAAATTTTTTTTTAATTCATGTCTGCCTTTATACAAGGTCCTCAAATTGTCCCATTGCTGGCAGTAATCAAAAATAGAGAATGGTAATACACCATTCTGACACACATGTGTACACACCACACACACACACACAACACAAGAGTGATTGCTGATGGACTGTGATGGTTCTTTCCAGCCCCAATTATGATTGATAGCATTCCATTACTTTTATGCTTATTTTAAAATTCCCTTGACACAGATTGATTAAAGGCACGGACCTCTATGAACCTATGAAAAATTTATGGATTTTGAAAGAGCTTTAACATGTACCATTTGAGCACAAATCATTTCCTGGCTGTCACTGTTTTTCCCACAATCTCTCTTATGTTGGCAATATATGTTTAATAATCAAAAACTGATGCTAGGGATTAAAGCATCAAGATGTTACAGAATAAAGCAACAACAACAAAAAAGAAATTAGATTTGTATGATTTTAACTATTCTTTAATCTGCTTCTGGGCAACAAAAGTGATTTGTGTCAGCCGTTATTGCATTAAACTTTAATTTTCTTCTACCAGCACAGGATTATATAAAGGAGTATTGGATTGCACTCAGCATGGATTAGCCGAGCACTGTCTCTGCTGCCAAGGAGCAAATGGATTTCCTTCTTTCTTTGATTTATATTTTTATTGCTGTTTTCCCCCTCCTTCTAATTCCCATTACCCTTCTGTTTGCCAGCTCTGAGATACCCTGTAGGAGCAGCAGAAAGGCAGGCAGAATTATTGGCTTATTGCATATATTTATGTTCCAAGGCTTCTCAGTCATCTATGTCAGAGGAATAAAGTAGCCTCCAGCCATGGAGACTGCATGCCAGTTTTAAACTATTAAATTAAAACTTTTTTTAAGGTAAAAAGTCACCTTTTACCTGCTTAAAATTGGCAAAACTAGCTAGGTTTTGCCTCCTTTCTGATATCTTGGCTGTATCTATAGTGGGTGGAGAAAACTGCTGTTGAGATAGACAAAAGAAAAGGATCCCAGGGCTCCCTTTTTGCACACAGGTGGGTGTATGTAGCAGAGCCACTGGGATTCAGAAGGCAGAAGAGGCTCTCTTTGGCCTTTACCTTAGGGTCTTTGAGATACAAATGTGTTTCTGGAAACAAGAGTAAATACTCTCCCTCCATTCAGAGGAATAGAGAGAGGGCTGACTGCCTGCTCCCTGCATAGAACCTAGAGACGGCTTTAGAAACAAGACTCAAAGACTATAGCTGAGTAAGCCAATCAAATCTGATTGTGTCAAGGAAACCAGAAGCAGCATGTATTAGATTTGGTCTGAAGAAATCTAGATTTCTGAAGAAGAAAATAAACCTAACTGATTTCAATTTTGGTTTTGGTTCTCACAGGCTTCTTGAAAATAATGAATTCCTGGATCTCAGAAGAGCGGCTGTCAGGTAGGATGTCCATAGCAGATGCCACTTAGCAGTACTTCTCAGGAAGGATCCAGGTGTCCAAATTGGGGCCTGACTCTTTTGAGAGTGAGCAGCCCCTACACTGGGGAATGGAATTTATTCTCCAAAGGAGCCCAAATGGGTTGACACATGCCAAAGAAGCTTATATGAGATTAAGAGAACCATTTCAAAGAGCAGAATAAAGAGTAAGAAAACCATTGGCAGGCCATTAAAACAAAAGACTAAGACCTAATTAATGGAGCAAAGAAGTTTCCACAGAATTTGAAGAATAAAAAAATTATTCATGAATTCATCCTTAAGTATCTTTTGGATACACAATACATTCAAAACGTGAACTATGGAAGTATGATTAGATGTGAATCATCTTCATTCAGACCTTTAAGTACATCTACTCAGGTAGTAAATAGGTAGGATTTGTTTCCAAAACCAAGAGTCACTTGTAACTTGTCACAAATCTTTATATTTCAGTGTATTTGCATATCGGACATGATGTTATGTCATAAAGAACAAATGAAATATTCAAAAACTTCACTCCAAAGACATATAATACCTGGACCAGATATTCAACAAATGTTTGTTCCATTCTTCTCCTTCGGCCCCGTAATGCTATTAGGACATATCACAATCATTTGGTAAAAACCACTTTCTTCAAAGGCCACTTTGGTTTTTCATTAATTATAATGTGTTAAGTAGAGTCCATGTACACCAAATTTATAGCAAATTCTATTCTATATTGAACAAACTGTTATCTTGAAGTTCCTGGATAGACTAAACTTGACTCCATCATTCCTGTTTTCTCCAATGGATTTTTGGAAATTGTATAGAATTTTCAGCTTCTGCTGAGAATATTGACCTTAAAGGAGCTTCTTTTGTATAGATAATTCTCCAGAACCCCTTGCCATAGAGATAAAAATGGTCATGCCACAGAAAAGTATACCTGAGATTGAATATCCATAGCCCAGAGTCACTTGCAGTTAGAATCTTCTCCAGTTAGGCCAGACATCTACTATATCTTGTTTTGGACACTAGCAGTTACCTATAAAAATGTCCCTAAGATTCAATGAAAATTTACACTGTCTTAGAAAAAATGAGGAGGAAAACAATTTAAAAAACATAAAAGGTAGAGAAAACAGAGAAAACAAGAGAGATCCTCTACTAAACATAGTGGAGTTCCATATAAAATACCATGGCTTATGTCTAATGCCCTAGGTATAAATTAGAAATAAAGTTTGTATTTTCTCTATAGTTTTTTCCCTATTTAGCAAGCTTCTTCTGGTCTAATATCCAGTGCTCTCAGTTCCCTTTGTTCTCCTTAAAAAACAAAAGTCTTTAAAAAGACTCTCATAAGTTTAGTCATCCTAAAATCTAAATAACAAAAATAGTTTTAAGTATTATTTCATTTTCCCTATACAACACTTATATCACTAAATCTTGGTTGTATTAATGAAATAAAACTTCAGAGCTCCTGAAATTTTGGGTTTTGTTTTTTTGTTTATTTGTTTTACTAAGCAGCCAGCTAACTTTACATAAATCTATGTACATCGAGGTCACATTACAAACACTAGGAATTTATGCCTAAGTTTATGATCAGCCAGCCAAATGTTTCATTTCAGTATGTAGCTTTTTAAAAAATTCAGTGTGGAAGATAACTTTTATATTTCTTAGGTTTATGTTGCAATAGTAATGTGTAACAAACATTCCCAAAATTCAGTGTGTGTACTGTTTTTACTATCACCAACTATATGCTGTTTTTCCACATCAATTTTCTAATACCAACTGGAGGTCTAACAATTCAATTCACTTTAGACACTAACTTCTGGAGGTGGCACAGATTTCACAGGTCAAGGACTCTGCAAAATTATCCTCACTTCAGATGTCAGCAACAAGTGGGGCGCCCAACCTACCCCAACTTTTGATCAGAAGACTACAAATTCAGGGGTCCTTACAACTCCCCTCCTTAGGTTTAGTAATTTGCTACAGTGGCTCACAGAAATTAGGAAATTTATTTATGATTTCCAGTTTATTATAAAGGATATAATTCAGGAATAGCCAAATGAAAGAGATGCATCAGGCAAGATATGGGGGAAGGGAGGGAGAACAAAGCTTCCATGCCCTTTCTGGGTGTTCTGCCCTCCTGGCACACCAATGTGTTCACCAACCTGGAAACTCTCAAAATCTTACCATTGAAGAGTTTCTAGAGAGGTTTCAGCAGTAGGCATGATTGATTAAATCACTGGCCATTGGTGATTAAATTCAATTTCCAGCCTCTCTCCCCTCCCTGGAGGTTGGGGGGAGGGGAGCCAAAAGTTCTAACCCTCTCATTTCACGATTTTTTTTCTGTTGATCAGTCCCCATTCTAAAGCTATCTAGCCCCTACCACCATGGATCATATTAAGTTAATGCAAGACATGCAAGACAGAAAATTCCAAACGTTTGGGAGCTCTATGCCAGGAACTGGGGACAAAGATCAAATGTTATTTTTATTATACCACAGAGTAGTTTACAAAAACAAACATTGTCTCTTGTGGAGATTTCTAGGTAGGTTGGGTCTCTGCTAAGCTTACCTGGGATCATTTGAGCTTGGTCTAGGTTGTGGTTTGGTTTGAGATACACTCCATGTATTTTTCTCATTTTGGGCCCAGCAGTTACCCAATGTATGTTTTGTCATGGTGGATGGTCAAAACGTAAGAGGTGTGAACAGAAATGGGCAATGTATCTTAATGCTTCATCCTAGAACTGGTACATGCTCTTGCCCCCCCACACCACCACATTCAATCGACCAAAGCAAGACACATGGTCAAATTCAAAGTCAATGAGACAAAAGAAAATCTGCTCATATGGCATTAGTTGCAGGGAATGGGTAGTACAGGAGAAGTTTTACAAATAGCACAGTGTACTAGAGGTTTGCAAATGTTTTTTTAAAGGGTCAGATAGTAAAAAGCATCACAAAATGTTCTATGTTCCATGTTCTAGCCAGCATTTGCTGACCCCTGCAATATAACACAGTCTTCCCTATTATCACAATTTTCCCTCCCAAATGCAAATCATGGATACCCCAAGAGTCATATTCAATCAGGGTCAACATCCAGGATCTCATGACAATATCTGTATCAGGCCAAAATGTGGCAACTCATGACCAGAGACTTATGAATTAAAATGTCAAGCCATCTGCTCTACATATATACACACATATACACTGATGAAAAGAGGCAGGATAACTACAGTTAACATCCCTATTTGGAAAAGAAAAGAATTGGAGGCACATAGGAGTTACCAAAATCCCACAGATGGTAGTAAATATGTCCTAATTAGGCCCCAGATCCAATTCCTATGAATAACTTCCTAGTCCATTGTTCTCCATGGTTCTTGGATCCACCCTCTGTGATATCTTTTCTTTTGTTAACCTTGGTCACATTTGAAAAGACCATCAGAGAATATGCCTTTCTTTCTTAGCTTGTTTCTTACTTGTATAAAGTTAGAATCCCTATGTTCTCTTTCACTGCTCATTCTTAAATTGAGGGTGATATACTTTTGTCAATAACAGCTCTCTGAACACCTTCTCCCTTTTTTTTAAATCTATGAGTTTGGTCAGTCAGTCCTATATGCCAAAAGTCACACCCATAATTTTTGGGGGGACATGTCTCTTTCTCTTGACTTAATTTCATCTCCTTTGACCATATCTTCCTTCACTGAAATTCTACCCTTAGTCTCCTTTATAGAGGTTATCTTGCCCAACTGTAATGATCTACTGAGCCCTATCTTAAGTTGTAAGATCTCTGTACAACTTAACCAAAGGTGTCATAGCCACATCCATATTTTGTCTTTGCCCTGAGGCTGTGTGTTAAAAACCAAACTCCCAATTGTGTTTTTTCCATGAGTCTGAGTCTTAGAAGGCCTTTTATTTTTTATTTTATTTTTTTAAGATTTTATTCATTCATCTGAGAGAGAGAGAGCACAAGCCGGGGAGGGGGTGGGCAGCAGAGGGAGAGGGAGAAGCAGCCTCCCTACTGAGCAGGGAGCCCCATGCAGAGCTTAGAAGTCTTTTTAAACTCAAAATATTTTTAATCTTATCTTCAACTGGTTGAGACTTGAAAGAGTTTCATTTCTCAACCTGAAAAATTCTAGATTTTCTGAGTATTCTATATTCCTTTCAAATTATTTTTTTTTCTGAGCTCCTTTTTCTTTTGGAATGATTCAAATAAAACTAGTAACAATCAGCTCATCTTATCAACAATCTGTCTCAAAACTTCCATGCCTAATGCCACAAATTAATTAGAAGGAAGATTTACCAAATGTTTTACCTCCAAACAACATGGGCCATTCCCAGGCCACTTAAAACAGTTTCCTCATTCCAAAGCCAATGCTTCATATTTTAGGTTGATGTCATTGCTGTATTTCATTCTTGCTACCAATTTTTGATTAGGTGTTTTTTTTTTATTTTTTTTATTATGTTATGTTAATCACCATACATCACATCATTAGTTTTTGATGTAGTGTTCCATGATTCATTGTTTGCATATAACACCCAGTGCTCCATGCAGAACGTGCCCTCTTTAATACCCATCACCAGGCTAATCCATCCTCCCACCCCCTTCCCCTACATAAGGTGTTTTTGTTGGTCTTTTTAGTATAGCTGACACACAATGTTACATTAGTTTCAGGTGTAAAACTTAGTGATTTGACAAGTTCATACATTATGCCATGTTCACCACAAGCGCAGATACCACCTGTCCCATTACATCACTATTACAATATCACCAACTGGGGCGCCTGGGTGGCTCAGTCGTTAAGCATCTGCCTTCAGCTCAGGTCATGATCCCAGAGTCCTGGGATCAAGCCCTGTGTCAGGCTCCCTGCTCAGTGGGAAGCCTGCTTCTCTCTCTCCCACTCCCCCTGCATGTGTTCCCTCTCTCGCTGTGTCTCCTCCCTGTCAAAAAAACAAATAAAATCTTTAAAAAAACAAAACAAAAAACAATATCACTGACTGTATTCTTTATGCTGTGCCTTTTATTCCCCTGACTTACTCATTCCAGAACTGGAAGCCTATAATGCCCTGTCTCTTCACCCATTTTGCCCAAACTCCTGCCCCTTGAAACCCCTTTATTCATTTGTTGTTTTTATAGATTCCATCTATGACTGAAATCAGACAGTATATGACTTCTCTGTCTGACTTATTTCACTTAGCATAATACCCTGTAGGACCATCCACGTTGTCTCAAATGGCACAATCTCACCCTTTTTTACAGCTGTGTAGTATTCCCGTGTGTGTATGTGTGTGTGTGTGTGTGTGTGTGTGTGTGTGTGTGTATACACACCACATCTTTCTTATCCATTCATCTATTGATGGACCCTTAGATTGCTTCCACCCCTTAACAAATATTCCTAAAGCTTACTGCTTTTCAATAATAAACATTTGTTTCTTATTGAGTATATGAAACTGAGGGTGTTTATTCCTATCTACCTGTCCTACAAGAGATGCTAATAGGGGTCTTCAATTTGAAATATAAGAATATTAAACAGTAACTTGAAGCTATATGAAGAAATAAAGAGCTCTGGTAAAGGTAAGTTCATCGGTAAACATAAAAGCTAGTAATATTTTTGCTTTGGAATTCTTTTTGTTTCCTATATAATTTAAAAGACAAATACATAAAACAATAATTATAAATCAATGTTAATGGGCACACAGGTACACAGATGCAATTTGTGACAACAACAATACAAAGGATGGGGAAATGGAGGTGCAAAGGAGCAGAGTTTTTTTTTAATACATCATTAGTTTTTGATGTAGTGTTCCATGATTCATTGTTTGTGTATAACACCCATTCAGTATGTGCCCTCTTTAATACCCATCACCAGGCTAACCCATCCCCCCTCCCCCGCCCCTCTAGAACCCTCAGTTTCTTAGAGTCCATAATCTCTCATCGTTCATCTCCCCCTCTGATTTCCCCCCTTCATTTTTCACTTCCTGCTATCTTCTTCTTCTTTTTTTTTTTTTTTAGCATATAACTTATTATTTGTTTCAGAGGTACAGGTCTGTGATTCAACAGTCTTACACCATTCACAGCGCTCACCAGAGCACATACCTTCCCCAATGTCTATCACCCAGCCACCCCATCCCTCCCAGCCCCCACCACTCCAGCAACCCTCAGTTTGTTTCCTGAGATTAAGAATTCCTCATATCAGTGAGGTCATATGATACATGTCTTTCTCTGATTGACTTATTTCGCTCAGCATAATACCCTCCAGTTCTATCCACGTTGTTGCAAATGGCAAGATTTCATTCCTTTTGATGGCTGCATAATATTCCATTGTATATACAGACCACATCTTCTTTATCCATTCATCTGTCGACGGACATCTTGGCTCTTTCCACAGTTTGGTTATTGTGGACACTGCTGCTATAAACATTGGGGTGCACATACCCCTTTGGATCCCTACATTTGTATCTTTGGGGTAAATACCCAGTAGTGCAATTGCTGGATCGTATGGTAGCTCTATTTTCAACTGTTTGAGGAACCTCCATACTGTTTTCCAGAGTGGTTGCACCAGCTTGCATTCCCACCAACAGTGTAGGAGGGTTCCCCTTTCTCCGCATCCCCGCCAACATCTGTCATTTCCTGACTTGTTAATTTTAGCCATTCTGACTGGTGTGAGGTGGTATCTCATTGAGGTTTTGATTTGGATTTCCCTGAAGGAGCAGAGTTTTCATATGCTATTGAAGCAAATTTGTTATCAATTCAAAACTAGATTATATAAATTTAGGATATTAATTTAAATTCCCATGGTAACCACTTAAAAATAACTAACAAATACACATAAAAGGAAGTGAGAAGGGAATCACAATGACAGACTAGAAAAAATTAACCAAGCACAAAAAAAGACAGTGTTGGAGGAATTAAAGAACAACAACAAAAAAAGATATGACATATAAAAACAAATAGTAAGATGGTGAAAGAAAGCCTTTTTTTTTTTAAAGATTTTTTATTTATTTATTTGAGAGAGAGAGAGAGAGCAAGAGAGAGTGACCACGAGAGCAGGGTGAGGGGCAGAGGGAGAATCAGGCTCTCTGCTGAGCAGGGAGCCCGATGTGGGGCTTGGTTCCCAGACTCCAGGACCATGACCTGAGCCGAAGGCAGAAGCTTAATTGACTGAGCCACCCAGGCACCTGGAAGAGTCTTCTTAACAGTACTCACTCACTCTAAATGTGAATGCATTAGATTCACCAACTAAAAAGTAGAGGCTGGTAGAATGGATACAAAAACATGATCCAACCACATGCAGTCTATAAGAGACTCAATTTAGATCCAAAGACAAAATATAGGTTGAATGTGAAAGAATGGAAAAGATATTCCATAGTAATAACCAAAAGAAAGCTGGAGTGTCTATATTATTACCAGACAAAACTGACTTCAAGTCAAAATCATTACAGGATGCTTAGAAAGTCATATACTGATAAAAGGGTCAAAATATAAAGAAAATATAAAAATTATGATCATGCACACCAAACAATAGGAAATGCATGAAGCAAACATTGAGAGAATGCAAATCAAAACCACAATGAGACACTACTTCACACCTACTAGAAAGGTAAAAATTAAAAAAAGAAAGAAAACAACAATGTTGGCAAGAATATGGAGAAATTGAAACCTTATTACATTGTTTATGGGAACATAAAGTTGGAATATGAAGTATGGAAAAATGTGGTGGGTCTTAAAAAAGTTAAACAGAATTGCGATATGACTTAGCATTTCTACTTTAGGTATATAACCAAAAGAACTGAAAACAGGTACTCAAACAAATACTTGTACATGAACGTTTATTACAGTATGATTCACAGTATCCCCAGAGTGGAATGAAACCAAATGTCCATCAACAGATAAATGGATAAACAAATAATGGAATATTATTCAACCACAGAAAGGAGTAAAATGCTGATACATCTGTAACAGAGATGAACCTCAAAATCATTCTTACTGAAAGAAGCCAGACACAAAAGGTCACATATTTTAATGATTCCATTTATATGAAAGAGCCAGATTAGGTAAGTCCATAGAGATAGAAAGCAGATAGGTGGCTGCTAGGGGTTGTTGAGTTAATTAGAAGTGACTCATGAATCATATGGAGTGATCAAAATATTTTGGAACTGGCTGGAGCTGGTGGTTGCATGGTATTGTAAATGTGCTAAATGCTTCTGACTTGCTTACTTTAAAATGGTTAATTTTGTGTTATGTGAATTTCACCTCAATTTTTAAAAATCTTTAAGACCAAAAAGAAAAAAAGAAAATTGACGCAACCCAGCAAGTCCACTCTTTTGTATTTATTCAAGGGAACTGAAAAAAAAAATCTATTTCTCTATCATCACAAATACTTGTACATGAATGTTCCAAGCAGCTTTATTCATTATAGCCCCAAACTGGAAACAACCCAAATATCCATCAACTGCTGAATATATAAACAAACTGCTGTATATCTATAAAAGACAAACAACAACATGGATGGATCTCAAAACATTTGTTTTGTAAAAGAAGCCAGATTTAAAAGAATGAATATGGTATGATATCTATTTATATAAAATTCTAGAAAAGGCAAAACCATAGTGACAGAAAGCGCTTCACTGGTTGACGGGGGCTAAAGTAATGAGAGGGAATTGACTGGAAAGGGGAATAAGAGAACTTGGGATAATAGAACTGTTTCATATTTTGACTTTAGTGGTGGTTATATAGCTATGCACTTGTCAAAATTCATTGAAATTGAAAGATCTAAAACTAGTGAATTTTATTATATGTAAAGTATACCTCAATAAGTTGATTTTTATTTTATTTATTTTTTAAAAAAAGATTTTATTTATTTGACAGAGAGAGAGACACAGTGAGAGAAGGAACACAAGGAGGCGGAGAGGGAGAGGGAGAAGAAGGCTTCCCGCGGAGCAGGGAGCCTGATGAGGGGCTCGATCCCAGGACCCTGGGACCATGACCTGAGCCGAAGGCAGACGCTTAACCGACTGAGCCACCCCGGTGCCCCAAGTTAATTTTTAAAAGAAGGAAAAAAGTCTTTATGCTAGACTTTGTGGTTGGTTTTTTAAAATGCCCAACTCAAATTTTTTTGGATGTGAAATAGTAAAGTTCTTTCAGTGATGGCCATAGAAATTTCCTAGACTCAAGGGAAATCTTTTACCCTCCTTATCCAGGTGCTAAAAGGGAATATTAAGATGGATATGGCTTCTGTGCCAATGGAAGATTGAACCATACAATATACTCAACCATATGTTCTCATCTCAGCCTGACCATCTGCTGGCTCTGCACTTAAATATATCATCTAGTTCACTGATTCCTATTTGAAGGAAAACTATGGGGTAAAACAAAAACAAAAACAAAAGCGATATATCCAGTAAAATAGTTAGTAGCTAATAGCTATGTTGAAGGAACCTAAGCACACTGTTTTCTAAGAATAAACTGTGCACCCTAGGGTAAATAAATTCATTCAAGGTATCAAGGTAAGGAGTTTGGAGGGGGAAATAATGCCTTAAATCTATAGAAAAGAAGTGGAACCAGAGCTGTGTCTCAAAGTGTTGACCTAAGACACTCAAGGGGGCAAATCTATTCATTTGATATCTCTAGACTGCCCTTAAAAAGATACTAGATACAAATTAGGGGTATAGCTATCATTCCGTTGCAACCCTGATGTCTATATTTCTGTCCTGAAAATGTCTGTGGGTGAAGTAAGTAGTCCATGTATAGGTGTTTCTGACAACTGTGGAGAATTCCATTCCTACATTTTCTTGGTATGAGCTACGATATTGCCTGAGCATTTGGAGAAGAATTCTTATCTTCTTATTTTTCCATAGACAGAATTAAATAGTTCACACACACACACACACACACACACACACACACACACACACACATCACGTGGTAAATAATTGCTTTTATTGTTTGCCAACCTCCTAAAGGTGTATTAGCTCCCATTGTTAAATCTCCTAAGTTCATATCTGTGAGAGTGTTAGTCTTTAACTAAAACTACATCTACGAAGAGATGCATTATAATTCGGTCTCTTCATTCATTCCAAAAACATTACCATCAAAGGAAAGGTTCTGGCATTTGCAAAGTTAAATACAAGTCTGCTTTTTGAGAGGTTTTCCCAGCTTCAGCCTCTTGCATATTTCATCTCAGTAGCTCTTCAGACCCCCTTCTTTCCCTTGCGATTGGCAATTGGCGCCCTTCAGCCGTTATCCTTTTCCCAATCCAGCACTTAGTACATTGCAGCCACTGTCAGAAAAGCAGCCTGTCAAAGACTAAATCAGAAAGGATGGACCCTGCGGTTTCCTTCATATCAGAGAGAGAATCCCCTGGGGTGACTTTAAGACACAGTGTTCACCTGTCATTTCTAGCTCATCGGCAGAATCCACTTGGGGTGCTTTTCACATTGTCAGGTAGTCACATTTCTTTCCTTGTGCCTTTTATTTATGAAAAAAGAAACACCCCACAGAAGGCCAAACCAGGACTCTTTTAAAAAGAAAATTCAGCAAGGTACAGATAGTAAATGAATAATCTACTTGCACTGCACTGCTTTCGAGCAGGCTTAAAACAAAGTGTTTTATAAGGCCAAACTGGAATTACTGTATAAGAGACTCAAAATCTCTCTTTAGCTCAGTGGTCAAAGGGGTTGTGAGTTGACCTAGCTTAAGGTACCTAAAATAAAAAGAAAGCCCTTCCAGCACCTCCTTCCACACCCTCTGACTACCCATTAGGTTCTTTAGCTTATTATCACCCAGGGAACCTCAGATCTGAGACTGATTGCTAGGCACAAGGTTTGAGGACTGTGCATCTTGGTCTGAGAAGGAAGATTTAAATTATTTTCCAGAAGTGCACTCAAATCTGCCTAGTGCAACTGAACATAATTCTTTAAGCTCACGATTGCCTAACCTGCTAAGTGCCCACTCTAGCCCTCAGAGTTCCTTCCAAATGAGCTAAGTGCTTTCTGCATGCAAATTTCATGATTGGGGATAGGCATTTAATGGAACAATTCTGTAGCTGTATGGCACATAAAAACATTGGAGAACAGGGGACTACCTTCTGATAACTGGGACTGTTGAAAGGTCCCCAACCTCTTTAGCAGGAAAAAGGTTGATAGGGAGTATCTCCAAAATGCCAAGAGGATCAGACCTACTAGGGGTCACCTACCTGAGTGGACCAAACACTCCCTCTCTGCTCCGAAGCTTCCCTACCAGGTCAGGCCCTGCTAGAGCCTCAGAAGTTATTCATCTTATAAATGAAAGTTTGTACCCTTTGACTTACATCTCCCCATTTCCCTGACCCCCAGCCCCTGGCAACCATCTTACTACTCTGTATTTCTGTGAGTTTTGCTTTGTTTTCTCTCTCTTTTTAAAGATTCCACATATTAGTGATACCATATAGTATTTGTCTTTACTTCAATTTAGGCCACCTAATTAGCCATACTGCTTTTTTGAGCCCTCCCATTCCATCCACTCTGTATGCCACTGCAAGATAAACCTTTATACACTACCACTTTTCATGAAGATACTCTCAAAACTTCATGCTTTCACGAAGATGCTCTCATATCTAGCCCTGCTTCTTTATTTTTCTTTCATTTATTCATTTAAGAAATATTTATTGAGTGCCTACTACGTGCTAGGCACTAAGTCTGCTGTCATAGAAGTTACATTTTAGGGAAAGAAGACAGACAATAAACAGAAAAATCAGGGAAAACAAAAAACATGGCAAAAGAACAGGGTGATCAGCAGAAACTATTTCAGATAGGGTGGTCAGAGAAGGACTCTCAAATAAGGGTCTGCTTGAGCAATACTGAATGAAGTGAAGGTGCAAGCCGGGCCAATAACAAAGAAAAGCATTCTACGCAAAGGATTAAGAATTCTATTTTTTTATTTTTTTAAAGCTTTTATTTATTTATTTGAGAGAGAGAGAGAGAACGAGCAGTGGGGAGGGGCAGAAGCAGAGGGAGAGGGAGAAGGAGACTGCCTGCTGGCAGGAAGCCCAATGACATAGGGCTCCATCCCAAGACCCTGAGATCATGACCCGACCCGAAGACAGGGTCTTAACCGACTAAGCCACCCAGGCGCCCCAGGATTAAGAATTCTAAAAGCCCCAGGTGGGGAAGATGCCTGGCGAGTCCTAGAGACATCCAGAAGGCCATTGTGGTGGGAATGGAGTGAGTACGAGGTAGAGCGGCAGGTAGTGACTTTAGAGAAGGAGGCTATATCACTATCTTATATACCCTTGCAGTCAGTACTATAGCCTTTCTGTTTTATTCTGTCCAAATGAGAAATTTTGTAAGCTTTGAATTCATGAAATTTAATCTCTATACTTTTATCTCATTATAAGCCCTTTGGTTTTGATCTCCCATGCATCATTACTCAATCTTCTTTTCATCCAGTCATAAAGTCTATTGACGACCAACCTTATGCTGGATACCGATGCAGGTACTGGGCACACAAAGGTGAAGGACTTAAACCAACAAAGAGAATATGGTATGTAAATGTTATCATAGAAGCATTTACAGAAAGTTCTGGAAATACTCAGGAATCTAATCCAACTTGGAAGGCAAGGAGCTTGGAATGGGAGGAGGTTAGAGAAGTCTTTGCACGGGTGAGCGAGCAATACTACTCTTTTGGCAGTCATTTCTATGCGGTTTCTCACCTTGACAAGATTTTTTTCTTCCTGCCTGCTTATTCGAATCCTGCCCACACATCAATACCCCACTTAGATGTCATGTGGCCTCCCCTGAATTACCCAATCTCACTGATTGTACTTTGATTCCTATTCCAGTGTCTGGCAGCACCCTGTTCCTCAGCACTTGTGCCCCAGATTTACTGAGGAGTGATTGACAAATAAAACTGTATGTATATAAAGTGTACACTGTGAAATGGTGACCACATTCAAGTTAACTCACACATCTATCACCTTACACAGTTATTTTTTCTCTTCTTTTTTTGTAAATGTGCAAACATTTATGATCTACTCTTAGCAAATGTCCAGTTTTCCCAACACCACTTATTGAAGAGACTCTCCTTTCCCCATTCTATGTTCTTGACACACTTGTCAATGATTAGCTGACCATATGTGCACGGGTTTACATCTGGGGTCTCTATTCTGTTCCATTGATCTATGTGCCTGTTTTTATGCCACCACCATACTGTTTTAATTGCTATAGCCTCGTAATATAGTTGAAATTGTGAGGTATGATGCCTCCAGCTTTGTTTTCATTGCTTTGTCACATAAGGTTTGCTTTCCTGACACAGTTTAAATATCCTGAATGCTAACAAGATCACAGTTTAGACTATTTCCTCATACCCTTCAAAGTACCCAGCACAATGCTTACGTAAACTAAAAGAAGTGATCATGGGCTATATGAAGAGTAGAGGCCTAAAAGAAACAGGCAGCCCCAGGATGAGGCCTTTTGTTCAATCTTAGAGGCCAGAGGAAGTATCTGTAGTAAAAGGAAAAGTGAATCATCTACTAAGAAACATTCGTTCATTCACTCATTCACCAATGACCTAATGAGCATGTGTAATGAGCCAAAGTCTCCCAATGCCAAAAAAAAAGAAAAAAAAGATGATTTTATTCCCACAGCAGTAAAAATACCTGGCCTTTGAAGGTATTCATAAGCCACTTTTCCTTTGCTTTATTTTACATGGATTCTCAGGAATAAAACTAGTGATTGCAACAGAAATGCAGTTGTAGAGCTTGGTATAAATGAGGCAGAAAATTCTTTGCTCTGAGGAGTTGCTGACAGAGGGAGTAAGCAACTTAGTAACTTTACCAATGGCACTGTGCAACATGGTCTAGAGTGTGAGGCAGAAGCAGGTAAGGTGGTTAAACACAGAGCCATGAAGAGCTAGGATGTTTCAAGAGGTGGGTTTAGACCAGGCTGGGATGGGCACCAGCACCACACATTCTCAAGTCTTCTCCAACTCCTCACATGGAGGATACATAGTTAGCATGAACCACATTGGGTATAATCTGAAATTTATGGCAAATATTTACATCTAAATTTCCTGTTAGTAAAGTGTATGTAGGTCATTTCATAATGAGGGCTTAATTCTCCATGTGGCCCTTTGCTACTCTCCTAAATTTCCAAATTTAAAAGATATATATATATATTGTTAAGATAGAACACCTGCCTTGGGTGGACACAACCACTATTTCGGTAACTGCTTTGATGCCCTGACTGCTACAAGGTACAAAAGACTTGAAAAGTTAGAACAGAGATCTGTTTTGACCTACTACATAATCATCCATCCTCACACACTAGGAATACCCAATAAATAACTGGTTGATTAGAATGTCAAGTCTGTTACTTGACTGAATCAACAAGTTATTGAACTGAAATTTCAATTATGTACTCCAGGTAAAAAGAGCTTCAGGTAGCACTCAGAAACTCCTACACTGGAGCAGGGAACAGCCTTGAAGCTAAGTCTCCAGCAAGCTTAATATTTTCTGCTATTTACCCTGGAGTTCAGTCAAACGCACTGTCTCTGTGCAGAAGGCATTGTGATCACCGATGTGATTAATATGCTCCTTTTGTTGTGGCAAAAGCTGCCTAAAGCCAGTTTTCAATGAGCTCTGTAAATGTCTTTTTTATGCCCTCCACTGAGCATATGCCTAAGAAGTTTAGGTAAACAATGGGTATTTGAAGGTGTACATTATATTGGCAAATACATTTCTCCCACTTTTGAATTAGTCTCTCTATGACAAGGCAAAATCAAATCCTGCCTGACTGTTCATTGCCAGTCTCATTGAATTCATCATGACTCCTTTACACAAACAGTGATTAGGTGACACATTTACTTCACTTTAGCACCTAAACAATGATAGCAAAGCAAAGCAGAGGACTTAAGGGATTTTTGCTACACACACACACAAACTGTTCCCTGCCATCGATCGTGAGTCAAAAAGGCAGAGAATGCCTCATAATTTGCCATCCATATGCACACACAGGAGACACATGCAGTTTCTCAAAGTGGCCACCCAGTGCTCCAGTTTACGGATGGCTGGCCCTCTCCAAACTGGGTAAGTGGGTGTAAGATATTATATCTTGGGCTCTCAGTTCACTCCGTCAAAAGAGAAAAAAGAAAAAAAAAAAGCTAACCTGTAGCAAATCGTCCTTGGAAATCAATGCTTGGATGAGCCCTCTGGAAGTGTGAAACAAGATAAGAAGCAAGATTAGCATTCACTCTAGTAAACAGCATTGCGGTCCACTCTACAGATTTTAAGATAAACTGCCAGTTTCTTGGGCTATGAAGGCATTTTACCAGAGTAACAAAGTCCAGGCATAACACATATGAAAAGCCAGGTATTTTTCTGACCTCTTGAAAGCCCTTTGGGGACTCCGATATATACTCTTTTTCTATTTTGTAAGCTCACAGCCCTAGACCAGCTTCATAAGGGGCTTAAAAAAGAAATGCCAATTTCACTTGTTATGTTTTTTCTGCCCATTGATTTATTGCTTAAATTTAACTTTTTCTTATAGAAATACCAAGGATGGCATCATTTTATAGTAAAAGAAGCCATTTATTCAAATCTTGTTCCTAGAAACTCACACACACTGAGTGTGTATGTGTGTCTGTACGTACATTCACACATATGTGCATACTTATATGTATATACGTGTATGTAGGTTTACACACACATTTCCACATATACATTCTTTACACAGAAATATTCACAGCTACTTACAGCTAATTTCTTCGTGACTTGGCATTTTGTGAAAAATCACAAACCCAGCAGATGACGGTGCCTCATTTTCACCTATGATGAGACTAATGTATTTACACTGTAACGTAGCCACTTTTATTTTTTAAAACCAAATAAACTAAAATGAGTGATCTTGTTCTCCGATCAAGAATATTGGCTGCATAAACCAAAAATACAGAAAGATACAGAAGAAAATACAGATGTAATATTCTCAAAATATAAAAGTGACAAGTTACTTAAATAATTGCCTCATATATTCAAAGGGTGCAGGAACCGTGTTTGTTTTGCTTACAGAATACTGAATCATATGCTTTTTCCATGTTAAAAAAATGGATTGATTCCTTACCACCAAGTCCCTGATCCATTTTAGTAGATTCTCCTTCTGCAAAATGGTCCCTCGGTGACTCTGAGGATGAAAATAGAGATGAGAGATTGAAAATTTACCATATGTTAGAACATGTATACAGTGGAGGTTGCCTTGGATTGAATGCTGTCAACATGGGGATTCTTCAGCTTAACTGTGTCATTTCATCCACACCTAGAGCCCTCAGCGATGCTTTCTGTCCTGTTTTCTTTCCATGAGAGGAGCCCTTCAAATACAGATGTGTGCGAAAGCGCAGTGCCTCTTACCAAGACTCAAATAATTTACCACTATTAAGGTTTGGTGCATTTTAATGATTCGCTAATACCACTTTCCATGCTTTTAATTTAATTTGTATTTTTAGCAAAGTAGTATCCGTGCATGATTTACATAAATAAGACTGCAAAACAGCTGTCACCTTACCCACTCACCTTTGATTTGTGTTTTCTAGAGGCAACCACTTTCACCACTGGCTCCTGAAATCTACCTCCATATTGCTACATAGTATCCTTACTGCCTTTTTTGTTGTTGTTGTTGCTTTCGGTATTATTTATTATATTATTTTATACAAATTATTATATTATATTCTATTATATTCTATTATTACTCAACTTCCTACTGCGGGAGATAAGGATTTCAGTGTCCTTACATATCCACCCCTAAGACACACCTATACCTTTCCTACACCACCTTTTCATTACAAATATGCCACAATTTTAAACAATACCCATAGCTAGTAACTTTCTTGTTTAACATTTTATTTTCTCTAGCATTAATAATCGTCCTGGGTTTTGTTTTGTTCTGGTTTTGTTTTCGTAAATATCTAGTGTTAATACACCCCCAGAGTGTGAAACATCTTTCAATAATCTAATACAAGGCCAGAGTATTTTTTTCTGTAAAAGGCCAGACAGTAAACAGTTTTGGCTTTGTGGGCTATATGGTCCATGTTGGAACTACTTGACTCTAACACTGCAGCATGAGTATGAGAAAGGAAACTTTATTTACAAAAACAAGCAAGAGGCAGGATTTGGCCCCGGACATAGTTTGCTGACCTTGTTCTTACATCAGGGGATCTATGAGTTTTTTGTTTTCCCAAAGATATTCCTTCTAGACGTTTTGATCTTCTTGCTTCAACCTGGACTTGATTCTTTCTACACCTGTTGCACAGCCATCATCCTGACATTTCCCTATACTTCTCTCCTAGGCTGAAATCTTCCTTTCCTGGATCCTATGTTTTTCTTGCTTTATATCATCCTTTCAATAGCTTGCTAGAAAAAGGGCATGGAAGGTAAATTTTCTGATTGCATTGGTTCCTCAAATGCTTTTATTCTATCCACACACATCTTTGATATCTTTACTGGGTTTAGAATTCCATATTAGAAATAATTTTCCTCTCAGAATTTTTAACCATATCGTTATCTTGAAGTTGTTAATTATCATTGAGAGATATGACTTTATTCTGATCCCTGGTCTTTTCTGTGTGACTTATTTTATTCTTGCTGGCAAACTTTAGGATTTTTCTCTTTTTCTTCAATATTCAGAAATTCTATGATAACACATTTTGATGTTGCTGTTGTTTTCATCAATGTATTAGAGACTCAATCGATCCTTTCAATATAGAAATGTGTATCATTTGTGGGAATATATTTGGAATTTTTTTTTGGTGAATTATGCCCAAAATTATTTTCCTTTCTGAAATTCCTTCCAGTCAGGACATCCATAATTCATCTTCTCTTTTCTCTTCCTCTTTCCCAGCTGAGCATCTTGCTTCTATTTTTTTCTTTATTTCAATATTTATTTAATATGAAACATGAAGTTTTATAATAAAATTGATGTAACAAAACAAACAAAACAAGCCCCAAACATTTTCAATGGTGTCTCTCCAGAACAGAGATAGGCATTTTCCTACTCCTTTTCCCTACTACCTGGCACAATGCCTGGCACATAGTGAATGTTCAGTGTATGACTTGGTTCTATTTTTGAAGACAGTTTTATAACTTTATCTTTCAACCAGCATGTAAGTTATAACAGATGATGAAGTAATAAATGCAAATATACAAAGAATCACAATTAGAGGATGTGGAAGTTCTTTGATGGCAAAGGATCTGGGAGCTTACGGAGCCGATTTGCACGAAGCAGGCAGTAACCCTATATGGTTCTGAACTGAGGTATGCTTCCTGGATCCTTCCTAGGGCCTCCCTAGAGGGGTATAGCCTTGGATAACACCTATTGTATAAACAAGGATTCCAATAAAAAGCATCCCTGATGTTTATAGATGACATACCATATTAGACATTTTTTATTAAAATTTTTTTCTTTGCCTTGTGTTTTTTCTTAGTTCCTTTGTTTTATTTATTTGTTTTGGTCTCTTCCGTTTCAGACAGTTTCCTTAAATGTTTGATGCTCCTTAGTTGTTGTTTATATTTATGAATGATACACAAAAAACTGATTAGAATGAGACAGCCATTAGTTTGACATTTTTTTTAAATACAATTCATTTACCAGCTATGCAAGCCTAGACAAAAATGTAAACTTTGGTGAGCTATACTTTTCTCATGTGTAACCTGGGGATATCGAGTCTTTCTCTTGTATGGCAGTTTTGAATACGTAATGAGATCACATGTGCTGAATGCCTATCAAAAGCCAGACCCTTAAAATTTGTAATGGGCTCTTCAAATTAGCAATACCTTCTCTGCTAATTAGCATCCGAAAGGATGGTTATAATATTATCAGTACAATGTACCAAGCAGACATTAGGCCTAAGAATCAGATAAACTGGAAGATGCTTCCCAAGCAACTTTATTATTTCATTTATTTATAAATTAAAAAATATTTGTTGAGCACCATCTCTGCCTTTTACTAGCTGAATGAGCTCAGGTAAATTACTAAATGTCCCTCATTATCTCTTAGTCTACTCATCTATAAAATCAAAATAAGACTATCTACATAGCAAGGTGGTTGTGAAATGGAATGAAACACAAAACTTGCAGCAGATTGTCATTGAAGAATATATAATGTTAAATGATTAGTTTAAGAAATGAATTAGTAAGTGGTCACATAGCATGTTTTTTTTTTTAAGCTTGGTTTTCTTGGAGTCTGAACTAGAATAATATTAAAATATCTATAAATACCTTTTCCTCTAAATGTGTTTGTATTGAAGACAAAATATGGTATCTGTTCAGTGTATTTGCCTAACATTATGCAGGCTCTGTGGGCCCTTCAAATTTACATCTTCTATGATTCTGGGAGATACAAATTCATCAATCTTTAGGTCATACCCACCAAAGTAAGAAGCTATAGGAAAGGTATTTATAAAAGCAGTATGTCAAGAAAGAGAAGTCTCAGTAGCTTGAATTCTGCTTATGAAAGCTGGCTTATTTAGCAAGAGTATTTCCCACTTTCAGCTTTTTCCTTATGATGTGATTTATACTGAAAAAAAAATGACTCCTGAGGTCTCTGACCTATTTTAAGACTGTCTTATCTCAGGAGGCATTCCTTTAGTGACTCTAAGTATAAAGCTGAGAGATGGGCATTGAAGGTATGCCATATGGTGCAACATATGTACAGTTGATATACACGCCTTGAATGGGTAGCAACATAAAGACACACTTTATATACAGTGTATCATCACACATAAACCTTTCAAAAGAAGTCCAGAATATGTGTGTGCATGCATATAATTATAGGAATACATATGCATAAATGTGCATATATATGCATATGTACATTCTCAGATATGTGAGTGTACAACAAAGAATATTTTTCATGGGGGAGCTTAAAATGTTCGGAGATGCCAGGGCACCCGGGTGGATCAGTCGGCTAAGCGTCTGCCTTCGGGTCAGGTCATGATCCCTGAGTCCTGGGATGGAGCCTCGCATCGGGCTCCCTGCTCAGCGGGAAGCCTGCTTCTCCCTCTGCCTCTGTCATTCCCCTGCTTGTGTTCTCTCTTGCTCTCTCTCTCTGACAAATAAACAAAATCTTTAAAAAAAAATATTGGGAGATGCCAGCCTTGACAATTTTATAAGCTTAATTTTGAACTGATTCATTTATTTATTCAAAAAATACTTATTGAATACCTATTATGTGCCAATATTGAACATAGTATTGAATGGCATCATACACACTGCAAAGAAAATGATGTTTTGTAACAAAGAGAATTTGTCACCTTCTGAAGATTTTTTAGGAAGAAATGGCTGGCTGAACAACATTTTCCATATTCTCAGTAAGTCTTCCTTGGCAAATAGTCCCATGGTTAAGGATTTTTAACCAGGAAAAAATGTATTTATTTTGTTTATAAATTTGTATGTAAATGTAAAAAGATGAAAAAGCTCCTACTAATTCAGTTATTACTTTGAGCCATAACTTTCCAAAGACTTGCTAACACAAAGGTACTCAATTAAGCTTTAAAGAATTAAACAGTCACACACACACACACACACACACACACACACACACCAAAATAACTAGAGATGATCAAATTAAAGAGGGAACACTGCTCTTAGAAGAATTGAAAGGATCTGTGGAGTGTCCTCAACACCTTCAGAACCCACCTGGTCCATCTTGGAGATAACAGGACCTTGCACCCAACTACCTAGCTCTGTTTTCCCTCTTACTTATGTTTCCCTTTTCATCTACATAGCACTTCCTTCTCCCAGCCCTTCCCCAATTTCTTTTCTTTAGGTCTTTTCCTTCTTGTTAACTCCTCTATTTTCTTTTACTAAATATCCATTTTCTGTGACATATCTAAAAAAAACTCTCAATATAAAGGCCGCCCATAATATAACCAAAAAATGCATGAAATCTTGGAAAATGGCAGCAGAAGGAAGATGTCAATATGAAGGCAACAAATGCAGAGTTTGAAAAAGAGCCAGCTAATTCAAACACTTTTAGAAGTCCACATGTCACCCTAATAGTTATATCTGCTGAAAATATTTCCACTACTCACAGGTCATTGCAATGGGGCACCTATAAAACTCGCAAGGGTGGATCTAGTAGTTTCCTTTGGCAAGATGTACTCTTCCTCTTAAACATACGAAAACATATGTATGCATGATAGAATAGCAAATTAGAAGATATTTTTTTTTTTGCTTTTTTAAAAAAATTTCATTATGTTAGTCACCATACGATACATCGTTAGTTTTTGATGTGGTGATCCACGATCCATTGTTTTCGTATAACACCCAGTGCTCCATGCAGTATGTGCCCTCCTTAATACCCATCACCAGGCTAACCCATCCCCCCTCCCCCCTCCCCTTTAAAACACTGTTTCTCAGAGTCCATAGTCTCTCATGGTTCATCTCTCCCTCCGATTCCCCCCCCCATTTTTCCCTTCCTTCTCCTAATGTCCTCCATGCTGTTCCTTATGTTCCACAAATAAGTGAAACTATATGATAATTGACTTCCTCTGCTTGACTTATTTCACTTAGCATCATCTCCTCCAGTCCCATCCATGTTGATGTAAAAGTTGGGTATTCATCTTTTCTGATGGCTGAGTAATAGTCCATTGTATATATGGACCACATCTTCTTTATCCATTCATCTGTTGAAGGGCATCTCGGCTCTTTCCACAGTTTGGCAATTGTGGACATCACTGCTATGAACATTGGGGTGCATATGGCCCTTCTTTTCACTACATCTGTGTCTTTGGGGTAAATACCCAGTAGTGCAATTGCTGGGTCATAGGGTAGCTCTATTTGTAAATTTTTGAGGAACTTCCACACTGTTTTCCAAAGTGGCTGTACAACTTGCTTTCCTACCAACAGTGTAAGAGGGTTCCCCTTTCTCCACAACCTCTCCAACATTTGTTGTTTCTTTCCCTGTCCATTTTTGCCATTCTAACTGGTGTAAGGTGGTATCTCAGTGTGGTTTTGATTTGAATTTCCCTGACGGCTAATGATGATGAACATTTTTTCATGTGTCTGTTAGCCATTTGTATGTCTTCTTCAGAGAAGTGTCTTTTCATATCTTCTGCCCACTTTTTGACTTGATTATTTTTTTTTTAAAGATTTTATTTATTTATTCATGAGAGACAGAGAGAGAGAGAGAGAGAGGCAGAGGGAGAAGCAGGCTCCCAAGGAGCAGGGACCCTGATGTGGGACTCAATCCCAGGACCCTGGGATCATGACCTGAGCTGAAGGCAGACGCTTAACCATCTGAGCCACCCAGGCGCCCTTGATTATTTGTTTTTTTGGGTGTTGAGTTTGAGAAGTTCTTTATAAATCTTGGATACCAGCCCTTTATCTGTAGTGTCATTTGCAAATATCTTCTCCCATTCTGTGGGTTGCCTTTGTTTTGTTGACTGTTTCCTTTGCTGTGCAGAAGCTTTGTATCTTGACGAAGTCCCAAAAGTTCATTTTTGCTTTTGTTTCACTAGCTTTTGGAGATGTATCTTGAAACAAGTTGCTATGGGCGATGTCAAAGAGGTTATTGCTTATGTTCTCCTCTAGGATTTTGATGGATTCCTGTCTCACATTGAGGTCTTTCATCCACTTTGAGTTTATCTTTGTGAATGGTGTTAGAGAATAGTCGAGTTTCATTCTTCTGATGTGGCTGTCCAATTTTCCCAGCACCATTTATTGAAGAGACTGTCTTTTTTCCATTGCATGTTTTTTCCTGCTTTGTCAAAGATTATTTGACATAGAGTTGAGGGTCCATATCTGGGTTCTCTATTCTGTTCCATTGGTCTATATGTCTGTTTTTGTGCCAGTACCATGCTGTCTTGGTGATCACTGCTTTGTAATATAGCTTGAAATCGGGCAATGTGATGCCCCCAGCTTTGTTTTTCCTTTTCAACATTTCCTTGGTGATTCGGGGTCTTTTCTGATTCCATACAAATTTTAGGACTGTTTGTTCCAGCACTTTGAAAAATGTCATTGGAATTTTGATTGGGATGGCATTGAAGGTGTAGATTGCTCTGGGTAGCATAGACATTTTAACAATGTTTATTCTTCCGATCCATGAGTATGGAATATTTTTCCATCTTTTTGTGTCTTCAATTTCCTTCATGAGTGTTCTGTAGTTCCTAGAGCATAGATCTTTTACCTCTTTGGTTAGGTTTATTCCGAGGTATCTCATGGTTTTTGGTGCTATTGTAAATGGAATCGTTTCTCTAATTTCTCTTTCTACAGTTGCATTGTTAGTGTATAAGAAAGCAACTGATTTCTGTGCATTGATTTTGTATCCTGCCACATTACTGAATTGCTGTATGAGTTCTAGTACTTTGGGGGTGGAGTCTTTTGGGTTTTCCACATAAAGTATCATGTCATCTGTGAAAAGAGAGAGTTTGACTTCTTCTTTGCCAATTTGAATACCTTTTATTTCTTTTTGTTGTCTGATTGCTGTTGCTAGGACTTCTAGTACTATGTTGAACAATAGTGGTGAGAGTGGGCATCCTTGATGTGTTCCTGATCTTAAGGGAAAGGCTCTCAGTTTTTCCCCACTGAGGATGATATTCGCTGTGGGTTTTTCGTAGATGGATTTTATGAACTTGAGGAATGTTCTCTATATCCCTATACTCTGAAGAGTTTTAATCGGGAAAGGATGCTGTATTTTGTCAAATGCTTTTTCTGCATCAATTGAGAGGACCATGTGGTTCTTGTCCCTCCTCTTATTAATGTGTTCTATCACATTGATTGATTTGCGAATGTTGAACCACGCTTGCATCCCAGGGATAAATCCCACTTGGTCATGGTGGATGATCCTTTTAATGTATTGTTGGATCCTATTAACTAGGATTTTGTTGAGGATTTTGGAATCCATATTCATCAGGGATATTGGTCTGAAATTCCCCTTTTTGATGGGGTCTTTGCCTGGTTTGGGAATTAAGGTAATGCTGGCCTCATAGAATGAGTTTGGAAGTTTTCCTTCTGTTTCTATTTTTTGAAACAGTTTCAGGAGAATAGGTATTATTTCTTCTTTGAATGTTTGGTAGAATTCCCCAGGGAATCCATCAGGCCCTGGTCTCTTGTTTTTTGGGAGGTTTTTGATCACTGCTTCAACCTCGTTACTGGTTATTGGCCTATTCAGGTTGTCAATTTCTTCCTGTTTCAGTCTTGGCCCCTTATAGGTTTCCAGGAAGGCCTCCATTTCATCCAGATTGCTCAGTTTATTGGCATATAGTTGTCGATAATAATTTCTAAAAATTGTTTCTATTTCCTTTGTGTTAGTTGTGATCTCTCCTCTTTCATTCATAATTTTATTAATTTGGGTCCTTTCTCTTTTCTTTTGAAGAAGTCTGGCCAGTGGTTTATCGATCTTATTAATTCTTTCAAAGAACCAACTTCTAGTTTCGTTGATCTGATCTACTGTGTTTCTGGTTTCTAATTCATTGATCTCTGCTTTAATTTTAATTATTTCTCTTCTAATGTGTGGCTTAGGCATCGTTTGTTGCTTTTTCTCTAGTTCTTTAAGGTGTAAAGTTAGTTGGTGAATTCGGGATTTTTCTATTTTTTTGAGTGAGGCTTGGATGGCTATGTATTTCCCCCTTAGGACTGCCTTTGCAGTGTCCCATAGGTTTTGGACCAATGTGTTTTTGTTCTCATTGATTTCCATGAATTGTTTAAGTTCTTCTTTGATTTCCTGGTTGACCCAAACATTGTTGAGCAGAGTGGTCTTTAGCTTCCAAGTGTTTGAATTTCTGCCAAATTCTGTCTTGTGATTGAGTTCCAGTTTTAAAGGATTGTGGTCTGAGAATATGCAGGGAATCATGTCAATCTTTTGGTATCGGTTGAGACCTGATTTGTGACCCAGTATGTAGTCTATTCTGGAGAAAGTTCCATGTGTGCTCGAGAAGAATGAGTATTCTGTTGTTTTAGGGAGGAATGTTCTGTAAATATCTATGAGGTCCATCTGATCCAGTGTATCATTCAAAGCTCTTGTTTCCTTGTTGATTTTCTGCTTAGATGATCTGTCCATTGCTGGGAGTGGAGTATTGATGTCTCCTACAATTAACGTAGTGTTATCAATATGACTCTTTATTTTGATTAACAGTTGGCTTATGTAGATGGCTGCTCCCATGTTGGGGGCATAGATATTTACAATTGTTAGATCTTCTTGTTGGATAGACCCTTTAAGAATGATATAGTGTCCTTCTGTGTCTCTAATTACAGACTTTAGTTTAAAATCTAATTTGTCTGATAGAAGAATTGCTACCCCAGCTTTCTTTTGAGGTCCACTGGCATGGAAGATGGATCTCCATCCCTTCACTTTCAGTCTGGATGTATCTTTAGGTTCAGAATGAGTCTCTTGTAGGCAGCATATGGATGGGTCCTGTCTTTTTATCCAATCTGCAACCCTGTGCCGTTTTATGGGAGCATTTAGGCCATTCATGTTGAGAGTGATTACTGAAAGATATGAATTAATTGTCATCATGTTGCCTGTGAAGACATTGTTTTTATAGATTGTCCTGTAAATTTCTGTTGTATATCACTCTTGGGGTCTTTCTCCTTTTATAGAACCCCCCATAATATTTCTTGCAGGGCCAGCTTAGTGGTCACATATTCTTTCGGTTTCTGCCGGTCATGGAAGCTCTGCATCTCTCCATCCATTCTAAATGAAAGCCTTGCTGGATAAAGTATTCTTGGCTGCATGTTCTTCTCGTTTAGTACCCTGAATATGTCTTGCCAGGCATTTCTGGCTTGCCAGGTCTCTGTGGATAGGTCTGATGTTATTCTGATGTTCCTCCCTCTGTATGTAAGGAATCTCTTCCCCCTAACTGCCCTTAAGATGGTTTCCTTGGTTCTAAGATTTGCAAGTTTTACCATTACATGGTGGGGTGTTGGCCTGTTTTCCTTGATCTTGGGAGGGGGCCTCTCTGCCTCTAGGATGCGAATGTTTGTTTCATTCCCCAGATTAGGGAAGTTCTCAGCTACGATTTGCTCAAATACATCTTCTAGTCCTCTCTCTGTCTCCACTCCCTCTGGGATTCCAATTATTCTGACATTGGAACGTTTCATGGTGTCACTTATTTCTCTGATTCTATTTTAATGGATTCTGAGTTGTTTTTCCCTGGCCTCCTCTTTTCCCTTTTTATCTATTATATTGTCTTCCAGGTCTCTTACTCATTCTTCTGCTTCAGTTACCCTAGCTGTTAGATTATCTAGATTGGATTGGATCTCATTGATAGCATTTTTAAGTTCTGCCAATTCAGCTTTCATTTCTGCCCTTAGAGACTCTGTTGCCATTAATTGATTTCTCCATTCTAGCCACCGTCTTCACAATTGCTAGCCTGAATTCCATCTCCAACATCTTGGTTATATCTGCATCCATTTGTAAATCTGCAGCATAAGTCGTAATCTCTGAGTGTTTTCTATTTTGCGGGCTCCTCCTCCTAGTCATTCTGTTGATGGGTGTTTGAGGGAATGTATAGAGTCCAAATTGTTGACCAGACCCCAAGCAAGATGCACCTGTTTTCTTGGGACCTTAGGGTTGCTGGCCTCTTGTTTTCCCAGCCTGTCTTCTGTGGGAGGGGTCTGCGCGCTGTTACTCAGACAACCCTGTTTGGGCGGAGTTGCCCTGCCCTCTGTGGCGGGGGATGGGCTCAGCGGGAATCAGTTTTGGGGGCTTTTGTTCTCTGGCGGCTTTCCCTGGTGGCTTTCCACGTCTCTTCCGTGAGTCAGAGCAGAAGAGACCATTTCCAACCCTCTGCCTCAGAGGAGAGACCACAGTCTGTTCTTCAGTGAGCTCTCCAGGCCACACCATCTCTGTTTTCTGTCTGTGCTGCTATAAACTGCAGCGGCCTGGGTTGTGTGCCCCTCTGCAGCACTCCCAGTCCTGCCTCCAGGTTGGGGCACATCTGTGCCCTTTGTGCTTCTAAAACTGCCAGCCACCCCCAGATCGGTCACACGTGTGACCCCACTGCTTCGGGTTTCCACCCCAGGGGCTGCCCTAAAGTCCTTTCCCTGCCGCTACCGGTCTGCGAGTCTGTGCCTGGTCCCCAGCGTGCAAGGCTGTCACTCACCGACCGTGTAGGATCCCCACGGCCAGGCACCCTCCCACTGCCATTTATCCTCCAATATCTGCCCATGGAATCACGGCTCCCCGCTTCGTACCTCGAAACCAACTGCCTGCGATATTCTGTTTGTAGAGATCCAGATCTTACATCTCAGGCTGGTTTCGTGGGTGCTCAGAGTGGTCTGGTAGATATCCAGCGCAATTCTGGGGACCCGTTGAAATAGGGTCCCCTACTCTTCCACCATCTTTCCTTGACCTCGAGAAGATATTTCTCTTAAGAAATAAAAAGCCAACTATAAAGACAAAAAAAGTAGTACATATTACACATTATAAATAACAAATAATTTTACTATAGCAATATATTTTAACACAGCAATATTTCTACACCAAAGAAAAACTTCGAAGTCCATTAGATTTTCCAAAAGTGAAGTCAATCTTCCCCTCCTGCTATCTTCTTTTTTTTAATCAGAGGGGGAGACGAACCATGAGAGACTATGGACTCTGAAAAACAAACTGAAGGTTCTAGAGGGGAGGGGGGTGGGGGGATGGGTTAGCCTGGTGATGGGTATTAAAGAGGGCACGTACTGCATGGAGCACTGGGTGTTATATGCAAAGAATGAATCATGAAACACTACATCAAAAACTAATGATGTAATATATGGTGATTAACATAACAATAAAAAATTTAAAAAAAAGCTATAATAAAAAAACTAATGATGTATGGTGATTAACATAACATAATAAAAAAAAAGTGAAGTCCAATTACTTTTTAAGTGATTTTAAGTGCAGTCTTTGCCTCTCATTGACCACAACAAGATATTTATGATTAATTTGTTATTTCCTCTTATTCATCATGCAAATAATGAGTGGGTGCTTTGTTTCTCCCAGTATTTATATAGAGTAAGTACTCAACACATTCATTTAGTCAGTCTTCTCCCATCATTAGGTCATGCGAGCGGAGTCTCAAGTCTCTCCAACAACTCCTGGTCTTCATTTCTTCAGTTAGAGTTGTCATTGTCAAGAGTTATACTTGAGGTCATAGACACAACACGAAAGATCACTTCCATGTAGTTCCTCCAGTCTCAGAATAAAGTAGAACTTCCATGCAACCCAAGTTATCTGCCAAAATGTCTTCCAAATCACTGAATCTGGTGGCGTCATCTTTTGGGGGCATTAATGTTAGTCAAATAACAACATCAGCAGTGGCAGAAAAATAACCACTTTTATGTAGCAAAACTATGTGCTTGGCAATGTTTTCTATAGACAAGATCTGATTTTATTTTCATGGTGACCGGTGAGGAAGATGTATTATTATTACTTTACTAATGTGGAAATACCCAGAGAACCAAGAAAACTTGTGCAAACCATACAACTAGTGAGTGGAAAGGCTGAGATTTGAACCCAGATTTATCTGATTCCAATTTTATGTTATAAAACAAAAGGATATATTGCTTTCTCCTGTCAGACAGTTCTTGCTGCTTCATTTCTGTGAAGCTCCTAAACACTTTTCCCTACCCCCCCAAAAACAGTTCAAAGTTTTGAATTCTCTTTTTATTCTTTCCTTCTTCCTCACCAGAGGCAATTCATTGCCAAATTTTTGCTGATTCTACCTTTAAATATTTGGTTCATCTGTCTCCCCTTTTCTATTTTTACTGCCCCTATCTTGTCACGATCCTTCTTCCTCTCAGCTGGACCCTTTCAATAGTGCATTAACCCTTGTTTCCCCGTTAAGCAATCAACTTTCCTTTTATTCCATTTCACAGTTCCTCAATCTCAGCACCACTGGCATATGGGGCCAGATAATTCTTTGCTGTAGAAGGCTTTTTTTGTTGTAGGACTTTTAGCAGCATCCTGATTCTATCTGCTAGATTCTTCTCCCTTTTCTCATGTAGTTGTGACAACCAAAAGTGTATCCAGACCTTGAACAATGTCCCTGGGGGACAAAAATCACCTTCAGTTGAGAACCACCATACATCTTAATCCCTAATAGTTAAGCTTCCATGTCTTGATAGTGTTACTCCCTGACTCAACATGTTTCAAGACAAATGTTCCCAACTTATCTTTCCTTCCCCATTTCTTCTCTTTGCATCCTCTGCTCCAGCAAATTTATCCCAATTGTTGTAAACTAAATATATCCTGTCTTCATATTCTTGCCTACCCTGGTGCCTACAAGTTCTATCTGAATGCACTTATCAATTTTTCCTCCTGAAATTCCATCCATCCCCCAAAGTCTATCTCAAAAGGGGTCCCCCCAAGAGCTTTCTGTGATACCTCAGCCAGAAGTGATGGCTCCCTTTTCTATGCTGTCTCCATTAAGGTTTTGTCTCTTATGGTACTGCCCTGATAGCAAACTACTTTGAATTATAACCACTGTATCCATCTTCCCTAACATACTGCTGGCTCCTCAGGAAGAGTTTATAATTCTAACAGTGCCGGTACCCATTAAGAGTACAATAAATATTTGTGATTGGGTGCTACTAAGAAAACAAAACAAAACAAAACAACAACAACAACAACAACAACAACAAAGTCCTCCCAATGCCTACACTGAAAACATACATTTCATGTCAGGAAACTTCCTTTAGTCCCATCCAAATAGCAGAGAGAAATGTAGTATGAACCTGTCAGTGCAGACAGTATCCAGTTACTGTTGTTCTTGGACTCCAAGTAAACTGGGGCAAGTGCCCCAAATTTGCCCCCACACCAAGCTGTGTAAGAAACAGGAACACTCATCATGTCAGGGCTGAAGGTTACATAGTGGCTGACTTGTGCTGGCGGTGTTGGCAGGATGGGTGGCAGAAAGCAAGTGGGAGTTATGAGCAAGGGAGCTCTAGAGAGCTACCTGTGATGTGAGGAGGTGAGGCATGGCCTTTGTTTGTGGAGGCTGGTTGTTGGCCAAGATGTTCCTCCTGTACTGGCCCTGCTGTGTTTCACCAAGCCAAGGGGTGGACTGATGGAAATTTCTCTGGTATGACATTAATCTCAACTGCTAAAGTCTCATAAAAATCCACATCCCAAAAAGGATGGAACACATGAGCCGTCATTCCTTCTATCTTTCAGACCTGTGGTGTAAATAGTGTGAACGGAGGATCGGGGGTGGGGGGGAGGGAGGGACTTTAAAAATGTCTTTAAGATCCTAAACACTTGGGCAGGTACTACTTTAAGGACTGTTATATATAGCCAGCACACAGGTAGATGCTATAAATCAGATGGGCTTGCGCTGTAGAATAGCGTGAAAATGACAACTGGTAAACATGTGAAACCAATGCCCTTTCAAAGTTTAAATAGAAAAGTGACATTTCACAATGTGCTGCATAAGTCCACCAGATTGGCTGTAAACTCACCCAAAACACATCCAATACTTCCTCCCAGAAGGTCTTCATGAGTGGTAACACACATTTCCTATACTTCCCATCAAATGTCTACCCTGAATCAGATTGTTGGCCCAACATGCCCTGCACCGGCCTGACAGGGAACCGCAGGGCTTTGTGGTCTCCAGCCTCCTCTCAGGACTGCATATTGCAGCTGTCCCCATCACCTTTCACACTGATTGTGGGTTTTAGTTGATATAAGATTGAAATCTGCCTCATTGCTGGCAAGGTAGAAGGAAGATCTAATTCAGGATTCTTGCATTTTAGATTGTATTTTGGATGAATGTAATGCACACCAATAATTGCAGAATATTGTTTCTCTGAGCCAAGCTTGCAAGAAGAGACTTGCTTATCTTCATTCTTGTCATACACTTCTCCTCCCTTGGCCCCCCTTCTTTTCCACCCACCACGTTCATTTGTGACAGTTGCATTTCCTTTAAAGCACATTTTCTTATCCATATTGTATGTTACTCGAGCTCTTTTATTTGGGATTTTTCACACATCCTTCACATCTTCTTTGCAGCTCCAGTCAATAAGCGCTAAGACCTAAATACGCCTTTGCACTTCATGGCTATTCCCTTATCACATGCATTTTCTGTTGCCTCAAGGAAGACCTGTACAATTTTTGTTATTGGAATCTGAATTTTTTCCCTCCCAAGCAGATGGAGGATGTGTAAATGTGTCTAAAGACTCAGAATAGCATTAAATCTGTTTTTTTTTTCCCCTTCCTACAAAGCCCTGGGAGTCAGAGTATTTCTCAGGCACTCATTAAAAACAAGAGGGGAGAAAAAACAGCAACAATTCTACAACCCAGAGAAAACTGCAAGAGCATGTTACCAAGTCTCCTCTACATATGGAGTTTGTTTTTTTTTTTTTTTTTTTTTTTTTTTGACTGAGGAAATCCATCTCTCCATCTCTGGCATCCATGGATGGAATTACATTATTCTATTATATATTGATTAAAAGATGTAGAGATTTTATATTGCTATTTGTCAGGGCCCCTTGCCAGACAATGTGTAGGAAATAATGCTGCACAGCGAGACTTGACTTACCCACCTGCTACACTGACAGTCTCCTGCATAGATTGACTTGCTATATATTAAAATGCATTTCACAACAAATAAAACCATTTTGGGTGGTTAGGTTCCTATGACAAACCATGAAGGCTCAAATAACCCTTAGTAGTGAACTCCTCCACTTTTATTTTATACTCCTAATCCACTAAGCCACTCTGTTCACCTGATATACCTGCACACATACAATTCAGAACCATGTCTTGCGATTTTATACTTTGAAGGCTATTCCTATTCTCATTGAAGCAGACATCTTTCCTTTCCTTCTTCCTGTAAGTAACTCTTATACTTCATTTGTGATTGAGCTTATGCATTGTCTCTTATAGAAAGCTTTGTTTGATTCCTTCCGAGCCCACCCACCATCCAGCCGAGTTACGTGGGTTCTCTGGTTTCCCATCATAACCCAGGCAGACACAGTGCCATATTGCAGTGCTTATAATATTAGATTAAGATGCTATTATTAGCCTTCTCTTTTATTTACTAGATTTAAATTCTTGGTTATCGTTGTGCCCAAGAAGTAGTAGCTGCTCAATATATTTTCTTAAATGGCAACTTAATTGGCAGTTACACAAGTTCTGTCTCCAGGAGTCCTCCTCTAGCACACTCTCTTCCTGCCCAACACAGTGAGGCTCTCTGAGAGCTTCAAATTCACTTCTGGAAGAATCTGAGTCATTATCAGCAAAGAAATCTTCAAACTGTCTAGTGGTTTTGGGGAAATCCAGTGCCATGCGAGATGCGAGGGAGAGGGGATTATATGGGAAATCTAGAAGCAACAGAAGTACATGCTCAGCCGGAACAGTGGTGATGTTAGATCTCTTAAAGTGGACACAGGGGTCTCTGCAGAGATGATTCGGGGGACACCAGGTATCATATACATATTACCCCCATAGGTAAGTCGGATTCTGTCTATATGGAATGGCAAAAATTCCATAGACTTTGCTTTAACATAGGATGATTTACCAACACTTACTCACCAACTTAATGATTTTCTAATCCGACAGATGAAATAAAGATTTCCCATGTACTAGCTACTCTATGAAGCTTTCCCTCATCATAACAAACTCTTCTTCCTCAGAAATCTTATAGCTCTTAGTGGTCTTAGTGCCAGTTTATAAATGTTTCCCTCAGGTTCCCATGGCACTTTAGCTGCCATTTCTTTGCAGCATTTAACTGCTACTCCCTTACAGCACTCAAAGAGAGCACAGAATCTTGACACTGGACAGAATCTTTGAACACATCTGGTTTATCCTTCTCATTATACACCTAAGGAAACTGACATCCAAAAAGTAACATGTCTTGCTCAAGTACTCACAATTAATTAGAAGAGCAGGGGTGACAATCTATAAAACCTAATTTCAAGTTTACTATTCTTGCTGTTACATTAACCATCTCTATCTTGTCATACTTAACAAATTGTCTTGTCATATTTATGCTGAAATATAGCTTATCTTCTCCTAGAAGGCCAGATATCTGTCTGATTTGCATTTGTGTGAGTTCAGGTCCAGACAGAAAAGACAGAACATTAAAATTGGTCATTTATATTTAATTTTAGGGACTATTTGCAAAGTCGTGGGCAGGGTTTATGTTTCCTTAACAGAAGACAGTGTAGTACTCTAGGACCAGCAACTGCAGGGTTGCTGAAGGGGTAGGGTATGGGACATTTACTAGAACATAAAGAGGGTAGCTCTGTGAGTAAAGCAGCCCATCTAGGATGACCCAGCAAGAAGGGAGCCAGGAGAATACCTACTGCACCTTCATTCTTTTCCCGCCCTCCATCTCATGCCAGTGTCTCCCTTTGGCTCAATCTAATAAGAAGCCAGAAGGCAAGAGATCCTGGATGGATGTAATCTATGTGCATCCAGAAGCAGCAGAAAGAGTGAATAGTGAATCGGGAGAAAAATGGAAGGTAACCAAAAGAAATGCCTGCCTTGTACAGAGTAGCAGCTCAGGAAATATTTTTAAAATAATCAATGTACTTAATGACAAAAGTATTTATATCATTATTTTATATTTCAGGTGTGATGGCTTCACTTTCTCACTCAATTATAAATCTACTGAGGGTTTCCTCACACTGCACAGAGCAACACTGTGCCCAGAGTCAGCATTAAGTATGTGAGGAAAGAAAGATTAACTAGCCTAGAAAAACAAAAAGTGAAATCATTTTTTTTTTCTGGGCAATAATGAGGCAGCCTCTTTAGAAACATGCATGAAAGTCAGACCCAGTTAGTGGAAAAGATTTAACATGGAAAAGATTTAACATCCCAGACACTATCAAAGATAAGACTCTCCTGTTACTCGACAGGCTTCAAGGATTTTCCTGCAAGTCATTTCCCCCAACTGTGGTTTCTATGTTCTCTTCATTTACATTATAAGTTTGAGGAACAGGAGAGACATAAAGCTACACACTCTTTACAACATTTATTGCCTGATTAGACTGAGACTCTTTTAAATCGCAACACTATTTACTGTACAGCTAGTTCCATTGTTCTTCAGTTCCCCCAGGTACTAAATTCAACTAAGGCATTTAAGATGGCTACCATATGTATACACACTGGAGTTATTGCTCGGGTAACAGGTTCTATCTATAGCAAATAATAATCATAATCATAATAATAATGAAAAAGCTATAAAACCTGCTAAAAATTGGGGAACTGTTAGAGAAATGCTATTTTTCTCTGGAGGAGTAAATATTTAAAAAGACTAACTTCATATTTTAAAGGGTTTTTAAATTTTTATAAAATATTGTCCACTGAATTCTACTTCTCGTCTCATTAAGCATACTGCCAAAAGTTGTCCACTATGAAAGATGACCCAGGCAATTCACGGCCACAGAGTTTTCTAATGGCTTACAAAGGACAGAGGAGTCAAGCTTAAGGCTCAGCTGTGTGACAGTTCACATGGAATGCAAAGACCTCTTTTTGGAGTTCATAGCATCTTTTCTTATTAGCCCACTAGTAAAACGGAGAGGAGATTTTTATTTTTTTTTTATTGTTTTTTAAAGATTTTATTTATTTATTTGAGAGAGAGAGAGAATGAGAGATAGAAAGCACGAGAGAGAAGAGGGTCAGAGGGAGAAGCAGACTCCCTGCTGAGCAGGGAGCCCGATGCGGGACTCGATCCCGGGACTCCAGGATCATGACCTGAGCCAAAGGCAGTTGCTTAACCAACTGAGCCACCCAGGCGCCCCGGAGAGGAGATTTTAGAAGGTGAAATGTGAGAGGAGGTGTAGTCATCTCCTGAGTGACTCTTCCAGGTGAGAGGGAGGGGCTTTGCGAGCTCATCTCATTCGGAGCCCTCATACTGAGATATCAGGCTCCTCAGACCTCTATCCTGCTCCCTGTCCTGTTCGGACTGAAATCAGTAGGATTCATCCAAGCCCTCTGAGGGAAGAATCCAACCTCTATGTTCTAAAAATCAGGAAAACTACGCAGGACTGAATTTTGTCTTTCTGTACTTAAGAGCATTTCCTCTCCACCAATTGTATACCCATTTCCTTACCTTTTTCTCTCCTCCCTGTGGGTATCTGCTCTCAGGAAGGCTAACCTGAGCTGAGACATACATGAATGAACAAGATGTATTATGTGTGACTACCTAGGGCAAGAAAATGGCTGATGTATACATGAGACAGACAAGATGCTCTATTCAATACGAAGAAAGGCTTCTGAGAACAGAGCAGGTAGACGCAGCTTTGTATCTTTTGTTCATTGCCTGGTGCTTGGCTGTTTCTGTCAGAATTTTTCAGGAAAACAGAAATCACTGTAAGTATTCTGAGCAGCAATGAATTTAATATAGGGAATTAGAAGGTTGCCCAGTGAATAGGATGGCTGGTGAGTTAAGGTCAGACAGATCTCTGCTGGCTTTGAGGAATTCTAACAGTACCAGAAACACAGGCGAGCTGCAACCAAAAATCTCAGTTGCTTGTGGCACAAAAATGGATGATCATCAGGAGAATGTTGGTGAAACCCAGTGTCCCTGTGCCATCTGCCAGAGCCTACTTTCTCATTGCTACTGCCACAGAGTAATGCCTTCTCTTTGTCTCCTGCCTTCCAGATCTCACTTAAATGCTCTCAGGAGGAGAACTGAAACAGAATAAAGTGGCTGGGTTTGTTACTCAGAGACAAGAGACAATATTTGTCATACAGGCAGAGTACAGGGACTCAAAACATATTTGCTAAATTAATAAATGAATAATTGAAGGGAAGAATGGAGGGAAGGAGGGAGGGATGGATGTTTTCCCACAGATTAGGCTGCTACTTTCCAGAGACTGATATAACAGAGCCCAGTGTCAGGCAAAGACTGGAAAGGCCCTTTTGTACCCTCTGGTTTGTGGGTCTCATGCTTGAATTGATTACACTTCACCAGGCCAGAGCTCTCTTTTCTTTAGTTCAAGGAACAGAATTTCTAATTCTACAATATTAAGCTTTTTCTAACATGTGGTAGAAAGTTTGAGAAGGCAATATAGAGTCCTCCCAGAGTCCCTAAACTTTCTATGAGGCCTATCACCTAATTCCACCTACTAATAAAGAATGCTCAGGTAACAAAGCAGGATACAAATGTGTGTGAGTACACACGTACATACATACATACTCTTCTCCATTTATACTGTGTTCAGAGATTAGTCCTAATTTAGAAAGCTTTATAAGAAATGGTCATCTCACATTAGATACAATTTTACCTTTGTTAGACATAATTATCCACCATGGTTAATAAACATCTATGGATATGTAATAATGGGAAGAATAGGCCCTCAGGGTTAGACACATGGATTTCAAATACCAATTATTACAATGGTTTCCTGAGTGACAATATATGTCTTTCCACCTCTTAGACTCTCAGTTTCTTAATTTGAAAATTGAGGGGTTTGAAATGTATAATCTCTGAACTGCTTCAAGTTCTCAAGAACTATGGTATTATAATTTAATTGTATGAAAAACGTGACTATTAGTCATTACTGACACTGTGACCTTTCTTGAATGCTGTTTGCATGACCTCCTAATTCTTTCTTGACCATTCATTCTACCATGTTGGGATTTGTGATTGGATTATAACCTAAAGTTGCTAAAGCTGCTTCAGTTCCTAGACAATATTCCAGGCCTCTAAAGTGTCCTTGAAAGAAAAAAAATGTATTGCTTTGTCACTAAAGAAACCTTATTGGAAGATCACAAATTTCTATCTTCACCCATCTCATCACTGGGCTTGAGGTGACATTAGGTAATACTAGAATAGTATTAATTTGATGTTTGGCCAGAGATCAACAGTAAAAATATACTGTCTTGGCTCAGGGCTTTGTCCTGTCAACAAGTACCCTAAGAGAAATATATATACAAAGAAAGCTAAAGCAAAGTAACAATTCATTATTTGGGGAGTTTTGACCCCAAACACCATTAAGTCAGACCATGTGGAAGCCTCCTTTTACTTAAGGCTTCTTTTAATTAAATAGGCACCCCCCCCAAAAAAATAGGCCCAAGTACTCCTGAAACAAAGCACTCCTAGATAATTGCTACATCTATTTCATTCCTAAGGCATAATCCCTAGTCTCACATCTTACCACTATGTCAAAAGGCTGATCCAATGTTCACCTGCCAGAGCCTGAGAAACTAGAACTAGAGAGGAGAAAAGAGGAAGAGAAAATTTGCTCCCAATGCCTGGGGTCAAGTTGACCCTAGACTGTAACAGGGTAGCAGTCTTAGTGTTGGGAGCCACATGGAAGGAGGAGAAAGAAGAGCAGAAGATGGCTGAGACTGTTTCCCCTGGGCCTCTGCGAAGGAAAGGAGAGACACCTTGCCCAAATGTGTTCAATTTCTAATCATTCTGAGTTCCAACCATAGAAAACTGTGGCTCAAGATTGGCTATGTATTTTGCAGGGCCCAGTGCAAAAGGAAAATGCAGGGCCCCAGCCAGAGGTGGGAAGGTCATTATCTACCTCCCACAGGCCCACTGCCCCAACCCATGGCAGACAGGCAACCCCCAAGGCCCTGCCATCTCCAAACAGGACAAGATGGGTACCTGAATCCTTAGGTGGACAGCACTATGGAGAGGGGAGGCTGGACAGGGCCTGGGGCGTCAGAGGGCAGGGAGCAGGCAGCAGACAACCCATTGCAGGAAGGCACGAGGAAGCTTGAGGAGATGCTGTGTTTTTGCCAAGGCTCCAAGCCCTGAGCACATGCTCCACTGTCCCACTGGACTTCACTTACACAACATAAATTCAAAGATAAAATTATTAAGAATTTCAAGACAGTGATGGCAGATCATTAAACCCCAGGTGCAGGGCCCTTATGGGAAGAGGCGCTGTGTGGCTACAGTGATTGCCTGCCCATGAAGCCGACCTTGCTGCAGCCCATCAAACTTCCCTGGCTAGGTTAATTCTCCTTCCCTCCCCAGAGCTGTAATGTCTGGCAGGGCAGGGAGGAATGGATGGTCGTGGAAAGCAGAATGCTCTCTGTAGGCTACAAATGGGATAGGCTGCAGAGCTTAGAACAGGAAAATTCCACCAGCGAGCATTCTTACCTGCTTCTCCCATTGTAAGGCTCTGGGCAACTAACGACTCCTGCAAAAGCCCTGCCATGACTCTGGTTGGCAAACCCCATCTACCCAGGGGAGGTTCTGCAGTGCAAAAAAGGAGCATGGACTTTGGAGCTAGGGAGACCTGGATTCAAATTTGACTCTGGTTCAACCCGGTATAGACTATTTGACCTCTTGGAGCCTCAGCTTCCTTAAATGTTAAATGCAGATGCTAATACCTCTTAGAGCTTATATAATAAAGTGCCTGCCAAAGAGTCCAGCAGTGTGGTATCTGTTTTGGGTGGTAGCAACCTCCATCAGCAGGGATTTTGCCTAAAGGCTTTCAGCATCACTTCCCACAGCTGATGCGTCCTGTCAAGAACCTAATCTTATCCCAAAATGGCTCTCCAGGGCTTTTAGCAGCTACATCATCAGCCAGACCCAGCCATGCCCAGTACCTCTCTTGCTTGGGACCTCTGGAGTGCCCTGGTGCCTTCTGCTTCCCTGAAGAGTTCTAGACAGATGGAAAACGCAAGGTTTTTTTTTGTTTTGTTTTGTTTTGTTTTGTTTTGTTTTGTTGTTGTTTGTTTTGTTTGGTATCGGCCCTCTGGTTCCTGCTGAGTCCTGGAAGAGCAGTGACTGTTGAGGTCTCGGGGTGGCATTTAGAGAGAAAGAAGTGTCTGTTTCATGATGATGCCACACATCTGTCTCTGTAGTCTCACTGGGCTGGGTTTTAAGTCCCCTGACTCCTGAGTCTCATAGCTGAGATATATTTCTGATCTCCATCAGGTTCTTCCCCTAGAGGATGGATGCCAATTGTGCCCTTCTGACAGTGTCTGAACTCTTGTATTTTACCGGATCAAGGATTGGCAAAAGTCCTAAATCCCTCTTTGCATAAAGCTCTAAAGAACTCAGGAATGCCTATGCAAATAAGACTTCCAGAACAATCTCTGTATTCTGTTCTTTCCCAAGATAGATTTGCAAACTCAGTTTTGATAATGCCCCTGGGTTATATTCCTGTGGGTCTATATACATATTTTTTTCTCTGCTTATCTCATCTTTACAGATTTCAAACCCCTGGGGAACTGTTCTGGTAGTCAGCCTTCAATGGATGCCCTTGCCTTGGTAGAAGCTCAGTGAGTCCTTGCTGATCTAGTTTACACTGGTTAAGGCTGTGAAGTTCTCCTAATCTGAAAGACTGGTTGTCATTTTACAGTCACATTCTTTGTGTTTTAAAGAGGATCTGCCATTATGGATTTGCTACTGGGCATCTGGACTTGGGCCTTTTATACTAGAGCATATCCGCCATTCATGTGCATAGAAATCATTTGGTGATCCTGTTAAGATGTAGATACTGACTCAGTAATTCTAGGGTGGGGCCTGGGATTCTGCTATTTTAATGAGCTTCCTGGGTGATACCCATGCTGTTAGTCTGAGGACCACAAGGATTTTGACAATGCTCATTTTACAGAAGGAAAAACAGAAGCACTACGAGGTGTGGCGCACAAGGGAGAGGCCTTACTTGGAACTCTTAGGCTCTCATTGTGCTTGCTGAGATGCAGGGTCCTTTAGATGAGGTTTCTGGCCCCTTTCTCTCCTCACTTTTTAACTCAGGCTCTGTTTTCTTTGGCTCTCCAGACCCTACTTGGAGACTCAAGGCCAAAAGTCGACATTTTCATGACAGTCCCGCTGGAGCCCCACCAGAGTTCAGAGGAAGGTTAAATTTGCTCTGGCTGGGTTGCTGACAATCACTTTTGGGTGCCCAAACTCCCAGACTTGAAGATGGAAATATAATATCTCCCCAAGGAAGCACTTTTATTGAGCCCATGAGTAAGAGAGCATGCAGTTTGTTGAGTCTAATTTCACTCTACTCTCTCCATGTGGCATGCCTGCAAGGCAGCGGTGCTCATGGCTGGGTGATATCAGAAATGTGGCAGGAGCTAGAAAAAAATTGGAACCCGTGTTAAAGTAGAGAGCTATTTATAGCTGCATAAATGGCTACACTGAGCCTGTGCTTCTTTTGCTATTATCTAGGATTTTTAAATTATGAGATGATTTGTTTATGAAGGAAACATAGTTAAGAGTCTCTCTCTTTCAACTCCTTCAGCACCCCCACTAAAAGAAAATACACTTATTTACAAAATGATAGTTGGTACAGAATGATCAGGAAAGGACACATCTGCCCGGTTTTAAAATTTCATTCTAATATTCACTGCAGAGAAACAATATAGATCATAATAATGCAGGTGACGTTACCTAACAAGGCCATAGGATTGAAGATATTTCCCTAGGATTGTTTTAATAAAAGTCTGGAACATTATTATTTTAGTTGCTGGAGGAAATTTTCTCCCCTAACAGGAGCAACAATTATTGGCCCTGTATGTTTAATAGAATCTATAGAGATTTTACCTCCAGGGAGTCCCAGGGAAGAGCACCTTTTTAAAAAGTGCAGCTGAAGCAGTTTGCAAAGATGCAATGATTCAATACTAAATTAAAAAAAGAGTTATTCTGAGTATATAAACTGGAATATAAGAAATGTTAAAGTTTAATTATTCTACTATTCAATTTACAGCTTTTAATCCTAATCCATAGTATAGTCCAAATGGAATAAGGACGATATAGCAGCAAAGGGGTAGTGGGAAGTTAGATTTATTCACTAATATTTAAAAATGTATTTTCTTTCTCCTTACCATACATAAAATGTAATGTCTGATTCTTATATTCCCAAACACTTAAAATCATTAGCCTTCTCTCTCTTCTTAGTTCATCTACTAGCTGAATTTTACCAGTATAACCACAGGAAAGAGCTTCCGTTTCTGCATGGAACAAATCTTTTAAAAAAATAAATAAAGGGAGGACATACATTTTCACAGCACCATAACAGGTGCTTGGGGGTTCATACATCTTGCCTAATTCAGACCCTCTGCTTGAGTGGTGATCTTTTTTCAACAATAATTTCTAATCAATGTACACTTTACTGGAACAGAAAAAAAATTTACATTGACTGGACAACCACAAAAAGAATTATATGGTGTTTTGCTACCTGTGAGTAAATAAATATGTTTTGGCATTCCTGGATATCTGATCCATTAAGTGAACCAAAACAACCATTCGTCCTGCTTTTTTTATGGTTTAAATAAATTCTAGAAACCTATTACAGCACTCAAGGGTGAGTACTTCTGTGGTTTAAGCTGCAGGAAATAGTATTGTGTAGCATAAAGTATAGCAAATAAGATGTCAGGAGATGGGAGTTCCTCCTCTGATCTACCACTTACAAGTAGTGTGACCGTAGGCAAGTCACTTTGCTTTTCTCAACTGCAGTTTTCTTTTCTGCAAAGAAAGAAATTTCATCCACTTATTCAACAAATATGTACAGTTAACCTTTGAACAACACGGGTTTGAACTGTGCAGGTCCACTTATACATAGATTTTTTTTTTTATAGTGGAGTACTGTAAATGTATTTTCCTTATGATTCTCTTAATAAAATTTTCTTTTTTCTAGCTCACTTTATTGTATGAATACAGTATATAATACATGTAACCTACAAAATATGTATTAATCAACTGTTTATGTATTGGTAAGGCTTCTAGTCAACAGTAGGCTATTTATAATTAAATTTAGGGGTAGTCAAAAGCTATGTGTATGTTGGGGCCCCTGACCCCCACAATGTTCAAGGGTCAACTATATTGAGCTCCTGTTGCACCAAGTACGTTCATGTTTTAGGAACACTTTAGTGAACAGAAAAAGCATGGACCCTGAACCATATTGGTCTAAATTTTAGACTCTAGAACATAGATAATCCATAAATTTCTTCCCAGAACTGAGACTTAATACTTCATTTATTTCCAGAGCTTGTTAGAAGGTGAGAACTTGAAGTGGCAACAATTAAGGTAGAGAGAGTTGGGGTTTTTAGTTGTTTTATTTTTTTGTAGCTTTTCTCTTGCTTTCACAATTGATAGGACAGGAATGTCTGTGCACAGGTATGGAGAAAAAAAAAAGAGTGGAAGTTTTTTCTTTTTTGTATCTCTGATGACTCATTTCCACCCAATTCCTTTCTACATCTGGAGCCTTCAATGCAGGTCTCATGAGACCCTTGAGACATTGCTATTCTTAAGTCTCACCTCTTCTGAACAGGACAGCAAATAATATTTTGCACCTGTAAATAAGTGGATAACTATTTCAAGGTGAGACAAAGAAGGAGACTTAGAAAAAGTTTCCAATATCACAGAGAAGTCTTCTTTCATTAAGACCACCTTATCTCTTCACTATACCACTCAGCATAAGAAAATAAAGTTGGTTTTGTATTCTTAAAAAATTAAATAGCAAATGGAAATGATTCTGGTACCTCAAACTGGTACCAACAAGCTTTGGGAACTAAGAGATCCCATTCGGTTCAGTCCAATAGTTATTCTTTGCATATTTATTTGTATGCCAGGCACTCTGCTCAGATGCAAAAAGGAAACTGACCAAAGTCCCTCCCCTGATAAATTTTCTGACTGGTGATGGAAAGATGTGGAGGAAGTCAAAATATAATCTGACATTTGAAAGTAGAAAAATGTGAAGGGTGCCATGCTAAAGGGAAAATCAAAGCAATTCATCCCGAGAGAGGCAGAGAATGTATGACAGTTAAATTTATTTTTGAACTGGATGCCTGTGTCATGTCCCCAATGTCTAATGGGATAAGTTACACTTCATGGAACATCAGTCCAGGCCCTGGACTTGGCTGGCCACCCTGAGGCAAAATCCTAGTGAGAGGCAGAGATCAATGTGAGTCCAAAGCTCCTCTGCCCATTACCACCAGCTCACAAAAAAACTCTTCTGAACGCTATACCCAGACACCATCTCAGGGGGTCCAGGAAGGGAAGCAGAAATCTGAAAGGCCAAATTTACCCCAAAGAGACTGAGGAAAATAAAAGATACCATTTAAACCAGAAGAGAACTGAAAGATATTAATTGTCAAGTTAAAGTACTCCAGCACCTCTGCTACCAGGGGAGGGGAGTTTATGAGGAAGAAAGAATCAATTATAGAAAATAAAGAAGCCGAATGTTCTCTATACATCTGAATTGCGTTTGTTACATTTTAAAACCTGTCATGTCTCCTGCCACATTTTAAAACCACCTAAAATTGCACATGCCCAAAACAGAAACCATGGAGATTTCTCATCCACAAACCAGGGCCTTGTACGTTATTTTTCTATAGCAGTGGCACCCCCATCCATTCAGATCTAAAATCTTCAAACCTACGAGTCACTTTGCCTTTCATAGGAAACCCACCCCCTAATGACACTGAGTTTATTTACTAAATATATCTTGAATTTTTCCATTTTATCTCTCTATAATCACTATATTTTCTCTCTGGCATTTATTTCTCTCCCTTTCCCATATTCCAGTCAGAGATAACACTAAAAATGCAAATGTGATCTGATCACCACCGCCACCATGTATCCCCTCCCCATCTGTCTTAGAATAAAGATTAAATCCGTAATGCCTCCTTTTCCAGTACTGCTTCCTACTTGTCTCCTCTGCTTTGTGCACTCACACTTCCTTGTCTGTCCTCTGGGGTCTGCATCCCTCACACTACACTGTGTGCCTCACTGTGGAACCTCTTCCCACACCATCCCTGGTCCCCCAGTTGATTGTTATCCTTCCCTGAGATCCAGCTTCTTCAGAGAAGCCTCTGGCTCCCCAGCCCAGGTGAGAGTCTGCTATTTGCACTCACACTATGAATACCGTGAACCCTCCTTTCACACATCTCCCCTGAAATAGGTAAAGCCACATCTAACTTTGCATCCCAGACCCAAGGCTGACACTCAAGAAAGAGAATTAATGAATGGATCTATTATTTTTCTAGTGGATGGACTTTTCCTGAGGTTGTCTCTTTGACCTTTCTAGTACAAAACTGGTTTTGGAAAATCTTAGCTAACTTCTTTTATTTCCCCTCTCCAAACTACTGGTTAAGGTAAACAGGGGCTACAGTAGGAAAGAGAAAATAATGAATATATTGTTGTCTATTTCCATAAATTCTAGAGGACAGCTCTTAAAAATATGTTTTTCCCTCTGTTAATAACTAGACGATAAAAGATACAAGTTTGAAAGGAATTTATGTCTGTCTACAAAATTGTCAAGGAGGCTGATTGAGGCTGAAATTACAGCACAAGAATTTCAAATCTAACTCCCCCACACTGAGGGAACTTTCCCTCCTCCTTACAACCCTATTTTAATTGCTTCCTTCTAAAGTTTCAGTAATTTTCTCTTGCATTATCCAGCTCTTGTACTAAATGCTGAAATGAGTATAATACTTACTCTAACCTTGGTAAGTAATGTTCGGGCAATCATTTCCAGTTCTAAACATTAAGTTTCAGTTTGGTACAGACTGCATGGTTGGGTAATTCCAGTACTGCCAATAATGAGAGCTAGCTAGGAACTTACTTCATGTTTTGACCAGACCCTGATTTATATTTGTATAAGTGAGTTATATCTCCAATTTTTTATTTTAAGTTGGTATAGTCTTGCAGGCACACTGAAGGCTTGAACCCAGTCTCATCCACAAAGGACCTGATTTCAAGTAAAGAGAAGCAATAACTGCATCATTCCAACCACACATACCTCATTTACTTTATTTCTGTATGAAAATGTGTTCTATGCTCTAGCCATGGATGGCTACCAAGATGGGGGGAGTCTTGCGTTTCTCATCGAGGTTAGCTGTTTTGGCCATAAGGATGACATGAGATAAGCAAGGAAACTATTCCTGGCTTTAGTCTTTGCAGCTACTTTAACTCTTTGCAACTCTCCACCTCCAATGAACTGTCACCACTACAGAGTACACTTTGAGTGCTCTGGATTAAGACCATGTAGACAGAGGCAGAGGCAGAAGTCCCAGGACAAACTTGCACCAAACTTGCTCCAAGGTTCCTGATTGAATGTTTACATGTAGGAATGTTTGTGTGCCGAATTCAGAGACAGGCAAGCCCATGTACTAGCCACAGGTTTCTCTCAAAAGGTGGACTTCCTTAAAATTAATTCTATCACTCCCAATGCCAAGTGATGTGGGTCATTCAGAGAACACTAGTGGTAGCAGCTCGTAATGGCCGTTGACATTCATTCCCTCATAAATGAGCTCATTTTCCCTCAGTTGCTTCAGACAGTAAAGTAGAAATATCAAAGTTTCTTGCCATACCCACCAAAAGTTTTGTAATTATGACTAAGCTTAAGTCAGCTTGCTTTAACAAAGCCATGGCTGAAAGATGACATGCAAAGACTGAGAATCACTTACTTGGGCAGCTTCATAGAAGGAAGCCTTCAAAGTTATGCTAATTAGAGGTATTATAGCCTCAAGATAAAAGCCTTCTAATGAGCTAATTTTATAGACATAGAGCACTTCAATGTTGAATCAGTCCGCACTCAGGCTGCATACTTGGGGCTGTGTGTATTTGTTTCTACATCAGCACCTCTTTTACACCTCTTTTATACTAAAGAATTTGTCCTGACTACCAATCAAGATACTTTACCAGAAAAAAGTACATAAGGAAAAAAAGTGCAAGAGAAAGGACTTATAAATCTTGACATGGTATTCCCTTTTAGGAAACAGGAAAAGTTAGAGGCAAACAGCCCAGAGAAAAAAAACTATAATTGGTAAAAGTCATTCACTCTTTCCCTCATTCAAGGATTTACTGATACACAATTATGTAAAAGTTATGTGAGCTGCTAGCCCCCCAAGGAGCATGAAAGATTCAACTTATCAAGGTGAAAGTTGATAAAGTGCCAGGACATCCTGCAAAAGAACCTGAGAAGAGGCAATTAGAAAGGAGAGAAATGTGGGAGGTAAGAGGTGGGAACTGGAAGGGGTCAGGGCTGAGTCAGAACCTGAGGAAGAGCTCACCAAACAAGGGTGTGCAATGGAAAAAATGTCTCTGCAACCACAACCAAGAAATATTGGAAGACAGCTAGACGGGAAGCAAGAACTAGAGAAATGTGGGGATAGACTGACACTGTTAAAGGAAACCTGTTTCCAGATGGTATCCAGAGAATTTTAAATATCATAAGGAAAAAAAAAAAAAAAACCTGTTCTCCAATATGTCTCTCAGACCACATGTTGAATAGGATGAAAATAGAAACTTTTTTCCTTTTTGAACAGTGATTCTTTTAGGCTTGATCCAGGTCTATGGCACAGAATTGGATGTGGGAGAATCCAGGGAGCCTAGAGAGGAATTTGGACAAAAGGTAATTCCTCTGGAATGTAGTTATAAGGTCATTCTGGGTTTAATTTTCAACTCTTTAACTTTTTGAGGAATTCTGATACTATAAATTTCTAAGGGTGAAAAAATAGCCCTGTTGAAAAGGTAGCATATGGGGAAAGAATTTTGATTATGCTTTCTTCAAATATGAAAGTACTTCTTCAGCTGCAACATTCTGGACTCTTGAAAACGTAGTTGATTCTTATAATGTCATGAAAAAGGAAACTGCAACAGATTGAAGCGAGACAAGTTTTAGCATTATTTGAGGACTTAACAGATCAAGTATTTTGAAAAGGAGTTTGGACCAATACCAAAAATGAAAGGGGGAGGGCAACAAAGAGAAGAATTATTTTAAAGTGTATTCAGGGTCCACGTGTCTATAAGCATATGCTCTCACTTGCATTTTTTGGTTGTTTAGGGAGTTTATGAAGTCTTAGCTGGTTCTAATTGTTGCTCTGAGGTTGTAAAAACACTTTCCACTGTCCTCACTCTGGGGAGGAGTTGGCATGAATAGGAAGGGATAGAGACTAGGAGCATAATCAGAAGTGCAGGTAACCTGCTTTGGGTTCAATCTATGTCTCAAGTTAATGCCCACTTCAAAGTGAAAAGATTTACTGAAGACACAAAACCTTTTACTGAAGGAAAAATGCACATGAGATTCATTTGTTACTTAAACTCTCCCACCTCTGAATCTGTATATAGAATGCAATAATTTGTTCTCCCACATCATATCTCCCCTTAAGGAAGATTGCATTCTGGTATGCAGACAGCCAGGAGACAAATACAATACAGGATGATGATGGTGGTGGTGGTGGTGATAAAGGTAGAGTTTTGTACAAGGTACCTTGGAACATAGGACAGAAATCCTCTACACCACCTGGAAAAGGCAAGGAAACTGAACAGTTCAAAGGCAGGTATCATTTGAGACACATTTAGAAAGAAGAGTAAGTGTTTCCCAGTTGACCAAGCTGAAAAGAGGGTCATTCCAGGCAGAAGGCATAGTATAAGAACATGCAGAGAAGCCTATGTGGTTTAGGGTATTCAGAGAATCAGAAATGGTTAGGTACAGGAGGTTGGGGAAAGGCGATGACAGGAGATGCAGGTGAACAGGTCGGGTGGGTAGAGCCCAGATTAATAAAATGATGTTATGGAGTTTAGGTTTTACCCTATAGATGATATAAAGATATGGAAAGTTCTTAAGAGGAGAATGACATGCCCACATTTTCAGCTTTGGAATACATTTTAGCAATGAGTCTGTCAGAGCCGATAGTTCTCCCATCATATTGATCAGTCAGGATAAGATTTCTCAGTAGACTTTGAGCTTACCTTCAATATGTCAAATGTTCAAGGTTTTCTCAGAAGTTCCTGAATCAAACTATATGACTTGCCCCTAGAAAATTTCTAGCCTTGATCTCCTTAGGTAAGTAAATGTAAGTAGATATTGAGCTCCAGAGGAACAAAAAATTAACTACTGGGAAAAACATATTTATTTTTCTATTCTTACCTACTGGTAAAGAGGGACCATTTGCAGGATCATTCATTTTTCTGGCTCCACTATGAGGAGTACTCATGGTGTCTAGCCTAGGTCTAGTTTAGTTTAACTGACTGCAACAATTATCAAGAACAACACATTTTTATACAAATCACCTTATTCGCCAAGTTCCTGGAATTTGTTGTTGCATCAGGTTGCCATAACTAAGCAAGAAGGAGAAGGTTAAATTGTCGGCTATTCTTAAATGACATTGTCAGGTCAATAACATCCCCAGACCCAAGGATAGTATGCATGAGACTATGGGAAGTACCATATCACTGCCCTGTGGTTCTCAACCTTAAGTTATGTCATGGGGCTATAGCTGTCCTGCTCATGACTTCTAAGAGTGGGAAGCAAAGTGATTTGAGGATTACAAAAGAAAGCCTCTCTACTCATGAGAAGAGGAAATCAAGTGTGACAGTTAGATATAAGTATTCTTAGAAACAGGCTCACGTGATTTGTGTAGAAGTTATGAAGAGCTGTTAGTGAAGTCTAGTGTTTTTCAATCTCTCCGGGTGAAGTGTAAAAACTTCCTCACCTCTAGGATGAGAGGAAGTCTTCCTGCATTATATCTGAGTTAATTTGGGAATTGCGTGTCTTCTTGCAGAGAGATACAAGATTGCCTTTGTCTTTACAGTTTCAATGGTTCTTGAGCTGTGGAGTTGGATCTGAAAGTGGAAAAGTGAAAAAATCATCAGTCTAGGGATCAGAAAGCCAATTTCAGTCCTGGTTATGCCATCTACAAGAGGTCTTGGGGGGCCATTGGATCTCAATTGAACTTGGGGATTCTGATTTTTAAAACTGGGACATTACGCACCATTCCTGTTAGATTACTTCTGCTAGAGGATGCTATGTGGGTCTAGAGAAAATGTGTAAGCATCAGCCTATTTTAATAGAGCTATATAAATATAAGCATCAGTACTAGTAATGGCCAAAGAGGCCTGTTAAGATGGTATCTGCTTAGAGGAATATATGAGGTCATGGAGTTCATATTAATAATCTTTGAGGGCCAGGATGAATGGTACAAGTGATGAGAAATTGGAAGGTTTGAATTTTTCTCTTAAGAACTGAGATTTTGGCAGCAGAGTTTTCAGGCCTTCCAACTTAATGAAACTACAACTTTGATGTGGTAATAGAAGCTAATTTTACAGATTGGCCTTGAATTTTAATGATTCGCAAAAGGAGCCCTTAAAGATAATGTAGCTAAGAGGCTACCGTATGAAGTCAGGCATTAGACTGAACACTGCTTCTTTCTTTCTGGTAATCAGCATTTGGTTGGCCCAGGTGACAGCAATCTTGTTCCCTGATGTTTACAGCCAGAACATCAGCACGATAACATCAGGTTGAATGGAAAAGACCACATAGATAAGCTGGGGAGAGAAACCACACAATTTGAGACCCATTAAACTTACCATATACAAATTAGAACATGATTATCTCCTTGCCAACATAAGCTCCCCTCTCCTGAGTTTTCTTTTAAGTATATAAATGTGCAATTATTGCTGGCCTTTTTTTTTTTTCTCTCCTTCCTTTGCTCCAGTATCCAAATGGTTGTGAAGATCTAGATAGTATTGCTGCAGGTTGGTTTTGCATCCTCTCCTTGAAAGGGAGAGGATCCAAAGGCCCCCCAAGGACTCACAACACTCTTTATGGTGATCCAGACTTGAGCTCCAGCCCCAAGTTTAGTTCATTGGCCTACTGAATTCTTCACAGTGCAGCATCTGGAAGTCTAGCTCCTGCTACACTGTGAAGAATTCAATAGGCCAATGAACTGAACTTGGAGACTACTCCCAAATTTTCGTTTCCATGGAGAGCCCCTTCTTGCCGTCCTGGCAATGACCTTGTCAGCCCCCTCCCTCCTCTTCTACCCACATCAAGAGTATGCTCTTCTGTTTGTGTCAACTCCCCACTTGCCTCTTGATTCAAAGAGCTCAGACTCTCTACCAACAGAATAAAATTTCATTCTCGCCTTTTGAGATTCCCCTAGAGCTACAGCAGTTTTAACCACAGAAGTGGTTTTGTCCATAACTTCAGCTATTCACTCTTGCTTCAAGGGTCTGGGAAAAGGTCGGCTGGATTGTCCTCTACTCTTACTTTACAGTGCTTAGTCTCAATCTGGTTCCCTGGCCACCTCCTCTTTTCTTTTCCCTAGACCCATTACAAAATACTAGGTCCGGTTTTCACTGCCTAAGAATTTGGGGTGGGGTAAGGGTGGTAATGTTACAAATGACCCAACAATGTAACTGTTATAAGTGTTTTCCCAGAATTTGAAAGGTTACAAATCAAAACATGTGGTTACTAACTGTAGAAACAACTAAAACCAAATCTAAATTGCTGGATCCAAACTCTATCATCGTAATCAGCATAATCTGGTCCTTCTTAAGCTCCTTCTGTCCTTTGGAAGTACTTGGGAAATTCCATGACCCTCCCCTGACGGGTGTCCACACTGCTCCCTTGGACACGATGTTTCCAGGCCCTGTCCTGTGGCTCTCTAAGCCTGTGCTACCAGTGGGACAACCGCTGTGTTCCCAGGACACTTCCACTCCAGTTCTTCCTGTCCTGTTCCTACTGCTGCACTAGCTTCCCCCATGTGGGAGCACGTTCTCCAAAGAAAGATTTGTGGACTAAGTCTTGTTGCGATCAAAGCCAAGCTGGAGGTAGACTCCGGCCATGGTCCCAAAACTGGTTCCCCTGTTCACTCACTGTAGTCCTCATAGGTGAAAAATGAACAAAACCATACCCATCTTACAAGGTTTTTATGAGGATCTAGTAAGATAATATATGGAAAAGTTTTAACACAGGGTGTGGCACATGGCAATGACTCAATAAGGAATATGAGCTATGCACACAGTCATCAAGGGAAACAGTAGAGAGCAGTATTTATTAGCACAGACTCTGGAACCAGACGCTCCAGGCTTGAATCTTGGCTTTACAACTAATTAGCTCTCTGACCTTGGGCAAGTCATTCTATCCTCCTGTGCCCCTTTCCTCATCTGAAAAACGGTGATGCTGGTGATAATGATGATGCCGATAGTAACGATGATAAAACTCCTCTCATGTCACGGGGATTAAGAGAGCAAATATATGTAGAGCGCTTAAAGGAGTGCTTGGCACACACATTGTCGTGGTATTTTGGTGTTAGGTCTTACTGCTATCGCTGTGGTTGTCTCCCCAGGTAGCAGAGGGCTCAGCAACTGTTCTCACAAAGGACGTGAACACACGGCCTGCTCTGAATCAGATTTTCTCCATTCTGCGTGGCTCCATCCTGGCCTCCTAACTGTCTTTACCATGTCACCACCACCACCAGAGAGTAATTCAGGATGCGTCAAACCAGTCATATTTCCACTCCTAAGAAGTACAACATCCAAGGCCTGGAGCAGATATTCTCTACACCCATCTGAATGCACCACAAACCCATAAGGCACTCCCCGGGTACTGCACTAGGAATCACACAGACAACTGAGCATTTCTTCCTCCAATAGGTACTACCAATGCTCAAAGATGAGGGTCTCTTTCATTTGCTTCTGTTTTCATCCTAGCCAGGTGACTAACGATACATCCCCACCTCACCCCCCTAATTAAGCTGTTTCTTTTCTAACTAAAGATGCAAGGAAGATAAGAAACGTGGCTCAAGCTCCTCCTAAAAATACTAATGTTAAGCTTCATATATTTTCCCATTTTGACAAGTGGTGTAATCATTTTAAAGAAATACTTTGGCAGGTCACTGAAATCTACAGTAGCCACAGTACCCCAGAATAGATTCTGATTGCACTGTTAGCCTTCTTTCCACCTAATTCCTGTTTAAAGCTCTGAGGTTGCACAGACTGAGCTTCCTTAACACGTAGTATAGATTAAAAGCAAGAAAATTTCATCAACAAAGCATTAAACTTAAATATCTAAATGCTAAAGGGCTGGAAATTCAACCTAATTAAAATGGCTGAATGCAGAGTCACAATTAAACAGTGAGAGAATTATGGAAAAGTAAATATTTACACACACATTGTACACTTATTAGGGTTTACAAAGAAATGCTTCTCATCTGCACAGCTTTCCTTTGTAATGATACTGTTATGAGGCAATAAATGTGGTTATAGTTAATAACAGATGTTAAATGGCATAATTCATCCACAAACCTTACTAATTACCGCAGAAGCACAAGACAAATGTATAGCATCATATGGGAGGTACTGCTTATCTGTTAGTTTATAAGCTGAAAAAAGAAAGGTCACTTGTAGAAACAGAAATGCTTTGAGTAAAGCCTTACCTATCTAAATGAAAAATTTAAACACTTTAAAATTACAACAGGCTTCCCCTTCTAGAGAGTTCATGCTTCATTCAGAGACAACAAATTGGCCTAAATGAGTTTGAGTTAACTTGGCCACTCTAGTGGTAATCATTTTCTAAATTAGTTTAGGGAAAATGTTCCATATTTTAAACTGCGGTGCGGCCTTTAGAATGATGCTTACTATCAATTATTTCATTTTCCTTCAACCCAAATGTCTCTCTCTCTTTACAAGGGCATTGGGACAAGTAAGAGGGGGGAAAAAAAAGCAGAGTATAAGGTCACCTGGAGTAATTTTATTTTACATAGATCATATAAAGAACTCTGAAGTACAATGCTTAAAATACTTTTTCATAATAAATTTGGGAAGGCTGATGGAAAAAAATAAAATGAAGGCATCTTTTGTTTTCCTCACAAAAGCTCAAAACCCAGATAATCACTGTGAAAGTCCACACCCTGTTAACATAGTTGACTTTCATTTTAGTCTGTAATGTTATTCAGTTGTTTCCTTCACTTCCATGTTGTCTTAATAGTGGTGCCCTTTGAAATGTTTGCGGTTGATTTGCACCATAGTTTACAAAGCTTTACTTCTTGGATTTAATTTCTATTGGTCTTCAAAACCAAAGAGCTTGCTTTCCATCTTGATTCAAATAAAGCCAAGATGCTGAAGTTAAAACAGCATAAGTTTCCAGGGCTTTTTGGTTGTACAAACACACATCTGTGCACACACGGACAAACAATATACAATGAGAGAGGGGCTAGAGGGACCGAGGGAGACAGAAAGAGAAAAGAGGCCAGGGACAGAAATAAAGAGAGAGACAAACAGTGCTTTTCATTTTCTTTCTTTTTTTTTTTTTTAAGATTTTATTTATTTGACAGAGACACAGCGAGAGGGAACACAAGCAGTGGGGAAGGGCAGAGGGAGAGGGAGAAACAGGCCTCCCACTGAGCAGGGAGCCCCATGTGGGGCTCCCGCGATCCCAGGACCCTGGGATCATGACCTGAGCCGAAGGCAGACACTTAACGACTGAGCCACCCAGGCGCCCCAGTACTTTTCACTTTCTATGAACTAGAAACCAATATACCAAACCTCAGTTTTCTTCACAATGTTAAATTGCCCCTTTTTATCATGGAAAGCCTGATGGTCAAGTGATTTTTTTTTTTTTTTTAATGCGTTTGAGTAAAGCAACCTTGAGTCCTTTTTTTGATTCCCTGGAGAATAACTTCCCCAATAAAACAGAAATCTGACAATAAAAATCAATGTATATCCAACACTATAATCATTTGAGTCAAAGGAGAATGTTTTTATTTCTTCCATATTATCTTTTGAAACAATTTGGAAAGAGAGCTGCTCAGGAAAAAGGGAAAGTCAGTTGATTCTAGGGATAGAGACAAAGGCCTGGACCAGTGCTTCTCAAACCTCAGAGTACCTCAGCATCACCTGGGAATCTTTTTAAAGGACAGACCCTGGCTCAAGAGCTCTGCAGGAAGCCTGCCCTCCTGCATACCTAGCACGCCCCCAGGCGAGGCTGCTGCTGCTGCCCGTGGGCGGCACTGGGAGCCGGAAAGGCCCAGAGGGGCACTGGTAGTCTCATCTAAATCTGGTACCCCCACAATCCTGCTCATCAGTCACAGAGTTCTGAAAAAGGAAGCAAAGTGAAAGTTCATACTGAGCCTTAAATCAGAAAGCTGGAAGGGTACTTAAGGGGAACCTGATTTATTTCCCATCACATGGTGTTCTATAGTATTACACAGAAACCATTCCAGATGGCTGAAAAAGTATGTTTGTAACAGTCTCCCTTGAAGACAGCCTGAAACACTGCTTGGTAAGTTCATTCAGTTTTTAATAACCTCCATCACATTTAGCAAAAACTCCCTTTGCTATATCATCAGCTAATTCTTAATGTCCAGACCTCATTAAGGCAAAAAATTCCTCTAAATAATAACCCTTTATTAACCCCAAAACTATTCACTAATATATAATCTCATAGTTTCCATCTTTTACACTAAGCTATCTCAGATGGCTTAGCCTTTTCTCAGTGGGGTATTTCTCAATTCCTTAATCATCTGGGTCATCTTACCTAAGTGATGTCATTCCCCCCAGAAAGTAATTTATTTTATCCTCAGTTAAAAAGCATCCACCCTCTTCTTTGTTTTCATTCTTTCAACCCCTAATGGCCTACTTCTTTTCAAGAATTTCTAGATCATCTTTATAAATCAATGCCATCTCCTTAATTCTTAAGATCTTTTAGTAAGTAATTGCCAAAATCTCAGTGTTGTTATTTATTTGCAAAGTAAGAGACCACAGGTAAGATACAAAATTATCATCATGTTGCACCTCTGATGTTTTTATGTTTTTTGTTACCTCTGAAACAATCTAATAGTTCCTAAATCAAAATAGTTCCTAAAATATCCATATATGACATATGAACCAAGCTAAAATATAGGGACTTTTAAAAGAAAATTTAACCTTTTTATATTTAGCTTTTTAAAAACAGCTTTAATGAAGTATAATTAATACACAATATACTGCAGATATATAAACTTACAATTTGATACTTTTTTTAACATCTTACCCATTTTTAAATGTATAGTTCAGTAGTGTTAAATATATTCATATTGTTATATTTTTAGCTTTTTAATACAAAACCTAGCATTGAGTAGGTATTCAATAAGTAAAATGCATATCAGACACAATTAGATACAAATCCCTCTTACTAGCTCTGTGACTTTAGGCAAATTAACATCTTGGATTGAAAGTTTTCTTATTTTTATTTATTTTTTTTAAAGATTTTATTTATTTATTTAGTTTAGAGAGAGAGAGAAGACAGTGTGAGTGGTGGTGGTGGTGGGGGCCATAGGGGGCAGGGGCAGAGGGAGAGGGAAAGAATGTCAAGCAGACCCTGCACTGAGCATGGAGCCCTGGATCCCACAACCCTGAGATCATGACCTGAGCTGAAACCAAAAGTTGGGATGCTTAACCAACTGAGCCACCCAGGCACTCCTGTAAGTTTTCTTAATTTTATAACAGAGATATAATACCTACATTATAGCTGTTCATACAGATTAAATCAGATAATATCTATAATATGCCTTGCACACAGAGGGCATTCAATAAATAATTACTTCACTCTTCTCTAAGTAATGAAACTTAGCAATTAGACTATCACTAGTACTTTGGATAGCATTTTTCACATTGCAAGCATTCAACAGATGTGTTGGATAGATGAATCAAAATATACAAATAATCAAGTTGAGTATTTGGACAAAGAAAAATCTCTGGATTTGGTTAAGTCCCACTTTCATTATATTGATAAATTCCTATCAGTTCCTCAGACTTAGCTTTTAAAGGTTTCATTCCCAGGGTTAAACACTGTAACAAAAACCAGATACCAGATTTAGGTGAGACTGTGTCTATCTAGGTCATGTGAATCATATTGGTATAAAAAGCCATATTAGAATGGCTTAGAATTTTTTAGAGAAAAGATAATGTAAATTAATTATATTGTATTACATAAAGATTATATCAATTTGGTGGAAGCCTTTATTTAGATAGGAAAGACTATGACCATTTTACCTAAAGAGATTTTGTTCAAAATAATATTGTCACAGTTAACTGACAATTAAGGGGTAAGCCTCAAACAGAAGGTGGTAACAAGCAAGCTCAGACTTCTCAGTGCTCATATAGACTTCTATTCACTGAAAGAACACATGTATCTTAGCATAGCCACTGATTAGTGGGGTAAATCTGGATGTCCTGGGCTACCTAAAACTTTAAGTTCTCATTTGTAAGGTAAGAATGAAAATGAAAAGTGGTGTATGTATTAAATAATACAATATTTTATTATAGCCTTTATCAGTGTCCAAAAATTTTAGTTGTTTTCAGGCTCATTGTTTATTCAGTATACATGTAGCCTCCTTCCTTTGTAACAAAGAAATTAGAATTCTTGAACTCTAAATCTTCAAGATATGATATATCCAATTATGCTTCTATCTAAAATAGAAATGAATGAATGGATTTGTATTTGTGGCTTCAGATTGAGTGATGATTTATGGCATGTTTTCATATAATAATGCTATTATTTCTAGGTTTTTATTATAAGCCTAGATGATTACGTGATTATCTACTAGCAATTCTAGTTATAATTATATAAAAAATATTTCCCCCCAAAAGGAGCATAATTTTATTAATAATCAGGGAACATTAGTATTGGTGATAGATGTATTATTAAAACTAGAATTTCAGGAAAAAGCATGTAGATTTTAAAGCAAATTTGGAATGGTTTTGTCATGAATTTGGCATTAGCAAAATTGTTGGCAAGTTCTTTTAATTAATATTTTGAAGTTGTACAGACACATGGTTTAAAGGCAAATAGCTAATTCTATGCTAGGACAAACAATAAGTTCTCCAGACAAACCCCTTCCCCAAATTCCAACTCTCCAGAAGACTTTAAATCTTTTAGCTTATTCTTTTGGTATTTATCGTCATATCTTTAAATAATTAGCATAACACACTACTCCAGCTTTTTCCCATTTTTGGCTTGATTTACTGACATTACTTTTGAGGCAGCTTTATTTCTCCCCATACCCTTTACACATGTGTACACTTCCTCAGCCCCCTCATTCCAATAGAGAAAAGTCATAATTTTGGCTAGATCAATACCCAGTGCTTATATTGTTATGACTGTGTAAATGCTATGCACATTTAGCATTATATTAAATTAATATAATTACTTTTATATTTTTCACACCCAATTTTTGTCATTTTTGTTGTTGACATTTGTTTCTTTTTCCTAAGATATTTTTTTCATTCCTTAAGTTTCTGAACACTTATCACTAAATTGCACTTCTACACTTAATTGATAGTTTGGTCGATATAGAACCATAAACCAGAAATCATTCTTCCTCAGAATTTTGAAAGTGTTGCTCCATTATCTTCCACCATCCAGTGTTGGGTTCAGGGGTCTCAAGCCAGTCTGATTCTTGTTTCTTGTATGACATCGTTTATTGTTGTTATTGTTGCTATTCTCTCCGGAATTCATTTGATTCTTCCCTCTATCCACCATGTTCTGAAATTTTATAGTGATATGTCTTGGTATGGAGCTATTTTCATCTATTTTCAAGGCACAGTGTGAGCCCATTCTTTCTGGAAACTCATGACTTTCAGCTATAGGAAATGATCCTGAATCATTTATTTAACAATTTTCTACATTTCATTGCCTCTATTCTCTTCTTTTGGAGTTTCTGTTACTCAGCTATTAGAACTTGCAGATTGGTCCTCTTCTCTTTGTCCTTGTGGGTTCACAGTTTTAAAGATACATATATCTTTACTATTGATTTAGTAGAGGGTTAGAAAGGAGTGAAAGTAAATGCACGTGTACAATCTACCACTTTTAATTGGAAGTCTCTATAACTAGTTGGCAACTATATATTGAAATGGGAGATTTTAAAACCTCCTCTGTTAAAGTTTTATAGTCAAGAAGGATCCATCTCTTGTTTGTTTTTCTTTTTCTTATATTTTAATAAAATACCTTCTAGTGTTGTTCTCCTATGTGGAAAAAAAGTATCAGTGGTAATGGTTGCCATACTGTAAAATAAAGTATCGCATTTTCCATGCTTATTGAATCGCCCTGAAATAAATAGTTAACAAATACCTGTTGAGATTTTTGAGCTTTTTTAAACCTAGACTTTCTATTATAAAACTAATCACAGGGAAACTCAACTGGCCCTTCCAGGTCACAGTGACGAGACTTGGTTGTCTTTTGTTTTGTGTTTAGCTACCAAGAATGGCCCTGTTTATGGAATATCCTTTGCTTTAGAAGTAAAGTCAGAACTGCCCTAGAGAATCAGCAATATTCCAACTTCTTAGAGAAGATCGTGAGACAGATCCTTACTTAAGAAGAAAAATACTTTGACAAATGCTTCCACTTTGCCTACCTGGTCTCTCTGAATGGCTCCCTTGGGCCCCTGCATTTCTGAGGGGTAAATATGAGGAGATCCGATTTTCTCTTGACGTGTCACTGTTTATGACTTTCCAGTGGCATTAGGTCCTGTAATAACTTGTTGAAAGGCCCACAGGTAAACATAAAACAAAACCAAACCAAAAAAACCCTGGATTGACTTTCTGCTGGATTGCAATTCATGAAGCAACTTGAGGCAGATGATTTCCAGGTTTGCACTGCAGGGTTTTTTTAGTTTTCTTTAGTACTGCTTGTTTTCCTCTCAATCCATGCTCTACATATCTATCTTGTTTACCAACATCTCAAGTGTGGCTTCCCAGATCCGTCAAAATTTACAGTAAATTAGAAAGGTAATGTTTCCAAGAAGATTTAAAATTACTGGTAGTAAAATAGTGACCACAACCCAGATTGGACCCTCTGGAGAAGGCTGAGGTTTGCTTTTCCTGAAATGGTCAATTTTAGATTGAGATTGCAGCAGCTTCCTGAGTGATGAGTGAGTTAAGGAGAAGGACTTTAACGAGCCCATATGTTTCAAGTTCTGTAATTTCATCCTCTTGGTATAGATCCATCATGTTTTCTGAAAAGGTATTTTTATGTCTTTTTTTTCCCTAAGCACCAGAAAATACAAAGCAACACAAAACACCGTAGTGGTGGTTTTGTTGTTGTTGCTTACAATTAAACATTTGTCAAAATAAACCTGCAATCTTGTGAAGGCAATTTGAGAAAATGTTTTACATGACTACTTCAGAGGTTTAATTATCTTAGTGTTACAGATGTAAAGACCTCTCCCAAATGCTCTCCATTTAAGAAAAAAAAAACTAAACGATTCCTCCATTTTCAATATATAACCAAAATACAGTGACACACTGGTTTCAATTAAAAAGGCAGCAAGCTATAAGTGGGTGTCAATTATTTGTTTATTTATAGTGAGGAAGAGAGAAGAAAGAAAACAAGGTTAGGGTAAAGGCTGTAGTCCAAATTTGCCAAGTTCCCAGGTGAGTGCTCTATTTGAATTAAAATATTGGTTTTGCCAGCTCAAGTCAACAGAGACTCCTTTCTCCACAATTCCATACAGTCTATAAAGAACAAACCTCAAAGCAATTCAGTGGGTACATATTTGGTAGTTGAAGCACTCTATCTTGCAAGGCACATTAAAAGAAAAATAAAATACATTCAGACACCGCTCCTTCCCAGCTGAATCTAATATGACCACAACAAGAAGTACAGAAACTAGTTACAGGTGAACCTCAAAAGGCTGAACTATTAGGTCAGCATGGACTTATTTAACTAATCTGCCTCCATGATTTGTAAAATTGAATTGACTCCTCAATAAACTACAAGGCTAAGCAACAAATTAATGTGAAATGTAGCTGTATTCCACCCCACTTAATTTTGAAGTTAACTCAATAAAAGAGGGATCCAATCTTTAATATTCTTTATAATCAAACTTACTTATGCAGTTTTAAACTTTAACATGGGGAAAAAAATACACAACTTGAGTTTTTTTTCCATATCCCCTCCCATAAGTACTTTGGCCCTATACAATTTTTATGTGCAAAATTACATGTAAGGCCATTTATTTTCTAAACATTTGACGCAAGATTTGCATGGGGATTCAAAATATTAATCAAAATTTCCCCCTACTCATTCCAAGAAAGAAATAAATTCCAGACTTAAATTGTGAGTAGAATTTTAGCTTAATTAGATGCATATGACCAGTTTTGTGGCCTAAATCCTAGGAGTATTTCCAGCTTTGGATTTACAGAATTATTACATTTATAAACACAAAATACAAACTTAGACTTGCTTTAATGTTGGAATGGCATAAAACAGTTTGGCTGGCTGAGCAGACACAAAGATTTTCTCCAAATGTTTCCAGACCACTAGTTTTCTCACATATGCCTACCGGGCAGGAGGCAAGAAAAAGAAAGATACTGAAAGGGTGGACCGTAGACAAGGTTTCCAATACTGCAGAACGAGCACACTGATAGGAGAAGGACTGATCCAAACAATTACCAGCTCTCAGCATCTTCTGGGGTCTGTCTCTGGAAAAGTATGTGAATAACATACAGGTTTTTTTCCCTCCTGCCAGTAGATAATAGTCAGTTGAGACCAGCATCAGAAGAAAAACTCATTCAAAGCCTTTCAACCCATGAGAATGAGAAATAACCATGCACAAATTCTGCCCTCAAATCTTCCAGCAATGCTTTATGAGACCAGTGATGTACAGTATTAACCTTCAAGGAACTCAAGGCAGAGCATATAAGAATGCTGAAAAGGTCAGACCTTCACACCATAATTACTACCAAAAATTCATAGGATACTTTCTGTGTTAAAATTTTCCAATTATTCACACTTATAAAAACATCTAACAGCATTAAAGAGGAAAATGACTTTCTCTTCCAGTTTTTAGATAATTGGGCAATGCTAGTTGTGCTTGTTAGCAAATAAGCAGGATATACTCGCTGCATTCTTTTTTAACATAAATTTGAAATACAATAGTGGCAAGGGTGGTTTTATTTGATCCGAACATTATAAAAGCCTTTACATTCCTTTAGGGCATAAAAATAGAAATCTAAGACAAAAGTTTTGGAGACCACCTGGATTTTCTATTCAGATATATGTTCATTCCACACTGCTGGGAGCCATGTGGCTTGAAGTGGTTTTATTTTAATGAACTTGTCCCATTCTCATTTAGACGACCCCTCATTTTCCAAGACTCCCTGATACTGGTTTAAATTTTCTCCCTCTTCTTTGCCCAGGACTCAGGAAACTGGACTTGCTTCTGCAGAGTGTTGTAAAACTGTGCCCAGGTTTTCATACTAGATTGCATTTTCCACACACTCAGGACACAAGCAGGGGGATGCAATTTATATCACTAATACCCAAGGAATGGCAGGAAGTAAATCTATTTGACTTCTTGAATCCTTGTGGACCATGATTATTTTAAAGCAGGAGAAGCTTAGACCAAGATTGTATAGTTACTATGGCCTGCGAGGCAATCTGGGCTTTTCCAGTGGGGGAAGAACAAGGAAGGGGGAAAAGAAAGAACAACGTGTATTTCTATTATAATTTAAAGATCACCTAGACTTTACGTGAAGATGGAGCCTGTTACTCCAGTGTGTGTGTATGTGTGTGTGTGTGTGTGTGAATGTGTGTGAGTACGTATGTACACATACAGTATTTGCTGATGTGGGAGCAGAAGGCTAGCTGAGGACAGAGCACAAGCTGACACCCCGCAACACCCCCCAACTCCCAGGTGGGATCTGTGTGACATTCCTCAGGCACTCCTGGATGCCCTAAAGCTAAGGGAAGGGAAAAGCAAATGGTTAACTTACAGAGATTACATTCCAGCCAAGACAATGAGTTTCCCTCAGTTTATAAAGGTTTTAGTGATTCATAAGAAGAAAGAAAACTTATCAATAACCTAATTTCCAGAAGGAAACTCCCACTGTCTTAATGTTAATGCTTTACTAGAGGGAAAAACAAACTTAACAATGGCAAGGCCTCCAATATCTTGCCGGTTCTCCTTAGCATACAAAAATTCTTTTGAAAACCTCCAATTTTCCTTACCCCCAACACCCAAGTATATTATCAATCCCCCCTCACAACCCCGGTGCAGCGGCTCTTTCTGCCCACAGGTCCTGTCCCTGGGCTTTAATAAAACCACGATTTTGCACCAAAGACGTCTCAAGAATGCTTTCTTGGCCGTAGGCTCCAGACCTCACCCCACCAAAACCAAACCTCACCTCTATTCCCAAACTATACCATTTGCCTTCAAAGAAATTATACTCTATTGAAGAAAATAGATACCATAATGCTCTATCATGCAAGACAAAACAAAGCAACTATGATCAGCTTATATCAAAAGGTATTTTGATATAAGCCTGGGGCTTGGGCAGAAGAATTCCATTTAGGGCTTTCAGGGAGGCTTCCCAGAGGAGCTGAATAAGATTTTTTTTTTTAAGATTTTATTTATTTGAGAGAGAGAGAGAGCACATGAGAGGGGGGAGGGTCAGAGGGAGAAGCAGGTTCCTCGCTGAGCAGGGAGCCCGATGCGGGACTCGATCCAGGGACTCCAGGATCATGACCTGAGCTGATGGTAGTCGCTTAACCAACTGAGCCACCCAGGTGCCCGAGCTGAGTAAGATTTTGAAAGGTAGAAGCAGGGGTGGAAGGAGTTAATTAGCTGAAACTCTACAACTAAGTAGAAAGCCACACTTGCCCACAGGAGAGTTCTTCTGTTCCATATTCAAATTCCCTCACCATGGTCACCAACTTGACTAAACTCATAAAATGCCACTGTTGTCAGTTCTGAAAAATATTACTGCTCCTATCTATAAAGGTAAGAAAGCAGAATTACATTACTTGCTATTTATAAGATATAAGAGCAATTCTTATCAGATTGGAGCTACAAGAAGAAAAATTTAATATTTGTAATGTTTATATAGAGATTTATCTCTGAGACACTCCTCTCATATACATTATTTCCTGGTATAATCTAATATTTGCTAGGAATCTTCCTCATGTTCAATACTTTTTAGAACTGTAATAAATAATCCAATTCAATTTAAAAAATAATAATGTTTTCCTCCAAATTCTAATAATCCTGTGATACAATCTGTCCCCAGTTGTGGTTACATGTAGTAATTTCCTCTCCTTTTCAATTTCTTTGTCAAGTTCTTTTCTTTGTCCCATTAATTTTTTTATATGTGATCTTTTGGTTCAAAGAGGTCATGAGATGTTGGTCGGGTTCTTTAGAATTCATAGTTTCATGAGATCTTTTCAATTTATTTATTTAGTGTTCCAGATATTATTCTCTTGAAATATTACATAAAACAACTAATGGACATCATTGCTGACTGGGTCAGATGTTTCATTTGTACATTTAAACTGAACTGTAATAAAGCTTATGTTAGGTGTTTTGTTTTTTTTTTTTCTTCACTTTTCCTGATGCTAGAGGTGTAGGTACGGGGAGGCAAAGCTGCCCTTATATATATTATATATATTAAAGCTATCTGGACCAGCAAACCTCTTTTCTGAAGTAAATTTCCTTTCTCAGCAGATGGACCCTTCCTTTGAAATAAATATTTAATTGCTGTGACCATTTGCACTCATAATTTTTGGTGTAGATTTTAGCTATGACCATATTTGGATTTTCATGTCAGTCTTTTGCAAGTCTAAGGAGAAAATATTCATATGTCCAATTTAATATGAGCTATATATTTTTTCTTGTTAATGAATGTGTAAGTACACAATTCCTCAATTTCTCCTTCCCAGAAGCACCCTAGTTATCTTATAGGAAGCTGACTCCCTGTTACTTCACATATAATCTTGGGGGTTAGGTATTGGTCAGACCAACTATCCAATATGGACTCTCTCTCCTGACAATCAAAGTCTGGATCCTGGCTAAGTAGCTGTCCTTGTTTCCTGAATATTTTTTTATGTTTTGGTTCTCTGGTCTTTCAGTGACTCTATGAATCTTAATACATTTCCTATATTCCCCTTTTAATTTTGATATTTTACTTAAGATAGACTAAGACAGTTTGAGTGGCTTGTAACCAAGAATCCAGACAGATATAGGAAGTATCATTATGAGAAGAAATCCACAGAAAAGAGGAATGTTATCAAGGTCTTATTGAAAGGTTGAGAGGATTCAAAATCACACCTGTTAGAACATTAGAAAGCGCAATCCATATTTAATCATTTGATTTAAAATAAAAAGACCCTCAAAGTGACTACAGAATACATAATAGTTTTGTATCTGTGTTATTTTCCCAGCATTCATAATTATGTTGTGGTATATGACAGAACTTCATTTTTTTTTAAAGAAAATACGGAAGTCTTTAGGAGTAAAAGGGCATCGTGTCTATAATTTCAAAAAATTTTTAAAAAAGTATAGTGAAGGGCGCCTGGGTGGCTCAATTGGTTAAGTATCTGCCTTCAGCTCAGGTCATGATCCCAGAGTCCTGGGATCAAGCCCCTTGTCTTCAGGCTCCCTTCTCCATGGGGAGCCTGCTTCTCCATCTCCCTCTCCCTCTGCTGTTTCCCGTGCCTGTGTGCTTGCTTTCTGTCTGTCAAATAAATAAATAAAATCTTTAAATATATATATATATGTATATATATATATATAGTGAGGTGGATAGATATAAAGCAAATGTAGTAAAATGTTAACATTTGGAGGTTTGAGGTAATGAGTATTGGCAGCTAAGATTTCTTTGTATTATTATTACAAATATTTTATAAGTTTGACATATTATCAAAATTAAAAAAAATTTTAAGACCCTTTAAGTTGTGGTGCATAATTTATAGACTCATCTAATCCACTCTCCCTTTCTTTCACAATTTGGGAAACGTCCCTGAGAAGTTAAGAAAGTTGCTCAAGGTCACATTGTTCAACAGTGGTGAAGGTTTATCCAAGGATAAAACAATGCAGAGAGTAGAATAGAAGTCTCACTGAAGTTCCAGTTGAGGAGGTCAAAGAAGAATCAAGTACAGTCCATAAGGAAAAGGTAAGAAAAGTTGGATTGAGAAAGGATCCATTATAGAGAGACAGAGCCTTGAGAGTCCCACAAGATGAGCTGGGAAAGGAGTGGGGGTGTAGGTGGCAGTGTGTCAGAGTGAGAAGTGCAGCTCAAAAGGATCCCAATACATGCATTTTTAGTGAATTTACTTGTCCTTGAAAACTGACACACTGGTTGCCCAGTATCCTGGATGGAAAATGCAGGGGTCTATGGTACAATATTTATAGACACAAGCAGTTGTAATATAGATCATAGCCTTGGGCAAGTTTCTTCACTTATGTGGCCTCAGTTTTTCAGTAGTAAAATAGGGATAACAGGACCTCATGGGTTTTAGTGAAGATTAAGTAAGCAATTACAGGTAAAGTGCTTATAATAACGTCTGGCACATACTAAATACTCAATAAATACCAAGTGCACAGTACATATTAGCTATTAGCTCTCATGTAGGGGTGGATATATATCCCTGTCTTGTTTCTTCTAAGTATGTAATTTTACTTAAATGTACAGATGTATATATTTATGTAATTTTGAGTTAGAGTTCTAGAAAAGGTATGAACTATCACCTGAATTGTAAGAATTGATCAGTTCCAGTGAGCACACATAATGACTGTGTGTTGCAAAGAAATGGACTGACCAAAAATATTCAGGAATAAAACTGAATATGCATACCTTAATCTCTTATCTCCTGGGATATGCTGGCTCTGAATGACCTTATTAATTGTTAAATGATGGTAATGAAAGTATACTGACTGAAATAAACTAATGCAGAAGAATCTATGTTCCAACCAGGTTCTAGGTTCTGGGTATTCACTGGTGAACAACAGAAGTTTCTGCCTTCATAGCATTTATATTCTAGTTATACAGGCAGATAATAAACTAATAAAAAATGTAATATGGTAACAGTAGTGTCATATAGTAATACATTCTATTTGGAAATATATAACAGGGTAAAGAAATCAAAGTTGGCAGAAAAGTGGTTTATAGATAAAGGGAACAAAGAAGGCCCTCTAAGATGTGACATTTGAGCAGACATGAAAAGAGTGAAGTGTGAGTCATGTGAAATTCTTTGGAAGAGTGTTCCAGGGAGGGAAAGACAGCATGTGAGGATGACCTTCATGTATTTGTGGAAGACAAGAAAACCATGTGTCTACACTGCAGTTGGGAAGAAGATGGGCTTAGAGAAGAGATTAGAGGAACAGCTACGGGCCAAGTTGCATAAATTCCTACAGGCCCAGCTAAGGAGTTTGGCTTTTATTCTTGTTGGGCACAGAAGAAACAGGACCTGATTTGTGTTTTTAAAAGATCACGCTGGCTGGTTTGTGAAGATTTGACTTTGGGGAGGCAAGATGGCAAGTGGGCCAGGTTGAAAGCCATATAATGGTGGCTGGGGCAAGGTGGCTAAAGCAGTGGTGAAAGGGGGTCAGAATCTGGAAATACTCTGAAGCATTACTGGATTAGATGTGGAGTGTAAACAAAAGAATGGAATAAAAAAAATAATCTTAGATTTTTGGCCTGAGCAAAGAGTTGAACAGTGATACCCTTTTCTGAGAAATCAAGACTTCAGTTCTGGTCATGTTAAATTTGATATGCTTCCTAAACATCTACGTGAGTATTGTGAACAACTAGGGTAGAAAAGTCTGAAATGCATAGAAGCAGTCAGAACTGCTTTTGAAGGCGAGAGGCATCTCTAATTGTGTCTAATGTTGCTAAAATATTGAAAAGATGGGAACTAATAAATGATCACTGACATCAGAAAAATGAAAATTCTGTTATAATAATAAAAATACTGGATTGATAGAATAATAACAAAAGCCTAATTGGAGCGGCTTAAGAGAAAGGAGGAAATAAAGAAGTGGAGATAATGATAGACATCTCTTTCCAGAACTTGTGCTAAAAGAGGAGTAGAATCATGGGATAAATGGAGGGGAAACTGAGGTCTAATTTTTTTTAAAGATGTGAGATATTTTTATGTTTATAAGTTGACAGAAATGCTCAATAGAGAAAGAAAAAAAAAAACTGATGCAGGCAAAAGACAAGATAATTGCCGAAGCAAAGTCCTTGAGTAAGAGAGAAGAAAGAGGATATGGCTCTTAGAAGCAGAACAATCCATCCACTTTTTTTTATTATTATGTTATGTTAATCACCATACATTACATCATTAGTTTTTGGTGTAGTGTTCCATGATCCATTGTTTGTGCATAACACCCAGTGCTCCATGCAGAACGTGCCCTCTTTAATACCCATCACCAGGCTGACCCATCCCTCCACTGCCCTCCCCTCTAGAACCCTCAGTTGGTTTCTCAGAGTCCATTGTCTCTCATGGTTCGTCTCCCCCTCCGATTTCCCCTCCCTTCATTTTTCCCTTCCTGCTACCTTCTTTTCTTTTTTTAACATATAATGTATTATTTGTTAATCCATCCATTTTAACAGGAGGAAGGACACACTGTTCATAACAGTGGGATATTATACAGCAGTGAACATGTATGAGCTCAGCGTCATGGATGAATCTCACAAACAAAACTGAGCAAAAGAAGCAAGTAACAGAAAAATACATGTAGTATAATCATTCAAATCCAGGGAAATAAATAATATATTGTACAGATATAATCTTAAGTACAAAACTTTTTTTAAAAGCAAGGAAATGATAAACACAAAATATAGGGTAATGGTGATAGATTAGGGCAGAGTGTATAGAGGTAGCTTCAAATTTCTAGTAAAGTCTATTTCATAAGTTGGAGGTAAAATCACAGGTCTTCATATTTCATGCTTCTTACCTTAGATACTTTGTATTAAATAATACATAATAATTTTAAAGTATTCTACTAGGATTTCAAAGTGGGTAGCCTTGGGAACATTCTATATGACTCTACAACACATAGAAAGTATCTACATTGACTTTTGGGAGTCATTAACTTTAGAACATCAATGAGAATTCTGTGGAGTAATCACTTGAGCCTATAGACCCTCCAACCATACTGGAAATATTTTTAATACATTTAGCTTTGTTGATAAATGATCAGTCCTACAACAAACCTTATGTCAAATTAGGAAAGATGATTTTCCAGTCTTCCCACACATAACCAGCTGTCTTCCCTAGTTAAAAATCTGAGAAAACATGGTACTACTACTAACTTCATTTTATTCCCACTTTAAAGGTTTTGCTCCTATCTTAACTAATATGTCCTGGCCAAGACTCAACAAAATATTGGATCTGTGTGTATAAAGCTAAGCAATAAATACTCCTCCCCACGCCTTCCCTGCCTCCACCTTCAGGACCTACACTCTCTAGCCCTACGTTCATTAGATTTTTTTACTGTTCCCAAATATATCAATTATGTTAAAACAAATTCACATTTTCAAAACAAGTATTATATCAAAACTATTTTTTTCAGGATTCCCTCCTTTAACCAGCTTTTTCCATAACACAAAAAACTAAAAGCCAAACTGCACCAGACAAGGGTACTCATTTACCTCATAAAACTGTAGCACCAATATTCCTCAAATTGAGGCCCAAGGACCCAGACAGGCTGAAGAAGGGTTCTGGGGTCAGAAGTCTCTGCTGAGGGATGTCAGCTTAAACACTATGGCTGAAGATGTGGAAGAAAAATCATCATAGGGGGTCTGAGTGTTGACTGGACTAAGCAGCTGTCCATCAACACCATCCAACAAATGAGCTTAGCTCCAGAGAGGTTTTATGTCAGAAACCCAGGACTCCTTGGGAGATTCTAAGGAAAGCAGGTTTAGGGAAGTCTACTTTTTTTACCCTCTCAATTTACTTAAGCTAAAAAAATAAAACACAGAAATAGCTCACCCATACCCACCTATGGCAACCACCAATCCATTCTTTATGAGCTTCGTCTGCCTATCTGTCTAGCTAGCTGGCTAGCTATTTGATTCCACATATGAGAGAGATTATATGGTATTTGTCCTTCTCTGACTTATTTCACTTAGCCTAATGGCCTTGGGGGGTCCATCCATATTGTTGGAAATGGCAAGATTTCATTCTTTCTTGTGGCTGAATAATATTTTATTATATATTTATATAATAAGTATATATAATCACAGTTTTCATGCATTCATCCACTGATGGACACTTAGCTTGTTTCCACATCTTGGCTATTGTAAAATGCTTTACTGAACATGGGGGTACATATATATTTTCAAATTAGTGTTTTTGTTTTCTTCAGATAAATACACAGAAGTGAGATTGCTGGATCATAGGGTAGTTCTAATTTTAATTTTTTGAGAAACCTCCACACTGTTTTCCATCTTGGCTGCAACAATTTACATTCCCACCAACAGTACATGAAGATTCCCTTTTCTCCACATCCTCACCAACACTTTTATTTCTAGTCTCTTTGATAATGGCCACTCTAACAAGTGCGAGGTGATATCTCCTTGTGGTTTTGATTTGCATTTCACTGATGACTAATGATGTAGAGCATCTTTTCACGTACCTGTTGGTCATGTTTGTTTTCTTTGGTAAAATGTCTATTCAGACCTCCTGCCCATTTTTTAATTGGATTGTTTGCTCTTTTACTATGGACCTGTATGAGTTCTTTATGTATTTTGGATATTAGCCCCTTATCAGATGTATGATTTGCAAACATTTTCTCCCATTCAATAGGTTGCCTGTTCATTTTGTGAATGGTTTCTTTCACTCTGCAGAAAATTTTTAGATTGATGTAGTCCCACTTCCTGATTTTTGCTTTTGGTGTCTAATTCAAAAAGTCATTGCTGAGACCAATGTCAAGGAGCTTATCGCCCATGTTTTCTTCTAGAAGTTGTATAGTTTCAGGTCTTATATTTAAGTCTCTAATCCATTTTGAGTTCATTTTTGTGTATGATGTAAGATAGAGGTCCAGTATTATTCTTTTGCATGTGGCTATCCAACTTCCCCAGCATCATTACTGGTTTTTAGAAATGCAACACATTTTGTGTATTGATTTTATATTTTGCAATTTTACTGAATTTGTCTATTAGTTCCAACAGTTTTTTGATGGACTCTTTAGGGTTTTCTTTCTATAACATCATGCCACCTATAAACAGTGATAATTTTACCTTTTCCTTTCCAATTTGGAGGCCTTTTATTTCTTTTTCTTGATTCATTGCTCTGGCTAGGGCTTCTTATACTATGTTGAATAAAAGTGGCAAGAGTGGGCATCTTTGACATGTTCCTGATCTTCGAGGTAAAGCTTTCAACTCTTCACCATTGAGGATGATGTTAGCTGTGGGCTTGTCATATATGGCCTTTATTATTTTTAAGTACATTCCCTCTATACTCATTTTGTTGAGAGTTTTAACCATAAGTGGATGTTGAATTTTGCCAAATGCATTTTCTACATTTGATCATCATATGGTTTTTATCCCTTGTTTTATTAATGTGGTACATCATGTTGACTAATTTGCAGATGTTGAACCATCCCTGCATCCCTGGAGTAAATCCTACTTGATCATGGTGCCCGATTCCTTTAATGTATTGTTGAATTCAGTTTGCTAATATTTTGTTGAGAATTTTTATGTCTATGTTCATGAGGAATATTGGCCTGTAACGTTCTAGGTTCATCAGATTTTTAAAAATGTATTGAACCAGTAATATTTCACTCTACTTCAGTTCTCTCCTTCCATGTAATACAGTAATCATTACCTTACATACACTCACATCTTTTCCCCTTTCTTCCTCCTTCATCCTGGACTAGAAAAAGACCAACCCTGGTTAAACACAACTCTTGGTGTACTTCATGGCTGCAGCTGGGCATGACTGGTGAAATCTACGCAAATAAGCACCACCTGATCATTTCACTCTCCTCACATCCAAAACGAGGTGTTTCACACTCTATTTTCTCTGCTATCTTATTTTATTAAGAGAAGCATCTGGAAGAATCTATTTTCCTTTTTTTTCCCCCCCGCTTTTGAAGAGTTTTCATTGTTAGGGATGGGTCCCGTTTTCTTTCTTTCTTTCTTTCTTTTTTTTAATCTTTTTTATTAACATAATGTATTACCTGTTTCAGGGCTACAGGTCTGTGATTCATCAGTCTTACACAATTCACAGCGCTCACCATAGCACATACCCTCCCCAACGTCCATCACCAGCCACCCCATCCCTCCCACCCCCCTCCACTCCAGCAACCCTCAGTTTGTTTCCTGAGATTAAGAGTCTCTTATGGTTTGTCTCCCTTTTTGGTTTCATCTTGTTTCATTTTTCCCTCCCTTCCCCTATGATCCTGTCTTGTTTCTCCAATTCCTCATATCAGTGAGATCATATTATACTTGTCTTTCTCTGATTGACTTATTTCGCTTAGTATAATACCCTCTAGTTCCATCCATGTCATTGCAAATGGCAAGATTTCATTTTTTTGATGGCTGCAGAATCTATTTTCTATCAATAAATTTACACAGCTATCTGTTCCTTTTTCTTTTTTTCCCCTGACTTCTGCCAGTTTCTATTTTATCTTCTGTTGTCCACCTACTTCTTGCTTGAGTTTGTATATTTCACTTTCAAAGAGGTAAATTAAAAGGACATAGTTTGATCACAATTTTTACAGTCTCCTCGGTAATATTTTTTCTAGTCATTATTCTAGACAGATGAGGGTCTAAAATAAAATTCCATTTTATTTAAATATTTTTGCCTTACAATATCTTTTTCTTGACACTGTTCCAACACCCTTTTCTTACTTGTCATTGAAGGAGTTACATTTCCCGTTAGGGGAGGGAAGAGGCTTGTTGCCTTACACACTTTACTACCCTTTATTGCATAAGCATTGCTTCTCCCAAATATGGCTACTTCACATGACAATTTGTATAGCCTTATTTCCTATGTGTTTTTGATACAAATCACCCAGTAACTCTTCTTCCCCTGAACCCCTAAGGCATTTCCTATCCTTGTTTTCGGGAGGAAAAAAGCAGTGGAAAGATTTTGCTCTTCAAAGAGACTTCCTACTTTCTGCAGGTATATTTTTTGTTGGTTCTTTCAGAGATCTGCTGCCATTAGAATTTACCTCCCCTATGTAGTTTCTGCACAATTTTAACAGCTTTTACATGGTTTTTATTGTATGAATTTGTATGCTTACTTTGAAAAAAAAAGATGTTTTAAAAGAATTTTTGTGTGCATAAATGGGGTCAGAATTCTCTTTGTTCCTTCTGTATGATTTCAGGTGGGGAAAAGCAAAGATGTTGACAGCTACATTCATCTAAACCTGTGTTGTTACTTTTTTTACGTCTCTGGATGCTAATCTTATCAATTTGTAGCCATTCTTCTCTACTAATTATAAGCATTTCACGCTGTTTCTGAGTATTTCTTAAACTTTATCCTACAAATTTTAAACACAAATTTATTATCATTTGGTTAGAAGTATTTTAGGGACCCTTGGGTGGCTCAGTTGGTTGAGTGCCTGACTCTTAATTTCGGCCAAAGTCATGGTCTCAAGGTCATGAGATCCTGCCCTGTGTAAGGCTCTGTGCTCAGCCTTCTCCCTCTCCCTCTCCCTCTGCCCTTCGCCTGCTCATGCTCTCTCTCTCAAATAAATAATCTTTTTTGAAAAAAGTATTTTAAATGTTTCAATATGATTGCTTTCTGTCTCAAATATCATTTATAGGGGTTTTGCAATTAAAATTTTTTTTATTTTAACTTTTTCTTACAGACTTCCAACTTAATTACAATGTGATCTTAGAACATAGTCTGTATAATTCCTATTCTTTGGAAGTATTAAGACTTATCCCATGCCTGGTACAGAGTCAAATTCGGTAAAGTTCTGTGTATGATTGAGAAAAAACAAAACTTATAATCCTGCTAAGTGTGGGATTCTATATATGACAATTAAATTAAGCTTGGAACTTGTGTTGTTCAACTGTGCCACAACTTTACTTGCTTTTGTCTGCTTGACCTATGAACTAAGAAATGTTTGTTAAACTTTTCCAAAAATGGTGAGTGTTTCTCCCTGTATTCCTATAAATTTTTTATTTCTATATTTTAAAGCTATGTTATGAGTTACAGGTATGTTTAGAATTATATTATTCTCCTGGAAAGTGACTATATATATTTTTTCAATGAATTCTAAAGTAAATAAGTATCTTGACACATCTCTTGAAAATCTAGGTACCTTTGAACACTCAGTACTCATCTAAATTCACATGATTTTTTTGTCTATTATTTTAGCTCTATTTCTAATCAGAAATAATGAAAATATTTATATTTATATGTGGGTTTATCAGTTTCTTTGCAATGTCTTCCTTATTGAATCAAACTTTTTTTCTGATGTCATTATTATTCTTCCTGAGGTACATTTTTTTAAGTTCCTTTAGAAAAAAAAAAAGAATAAGAAAGCAGGAAGGGAAGAATAAAGGGGGGGTAAATCGAAGGGGGAGACGAACCATGAGAGACTATGGTCTCTGAGAAACAAACTGAGGGTTCTACAGGGGAGGGGGTGGGGGGATGGGTTAGCCTGGTGATGAGTATTAAAGAGGGCACGTACTGAATGGAGCACGGGGTGTTATACGCAAACAATGAATCATGGATCACTACATCAAAAACTAATGATGTAATGTATGGTGATTAACATAATAAAAAAATTAAAAAAAAGATTTGTTGGTGGTAAACTGTGTCAGTTTTAGTTACTCTGAAAAAAAAATCTACTCTTTTCTGTCTTAAAAAGTAGTTTCATTGTGTATGTAATTTTATTTTCAGTTATTTCCTCTCATCCTTTTAACATATTATTCTACTGTTTTCAGGATTTTGTCATTGCTGTCAAGAAGTCTATTGTGCCTGTTATTTTTTTCTACGCAATTGAGTTTTTTTTCCTCTAGCTATTTAGGGTTTTTTCTTCTTTCCAAAGTTTCTGTGAATTTCTTTTTATATATTTGATTTGATATTTATTGTACTTCCTTTAACTGTAGAGTTTTTTGCAAAGAAGTGGATTTAAAAATGAAGTCAATGAAGCTCAAGTTTTAAGGTCCTTCATTTGCATGGATGATTTCCAAATCTTTGAAAGGGGCATCAGCATTATGTTCAAATGCTCATATATTGTGAATTTTCAAAATAAGATATTTAATCACCAATCAATTAATTGGCTGAAGTTATTGTCTATTTCCTCTTCAACTTTCCTTCCTTTACATTTCCTTAGCATTGGGTAGCACTGGAGAAGCTGCAGGCATTTTGGGATCTGACTTAGGGCAAGTTGACAATTTGGGTTCAATGAGATAAATTTATATAGTTTGCAAATCATTTCTATGTGCAGGTAATTTATTACTAGCCATTCGTCCAACTGAGTGTAGTCATAGTTTCCAGAAAATATCCTAGTGCCTGCTGTGATTACTTAATTGACATCATGATATGATAGTGCAATATACAACTAAAATCCATAATATGCCATTATATTAAAAATATTAATGACAAACTGGTAACAAGGGTCATCAGTTCAGAGAAAATTTGAAATACTCTGAAATCCTGTAACTCATAAATAGACTTCAGGTTCCATAAATATGAATCTGCCCTTTGGCTCTTTATGTATTTATTATCTCTCACTCAATGGTCTGTATTTTCTTACTCTGGGCCTCCTATTACTTATTTATTAGGACTTCACATATAATCTTTCATATCTCTTAACCTTTCTTTCATATTGTCATTTCCTTGTCTTTCTGCACTGTGGTATATTTTTCTCCAGATCAGTCTTCTAATCCACAGATTTTCCCTATAACCTGTTGTTTAACCTTATGATTGGGTTTTTTAATTTCAATTGTTACAAGTTTCTATTTATAAAAGCTCTATTTCTTTTCATTTTCCCAATCATCCTTATGGAGTTGTGTTATTTGTTCATTTTTGTGATTCCATTTTTATTTGTGTAGACATCTTATGCATAGTTACGTTTTATTCTGTATTTGATCATTTCAATATTTGAGAAGTTTAGGGGTCTATATCTGGCATGTTGTTTCTGCTGACTACCTCTCATGGTGGCTTTTATCTCGTGTGCTTGATAATCTTTGATTGTGAATCTATATTTGGTTGATTTTAGAAAATGAACTCCTGAAGGCTTACCTTGGAGATGTTTTCTTCCAAGGATTTTCTTTTTCTTCCTTCAGGATCCAAGGATATGGGCAATCTGAGATTTCTTTAGCCCCCTCCATTGATCCTGGTTTAATGCCAGAATAGCAGATCAGCATTTGTGTTGACCTATGCTTCCTTTGGGCTTTCAGCAGACTATTTTTCCTTTGTTTGTATATTTTAAGGGTTACTGACCCTTGGAGTTTTTGTTTAGTTCCTGCAAGCCTAAGAATATATGAATAAAATAAGAATATATGAATGAAAGCCTAAGAATGATATCTGTTTTGATGTAGGACCCAATTGTATTACAATAGAAGGGCCCTTCAAGGTATGTACTACTAGACATCCTGCTAGAGCCTTCTAGACGAATGCTTTTGGTATTGTTTTAAGTGGTTTCTCAAGATAAGGGACAGTACCTTTGTTATGATCTGGGGGGCTCTTTATTAATAAGTTATATAAGTATATTAATCACAGGCTGATGAAACTGAAAAGGAACTTAGAAGTAATTTGTCCAATTCCCCTAATGCTTTACTCTTTAACATTCTGATATAACCTGTTTGATCACAAATTTATCCAAGTATCACTAAGATGAACTAGGATAACCAAAAAATATTCATTCTTCAAGAAAAAAAAGGACTCAATGTTTAATGCTAAACTTTAAAAAATATCTTGAACATTTATTAATTTGGATGTTTTTCCTAGAAAACTGCTTCATGCAAGCATTACTCATCTTGGTGTCATTTGCCTAGAATTAGTTTTTCCTTTAATGGATTTATATAGCCTTAAAAATTAATTATGAATCTGGAACTCTATCCACATATTCTTAAAAGGATATTATTTTCATGCAACTAAAATGAAAAGCATGTTTTATAAAAGGATGTATCTTTTAAATGAATCTAACCTGTGGAAAAAATAATTATTATACATCAAACTCAAAGGCAGTCCTTCATGTTTCCCAGAAAGTAACATGAACAGATGGATAACAAGAGACACTCATTCTGCCTTCCTCAAAAGGATTTGTAGCAACCCTAATGTTATCAGAAGTCACTTTGCACCAAAAACTTCTAAAAGACAATCTACAAATCAAGCACTAAAAAAATTAAAATAAATGTGTTTTAACTAAAGTGAGAATAACTTTGTCTTTTCAAATATTTTGTCAGAACTTTACTTTGAGAATGGAAGAGTTTGGTTACCTAGGATGTGAAGTTAGGTATTAAGGGACCATCTTTTTTCCCCTTTTAACAACACAATTTTGGATATCAGATGCTATAGGAAAGATTTTCTCCACAGAGGGAGATTACAACATTAAGACTTTTCCTTCCTCAAAGTGTCAATTCATTTTAAGGACTGTACTAAGTTATAACAGGTATTTCTTCTCAAAATTGAAGGTCAATGGAAATAAACATGATCAAAAAATAAACCTAGGAAATATTTAAGTAGAAAACCTAATTTTAAAAAGGCAATATATGAAAAAAAATTAAAAGGCAATATACGGTAAAGATGATTTTTAGTAGAAATATACAATCCTAAATAGGATGGCCTGGGCTATGTTCGATGCTAAGAGGAGTACATGTTGGCATATACTGGAAAACAACTGTGGTGTATGTCACCAAAGTAGTAGAAATGTGCATGTCCTTTGATTCAATAATCTAGAACAATGAGGTTGCTTCTAAATAGCAAGATTAATTACACTTTTTAAATTTATACCTTTGTATATTTTTCCAGTTTTTCTGTGATTACCATTAATTATATTTTAATAGGTTATATATTCATTTGTAAAATCTTTCCTTGAGCAGATTCAGACTTACTATGTACAGAGCACCCATATCAACCTGACAATTTGCCTTCCATATACTGATAGGCTATCATAGATGATTTCTAAAAGTGTTACCAATGTTATTGATAAACTTGCTGTTCTTAGCATTAGCTGTTTAGAGCAGAAATAACACTGGCATAATATAGAGGCTTGGGCTGGCTAATCTCTGATGTGCCTTTTAATTTTAAAATAATTCTTGTCTTTTAAAACGTTTTTCCATAAATTATAAAGAGACTGCTGTGTAAGTAGATCAACCCACTAAAGTTAGAACAGTCAACATTTTCATATACAATGGATAAAATTTACTAGATCTATACCAACACTTTTATCACATACTTTTGATGAGCTAAATATGTAAAAATAAGATAATGAAAAGTTTCTCAAGCATAATGAAGTAAAAGGGAGAACAGGAAAAAACACATAAAAATATTCTGAAGTGCAACCAGTATAAGTATTATAAAATATTAGGTAAATAAATATTTAGGTAATATGTAAATAAAGCAAAAGTTATGAAAGTGACGAAATGGACAGCTAGTATTTGGGAAACTCCTCATTGATGTGTTGTGCACATGCTGTGTCTGTGATTTTTATGTGTGTTATATATATTTTCTTTGTAGTGTGTATTATTTGTGAGTGTTATGTGTTTGTCTATGTAGTTATATATTAACCCCTGCATGTGTGGTATGATTACTGAGTATACGTGTTGGGCATGTTTGTGTGTCACATGTATTTGTGTGTTTTATTTATTGACTTCTGTGTGAGTTTTATTTATATTTTGTGTATGTATGAAATTGTGTATGTTGTAGTTGTATGTATCTGTGTAAATCCAAGGAAGCTGGATCAAATAGAGACTACTAAGCCAAAAAAAAAAAAAAAAGGAAAAGGAAAAGAAGAAAATATTGACATTCTGGCTACATATCAAACATTTAAGTTACATGTACATCCATGGAAATTGCAAACAGCATTAATAATAAGACTGAGCTTGAAGGATGAGATTTTAAGTGTACTGTGCATCTGTGTGATGTGTGGGAGTGCATGCATTCATGCACTCATACATAGACAAAATGCTAGGAGCCTGAAAGCATAGAGTGGGCCATTTTACAAGGATCATTAATTTCATGGGCTCCTCTGGGCTTCCTTTTCCCTGGATCTGGTTTTCTGAGCCGGCTAAAATTGTAGTAGGTGTGGATTTCTGCCAATACCTTAACAGTCTCTGATCTCTGCCCTATCTGTTGTAGATGAGGGAATCAAGAGTAATTAATTCTCTTTGATGCTTTCTTACTTACCATTGAATAATAAACTATAGTTTGAAAGTGATTTCACAATCATTAAAGCGTTTTTCCTTACAATTCTGGGAAGAAAGGTATTCTTCCTACCCACCCCTCCTCCAAGAAAGAAAAATCTTGGAAAAGAAGATAGAACAATTAATTTTGTCCAAAAAGGAGACTGAAGCTCAGGAAGATTAGTGATTACGTCAAAACACATGTGACTTTAAGTGTAAACTTGAGATTAGAAATCACATTTTATGATTATTAACCAAGTGCTAGAAATACCTTAACATACTAACCATGTTTTCCATTCTGAGCATATTTTCATTAACATTTTATAATAATATAATAATAATAATTTTATAATATCTGATAATAAGGAATTTCCTTTAAATTATCCTTGAAAGATTTCAATCATTTTGTAGATTAACACTTCCTTCTCTGGCAGATGTAAGACCTGGCAGGAATAAAATGCTATGCACACAGTTCTCATCTTGGCTCAAACCCCTATAGTTAGGGTATATATATATATACTATATACACACTCTATGACTTGGTTTCCTTGCCTTGAGTCTCTACCTTTTTCTGCTGTATCATTCCCAATGCTGCCAGGAGTATCTTTAGAAAATGCAAATAAGATCACCCTTTACCCTAGATGAAAACCCTTTGGTTGCCCCCACTGCCCCAGCAAGAAATTCAGTGTCCTTAGCAGGCCTCTCTTAAGGAACCTGGAGACCGAATTCATCTCTTTCCAAATTTGTTTCTTACTTTGTGCTACATCCCATACTCTATCTCAGCCATACTAAATCATTGTTCAGTATTCAAGTCTGACAAACCGTTTCAAGCCTCTGTAACATATTCACAATTTCCCCTTCCTAGAAATGCCATTCCTCCTCCTGTGTACCTGAAGAAATTTTTACTATGCATCTAAATTAAGCATTCTCTCTCCTGCACTCTGTATATCACTGTCAAGCTATTCATAACAATATATTATATTTATGTACTTATATGTACATCTTCTCCTACTAGTCTGAAAGCTCTTTGATTGCAAGAACCAAGTCAGGTACATTTCTGTACCTCCAGTGACTAGCACAGAACATGACATATAGTACGTGATCAATGAAGTAACTGACCAGATGCTGTTGACTTTCAGGGGTTGGCAAAATATGACCTACAAACCAAATACAGTCCACTGCCTGTTTTTGCAAATAAAGTTTTATTAGAACATAGCCCGGCCTATTCATTTACATAATGTCAGTGGTTGCTTTTGTGCTCAATCACAGAGCTGAGTAGCAGCGACAGAGACAGTATGAACTGCAAAGCCAAAACTATTTACTATCTGGCCCTTACAGAAAAAACAAAACAAAACAAAACAAAAAACCTGCCAACCCCTGGCTCAGATAATCTCTAATGACCTTGAAGTATTGCTTTGATTGTATAACTTTGAACATTATGGGCTTTAAGAAAAATCACATAAAAACCAAGAAAAATTTTTAGAATTTACTGCGTTGTACTCACTGAAGTAACTGAAATTTTGCATTAATCCTATTTAGCTATTGTTATTATTGCTGCTGTTGTATATTCTGACTGCAGAATCTGTCATCTCAATATTGTGTAGTTCAGATAGCAAAGAACTAAACTGCCAGGTAAATATGGATAAATGTTTAATTAGGAAAAATACAGAATTTATTCTTTACTCAGAAATTTTAAGGGATAATGGATATTTGAGTTTTCAAAAAAATATAAAAGCATATCTGAATACCTTTAAACACACATTTGGATTAAAAAAATCAATCAAACAACTGGATAAATTCCAGTCAATTACTGAGAGAATATATTTTTGTGGTTTAAATTTATTTCACTAAACAGTAAATTTATTTTTTATTATAGAGATCAAATTTATTTTCTGCAAAATGACTAAAAATTTTATAGTGACATTCTCTTTTCTTCTTCTTTTAGTAACAGGGCTATTTCATAATTTGCTTTCTCTAATTTCCTTTGAATCACAATCTTGATTTTATTGTTATAAGGTAAATGTATCCCCTAAGCATAGCCTTATTCAGAAAATGCATACCTTCTTAGCCTTCATGGGGCTTAATAATATTGAATGATACTGTATTAAATATTTCTTTATATTGCAGCTGGAAACAGAGGGGAAGGTTCTAGAAGGGTAAGGAGACTAAATCCATTATTTTCCTTGGTTTTATAATAATGTACCTTTACCATTGTATTAAACCCTGCCATTGTTTCCTAAAATTCATAATCCTCTCCAAGTCAGCTACCATAAATAAACTAAATGGCATTTAAATTAAGGAAATTTAACATAAGCAATCTCTGAGAATTTTTTTTTAACAGATCCTCATAGCCCTTGATCTAACTGGAGGTATGCTAGTGTATTATAAAACCAGGGTTAGGAGTTATTTAGGAGTTGAAACTGTAACACGTATCACTCACTCTAATTGCCACTAATTTCAATATACTCTTGAATAAAGAATATATTCCCTGTCATTAAGCCCAAATTAAGCCCACTTCACCTGTTAAAGCATAATAATGACAATAGTAAAATGATAAAAATAATAACAACCCAACAGCAAACAGAATTCAAACCCAGAAGCAATTCAAGGTATTCCTGTATAGTGATAAACAATTACTATATTTTATATCTATGCTCAAAATGCAGGTAAACATAAATGACAAGTGAGATAATCAGTATGTTTAGATGCCACACAATATTGTGAGAGTATACAAAGAAAAGAATACCTGAGAGTAGTTATCATTTATTCTGAAATTTAGCCTGTTTTTTCATGATAATAAAATATTTGGCAAAATAAAAGAGACAAGATTTTTCACTGCTATTCCTTAAAATGTAGGCTATCTAAGCTTATATGAAGGAAAATTTCAATATGGAGTGTTTCAAAGGTTTGGTTTGTTTAAATGGTAAACCCCAAAATTTGGCAAGAGAATTTCTTACATAAAGATGTCCCCAGATTTACATCTTAGTCATGTTATTCAAGTCAAAATACTACAAAGACTTTTTATATTGTTTATGAAGAGAGCAGAACTGACCTCTATTTAAATTTCAAATTTCCTATATCATGATTTTTTATTTGCTTATTTTATTAATTAACAAGAGAGGTGTGTTAAAGTCTCTCCCTGTAACTGCGCATTTGTCTCCATTTTTGGTTCTGTCATTTCTTGCTTTATGTATATTGACACTATGTTATTCAGTGCATATTAATTTAGAATTCTATCATCCTGGTATATTAAATTTTTATCAACATTAAATGTCTGTCTTTATCTATAGTAATGCTTCTTATCCTAAAATCTACCTTGTCAGATATTTGTATAGTTTCTTCCTTTTCATTATTGTTTGCATGGCATCTATCTTTCCATTCTTTCACTTCCCATAATACAATACTACTGTATTTAAGGCATGATTCCTGTAAGCAACATCGCTTTAACTCTCAGTTTGAAAAATGTTTATATTACATTTAATGTAGTTACAGATATCTCTGAGTTAATATCTAGCATTTTATCTGTTTTCTATTTGTCCCACCTATTTTGTATTTTTTTATATTCTCTCCTTGCCCTTCTCCTGGGTTAATCCACATCTTTATTATTCAATTTTCCCCATCTATTAGCTAATTAATAATACAATCTTTCACTATTATTTTAATGGTTACCCTACAGATTATAACACACACCTTTCATTTATGTCATTTATTAATTTTACAAGTTCCCAGACATTTAGAGCTTTAGAACACTTCAACTCCATTTGTTCCACTGCCCCTTCCCTTAATGTTGTTATGTATTTTAATTCTGCAAGGGCATTAGTGTTGTTCCATTCAGATGATATTAAAATATATCTGTCCACATATTTTCACTTTCTGTTACTCTTCGTTCCTTCCTGCGATTCTTTGTTTCAACTTGAGTTTATTTTTTTCTTTTTGAAGACTTCCTTTTGTATTTCAATTAATGCAGATCTGATGGGGATAAAAATTTTCTGTTGTTTCCTGTAAATGTCTTTTTTTAAGATTATTTATTTATTTTAGAGAGAGAAGGAGAGAAGCAACTCTGGGGTGGACGCAAGCCCAATGTGGGGCTCCATATCATGACCCTGAGATCACAACCTGAGCTAAAACTCAGAGTCTAGTGCTCAACCAACTGAGTCACCCAGGCGCCCCTTCTGTAAATGTCTTTACAATGCTATCATTTTTAAAGACTATTTTCAGTGAGTATAAAGTTCTAAGTTGGCAGAATTTTTCCCCTAGCACCTTAAGATAATCGTATTATTTTCCAGCTGCCATTATTTGTGTTGAGAAGTGAGCCAAGAGTTTTATTGCTTCTTTGAAGGTAATGTGCCTTTTTCCTTCTGTCTGCCACTGATATCTTCTCTTTGCCTTTGGTTTTCAACAATTTCAGTAAGATATGCTAGGTGTACAAAGACGCAAAGAATCTGTACTCAGAAAACTATAAAATACTCATGAAGGAAATTGAGGAAGACACAAAGAAATGGAAAAACGTTCCATGCTCATGGATTGGAAGAACAAACATTGTGAAGATGTCAATGCTACCTAGAGCAATCTACACATTTAATGCAATCCCCATCAAAATACCATCCACTTTTTTCAAAGAAATGGAACAAATAATCCTAAAATTTGTATGGAACCAGAAAAGACCTCAAATAGCCAGAGGAATGTTGAAAAAGAAAAGCAAAGCTGGCAGCATCACAATTCCGGACTTCAAGCTCTATTACAAAGCTGTAATCATCAAGATAGTATGGTACTAGCACAAAAACAGACACATAGATCAATGGACCAGAATAGAGAGCCCAGAAATGGACCCTCAACTCTATGGTCAATTCATCTTTGACAAAGCAGGAAAGAATGTCCAATGGAAAAAAGACAGTCTCTTCAACAAATGGTGTTGGGAAAATTGGACAGCCACATGCAGAAGAAAGAAACTAGACCATTTCCTTACACCACACACAAAAATAGACTCCAAATGGTTGAAAGACCTAAATGTGAGACAGGAGTTCATCAAAATCCTAAAGGAGAACACAGGCAGCAACCTCTTCGATCTCAGCCACAGCAACTTCTTCCTAGAAACATCGCCAAAGGCAAGAGAAGCAAGGGCAAAAATGAACTATTGGGACCTCATCAAGATAAAAAGCTCCTGCACAGCAAAAGAAACAGTCCACAAAACCAAAAGACAACCGACAGAAGGGGAGAAGATATTTTCAAATGACATATCAGATAAAGGGCTAGTATCCAAAATCTATAAAGGACTTATCAAACTCAACACCCAAAGAAGAAATGATCCAATCAAGAAATGGGCAGAAGACATGAACAGACATTTCTGCAAAGAAGACATCCAAATGGCCAACAGACACATGAAAAAGTGCTCAACATCGCTCGGCATCAGGGAAATCCAAATCCAAACCTCAATGAGATATCACCTCACACCAGTCAGAATGGCTAAAATTAACAAGTCAGGAAACGACAGATGTTGGCGGGGATGCAGAGAAAAGGGAACCCTCCTACACTGTTGATGGGAATGCAAGCTGGTGCAGCCACTCTGGAAAACAGTATGGAGGTTCCTCAAAAGTTGAAAATAGAGCTGCCCTACAACCCAGCAATTGCACTACTCTGTATTTTCCCCAAAGATACAAATGTAGTGATCCGAAGGGATACGTGCACCCCGATGTTTACAGCAGCAATGTCCACAATAGCCAAACTATGGAAAGAGCCAAGATGTCCATCTACAGATGAATGGATAAAGAAGATGTGGTATATATATATATATATATATATAGTAATATTATGCAGCCATCAAAAGGAATGAAATCTTGCCATTTGCAACGACGTGGATGGAACTGAAGGGTATTATGCTGAGTGAAATAAGTCAATAAGAGAAAGACATGTATCATATGATCTCACTGATATGAGGAATTCTTAATCTCAGGAAACAAACTGAGGGTTGCTGGAGTAGTGGGGTGGCTAGGTGATAGACATTGGGGAGGGTATGTGCTATGGTGAGCACTGTGAATTGTGTAAGACTGTTCAATCACAGACCTGTACCTCTGAAACAAATAATACATTATATGTTAAAGAAAAAAAAGAAGATAGTAGGAAGAGAAAAAATGAAGGGGGGAAAATCTGAGGTGGAGACGAACCATGAGAGACTATGGACTCTGAGAAACAAACTGAGGGTTCTAGAGGGGAGGGGGTGGGGGGATGCATTAGCCTGGTGATGGGTATTAGAGAGGGTACGTACTGAATGGAGCACTGCGTGTTATACGCAAACAATGAATCATGGAACATACCTCAGAAACTAATGATGTAATGTATGGTGATAATATAACATAATAAAATTAAAAAATGTAAAATAAAAAGAAAGATACGCTAGGTGTACTTCTATTTGTATTTATATCTCAACCAATTACCTCCTTTACATACTGTTTCTGCTCCATTCTTCTTTTCCTCTTCTTCTGGGACTCCATCCACTACATGTCAGACATTTTTATGTAATAATCCTTTCTGCAGTTTTATTCTTTGTCCTCTCCATGCTTCAACCCAGATATTTTCTAATGACCTATTCTCAGTAACTAATGTTCTCTTTTTCTAATGCTTCCAATCTGCTACTGAAGTCATCATTATGTTCTTAAGTTTTATTATATAAATTTTAATTCTATATTTTTATTTGGTTTTTAACTAAGTTCCAATTCTTGGTCGCATTTTTCATTTTCACTTTGTTGTGTATTCTTTTCAGCATTTTAACAATACATATTTTATTTATTTTTTATGATTTATTTATTTATTTGAGAGAAAGAAAGAGGGAGACGAGTGGGGGAGGGGGCAGAGGGAGAAGGAGAGAATCTCAAGCAGACTCCTCGCTGAGTGCAGAGTCCGATGTGGGGCTTGATCTTAGGACCCTGAGATCTGACCTGAGCAGAAACCAAGAGTCAGATACTCAACCGAGCCACCTAGGCACCCCTTAATAATACATTTTAAAGTGTGTGTTGGGGGGGACCTGGGCAGCTCGGTTGGTTAAGCATCCAAATCCTCATTTTGGCTCAGGTCATGATCTCATGGTCCTGAGATCAAGACCTGTGCCAGGCTCCACACTTGACCTGGAGTCTGCTTGTCCCTCTCCCTCCCCCTCTGCCTGTCCTCTCACTCACTCTCTCCCTTTCTAAAAATGAATAAATAAAAATCTTAAAAAAAAATAAAGTGTGTGTTTGATAACCCCAATAAGTGGTTCATTTGCCTTTTCTCTCGATTTTCTTTCTTGGTATGCCTGGTAATTTTAGTGAATTCTAGACATCTTGTATTAATAATTGTAGAGGTTCTAGATGATTTTATCTTACTCCAGAGAGCTTTTACTCTATCCTTTGGATAATTAACTTAGGAGGCAAGGCTGGGTTGCAGTGATTATAAACCTTGGTCTACATCTGGTTCACGCTCATTCTTAGGATACAGTTCTTTAAGGATCCCAACTGAGCCTGATGGATGCTGAACTTAAACTGTTTTCCTCAGAACCATGAAACTGCTAAATATTCCACTCTGTTTTTCAGTAGTTTTCCGCTTAGCTTCTAAGCCTCTTTCCCTATCTAACTTAAGAATTCAGAATCATGAAGTGTCTAACACTTCCTTATGCCATGCTTATCTCTACGATTTCAATCTCTCAGTTCAGACCTTGGCTATGGCAGCATTCTTCTACGATCATAATTCCTATTAGGCAGCCCCTCCTCCCCAATTCTGGAAACATTCCTTCCATTTGCCCATTTGGGATTAGAAGTGGTAACGGCTTTTTATTGTTGCTGGTCTCAGGATACTTCACCCTCTACTGTTGCTTACTTTAGTCATACCCACACTTCTTAAATACTATCTTTTTTAAAATATCTTCAGTTAAACCAATTCAGTAGGTTATTCCTTACCTTCCAGTACCCTGACTGGTACAGTATAAAACTGCCAAAAAGGTAAGAACTGATCCTCTGAAGAATTAGTATTTTAAAATCCATAATCTTAAGCAAAATCTGTGCTTTAACTGGATGCTTTAAGATATATCAGAGTTTTGTTATCAATCAGATTCATATAATATATAAGTAAAGAGGCTACTTATATGAGACAGATAAAAACAATTTTATACAAATTGTTCTTTGCTGGAGCTAAGTCTATGAAGTCTAAGCATTGGCTTGAATAAAATATCTCATTCCTTTCTGCTTCATCTTCTTTTGATAAATACATGGAACTGTTTACAGAGCCCTTATCAACAACCTCATCAGCCATCAGACATTTACATATCATAAACAAAATGAATAATATGTTGAATATATTGTTTCATCAAGGTCAGTGCCTTCATCCTTCAAAAACAGTCAATTCAAAAATGTTGCATGGATGTCACACTCTAGTCTCCCCAGATAGAAATATTGGTGTCAATCAAAACTCCCTATAATTTGTTACCTACTGATGAAGTTACTTCCCCATTTGAAAACTTTTACATTACCCTTGAGAGAAATTTCAGTGTTCCCTCCATCATACCCCATTGCTTTTTAAATTAAGACATATGCCATACATTATAAGAACTTGTAATCTATAATACAAGACAACAATAACTAATAAAAATCATAATATGATTAAGATTTAAATTATTAGGTAAAGACTAAACCAAGAAAAGAGTCCAGGAAGGTCAACTGAGTATGAAATGGGATTTGAATGCCCATAAATGTGAGTGGGAGTCATTTCTACCTGGTTGGGAAAGAGAATGAGTACATATCTTTACCAAAGTCAGTGAGAAATTTCAGTGGCAAAGCTGGGTTTTAAAAAGAACTAATAATCATATGTCTAGCCATTTGACAGGTCCTTAGAGCCCCACTTCCTCTCATTTGATCTAATACTTCATAGGACATTTTTGCTAGAGAAATGAACTCTTACATATAGACTGCCTCAGGTTAGTTCTCTGCTATTAAATCTTTAGAAGAGTGAGCATGAAAAAGTTTCTAGGATTAGCAGAGTGACGTTCTGAAGTTCCATTGTTTTTGAGTCCTCCTTTTCTGATACAAGTTTTCTCTACCTCATCAAAGAGAGTTGTTGATGGAAAGGAAGAGTAAATATGATGAGGTGAGAGAGATGAGTTCCATGGTGTTCATATCATCCATTTGGGCCTCAAGGTAAAAATGCTGTGCAAAGGTTCTTTGCTGGTACCAACAATAGAGAAACTGTGAAAAGTGAAAGCCTCTGGGATTCAGGGGCCCCAAGGCAACATCAACAGTCTCCATCTGCCACCTCTAAGTAGGTTTTTAAAGGGCAGAGAACTATTTAGTTTTGGACATGGGACTTGAACATCACAGAACCCAGAAATACCTGAGCAATGATGGTAGTAAGGGCCTCTAGAGCCAACCAGAGCAAACTGAAAAGGAGCCACAAGTCCAATGTCTTCCCTTCTTTCCAGATGAAAAACAATTCTAATGAGCTGGGGGTGGGGAGCAGTACCCATCCCAAACCATATAATTATTCATATTAGCTGATATTAATTAATCACTCTGATGAGAAATTTATATGCCTAACCTCACTTAACTTTCCTAACAATCTCATGTAGTAGGTACTATTATAATCATGGAGAGGCAGAAAACTGGTCTGGTTCACATGGTGACTCCACCACCTCTGGGCTATAAAACCATAGCAAGTTATTTAACCAATCTATGATTAAGCCTTCCCTTTTTCAAAATGGAGATGATAATATCAACAACAATAATAACAACAATAAAAATAATATCAGCAAGCCATTCAATACATTAATTCCATTCATATGTTAGGCACTTATTATTTCACTCATCTAGCCATTTCTGTTACTCCTTTTCCCATGGAGATGGATTTCATGAGAAAGGTGGGGTTCTCTCCAACACTTCCAACATTAGGCAAAGGAAGAGGGAGAAAAAAAACTTTCCTTTACATTGTCCAACATCTTGTTGCATTATCTGTGCCTAGAAACCACCCAGAAAAAAATTCTTATGTTGTTTTTATAATGGGTAAAGTGATGGTAATAATGATGCCAAGTTTTTATCTCAAAAGGAAAAGTGGGCTTCAGAAGTAGAGTTAAATAAGGCAACTGTATTGTGGACTCATGAATTCACACTCACAGCCCTGCCCTCAGGCATCCCCTTGACCTTTTGGCATCTCTCAGAGGACAAGGAAATGTCAGCCAGCAGCCTGAGGTCATTATTTCTGAAACAGATTTTATTCCACTTCCAATAATCTTAGTGAAGTTTCCAGCTTTCCCCCACATGCATCACATGTCCATCAGCACCACAACATGCATCTGGGTATAAGCCATAGCAAAGAGATTGTGAATAGGTCATATTTAAATTTTTCTTTCCATACTGACAGATGACATGGGGCTCCTATGGGTGTACATTTGACACCCTCATGAATACAAAATGAATTTATTATGATTAGTGCTTTCACCTAGAATATGACATTAATTCATAATGATTGATGGGCTACTTAAAATAAAGTAGTAACCTTTTCCTAAGGTGGCTAGGTGACCCCACATCCACTTCATTAGTAATATTCTCTGAACTGTATTTAATGTAAATGGAAAAAATATCATAAGGCTACTTTATCCCTTATAGTCGAGCACAACTCTCACTATATCTTATACAAACCAAAGTACAATTTTGTTTCCAGAGTATTTGAAAATTTTTATTTCCATCCTTGAAAAATAAGTACACTTGAAACTGAACAAAATGTTCACAAATTATCATTAAAAATATGTAATGATCAAATTTAAATCATATTAGGAAGAGCTGTTTATGTGCCTTTTGCTGTCAAGAACTATTATTTAGTTCTATTCTTAGATAAATCAATGGTGAGTCTTGCTCACATGACTAATATGATGTTTTCACTAATGAATGTGTTATATATTTATGAAAAAACAAAACCTCGGGTCATTTAGTATGGATTCTTACTCATTCCTTTGGACTAAAATATATGAACAAAGGGAATCTCTGCACTCTAGTTTCATGCTGTTGATTGTTTAGAAATTGCTGAATAAGAAACGGCAAGAGTTTAAATGTTTTTTTTTTTTTAAATAGACAGAAAACCAGCTGGGAAGTTGAATACACTGGGTTTTCTTTGCTTTTCTACCAGTTCTTTTCAATGTAGTACTTCTCACAGCCGAGCTACTTACCTATTCATATCATTATGAACAAGGACCCCACCCCTTTTTAGTATAATTTTGATCTAATGAACAAAGTAAAGGTTACATGAAAAGTAGAATACACAATCCATGACACGCTGAAGTAAGAATAACATGATGCACAAGATATCAACAAGGATGAAAAAAACTGACTTGCCTAAATTGCAGTCTCCCTAAAAACATAGAGGTTTATATCACAAATAACATAGATACTCTCCATTTCTTTTCTGGAGTGTGAACTTAGGTTTATAACTCCACTGGAGATGTATGGACTATGGAAGTTAACAAAAGCAAATTAGCACACCCAATTTTGACAAAAACCCATTGTTCTTTAGTGAAGCTGTGTAAATTAGGATCTGGATACTGAGCCCCTCCACCCACACTCTGCCTCTGAGGGTATGTGACATTGAAAAGATGATGTAACATCATTGTGCCTCAGTTTCTTTTCATTTAAAGTTATAATATCCATCTGTTTCATTCCCCAGAGTCGTATTAAGAAACAAATACGATATTGTAATGGAAGTGTTTTTTAAGATACAAAGCATAAAACAAAACCAAACATTATGGAATGCTTTTTAACCTCTCATCAAGGTGCAACGTAGGAATCTAACATACCAGAAGTAATGGTAATTCATCCAAGCTAATATTTGTTGAGAGCTTTCCATGTGTACTGAGAGGGATGCAAATATAAAATTGGTCATGCCTAGAAGAAAAGTAAAGACATATACATAAATAACTAATATGTGTAAGACAGGCAGGGGGCAAGTAGCAGTGATACACAAAATAAAGATAATTGCCTGTAATAGTTCAAAGGAGAACCAGAAAGGCTTGTGAAAGAAAGTTCACTAAATCTAGGCCTTAAAGGATGACAGGATATAGACTTAAGAAAGAGATGGGGAGGCAAGTCATCCATGTGGGAAAAAAATGAGATCAGGCACCAAACCTAGGATTCCCCTGACAAACTTCAAGGGGTTCCATTTAGCTCTTAAGTTAAGGATGAGTGAGGAAGATGTTGGGGAAATATTTATTAGTAATATTTCCTGAGTGTCTCCTATGTGCCATGCACCATTCAACATGCTAGGGAAAGAGCAATGACTAAAACAAACCAAATCACTGCCCTTGGGGCAAGAGGGGCAACATTCTAGTAGTTACAAATGTATGACACAGATGTCTCGAGCCCATGATCACTTTCCACAACAGCCTTCTCCATGATTAATCTCCTTCTCCCAGAGTAGAAAAAACAAACACGCAAACACACACACACACACACACACACACACATTCATTTAGACCCTAAAATTTAGAGGATCACCATTAATGTTGTCTAATTAATCACCAATTAATGTTGTCTGATTATATTTGAGGAAATCTGGCATTTCTCAAAGTGGGTAGGGGAAAAAAAGAAGATGGGCCCAAAAAGGGGGTTAAGAGAAGGAATTTCCCCTGGTTTTCAATGCTGGATGCATACTAGAATCATCTGGGGAGATTTAAAAAAATACCCATGTCTGGACACTGACTCCAGAGCAATTAAACCAGACTCTCTGGAGGTTGGATCCAGACATCATTATTTATTTTTAAAGTTCCTCAGGTAATTCAAATATGCAGGCAGATGAAAAACCATTGAAGTAATCAATACTCCAAAGGACTATCACACCCTTTTTTTCTGTTTCACAGTATAGTTTAGATAAGTGGATAGATAACTTGCATTAACCCCATAAATCTTTTGTTATAATCCAGTCAGCAAGTCAGAATTTTGGAGATGGAAAAGGCATCAGATTTTGGGACAGATGAGAAAAAGCCTGAAAAAGTCAAACTGACAGTCATAAGGAGAATTACTTGGAGGGGGCATTGAAGGTAAGTGGGGAGAAGTTGAAATGCAAATATGATTTCCTAGATTTGAGTCCTGGCTTCACAGCTGAGTTTGTGATTTTCTCATCTATTTGAACTTTGATTTTCTCATCTATAAAACTGAAAAATATAAGACCTCTTCCTCCTACCTTGCAGGGCTCTATTGAGAATCAAGGGAGACAGTATTGGTAAAAGTCTATTGTAAACCAAAAAGCTCTAACACAAGTTTGAGGGCTTATGTCCTAATAGATGAAGCAACATCAGAAAAAAAAAAAATGTCCTAGTGAACAATGTCCAAAGTAGTGTCTTTACTATACATTTAGTATGCATTTAGACATGGCAAGTAAAACCAACCCTATTAGAGGTACGCTCACTAATTAAAGTCATTTTCTTTCTATGCAAGGTATTTATGTTATATATTTTATCAGCCAAGATTTTTCTATAGAAGCTCTACTGGAAATCCTTATTAATAATGGTATGAAACAAAAACTAATCAGCTGTTAACAATCGGGATCAGACTGTGCTAATTTAGCTTACAACCAAATAAGGAGGAGGAAAGGAAACATGGGGTGGGGGCGGGGGGGGCGGAGAGAAAGTCTTAACAATTCATGAAGAAAGCAGTAAATCTCACTGATAGAAGATAAACTTCTTAGGCATCAAGGCAATGAAAATGGTGTTGAGCTATGTGTCCGCAGATGTGGCTCCAGGGTGTAATCTGTCCAGCTGCTCAGTATCAGGATAGCCACAAGGGCAACACCTCAGGGAAGATAAATAGGAAACCTCTTAGTCAGGGAGATAAACACAATTGCTGCTGCTAGTTCTTACATGGAAAACCTGCTGATTGTCAGTGTTAGGTGGAGGAAGTGCTACTGAAACATTCTGAGTCACAGAGAGCAAAAGACCTGGCCACACATCCAAGAGGTGACAGGATGCAGACAGACATAAAGTTTTGCTTCTATCAATTCTCTCAGGTGGATAAGGATATCCCACTGGATTTCCTTAGGTATTGCCTCAAGCAAGTTTAGAAAGCATAAAACAATTGGGAAACTTAAATGTAAAATAACATGTAAAATTGTGTAATTTACAAAATTGTTACGGGTAATATATACAAGCTACCCCTCAAGTTTAGGAAAGATCAGAAATAGGAATGTTCGGAGAGAAAAAATGAGTTGGTATATCAGCCAATGGATCAATACCCCATTCCACTAGCACCAGTGAAAATCAACCCAACCTTTATGTAAAGAGGATCTTATACTAGCAGGCAGGAGGAGAGACGGGAATAACACTATCTAATGAAAAGAATATGGAAGGCAGCTTGTTTTAAAAATAAACATTTTGGCCTTCTCAGAATTTTCAGTCAAGCAATATGCCAAATTCAGGAAACAACATGGATGTTTCAGAGCAAATCCATTCCTTTTTAAATTATTAAAGCCAATACATTGTTGTTCATTATGTGTATATTTATTCAGTAATTACAACATGTAGATACAATCCTAGGTGCCATGAGGAAGAAAAAGGGGAATCAGACAAACCAACTTTCAAAGAGCTTACAAAGCATCAAGAACGATGACGCCACATAAAAAGGAGCAATGCACAGTAGAAGATACACGCCCTAAAGCAAAAAGTACCATAAACGGTGAAAAGGGAGGGAGATTCCTTCTAAAAGGCTTGATTGTGAAAGGATGAAGCTGCTTTTATTTTCCTGTCACTTTCATAACCTGACTTAAAATATCTCTCAGTGGAATAAATAATCTTAGGTTATTTCTCAAGAAATTTAATTGAATTTCTGCCTCTGGTTTCAGTAGGACCCCAGCCCTGAGACTAAAGGTCTAGAATGGTGTCCAGCCTCTGAGAGCAGTTCTAGGTCATTTCTGACTTCATTTATACCTAGAGGAGGGATTTATTACCAAGGGTATATCCATGGGCTGCCCACATTGATGGGTACTTTGACATTACATGCAAAAATGCTGTATGGAGGTACCTTTGTGGGTCTTTTTCATTCTTTCATCAAACTATGTCAAACCAGGAGTTCTTTTGAGGCATTCCTCAGATCTGTAGAGAAGTGGACACAAGTGGGATGAGGTCCTGGAGAGCAGCGGTTCTCTCAACGAAGATAATTTTTTTGTTTTGTTTTTGGCTTTGTATTGAGAGGATTTCCTTGGTCAAGCTTGTGCTTTCACCCTTTCCCTAAGAGAGCTATGTGAAAAAATCGTTTTCAGGTCATATAATATGTATGTGTTGAAATGATAATATTGTCTTCAGGTCACATGACATTCAGATATTCTACTGGTTCTAATTCAAAATGGTGAAAGCCACTGAATTTGAGAACATAATCCTGGTCTTTATCTAACAGTGTTGGCAACCATTTACCAGTGGATTTTTCAGAGTTCTATAAAGTGGGTGTTGATGGTACCCAAAGCAGGCATTAATAATCTTTACTGGAACAGAATGAATGGGAAGGAAGGAAGCTAGAAACTTTCTGTTTGGCATAATTGTAGTTTAATGTGCTTTATTACATCCCTGGATTGACTTGTATAAGGCGCGTGCGCACGCGCGCGCGCGCGCGCACACACACACACACACACACACACACACACACACACACACAAATCCCAGTCGATTTCAGTGAACACAAAACAAAATACCGAAAACCAGCTATTTATATTGTATGTAGATAATCACTGCCTGACTAACTGAATTTTTCATGTTCTAACCAGCCGTTCTGGCATTTTGTAGACACAGCCTGAATAATTCCATCTACATTCTATCAGTCCTAAATTAAAGTGACAATGTGTTTGTGTTTAGTAGCATTTTCTAAAATTGATAACTTTGTAAACAATTAGACGGTTGGCCCAGCTTCCTAAAATACAGACATTTCCCACAGATAGGTTGTTCCAGAAAAAAAAAAAAGCACTTTCCTCATTTCCAAAGGGCATTACAGAGACCACAGAACTAAACTGACCACCTCTTTTTTGTTTCCAGGATCCACTTTTCAATGCCTCACTTAAGTGGTACGTAAATTTATTTTAAAGGGCTTACCTCCATTTAGGTGCCTGTCAAGAGAAATGGAAATGTCTGTTCCAAAGTTATCAAAAATTTCCTGATAGCAATTTTTTTATTTAATTAAAAAATGAGAGAGAGAAAATCAAATCATGTCACAGGCAGGTGGAAGGACACCGCAGGCAGGACTGTGTTTTCCAACGGCATCCAGCAAGATAATGAGTCCATGTCTATGGAAATTGATTCATTAATATTTCATCGAGGCAGCTTCAGAGCAATTCAAGAACCAGCTCCCAGGAATTCAATCAGTAAATTCAATGAATTGTTGAGCTTAAAATACCAGGGGGGCAAAAATATACATATATTTGGCATGTGTGCATATTTATACATACTGATGTGACACGTATATGCACATGAATACAGGCATACATATTAAAACACAGCACATGTAAGACACTGTCATTTCTAGGCTTAAACCCAGTCTCACCTGCCTATATTCTTTACTTAGGAAGAATTATTAAATAAAAATTCACTCCGTTTAATATCATTCTGCTCAGTACCTGACATGGAAAACAGTTAAAAAAATGTTGGCCATAACTTGTTCACTGTTAATCACATGTTAATCAATACAGTCCCTTCAATCAATTAACAGCACATAAAGACAGCTCCCAAGGACTCCTGTTGAGACTGGAAAAAGAGGGCATCAAATGTTCCATGGAAGAAGGGCTGCTGATTTAGGGCAGAACAGGCAATTTACCATGCGAAACGCACATTGAGAAGGACCAGTTAGGGAAATACATTCAGATTATCGTGTCGGCTAACTAATTGGTCTTTGGGTGTCCCTAAACACCAACCTATAAATGATTTTATTTTCATTTTGGATCAATGTCTTCTAGCCCTTGTCTAACTAACCTGTATTGATGTCTCTTTAATTAAACCATGCGTGATATGCTCGCTCGGCAGTGGGGCGTACTGAGTGTGCATGCTAGGAATCCCAGATAAGGTAATTATGCTATTTGTCACTGTCATGATTAATGTGTGACAGCTGTTATGACAGCTGTGCCACTGTTTCGTCACAATACTCTGTTCATCCATAACAAAATTAGCTGTCGCACTCCAAGGTACACACTTGCTGCTGTTTCTTTCTGAAGTCAACAATGAGAAAATCGAGAGGGAATATTACATGAACTCTGTGACAAACAAGAAAAACGACAACTTTATTTTTTTTCTTTAAATGATGATATAACCTGCCCGCATTGGAAATGCAGATAGCTCACCTCTAGCAAACAAGCTGTCACAAGGAGCCAATCCACCACTAATCTAGCTAACAAGGTCTCAGTGTGTGAGGGGTTTGCTTCATAATTTGAATCTGCCTTGTCAGGCAAGCCTTTTAGATGTTACCCAAATTAGCATTGGCTGGAACTGTTACTGCCTGTCAAGGTGGAAAACTGCAAATGCAGAGTTATAATAGGAACTGGGAGACTGACTCACCCTTTCCTTTGGGCGTCAGTCAAGCAGAGCAAAATAGGTGGCTCTCCCTCCACCTCCCTCAGGAGAGCTGTCCCTCCTCCTGCACCTCTGCACCCCTGACTGGGAAGGATGCTTGCAGGCGCTGACTCCACCTCCCTCAGGAGAGCTGTCCCTCCTCCTGCACCTCTGCACCCCCACTGGGAAGGATGCTTGCAGGTGCTGACTCCACCTCCCTCAGGAGAGCTGTCCCTCCTCCTGCACCTCTGCACCCCTGACTGGGAAGGATGCTTGCAGGAGCTGACTCCAAATAGAGACGTAAAGTGTCAGATGAAGGTAGTTATTAATGTTAACCAATACTGTTTCTTACAGAGCCCTAAAACTGGACTATAAAACCAGACACTGATGTGAAGAGACAGATGGCTACAATAATAGCGTCATTATTCTATAGCTTTGGGTGAAGTGGATACTGCATATGTTCCATAAATTTTAAAGGAAAAAAAAATCCCATGTGGATGTCTATTCATAAGGAAAAAAAAACATTGTAACATCAGAGACCCTGAATGCCATTGAAAGAAAATATGTCATGTCAGATAGGCGTATCTAGGTGAACACGGTATTTTCTCTTTTAAAAATTAAAGGGAGAACAGCTGTAGCTATTATTATTTTGCAACAAACGATTAGTTTGATCTACTCACAATATATTTAAATTTGCCAACAACTTAACCAGCAAATATAATGTGCACTTTTAATAAGGATACTGCTTAAATCAGGCCCATCTGCACTGTCTCTCCCAGGCCTCTTCTCCAAAAACAATCCTGGAACAGAAAACTGAATTATTTCAAACAATTATAATGATTACAAAGGAACTGTTACCACCTGCTGCTGACTCTTGGCAGTCATCAGTCACTGAAGGATTTAATTAGAATATTTATCAACAATAACCAAAATTCCTTTTGATTTGTCCCTGATTTCTCCATGCGGGAAAAGTAAACTCCTTGCAAATTCAAACAATTAAGAGATGCTGAGAAATCTGGGAAGCTGCTTAAAAAGATTTCAAATCAGGACAAGGAGACTTTAGTCAATTGCTCTAATTGGTTTTCTCTGTGACAGGTATGAAAGGTCTTGATGATTCCTATCACTTTTGATGAGTGTCTCCTTTCTATCTCAGTCAAAGGAGACCAAGAACATTTGTTGCCATATATTATTACCAAGCATATAGCACTCTGCTATGAGATCACATGCGGGTTTCCGATGAAGGAAGAAATGGCTGTTTCCATGTGATGTATGTTCATACATTCTTGGCATTTAGAGAGAGCATCTTTGTTAACTGTTTCCATTCGTCCTGAGAATTGCCTGTTGTCAAGAGTCCATCTTCAGGGTCCACCTCCAATGCCATCTCTTTCATGAAGCCTTTGCTGAAACGTTGTCCCCATGTGTTCTTGTGCTTCCTTTTCTTTGAGCTCTCACACTTAACACTTGTTTCTTTGTTTTAGGCACTGACTGCATTTGATTTCGGATAATAGTTATTTGTGTGCTTTTCTTACCCACGAGCTCCCAGAGCACCAATCAAGAAACACTTACTCAATCTTTTAATTCCTTACATAATCTAACATACAACCTGGCACACAGTAGGCCCTTTCATTCACATTTATGAAGCGAATCACTGCATAATTGAATGTGGAAAAGAGTGTTTGTGTATTATAGCATCTGTATTTAAGTGATACTTAAGAATTTAGGAGCTATTGGGCGCCTGGGTGGCTCAGTTGGTTGGGCGACTGCCTTCGGCTCAGGTCATGATCCTGGAGTCCCGGGATCGAGTCCCGCATCGGGCTCCCTGCTCGGCAGGGAGTCTGCTTCTCCCTCTGACCTTCCTCCCTCTCATGCTCTCTCTCTACCATTCTCTCTCTCTCTCAAAAAATAAATAAAAATCTTTAAAAAAAAAAAGAATTTAGGAGCTATTTAATGTGTATAATTTTTATAAGTGAACATGAAATATTTAAACAAAAGCTCTTAAGTGATACCAATCAGACCACTCATAACATCAACTGCTATACCCAGGTGGGATGTCAGATGATGGGACACCTGAAATAACCATAGTAACAAATGCTCCTAATTAAAGGGGGTGTTCCAATCACAGAGATAACTTATTCTTGTCTAAAGCCAGGGAGCTCTAGACAACACCTCTCTGTACAGCTGAGAAGGCATCCATAGACATTCACAGGTAGCACCAAACAGAACACAGTTTTTTGCAGAAGTTTTGTAGGAGGCAATTTTTGCAGAAGGCAATTATCCTGGTGGATAACTGCCCTTCCAGAATTCCACAGACCTAAATTAGCAATTAGGCACTGAAACAGCTATAGCAAAATCGAAATATAGTAGATGGGTTGTGTGGGGGCAATGACAAGCTGAACTTAGAACTCTAAAAATTAGATAACATCCAGTTACCAGGAACCTGAAACACCAGGATGAGATAGGGAGTGGAGAGGTCCAAAGATGACACATAATTAGCAACAGGTAGGAAGAAGAAAGCCCAACTCAAAATCTGTTGGACTCTGCAGACTTCTCCCTAGTAGGGAGAATAAGTAAGTACCAGAACCCACTAGGGCTTTATTTGAACTTAATTTTTAATTTTATTTGCTTGTTTTTAGTTAACTGTGTAGTAACCTAAACATTTTCTCTCATTATGGGGGCTTGATTTCTTTAAAAGCACAACTTAACCATTACTATTAAAGGTATAATTTAACTGAAATTAATAATGAGGGGACACCAATCCAGTAACTGAAGTGATCATTTCGGGGACCTTGATATGGTGACATTGTATTAGCTGCTGAACATGCCTTTTTCCCTTACACATACCAGCCCTTGTACTTGTGCCCTGAGAATTAATTGCATGGGCTCCTCAATGATCTAAGGACAGAAGAGAATGTTTGAATTGCATCTGTTTTCTCAGGTTCTATTTCTTTCTTTCTTTTTTAAAGAATTTATTTATTTATTTGACAGAGAGAGAGACAGCGAGAGAGGGAACACAAGCAGGGGGAGTGGGAGAGGGAGAAGCAGGCTTCCCGTGGAGTAGGGAGCCGGATGCGGGGCTCGATCCCAGGACCCTGAGATCACGACTTGAGCCGAAGGCAGACGCTTAACGACTGAGCCACCCAGGTGCCCCTCAGGTTCTATTTCTAAGCCACAGACAGGATACCTCCATGATCAGTTTATCCAATTACACACTTGAAAACTTTGCTAACTCTAACAAAATTCACATACTACTAATTTTTTTTAAAGATTTTATTTATTTATTTGACAGAGAGAGACAGCGAGAGAGGGAACACAAGCAGGGGGAGTGGGAGAGGGAGAAGCAGGCTTCCCGCTGAGCAGGGAGCCCGACGTAGGACTCGATCCCAGGACCCTGGGACCATGACCCGAGCCAAAGGCAGACACTTAGCGACTGAGCCACCCAGGTGCCCCACATACTACTAATTTACCCTCATCCTCAACAACAACAAAAAGATGGTTCGTAAACCATCATCCTTTCAGAGAGCCTTTTTATAAAGCTTTGTTAAGGTCAGATGGAGTCTCGGTGACAGGGTAGAGTCAGTTAAATTTGTGAGGCAAGCACTAAAAAGGCTAAAAGAGGCTAAGAGGCCCATAAGCTAAGAAAGACTTCTGTGTTGGTAAATGGTGGGGGAAATTCCAAAGAAGAATATTTCATGACATGTGAAAGTTATATAAAATTCAAATTTCAGTGTCAATAAATAAAGTGTTTTGGGGATGTGGCCATGCTCATTTGTTTATGTCTTGTCTAAGGCTGTTTTGTGCTACAATACAGTTAAGGGTTTGAGACTGAGATCATGTGGCCTGCAAAGGCTAAGATATTTATCTGGCCCTTTACAGAAAAAGTCTGCAGACCCCTACTCTAGTGATACGGTCCTTTGCCTTCCTTCTTATGTGCAACTGAAAATGTGCTTGGTTTTGCAGATTATATTGGGTTCTCAAGTTGCGGCCCTCTATCCCCGTGTGTACAAGTGTGTGCACACACAGTCTCTCATTTTGTCTCCTTTTATTCTGCCTTCTCACTTCTGCTCTGGCAACCAGGAAATCTGAGCAGCATCTGCTTCAGAACCAATTCTGTTTCTTTTTCCCGGCCACAAGAATGGAGTTCTTGACTAAAGCTTGAAAGCAGAGAGAATCCCCTTTCTTTACTGCATGCTGCCTCCTCTGGCCTGGCTCCTAGAAGCCGGGGTCTCTAACATATGCTACAACTTTTCTCCCAGGCTTTCTGTGTGGAAAGCATTCCAAAAGGGAACAGACCTTTCTCTTGTTGCAATTTTCTATCAAGAAGCCTTGTGGCCAGGAAATAGAAGAGAGAAATTTAAAATCACTGAGCACAAATGAGAAAGAGTTGGGATAACCTATCAAGTCTACAGAAAGCATTTTCTTTTTTTTTTTTTCCTTAATTTAAATAAAAAGCAGCCAGAGAATGAGCCTTGATGAAGAACAAGAATTTCTAAGTTCCTTTCCCCTAGGAAATGGCGTTGTGAGAAGAATACCCTCTGGACACACATAAAGGGGAAGGGGAGAGAAAAAAATGAAAGAAATGCCTCAGGCCTTCATGTAATTTGTAGGAGTTTGCAGATGGAGCTATACTGATGACATAATGTTAATGGACCTGGATTTCAGAAGGGACATTTCTTTTGCACAAATAAGACAGAAAGATTCTAAGACTCCGGCACCTTCAACGGCAGCAAAGTGAAATAGGAGGAGTGAGAATACCTAAACTCTGATCTTCATCTACCAGGTCTGTTGTTGTAGACACGACCCCTAAATTTTCGAGTCTCAGTTTTAGTTTCCTAAATTTTAAAAGAAGGATAATGATGCTTCTCCAAATTGCCTCCAGGGGCTCTACTGAGACTTGAATGTGATAATATGTGTTAAATGCATGTTGTTGACAGTACAGAGCTAATCTCTTTCCAGATATGTTATTTTATCAATTAATTTTATTTTATATTTTTAACATATCATGTATTATTTGCTCCAGGGGTACAGGTCTGTGATTCCTCAGTCTTATATACCCCGCGCTCACCACAACACATATCCTCCCCAGTGTCCATCACCCAGCCACCCCATTCCTCTACCCCTCCTTCCTTCCAGCAACCCTCAGTTTGTTTCTTAAGATTTAAGAGTCCTTGTGGTTTGTCTCCCTCTCTGGTTTCATCTTGTTTCATTTTTTCCTCTCTTCCCCTATGATCCTCTGCCTTGTTTCTTGAATTCCACATATCAGTGAGATCCTATGATAATTGTCTTTCTCTGATTGATTTATTTCACTTAGCATAATACCCTCTAGTTCCATCCATGTCATTGCAAATGGCAAGATTTCATTTCATCAAAAAGATGGCTGTGTAATATTCCATTCTGTGTGCGTTTGATATATATATACACACACACACACCACATCTTTATCCATCTGTGGATGGATATCTGGGCTCTTTCCATAGTTTGGCTATTGTAGACATTGCTGCTATAAACATTGGGGTGCAGGTGCCCTTTTGGATCGCTACATTTGTATCTTTGGGGTAAATACCCAGTAGTGCAATTGCTGGGTTGTAGGGCAGCTCTATTTTCAACTTTTGAGGAACCTCCATACTGTTTTCCAGAGTGGTTGCACCAGCTTGCATTCCCACCAACAGTGTAGGAGGGTTCCCCTTTCTCCGCATCCTCGCCAACATCTGTCGTTTCCTGACTTGTTAATTTTAGCCATTCTGACTGGTGTGAGGTGATATCTCATTGAGGTTTTGATTTGGATTTCCCTGATGCTGAGCGATGTTGAGCACTTTTTCATGTGTCTGTTGGCCATTGGATATCTTCTTTGGAGAAATGTCTATTCATGTCTTCTGCCCATTTCTTCATGGGATTATTTGTTCTTTGGGTGTTGAGTTTGATAAGTTCTTTATAGATTTTGGATACTAGCCCTTTATCTGATATGTCGTTTGCAAATATCTTCTCCCATTCTGTCTGTTGTCTTTTGGTTTTGTGGACTGTTTCTTTTGCTCTGCAAAAGCTTTTTATCTTGATGAAGTCCTGATAGTTCATTTTTGCCCTTGCTTCCCTTGCCTTTGACGATGTTTCTAGGAAGAAGTTGCTGCGGCTGAGGTCGAAGAGGTTGCTGCCTGTGTTCTCCTTTAGGATTTTGATGAACTCCTGTCTCAATTTAGGTCTTTCAACCATTTGGAGTCTATTTGTGTGTGTGGTGTAAGGAAATGGTCCAGTTTCTTTCTTCTGCATGTGGCTGTCCAATTTTCCCAACACCATTTGTTGAAGAGACTGTTTTTTTTCCATTGGACATTCTTTCCTGCTTTGTCGAAGATGAGTTGACCATAGAGTTGAGGGTCCATTTCTGGGCTCTCTCTTCTGTTCCACTGATCTATGTGTCTGTTTTTGTGCCAGTACCATACTGTCTTAATGATGACAGCTTTGTAATAGAGCTTGAAGTCCGGAATTCTGATGCCACCAACTTAGCTTTTCTTTTTCAACATTCCTTTGGCTATTTGGGGTCTGTCTGGTTCCATACAGATTTTAGGATTATTTGTCCCAGTTCTATGTAAAAAGTTGATGGTATTTTGATAGGGATTGCATTGAATGTGTAAATTGCTTTAGGTAGCAGATATTTTAACAGATATGGTTTTATCACCACTTCACTCCCTGAGCTTTATCTCATTGCTCAATTAATCAGTTTCCTTTTATGTCCACAAAAACGGAACTTTTAAATCTGATCTCTGTGTTGTAGCAGAAAATGTATTTCCTGGTGTCTACAAAAAAATGTAAATAAATAAAAATGATGGACCCAGAGTCAAGATTCGCAGGGCAGTTGTACCTAATGGGCTCCCCTTTCAAGGCAAGGTAGCTGGGACCTGACTGGAAAAATGACTCCACCAGCCACCATGTTCCCAGAACAAAACAATGTCAAATGTCTTCTGAAAAAAACAAAATGAACAAAACAAGACCCATTTTATAGTTCCCCAAACTCTCCAATTTGAAAATGGAGCCTGTAGTCTCATTTTGCCACAGTTCTCTAATGAGTGGAAGTTAGAGAAAATCTAGCAGAAGTAATAATGTACACTCAGAAATAGAGGCCTAAAATAATGTACTAATGTACACTCAGAAATACAGCCTCCTATCTACCGCAAAGTATTATCCTTGGCCATGAACTTGAACTATTATTTCCTTTGGTATCAGTGGTTTTTTGTTTCATTTTTGTTGTTGTTTTTTACATCCAGGTGTAGATCATATAACCACAATCAGGAAAAATAATATCTTGAAATAACATAACATCACATAAGGAACCACATGGATCTATCGTATTATAATATTTTGCTCTTTATAAAGGTAAGTGCAGTTATCATTACAATTTTACATCCAAGAAAATGGCCTTCTAGAGGTTAAACAGCACTTTCAAAATTACATGCCAAGTTTGTGTAAATCTTATCCTTTAATTCTAGAATGCTTACCCAGGCTTGTAATCTGTTCCCTGAGTGCTTAGTGGAAATATCCATTCATTCAAAGATTCTCAAAATACATACTAAGCACCAAGTAAGTGCTGGGCCTACTTGCTGCTGGGGAATCACTGGGGAGAGTCATGGTCTCTTAAATCTAATAGATGTGGGCTTTCCACCCAGCAGACTGTACTATCCTTGACCCTCCTTCTGATCAAAGGTCGCCTGGAACACCTGTGACTCCAGCTGCTCTCTCGGTTCTCTGAGCCCCCTCTCTCTATTACACCCCACCCTTGGCAGAGGTTTCTAGTGCCTCCTGGATACAAAAAGAGAAGGAAACTAAATTCATCATACTCCAAAAAAAGAACGTTTGTGTTCTATACGACTTGTTTCACATTATAGCTGCATATTTTTAACACCTAGAAAATATATTCCTACTACTATTACACTAATAGTGCTAAAACAACACCAGATTCTGTCACAAATGTCTCATGCAGAAGACCTTAATGTCCAATAATGGAGAAATGAGAAAATAAAATATGGTATATTCTCTCAGTACAACACTAGGCAGTCATTAAAGTTTGTAATAATATGAAAAGTGCTTGAGTAAAGGAAAAAAAAAGGAAAAAAGAAAAGTGCTCGAGTAATAGTAACTTGCTTCATGGGCCTGGAGGTATAAAATAGCCACATCCTTTTTACTATTTTAATTGATCATCTGCCTCTACTCCTGGCAGGCAGCTTGGTATCCCATGTCACCTCCAATCACAATTATGTAGACCAAAGAACTTCTGCCATTCTTGCAATGAGAGGGACAGCCACAGGTCAGAGGCAGCACTGCTGGTGCTGCCAACATTCAGGGCAGCTGAACCTGGATGCGGGCCCCACAGCTGCGCTGAAGATAGCTGGGAACCCCCCTGCTGCCGAGCCATGACCTAGTACCAGGCCGGCCAGGCCTGGGACCATATGAAGGCTCAGTTCAGGGTCTGCTAGAGCCAGACCTATCTTAGACCTTTGTCTGAAACTTGTCCAAGCCCAAATTTACTTTCTCTCACCATGAGTTCTCCTCTGTCACTACTAGAGTCCCTTCCTGTCAGGGGCCTCAGCCAGGACACTGTGGCTTCTTCCAAATTTGTCTGGTATTAAATCTGGGGTCTTTGTCTCTTCACTCTCACAGGGCTGCGAGACTTCTGATGAAAAACTGGTTCACAAGCTTCACAAAGGTTCAGGGGTAAGGAAGGGAGACTTCGCTAAAACCAGAATGCTATAGTCTGTCCTTCAAGGACAAACACAAAAACACCACAACAGGCTGCATAAGCATTTACGTAACTAAGGTAAGCCAGTCAATTTTCTTTCTCTCATAATAAGAAAATTTTTTCTTAAGGTAACTTTCTGGCTTACCCTCTGAAAAAGAGATTGTATCATATTTTAAAATTCCACCCCACCACTTTGTTACCTTGATGATTTAAAAAGTATATATTTTTAAATAATGGGTTAAAAAACTGGATATCCAATTATAAAGAGGAGACTGGAATCTGGAAGGAACCTACAGGGAACTCACCCTTTACTCATAACCTTACTCCATGAATAGCTGTCCAGGGGAGAGGAAAGGAAAAGAAAGAAGAGACTTTCTTGCTCATCCCCAAGCAAAGATGTGACACAAATATGATCACAGTACTAGGGATGAAAGGGAATCTGTCTAGCCAAAGAAGCTGAGTCTCCAGACTGTGGCCCTGGTACCAAAGTGATAAAACTCAGGCACATGGTTGCATTAGGGGCAGCATTCTGAGAGGTTAGGAGCTAGAGGTGGTACAGGGAGAAGGAAGCCAAACTAGAAGAGAGGCTGCCAGCAGTGTCATGGAAACCAAAAGAACAAGTGAGAATCTGGAAGAAAGTGCTTGGCCATGAGACATGCCTTCTGAATAGCCCCAGACATATGCCAAATATATATGTTATGCAGAAATACACATTACAGGATACAATCAACACTGTAAGGGAAAACAATATATGTAAAATAGGAAGAAAATATATCAAAATAGTAATTGTTGTTCTCTCAATGGTGGGAATATAAACTATTCCTTCTATTATTCACTCTTACTGCTATTTTGCAAAATTTTCAAAATAATTATGCATTGCCTTTTAACTTTTTTTTAAAGATTTTATTTTATTTATTCATGAGAGACAGAGGAGGAGAGAGAGAGAGGGAGAGAAAGAGAGAGAGAGAAGCAGAGGGAGAAGCAGGATCCCAAGGAGCAGAGAGCCCGATGCGGGACTTGATCCCAGGACCCTGGGATCATGACCTGAGCCGAAGGCAGACGCTTAACCATCTGAGCCACCCAGGCACCCTACCTTTTAACTTTTTAAAATTAATTTTTAAAAAGTAAGTAGTTGAACTTCTTAATGATTAGTTCTTTCTGGACTAGCTAATATAATAAGCAATGTAATTCTCCTTTATTTTTTATGAATATGCGTTTCTTTTTCATTAAAGTAACAGGAAAACGCTGTAAGGTTTGAATTTGCCTGTGGCTTAGTTGTTTGGTAAACTCATACTTGGCATAAGCATTAGTCAAATGTTTGTATAATGAAAAAAAGAAATGTTCTTAACATTATTTTATCAAAATGTCTTATGCAGTTTTTAACCTTTAGCTAGAAACCAGGATCTCCGACACATACCTCAAAAATCCACTGCCCCGCTTGCCTACTAGGACATCAGGCAGCTGCCAAAATGGCAAGGAAGATAGGTTGTTAAAAAGTTGAAATGAAGATGTTAATAAAAATTGAATAACAAAAAGCAGATCATAACAATATGACCTGATTTTAATGAATACTTTTACCTTGCATGATTGCACATAATCCATGTTGAGTGGTGAAAATTCTAAGAACAAAACAAAGCCCCAATGAGATGACTGCTAATGATACAATAATGTAGACTTTGCAGAATCGTTTTAGATATGTTATCTTATTTGCTATAATAATATATAGATAGTATCACCTGATAAAACTGGAATTTTTTAAAAAATGCATTTATCCAGTTAGTAAACAGCAACTTGAGTTTTCTTGTCTCAAAGTCCAGAACTTTTTTCCACTTAGAAAAAAAAATCTGTGTGTATAAACCAAAGCAGAAAATCCTACACTAGCCTGTTAGAGATCCTAAAGAAAGTATATCATCTTAATGAAATTTTTTAAAGTCATGCACCCAATTAAGTAGCCACTTATAGTACTCCAAAAGCCATGAAACCTGTCTTGATTTGGGTTCCTCCAGAGGTGGACTCTGAAAAAGGATTCAAATGCAAGTAGTTAATTTGAGAGGTGATCCCAGGAAACAACAGTAGGGAAATAGAATAGTGGAGTGGGGCAAGAAAGAAAGAGGGAGAGAGAGAGAAAGAAAAGAAAGCCAGTAAAGTATGTTATCAAGCCAGTTACTACTGTGGGCATCTGAGGCTTCATCTCCCTGGGGAGCTGTAGGAGACAGTACAGAACATGCTCCAGAATTATCTCAGCTGTAGGATGAGGAAGCTGGGTATTTATGCACCAACATCCTTTTTGTCATTGGCTTAGGGCTTGTACCAGATTATTAACTTTCAGAACTTCTGGCTCGTCCTCAATGCAAGCCAACCTGTGACCAGAAAAAAGACCTCCAGCTGGTGCTTGCCATAGCAGTCTTCAGCATGTAAAGTGAATACCAAGGAGATATGGCCAGAACACTGACCTCAATTGCTACAGCATCCAGCTCGGGCAGCTTTATCTGGGTGACAACTTATATAACGTTCACCTCTAAACATATTATGTACAAGTCTATGACTTGGGTACTATTACTATCCCCATTTTTATCAGGTGATAAAACTTAGGGACAAAGAAGTAACAAGGTCACACAGAGGGAATTTGAACTCAAGCACTGATTCCAGAGCCCACACCCTTACCCATTTTGATATGTCACCTCTACTATGGATATGGCTGGTCAATCCATATGAAGAATAGTCAAGGAGTTTGGGAAGAGCTTCTTATTAGGGCTCTGAGAGAAGGGATGGTGGCTCCTTCCTCACCAATTCTCACTGACTCCAAAAAAGACAGCCTCTGGTGTTTGTGGACCTTGTTACCAAAGGTCAGCAAAGAAGACCTGCAACAGAGTCATTTCCCTGTCACCTGCTTTCCACACATTGTCCACATGGGAAACTCTAGATTTCCTGGAGTTTCTATGCAGAATCCAGTAGTCCAGCAGTCATTGTAAGACACCATAATTTTCACTAACAGTTTCGATTTCTATGAGCCTCTAAGCCTATCTCTCCACAGTGCTGTAATAACCTAGGGATGGAATCAGTTTGACCAGAGACTGTGAGCAAAGAGGCAATTTAGCTCTACTTCAACTGACTGTGTAACTGTCATGGACACAGCATTAGGCAGGTGGTAAATTAGCTACTTGTAGGGGTCTTTTCATTTTTTCTGGCCACAGAGGCATTAGAAACTCTATGGGCATCTAATAGGCAAAGTCATAAATGCTTGTGAGACTCTAGCACAATTTTAGAAAAATCGCTTATTCCAGGTAACCTAATTAGAAGAAATACTGCACCACAGGCTTCTTTAAGATTATGAGCCTGAGTATCCATCTGAGTTTGGTAAACAAAATTTGGAATTGATTCTAATAGGTTTAGACACTAAGCACTCTCTGCCAATTCTTTCCAAAACAGAGATTAGGAACAGATGAGAAATCAATCAAAATAAAATGAAACACCCTTGATCACCTGGGATGGGATTTGAGAATGAGCCCATTTCTTTTTTGTCTTATATTATAGTGTAGCATAATCAAATTCTTCCTGAGACAAGTAGAAAAGCAGAATGAGCTCGGATTTCTTTTTTTTTTTTAAGATTTTATTTATTTATTCATGAGAGAGAGAGAGAGAGAGGCAGAGGGAGAAGCAGGTTCCCAAGGAGCAGGGAGCCCGATGTGGGACTCGATCCCAGGACCCTGGGATCATGACCTGAGCCGAAGGCAGACGCTTAACCATCTGAGCCACCCAGGCGCCCTGAGCTTAGATTTCTTTAGTGCAATAGTAGGAAAGGGGTGACTTAATTATATTTAATTCTTCCCCATTTCAAGAACATTGTGGACATGATTCAGTTCTCTACTCTTTTAAGCAGTATGTATTTATACATACAAAAAAACAAAACCCCCAAAACAAACAAAAAACAACTGGAGGATACATTAGATATTTCCTTTCCACTATGTTACGTTTTTTAATTCAGTAAATCTGTACTGTACCTGAAATTCTTTCCTATTTCCCATGTGGGTGGGTAGAGAAGCAACAAAATGCCAAGTTTGGAGGCTTCATGCATTTCTTCATTATTTTTAGGTATTACCAGGGCAATATGTCTTCAATGCCTGGCACAGGGAAGGCTCTCAATATATACTTTTTTTTTCAGGCATAGTAAAATACATTAGAAAAAAATATAGAACTCATGGTCAGACAGATCTGACTAACTCCAATTTCAATTCAACTGTTACAATTTCCCAGCCATTGTGACTTAACATCTCAGCTACTAACACCCACCTCATAAAGTCACTGTGTGCTAGAGCCGGCTCTTATGGCTTGTGAGAAACAAAGGTGTGCATCTCTTTTAAATTCTGTATGCAGTGACATCATTTGGGTAGCTTGAAACTGGCCATGATGAGAATATTTTTGCCATAGCAATTGGCAAAATCTATAAATCAGGGCTTTTTCCCCCCAGAGACCTGATTTACTAGCTCATTACTGAAAATTAAATAACATGCAAAATGTTTAATAGCATGGCCAACTCTTTTCCCTTTCCTTTTCTGTCTTGACGACTTTGCAAAGACAGCTTTACTTCTGTATCTAGAGTACTCTAGTAACAATTTCACTTCATAATCAGTCATTCGTTAAGGATCTGACCATGCTACTGCTTTTGACAGCCATACAAAGCCAACTGTTAGGGTGACCTTGATTAGAATTTAACTATCAAGTGAAATTCCACTCTAGTATTTTGAACAATGGTGTTGCAAACCAATGTCTCTGCTACTTCACTTAAGCAGAGCTAATAAACGCTATGTGGGAGTTTTTGAATTGTCTGGGTTCTACTGAGGAGCTGGCACTTCTGTTCAGCCTAAAATGGCATCACCAAAAAAGTTTTCCCTTTAATCAAGGACTCACTTAAGAAATCACACCACCCTGCTGCAACAGTTGGGAAAACTGATGTACTCCCAATAGACATAAAATGCTACTAAAATTATTTGACAGTGCAATTCAACATATCACACTAGACAAAAATTGAAATTTGTGACATAGAAGTTACCATAGATTCAGTGGAGTGGAACCAAATGCCACACCAGAAGGTGCTGCTCTTGGAAAACTGTAGAAGGCTGCTGACTTGCTAATAATATACAGGGAATGTGGCAGGAATAGTGGGTACAAAGGAATCAGAGGTTCTTTCTCTTGGTGACCAAGGGGGGAATTTCTTCATGAAATCCTATCAGATACAGTCTCCCTTTTGGCACATAAGATCATTAATGATGACTAGAATTCTTCTATATACAAAATGTTGGAAATATTCTTACACTTGGTTCCCGTTATCATCTCCAAAAAGTACTAGAGCTAGCACACAGCTGAAATTCCATCTCAGAGACATTTTGGAGTAATTCTGGTAAGCAGTAATATAGAATCTTGCATTAGGAAGAATAACACAGTTGTCAAAAGACTATGCCCCATGTTTTGATTCCGCATGTAACTTGGGCATGTTCCTTGATTTTTTAAAGAGGGCATGTATTGAATGAGCACTGGGTGTTATACGCAGACAATGAATCATGGAACACTACATCGAAAACTAATGATGTAATATATGGTGATTAACATAATAAAATAAAATTAAAAAAAATAAAGTAACAACAAAAAAAACTTTTCATCTTTATAACAGGCATCCATACAGGATTAATATGAGCACCGAAGTACTGAAAATGTGTCCTATATAGTAAAACACTGTATCAAATATAAAATGTTACTACTGCCTGGACAGTCTTAGTCACATACTACCAGAAATAAAAACCTTTTAATGCAAAACCTCCAATTTGGCATTAATAGTAAGCCAAACCACACATCCCAGAAATCATTCTGGAATGTTAAACCATGGAGCAAAGAAGGCAATATTCTACTAACTAAGAGCTGGGTTTTCCAAAAAGCAGAATTGGATGTTTTTACAAATTTCAATATATACTAGCTGTGTGAACTTAGGTAATTTATCTGCCTCTCTAAACCTCATTGAAATGAGGATTATGATAGGACCTAGCTCATTATGTTGTTGTTAAGTGAGAGAACGCATATAAAAGTGGCTAGGACCGTAGTTAGTTCTCAATAAATGTTACAATGTTTTTTACTGTTGTTTTTGCTACTGTTATTTGCATTTTGAAATTTCCTGGGCAGAAAAAAATATTCCTACTACTGAAGATAAGAATCCCTAGAGTAAGTTAAAAGTATTTAACAAAGAGTCACAGATTCTTACACTCCAGAATGTAAATTAATGGACTATGGTGGTAGCTAGTATTGGGCCACAGAAGCAAGCAAACCAGCCTCATTTTCCTCCAGGATCTTCCTCTTAAAACTTTTTTCCACTTAAACTGTAAGAAATACCAGTTGGAAACAACTACTTGTGTCCAAGTTCTCCTGGGAGCTACAAGGCCCTAAAAGGTGAGACTCTACACACCTTACTTCTCTGGGTAAAGTTTTGTGGACCTTGAAATAGAGAATTGGAAAGATGGGCTTCAGGAACCAAGGTGAAGGATGGGGGTGGTTTAACTGGCCATAGACACAAAGCATGGAAAAAGGGGAAAGGAAATTTTAAGTCCCAGGCAAAGATATACCAAGGAAGAAAGGGATAGTCCAGAATATGAAGTCCAAGAAAGAAGACAGGATACTAGAAGCAGAGCAGACACCAAAGGTAAAGAGAGCTTGTATGCCACTGTGGACAAGGAGGACAAAAAGAATTCAGGAGGTCAAGCCTGAAGCCACGGTAACAGAAGGGTAGTCCCTAAGGATAACCACGCCTCTTCGTGAGGAAACCATTAGAAATGATTCATTATCTTGTTTTAAGGTTGGTGATAAGGAATATTAGAGAATCATTGGCTTAAGACTTCCTTTTCTTCCTCTAACCTATCTCTTAAAAAACTAAATTATGCTTTTGCATGTAGGATTATGCAATGTGTCAATCTCAGAAAGTTTTGCTATTATATTTAACTGACATGGAATCCAAGCCTTTCTGTGCCCAAGATTCTCCCAGGTTAAAACTCTTCAGAAGGGACACGAGTCAACCAAGACTCTAGAATAACAATTAGAAGTGATCACAGAGTACAGAAGTGGTTGCCAGGGGCTGGGATGGGGTGGGGGAGGTGATCAAGAGAGGTTAGTAAAGGAGACAAACTTTCAGCTATACTATGAATATGGTCTGAAAATCTAATGTAAAACATGGTGACTATAGTTGATAACACTGTTTTGTATAACTGAAATTTGCTAAGAACAGAATTTAAATGTTCCCACCAAAAAGAAAAAGAAGAAAAAGAAAAATATGTGGGGTGGTAAATAACCTCTCACAATGAATTTGTATATCAAATTTTTAAAAAGTGATCATAATTTTCAATGTAAAAACCACCCCAAGGCCTAAAAGAATCAGTGTGCTTTGGTACAATGCATAACAAACTAGAAGGCCTACCTACTAAAACCTCAAAAGCCGTTAACAAGACAAAATCTCAATCCACTTCTTTATGTCAATCTTGATTCCTTTCTCCAGGAATCAAAATCTTCAAAAAAAAAAAAAATTCATTATCAAAAGAAAACTCCACAAGTATTTCCAATGCACAGGACAAGAAGAAAACATTCATAACTTGAGTCTGAAATAACCTTGTCTTGTTCATAGTAAAGCAGGGTGCTCATTAACAAAATGTGTCAAGAGCAAGCTGCATTTGGAAGAGAGCACTCTATGACTGGAGGCTAAAATTTGTGAGAGAATCATTTTCCTACTGCAATTTTCCAAGATCTCCTGGATTTACTCAGGATCTCTATGATAAGATTACAGCTTTCTCTGGGGTTATTTCAATGTTTTCATTCATGATCTCTCTTAAAATCTGGCATGTCTTAAAAGGCAGAAGCAGCATATATTATTAATTGTTACATATCCTTTTTTAAAACATAAGTATAATGATTTATTCTTTTTTAAAAAATTTTATTCTTAAGTGATCTCTACACCCAATGTGGGGTTTCAACTCATAACTCCAAGATCAAGAGTTTCATGCTCCACCAACTGAGCCAACCAGGCACCCCTGATTTATTCTTAATTAAACAAAATTCAGTCTGTGTTTTGGTGAAATCTGAACTATTTTGCTAATTACAGCTCTTACTATGTGAACAAATAATAAAGTTTGCTCTATGATTCCTTTTTACTATAATGCTGATGAATTCTAGTTAAGAGGATAAAAGATAACCTAGAATAACAGACTATTTGAGCTATGAAGGAAATTTTACAGCTCATTTTTCCAACTCTCTATTTCAAAGCACATGAAACCAAGTCTGAGAGAAGTAAAGTGACTTACACAACGCCTCAGTTCTGTTAAAGTGAAGGAAAAATAAGCAAAGTAGGGGTGAACCACAGCTAGATGATAACCATTATCACACACTAATAAAGCAACTAATTTTGTGAGGACTTACTATGGTTGTAGTACGTTTTCTGATCATAATGCAATTAAGCTAGAAATTCATTGCAAAAGGATAAGTTAAAAAATGACCAAATATTTAGAACTTAGTGTAGTTATAAATAGCCTATTTGCCAAAGAAGAAATCAACTAAAAAGGGAATACTTTAAACTAAATGAAAACTCTTTAAAAAGATGTATGAAAACTTATAGAATTCTGCTAAAGCCTGTGTTAAAAGAAAAAAAAACTTAAAATCTATTACCTAAATTACCTCCCCAAGAAGCTATAAAAAGAATAATAAATTAAATACCCCCAAAAAGCAGAAGGAAGACAATAATAAGGATAAAATAAGAAATGAATGAAGTAGAAAATAAATATACAATAGAAAAGGTCAGAAAACCAACAGTTTGATTCTTTAAAAAGAAAAATAAAATTTATAAACATCTTACCAAAAGTGAAGATAAAGAAAGAAGGTAGAAAACAACCATTACCAGAAATGAAGAGTGGAGCATCATTACAGTCCCTACAGAATTAAAAAGATAATAAAATGGTATTATGAAAAATTTTATGCCAATAAATTTGAATATTTAGATGAAATCAATAAATTCCCACAAAAACACAGCTCTGAAATGTAAAAAGAGAAAATATGGATAATTCCATATTTATACAAGAAACTGAATCTGTAGTAAAAATTCTTCTTAATACTTATTTTTAAAAAACACCTATTTTACAAAAATTTTTCCAGAGACAAGAAAAAGAGGAAACATTTCCCATCCCAGGATAATCTGATTATCAAAATCTGACAGGAACAAGACAATAAAATTGCTCTCCAGTCTCTCTCTGGAGTATAGATACAAAATCCTACTGAAAATATTAGCAAATTAAGTCCAGTTATATAAAGATAGATAATATATTACAATGAATTTAAGGTTGTTTAATATATATAAAAAGATCAGAAAATTATATTTTTAATTTTTTTCTAAAGAATTTCAATAGGTACTTTACAAAAGATGATAGCCAATAAACACATGAAAAGGTTCCTGACATAATTAGTTATTAGGGAAATGCAGATTAAAACCACAATGAGCTATCACAACACCCCCACAATGGCAAAAACTAAAAGGAAATATTTAGCATGAAGAGCTGGTGAGGATATGGAGCAACTGGAACTCTTTTACACTGCTGCTAGAAACATAAATTGTTACAAAAACTTTAGAAAAATTGTTTAGCTGTACGTACTAAAATAGAGCAAGTGCACATTCTGTGATCCAACAATTCCACTTCTAGGTATATATGCAAAGAAATTCATTATGTTCACCAAAAAGATATACAGCAATGTTCATAGCAGCATTATTCATAATAGCCCCAAACTGGAAACAACCCAAATATCCATCAGCAGTAGAACGGATAAAGAAATTACAGTGTTTTTATACAAAGGAATATAATGACCCAACAAACTTTTGATATATTACAAACATTATGTGGAACAAAGGAAGCCAAATGCAAAAGAATATGCATGATACAATTTATATAAAATTCAAAAATAGCTCTAACTAATAGAACTGACAGAAGTGACAGAATTCTGAATAGTGATTATCTTTGGGTAAATGAAGGGAAGACTTCACAGGTGTTATAATGTTACATGAGTATGTTCACATTGTCAAAATTCATTGAATACACACTTGTAATTTATATGCTTTTCACTATGTATATTATCCTTCCATTAAAAAATTGGAAAGAAGAGGGGAGAGAATAACAAAATTTGGGAGGCTGGAGAAGAGCTGGCTGCATGGTAATTAAAAAGACCTGAGATACAGCATTCTACACCATCAGTGGAGAAAGCCAGGTCCAATAGGCCCCGTAAATGGCAACATCATCTGACGTTAGGGTGAGAAGCATGGTCTAATAAGAAGAAAACTGTTGTAAAGTTGTTGAAGAAAGTTGTCTCTCCAGCCCCATCCCATCCCCATTTTATACCATCCCACCATGGCAGAAGACAGAAATTTATTTTCTGGAAAGATGTTGGGGAATGTCATTGAAAAAATGTGACGACCAACTGACCTGTGAGCTGGACCCAGGCACTCTGAGGCTCCTCACCCCTTCCCCTGTCCTTGGAATGTGCGTTCCACTCACCTTTCCCACTCGCAGAGGCTGCTCCAAGGACACAGCCTTGAGATAGTGATGTGGTATTGAGAAACCTGCATGGTACACATGACTGAACCCAGTTAAGACCTCTTTACCAACTTTTAAGATTTGATGGGCAGGTGTGGGGATCCATTCCTCTTGCTGCTGGCCAAGTCAAGCATCATATGTAAATTCTCTTTGTTTATTAAAACTGCCACGTACCAACCTGGAGTGGCTTGTGTCTTTTCTCAGTCTCTCCTTGCCCTCTGAGTACAGGGACCAGTTTCAAATTACACCAGGAGAGGTTGCCAGGAGGGTTGTAAACCAACAAAAGGACAAAATAGACAGTATCTAGACTAGGGGAACCAATTAGGGGCAGGTATGCTTTACTAAAAATGAAAATTTAACACATACATACTTTAGTCAGCTTCCTCCACTCAGCCTCCAAATGTTGGCTGCTGGGCCTTCACCCTCCAGGCAAGAGATTGCGAGAGTCTCTTCTGGAGAAACTGTTCAGCCAATGAGAAAAGACAAAACAATACTGAAATCAGTTCTCCAACATCAACTTAACCAGCTCACCCTACAGTGATACTACTGTCAACTAGTCCCACTCACTTATGAGCAGACATCCAGGACTATTAAATATCCTAGGGACAGGAACAGAAAAAAGCACCTTGTGGGAAACAGGTAAGGTAACAAAAAGAAAGTCTCAAAATATTTATCTTCAATACCCTCAGAGTAATATGAGAGTATAAGGCAACCTTGAAACAAAAGCAGGAGACTGACTACACATCAGCTGCAAAGAGCATCCCCAGGATGGTGGCAAATGGGAATCCGAGAGTGACAGCTGTGCACCAGGTCTAGCAGGCAACCTGTACACACTGGAGCAGGTCAGAATGTTCTGAAAGGGATCAGAGGATGAAACTGTTAGCATAGGGACGTGAATGAAAGTAGCGAAAGGAGATTTAGGCAGCTGGCAGTGTTCATGGCTGGCCTCTTTAAAGTATATTAAAAAAAATAAGCAAAAAAACAAGGGAAATTATTATATCCAGGAGGAAAAAAACAAAACAAAACAGGCTGCACAGGTAAGGAAACATGATCATAGTTCACTGTATGACTCAGGCCTGAATAATATTAATAGAAATGTAAATACTAAATTTACCAGCCCAAACTATAATTTTACCATACTGGCACCATAAACATTTACCATTGATACCATGAGTAGCAGAGGGTAGAATAGCAGTAGGGGGAAACCAAATGCTTACCTTCCATACTGGGAAGTCAGCAAACAAATGCCTCAAGTTCAAATACCAAAAAGTAAGGCAAAAGAGTAGAAAGTGATTGCCTCTAGGTAGGGGAACCAGGAAAAGGAGACTCAGGACTGTTAATGGCCTTAACATACCTGGTAGAAGTAGCTGACCTTTTGAAATAAGTACGTGTTGATTTGATAAAAAATGAAAACTATCTTGAAACAAGGAATGGGTAGGAGGTAGGTGACATGTTAAGTTAAAGGGGAAGGGCATTACCGACAGAGGGCTGTCATGGACAAAGGCTGCAAGGTGGGTAGCTGCAGCATAATAAAATAGGGGGCTATAAGCAGAAGCATGTTGCTAAAAAAACATCATGTCTGACTTATTGGGAGATCTCTAGATTTCTTCTTATATGTAACTTTCACTTCTTCATCCATCACGGAGATGTTGGAAAGCGAAGAAGTGCCAAGTTTGTTGACAAACTGGGTCAACAAGAGTGTGCATCGTGCTTCCCTAACACGGCTTAAATCACAAATGGACTATTCAACCTAGTAAGTAAGATACCTCTAGCGTTTTGAATGAGGTGCAAGGTTTACAAAGTACTTATTGGTCAACTTACAGAGAATCTGTGAGAATCTTGCTCTGAGCAAGCAACCCCAGAACTAAGCAAGCCAGAGTGAGCCCTCAGATAGAAGACTCCAAGTATGTGGAAATGCTTGTTTTGCTAAAGCCTGGCAGGCAGCCAGCACACTCAGCACACTCAGGCTGGCAGAGGTGAATGAGAAGGGAAAGAAGCCCCCCTAGTGCCTTGGAACTCTATGCCTTTGTTCGTCACTTGGAAGGAGGCTTCTAAGGGGATTGAAATTAAGACAAAAACTGCTGAAGTTAAAATAAAATAGGACAGATGTTTTGTTCCTTTCATCCGGGTATTGAATAACTCATACTGCCAGAGGTAAAACAAAAACAAAACAAACAAACAAACAAAAAATCAGTCATTAAGGTGAAAGGAGAAAGTCTGGCTTATAAAAGGGAAAACTGCAAACAAGTAATCAAAAATTAAAGGATGAAAATTAAATAGTAAGCCCTAGGAAAAGCAGAATATTATAATCCAAAATTTTTTTTAAAAAGTTTTGTAAGCCCTATGTGTATTTAAGAGGACAAACATCAAGGAAAAACTGTGTGCACTTATAATAATTAGAGACAATGCAAAAGGAAATAACAGAGACAGTAAGCAATTACTTGCAGCTGTCTTTACAAATATAAAAGACTAGAGATTTGTCCCATTTGTGGATCAGACTGCTTCCACTGAAAGCATGAGAATTCGGAAAAAGTGGGTAGATAATAGTGGTACTGCTGATAAAGACAGAATAACTTTCATCTGACAAATCCAGACAAGAAGTAGCAGAGGGCAATGGAGAAAAAAAGAGCCAAGGTTTTTAAGTGATTCACTTTAAAATTTTGTTATTTTCATTAAAAGCAACAAGTTTAGATAGTGACTACAATGTTTGTTTGGAATTAACCTCTGCTTTGAGAAATGTATCAAACAAATAAGCAGTATAATTTTGGTGAAAGAAAAACATTTAGAAAAGATGTAATCAGAAAGGAAATATATGCACTGCGCCTTTTGATATACGAAATGAGCTATTAGATTAGAATCTCCTCCCAAATTCCTATCTGAAAACGCTGAAAACACACAGGCGTAACTGTAACTGAGCAAAGATAAAGAGGGTACTCCCGGCCCTATCACATAGTCCTGAAGCTTCAATTTGATTTACTTAAAATTTCTCTGATTTAATAATCTCTAAAGGATTATTTTACCCTAAGATGAACGCTGGAAGTAAAATTAGACCATTTTGGGAGGCTTTGCTGAAGGTTTAACAGGGTCTCCCTATCAACTGCAATCTCTAAATTTCTTTCCTTTAACAACAAGAAAAAATGTAAGCCAAACAAGGGTCCAGTCATGCTTTTTTCAATGTGAATATCTGTAGAGAGTACTCATCTCTTTGAGGCTTTGTTTCCAGTCCTTGTATTAATTCATTTTTGGTTTTAATCAGATTTCCTTTTTACCTTTTTCCACTCATCTTTAAACAGGAACTAGCAAGGCTGGCTCACTGCATGAAATTTTAGGAGGTTAATGGTGTAAATTGCATGACTTAGTGTTTCCAGTTTATGAATGAAAATATCTATTTTTACAGAGTGCATATTACTTTTTACTTTTACTTTAAGTTTTAGAACTATAGCAACCTGACAATAAAACTACCTATGTTGTTGAGAAACTAAGGCTTGGAATGCGTGTGACTAACCAGTTTTACTATTCCTTCCTTTTAACTGCAAATGGTAAAGTCCTTATATCGATGAAATGACAATCTCCTCTCTCTCTCTCCATGGCCCCCCCTTTTTTCTCTCTCTCTCTCTCTCTCTCTCTAGCTGACACCCACACATGTGCACGTGCATACAATTTCCTAATTCAATAATTATGCAGAAACATTTGAATAGTAAATTGTTAGGCTTAAAATTTTAATCTTAAAATAAGTATATAAAATATAGCTTATTCTATTAAAAATGTTTATTCCGGGCGCCTGGGTGGCTCAGATGGTTAAGCAACTGCCTTCGGCTCAGGTCATGATCCCGGGGTCCTGGGATCGAGTCCCGCATCAGGCTCCCTGCTCCTTGGGAGCCTGCTTCTCCCTCTGCTTCTCTGTCTCTCTCTCTCTCTCTGTCATGAATAAATAAGTAAAATCTTTAAAAAAATGTTTATTTCATTCCTGGGAAACCCAATCTAGGAAAATGACAAGAATTGCTATGAAGTGGAATATACAAACTAATTGAACAGAGAATTCTGATATAGAATCAAACACATATGGGAAATTGATTTAAATGTGACATTTTTCATCAATGGAGAAAAGCAGGATTACCTATAAATGAGGTTAAAATAACCAGAACACTGTTTGAAAAAGTAAAAGTTAAATCCCTCTTTTAGTCTTTTTACCAAAATAAATTCCAGCCATATCAAAGATTTAAATGTGAGAAAAATGAATCTTTAAACATTCTCAACAAAAGCACAAATAAAATTATTATTGTTTTGAAACAGAGAAGGTCTTTCTGACCAGGACATATGATTAAGAACACCATAAAAATAAAAGGAATAATACATTTAGCAGTACAAAACTTTTAATTTCTATATGACAAAATTAAAATAAGCTGATGATAGGAAAATAGGAAATATTTTTACACTGTGTAAAACTGTACAGATACAGTTTTAAATACAGATAACTTTCTTAATATACAAAGAGCTTATACAAATCAATAATTGTTTTTTGAGTAATTCAACAGAAAAATGAGCAAAAATGAGCACACAGAAGAAAATACATGCAAATAAACTCTGTCATACAAAAAGCTAAACCTTATCCAGAACTCAAAATGTAAATTCAAACAAATATGATGCCATTTTTATGCATTTGAATGGCAAAGATAGACAGAAAAACAGATAGATGATAGATTATTTTCTGTAAATAAGAGTATGTGTTTTATATATAGAAACACACACATATATGTATCCATATGCCCTGTGGTATATATTTATAATAATTATATCTGAAAAATAGGCAAGACTTGATTGCCTTTAAAAATGATCCCAATGTGGCAAAGGGAGGCTTTTTTTAAATTATTTTTTAAATTTTTCTTTTTCTTATTATGTTATATTAGTCACCATACATTACACCATTTGTTTTTGATAGTGTTCCATGATTCATTGTTTGTGTATAACACCCAGTGCTCCATGCAGAATGTGCCGTCTTTAATACCTATCACCAGGCTAAACCATCCCCCCACCCCCTCCCCTCTAGAACCCTCAGTTTGTTTCTCAGAGTCCACAGTCTCTCATGGTTCATCTCACCCTCTGATTTCCCCCCCTTCATTTTTCCCTTCCTTCTCCTAATGTCCTCCCCCTGACACCAGTTAGAATGGCAAAACTTTACAAGGCAAGAAACAACAAATGTTGGAGAGGTTGTGGAGAAAGGGGAACCCTCTCACACTGTTGGTGCGAATGCAAGTTGGTACAGCCACTTTGGAAAACAGTGTGGAGGTTCTTCAAAAAATTAAAAATAGAGCTACCCTATGACCCAGCAATTGCACTACTGGATATTTACCCCAAAGACACAGATGTAGTGAAAAGAAGGGCCATATGCACCCCAATGTTCATAGCAGCAATGTCCACAATAACCAGACTGTGGAAAGAGCTGAGATGCCCTTCAACAGATGAATGGATAAAGAAGATGTGGTCCGTATATACAATGGAATATTACTCAGCCATCAGAAAGGATGAATACCCAACTTTTACATCAACATGGATGGGACTGGAGGAGATTATGCTAAGTGAAATAAGTCAAGCAGAGAAAGTCAATTATCATATGGTTTCACTTATTTGTGGAACATAAGGCTTTCATTTTTTTTAACAGACTTTATTTTCAGTTTCACAGAAAAATTAACTAGAAAGCAAAGTTTCCAAATATACCCATTACCCCCACATGTATAACCTCCCCCACTATCACTATTTCGCACCAGCTGATGTTACGACTGAGGAATCCACAATAACACATCATTATCACCTGAATTTACATCAGGGTTCATTCTTGGTGAACTTTTTATGGGTTTTGACAAATATTCAACAGTATGTGTCTACCATTATAGTATCATTCAGGATACTTTCACTGCCCTCAAAATCCTCTGTGCTCTGCCAATTCTTCCCTCCTCCGTCTAGCCCCTGTTAAACAGTGATCTTTTTACTGTCTCCATAGTTTTGGCTTTCCCAGAATATCATATAGTTGGTATCATATAGTATGTAGCCTTTTCGGAGTGCTTCTTTCAATTAGCAATATACATTCAAGTTTCCTCCATGTCTTTTCATGACTTGATAGCTCATTTCTTTTTAGTGCTGAATAATATTCCGTTGTCTAGAAATACCAGAATTTATTCAATCACCTACTGCAGGACAACTTGGTTGCTTCTAATTTTTGAGAATTATATAATTATGAATAAAGCTCCTAGGAACATCCACGTATGGGTTTCTGTGTGAACACAAGTTTTCAACCCATCTAGGTAAAAACAAAAAACAAAAAACAAAAAAAACAAGGAGAATGACTGCCAGATTACATGGTAAGGATATGTTTAGTTTTGTCAGAAACTACCAAACTGTCTTCCAAAGTGACTGTACCACTTTGCATTCCAAAAGCAATGAAAGAGAATTCCTGTTGCTCCATATTTTGTCAGCATTTAGTATTGTCAGTAATTTGGATTTTCATCATTTTAACTGGTACGTACTGGGACTTTTGCTTTTTATACCTCATTTTTCAATAGTATTTGAATTTCTTCATCATGAAATTTTTTTAAACCCAGGATTATCCACCCAGAAACCCACAAAAATCTTCCCAGCTCAGGAGCTACTCTACACTGGATTTCTTTATTCCATTTTCATATTTCTAGAATAATCATATTCTATAGAAAGTTGAAGTAATCACACTAGATCAGAACCCAGGGTTTAAGGCCATAATTTGGCCTGAGGCCATAATTTGGAAATTATTAGATGATTGCATGGGCTCAGCTATAACAAAATGCAATATTGTAATTCTCTCTGGTTCAAATTACCCTTCTTACAAATTATCTAGATTTTCTGACACTGATAAACTTTTGAGGATTTGGCCATATCTGAGAAATTCAGATCAGCCATGTAATTCAGGCAGTCCCTGACTCGTTATACCCAACCCTAACCCTAATGTGCTCTCAGATTCCACCCAAAGGCATCTGATACCTCTGTAGCAAAACAGAGAGCAAAAAAAAGGGGACAGAGAGGGAAGAAAATCTGACCATTACTTTGAATTTCCTTGCTTGTGTGGGTTTTGGTCAGATAAAACTCCAATTATTTTTGACTGCATTAATTTCCTTTCCAGTAAAGTGCTTAAAGAATAATATACTTCCAGTTAAAGCTTTTAGGGTGGACCATTGCTCAAGCCATTTTCAACTTTATTGGACAAAGCATTTGAAAATATACTATGGGTAAAAATTCAGATATGGCTCTTGGGGAAAAGCAAGATGACTTAATAGGTCTCCCTATCAACCCACCTAACTTCTGTGATTGAATTAATACAGAGGATAATGGGGGAGGAGGGATGGAAATGTGAATTGTAACCACAGTTTGAGCTGTGTACAGTTACATCATGGCATCAGTTTTTCCACTCAAGCTGGTAAATGACTACAACCAGAGATATGTGAACCCTTTCTGATGAGATATAAATCAGTCCAAACAGTCATCCAGTTCTCTCTTGCAATGAATTTAAATCATATCTTTCCCCTTCTTTTAAAAAGCCTTGGGTTCTCATTTCATTTCTAGCTCCGTGGTCTAAGCTCAATTTTTAAGGGATTGATCCAGTTGCCTACCCCTGAAACTTGAAAAAAATTTAAAAATAAGTCCAAACTATCAAATCCTAAGATCTGGTTCAGTGGGGTTTGCCACAGGATAAAGGAGTGCAGGAGTATATCTCACCTAAGTGGCTCACAGAAGTTTAAGGACTATATTTACCAGTTAGCTATTACAGTATACCGAAACACCTCTATATTTAATGGCCCAAAACATTATGCATTTTTATTGCCCAGAAGTATCTGGGAAGGTTGGCCTTTGGGCCTTCTTGTCGGGGTAGTTCTGCTGGTTTTAGCTAGGATTTCTCAAACATCTGTGGTCCACTATGTGTTGGATAGGCACCGTGCCAATCTTGGTTGGCTGGCTATTAACTGGTATAGGATGGTCTCATCAGGGATATCTCATCTCTGCACAATGTGGTTTCTTATTCCCCTGCAGGCTAGTCCAGGCAGAGGCAGGGTCCAGAAGAAAACAAAAGCAAACAGGTCTCCTGAGGCCTTTACTCAGAATTGGCACACCATTATTTTATCCACATTCTGTTAGCCAAAGCAAGTCATAAGGATAGTCCAGATTCAACAGATGGAGAATAGACATCACCTCATAAGACAAGCTTCAGAGGGTATTGACATGGGGAGGGGTCAAAAGTTGGAGGCATCTTTCTAATAATTTATAATAGTACCATCTCTTTCCTTTTCTAGCTGAAACTTCAGACATTCTGGGCACATCCGGGGAGCATCCCAGCATCCAGGGCAAGGGTTCTTTTTGTTTTGTTTTTTTGGGGTTGAGCTTTTTAATATCATAAATCAGTGTCCAGCCTGGCCTCTCACTGCCAGGCCCCTTCCTGGGCCTCCTATCTTCATATTGCCTGGAAGGCTGCCTGCAGCCAGGGCTTCTCCCATTCCCTAGGAAGGATCCAGCACCAGCCTAAGAGAGGAGGCAATAACAGCTAACAGGGTGGGAAGGGGGAGAGACAGAAGCTTGTGCAGGCATGTGTATGTATGTACTTACGTGTGTGAACACATGTGGAATTAAAGGTTTACAGACCCTGGTTCAGGGACAGTCTAGGATGGGAGAGGAGGTAGGGCAAAGAGAAGCACATCTTTTCTCCCTGACACCTCAGCCTCACTGTTCCCCAGGGACAGACACATGGGGTAAGTGGGAAACCCATCCCTGGACTGGAGTCCTTTTGAGTCTGGTTGGAGTCATAGATCCAGTCTGTGGGGTCACTGGGTTTGTCTCCTTCTGAAAGCCCTGGGAGAGTGGGAGGTAAGAAGTAAAAGGAGATAAGTCTCTGCTAGAAGAACTTGACGCCCTGGCCATCGCTGATGATGATGATCTCAGCCTTGTGCTCCTGTTATAGGGGCTGCAGAGCCTGAAGTAGAGTTTCTTCATCCAGCCCATGGAACTCCTCATCCTCTGTGTCATCCCCATTGGTCAGTTCATACAGGGTGAACATGGAACATGCCATCATACCTGTGTTCACCATTAGCAGAGCTCAACATCAGTGACTCCTCCTCAAATTATCTAAGCTTCAGAAAGACAGGTAGGCTCCTGCAAGTGAACATTGGCTCTCTCTCTCTCTCTCTCTCTCTCTCTCAACCTCTCAATCTCTCTCTGTCTCTGTCTCTCCCCTCCCTTCCTCCTGCTCATTTTCCCTCCCATCTTACTGTATACTATATTCCTGTATGTCCCCCACATTAAACAATGCCTGGCTCAAACGCTCAATAAATATTTGTGAATGAATGAATGAGTGAAAGGAAGCATTATGTAAGAGGATCTATTAACAGAGTCAGATGGAGAAAGTGAACCAAATTCAACAGAGACTGGGGAAAGCAGTCATGGAGTGATGCAAAGCATATAAGAGAAATCTACCCTAGAGAAGACTTCAGGACTGAAGTAAAATGACAGCAGTGATGGTGTTTTTGAAGTTCCTGCTGCTGCTAGCTTGGCCATGCTGATAATATTTAAACAGGCCACGGCACAATAGACAGGGAGCAACGAATCTGCCGCAGAGATGAAGTGGAGCAGGAAAAACAGGAGATTACACAGCTACTGTCCTGGAAAGCAGTTGATTCCAGGTGACTGAGAAGGAAGGGAAAGGGTGACTCTCTCTGGAGTGGACTGGGGTAGCTTTTACTCACTGGCCTGGGAGGACTGTCAGTAAATGCCATGGACCTTGCCACCAGGTAGGGCCTAACGACAGAGTTGTGACAAATGATGACAGCCAATTGGGAGGAAAGAAAGTAAAATGACAAGAAATAGGCCCTGGGAATCTGACCATGGCAAAGAGAGAAGCTGATGGTATCCACCAAGGCAGGACCAAGGAGAAACCAAGGTTCGTGCATCAGGGATTCCCCAGCCCCTCGAGGCCATGCACATATTTGACTCCCCTGTCCTTTAGCAAGCAGAGAGTGTTTTATCCCATCAGTAAAATCTGCATTGCTGGGATGACAGGACTCACTTTCTGTAAGGTGCATAACAACTTTCCGACATGTTGTCAGAATGTGTCAGGTCGAGTTACTGTGATTCTGTTTCACGAGGACGTGACACATGGCACCATTGCCGGCGATTCAGACATTTCCTGTCAATGCCTGCCACTCACGAATGGATTTGTAATCAAACCCAAGTCACAGCTAGGCTTTTTGCAGGAGAGTCACTTCCAAGTTTTACTTTTAATACCTGAGGTTTTGTGTTACTGATATTAAATAAAAACTCTTTGCAATGAATTTTAAATGAGGTAAAAGCTCTCACCAGAGATTTGTTAAAAGCAGATGAACAGCTGTTCTCTTTTCCCCCCTTTTTAGTAGAAGGGCTTTAAATTATATATTAACCAAAAAGGTAAACAGAATAAAATGGGCAATTAAATATTAATGGAAGATGTAGTGGAATTGTCCTGTGCTGCACTTAAAACAGCCTGAATGATTGAGCTGTGAATTGCTCTCCCTGAGGTATTGAAATATTCATCAGTGCTATTTAATAAATGTTCATATTCGTAGGCACTCATGTTTACACTACAGCACTTGCAAGAGAGTGCTTACTAAAGAAAACATGCTAATGGAAGGTGAACTTTCCTGTACAGTGAGTCACCTTAAATTATACAGAGTGTGCCGCTGAGGAGATGGGGAAATCTCTCCTCTGACAAATGAGAAGCTTGCAGAAGAGAGAAGCATCTTTTGTTAAGAGAAGGGCTGGGGATGGCATAGAGGCGTTGTGGCACCAAGACTCTTTTGAGGTTTTTAAAAATTTATCCGGTTTGCATTTTAAAAATGTTTAACCTTTCCTGCCTGAAGCAGAGCTTCATTCCAGTGCTATTACTGCAAACTGCCTATCTTATGGGAAGGGATGCAAGAGATAGAAAAAAGAGACTGCAGGGGAAACCCTTCAACAACTAAGGTATAAGCACTCCATGTGACAGCAAAGCTGACACAAAGACACACACAGCATTTACAGGCAGAGGTGGACACTGCCACTTATCGCTTCTCCTTTGTGACATTTATTTAGTCATTCTTTCCCAAGAACTGCAGATATTGTATCACCTCAAGTGAGAAGCTTGATTGTTCTCATAAGTTAAACAGGATCAAGGCCAATCAATATCTTGGAATTGGCTGATCTCTAGGGAAGATATTAAGATTTACTAGAGCAGTGGAGGGAAGGGGCTGAAGCTGTGGCTGCTGGATTTCTGATGAGTGGTATGACCTAAATGGAACATGCCCATCCAACTTAGATACCTGTTTAGTGAAAAATACATAGTCACCCAAGTTCAGCAGCATCATCCACATGTGCTAGAACAGGGTCAATTGGAGGCTTCCTTTGTGACAGCTCTTCATTATCTTTCATGATTAACCAGAAAAAAAATGAGTTAATGTTTATTCAGTGACAAAAGAAGATCTTGGTTCCCAGAGTAACAAAAACAGCCATACAGAGTACTGTAGATTGATTTTTTTTTTTTTTGGTCTCAGTATTTCACTCTACTGTAATAGTATCATACCTCTACTTCCTATGTCCTAGCTTTATAGTGGTTAGAATATACTTCTTACTCCTTGAATGAGGCCTTAGCCATGTAACTTGCTTTAGCTAATGAAATGGACATGGCATGCAAAAATACTGAAATGTTGATGCACATTGGGCTCACTCTCTTGAGCCCCAAACTTTGGCCATATGAAAATGCCTCCAGTAGCTGCTAGTCCAAGGAAGATGAGGGACACTGGCACCAAACCCAACTGAATCTACCTAGATCAGGTGAACTCTAAGATGCTAATATGATATGCCACCGAGTTTTGAGTTCATTATATAGCATACTTATGGCACTGTCAAGGTCAGAGAGGATCATTCCAAGGCTTCTATAGACAGTGGGCAACCACTGATTGTTATTTTTCTCTTTATTAATATGTTTTAGAGAGAATGTAGTATATTACTAACACAACATGTAAGTTTAGACATGAAGATGTGTTCCTTCAGGGAAGGACATCACCTTGCCTTGTACCCACATTTGAAACATTGGAGGCTTCCTTGATTACTCTTTCTTCTTCAACATATTCCCTTCAAAAGGTCACCAAATCCTGTTGATTCAAATATATGAATGTATCTTCTTCTCTCCATTTGCACTGCCACCACCTACTTCCATGTTCTCTAATTTTGAATATCATAAATGGCCTACTCAGTTGTTTTCCAACGTTTACATTTCTATCAGTCATGTTTCTAACAGATCATGGAAAACTTCCTATCTGAAGTTCCTATCTTCCTTCTCTAAATCACTTTAATAAACAAACACCTATTAATGGTTGTCCATCAGTTATAAATACTTCGGAATGGTCCTCCGTGATCTTAAAAATCTGTTCCCAATTACCCTTCTATCTATAATGTTGGTCATCTCTCTTTACTTTCTCCTAAATTATGGCACTCCCACATAATTTTTATTCCCATGGCTTTTTTTTTTATGTTGTCACTTTTGTCTAGGATACTCTCCTCTCTGAGTCACTGTCTAGCATCCCTCAAGTTCCAATGTAATCATATGCTACTCCTCCCTTTAAACTTCTATAAGACTTTAAAGGCCATTTATCCCATTCTATTATAAACTTTCATTGCCAAATGCATGTCTCCCATTATACTAAAAGTTATTTAAAAGTAGAAAGGGAAAAAAGGGGGGGGGCCTACTACAAAGTTAGGTGCTTAATGAATGGCTAAACTCAAATACTATAGCCAGGCAACACTAATTTTTTTGAATATGGAATTATTCCTATTTCTAAGAGGCCTTAGAATTGAGGAACACTGTTAGCAATATAATAGATGAATAGGGAATTGCTTAGGGATAGAATAGAAATAAGTTCTTTGGGGGTTAAGATATATAAACAAAGCAGTAAATCAGAGACTGGTTCTTCTTTTATATTTGTATAAATGACTTGAAAAAAGTGAACATAATAAAATTTTGAAGTTTACAGATATAATTTAAGTTCTTCTGCCCATGGGATTTCAAGCTGATAGGGATAAGTACCACAAAGAACCTTGAGCCTATTTGAGTAGGTATAAAAATTTCAGGTGAAAGATGGAAACAATCCAACTGTCCATCAACTGATGAGTGGATAAACAAGATGTTTCATTTTATATATCCACACAGTGGAATATTATCCAGCCATTTAAAAAATGAAGTAGTGATAAATGCTACAATATAGGTGAACTTTGAAAGATTATGCGAAGTGAAAGAAGTCGGTCAAAAAGGACAATATATTATATGAGTCCATTTATATGAAAGGTCCAAAATAAGTGAATATATGGAGACAGAAAGCAGATTAGTGGTTTCTTAGAGCTGGGGAGATAGGAATATTGACAGGTGATAGTTCAGGAGTATAGGGTTTCTTTTCTGAGGTAATGACTATCCTCCAAAATTGATTATGGTAATGGTTTCACAACTGTGTGAATATACTAAGAAGTATTCATGGAACACTATAAATGGGTGAATTGTACAGTATGTGAATATATCTCAAAAAAACTGTTACCAAAAAAAATTATCTCTGAATGTCTTTAAAAAATAATTCAAATTTGGGGCACCTTGGTGGCTCAGTTGCTTAAGTGGCTGCCTATGGGGCTCAGGTCATTATCTCAGGGTCTTGGGATTGAGCCCCACATCAGGCTCCCTGCTCAGCAGGAAGTTTGCTTCTCCCTCTTTCTCTGCCCCTCTCCACCGCTCATTCTCTCTCTCTCAAATAAATAAAATCTTCAAAAAAATAATAATTCAAATTTTATTTGTAAGAGAATAGGCCCTAAGTTCCATTACAACCTGATAAAGGACTTAAATGACATAATTAGACATGGGTTGTACCTTAGATGGGTTCTAAAATATGGCAATGAACTGCTACAGGCCAACAGTCCCACAAAATACTAAGGATAACCAGGAATTGAACTGAAAGCCAAATCCAATAACATTAAATGATTTATTGTGCTTCCATTGCTGCCACGATCACTCTAGTTGTCATACTAAAATCAATTGTTAGCCACGGAGAATCTACTATGAGTTCAACTCTGATGAAGAATTTTAGGAACTATAAAATATAACTAAGACATAGTTTCTACCCCCAATAAACTTAACTTTAGTTGGAAAGACAAGAAAACACACATGAAATAATTGGCAAGGTGATATCATGAACTCCTGTTTTAGTATTAAAAAGACATAAAGGAGATAACATGAGTTATTCATTAAGAATCTTTGAACTATTTAATCATTTTTAAAAGGAAACCTGGCTAAGATTTTTATAAGACCATTTATAAAACTACCTACTCAAATAGGCTCAAGGTTCTTTGGGCTACTTATCCCTATCAGCTTGAAATGGCCCCCAAATCACAATTATGGTATTTCCACTCAATAAATGGTCTCATGCTATCATGTAAATTTTCTTCCCCCTGCCCCAAATTTGGTAAGTTGCCTATATAGAAACTGACTCACTCTTGAGTGCCAGTATAAAAGAAGAGTTTTGAATTTTAGTAAGACCACCAGATAGTAGCCTGGTTAAGATTTTGAAGCATAATACAAACGGGGGGGCTCTGACTTAATTAAGAGATTCAGAATGAATTAAAGGAAGCACTACCACCCCAAGGAGGAATCCCAGTTCAGTGAGAAAGTACTAAATTATATCTAAACATTTGTTTCCTTAATAATTTCTTCTAAAATCCTTCTTAAATATACTTTTACAAATAGAATGAGACTGACATGCTAATAAAAGTTGTTTTTCTATAAAAGCAAAATTAGGGGTGGCCTGGGTGGCTCAGTCGGTTAAGTGTCTGCTTTCAGCTCAGGTCATGATCCCAGGGTCCTGGGATCAGGCCCCACATCAAGCTCCCTGCTCCCCTTTCCTCCCCGCTCATGTTCTCTCTTGCTATCCATCACACTATCTCTGTCTCCCTCTCTCAAATAAATAGATACATAAAGTCTTTAAAAAAAAAAAAGCAAGATTAAATTTACAATGTGCTTTATTTTAGGGGTGTCTGGGTGGCTCAGTTGGTTAAGCATCCCACTCTTGATTTTGCTCAGGTCACGATCTCAGGATCATGAGATCAAGCCCTGTGTTGGGCTCCGAGCTCAGTAGGAAGTCTGCTTGAGATTTTCCCTCTCCCTCTTCCTTTGCTCTTCCCCACAACCCCCACACACGCTCTCTTTAAGATAAAATAAATAAATCTTCAAAAAATGAAATAAAATGTGCCCTATGTTTGTTGAGAAACTTCTAAGAATCCTAGCTTGTTAGACCAAAAGACCATTGTTCAACTGTTGCAAAAATATCCCTAGGAAGAATATCATGAGTATAAATTTATAAAGTAACAGCAAACATCACAGTCACATGTAAGAATTCAACCTTTGAAACTTGATCTAATGAGCACAAAGCCACCAATCAACACAGAAGAACTGCTACTTCCAATTTACTTTTATTTGATTTCCTCCTAATGTGCTTATAGAACACTTGGCTACTGTGCGAAGAATGTTTTCAAGACCATCTATAGATAAACAGGTGTATGTTGAGTGTGATAAGTCACTGAACATCAACTTAAGTTCTGACAGTAAGACAGACTTACTCTCAGGGCCAGTCATTCTACTGATTAAGCACCAAAGGCAAGATGATTACATTCTACATAGGACACATCGAACTTTAGAAAGAAGCTATCTATTTTGAGTCTATTTGAGTTCTTGCTAAAATTAAGTGGAAAGATAAGGCAAAGGACAAGAGAAATGGTGATAGAGAGAGAAAACAAGAACCATGGGACCTTTAGTCCCTTCCCCCACAATGTGACTGGCTTGCCCTGCAAGCACTATTTGTGTCCTTGAAAATTTATTCAACATTTGAAAGAGCTAGTCTGTCTTCCATATTTCACCCTAGGCCTTTGAACCAGTCCAGAGATCCAAACACAAATACCTACCTCTAATAAAGTAGGATCTATCAAGCCTAGCCCTACAGAGAAGAGAAATTTATAGTCTTATTCAAGAGAGGAGAGTTACCTTGTTAGTACAAGTACAGTAATACAAATACATTGAGCAAAAGTATCAGTGTGAGTGCTGTAAAGCATCCAAGAGGAAATTAGCTGTTTTAAACCATGGAACTAATGTGAAACATAGCTAATAACTGCTTATTTATCACCAGTATAAAAAGATAATTTGGCTAAGCTAATGAAGTAATTCCAAGCTTTTAACTGAATGCTAGTACTAATTGAATGTTACTGAAAAAAACAGGGAGGAAAACTACACAAAGGAATGAGTGCAACTAACTTCCATCTAGTATATTAATATTTTCTTGATGTTGAGGATAACATTCCAGTTGCATAAATTTAGGGATATCAAACTATTTAAGAAGATTCCCATGAAGAGAAAACCTAGATTCAACACTTTATCAGAATAACATAAACTGGGTTGAGCAGAAGGAAACGTGTGTGTGTGTGTGTGTGTGTGTGTGTGTGTGTGTGTGTGTGTGTGTGTTTTCCTTTGGTTTGTCCTTCCATCTCACTGCAGGTCAGAAAAAAACCCAGCCAGACCTGATATTTTATCCTGGCTAATACTTTCTATGGTATGACCTTAAATTTATTGTTTAACTTTCTAAACCTTAACTTCAACCTTCTCTTGGGATAATAATATCTAGTTTAAAGGTAAACTGATTTAGGGCGCCGGGGTGGCTCAGTCAGTTAAGCGTCTGCCTTCGGCTCAGGTCATGATCCCAGACTCCCAGGATCAAGTTCCTCACTGGGCTCCCTGCTCAGCAGGGAGTCTGCTTCTCCCTCTGCCCTTCACCCCACTCATGCTCTCTCTCCCTAATAAATAAATAAAATCTTTTTTAAAAAGTAAGCTAGTTTAAAAAATAAAAATTAAAAAATAAAAGTAAACTGGTTTATTGAGGAGTATTAATTTTCTGGGGGTATAAACAATAAACGATTTTATGTTTTTTTCAATACATTCCTCCATAGAGAACTAACCTTTGTTCTGCATAATGATTCCCTTAATAAAATTATGGCAGATTTCACAAATTTTCAGTGAATTTTGATTATTAGAACAATCTTATTTCAGTATTGGAAGATACGGTTCTGATTCAAAGTTCTCTCTGCCTTCAGGGTAGGATGGACTATGACTCTAGCAGTTTAGTGTTGAGTGGAGCTTTTCACTCAACTTTTCACTCACAATGGATGTGAGCATCCACCCATTCACCCACCCTCCTGCACTCTTCCCCTTCTCTGTGCTGATCTTTTAAGAGTTGGGCAAGGGTGAAAGAGGAATAAAAATGTTTCTTTCTTGGCTATGCAAGATTATATTCCTCTCCTTGGCTGCAATGACTGCTGCTTAGGTTAGTTTACGGACTCTTTGGGATAAGGACAACCATAGAAGGCTGCTGAGGAGTGAACTCCCCATCATACCACATCTCCCAGACAGGCATATCTCAGCCTCCACATACTGTGGCAAGACCGAGGCATCCAATCTCATTTACCCTCCATGGCCATCTCTCTGGCCTGAGTTCTCATGAAGCATTCAGGTAACCAAGGGTTTAGTGAATTCCTACTATGTGCTAGCCCTCTTCTCAGCCCTGAGGATACATCAGGGATTAAAATAGGAAAAATCTTTGTCTTCATAGTCTGGGGTACCCTAGAGTTTAGTAGAGGAAGAAAGAAAAGAAAACATACTAAATAAAGAAAAATATATTTGTTTAGATGGGGATAAGTGCTACAGAGAAAAAGAAAGCAAGTAAGGAAGATGTGGAGTGCAGAAGGATGGTAACAATTTTAAATGGTATGATAGGCCTCGCTGAAATGGTGATGTTTGAGTAAAGAATTAAAGAAGGTGAGGAAGTGAATCATTTAGATATCTGGGGGAACTGGTTTCCATGTAGCAAGAAGAGTAAAAAGATTTTGAGGTTGGATGGTGCTTTAAGATTCCAAAGGATAGCAAGGAGACTAGCATGTTTGGAGTAGACAAACAAGTGCAGCCATGACATAAAGCAGTCCAGTCTACTAAGGGTTGGAGTGTATGCACACAAGCAGGCACGCATGCTTCTATGGACACACACACATGCATACACATCTGAGGCCCGGGTAGAGATGTCTCCTCCGGGTTTCTAAGGAGCAGCATTCTTCATTTAAACTTAGTTACATATAAGACCATAATTTATATAACCTAAGTAGAGACTATCATAGAATATTTAAGATTGTAGATACTGAAATCAGACTATGTGACTGCAAATCCTGATTCTTGTACTTATTATTTTTGTGACCTTGTGAATGTAACATAACCTCCCTCCACCTCAGTTTCTCTTTCTGTAAAATAAAGATGAAGATTAAATCTTATCATTGCTGTGAGATAATAGAGTTAATGCCTGAAAGCATATAGTACAATGTCTGTGCAAGGTGATTTTAATAGACAGCAAGGATTAAAAATCACTGCTTACAACTATGTTTGGTTCATTCTTGCTCGTCAAGCTGAATTAAAATGTCACCTCCTCAAAAAAGCTTTTTCTGATAGTCATTAGGGATGTTCATAAATATTCCAGTGCTCCTTCTGGGCACTTGGTATAATTGGACTTTCTTATCTCCTTTGAAGTTAGGCATGGCAACATGACTTGCTGTGGCCAATGAAATTTAAGCAGAGGTGGCATGTAGAACTTTTACACAGAAGTGACACATGTCAATTCCCGATAGAAACTTTTAAGAACCAGTGTTTCATTCATTACATCTCCTCTCCCCTGCTATGGTGATCATGAAAACATTATACACACACACACACACACACACACACACACACACAAATATGTATGTATATGTATATATGTATATATACGTGTGTATATATATAGAGAGAGAGAGAAATGGAGCCTCTGACATCCTATGTTGCTCCAGACTATGATGATTAGAGTACAACCTTCCTGCCACCTGACTATCTGCACTACACATGTAACATGAGAAAGAAATAAGCCTTTGTGCTGTTAACCCACTAAACTCTGGGGATTATTTGTTACTGCAGTATTTTCTAGACAATCTTGACTGATACTGTTTGACCACATTATATAAAGTAGTTTCCTCATCCGCCAGTCACCCTCTGGGGTGGACATCTTCAGATTTAATTTTCATTATAGTACCATACCATTCTTTGAAATCACCTTATTCATGAATTGTATAAGAGAATGGAGTTTGTTTATGTCATTTTCTTTTTTGGGGGGGTCCTTTTTATTTAAATTCAATTAATTAACCTATAGTGTATTATTAGTTTCAGAGGTAGAGTTCAGTGATTCATCAGTTGCATAGAACACCAAGTGCTCATTCCATCACCTGCCCTCCTTCATGCCCATTCCCCAGTCACCCCATCACCCCACCAACCTCCCCTCCAGCAACCCTCAGTTTCTTTCCTATGCTTAAGAGTCTCTTATGGTTTGTCTCCCTCTCTGATTTCATCTTGTTTTGTTCTTCCTAGGTTTGCTTTTTTTTTTACTAACCAAAATCATGCTGTGTGCATTGTTCTTTGATGTGCTTGTCAGAGATGTTCTCAGCCTAGCACACTCTTTTTATCCATTCTATATTCCACAGAAATAGTGTCACTGTTTGGGTTGCTTCATTCTGCTGTTATAATTATGCCCACTTTTGTGCACAAACTTGAGCACAGGGGCTGTAATTTGAGGGGAAGAATGCCAGTTTGAGCCCTTGGCAATCTGAGGTGAAGGTGTGTTGACCTGGCATTGAGCAGGTGGCAGGCCTTGCACGCTGACTAGGGCAAGAGGGTGGCTGGACTGTGAATTTGGGACCCACAGGCCAATGGCATCGTGTGTGATGGGGACATGGCCGTTTCACTTTTAACTTGTTTTTCTGGGAAACTAGATCTTTCCTTCTATTCTAAGGGAAAGTCTTGCTGGATAGAGTATTCTTGGCTGTAGATTTTTTCCTTTTAGCGGTTGGAATTGATCATGCTGCTCCCCCTGGCCTGCAGAGTTTCTGCTGAAAAACCCACTAATAGCCGTATAGGGTTTCCCTTGTATGTAACTGCTTTCCTTTCTCCTGCTGCTTTTAAAATTCTCTCTTTATCACTACTTTTGGCCATCTTATTAACTTTGTGTCTTGGTTAGGTTGGTTGTGTTGGGGGCTCTCTGTACCTCCTGGATCTGGATTTCTCTTTCCTTCCCCAGATTTGGGAAGTTTTCAGCTCTCATTTCTTCAAATAAATCTTCTGCCCCCTTTTCTCATTCTCCTCCTTCTGGGATCCCTGTCATGCGACTGTTACGCCTGACAGTGTTGCTGAGTTCCCTGGGTCTATTCTCATTTTGCTTATTTTTCCCCTTCTCATCTGCTCAGCTTGATTACTTTCCATTACTCTGTCCTCCAGGTGGCTGACCCATTCTTCTACTTCACCTTTTTGCTATTTATTCCAGGTGGTCTATTTTTATTTCCATTTAGTGAGTCCAATAGCTCTAATTGGTTCTTTTTTACATCTCCTATCTCTTGGTGGAGGGTCTCAGGGAGGTCCTGCACTCCTTTCTCAATGCTAGCGAGTATCTTGATGAGCATTACTTTAAATTCTCTATCAGACATATTACTTATCTCCATTTTGCTTAGGTTTCCTGTTCTGATTTTGTTCTGCTCTTTCATTTGGGACATATTCCCCTGTCTTCTCATTCTGTCTATTGCCGTGTCTGTTTCTCTATGTTAGGAAAGTCAGCTATGTCTCCTGCAATTGAAAGTAGTGGCTTTATGAAGAAGAGGTCCTGCAGTGCAATCTCTCCTTTTCACCAGAAAATGGTGCTTCAGGGGGGGTTTCCTATGTGTGTTGCTCCAGGGGTGTCCTACTATTGTGGCTGGGATGTGTTTGCCTTCAGTCCAGCCTGTGATGGCTCTCTGCCTGTTGTGGGCAGAGTCTGGTGCCTCTGGTGTTAGTGGGCTGGTCCGGGGCTGCCTTGGGCTTGAGTTGAGGCAGACCAGGCGTTTGCCAGAGATGAAGTAGCACCAAACTGCAGGCACTTTCCCTGTGTTGTCCCCTGAGAAGCTTTTGTTGGTGGTTGGGGCCTGCAGTCAGACCAGCTGCCTGCCCCCAGTCCACTGCTGGGGTCACAGTCAGACTGGCATGTGGTTATCTTCCCCTCTCCCTGGAGCAGGACTCACTTTGGAGTGGTGCTGCCCCTTGTCTGGGCTGCGTGCACATTGCCAGGCTTGTGGCACTGCTTTGATGGAATCTTGCCAAGAGCAATTGGAAAGGGTGGATCTGCTTCACTGTGGCCTCTTGTCTTTGCCAGGCTGCGGAGATTCTGTTCTGCCAGTTTTTGGGCTGCTTTCTGGGTTATTTATGCTGATGTGGGTGCTCTCTAGGTGGCCATGTGGCAAGAGGTGAGCCCAGGGTCGTCCTACTCCACCATCTTTTGTTTATGTCATTTTCCACTGTAGCCTCAGTACACAATAATGAGGCCTAAAGGTTATTCAGAACTCAATAGATATTTATTGAATTATTGAAATGCGCAGCATATAAATCCTTTCATTTGGAACCTTAAGATGCACTAACTTTATGCTAAATTCTACTTTATATGGAATAATTGCAGGATATTTACATCAAAATTTAAAAATACATGATGTTCATCTTATTTAAGTCAAAGTCCTAGGATATAGACACAACTTTATTGTTTCACAGTAAACTATTTTCATGAATAAAGTTAAAATGTAATGTCAGTGATCTAAACACACCAATTAAAAGACAGAAATTGTCAGAGCAGATCAAAAAACACAATCCAACTATACCTTGTCTACAAGAAACCCACTTTAAATATAAACACACATATAAATTAAAAGTAAATGGATAGAGGAAAATATACCACAGAAAAGAAAGAAAGGAATAGCTATATTAATTTCAGAGAAATCAAACATCAAAGTAAAGAAAGTTATCAATGATAAAGAAGGGCATTATATAAGGATGAAGGAGTCAATTCTCCAAAAAGATGTAATAATGCTTAACATGTATGCACCTAACAACAGATTCAAACTACTTAAGGCAAAAACTGATGGAAGTGCAAGGAAAAATAGATGAATCCACTATCATAATTGGAGACATCAACATCCCTCTCAGAAATGGACAGATCAAGCAGACAAAAAATCAGTAAGGACATAATACCATCAATCAACTGGATACAATGCGCATCTGTAGACTATTTCATCCAACAAAACAAGAATTCATATTTTTCTCAAGTTCACATGGTACATTTACTAAGATAACCATATTCTGGGCCATAAAACACTCCTTAACAAATTAAAAAATATAGATATCACACAATATCTGCTCATAACCACAGTGGAATTAAACTAGAAATCAATGACAGAAAGACAGCTAAGAATCCCAAACTACATAGAAATTAGACAACATACTTATAAATAACACATGGGTCAAAGAAGAAATCTCAAGACAAATTTTAAAATATTTTGAACTATGAGGGCCTGGGTGGTTCTTCACTTCAGCTTTGGTCATGGTCTCAGGGTCCTGGGATTGAACCCTGCACTGGGAGTCTGTTTGAGGATTCTCTTCCTCTGCCCCTGCCCCCAGTCTTTCTCTCTCTAAAATGAATAAATAAATCTTAAAAAAATAAGAAAATATTTTGAACTAAATGAATATTAAAAATACAACCCATCAAAATTTGTGGGATACAGCAAAAGCAGTACATACAGGGAAATTTATAACAGTGATTGCATGTATTAGAAAAGAGGAAATATCTATAATGAGCAATTTAAGTTTCTACCTTAGGAAACTAGACAAAGAAGAGCAAATTAAATCCAAACTAAAAACAAGAAACAATAAGAATTAGAGCAGAAATCAATGCAATTGAGAATAGGAAATCAATAGAGAAAAGCAAAGAAACCAAAAGCTGGTTCTTTGAAGAGATCAATAAAATTGATAAGCCTCTAGCCAGGAAAACTAAGAAAATAAGAGCGAGGACAAAAACTACCAATACCAAAAATGAAAGAGAGACATCACTATAGATTCCATGGAAATTGAAAAAATAAATTAAAAAATACTATGAATAACTCTATATCCACAAATTTGATAACCAAATGAAATGAACCAATTCCTAGAAAGACACAATCTGCCAAAATTCACACAAAAATAAATAGATGATCTATATAGGCTTTTTGTATTAAAGAAATTGAATCAATAATTGATAACCTTACAAAGCAGAAAGAACCAAGCAGATAGGTTCACCAGTGAATTCTTCCATCTATTTAAGGAAGGAATTATACCAGTTCTCTATAATCTGTTTCAGAAGATAGAACAGAGGGAATACTTCCTAACTCATTCTATGGAGCTGCCATTATCCCAACACTAAAAACCAGATTAAAAAAAAAAAAACATGAAAAGAAAACTATAGACCAATATCTCATGAACATGGATGCAAAAATCCTCAAAAATATATTAGCAAATTGAACCTCAAAAAAGGAATAAAAATAATTATATATCATGACCAAGGTGGGGGAGGGTTATCCCAAGTATACAAGGTTGGTTCAATATTTGAAAATCAAATAATGTAATCTATTACATCAACAGACCAAAAAAGAAAAATCACATGATCATATCATTTGAAAAAGCTGAAAAAGCATTTTGACATAATCCAACACCTATTCATGATAAAGACTCTTAGTAAACTAGGAATAGAGGGGAACTTCCTCGTAGATAAAGACTATCTACAAAAAAACCTATAGCTAACATCATATTTATTGGTGAGAAACTCTAAGACTTTCCACTAAGATCAGGTACAAGGCAAAGATGTCCATCTCACCACTCTTTTTCAACATCATATTTGAAGTCCTCACTAATGCAATAAGGCAAGAAAAAGAAACAAAAGGTATACAGATTGGGAAGAACACAAAACTGACTTAAGCAGATGACATGATAGGTTGTACAGAAAATCCAAAAAAGATGACAAAAATACTCCTGGAACTGATAAGTGATTATAGCAAGGTTGCAGGATATAAAGTAAATATATAAAAGTCAATTGCCTTCCTATATACCAACAATGAACAAGTGGAATTTGAAATTAAAACTCAATATCATTTACATTAGCACCCCCCAAAATAACATATTTAGGTATAAATATATCAAAATATCTACAAGATCTTTCTGAGGAAAACTACAAAACTCTGATGAACAAAATCAAAGAACTAGACAGATGGACAGATATTCCATGGTCATAGATAAAAGGACTTAACATTGTCAAGATGTTGGATCTTTCCAAATTAATCTATAGATTCAATGCAATCCCAATAAAAACCCCAGCATGTTATTTTATGGATGTTAACAAACTGATACTGAAGTTTCTATGGAGAGGCAAAAGACCCAGAAGAGTCAACACAATATTGAAGGAAAAAATGTGGAGGGCTGACACTACCCAACTTTAGGACCTACTATAATGCTACAGTAATTAAGACAAGTAATCAAGACAGTGTGGTAGAACACACTGAGAAAGAATAGACAAGTAGAACACAATACAGAGCCCAGAAATACACTCCTATAAATACAGCCAACTTATCTTTGACAAAGGAACAAAGGCAATTAAATGGAGCAAAGGTAGTTTCTTCAACAAATGGTGCTGGAACAACTGGACATCCATATACATACATATATACATACATACATACATAAAAACATACATATGTAAATTTAGACACAGACCTTATACCCTCACAAAAATTAACGCAAAATGGATAATAGACCTAAAGGTGAAATGCAAAGCTATAAACCTCCGAGAAGATAACAGAGGAGAAAAGCTAGATGACCTTGGGTATGGTGATGCCCTTTTAGATACAAACACAATCCATAAAATAAATAATTTATAAGCTGGACTTCATTAAAATTAAAAATTCCTGCTTTGTGAAAGACAATGTCAAGAGAATTAGAAGACAAGCCATAGACTAGAAGAAAATATCTGCAAAAGACACATCTGATACAGAACTGTTATCCAAAATATACAAAGAAGTCTTAAAATTCTACAATAAGAAAATAGCCTGATTTTTAAAAAATGGGCCAAAGACCTTAACAGACACCTCACCAAAGAAGATATACATATGGCAAATAAGCATATGAAAAGATGCTCCACATCTTATGTTGTCAGAGAAATGCATATTAACACAATGAGACACCACTACATGTCCATTAGAATATCCAAAATCCAGAACACAGGAATACCAAATGCTGGTGAGGATGTAGAGCAAAAGGAATTCTTCATTGCTAGTGGAAATACAAAATTGTGCAGCCACACTGGAAGATAGGTCAGCAGTTTCTTATAAAACAAAACATACTTTTACCATACAATTCAGCAATTGTGCTCCTTGATATTTACCCAAAGGAGTTACACACAGAAACTTACATATAGATGTTTGGATGTTTACAGCAGCTTTCTTCACAACTGCCAACACTTGGAAGCAACCAAGAAGTCTTTCAGTAGGTGAATGGCTAAATACACTGTGGTTCATCAAGACAATGGAATATTATTCAATGTTGAAAAGAAATGGCAAGCCATGAAAAGACATGCAGGAACCTTAAATACATACTTCCAAGTGAAAGAAGCCAATCTGAAAAGGCTACATACTGTATGATTCCAACGAAATGATATTCTGGAAGAAGCAAAACTATGGAGACAGTAAAAAGATCACTAGGGGCAGATAGAGGGGGGAAGAGATGAATATCCAGAACACAGAGTATATTAAAGGTAGTAAAAATACTCTGTATGGTATTATAATGATGGATATATGTCATTATACTTTCTTCTAAACCCACAAAATTCACGGTAGTGCACAAGAGTGCACCTTAAGGTAAACTATGGACTCTGGGTAATTATGATATGGATTCAATGTAGGTTCTTCCACGATTAAAAAAAAAAAAGAAAAAAGGAAGTACCAATCTGGTGACTGATGTTGATAATGAGGGAAGCTATGCATGTATAGGGGCAGGAGGTATATGAGAAATCTCTATACCTTCCTTAAATTTTGCTATAAACCTAAAACTGCTCCAAAAAATAAAATCTTAATTAAAAGAAAGTTAAAATTGATCAATGCACATGCTCAAAGAAAGAAGACATCTATAATAATAATCATATATCTCTTGTTTATAACTTAGTAAAAGAGGCTTCTGGAGTTTTAAGGATGGTACTGTTCACAATCTTAGATCCCATCTAAATTTCAAACCAATTGAGAAACTAATTGAGAAATAAAAAGTCAGACTGATGGAAATAAAGACATAATCTTTGTTACTTAGACATAGAACCAAACTCTGACCTCCTAATTTTCTTCCCTCATTCTCACCCCCATCCCAAAGTCTGGGCCTTTGGAGATCCATTTAAAGAAGAACACAGGTCTAATCAGGGTAAACTTGCTTAATCAGAATTGTAGCCTTACACCCTGGAACCTTGAGAGGGGAGACAGAGATAGGTGTGGGCTCTGATTTACTCAATGGGACCCTAAAAATGGAGGTAGGAGCAAGCACAAAGCCCAAGCTCCCAGGATTATGCAGCTCTAAACCAGAGAAACAAAATGTGTCTCCATATATCACCTATCAGGGAAACTTGTTCCTCCTAAAAGAAATAAGGTGTGTAGGAACAAAGGCCAGAAAACTGCCTTCCATTCTTATCACTTCTGGACAGTGAAAATTTCATACTTCCCTGGAAATGTTAAAGAGTGCAGGAGAAGAGTAGAGGAGATAAGTGCACCTCAATCTATAGCCAAGGTAAATCTTAAAGGCCAATAATTTCTTCTTTCTGAATTCCAAAGTCAAATTGACCACTTTGTTTTAATGGCAGTGGAGCAGTGCTGGCTCACTTCCCAAATATCCTTTCATGTAAAGATACCTAGTGAATGACAACATTGCTGTTTCCCCTTTTTCTTTCATGGCTATCATTAAAATTTATTTATGGACATTCAACCAGTAGCTTATAATTATGATTAGAGGGAGTTACCAATGAAATCTTTCTCTTAACAACAGCAATTTCACTACAAATTCCACCAAAAAAATTTGAAATCCTTTTTAAAAATGTAAATTAAAACACTGACTAAAATAAATCTTTAATGAAAGGTTATAATGTCTTCTTACACCTTCCCTATAAATGCATATAAATGGAAAAGTTCCTCAATGCTAATTCAGGCAGTGAATAAGCCATTTCTCGTTGCTGATTCAGGCTGAGAATTTGGCAATAAGATCCCAAACTGCTTATACTATACAGAGGCATCCTTAAAGCTGACTTCTGATGTCTGTATTTGGCACATTAAAGAGAAAAATAAGTTATTTGTAATACAACAAAATGGTGACTTAATGACAGAAGAATCCCCCTGACTAGAGCACTGATCATTCTTAGATGAAAGTAATAGGAAACATAAGTGTTTGCCTAAAAAGTTTCCACTGAACTCCTAACCTTCCTGAAGTTGGGACACATAGAATTTAAGAGTTCTGAGTGACCTTGCAGAAAGACAAGGGGTGCCTGAGTGCGACAGAGCTCCCAGGTATAGGAGAGAGGAAGCCGGCTGCAGAGACGGAGCCGAGGAGTGGGCTCTCACCTCGGGGTTGCCGGAAACCGTGATCCCTGGCGCAGTCGGGCCACTGTTCCTCGGGCAAGGACCCAACAAGTGGCAGATCAGGGGAGACTCACCTTCCTCCCCCGGGAGGAGCGGCGCGGGAAATCACCGGGAGCTCACCGCAGGGATCTGCTGGGTTTGGAGACTCCACACGGTTGTGTGCCAGAGAAAAAAACACTTGGTCACAGGTCGGGTGAGCATGGAGTGCAGCCATAGACCGGGGAGATGAGAGTAATTGACTGCTTTTCTCTGGAGGCTCACTGAGGAGCAGGGCCCTGAGTTCTTGGCTCCTCCGGGGCAGTTATTGGGAGGCCACCATTTTCACTCTGGTCTTCCAAAGCTGTACTGAAAGCTTGGAGGGAACAAAAGATCCTGGGAGCAAACCAGAGCAAATGACTTAGCCCGGACTGGGCAAGGGCGGTGCAATTCCACCTCCGGCAAAGAGAGCTGGGAACCACCCCCTCCCCCAGAAGATCAATAAGCGCAGCCAGCCAAGTCCAAGTTTACCGATCAATGGGAACGGCAGAACTCCAGCGCTAGGGGAATACTGCACATAGAATTCATGGCTTTTTTACCATGATTCTTTAGTCTTTCAAAGTTAATTTTTTTAACTGTCTTTTTTTTTTTGGAATTTTTATTTTTCCCTTTTTCAACCAACATCTTATCAATCCCTTTATTGAAAAACATTTTTATTTTTCATTTTTAGAGTCATATTCTATTCCTTCATAGTAGCTACCCTTATTTTTGGCATATATATATAAGTTGTTCTCTCTTTAAAATTTTGAGATACAGTTTCTTCTAACAGATCAAAATATACCCTAAATCTCTAGTGTATGGATTTGTTCTAGTCTCCTGCCTGATCACATTCTCTCCCTTTTTTTTTTAAATCCTCTTTCTTTTTTTTCAAACAACTTCTTATCTTATCAATTCCTTTTATAAAATTTTTTATAATTTTCATCTTTACAGTCATATTCCATCCTCTCATCATATTACCCCTTATTTTTGTACATATATAAGTTTTTCTTTCTTTAAAATTTTGGGAGGCACTTTCTTCTAACAGACCAAAAAACACCCAAATTCTAGTGTGTGGCACTGATCTATGTAACAGCCTGATCATATTTGATCATAATCTGGTTTTTTTTTTTTTCTATTCTGTTCTGTCTTTGTTTGCTTTTATCTTTATCTTTTTCTTTTTCCTTTTCTTTTTCTTTTCTCTTTCTTTCCCTTTCTTTTCCCTTGGTTTCAAGTCTTTTCTGATTTGTTTAGAGTGTATTTTCTGGGGGGGACGTTGTTACCCTGTTAGCATTTTGTTCTCTCATTCATCTATTCTCCTCTGGACAAAATGACAAAATGGAAAAAATCACCTCAACTAAAAGAACAAGAGGCATTTGTTCTGGGGCCTACTCAATATGGACATTAGTATGATGTCAGAACTAGAGTTCAGAATGATGATTTTAAACCTTTAAAATACCTGGGCTTGAAAAAAGCATGGAAGTTATTAGAGAAACCCTCTCTGGAGAAATAAAAGAACTAAAATCTAACCAAGTCGAAATCAAAAAGGCTATTGATGAGGTGCAACCAAAAATGGGGGCACTAACTGCTATGATAAATGAGGCAGAAGAGAGAATTAGCGATATAGAAGACCAAATGATGGAAAATTAAGAAGCTGAGAAAAAGAGAGATAAACAACTATTGGATCATGAGGAAAGAATTTGAGAGATAAGCGATACCATAAAATGAAACAACATTAGAAAAATTGGGATTGCAGAAGAAGAAGAAAGAGAGAGGGGGGCAGAAGGTATATTGGAGCAAATTATAGCAGAGAACTTCCCTAATCTGGGGAAGGAAACAGGCATCAAAATCCAGGAGGCACAGAGAACCCCTCTCAAAATCAATAAAAATAGGTCAACACCCCGACATCTAATAGTAAAACTTACGAGTCTCAGAGACAAGGAGAAAATCCGGAAAGCAGCTCGGGAGAAGAGATCTGTAACCTACAATGGTAGAAACATTAGATTGGCAACAGACCTATCCACAGAGACCTGGCAGGCCAGAAAGGACTGGCAAGATATCTTCAGAGCACTAAATGAGAAAAATATACAGCCAAGAATACTATATCCAGCTAGGCTGTCATTGAAAATAGAAGGAGAGATAAAAAGCTTCCAGGACAAATAAAAACTAAAGAAATTTGCAAACACGAAACCAGCCCTACAAGAAATATTGAAAGGGGTCCTCTAAGCAAAGAGAGAGCCTAAAGCAACATAGACCAAAAAGAACACAGACAATATACGGTAACAGTCACCTTACAGGCAATACAATGACACTAAATTCATATCTTTCAATAGTTACCCTGAATGTAAATGGGCTAAAAGCCCCAATCAAAAGACACAGGCTATCAGATTGGATTAAAAAACAAGACCCATCGATATGCTATCTGCAAGAGACTCCTTTTAGACCCAAAGACACCCCCAGATTGAAAGTGAGGGGGTGGAAAACCATTTACCATGCTAATGGACACCAAAAGAAAGCTGGGGTGGCAATCCTTATATCACACAAATTAGATTTTATTTTATTTTTTTATTTTTTATTTTTTTAGATTTTATTTATTTGAGAGAGAGAATGAGATAGAGAGAGAGCATGAGAGGGGGGAGGGTCAGAGGGAGAAGCAGACTCCCCGCTGAGCAGGGAGCCCGATACGGGACTCGATCCCGGGACTCCAGGATCATGACCTGAGTCAAAGGCAGTTGCTTAACCAACTGAGCCACCAAGGTGCCCACACAAATTAGATTTTAAACCAGACTGTAATAAGAGATGTATATGGACACTATATCCTACTTAAAGGTCTATCCAGAAGAAGATCTAACAATTCTAAATATCGATGCCCCTAACATAGAAGCAGCCAATTATATAAGGCAATTAATAACAAAAGCAAAGAAACACATCAACAACAATACAATAATAGTGGGGGAATTGAACACCCCTTCACTGAAATGGACAGATCATCTAAGCAAAAGATCAACAAGGAAATAAAGACTTTAAATGACACACTGGACCAAATGGACTTCACAGACATATTCAGAACATTCCATCCCAAAGCAACGAAATACACATTCTTCTCTAGTGCCCATGGAACATTCTCCAGAATTGATCACATCCTAGGTCAGAAATCAGGTCTCAACCAATACCAAATGTGGGATCATTCCCTGCATATTTTCAGACGACAATGCTTTTGAAACTAGAACTCAATCACAAGAGGAAAGTCAGAAAGAACTCAAATGCATGGAGGCTAAAGAGCATCCTACTAAAGAAAGAATGGGTCAACCAGGAAATTAAAGAAGAATTTAAAAAATTCATGGAAACAAATGAAAATGAAAACACAACTGTTCAAAATCTTCAGGATACAGCAAAGGCAGTCCTAAGAGGAAAGTATATAGCAATACAAGCCTTTCTCAAGAAACAAGAAAGGTCTCAAATACACAACTTAACCCTACACCTAAAGAAGCTAGAGAAAAAACAGCAAATAAAGCCTAAACCCAGCAGGAGAAGAGAAATAATAAAGATCAGAGCAGAAATCAATGAAATAAAAACCAAAAGAACAGTAGAACATATCAACAAAACCAGGAGCTGGTTCTTTGAAAGAATTAACAAGATTGATAAACCCCTGTCCAGACTTATCAGAAAGAAAAGAGAAATGACCCAAATCCACAAAATCATGAATGAAAGAGGAGAGATCACAACCAACACCAAAGAAATACGAACAATTCTAAGAACAACTGTTCTTATTATGAGCAACTGTATGCCAGCAAATTAGATAACTTGGAAGAAATGGATGCATTCCTAGAGATGTATCAACTACCAAAACTGAACCAGGAAGAAATAGAAAACCTGAACAGACCTATAACCACTAAGGAAATTGAAGCAGTCATCCCAAATCTCCCAACAAACAAAAGCCCAGGGCCAGATGGCTTCCCAGGGGAATTCTACCAAACATTTAAAGAAGAATTAATACCTATTCTTCTGAAACTGTTCCAAAAAAGAGAAATGGAAGGAAAACTTCCAAACTCGTTTTATGAGGCCACCATTACCTTCATCCTCAAACCAGACAAAGACCCCATCAAAAAGAAGACCAATATCCTTGATGAAATGGATGCAAAAATTCTCACCAAAATACTAGCCAATAGGATCCAACAGCACATTAAAAGGATCATTCACCACGACCAAGTGGGATTTATCCCTGGGCTGCAAGGTTGGTTCAACATCCGCAAATCAATCAATGTGATACAATACATTAACAAAGGAAAGAACAAAAATCATATGATCCTCTCAATAGATGCAGAAAAGCATTTGACAAAGCACAGCATCCTTTCTTGATCAAAACTCTTCAGAGTATAGGGATAGAGGGTACATACCTCAATATCATAAAAGCCATCTATGAAAAACCCACAGTGAATATCATTCTCAATGGGGAAAAGCTGAGAGCCTTCCCCCTAAGGTCAGGAATGCAGCAGGGATGTCCCCTCTCACCACTGCTATTCAACATAGTATTAGAAGTCCTAGCCACAGCAATCAGACAACAAAAAGAAATCAAAGGCATCCAAATCAGCAAAGAAATCAAACTCTCACTCTTTGCACATGATATGATACTTTATGTGGAAAACCCAAAAGACTCCACCCCAAAACTGCTAGAACTCATACAAGAATTCAGTAAAGTGGCAGGATATAAAATCAATGCACAGAAATCAGTGGCATTCCTATACACCAACAACAAGACAGATGAAAGAGAAATTAAGGAGTCAATCCCATTTACAATTGCACCCAAAACCATAAGATACCTAGGAATAAATCTAATCAAAGAGGCAAAGAATCTGTACCCAGAAAACTATAAAATACTCCTGAAAAAAACTGAGGAAGACACAAAGAAATGGAAAAACGTTCCATGCTCATGGATTGGAAGAACAAATATTGAGAAGATTTCAATGCTACCTAGAGTAATCTACACATTCAATGCAATCCCCATCAAAATACCATCCACTTTTTCCAAAGAAATGGAACAAATAATCCTAAAATTTGTATGGAATCAGAAAAGACCCCGAATAGGCAAAGGAATGTTGAAAAAGAAAAGTAAAGCTGGGGCCCCTGGGTGGCTCAGATGGTTAAGCATCTGCCTTTGCCTCAGGTCATGATCCCAGGGTCCTGGGAGCGAGTCCCGCATCGTGCTCCCTGCTCCTTGGGAGCCTGCTTCTCCCTCTGCTTCTCTCTCTCTCTCTCTCTGTCTCTCATGAATAAATAAAATCTTTAAAAAAAGAAAAAAAAAGAAAGCAAAGCTGGTGTCATCACAATTCTGGACTTACAGCTCTATTACAAAGCTGTCATCATCAAGACAGTACGGTACTGGCACAACAACAGACACGTAGATCAATGGAACAGAATAGAGAGCCCAGAAATGGACCCTCAACTCTACGGTCAACTAATCTTCGACAAAGCTGGAAAGAATGTCCAATGGAAAAAAGACAGTCTCTTCAACAAGTGGTGTTGGGAAAATTGGACAGCCACATGCAGAAGAAAGAAACTGGACCATTTCCTTACACCACACACACAAATAGACTCCAAATGGTTGAAAGACCTAAATGTGAGACAGGAGTTCATCAAAATCCTAAAGGAGAACACAGGCAGCAACCTCTTCGACCTCAGCCGCAGCAACTTCTTCCTAGAAACATCGTCAAAGGCAAGGGAAGCAAGGGCAAAAATGAACTATCAGAACTTCATCAAGATAAAAAGCATTTGCAGAGCAAAAGAAACAGTCCACAAAACCAAAAGACAACAGACAGAATGGGAGAAGATATTTGCAAATGACATATCCATTAAAGGGCTAGTATCCAAAATCTATAAAGAACTTCTTAAACTCAACACCCAAAGAACAAATGATGCAATCAAGAACTGGGCAGAAGACATGAACGGACATTTTTCCAAAGAAGATATCCAAATGGCCAATAGACACATGAAAAAGTACTCAACATTGCTCGGCATCAGGGAAATCCAAATCAAAACCTCAATGAAATATCACCTCACACCAGTGAGAATGGCTAAAATTAACAAGTCAGGAAATGACAGATGTTGGCGGGGATGCGGAGAAAGGGGAACTCTCCTACACCGTTGGTGGCAATGTAAGCTAGTGCAGCCACTCTGGAAAACAGTATGGAGGTTCCTCAAAAAGTTGAAAATAGAGCTACCATACGATCCAGCAATTGCACTACTGGGTATTTACCCCAAAGATAAAAATGTAGTGATCCGAAGGGGTACGTGCACCCCGATGTTTATAGCAGCAATGTCCACAATAGCCAAACTGTGGAAAGTGCCAAGATGTCCATCGACAGATGAATAGATAAAGAAGAACTGGTATATATACACAATGGTATATTATGCAGCCATCAAAAGGAATGAGATCTTGCCATTTGCAATGACGTAGATGGAACTGGAGGGCGTTATGTTGAGTGAAATAAGTCAATCAGAGAAAGACATGTATCATATGACCTCACTGATATGAGGAATTCTTAATCTCAGGGAACAAACTGAGGGTTGCTGGAGTGGTGGGGGGTGGGAGGCATGGGGTGGCTGGCTGATAGACATTGGGGAGGGTATGTGCTATGATGAGCACTGTGAATTATGCAAGACTATTGAATCACAGATCTGTACCTCTGAAACAAATACAATATATGTTAAAAAAAAAAAAGAGAGAGAAAGCAGGAGGGGAAGAATGAAGGGGGGGGAAATCAGAGGGGGAGACCAACCATGAGAGACGATGGCCTTTGAAAAACAAACTGAGGGTTCTAGAGCAGAGGAGGGGTGGGAGGATGGGTTAGCCTGGTGATGGGTATTAGAGGGCACGTTCTGCATGGAGCACTGGGTGTTATGCACAAACAATGAATCATGGAACACTACATCACAAACTTATGATGTAATGTATGGTGATTAAGATGACAATAAAAAATAAAAAAAAAAGAGTTCTGAGTGACCTTGGAGATTATCTAGTGGTGATTCTCAACCTGGCAGGGATAGGGAGTACTTCCATTAACAATTTGCTATATGGAGTAAGAGATGATACTGAATGGAGACTGTTAGAAACAACAAGGTCATCATCACAGAAGAAAGAACAACAATAAAAAATTCAAACCCCCATTTTTCAGATTAAAAGCCAAAGCGCAGAGAAGTTAAGTTGCTACTTCAAGATACATGGCAAGCTAACTAAAGTCAGAACTAGCCTTATTCTCCATTAGGCCAATGATCTTTCCTCATGAGTCATTTACATTACAAGCCATCCTATTATTGCATGTTTTGGTAATATCTTTGCTTTGTCCAAACTAGTAAAGGTGTGCATTTTTCATATGAGGATGACTAAGAGTAAATCTTGTTAGAAGTGTAATTAATATACAATATTATATTAGTTTCAAGTATACAACATAGTACACTTCAACATTTACATACATTATGAAGTGATCACCATGATAAATCTAGCTACCATCTGTCACCATACAAAACTGTTACAATATTATTAACTATGTTCTCTATGCTGTACATTATACCCCTTTGATTTGTTTGTTTTATAACTGGAAGTTTGTACCTTTTAATCCCCTTCCCCTATTTTGCCCATCCTCCCATCCCCCACCTCTGGCAACCACCAGATTTTTCTCTGTATCTATGAGCCTCTTTCTGTTTTGTTTTGTTTATTCATTTGTTAGAATGAATTTTGATTGAAGAATTATGCCAAAGCCCCTTATAACGCCCAGAGACAGTCTTGCACTTGAAGAGAGAAAATTCCTCCAGATTTGTGCCCATTCCAATGTGATGGCAATATCTGTGTCTATTAATCCTAATTAAATAATTCCCATGGCATTTCTAGCATCTTGTCCTTCGAGAAACAGAGTTTTAATTTTATCTGAATTTCCCATCAGTGCACTTCTCATGAGAGGAAGACAGCAGATTCAACAGCAATTCTATGATCTATAGTAAGGCCCTTGTGTCAGGTAGTTTGTAGGGGAATCTAACATTTTAGTTTCTTGAAAAATTTTTTTTTTTTACTTTCATCTATAGATCAGATGTTTATGGAAAAATAGGGCACACTTAAAACACCAAAATTTTTACATTTGCAGTAAAAGGATAGTGTTTATAATTCATTATTAAAAATAAAGATTACGGTCACCCTCTAGCCAAAACAAGAGGACACATTAGGCCAAGTTCAGCTGAAGATTGCAGTTATCTTTTGAAATAGTACTTCGCTGTTTGTATAAATGACAATTAAATAAATTAAATATAAGTAACCAAAATGTCTTTTCTTGAGGGAAACATCACAGATTGTTGTTCTAAGTCTTCCTTCCTCATTTTTTCTAAAATAAATAATTGAATAGGAGACCCATAATTAACTTGAATATGGCAGACTTTTACTTGAAATACAATGCATTTCTCATTCTACGTGAGTTTCCTGTTCTAATGTCTTTCTTTTGCTTCTCTTCAGCTTAAAGAATGATACAGAAATACCTATTTAAGGATTAAAATAAATAAATCACTCCAAAATTCATAGTACCAAACTCGTACTACAGTTGTTGGTATACCCTCTTTTGTTATTTATGTAGCATTTAATCATTTATGAAATGCTTCCATATATATTAACTTATCATGCAACACCTTCAACAGCTTTCATGTATAGGAAAAACAGGTATTCTAGACAAGTGTTGAATAGATAAGGAAAAGAAGACTTTGAAAGATTTTACTACTTGTTCCAGAATCACAAAAGTGGTAACCACTAATTCCTTACCTCCCATTCTTAAACATCAGGCTTTATGTACAATTCCCACAAATGACCTTCGAATGTTAGCATTTCACCAAATAAATCTTAGTAAAGACAGAAGTTTTTCAAAGATTAGGCAATGCCCTTTAGATTTCTCTTTTGTGACCTGTTCTAGAGAAATGAAATCAAGTCATAAAAGAATATTAGAAGGAATCGGTCACTCTGGAATTCTCAGGAGGAGTAATCACTTTGGAGCTCTTCCTTGAATAATGCCAAACAAACACTCATACTTGAACCTTCACAATGGTCTCTTTTGTTACATTTATGATCAGGCTGATATTTGAAGCTTCAGAGGTATCACACAGCCTGAAGCAGCTAACTTTAATCAACCCAAAATGGAAAGCTGGGCAGTGTTTATACATAAAAGTTTACATCTGAAGGGCTAGCAGCTGATAACTTCCACACTTGGAAAAGAGGCATAGTATCATTCAGGAGAAAACTGTTAACATCACAGTTAAAACCTCAGACATACACACACACACACACAAATCTCATTCCAAATGCCAGGAAAATGGTATTTAGTTTTTTACAATTCACTACAGAATATTTTTAAGACCAAACTAACATATCATAAACTGAGACTTGAGTATTAAGTTCTTATTTATTTCACCACTTGATGAAGGAGGCCCTGACACTATGGAAGGAAGGAGCCTGCAGTTCAAGCCAGGGCTCTACATGCTCAATAGCCTTAGATAAGTCACTTCACTTCTCTTAGGTTAGCTCCTTTTGTATAAATTAGAAATAAGAATCCTTTTTAAATAAATATATATGGAAGAACATAGACTGGAGAAGTTAGGAGGTTGGGCCTAGGAGTAGACTATCTGAGGGTACACTTTGGCTCTGCTACTTATAAGCCATATGATCTTAAATATATTACATAACTTCAGTGTGCTTTAGTTTTATCATCTGTGATATGGCAGTTGTTTTAACTAAAATAATATAGAGATCACTTTGTCAAGTTCTAACATTTATATTTATGGTTATTATTTCTATGTAGCACCATGCCTCAATAAACAGTTGCTCTTTAACTTGAGTTTTCACTTGGTAGAAAAAAGAAAACTGGGGCACCTGGGTGGCTCCGTCGGTTAAGCGTCTGCCTTCGGCTCAGGTCATGATCCCAGGTTCCTGGGATCAAGCCCTGCATCTGGCTCCCTGCTCAGCGGGAAGCCTGCTTCTCCTTCTCCCACTCCCCCTGCTTGTGTTCCCTCTCTCACTGTCTCTCTCTGTCAAATAAATAAAGTCTTTAAAAGAAAGAAAAAAGAAAAACTAATAATATATGAGACTTTCTTGGCATTTATTGGCATTGCCAAAAATAATACAGTTTTGTGCATTTGGGGACCACCATACAATAGAAGATAATGGCATTCTGAAAAATAAGTGTATTTCTTGAAATGCAAAAGAGTTATTCATAAGAGTACTCTGAACGCACAACATCACTTTCTAGGTGGAAAATCAAACTGATAAAAACGATTCTAATACATTGTGAATACAGGAATTAACAAAGTTAGGTAGGAACATCTTTGTAAACTAAGGCTTATTCTGAATATTGTTAGAAGATAAACATGTAGGGCGCCTGCCTGGTTCGTCAATGGAGCATGCAACTCAGGGTTGTAAGTTTGAGCCCCACATTGGCTGTAGAGATTATTTAAAAATAAAATCTTCTAAAAAATAAAATTATGTTAAAATTATGGTGAGTCAAATTCTAACTTTCTCTAGGGCTAGCAATATGAATCTAAAGAAACCCACAATGACCTAATTTTTTTCTAGATAATTGCATATGTTTTAATTTGTATTCTATGTGCATGTGTAATTATTTTGTGTCAAGATACTATTGAACTTTCTGCCACAACCAGGAAATCAAAACAAGTTTTTCTGAAATGTATATTTTGCAATTCCCAACATAGTATCTGCTCTAGAATTAATCAGATATCATTAAAATGTTCTTAATTCCAAAAAGAGGAAAAAATAGAGAATTTAGTAAGCTAGTAAGTAAATAAATATTTTTAAAAACAATCTGGAGGCTAAAAATATCAGAGTACACTGAACTTACGCTCAGTCTTCTACACAGATGGCACACTAGTGAGAATTTATAAAAGTAACCAAGTTTTTGGATGGAAAATCTATAGCTGATGCTGTTAGTTTCTGCTAACATCTCATCACAGAGCTCTGGGTAAGATTTAGAAAATTTGTACATTTTTAAACAGAAGGCAAGTGCTCCTCTATTTCCAGAGTTTTCTTAGCAAGAGGATCTATCCTCAATTACATAGCTTATCTTAAATGCGTGTTTATTGCGGAGATTTATGTTTATTTCCAGTGATCAAGTTTAACCACCAACATTTTTAAGAGAAACTATTATTTTCAACATCCTCATATTATTTTACAAGCCATTACATATTTTACCTGATTATCTCTTTATATATGTGTGATTCATAGAAGAATTGTTAAAGACATGGATTTGGGAAGGTATAGAATTAACCATACTTAGTTTTACAATAATTTATGAAGGCCCAGAATTTGTCAAGCAGGCCAGTAGTTAGTGACTCAACCTCCATAATCTCATTTAAGTTTCACAACAACCCTGAGAGGGAAGAATATGTTATAGAAACAGACATGGGATTGGCCTAAGACTGGATCAAATGGTCAGACCAATGGGATAGTAAGTGGCAGAGCTGATGATGTGTATGTCTGTAACCTTGAAGTTATCCTTTCACATCTCTTAAAACTTGGGTCTTGTAAAGATTTTGATTTTGAAACATGGTAGACTAGACCCTCTGATCTGAAAACAACAAAAATGCTAGGAAAAATACAGAAAGCAAAAAGGAAGGAAGGAAAGACATTTTTAATTACTGAGTTGTCAAGGAAGTCAGAGAAACTTCAAAGGTCAATAATGAAGTAAAATTAGAATCTGGAAAGACAAAAAAATCAAACCAATTTTCACCCTGAGGACATGTACCCAACCCTGGGCACACTGAGCTTCTGTTTTGATAATTAAATAGAGTGCTAGGAATAGGAGACAAATGGTAGGACCAATTCAAAATGGGAGTTCTATTAAGACACATCTACATAAAGTAATTCTCTCAAAGGGCTATACTCATGGTATAGCAGTGGGCCAGAAATAAATAAGACCCTGAGAAAAAGTCAAGAAAAACTTCCATTCTCAACCTTGGCACTGGATGGAGTAAATATCTCCTTTGAGAATTCATAATCATGAGTCAGCGATATTTCAGGATAATTCCCAAGACCGTAGGCCAAGATTTATATTAATTTTGTCCTGAATTACTGGTCTACCTGGGCATCTGGCAGAAGCAAATCCTCTGGATTGAACATACCTTCAAAAATACTTCCTAGAATTAATGTAAATGGAGTTCCATTGAACAGGAGCTCAAAGTCAAAATATCTCAAACACACAAGGAAGGAAGGCACAAAAAGAGAAAGCCAGCAGAAAGAACAAGCCTTTAGAAATGGAAAATATCAGGCTTATACTATAAAACCAAGTATGTTCAATACATTTAAAGAAATAAGAGAGAAGAATGACATATAAGTAAGTAGTCTATAAAATGACTCAGTTGATTTGTTAAAGAGAGAACTTTTAGAAATATTACTGAAGAAGAAAACATGGTGAAAGGACTAGCACTCCCCAGGTATCTAGAATTATAATAAATTATAATAATTATAATAAATGTATAATAATATATTAAATTATAATAAAATAAAAATTAAACATTTGCTATTAGTTCAAGATTAATCAAACAGATCAATGGAAAAGACCAGATATTCCAGAAAAGAGCTAGTATTGTAAATAATTGGGAGAAAAGAGGAACTATTCAATAAATGTCACTAAAACACTGGTTATCTATGGGAAAAAAATTAATCAGATCCTTGGCTTAAATTAAAATTAAAATAAATTCTAAGTGGATTAAATAATTAAATGTGAAAGATAAAACTATAAATCTTTTCAGAAAACCAAAGAAGTATATCTTTAGAAACTCAGGGTGATGATTTTGTTAAATAGAACACAGACTGAACAAACCATAAAGGAAAGAAATTTATAAAATTAACTATATTAAAATTAATAACTTCTGTTCATCCAGCAATATTATAAAGAAAATGAATTTATGATACACAAACTGGAAGGAAATAAGTGTAACTAATCAACTGCTTTACTGTGCTTTACTGTTGCCTCTGGCTCATGGATCCTTTGCTGATATTCACTTTCTAGGAACTCCTTCCCAATGAATACTAATAATTTTTGCATTTTAATTGTCCCTAACACATTCTGAGACTTACATTGAAAAGTTCTCTAATTCATGTATCAACTATAACTGTTAACAGGACTAGAAGACAAAATATACAACTAGTGTAAAGAGTGATTGTAAAACCTACTACCAAGATCCAAATATATGAGTTTTATAAAAGGGATAGGAAAGTTGAAAATAAAGATATAGTGAAAAATGCACCAGAAAGAAAGGAAGGAAGCAAAGAAAGAAGGAAGAAAGAGGCAGCCAGAAAGAGGGAAACAGCAAGGAATGACTAAGTAGAGCTCTGGGAAAAGAAGGCAAAGCCTAGGACCAGCTCAAAATAAGAGATATCTTAATAGAAGACAACTCTGTACAACGCAGGTATTTCAAAGCACTATACCCACAGAGTAGTATTTCTTTTACTGTCGGTTTGGCCATCAGCAGTGGCAGCAGCTAGAGCATCTTTGGTGGAAAAGAGCCCATGCTACTGGATCCATGAATAATAACCTCCATCTCTGACACCATGTTTCCTCTGTAGGTGATCTTACTGTGTAACCACAATGGTGCCAAGGAGAGAGGCTGGTTGACATTCTCAGAACATTGTTCCTCCTAAGCCTATGGTTCATCTTGTTCCTAGTTGATTCCAGTAGCAGGAACTCGTTCCACTTTACAGTTTTTCCACACAAGTAGAACCAGGTTTATCATGCCCTTTCAGAGTTAACAGTACATCAGCTGGGGCCCCTTCCTCGTGGGTCTAAATCCCAGCTCCACAGGGTCCATCCACTGAGCTCATACAGCACTTATACCAGCCAAGCAGGACCCTCCACAGGAACTGAGTCCCACCTTTACAAGGCCACTCATTCAAGCCTCTAGATTTTAGTAATTCCAATATTTTCCTTTTTACACCCAACCCTAGGAGGGATAAAAGCTTCCTGTAGTTACTATTTTTTTTCATTTTTGTCTTTTTGTTCCTTTTTTGCCTTTTCAGTTCTCTTATACCAGGTTAACAATTCTCTATGTTAATAAAACTTTTAAGTAATTGCTATGGTTTCTGTCTCATGAATGGAACCCTGACTGATAAATGATCAAAGCCCCTTATCACAGAAAGCAGGGGAGTTAGTAGAGCCCCAAAGACAAAGAGTGCCAGTGTACCACTGTCCTTACTATATAAAGATGAACTTATGTTATTCTTCCTATTGATTGCAATTCAGGACAAAGTAGTCACCAAATCAACAGCCACATACTAAATAATAGAGTCAATGCTGATCTGTTTCAGAAGACACCACATTTAGCAAAGCAGCTTCAATTAGGGTACCACCTGTTAAGTTTATGGTAGTCCCTTATCTGTTGTCATGAGCCACCTGCTTTTTGTAGAGTTCAGGAAGGAAACAAAACAAGGAGCACCACTGCTACATCCTTCACACCTTTGATAGTGGTACTAATTTCCACAATTCATTCCAAAGGCAGTATTATTTATGATTTATTATCATGGCTGTGTGGCAGGTGTTAGGACAATTTTAGGGGCTTCCTCGATGCTTTCTATCATAATGGGTCTTACTTTATAGATCAGGAAACCAATGTTAGGGTTCTGCCAGTTTCTATGTATAGTATATACAATTATGCCCTCTTGGGCTGAGGAAATAATCATAGAATGGATCCTCACACCCACTGGATCCATATAATGCCATTTATCATGTGGTTTCTGTAAGTCTTGACCATAATCAGACCATAATAACATTTCAGGTATCCTGGTATCAGTGTCCACACAAACCTCATACTTGAGAATCCACTAGAGGTTTAGTATCCTCTTTCCCCAGGGACAAGTACTTTTTTCGGGAATAATCAAAGAAATGTTTTTCCATACATACTTTTGGCAAAATTGTAGTCCTTTTATTCATTTTTTAAAGGTTTTATTTATTTATTTGACTGAGAGAGACACAGCAAGAGAGGGAAAACAAGCCGGGGGTTGTGGGAGAGGGAGAAGCAGGCTTCCCGCCGAGCAGGGAGGCTGATGCGGGGCTCAATCCCAGGACCCTGGGATCATGACCTGAGCTGAAGGAAGACGCTTAACGACTGAGCCACCCAGGTACCCCTGTAGAGTCTTGTTAAAAGAAACCCACTTTTCCCTTCAGTCAATGAGTTGTGAGTCAGAGAATTAATATAGATCTGGAAATGGAATAAAGAGCCACAATTTTCCATTGTGATGGGTGTCGGCCTTGTACTCAACAATTTCAGGATTATTATTATTACTATTATTATAAAAAATGTGCAATATTCTAGTCACTATCCATGTGTCTTACCCCAAGGACACCACCATGATCTATTACTCATTACCATAGACTTCTTGTGGGTGAAGGCACCGTGACTGTCACTCTGCTTTTGCTGTCCATTATGGTAAATACATATTCTCTACATCTGACAGTAAAGAATTGCCACTTGAACTATTTTGTTTTAGAATCTTATCACTTCCATTGATATTAGGGAGCCCAGGGCTATGGCAGCATTCTCCAACCAATATGCCTAGCCTGCAGAGGACAACCATCACTAGATGTCTCAAAATTCTGGTACCCTCCATCCAAGTACATTCTTTATTGCCTAAGTGAAGATAGTGTCCCCTGCCCCATCTCCAGGGTACACAATAATGTGATGGATTCTCAGATACTACACAATAATACAGAAATCATTCTCATTTTTCTGAGTTTTCTGATTCTTTTCTTCATATCATGCCAAGAAAGTTCCAGAATGTTAACTCTGTTTAATGGGTAGCCATTATAAAATTCAGGAACCATCTTACTTACAAGATTCAAAGAAACATCCCAACAAATTATCACAGCCAGCTCCAGGTATCCTTGCAGAACATCGAATTCCAAGTCAAAGGTGAATCTCATGACAATGAATTTTCCCCACCCAACTTTTATGTTCTTTCTTCTACCCCTACAGGTGTAACACCCAGATGACCACAACTTTTCAAGAAAACACTGCTGGTTTGTTCAGTTGCACAGGATATTTGCCATATGAAACCACAGCATCTTAAGAAATCCACCCAGGGGAGAATGAGCCAGAAATTTGTTTACCATTTCCTATCTCTCATTGGTTAAAGTTTAGTCCATGGTGAATTAACTCTCTCTCATTTCTAGATTGTGTTATTTCCTCCTCTGAGAGCTTTTGGGATGGGAAGCCAGAGTTTCAGTGGGTATAGAGAATTCACTGGGATCCACTTCCCCATCCCTCACCCTCAATCCCTCCTTGTATATATCAGCTATAGACATGATTTTGTTTATCTGCCTAAATGGGGGCAGTAGTGATGGAGAGTGAGAACATACATCATCTTGCTAGATAACTGTTTTATGTAAAAACATTGCATCCTACAGACACTGTGAGGCCATTCTCCTCTAGAAAGAGAAAGGGGACTTTTCCTGATGGCCAGTGAGAGTCAGGGGATTGGAAGGGTTCAAGTTTCTTCAGCTTATCCACTTAAATTTTAATCTCATTGTCTTACCCTTTCCTGTTCAGAACTCTGACTTTGACATGGAAGATGTGACAGATGCTTATCTTGTTTCCTTTGCAGCTGTGTGTCACATTTATAATCAGATCCTAAGCTTGATTTTTTTTGTTTTGTTTTGTTTTGTTTTTTAGTCTTCTTTAGGGCTGCTATAGAAGTCTTCTGATATTCACAGCATACCTTATGTAAATAATTTTATATATATATATATATATATATATATATATATATATATATATATATCATGTTCTTTTTGCAAACCCTCCAATCCCATTAAAAGCATCTACCTCATGCCACAATTCTTATATTATTTTTCTGTTATTCTAATCAAGTGCAGTAGCCATTTCATTTCCAGTGACTTGCCTTTATCTGCACCTCATCTTAATTCATCACCAATGGAAACTTTAGTAATTGTGAGGTCATGCACACCAGAGATGATTGCCACTCCCCACATCAGCAGTAAATAGCAGGTCCCTATTACTCTCTGCTAGTCAGGCAATCTAACATCCTGAGGGTCTTCTTTCTATGGCTTCTCTTGATATCAGGGCTCTAAAGAAATCTTTAGCCTGGGTTTCCTAGAAGATAGAACCTAAGGCAAGTTTACTTGTTTAACTTTTTGGGGGGTTAGGAGTATTATCCCAGGGAAGCAAGAGTAAGGGGAAAACGGAATGAAGCACAGAAGGAGGACAATCATTACAAGGTAGTACATTACCCAGCTGACCACAGCCTTATAAAAACACAACCAGTTTGGTTAATCATGCAGGATGTTTGCTACATGGAGCCACTATATCATCAAATAGTCCACAGATTGGGGACCACATCTCTAAGTAGTCTACAGTGATCTTCAGCTCCTTTTCATCTTTTGTCTAACACCTTCCTTATGTGGGTTGTGTTAGTAATCCCTCCAGGCACCGACAGGGGTGGAAAGCCAGAGCTGTTTAGTGGGTCCAGTTGGGTTGAACCTGCACACTGGAGTTCCAGACATGGAAAACAACAGAATCCTTGCCACAGCTTGGCCCTTACTCTGGCCAAGAATCAGGGCACTGGTTGAGGCCAGAGGCAGACAGGGCTGAGCAGATCTGGGAGGTACAGAAACTGGCCCAGTACAGTACTGAGCACTTTTACTACCCTATAGAAAAGAGTAGGTTTTACAAAAGTAGGTCAGCACTTCAAAACATTCATCAGGGTCCCAGACAGATTCTGTCCCTCCATTCTGCCACAAAGGCTGCCTTTCCTCCACTCAAGCTTGGTTCTCCTCATAGTAAGGAGATGGCTGCCATTTGCCCAGAGAAAAAATGTTTCCTTATGTGCATGAAATGGAAGACAGAAAAATTCCTCCCCACTCTTCAAATTTTGGGAGATAAGAAAATAATATATTCCATTAATGGAGAAATATTTCTAGTTCAGTATTGTACAAAAAAACATATACATAAAAATTTGTAATAGTACTTAGACTAATTTCATAAAGTAATACTCCTATATTTTTAAACCTTGCACTAGGAAGTCAGAAGAAATAAGTGTATGGTGAGGAAAAACAAAGTTCACAGCTTTTCAACCTTGTCATTCTCCAGTAACACTGGCAAGTCTGTGTGCTTCTAGACCTCTAGAAGTGCAATATCACAAGCTATTTCATGAATCCCACTCACACTCCAAAATAATTCACTGACTTCCTTCCCACAGAAATAACTAGGACCTTCATTTGGAAACTCTAAATACCCAAACATCTAAAAAACAAGTTAGATATGAAAAGTATGATTAACCTTTACATTTATTAAAAGGAGCTCTAACTCTCTAATATGCAGTAAACTCAAGAGGAGAAATAAGAGTAGTTTTCAAGTGGCATTGATAATCTAGAATTGAAATCTCAGCATCCCTGGGTTTACCCCCAAAATGTCAATCAATCAGCCTCCTGACCTTTGACAAATCAGTCACCCTTCCAAGTCTGTTTTTTTCATCTATTAATTGGCTAACTTAGATGATCAGGAAAAATTCATTTGTAACAAAAGAAAATGTTGCCTAATTTAACATGTTGAAGATACTGAGTTTGTTTATTAGCATCTGAAATCTGGAAATCTCAAAGCTCAATACTGTTTAGATGTTATACTGATCCTTCAAATAAACACTGATGTCAAGAAAGAAAATAAATTTAATACCCCCAAAAAATAACGCCAATGGTTGTATTTTGTCTTTGTTTTGTTTTTGTACATATTGAAAGTGAGGGATGAAATTAACTGTAATTTCAAACTTTTCCTCCAAGAGAGAAGAAAGATATTTTAGTGGTAAAAATAAATTCTGAATGCTTAGAGCCTGCTTTGTGCACTAATAAAAAATCAAATGAAAAAAAAAGCAATTTGATTAAATTATGTGTGCCTTTTCCTATGCCAATGGAGCTTAACTAAGCAAACAGAAGCAGTGAAGTAAATCAATGTTGGTTTATTAAAGATCAGAATTCAATATTGCAATGGTTGAGGGGCTTATGCACCAGAGTGCTCACTGTTTAGCTTTTCTGTGCTGAGAAAGTAAACATGGCAGCACCAAGGAGAGACTTGTTGAGAGAATGACACTGACAAGCCAGGTTTCTCAAGGAGCTTACCTTGTAGCTCTCAGCAGATATTTTGTAAATAGTATATAAATTTTATCCTAGTGTTTCACATGTTTCAACTTCTCTTCAGAAGTATTTATTTTAACATTTTTTGCAATTATTATTTCTTAGATATTTGTATTTTTTACCAGGGAAAGCACTTCCATCTCTCAATTAAGAAATGAAAGCTGAAATGCCTTCACTGGTTCTCGTATGACTCACCAAATATTTGTGAAGAAATCAGAGATTAATTTCTTAATTCGGATCCATCATACAATGAAGTCATAAATAATAGCAAATTTGTAACATCACATTAATCTCCATGGCAACAGGCTTACTGTGCAAACACAGGATTATGACTTCACAAGAGAATCAAACAGAGAGTGGGTTGTAAGGAAGAAAGCTCATTTTCAAACTCATATAATCTACAGTAATTGTACTGGGAATACAGGTAAAGCCTAGCAAAGCAAATTGCTTTTCATAGAAATATTTTGTTTTTTTCAAGTTTGTTCCATGATGAAAATCTTTCTCTAAATTGCATGGAGTGTGTGACATAAGGCACTTTTAATACATAGCCAATGTGCGATGAGCAATCTGAGATATAAAGGTTTGAACTGGGACTGACGGCATCGAGAGAGAAACACTAGGCATCCAGAACAGCACTATGTATGACTGAAGAAACACAAAACACAGAATTGCTATTGATGTGTTTACTATCCAACCATCTAACATTTATAAAGGAATCAGATTCTTCATCTTTTCTTTCCTATTTTAGTTTCTCTCAAACACAATTTATAAAAATTATACTTTCCTTTTTTGGATTCATTCCCATTTTGGAGAGGTTGCAATACTCTTATACCTAACCGCCATCCTTGGGGATTATTCATATGCAAATTCTTTTATAAGATTTTCTCCAACTATTCTTTTTCTCCAACTGGTATTCTTTCCTGTAATCTCCTTTCCTCTATAAAAGAAAATGCCTACTCACAGCAAGCCTAGGACTTTTACAGAACTCTATACCCAGGGAATGGTGCTGAGTTTTTTTCTGAGAAAAAAATAATAAAGCCACACCTCGACAAACTAGGCCAATGGATTATCCAGTGGTTTTTGTTGTCATTGACTTATGTTGTGTTCTATATTAATTTGCTTTTCCAGTTAAGTGGAAATATCTTTAAGAAAACAAACTAAATGAACTAAAATTGTCCATCAGTTGTACTCAGGAAAAGGAAGGGTTAAAATAATAATTTAACCATAGGCGAAAAGATTGCAAACTCTTCCAAGTCTTCTAATATTTACATTGACACGGGGACCTCAGTGAAGTGTTTCTGGAAAGCAGCCGGTGTTGAAACAGTCAAGACTTTTTTGTGGGCCAGTATTTTCATGGACTGTCCCACTAATTTCCCATCTGCCTGTGCAGAAGGCCAAAGATGACATACAACTTATGATTAAGGATAAGTCAGTGTGAAAACTACTTGTGAGTTGTCAAAGAGCAGACCTCATTACCCACAACTGGTTCAATTAAATATTTGACACAAGAAAATGATCTGACCAAATCCTCAGAAAATATTATACCAGGTTGAATGACTTGAGCCTTTAACATGTTTGAAGTCAAATAGAATTCCAGGTTTCTGAAGCTTTTGTAATTAGATGGACACTGACTGGTAATGGCAGGGTGTATATTGTATTTTCTTTCCAACATCTAGCTGATACTACACTTTCAAAAGAGATGTGTCATCAAATCTTTCCTCTTCCACCTTTTCAACTGCCTGCAAGATGCACCCAAGTGGACAAAAACAGCTGCTTGATTAATTTGGTGCCAATGTCATGTCTTGAGTCAAGATCAAAGTGGGAATATGGATTTTGTGGTGTTTTAATAAACACCAGAACAAGTGAGACTACAATTCTTCACAGACCCTCCTTGGGCAACCTCTGGAAAGTCTTTATTTACTTAGTTATTTACTCAAATCTTCCTGGCCTTTCCCTAAAGCTTAGGCTTTAATTGTCTTAACTCCTCTCTTCTCATCCACATTGACTTTGCTTATCCTTTCCAATGTGAATTAAAATAATTGCCTAAGGTGGGCACCCGGGGGGCTCAGTCAGTGAAGTGTCCAACTCTTGACTTCAGCTCAGGTCATGATCTCAGGATCGTGAGATTGAGTCCCACATTTGGCTCCACACCCAGGTTCTCTCTCTCCCTCTCCCTCTGCCCCCCTACTGCACATGCATGCTCTCTCCCTCTTTCAAAAAAAAAAAAATAATAATAATAATAATTGCCTAGGAAAAAAATTCTAATCAGGACCCAGATTAGAAATATACTTATAAATAAACAGTAATAATGCTGCATGCACAATATCAAGGAACTTGGGTAACATAAGTAAATACTTATAATAAAATGAGTCCCTTTTAGTCAATACTCTGCATGATAAATTCCACTATTATTAGTAGTGGACTTACTCATAATAGAAAAAATAATTGTAACAATTGCCCTTTTTGAGCACTTGTCTATCATGACCAGTTTCTGTGCTATCTGCTAATGTATTATCTCATGTAATTCTCACTCCAACCTTAAAGAGTTGGTATTATGAATTATGTTTCATAGATGAAGAAATTCATGCCTAATAGGTTAATAATATCCTCAAGTTCACAGAGTTAGTGGGTGATAGAATAGGGATTATTAACTAGTCTGTCTGTAATACTTTCTTTACTTTTCAGTGACATCTGTTTATAAAGTTTCTGCAACTTTATAAAGTTGCATCTGCAACAGTGCCAAGCCAGACAATTAAATCTGCAAAAGACAGCAACTCCGCTAGATGGGATCTGAAAAGATCCGAAACTCTGAGGTTGCGAGATACATATATGTGTGTATATAACACACACACACACACACACACACACACACATCACATGTGTCATATTTACATGTGTGTATGTGAAACATATACATACACACATATACAAATAACATGCCATGGGATATATCGTATGTATGTACGTATGTACGTATGTATGTGTATCTTAGCCTTCAAGTTTCATTTGGTTATATATCTATATGCATACATCAGCCAATAAATACTTCCCACCTCAAAGGCAAAGAGGTATGATGGCCTTTCCCCAATCCCATATTCCCTATTGCTTCAGCGGCCTTTCTGTGACTTCTTTTCTTATTCCATTCAGCCCTTATAGTTGCTGAGAAGAGGGAAAAAAGATAAACAGAAGGGCCAGATTTAAGAGTCTGTGGCTCTTCAAACTCTCACAGTGAAAATCCTTGGAGAGCCCTTGAAATATTTAGATACCTCAATGGCTCTTTAAAAAAACAAAAACAAATCAACACCTCAAATTTGAGAGCAGGCTTACAAGGTCAATGAAATGATTCCAAATGCTTCCACTTGCTAGATCAAAAATTTATTTATTTTAAAAGCTATCAAACTTCCTTTGATAGCTTTTAAAAAACTATTTTGGTCAATCAAATAATGCCTCCAAATAAATTTAAAGTTGTGACTTAAAGGTTAATATTTGTCATAGCAAGCATATTAATTTGAGTTAGGCCAAATTTATGACATAGTTGGTTACTTTATGTGCTATATGTACACTTTGTAGTTTATAAAGGTCCCCTGAATAATCAATGCGTAAGGTATATTTATGCTCCTTTTATGAGACTTGAAACATTTTACCACTTGAAATTACTACTTAGATTTATAATGAGAGTATCTTCATTTACATTTGCTGATGACACTTCTGAGTAATTAAGTGTGGGGACCTTGGTCAGGGATATAACCCCAGTTATACTGCTACTCTGTACTGGTTAGCTCGCTCATTGTAACAAAGGATCCATTTTAAGACAATGTGCTGTTTGACTCGTTTGCTCAGAACTTTTCCTGTTCAAATACCAGAAATGCCCTGGGTTACAAAGGGCAATAACTTTAAGTGAGGGTTAAACAAATAAGTTAAGACCAAGCTCTTATCTGCTTTGTTTGTGAACAAAGCCTTTATTGTGAATAACAAAGTAAAACTGAAGCTGGTGGGGGGGCTGGGGGACAGTGGGAAGTAGAACAGAACACTAACCTAGTGGAAAAGCTCTGACAAAGCTTGGCCTCTCAGAGCATTCAGTTTTCAGGTTGTTAGAGATTTTTTTTTTTTTCCATCAGTATCATATTGGTTCTCAGGACAGAGAAAATACTAGAATAAAAAAAGGTTGCTTTTTCCAAACTGTATGAAGTGGGGTAGGCCAATAAAGCCTATGGAAGATCTGTTTTAAGGGTCCTTTTCCATCTGGCTTTGTCCATCTGGCTGCACTCCTCAGCACAGCATCAGCGTACCTCTTGCCATCTGCAGTGTCACCAGAACAATATGATGTTACCGTTAATACTTTGTGCATGATTAATACTTTTGCACTATACTTTGTGCTAAATTTGCAATAAAAGTATTTTCAATTTCAATCTCAATAAAACCTTAATACTGGGTATGATTATACTCATTTTACAGATGACAAAATAGAGGCTGAGAAGCAGTCATTAGCTTACAAAGATCCAGGTCCTGGCAGGCCGATTGTCCACCACACTGTCCTGCTTCCACAGCATCCACCAGCCCAGGAATCTTGCAGGCTTCACCTTGTACTTTCACTATAAACCACTGTTGATAAGGAGTGGTTGTAGCCCATGGAGGCTAGTTTTATAAGTATGCAAACAATATTCTGCCTGGGCTTGAAATGGTTACAACATCAAATCCCAAATGGGTACCTTGAATTGTTATGATGCAAAAGCTAACAATAGCTGTGCAGACAGGAGCCTCTTAGCTGAACCCAAAAAGGAAGTTTTATTCTTTCCAAGTGAATCCTGGGAGATTTTATAGCCCTCCCACCACCTTATGGTAAGAGAGAGAGTGAGAGAGCAAGGCGAGAGCAAGAGGAGGGAAAGAGAAGGGGCAGGGCAGGCATGCCAGGGTACCTAGGAATCATAGCCTATTTTGCAGTCTTTACATTAGAGAATGGCAAACCTCGTCATTTCCAGTTTTGCCCAAGGCTGTGCAATAATACAAAGGAACAAGGATAGCAAAATCTATAGATGCAATGACCAAAAATAATTAGAAACATGCTAAAGTCTCAGTAGTATGGATTTATTATTTCAAATTATTGCATATTCATACAAATAATCACAATGCAACAACTACCAGTAATATTACTAAAGAAGAGTTTTGATATGGGAAAATTCTAAGTAAAAGAAAGCAAGTTACAAAATAGTATGATTTCAACTTTTAATCCACACACACAAATAAATACCTGCACATACACAGAAAGGAAAGTACATACAGCAATGTGTTAAAAGAACTTTTTCCAGGGCAGGAAGATTATGGGTTTTTTGTTTGATCATCTGGCTCTTCTTGATTTTCTAGTGTTTCAACTGAACATTTAATTTTTTTAAATTACTAAATAAAATATCCACCTAAAGACAGGTAGATTATAATGATCAGTGCTTTATATCTAAACTTTTATAATTATAAATAAATGCAAGATGTAGACCAATACAGGACGTAAACCAAAAATAACAAATAATATAAGAAAAGGATAAAGAAGAAAAAATCTAAACAGATTAAAGGGAGGTATTTCTCTTAATGTAATCTAGTTTTTCCTTAAGAGTAGCGATGAATTAAATAACCAAGCCACTTTGCATATTATTTGTAGCTTCTTGTACAGTACATATTTGCTAAAATCAGGTATTTCATAAACCATATATCTATAATTCACTCCTGTGTGTGTTCACTCATTCTCAACTAACCATTTCTATTTTGTCACCATAATGTCCCAAGTGAAAGAGCCCTAATGATATTGTTAACTTGATCAGATGAAGTAAAGGGCAATTATCATCAAGAGTCTAGCATCACCAGTGGACCTACCTGGTAAGCAAGAGCCCTCATAAAAGGATGGGGCCTGAGTAATACCTGCTTTTCTACAGTAAGTTAAACTGTACCTTACACAGTTGTACCCAAACAGCTGAGACTTAAACAAACCACTGTTATTTATTTCTTAGCATGTGATGGGTATTGTGTTAGGTGCTAATGAGGGTACTGAAAGACTACATAAGGCTGTTTCAAGGACTTTCTTGACACACATACAAGATACACTTAAAATTGTGTGTGGGGGTTTGCCATTTGTAATGTGTGGAATGATATATCCACCTTGACCTCTGCTCTGAATTATTGCAACCTTGTAAGCATTTGCAGTATTTAATTTCAACTCTTCAGTCTCTCCTTAGTTAGCAATAACAAAATGTTGTCCAAGGTTGCAACAGCTCCAGCCCGAGCCAGTCTTCACCGGCTGCCTGAAGTCTAGTCCATAGCTGACTTCACCACTCCCTGCTTGGTGTAACTGGAGGAGAATTTGCCTCAGGGGCCCGGACTAAGTCATAAATAAATGGCCAGGGACCATTTTGAGCAGAACACTTAATGTTCAGCAGGTATTATAAAACTAAAACAAAAGTGGGCTCACCTAGGTCAGGGACTGTAGACCTGCCAGCCCCCTCTCCGGCACAGCACCTAGCTCTGGTTTCCTTTTGTTGGCACCTGTCCTTATGCTATTGCTGTGTTCCGTTCAAGTCCAGGAAGCAGCTTGTTTCTTTACGTTCTGTGTATCAGTCTCTACAGTAGCATTAGGCCATCACACTCCTTAACCTAGGTTATTATAATCTCTTAATGAATAGTGTTTAAGAATGACTATTCCTGCCCCCATTGAAAATCATCTGATTTTTTTCACCAAAAATTGTGACAAAGAGGAGGAGAAGTAGGTGTGTTGGGAGCAAAGGAGTTTAAGAGAGTTAAGTACTCATCTTTCATAATAGAAACTCAATCTATAATTTCTAAAACTGAAGAATCAGGAACTAAAATTATAATTGTATTACTAAGAAACATGGTGGCAATACCAAGAGAAATGTCTAAAAGAATGGAAAGTAGTTGCCCTTGGAAGCAAGATTTAAGGTGAAGAATAAGAGGTCAAGGGAAAGGTCTGCTATTTTTCATTATAAGTCTTACAACATTACTAATCTTTATAAACACACTATATACATGGCTTACTTTGATAAAAAATAAAATTTAATTTTAAAAATTACTAGCTCATTCACCTATTCAAAGGCTAAATCGTCACAGTCAATTTCACCTTGCCTAAAACACTTTTATTAAATAAAATCTTACTATAAATACAGCTATCTGGTTTCATCTTGTGCTAAAACTAGTTCTGTCTCACAGTATGAAATCTTGAAACTGTCACACATACTCTAATATTATCCTTGGTTAACCATGTCTGTAATGCCAATTGCACACCCAATCAAACATCTAAAGTTACCAACTGGCTCCAGAGTTGGTACCCTGGTTACAAAACACTGGCCAGCTGCAGGAAACACAGAGGGAAAAAAAAAAATGTTATGCTTTGGCTACTGAGTACAATCCATGCTCAGTGTTAACGATACTATGTCAGTCCATAAATTATAATGGCTAACGCTAGAACATTAACACCACCCAAAAACACACTCGTAAGCAAGCCAGCATGGCAAAATGAGGTCATGGAGAAGCTTAAAGCTATTTTAGGATACATCTTGAACACCAGTATAGCTCCTTTGACACCACCTGCTCTCATTTGGAGGACTGTATATTTAAGTCCCCCAACAGCAACTGGGCTCAAACCCAGTGCTGACTCTACAGTCCAGTTCAGGATAAATGCTGTCCTGTTGTTAGGTGTCGACCTTTAGATGAGACATTTAAATCCCCCTGCCAACATTCCACACCTTCTGCTTAATTGGCACAGTATAAAAGATGTGGTTGGAAGAGCATTCAACAGTGGTCATAGTTGCTTGCATATTATCATAGTAATAGAAGCATGTGATTTATTTCTTTGAAAAAAGAGTTGAACAATATAATCCAACATAATAAATCATTCTTGCTATGAGGATCATGGTGGCATCAAAAAAGCAACTTGCACTCACATTAGGAATTTATTTTTTCTTTCCACAGAACTATTCTTGCCTCATAATGAAATCAAGAACACTTGTCTTAGTGTCTGGGATGCATATATGCCTTCATATATGACATTTGCCAGGGAACTCCAAAAAAGAGTAATTTATGTCCAAATTCTTTCAAAGCCACAATTCCCAAGTGTGGCAAGGCTGGTAAAACTTGGTTTTCAAACCAACCAAAGCAGACCTTAATAATTAACTCAAAAGTCATTTCAAATAATATGTAATTCAAAATATAAATTACCGATATTATATCCTTTGGAGTGGAGAGGAATTGGCTGGCAAAAATCGGAAATTAAAGGCTTTTAACACAATGAGTCCAATCATTCCTTTTTTGCTGTATTTCATGAATGCTTCTGCACTCTGGAAGACAAATGTGTGTTGTTTTGTCGAGCTCTGAAGTAGTTATAATGCGTTTATCATGTGCTCAAAACTAAACCACTGACTTCCGAATCTATTTTCTTCCAGCACCGAATACTTTTTCCTTCTCCTCCCTAGTTCACAATAAGTGTTGACTACATGAAATTCTGTACACAGAGAATAAACATGTGAGTATGAATCTAGATTCTTCCTTACCACTGATGACATGGACAGTTTCTATGATTATTGAGAAACAGTAGTTCTTTAAATTAAGCCAATATTAATTACACACTTTCATTTTTCCAGGCAATACTCTAAGCAACAGATATAGATAGTAGGGCAAATAAGATGTGGTCTCTAACCCAAGGATTTTAGTCTCTATCTTTACTCCTCTGTTTCTAAAACTATTATTTATAGCAATATAAGCTTAGTAACACATTTAAATTGCAATTCTACTTTTTGCAGCCTGGAACAGGTTGGCTGGTGAGTACTGGTGATCAATGCATAACAAGGATGAAGTTAATAGGTTATTTAGGTTACAGCCGAATTTCTGTAAGGTTGGGGAACATTTAACTATGTTCTTTATTGTTGACCACACAGGACAAAAATGAAAAAATATACATCAAGACTTCCAAAATATGAGAAAGTATCATTTACACATCAAGTGAACATTAATTTTTTTAGGTTAGATATGTCTCCAAAAAAGATACAATATCTCAAGAAACTTATATAACCATAGAAGTTATCTTGACAAACACCACTGAATTGAACCCCTTCTATATAACTAATAGGTCAGCTACTGGATTCATGTTTGAACATTGGTGGGGAGAAGGAATTGCCTTCAGGCATGGTCCATTCCTCTTACTGGTGTCATTTAGAGACACATTTCTAAAGATAGCCCTGTCTACCACCACCCCACCATTGCAATCAAAACAATCCCTAGCTCCTCCACATTCATCAATAATATCATTGAATCATGAATCCACATCTATCTAGATATACCAGTTTACCACTGTTCATCTTAAAAGATAGAACACAGAAATGGGCCCAAAACTCTAGGGGTACCTGTACAAAGAGGTTGACTAAGACTATCACCTCGCTTAGCTGAGACATTATAATATTATAGATTCTTTATATTTATACAATGGAATACTACATAGCAGTGAAAATGAACTAGTGGCATACATCAATATGAATGAATCACACAAATGGAACATTAGAAGAAAAAACCATTGTGGAATATGGGTACTATGAAATACATGGAGCTTCAACAATATTAGTAATAATGTATTTCTTAGGCTGGGTGGTAAATATACCTGAGTAGGTTATTAATCTTTTTTGTATCATACTTTTTTAATGAAATACAAAGGATTTTAGTTAATCTGTTGGCTAACTGCTAAATTAAAAAAAGCAAGCTGAGACTTTTTGTTAGGAATTTAACTAGTCTAGGGGCACCTGAGTGGCTCAGTCAGTTAAGCATCCTACTCTGGATTTTGGCTCAGGTCATGGTCTCAGGGTTGTGGGATGCAGCCCTGCATTGGGATCCGTGCTCAGTGCAGAGTCGGCTTGAGATTCTCTCTCTCTATCCCCCCGCCCCTCCCCCACTCACACTCTCTAAATAAATAAATAAATAAAATCTTTTAAAAAAAGAATTTAACTAGTCTAAAAAACTATAAAAAACTATAGATTTCCCTTAGTCATGTAATTAGAGCTACTGAGTGACAACTTTGAAGGTCAGAGTAAAAGATCAATGATAAAGATGTGGATTGTTCATCTCTCCCCACTATCAGTTTTCATCTTCCATAGCCACCGGTGGGGGCAGGAAGTCCTTTAAGAAACATATGCTATGCTTATTTACTTAGGGATATTGGGGGTGGGGGTGGTTGGTTGACTGAAAGATCAAGAGAATTCAGTGAAGAGAAGACACTGCTTAATTTGTGTTTACATTACAAAATTATTTATATTTCCTACAACTCATGAAAACAAAACTTGGGAATATTTCCTACCCCCAATAATTCATTTCTCTTCTTCACCATTTTGTTTCCTCTTCACAACATGGAGGAATTTTCATTTAGTACTACTGGTGGTACATCTGTATCATGTTTGTAAGTATAGCTAAGTTATCAATTAAAACTAATAATCTTTGCTAAGGATAATCACTACCTGAAGCAGTAAATTACAGGATTATTCACATCTAAATAAAGCTAAGCATAAAGGCAACTGTTGTCCTAACTCATTCAGTGACTAAATATCATTTACAGGTATTACTATGATCTAAGATGTATATGGAAAAGTCACTTAAAAAAAGGTAATTGACAATATCTAAAGTGCTTACTGATGATTTGATTTATTTGTTGCTATTGTTTTAACAATAACACAGGAGGAGGAAAAATCCTTTTTCGTCACTTAAAAAAAAAGAACAATTTCTGTAAGGTTGGGGAACATTTTTTCATCACTTAAAAAAAAAAAGAACAATTTCCCCACAAAACAATTATGTGAGTATTAGGAATGGTACTGTGTAAGATTTTAAATTTATCAAGTATTTGCAATGGAAGATCACATTTCCCATTCCCCATCGATGTGTATTATATATTTTTAATCTTTGCCAGTTTCACAGATGAAAAATGGAATCTCACTATTCTTTTGCACTAAAAAGGCTTGAATGCCTTGTGTATGTTTATTAGCCATTTCAAATATCTCTTTTTGTGAATTGTCTTCATGTCTTCTGCAGCCCAGAGTCAGAGAATATGGAACATGCAAGCTTTACCAGCAGTCAAATCTCATCAGAATAGCTCTTCTGCCCAAGAGGTCAGGGAAGGTGGAACCTGACATTTGGTTGCCCAGCCTCCTAGAACTTGGTAATACAGAGCAACGCAGGATTAGACAACTACATTTTTCTCCAACTTTCCCAACCAGCTACTTTGTACCTGGCAAGAATTAGGAGTAGAGTAATGGGCACTACCACCACCCACTCAACATAGGCCTTCTACAGCATGCCCCTCTGGAAAGGAGACCTGCCAATGTTTACCAGCTGCCAAGTCCACTGGGAATAGTTCTCCCACGCAAGAAAGCTAGAAGAGCTGAGACCTGCCACTCCACTACTTAGCCTGCTGGAACAGCTTTTCTGGAACACATGGCTGTGAGGCAATAGGTGCAGTCCCTAGCACAAATGCCATGCCCTCGTGTCACGCAAGATTCTCTAGCCTCTGTTGAATAAATGTGCCTCAATGTGTCATAAGCCCTTTGATTCATCTCCAGGGACTTTACATGATTGTCTTTGCTCATTTTGACCAGCTTAATGTCTCTCAGGGGGGTGAGGTTTTCTTTAGCTCCTCTATACACACCCTGTTTATAGTAAGTTTTGACAAAGAAAACTTCAAATAGTACAGAATCTAAACCACCAATCTTTAATTTCATGGTTTTAAAAAGATTTGTTCTGAGTTTAGAAAAGATTTCCACATTCTTGATTCAGATAAGAATTAATTTATAACTTAATTTATACTTAAATATATAAACCATGTAAAACCTAAATCTTATTTCATTTTATAAGTTATGATATTTTGTTTTCATTACTAATTAGCCAAAATTTCCAGCACCATTTTTCATGTAATCTCTGCTTACTATACTGTTTTTAACATACACTTAGGTCTAATTTTAGATTTTTATTTTGTTCCATAGATTATTTTTGACACACTGTAGCTTTATCGATCATTTTAATATTTGGTAGTACAAATATTAAACACAATATTATTCTTTCTAGATTAATGTTTCTTTGTTATAGCTGGTTGTAATCCATAATTTCAAAATCCTTTCATCAGATACAGCCAAAAATGCACTGCACTATTTGTATTACATAATTTATGATAAAGTTGGGTAACTCTGACATCTTAAAAATCTTGATTCTTCCTATTTGAGGATAAGATAGGTCTTTTCAATTGTTTAATTCTTCTTAAGTGTCTCATTAAATGTTTTGTGGAATTTTTTTTACATAGACCTTCCAGATTTTGTCTTAAGCTAAAATCTATGTTGTTATTCTGAGTGGCATTTTTCCCTTTATATTTTCTAAATGGTTATTGCTGATCTATAAGAACTATGTGAATTTACGTATATGTATTTTGTGAGAGGTCCCTTTATTGAACTCTGTTTCTATTACTAGTCCTCAGGGCTTTACAGTCAATTCTTTTAGATTTTTTTAGGTAATTAATACTGCCATTTAAAAATAATTATATTTCCGATACTTTTATAGTTTCTTTTTCTTGTATTATTTCCTTGGATGGAAATTCCAAGGCAAAACTAAACAGTAATAACGAACTTGCTTACCTGTATTATTAACAGGCCCATAATATTTGTCACGGGGATGTCAACTCTCCATCATCCCCAGCCCAACACTGAAACTAAAAATCTTAGAATGGAAACTATATCTTGCTAGGTATCCAGGGATCCTCTTGGGGTTCATCATCATCCTGGGATGTATCACAAAAACATTTTCCCTAGAGAGCTGAATCAATTGGGGTACGAGATTTTAAAGCATAAAAATAGCACAAAATTACCCAAGCCATAACTGAATGACACGCGGGCAATATCTCAAGGTGTCAGATGAGGTTTCATGGCACATGCAACGTAAGATGGGGCCAGGTAAACCAGAGAGATTCAATTCCTTGGACTCTCTCCAAGTAACCTTCATGATAGTTTTTTCCTTCTAGTCCCCTGGCATCAGCTTTTCCAAGGCCATGGATTTATTATGAGGCCATTCAGTGTTGGGGCTTGGGAATGTGGACCTCTGGGTCCAAGGCCACTCCTTATTAGCTTTGCTCTCAGAGGTCTCACAATGAAAAATCTATTATCACCCTCTTTCCTGGGCTGTCTTGGTGTATTCCTTTCCTTGTAAGTTGCTTTAATCTTCTATACATTATCATTCAAAATGAAAACTACCCTTAATATTTTAATGATGAAGAGGGGAAATAAACACAAATTTAATTTCTATTAGTATCCTCTAGGTACTGTGTAAAACTATTTACAAATATCATATGATACAATAATGACAGCAACCCCACAAGTAAATTCCATTATTTATCTCCACTTCACAGATGTGGAAATTGAGACTTACAGATGTAAAATGTGCTCACAAATATTACTCTATACTTCCCTTAATTTTTGACATTTAGTTCAAATATGTGCTTCAGGTTTAGAACAGTTTTTATCATGCTAAATATATATCCTTCTATTCCTACTCTGTAAAAGTGTTCTTTATACATTGAAGTTGAATTTATCAAATGCCTTTTAAGCATCATTTGAGATGATCACATAATTTTTTCACTTTCTTTGATCTCTTGATATGATGAATTGTTTTAATAAATTTTCTGCTTTTAAAATTTCTTTGCATATCTGTGATAAAGCCAACATGTTCACAGTGTATTAGTATTTAATAGAATGCAGTATTTGAGTTGCTATTATTTATTTAGAGTTTCTGAATCTTTTTTCTTAAGTGAGTTGGCTATTTTCACAATTCATAAAATGAACTGGGGATCAATCCGTCTTTTTCTAAACTTAATAAAACGTTCATAGCATATTATTATTTTAATACAGTCTATATTTGAGTTGCCATTATTTATTTAGGGTTTTTGAATCTTTATTCTTACATGAACTAGCTATATTTTGTAATTCACAAAATGAACTGGGATTCAATTCATCTTTTTTGAAGTTCAATAACATTTTAAATAATATAGGAATTATATTTTTATGTTGAAGGATTGGGGAAAAACACCCTCAAACTATTAGCCTGGTAACAATCTTCTCAATTCCATGAATATTCAGATTTTCTATGACCTTTCGGATTATTTTTAGAAATTCATGTTTTCCTAGTAAATTGTATATTTTACTAAGTTTTTCAAATTAATAAGAATAAAAGTTGTTCATGACAGTCACTCCATATCTGATCTTAGAACCATCTTCTCCATCAATTGCCCCCTTGTTGACCATCTACTCAGTGCCTGACACGCTCAGAGCACTGGGTAATTACTGATGAACAAAACATATGTGGTTTCAGGCCCTGTAGGATCTCAGTCTAGTGGGGAAGAACAACAGTAATCATGTAAGCACACAAGTAATCACAAATTGTTATAAGTTCTATGAAGGTAACAACATACAGTTAAAGAAAATAATTGGGGTAGGATTACAGGGCTAAGGGGAGTTCAAAGTTAGATGGAGACGTATGGGAAGACCTTACTCTGGTGTGATATTTAAATCCAGACCTAGAAGATTAGGAAGAACTAGTTCTGTGAAGGAAAGAAAGAAAAAAAATCCCAAAATATTCCAAGGCAGGACAGACCCTCCTGTATTTGAAGTACTGAAAGAAGTACGAGGTGCCTAAAATACAGAAAGTGATGTGGAGAGGGCCCTGAGAGAACGCTGGAGAGCCAGGCAGATAATGAAGCATGCAGGTCTTTCAGTGGCTACTGGAGAATTCCTATAAGGGAGATGAGGTACTGGCAATCAATTCAAAAGGAAAAATTGTAACTGTGCACAGTTCTTTAGGTAAATGCAGAATAATTCAGTCATCCATATCTAAGAATGAGATTATTTGTGATAAGCGTTTTGTAAATCATAGTAGAGTTTAGATAATTTTTTTAATTGCTTAGACTTTGCATTTTAGCAGGTTTTGGTTGACACAAAGTTTGAGTGGAAAGATCCCAGAAAACCTCTTTCCCTCCCATTCTCATTCACTCCCCCAATTCACCACCTCACACCACCCCCATCCAGCTTTCCCTATTATTAACATCTTCCATTAGTGTGGTACATTTCTTGCAAATGATGAAGGTTTGAGCAATTATGAATAAATCATAATACATTGTTACTGATATCCATAATTTACATTAGGGTTCACTCTTGGTGTTGTACTTTCTACAGGTTTTGACAAATGTATAATGTCATGTATCCATCATTACAGCATCATACAAAATAATTTTACCACCCTAAAAATTGCCTGTGCTCCACCTATCCATTCATCCCTTCCTTCCTCCCACCGAGTCCTTGGCAACCACTGATCGTTTTACTGTCTCCATAGCTTTGCCTTTTCCAAATGTCATATAGCTGGAATCATTCAATATGTAGCCTTTTCAGACTGGATACTTTGATTTAGCAATATGCATTTAAGGTTTCTTCATGTGTTTCCATGGTTTGATAGCTCATTTCTTTTTATCACTGAAGTAAATTCCATTGTCTGAAGGTATGACAGTTTATCCATTCACCTCTTGAAGGACATCCTGGTTGCTTCTAAGTTTTGGCAATGATGAATAAAGCTGCTATAAATATTTTTGTGCAGATTTTCATATGGATTAGATATTATTTTACCTGTGTTGGCAATCCATCAAAGAATTTTGAATATGTGTTTATTAAAAAAACAACTGTCACTGCTGTGTGGAGAAGAGTATAGAGAAGGCGTGTGTGAACATGAAGCTAGTAAGGGGGCTGCTGCAATAATCCAGGCAAGAGGAACTCACAGCTTGGACCAGCGTAGGGCTGAGGAGATGACAGAAGAGAATGCACTGGGTTATATGATATGGAAGGGAAAGCAATCGGACTTGCTTAAGAAAAGGAAAAGGTAAAACAATAAGGACTGAGATTTCTGACCTGTGAAACTAAGAGATACCCTTGTCATTTATTGAGATAGAGAAGAGTTGAGGAACATGCTTGAGGGAAAAGGAGCATCAATAGTTCAATTTCACATATATTAAAGGTAAAACACCTATCATACCTACAAAAAAAAAACAAAAACAAATAAAGAGATGGATATACAAACTTCAAGGGTCAGACCTCAACTGGGAATGTAAGGTTGGAAATCACAGGTGAGTGAGTGCTATTCAAATCCAAGGGAGAAGAGGGCTAAGGACCAGGAGTGAAGAGTTCCAATATCTGGAGGTTACAGAAGAAAAGCAGCTTTCAAAGGAAAGAAGTCCAGGGAACTATAAGGAAATCCAGGGTAGTGGAGCATCATAAAAGCCAAATGAAGAATGTTTTGAGGGTGGAAAATGCAGTCATCAGTTGCAAACTGTGCCTTTTGAGTGTTTTTCCTTCATTTATATTTTTCATGCTTATATTTTTCCTTAAAGAATCAGTTCTTGAGCTCATTTTCACTGCTTTTTCTTTTATAATCATTAATTCTTAAATGTATTCTTTAGTAATTCCTCTGCTGTTTTGTTTTTATCTACTCCATGCACTGAATTTTTTAATTTGTGGACTTAATTTGCTTAATAACTAAATGGTTTAAACAAATAATTCACTTTTGGATTATAATAGTCCTCATTTACCAGAAAACATTGTGCATTGTGTGAACTATGTTTACTACCATTATTTTCTAATCAGTGTGTAATTTCATGTTTTACTTCCTGACGATCACATATTAAGAGAGTGTCTTGTCTAAATTTCCTTTTCTTTTTGTTTACATTCTTTATTATTCATATTGCTAATATTTTTTTATTGCAGTTTGGCCAGGTAGTATAATCTTACAGGATTTATGATTTGGGGCATTTACTGAGACGCTGTTGTATAAAACATGATCAATTTTATAAAACATTTAGGCCAATCCAAAAGAAAATATATTTTATTTATGTAAGTTGTTAAGTTAGATAGGTTTCTATTAAAAGAATATTGTTTTATTATTCATCCTCTATTTTCATGGTTTATTTTTTCTATTTCATCTGTCAAAAACTAAAACAATATATGGTAACCTTTGTACTGTCATCATGATTATATCAATATTTCTGTATTTCTAATAGTTTTTACTTACATTTTAAGCTATATGTTTATTCACTGCAGATTATAACATGTTTCCAATGTAAAGTAACAAGGCTTAATGGTTACTTGCTTTGCATTTATACTCATGTAATCAAATAATGCCTGGAAATCTACACTAATATTAATTTATTATCAATTACATTATTCTTTTGCTTTTATCTATTAACTTTACACCGCCATTACTCTTTAATTATTCTCTGTAATTTTATTTCAGGTGAAGTTTTTATATAAAGCATAGAGCTTTTAAAAAAATCTCAGTTATTCTTTTAGTAGAAATATTTTATCTGGTTTAATCTATTTCCTTGAATAACAAACAAATGATTTTTTTATTATTTTACACTTTTGGTTCTTTGTATTTTTGACATTTCTGAAATCTTTTTTCTTTAATAACTTATGTTAACTATCTTTTTTCAAGTCAAAGATTTTTCTAAGCATGTTGAATATTCTCTAATTATCAATATCTGCTGACTCTCTCATGTAAATAAGGAAGTTAATCCTTTTTAACTTGTTTCCAACCATTTTCTCTCTTAATTTATGTAATTTACCTTCTAGACCAAGTTTATTTTTTGCACATCTTATGTCTCTTCTTTCAGTAATTATTTATGATATTCATATTCTCATTTGCAATCTACTAATGACAAATACTTTTATTTAATGGTAAATTTACCTGGTTTTAAATTTACCACTGCTTTTCCTCAGAGTTGTTTATTTTCAATTCATCTTTCCTCTGACTGCTGTTAGTCTTTTGTTATGTTTTTCCCTCAGGAAATATACATGACTTTTTCAGTCATTGCCTTTTTGTTTGTTACCCCCATGAATGACAATTTGACTGGTGTGAAATTATTGGACTAGAACCTTTTCCCCATGAAACATTTATTTCATGGTGTCCTATCACAAACACTGTTATAGAGGAAAAGTCTGAAACACATCTGATAGTTCCTTTTTTTATTATTTCTGATTCGATGCTTCCAGGATGTCTTCGATGTCCTTATGTTTAAATTTAATGCCTTCAGAATATGCCTAGAGGCTTCTTTCACTGAATACATTTTCCTGGTTTATAATGAGTCCTTTTGTTTCAGGAGGGGCTTCCACCAATCAGACTCATTTTCATCTTTTACAGATAAATCTGTTATACTTGTTCTGATCATATCTGTCATCATCTCTATAGATATTTTTGCTTTTTAAAGCTGTCCCTCTGTATACTAGTTGAACTTATCAAGTTTGTTTTCCAAGCTGCTCATTTGATTTCCTGAAAACATTAATTCCATTATGATACTTTATTTTCTCACCTTTCTAAAATTAATCTTACTAGCCCCTATTTAATTCTCCCTATATCTTCTTCCCAATTCTTCATGCTAGTATGTCATCTCTCTTATCTTTAATATTTAATATTAAAGATCTTTAAACTTTATTGCAAGTGCCCACAATTACATCCATAGGCAATATTTTTAAGTTGTATTCTCTTCCTTTGTATTCAGGATGTCATGTTTTACTGCTCCTAGGCAAAAAAAAAAATCTTTCTAGAAACACTTAGCCCTAGTTTCTAGATGCAGTTAATTTTTCTCTGGTCAATTTCATTTGGGAGTTTGGATGAGAGAAAAAGATAGGAGAAACATCTTACTGAAAATTTTACAATCAGAAAAAATAAATAAAAACTAAAATAACTGCATCTATAAAGAGTATATAAATTTTATGCTAATTAGGTTGTACTCCTATATTTTCATGTAATGAAGAGGTACAGAACTGGTTTTCAATGAGAAGCTTAGAATATATTATGTAAAATCAAGTAAAAATTTGTTAAATTTAATAGACTTTGCCTTCCCAAGATTTGGGGATACTGACACTGTCTTACATATAAAACCAACATGTTAAATTCACATCATTAGGACATGGAGAGAAACCTCCATTCAAACTACAGATGGATAAAGGGAGGCTCAACTGACCAGTTGCTCAAGATACCATAAGTCGATAGAAAAGTTGGATTCAGAATCACAAAGCCTACCAATTCATGCACTTAAAAACAAAAATCAATAAAGGAATTTAGTGAAATTTGAAAATTTGAAAATTCAAACACCATGGTGCTATTTTTAAGAGCTGAAAGCAAAATATTGATTCAAAATGTTTCCCTTTTTTTGTACTCCTGTCAAATTGTTATTTTTCCTAGTAACAACACATATTCAGAAATGGGAAATGCTGAACTGCATTAGTCAAGAAAATCCAACTGAAAAGCACACATTAATTTTGTGAATTTGTTCAAAATAATAATAATTTTACATATAATGTAAAATCAGACTATCTCTTGAAGTCTGACATACGCAAGGAAGTCCCCTCAGAGTTCACTAATGAACAAAGCACTATGTAGTAACAGTAATTCTAGCGATAAATGTAGTAATTAGAATGTGCTTAGTAATAGCTGCCACATAATTACACAATCACATCAAAACTGAATGAAAATAAAGGGAAAGCGAGTAGAGGTCTGATCTTCATATTAAAAAAATAAAATAATAAGTTAAATCTCATGCAGGCGGAAAGTCTCCTCATTCCAAATGCACACAGGCAGCTCAGACCAGCCCATTCACAGCTGTTTGTGGCTGGTTAACCACTTGACTGTCCCGGATAGAAAACCTTTTGCTTCCCAGCTCTGGGGAAATACAAGTCTTGGGAGACAGGGTTGGCTCTTTGGCTTTCTGCTTATTAACAAAATTTTCCTTCTCTGAGGCACATGGCCTGTCCATGCCAATTTAGAATAAATTACTTCCACAGGTGATCATCTCCTTGAAAGAAGAGCTTAACCATGAACATGTGGAATCTAAAGGGACTAAGAATCACTGTGGCAGGGAGTTGTCTGATCATTGGGCTGGGTTACTAAATTACATTGTGACACTAGACAAATACTAACTAAACAACTGACCTTTATGAGGGTAGTCATATATTCAGAAATTATCTTAATTTAAAAGCGTTAGCCAAAAGAAAGCAGTTTTAATAATATACTGCTTAAAGGAGGTAGATGTTCTATTGATGGGTACTACATATGTAAGTAATGACACTGGGCGAGAAAAAAACAAAAAAGACCCAGAGCTTTAAAATTTTCAATGGTGAGAAATGATCCTTGTATTTTAACATCTTGCTACTCAAAGTGTGGTCTGTAAACCAGCAGGATCAGCATCCACTATGAATTTGTCAAAAATGCAGCATCTCAGGCCCCACCCACACTTGTTGAGTCCAAATCTGCATTTTAACAAGATCCTCAAGAGATCTGTCTGACGTTAAGATTTCAAGATGCATCCATTTAACAGATTCACAAGCCACCAGAGAGAAGAGATCTTGGAAAAGATCTAATCTCACTTTTCAAATTCAAAAACTCACTGAAGTTGCATGGCTAAGAGGCAATAAATGTCAGATGACCAATTAATGTTAGAGATAAAATCTAGATCCTAGACCAGTGCTCTGTCCATGATCTACACTATCAATCAAGAATTTCCAAATACCCAATAAAGTGGGGGGAAAAAAACTGCTCAATTACTGTTTCCTAACTCCTCCTTCATTCAATTTTATATTAGTATTCTAGTATTGGACTTGATATTTAAAAAAAAAAAAAAACCTTCTCATAAATGAATGCCCTGTCAAAGAATAAACCCCTTAACAGGACAGATTTACTGAACATCAAGGTTATGTATTTAAAAGATCTTCTCTCTTCCAGTCATTACTGATGCAATCAAAGGTAACTGTGAAAGATTGCTGGAAATGATTAAATGTGTTTGATTTTAGATTGATAACTCTGGTCAAAAGGGTGAGAGGATACTGGAGAAGGAAGAAGGCAGGGAAAGCAGGGAAGGTGGGAGGAGAAAGCAGGAGTCTAGTGGTGGCACTGCTGTGGCATGCCTGTCTGACATCACTGGCTTAACATTTGTATTTCAGTCCATTGCCTGACTAATAACACCATGTAGTGAAATAAAGCACCCATTCTGGAGGTAATTGTTATGTGGTGGAATATAAACAAGCCCCATTCTGCAGTATATTTACCACAGTGCATATTTACGAGTTGGGTTTAATTAAAAGTCGGGAACACTAGAGCTATTTTTTAACTAGATGCCTATTATCTAGTGTCAAATGCTTGGTTTTTAATCACGCATTTTATATCATTGTGACCTAGATCACTGCCTGTGACATGTGAGATAGTGTGTTGTCTTTCCTGAGAAGATGTAGCAGGGCTTGATGGATGTTTTCTCATTCCTAACCTCATTACTACCAGCTTCCCATCCATCTAATAAAATGCTATGATAGAGAGTGGGAAGGTGCTATAAATCATAATATTCCAGCCGCTTCCAGCAGATTCATTAGAAATGCTGACTATATATCTCACAAACAGAAAGTCAACACACAAAGTAGATTGCTGCTTCTCCCCAGGATCAAGACACCCTATTCCTTGCCTCTCCCTCTCCCAATGGAACAGAAGTTCCTTTTAAATGGCAAAAACCGCCATTTAATGAATGACTACATAGCCCTCTATTTTAATGTGCTTTATCCAATACAGAGTTGATAGACACTAGTTTCAGTCTTGCTATACACAATGTGATTATTATTCCCCTGACTGGAAGGGCTGTTGACTTTTAAATGTCAAGTAGATGGATTCAGTTAAAAGAGATTGAGTCTTGGAGTTTCCATCTTTATTGGTTTTGTCCTGACAAAGACAAGGCCCCCTGTGTCTCCTTATGGTCAAGGTGGAAGCTGTTGAAGAGATAAGTGAAAGCTCTGACATTACCTCCATATAATCAGGCATGAAACCTTGGTGATATCCTTGGCTCTTCCCTCTTTTTCAATCACTCATTTTGTTCATTTGTTCAACAAACATGTCATGAGGACCTACCATGGGTTAGCATGATGCCAGATGCTGGGTTGTTAATAAATCAGACATGGTCTTCCCTCAAAGATCTTGCACATTAAACTCAAAAACAGAATACAGTGAAAACACATAAAAGGAAGTCCTAATCCAGTGGGCAGTCTGGTGGTGGTCAAGGAAGGCTTCCTGGAAAACATGAAACCTGAGCTCACCAGACAAGAGGGAAAGGAAACTGTTCTAGAGAGAGCAGAGCACAGGCAAAGATTCAGAGTGGTAAAGAAGCTATGATCCAAGTGTAGTATACCTGAGAGGTGCAGGGAGCAGCGAGAGAGGAGTTGACAAGCAAAAGAGGCCAGACCATGAAAGACCTTGCATGCTTTATAAATAAATTTTAGCTATTCTGAGAGTAATAGGTAACCATTAAACACTTTCTAATAGAACAATGACATGGGAGTATTGCATTTGAGAAAGAACACTCTCACAAGGTGGAGAATGGAGAACAGATGGATGGGTAGGGGACAAGGAGTAAGGCAGCAAAACTAGCAAGAAGGCAGTGGCAGTAACAGCATGAGATGTGAGAACTGAGAAAGCTGGAAGTAGTTGAGAACTATTTATGAGGTAGAGATGACAGGACAAGTGATTGATTAGATGGCTCTAATCTAGCTGGTCACCAAGTCTATTAGTTCTTCTTTCAAATTAAGCCTTATTCAGCTGTTCCCCTTTGTTTGCACAGACACTACAGGCTCTTTCCAAGATGATGAGCCCTGTGCTGTGCCATAACTGGCATCCAAATCTAGGCTGATCCCTCTGGTCTCTAATTCATGTTCTACAACCTAATAAATCCTCATAGGCCTCTTTTCTGTTCTGAAATCTCCAGTGTCTGTCATGCACCTGATCCCCAGGGTCCACAGCAATAGTCTTCAAACTTTAGTTAATATCTGAATCACTAGGATGTTGGGGGGGGGGCTTGTGGGAAATGCTGAAGTCCAGCTCCCATCAAGATAAAATTTCTGATTTAGATATGGCATGGTATCTAGAGATAAGTCTTGTAAACATTCAAGATATTAAGATAGGAAATATACTTTGAGATAAAGTTCAGAGATAGAGCCTGGAATTCATGGATTGCTATAATTTCTGCACCCCACACTGTCTTGATGTCCACTGTAACTTACCTCTCTCTCCAAATCGCTTCCTGTTGTCCTTTGGCTTGGTTTCTTATTGTAAAAATGACTATGCTATGATTATTCCCATGTCCATGCCTTCAGTCATGTTGTTCTGCCTCTACCCTCTGCTTGTCCGAATTCGGTCCATGTATGAGAACTGTAAACGGTGTGGGAGATTCTAAGTTACAATACAACCTTACTGTTTTATGACTCATTTGAAATCCCACCTCTGCATGAGCTCATCTCTGATCACTCCAGCCTTCATTGACTCTTCTTTCTGAACTTGATCAGGTCTTCTTTTTCTTTTCTTCACATTTAATTCTATGAGCTATTTTATAGCTTACTGAAAGCAGGATAGAATTGAGACTAAGAGTATGGAAACTGGAATCAAATATACCTGGATATGGTCCGGACTTGAATACTCACTAGCTGTATGATATTGGGCAAGTTTCTAACCTCAGCTTCCTTACCTGTAAAATGGAAATAATAAAAGTTTCTGCCAGTAGAACTATTGCAAAGATTAAAAGAGATAATCTACTAACAGCAATTAGTACAGTGCTTATAACTCATTAAGGTATTTTATAAAAGTTAATAAAAATGAGGATAACAGCCTTTGCCTCTGGCTACTTGAAGACAGAGCTGGAAACTTCTTTTACATCATTGACCACTACCCCCACTCTAGAACCCAACACAGAATAGCATCACCGAGAGGATGTCTGCAGACTGATGCTCATGGTACACTAAAATAAAAATAAGTGAGCATAGCAGAAATGAATCATAATATACAAACTTGGGTATTCCAGAATCATCACATGCCCACATTTTCTTTAAATTGTTTTAAATCTAACTTCTGCTCCATCCTACTATACTGAAGGAAATTCAGTGCTATTCATGATTATCTGTCCTAGGATCACTACTAAGATGCCCAGGGACCCAGCCCATATGGTTCCTGTAGGTTACAGCAAGCCTAACTGCTTCCTTGGCTTGCATTGGATGTAGGCAATTGGACTAGGTTTGGAATTCCTGAATTCAAGGTTCGGTTCCCAGTGCTTTACTTGGCCATGATTTCTGAGATTTTGTCATCTCCTAGGACTTTGCTTGGAGAAAGAATGAGCCCAGAAGGACCAAATCATTCTCTTTCCTCACCGTAGTCAAAGGGATAACTTCCCTGAACACCCTGCCTTGGAAGATATTTCCCCTTTCTTACTCTCTAGGGCACCTATAAATGACTTTAATGGGGTACCTACATAATGGTTTTAATAAGTTTAGGATTCTGCTCTCAGTTCTACCAAAAGAAAAATTCTCTGAAGCAGGAAATTATTAAGGGTCTGAATCCTGTGTGAAATGAGGAAAGAAAAATAAATGAAAGGACAGCAAGAACAAATTAATATTTTAATAAACAATCTTTCCAAACAAGAGGAATCGATTTGCCCAAACACAGAAGGATCAAAGTACAAAAGAAAGGGATACTGGAATGTTGACAGCATATTACCTTCTTGAGTCAGACCAGACCTTTTTTCCCATGATTTTGGCATTGGGAAAAAGAATGGGCCCTTGGTCAAGGTTAGGATTCACTCTGTCTCCATTCCAAATTTTAGGAAACTTTTAGATTGTTACAGTGAGAGTGCCATCCATGCAGGCAAAGCACATCTTGCCTCTTGAAAGAACAAAGGCTCAGAGAAGCCATAAAAATTGCTCATAAGTCTTCTTAGACATCAAAGGACTCTTAGCAACAACAAGCAGATGACTTAGTGAAAGTAAATTGGGAACATATGGGTTAGGATTCTCTTAAAATACACATGGGTCTAGAAACTAGGTGAGGAGGGAACTGCTTAGGGCCAGATGCATTTCGGATTTTCTACACACATGTGTATGGCTATCACCACTAACACCCCACTCCCCCACCCACACAGACACACATACAAACAGTCTCTCACTGCATGACCTGAAAGCCTAGAGATGGTAAGAGTCCTAGTGACCACACACCATGGGAGATTCAGAGCTACTTACCCAAGGTTAGATTAATTCAACAGATGATTTTTCTAATGTTTTCAGAAAAGGGGGAAAAGGAAGGAAAAGTCAACTGATGATTCAAGATAAAAACTAACAGACTTTTGATTTTGATTCCTGATTTTAAGAATAAACACATGTCTACTTTCTTGGCATCAGTTTTCTCTTCTATAAAATGTAGGAAATGGATTGACTGATCTCAGAAATGTTCAAAAATGTCGTTACTACGCTTGGACCAGTTTTTTTCATCTGCTACTCCCCCTTGTCCTTTCTTTTCTAATTTGGGCATATGCAAATTTTTACAGCAATAATAAAATAAGATCTAAAAGCTGAGCTTAAAAATACCCCAGCCCAAGCCTAAATCCCAGGATAAACTCAAAATAAATGAAAATGAGTCTCAAGTATCCACCAACTCACTTTTTCTGCCCCTCTTCTCTCCCTGGAATACCACCACAAAGCACCTCTGTCCTGATCCTCACCCCGATAGCCTAAAGGAACCCATCAGAGAACTTACACTCAGGGCTGACCTAAAGGAGATGAGGATTTTTTTTTTTTTTTTGTAAATAGAAAGTAGTACGGGACTTTAAAAAAAACTGATTAATAACAGTCAGGAAGCTACAAGAGTTAAGTCTAAAATTATAAGACTAGAAATTGAAAGGAATGAGGTAAGACATTTTATTACAAATTTAAATCCTCATTAATAAAGTGAGAGAAATAGTTACTATCAGTATCATCAGCACCAGGCAGATTAAATATCTACTGAAGACTTGTTTCTATACCAGTTTTCGCATTCATAATATTCCTGCTATCCTGAACTTGAAACAACTCATTCTAGGAAAGCCTATTTGTCTTCTGATGGAAGTAAAGATATTTATGGACTAAAACTATTATTTAGCAGCTCTCTGTCTCTATGGTATGGTCACAGTTGATTTTGTAATCACTCATTCCAAATTGTATGCAAAGTAGAGGTCTAAGTCCTCTCCAAGAGCCACCGATATCATAAGTCCTTAATGTAGAACTTAGTTTTGAGTTAATGACATAAGTGAACCCAGACATGGTACTGACATCAAAACCCTTGACTCGGGGCACCTGAGTGGCTCAGTTGGTTGGGCAACTGCCTTCAGCTTGGGTCATGATCCCAGGGTCCTGGGATCGAGTCCCACATCAGCTCGCCCAGCTCAGCGGGGAGCCTGCTTCTCCCTCTCCCTCTGCCTGCCGCTCCCCCTGCTTGTCCCCCCTTCTGTCAAATAAATAAATCTTAAAAAAACAAAACAAAAAACACTTAACTCTACCAAGATGCATGATTCTTTTCCTTACAACCTGAAAAAATTGTTTCTAACATGGATGAAATATCATGATATAAATATCCTAATCTGCTTGAAATAATCTCCCCTGTCACCTTGACCAGCCAAACCATTGAGTTTCTCCCATTATATATTCCCAGAGCACTTAATACTTACTTATAATATTTAGGATTGTGAGATTTGAGAGGGGAGGAATTGGGACTATCTTGTTTTCAACAGTACTTTCGGAGCCTAAATAGTACATGGCATAAATAATAAATATTTGCTGCATACACACATAAATAAATGAATTTTATTTCAAAGCTCTATTTACTTAAATTGATACTGAATAATTTTTTCTGATTCTCCAAACAATCTAGCCATCTCTGTCTTCCTCGATTAGACACATCAAAGTTGGTCCTTTTGAGTCTTCAAAGAACATTTTAAGGCATTTATTTCTTACTCTCCCTATCTGATTTGAGAACACCATTAATTCCATTTCACAGATGACAAGCCTGAGGCAAAACCTTCTATATCTGGCCCTAAAAAGTAAATGTAGTTCCATGGGGGGATGCGTTAGCCTGGTGATGGGTATTAAAGAGGGCACATTCTGCGTGGAGCACTGGGTGTTATGCACAAACAATGAATCATGGAACACTACATCAAGAACTAATGATGTAATGTATGGTGATTAACATAACAATAAAAAATTAAAAAAAAAAAGTAAATGTAGTTCCTGAATAAGAGTGAAGGTGAGCAACCAGATAATCCTGACTTTCAACTCCAGTTGTAATTCCTGAAAAGGAAGAGATCTTGAAATGTTCCTGTAGAAACAGGACTTCATAGGTGTGCTTTGTAGATGTGCTTTCATAGACCCATGAGCAAAATTAAAATCTGACAATAAAATTGTACTTAAGGAATCATTCAAAGTAAGAAATCACGCTACACATGAAGAAACTTAAACTGAAGTGACCCAGGTGGAGTTTATTAAAGGCTGTTCTGTTGGCACTCTAATGCATGTTATGTTGGGTGGGGGCACAGAGCTGAATAATAAAATTAGCATCCTTATATGAAAAATCCTATCCAGATAAAAATTCAAAATGTACATGAAGAATTAATTTGAAGTCCCCATTACTGTTTCTCTTTGGCCAAGGATAGAAATACAGCAGAGCTCTCTTGCTCATTTTTTAATACGGTCAGAGAAGAAAACATAAAAAAAGATTTGTTATTTTGTAAAAATGCTGCACAAAAACACAATAGGAAAAGAATATTTTAAGCATTTAGACCCATTTTTGTCACAGCATGAATCTGAAAAATGACGTGACATCCGTATTGAGGGTGCAAAAGGAATGGCATGTACAAAACACACAGGAGCTCGGGCTCCAACTAAAAAGGTTGCTAACTTATGTTCAAATATGTGTTGTGTTGATGAGCCCTGGTGCTGAAACAATGCCAGGGTATTTCAAAACAGAGTTGGACAGCCACACAAATTAGTAAATGTTCTTTACACTTCCTGGTTTGGAAATCATTTGTAATTAATAGTGACGGAGAGTAGCACAGTTTACCTTTCACACTAAACTTTACTGGCTATTCTGAACCAAAGTAAGTGGTTCAGATATGTGAATATTTCCAATGAAAATACATATATCTTTTTGCTTGTTGGTTTATAAGATAAACATCATTAACTAAATATATTTCAAACATAGTGTGATTTACTACCTGATAGCTTTAATAAGTGGAACAAGTTCAGTTTGGTTATGTTAGGGTTACAGTGTGTTCACAGGTACAGATATACTGTCAGTAGTGAAACAAACTAAATCTTTAAATTTAATATGCTAAGTAAGGAAAATAAACTCGTAAATTTCATTTGTTGAAAATTTGTGAATTTCTGACAAAGGCAGGCACCAAAGTATCTAAAATGTATTAAATTACAATTTAAACATCTTTTGATGCTATAAAGAGTATTGGAAAGTGAATATTTAGGCACATGAGTAAGAACTTCCTCTTAATCAAATGCTTACCAATGATGATACATGAGCAGTTTTTATACATTGGCACTGATTTAATAACTTTGGTGCTAAAAGTTTCTGCCACAACCTCTTTTAAGGTCTGGTTCAGTTCAAGTGAAAATACTGCTGAAACTGCAAAGCAAACCATTTAAACACTGTTACTACTTTTAAGTATTGAATTGTATGACTCCATTGCTGTGGAACCAAACAAAATACAGAAATAAATTGGATGATGAGGCTGATAAAAGACTTTGATTGCCATTCAAACCCTCAATTTTCAAATTTAGGTGTTACTTCAAATAGCCAAGATGTTCTCACTGATTTCTTTTTAACAAGTTAGCGTTATAAATTGTAAGCATAAAGTAATGTTATACATATAAGAAAAGACTTTTAATATCTTTTGTAATTTGCAATTCCATATAAGAATTCAGTCTTTAAAGAGTTTATACTGCTAACAATGATTGAAAACCACTGACCTGATCCAAACTCCTCCCTTGACAAATGGCTTTAAGAAGGCTGGAAAGACTAAGATACTGACAAAGATTGGTCATCCTCTCTGGGCTTCTCGGAGTTCTTAATATGCAAAAGTAATTGTGAGTTTCCACAAAGGAAGGTATTCTGTGGTCTTAGTTTAGGATCCCCCAGAAGAGACCCCAGAAGAGGATTCAAATGCTAATGGCATTTTGGGGAGGTGCAGAAAACATGGGTAGGGAATAGAAAAATGAAAAAAGGAAGAGAAGTCAGCTAATCAAGAGTGTGTTATCAAGACAGCTACACTGAAGGCAATAGGAGCATAATTCCACAGTAGAACCTATGCTGTAGATCTATCACACCTGAGAGGCAGGAAAGCTGCTGTCAGTCACTGGAAGAGGTGTACTCCTGAAGGTGTGAACTCTGGCACTTCTAATGCAGGGAACTCAGGCCCATCATAGAAGTAGAAAGGCCTGGGAATATGTGCAGAGCCCAAGTAGCTGCTACAAGTATATAGTATTTCCCAAATTAGTTGGATCATAGAACTCCTTTTCTTTTCTTTTTTTTTTTTTTAATTTTTTTATTGTTATGTTAATCACCATATATTACATCATTAGTTTTTGGTGCAGTGTTCCATGATTCATTGTTTGTTCATAACACCCAGTGCTCCATGCAGAACGTGCCCTCCTCAATACCCATCACCAGGCTAACCCATCCCCCTACCCCCCTCCCCTCTAGAACCCTCAGTTTGTTTTTCAGAGTCCATCATCTCTCATGGTTCGTCTCCCCCTCTGACATACTCCCCTTTTCTTCCTCTCCTGTTATCTTCTTCTTTTTCTTTTTTCTTAAAATATGTTGCGTTATTGTTTCAGAAGTACAGAACTGTGATTCAACAGTCTTGCACAATTCACAGCGCTCACCGTAGCACATACCCTCCCCAATGTCTATCACCCAGCCACCCCATCCCTCCCACCCCCAACCACTCCAGTAACACTCAGTTTCTTTCCTGAGATTAAGAATTCCTCATATCAGTGAGGTCATGTGATACATGTCTTTCTCTGATTGACTTATTTCACTCAGCATAACACCCTCCAGTTCCATCCACGTCGCTGCAAATGGCAAGATCTCATTCCTTTTGATGGCTGCATAATATTCCATTGTGTATATATACCACTTCTTCTTTATCCATTCATCTGTCGATGGGCATCTTGGCTCTTTCCACAGTTTGGCTATGGTGGACATTGCTGCTATAAACATTGGGGTGCACGTACCCCTTCGGGTCCCTACATTTGTATCTTTGGGGTAAATACCCAGTAGTGCAATTGCTGGATCGAACGGTAGCTCTAATTTCAACTGTTTGAGGAACCTCCATACTGTTTTCCAGAGGGGTTGCACCAGCTTGCATTCCCACCAACAGTGTAGGAGGGTTCCCCTTTCTCCACATCCCCGCCAACATCTGTCGTTCCCTGACTTGTTAATTTTAGCCATTCTGACGGGTGTGAGGTGGTATCTCATTGAGGTTTTGATTTGGATTTCCCTGATGCCGAGCGATGTTGAGCACTTTTTCATGTGCCTGTTGGCCATTTGAATGTCTTCTTTGGAGAAATGTCTGTTCATGTCTTCTGCCCATTTCTTGATTGGATCATTTGTTCTTTGGGTGTTGAGTTTGATAAGTTCTTTATAGATTTTGGATACTAGCCCTTTATCTGATATGTCATTTGCAAATATTTTCTCCCATTCTGTCGGTTGTCTTTTGGTTTTGTGGACTGTTTCTTTTGCTGTGCAAAAGCTTTTTATCTTGATGAAATCCCAATAGTTCATTTTTGCCCTGGCTTCCCGTGCCTTTGGCGATGTTTCTAGGAAGAAGTTGCTGCGGCTAAGGTCGAAAAGGTTGCTACCTGTGTTCTCCTTTAGGATTTTGATGGACTCCTGTCTCACGTTTAGGTCTTTCAACCATTTGGAGTCTATTTTTGTGTGTGGTGTAAGGAAATGGTCCAGTTTCATTCTTCTGCATGTGGCTGTCCAATTTTCCCAACACCATTTGTTGAAGAGACTGTCTCTTTTCCATTGGACATTCTTTCCTGCTTTGTCAAAGATAAGTTGACCATAGAGTTGAGGGTCCATTTCTGGGCTCTCGATTCTGTTCCATTGATCGATGTGTCTGTTTTTGTGCCAGTACCATACTGTCTTGATGATGACAGCTTTGTAATAGAGCTGGAAGTCCGGAATTGTGATGCCGCCAGCTTTGCTTTTCTTTTTCAGTATTCCTCTGGCTATTCTGGGTCTCTTCTGGCTCCATACAAATTTTAGGATTATTTGTTCCATTTCTTTGAAAAAAGTGGATGGTATTTTGATGGGGATTGCATTGAATGTGTAGATTGCTCTAGGTAGCATTGACATCTTCACAATGTTTGTTATCCAGTCCATGAGCATGGAACGTTTTTCCATTTCTTTGAGTCTTCTTCAATTTCTTTACGAGTATTTTATAGTTTTCTGAGTACAGACCCTTTGCCTATTTGGTTAGATTTATTCCTAGGTATCTTATGGTTTTGGCTGCAACTGTAAATGGGATCAACTCCTTGATTTGTCTCTCTTCTGTCTTGTTGTTGGTGTATAGGAATGCCACTGATTTCTGTGCATTGATTTTATAGCCTGCTACTTGACTGAATTCCTGTATGAGTTCTAGCAGTTTTGGGGTGGAGTCTTTTGGGTTTTCCACATAAAGTATCATATCATCTGCAAAGAGTGAGAGTTTGACTTCCTCTTTGCTGATTTGGATGCCTTTGATTTCTTTTTGTTGTCTGATTGCTGTGGCTAGGACTTCTAATACTCTGTTGGATAGCAGTGGTGAGAGGGGACATCCCTGCCGCATTCCTGACCTTAGGGGAAAAGCTCTCAGCTTTTCCCCATTGAGAATGATATTCGCTGTAGGTTTTTCATAGATGGCTTTTATGATATTGAGGTATGTACCCTCTATCCCTATACTCTGAAGAGTTTTGATCAAGAAAGGATGCTGTACTTTGTCAAATGCTTTTTCTGCATCTATGGAGAGGATCATATGATTCTTGTTCTTTCTTTTGTTAATGTATTGTATCACGTTGATTGATTTGTGGATGTTGAACCAGCCTTGCAGCCCAGGGATAAATCCCACTTGGTCATGGTGAATAATCCTTTTAATGTACTGTTGGATCCTATTGGCTAGTATTTTGGTGAGAATTTTTGCATCCATGTTCATCAAGGATATTGGTCTGTAATTCTCCTTTTTGATGGGGTCCTTGTCTGGTTTTGGGATCAAGGTAATGGTGGCCTCATAAAATGAGTTTGGAAGTTTTCCTTCCATTTCTCTTTTTTGGAACAGTTTCAGGAGAATAGGTATTAATTCTTCTTTGAATGTCTGATAGAATTCCCCTGGGAAGCCATCTGGCCCTGGGCTTTTCTTTGTTGGGAGATTTTGGATGACTGCTTCAATTTCCTTAGTGGTTATAGGTCTGTTCAGGTTTTCTATTTCTTCCTGGTTCAGTTTTGGTCATTGATACATCTCTAGGAATGCACCCATTTCTTCCAGGTTATCTAATTTGCTGGCATAGAGTTGCTCATAATATGTTCTTATAATTGTTTGTATTTCTTTGGTGTTGGTTGTGATCTCCCCTCTTTCATTCATGATTTTGTTGATTTGGGTCATTTCTCTTTTCTTTTTGATAAGTCTGGCCAGGGGTTTATCAATCTTGTTAATTCTTTTGAAGAAACAGCTCCTAGTTTTGTTGATCTGTTCTACTGTTCTTTTGGTTTCTAGTTCATTGTTTTCTGCTCTGATCTTTATTATTTCTCTTCTCCTGCTGGGTTTAGGCTTTATTTGCTGTTCTTTCTCCAGCTCCTTTAGGTGTAGGGTTAGGTTGTGTATTTGAGACCTTTCCTGTTTCTTGAGAAAGGCTTGTATTGCTATATACTTTCCTCTCAGGACTGCCTTTGCTGTATCCCAAAGATTTTGAACAGTGGTGTTTTCATTTTCATTGGTTTCCATGAATTTTTTAAATTCTTCTTTAATTTCCTGGTTGACCCATTCATTCTTTAGTAGGATGCTCTTTATCCTCCATGTATTTGAGTTCTTTCTGACTTTCCTCTTGTGATTGAGTTCTACTTTCAAAGCATTGTGGTCTGAAAATATGCAGGGAATAATCCCAATCTTTTGGTAGCAGTTGAGACCTGACTTGTGACCTAGGATGTGATCAATTCTGGAGAATGTTCCATGGGCACTAGAGAAGAATGTGTATTCCGTTGCTTTGGGGTGGAATGTTCTGAATATATCTGTAAAGTCCATTTGGTCCAGTATTTCATTTAAAGTCTTTATTTCCTTGTTGATCTTTTGCTTAGATGATCTGTCCATTTCAGTCAGGGGGGTGTTAAAGTCCCCCACTATTACTGTATTGTTGTCAATGTGTTTCTTTGCTTTTGTTATTAATTGCCTTATATAATTTGCTGCTCCCATGTTCGGGGCATAGATATTTACAATTGTTAGATCTTCTTGTTGGATAGACCCTTTAAGTAGGATATAGTGTCCTTCTTCATCTCTTATTACAGTCTTTGTTTTAAAATCTAATTTGTCTGATATAAGGATTGCCACCCCAGCTTTCTTTTGGTGTCCATTAGCATGGTAAATGGTTTTCCACCCCCTCACTTTCAATCTGGGGGTGTCTTTGGGTCTAAAAGGAGTCTCTTGCATACAGCATATTGATGGGTCTTGTTTTTTAATCCAATCTGATAGCCTGTGTCTTTTGATTGGGGCATTGAGCCCATTTACATTCAGGGTAACTATTGAAAGGTATGAATTTAGTGCCATTGTATTGCCTGTAAGGTGACTGTTACTGTATATTTTCTGTGTTCCTTTCTGATCTATGCTGCTTTTAGGCTCTCTTTTTGCTTAGAGGACCTCTTTCAATATTTCTTGGAGGGCTGGTTTCGTGTTTGCAAATTCCTTTAGTTTTTGTTTGTTCTGGAAGCTTTTTATCTGTCCTTCTATTTTCAATGATAGCCTAGCTGGATATAATATTTTTGGCTGCATATTTTTCTCATTTAGTGCTCTGAAGATATCATGCCAGTCCTTTCTGGCCTGCCAGGTCTCTGTGGATAGGTCTGTTGCCAATCTAATGTTTCTACCATTGTAGGTTACATATCTCTTCTCCTGAGCTGCTTTCAGGATTTTCTCTTTGTCTCTGAGACTTGTAAGTTTTACTATTAGATGTCGGGGTGTTGACCTATTTTTATTGATTTTGAGAGGGGTTCTCTGTGCCTCCTGGATTTTGATGCCTGTTTCCTTCCCCAGATTAGGGAAGTTCTCTGCTATTATTTGCTCCAATATACCTTCTGCCCCTCTCTCTCTTTCTTCTTCTTCTGGGATCCCAATTATTCTAATGTTGTTTCATCTTATCCTATCACTTATCTCTCGAATTCTGCCCTCGTGATCCTGTAGTTGTTTTTCTCTCTTTTTCTCAGTCTCTTTATTTTCCATCATTTGGTCTTCTATATCGCTGATTCTTTCTTCTGCCTCATTTATCCTAGCAGTTAGTGCCCCCATTTTTGATTGCACCTCATTAATAGCCTTTTTGATTTTGACTTGGTTAGATTTAATTCTTTTATTTCTCCAGAAAGGGTTTCTCTAATAACTTCCACACTTTTTTCAAGCCCAGCTAGTATCTTTAAAGTCATGATTCTGAACTCTAGGTCCGACATCATACTAATGTCAGTATTGAGTAGGTTCCTGGCAGACGGTACTACCTCTTGTTCTTTTTGCTGAGGTGATTTTTTTCGTCTTGTCATTTTGTCCAGAGGAGAACAGATGAATGAGGGAACAGAATGCTAAAAGGTTAACAACATCTCCAGCAAATATACTCTATACAAATCAGAAAAGACCTGAAACCAGGGGACAAGAAAGGGAAAGAAAGAAGAGAAAAAAAAAGGAAAAAGAAAAAGATAAAAACAAACAAAAACAGAACAACAAAAAAAACAGAATATGATCAAATATGATCAGGCTTGTACATAGATCAGTGCCACACACTAGCTTTTGGGCATATTTTCGTCTGTCAGAAAAAAGTGCCTGCCAAAATTTTAAAGGAAGAAAGACTTATATATGTACAAAATAAGGGTTGATACAATGAAGGGATGGAAGATGATTGTAAAGATGAAAATTATAAAAGATTTTATAAACGGAATTAATAAGATAAGAAGTTGTTTTTAAAAAGAAAGAAGAAGATTTAAAAAGAAAAAGAAAAAAGAAAAAGAAAAGGGAGAGAATGTGATCAGGCAGGAGAACAGAACAAAGCCATACACTAGTGATTTAGGGTATATTTTGATCTGTTAGAAGAAATTGTATCTCAAAATTTTAAAGAGAGAACAACTTATATATATATGCCAAAAATAAGGGTAACTACTATGAAGGGATAAAAATATGACTCTAAAAATGAAAAATAAAAAATGTTTTTTTTAAAAAGGGATTGATAAGATGTTGTTTGAAAAAGGGAAAAAGAAAAATTAAAAAAAAAACAGTTAAAAAAATTAACTTTGAAAAACTAATGAGTCATGGTAAAAAAGCCATGAATTCTATGTGCAGTATTCCCCTAGCGCTGGAGAGGTTTCTGGTCTTAAGACTCATATTCTTAAGTACCTCAAACTGCTTCTTTCAGAAAATGCATTTTCAACTAATACATAAAAGTTTAATATCAGATTCATTTTTGCCTTTTTAATCCATGAAAACCTTTATAAAGACCTTTTATTCTATTAACATGACCCACCACACCACATACACAGTTCTAAAAACTAGTAGATTTGACATTTTTAAAGATAATTTTGAATTCCGTGGTTACTATAGAGATAGTGAAACTTGCTGTCACTTTAATGTACTGCTCTGTCTGTAGTATTACTGATAGGTACCTGAAACAGCCTTATAAATTTTAAGCTTTTATGTGCCTTCTGTATTTCACAATATAGGATCACAATTTATAATGATATGATGTGTTATAGAAAGTCAGCCAGAAACGTCTAAATATATTTTAAAGATTTGCAGTTACTAACTGTATCGCAGGAAAAACAGAAAGTCTTCAAAAGTATATATATCTATGATTTGGGTGTGGTTATTCTGAGCTAATATTTATTGATTATTTACTACGTGCCTAGCACTGATCAAAGTAATTTACAGATATTAATTCATGAGTCCTCAGAACAGCCCTCTGTGGTAAAGAACCTTATTATCCACCCTGTTTGGCAAATGAGGAAACTGAGGCACAAAGAAGTTACATAACTTGCCCAATTTATACAGCTTATAAATGGTAATGCCAAGATCTGAACCCATGAAATCTGGTTTCACAGGCTACACCCATAGACATTTTGCCACTCATAGACATTATGCCATACTAGACTTACCAGAATGGTAAGTGCTATATATTGGCCCCTTAGGAATTATCGAGGTTTGGGGGCACCTGGATGGCTCAGTTGGTTGAGCATCTGATTCTTGATTTTGGCTCAGGTCATGATTTCAGGGTCATGAGATCGAGCTCTGTGTTGGGTTCCACACTGGGTGTGGAGCCTGCTTAAGATTCTCTCACCCTCTCCTTCTGCCCCTCTCCCTGCCACTGCTCACATGTGTGCACATGCACCCTCTCTCTCAATTAAAGAAAAAATTAAAAATAAAAAGGATTATTGAGGTTTTAATTCTTATTTAATCAGAGTAAAGTGCTTTCAAAACTTCTAAACAATAATGGTCAGATAAAAGATCATTTAAACTTGTGCCTACATTTTGCATAATTACTTCCAACAGACATGACCCAAACTATCTTAGGTAGAATTTAAATTCCTGAGTTCTCCCTGACATTTTATCCTCGAGGGCTTTTTAAAATTTTTATTTGTTAAATAAAATCATATACATAATTATAGGTTGCAAATGGAAAATGAGGGAGACAAAGGGAGAGAGAATATAAGTTCCTAGACTGAACCAGAAAACGTTAGTAAGTTAGAAAGTTACTTTCTTGCTATACTAAAGCAATGGACATTACTCTGAACGGCGGTATATCTTGATTTGTTAAACAGATGTTCTCCTGAAAGAGTTATATGCCCATTCAAGATATGTGAAACCACATATTAACTGACATCACTTTTTTGTTGTTTGTTTTCCCATTGACCCAATCTTCAAAGGTGCTTTACCTCCTTTCTGAGTGATTGATCAAGTAGCCAATAAACCTTAAACCTGGAAGTGCAGTTGTAAACCTTCTTTGTAAACAAAGCATACTTTTAGAATAATGATAACATTTTTAGAGAGCAAAGCTGGGAATAAGCAAAGAACCTTTTACCTGATGAGAATCTACAACTTTATAACACTGTATGTGAGGGAAAGGAGGCTGCTAATAGAGATGTTTGGGGAAAATGAAGTCTTTCAAAAATATGGAAGGAAACACTGAATGAGAGACTCCAAACACCAGTGCATGAAAGGTCCATGACTCTAAAGCTTCTCAATTAAAATTACATTAATATCAAGGTTGATGTGCACAATTGTAATAGAAAAGTCAATCTTAAGAGGATAAATGCTAATGACAGGGTGGCGAGGTCAGCACCTGTGCAGTGACATTATGCCAGTAAGTAACATTAGCACAGTGATCACACTGGCATCCTACCTACCAGCTACATCCCAACCTACAATAGCCCATAAATCTAATGGATTACTCACCACAATCATCAAAAGCCAATGAGAGACAGCTTGGGATATTATCGACTTCCGACAAGCAGGGATGAAAGAAGTACTTCACTATTTACTTATTTAGTTGATACTCACTCTGTATCTCTTTAATTAAAAAAAAGACACTCAAATTATCAACAGTCATCTAAATATAATAAAGTGATTACAAATATGAACAAACTTAATTGTTTATCTGTATATGTGGCTTAATGTGAGATTTCAAGTTTATAAAGTACTCTATATATGTGCATTTAAATATTTGTCTTCTTATCATGTGGTCACAGGTGGGTATTTTAGCTCTGAGAGCAGTTCAAATTCTTCAACTGACATCAAGAGCAATGAAGTTGTTCTCTGGAAGAAGTCAAACCCTTACCAACTGCCCATTCAAAGTAAAGCAACTTGTACTCACAAATATTAATGCAAATGCTTGTAGCCACATGGGTGTGTTTGAGAAGCCATATATTGGCTGACACTATATCCTTTTTTTAAAAAGATTTATTTATTTATTTAAAAGGGAGGGAGGGGGAGAGGGAGAGAGAAAGAGAATCTCAAGCAGACTTCCTACTGAGTCCCATGCAGGGCTTGATCTCACAACCCTGCTATCATGACCTGAGCTGAAATCCAGAGTAGGACACTTAACCAACTGAACCACCCAGGTGCCCCATGACACTATATTCTTTAAATCACTATAGTTTTTTAAATATCAACTAACCTAAAATCAAATTGACCAAATGCTGAGGCAGACAAGTGTCTGAAGGGTAAGACATATATTATGACTCACTTGGTTGAGGTCTTCATGTCTGACTTTAGTCACAGAAGTAAAATTAGACAACCACTCCTATTGTCTACCAATATCATAAAATAGGAGTGGTTGTCTAATTTTACATATATATATATATATATATATATATGAATAAATAAATAATGACTTCTGAACTCAAGGAGCTTCTACTCCATCTGCAGGAATGAAAAGAACTTATGGTGAATCATTTGGAAATGATTCAGTGCCAAACAGAGGAGGCAGAATTTGACCTGGACCTTGAAGCATGAGTATAGAGAAGTTAACTCAGGTGAAAATAAGTTATTCAAGGTAAGGGAACAGAATGAGCTGGGGGGAATGGGCATGCAGAGGGGGATAGGGAGAGGAAGAAGAGTTCTATGTGATGGGAAAAAAGTTTATAATGGAGAATCCTGAAAATATGTTTAAATAGGTAGAGCAGGACCAATCCAAAACCATGGAGGTCAAAGTTTCTACTATTCCAAAAATTAGGAAAAACTATTGTATTTTAAATCACCAACACCAGAATGAGCTTAAAGTTTTATTTTTAATGTTTTAGTTTTATTGTTTAAGAAATATCCTGTTCCTTCCTTCTTTTTAAAATATACTCTTTACTTCTTTCATTAAGAATTGTGAATAGGTAATTTTAACAACCTTTTGGGGATTTTTAATCTTTGGGCTTTTTTGTTATTTTTGCTGTTGGTATTTTGTTTTTGTCTTCTCTTTCTAGAGGGCCAATGTAAAAAATCTCTTTATTTTCTCTTATTCCTGAATGGTACTTTTATCAGATATATCCTAAACCGTGGGAACTTCCTAGTTTCCAGCCTAGCATTTAAGAAGTTGTACTTCGTCACTCCCATCTATATAACCAAAAACAAAGCTGAAAAAGAGAAAATCAACAACTCTTCCTAGATCCATAAGAGAACTGAGGTCACAGGGCAAACCATTGCCCCCAAAATTTAAGAGACAAATACATAAGTCCAGAGAATCACAACTTACCAGTCAGAAACCTCTAAAGGAACTAGCACAAGGGTAGAAAAACCTAAACAGTAATTAATGAATTGCAGGAGGCTCAAGATGGCCAAATTTAAGAGTTAAAAACTCAGGGAGGCCAGTCTTAGAGGGGGCCTCCACACTTCCATGAATTTATCTCCAGAAGTCCTACCAGGTTTCTCTCACAGTGAAGAAAAATCCCATTGTATTCCCAGTAGGAGGAGGAGAAAAATAGTCATTTTAAAATCTGCCCAGAGCTTTCTCTTAGCAAAACCCGCCCTCAAGAGAAACTTTTTCACCAGAACCTAATCATATGGGGTTTACCAAAGACTAACCAACCTTGGGGAAGAGAAATATCTAACTCCAGCCCCTCAAACCCTCCTATCTCACCTATAGAGAAAAAAAAAAAGTCAAGAAGCACTTGTGAAGTTCACAGGCCAGGAAAACAGGGTCACTAATAGACTGAAATCAAATAGGACTATAGAATGCTTCCCTGTCCCCTATACCTTATTACCATATCAATAGGGTTCCTGTAATGATAACAAGAGAATACAAGTGAAAGAACCATGCATCCCAAGCATTATTTAAGAAGTTCCTAGAGAAATCCCAAGACAACAGGGGAGACAAAAATAAGGGCATCAGAGAAAATTTTAGCTTCTGACGCCTGCAGCTACAGTAAACACAGCCTAACTCCTAGCCACTTAAATATAAAACCTCCCAAAAGGCCTAATTACCTCAATTGCTTTTACCCACTACTGCATGTCCTGTTTAAAACAGAAAAATTACAAGGCATACTAAAAGATAAAAACACAATTTGGAAAGACATCAGAACTTGAGACTCCTTCCTGGCTCAGTTGGTAGAGCATGTGACTCCTAACCTTAGGGTCATGAGTTCTAGTCCCATGTTGGGTGTAGAGATTATTTAAAAAAAAATTAGACTCAGAGACTTTGGAATTATCAGACCAAGAATTTAAAACAACTAAAGTGACATCTGAATATATTATTCCTTTGTTTTTGTACTTCACTGTAGTGATTATGTATCCTTTCATTCTAAATATTGTTTCTTTTGTAGGTAATCTGTTTTTTATCTATAGTAGTTACTAAAATTATTTCTTCATTTTTGGTGTGCTGCAGTTTTTCCATGATATTGCCAGGTATGGATTTATTTACATTGCTAGAATTTGTGTTTCTTGAAATGATGTCATCTTTCCTCAGTTCTGGGAAATTCTAACCCAATACTCTTTGAATATTAGAATCTCAGATTACAAAACTGCTTATATGTCCTTATTCTATCCATAATACTTGTAAATCTCTCTTTCATATTTTCCAAATTTCTTATCTGAAATGCAATTCATTTAATTTCTTTAAGTTGATCTTCCAGTTTATTTTCCCTTTAGTTATGTCTATACTTTGATTTAATCTGTCCATTTAGTTTTAATTTCTTTCTTTCTTTCTTTTTTTTTTTTAAGTAGGCTCCACACCCAGCAGGGAGCCCAACACAGGAATTAAACTCACCACCCCAAGATCAAGACCTGGGCTGAGATCAAAAGCCAGATGCTTAACCAACTGAGTCACCCAGGCACCCCTTAATTTATCACAATTTCAATGATTATATTTCATATTCTTAAAAGTTATATTTTTAATCTTAAAATATACTACTTTAATATCTTACTGTTAATAATTCAAAGATCCTAGACAAAGGCAAGTTTCTTTATTGTTTCTCTGTGTTATTGAGTAGAATCTTAAAACTTCAGTAGTTAGCTGTTACCAAGTACAATATATCTTTCTCTCATCTTCCTCCAGTCCAGGACTGTGTGGCATTGGTTTATAGACTTACTACTTTTTTTCTGGCACCTGGTTACTTTCCTTTCTTGCTTACTAGTTACACCATGAATTTTTAAGTAAATTATTATATTTTTCTTATTGTGTCTAAGAGTTTGCAGTAGCAGTGTTGTTATATTATTAGACCACATCTTTCCAAAACTAAAGTCCTAAAGTATTTCTTAATTCAAATCTTCAAATGGACTTTAATTTTCTACCACAAGCAAAGGAGAATAAACTTCAGAAAATATAAGGAAGATAGATCTATGGCTATGTTTTCCATCTCTTTACAAAATACAGATACAGAAACAGGAGGCACACATACTCCCCACTTCCTCTACCTCATAGAATGTATCTGAATTGAGGATGGCAGTGAGGGCAGAACAGGATTAGTAAGAACTGTCAACTAAAAAGGGAAAATGTTTTAATTTATACTAACAATCCAAAACCCAAAGATCGAGACCAAACGCATTCAGTCATTTATCCATATACGAGCAAGTGGGTAGATGGACCAAGCGGTCTGGCATCAGATAAATTGCCAAAAGTGGGGATGGGCTCCCTGGGCTGAAGGCCTGCCCAGGGGCAGGGGCTGGCATGGGTAGGCAGTTACTACAAAAGTAACAATAGCCACCAGTGGCAACAGGAATAAACCAAGTGAGAATCCATTAGAAACAAAAAGCCCTAACTACTAGGCATCCCAAATATTAATGTATTTCCTAATCTCTAAAATGGAAATAACAGTCACACCTGCCTTCTTAAAGCTGTGGTCAGGGATGATATGAAAAATATTAGTAAACAGTAGAGCACAGCAAAGGCAAAAAATCAGTCCAGCCACACCACCAGTTACAGGTGAACGTCCTAGTTGCAGTATGTGTTAAATGAGATAGTATAAGCAAAGTATTGCCCATTGTGCCTGACACAGATGGAGTACTCAATAAATATAAATTGTTTTTATTAGCCGATTTTGAAAACAGAGGTTAAATTTGGAGTCACATCTGGATGTGCAGTTAGATGAGATCAAATAAAAGCAAGCTGGAAACAAGGAAGAATGAGGTCCTGCATGAGGTTTTCCAAACACATGACTAACGTTCTCCACTAACTTCTATTAACTGGTAGGTACATGCAGCAAGGGAGTTATATTGGACAAGAGAATTAAAATTAGGTCAACAATGCCCAGAAAGTATACCTGCCTTGCCCTACATCACACAGTAATTCTAAGACACAGCCAGAAAAATTTGGGTTTCCTAATTCTTGTTCTACCATGTCAAAATACCTTCAAAACATAATGATAATTTATATTTATATGGGTTTTTATTTGAAAGTTTCCAAAACATTTTGACATGCATTATCTCATTTTCAGTGATAATCAGTGAATAAACAAATAGATGCACTAGCCTTAAGTAAGAAAAAAATAGAGCAATACAATTGGATTTCAAATCCACTTTAGGGTGATCCAAATTTAAAGAATGTGTTGCTCTAAATGCCACAGTTCAAGAACTGGGCAAGTTCAATATATATCAATGCAAATATGTTAGATGCAGTGAAGACAGTTGCCATGGTAATCTCTATATGATGGATGGATGGATAGATTAAATTTTTGTTTTGAGCTTCTGAAAAAAAAAATACAACACAGAGCAAAAATTGCTTGAAATCATATCTCACAAAAGAATCCTTTCCTAGTAATACTCAAGACACAACAAAAAGAACCTTATATAGCTATGGATTTGTCAAGTAAAACTTTGCCTTTGCCTTCTCCTTCTATGAAATGGAAAAGTAAATCAACATATGGTGGTTAAAAGCCTAGACTCTGGAACCTGGAATCCTGGCTCCATCCCCTTTTAGCTGTGAGTTGTCAGTCAAGTTGCTTGACCTCACTATGCATCTGTTCCATTTATAAAATGGATATACAACAGAACCTACTTCATAAGGTTGCTGCGAGAATTGAATGAGTTGGTGCATGTTAAGTTCCTACAAAGGTGCTTAGCACAGAGTATATTCTCAGTAAAGCTGGTTTTATTATTGTACTCCTCTTTGTCACTTCTCCACATGACTTTTATTTTTTTTAAAGATTTACTTATTTTAGAGGTGGAGAGGGACAGAGGGAGAGAATCTTCAAGCAGACTCCCCACTGAGCATGGAGCCCAAGGCAGGGCTCCATCTCATGACCCATGAGATCATGACCTAAGCTGAAACCAAGAGTCAGATGCTTAACCAACTGAGCCACCCAGGCACCCCTCCACATGACTTTTAAAAGAATTTTTAAAAATTTTTGTTTTGTTTTAATGTTGGGGCTGTTAAAAGGGCTTTTTAGATTGGGTGCTATAGTTAGGAATGTTCTCATCAGCAAGTAACAAAAGAAAACATGACCAGTGTTGACATAAAAAAAAAAAAATAAAGGACTCTTTTTATCAAATAAGAAGAACCGCAAAGTTAGCTGACTGGTAGCACTGGCTCAGTGGTTCACTGATGTCAGCGTCTGCATCTGTCCATGTCTTGATCTGTACTTGGAGTTACTTCAGCTCCAGACACTCAAGGTGGGGAGAAGGTAGAAAGGAGAAGAGTGGCTCCAGTGACATCTTCCCCTTTTTTTAGGAAAACAGAAACATTCCCAGAAATGCCCAACAGTCTTCCTTTCATTTCTCATTGGCCAGAACTCTGCCACTTCCCCCAACCCCAGCCAGACCCTCCCCACGAACCCCTCCCCATCCCCCCACCGAGCTACAGGAAAGGCTGAGGAAGCTATTATTTAACCAGGCATTCTGCCATCCTGTTAAAATTGGAATTCTGTTGGCAAGAAAGAAGAGGAATGGATAGTGTTTGCCACAGGTGCATGGGGGATCTTGATGCATCTGATAAAAAGAATTCATTAGGTAATGCTCTCTGAACACTTTGGGAATAAAATGAGCTGTGTAATGTCTAGGCAGTTTTAGCTGACAGTTACAGCATGTATTTTGCCTTCCCTTCCTTTCTGAATTTATTCCCTCTGTTGGGCCTCTCATTCTGCCTATAATCAAAATTTAGGAATTACTCTCTGTGGGTTAACATGGCCACATTGTCATGGAAAGCAATCACCTCTAGGTTGCTGCGGTACCTCTGCAGGTGTATGTAAAGATATCAGGAACAAAAATCTAAAATGCTCACAGACTCGCATTGCTTTGCTCCAGAATCCACACCTACTCTGACTCTGCAATGTACATCTTCAAAAGAGTGCAGGTGCTCAGCCTGATTGAATTGAGCCCTCTTCCCTCCAGACTACCACAGTTCTCATTCAGGGGAGTTATACAGCAGATATGATGAAAGAGACCTCTCCCTAATTATGGAGATTTGTCGTTGGTGTTGGAGGTTATTTTTTTGTATTATTTACACTATTCTGTCTGGCAGTAATATTTCTGTCTGCCGGTGACAATAACATTGCTCTTGACTGGCGCAGATCAGCAGTTTGTGATAGCTCTGAAAAGCCAGCGTACAGCACATGTCACTGGCAGACATATTAATGTTGGTGATGAGTAGTGCATGTGATGTAACACGATTAGATGGCACTAAGATAAAGGACCATCTTGAAGTCCATGAATAACCAAGAAACAGTGAGATGACAACTATCAATTATTTATTGCCCTTGTCCAGTATATTATTAACAGCTCCCAGAAAGCACACAGTCTTCCTTTCCTGCTCTCTCCCTCATGTTAATGCTTGGCTCCTCAGCTTATGGGAAGTTACATCCTAAGGGAGGTATTTTGCTCTTAGCTACCATTAGACAATCCAGAGGAAAAAAGTGAAATGACCTCAAGGCAGACTACATTCAGCTTTTTTTTTTTGGCTACCAGAAAAGATGCATTGTTCTCCATTCTCCACTAGTGATTCCTCTTATCACCTTCATATGCAGAGCCTCCTCTTTACTCTTCTTCCCTCAAGTCCGGGGAACTGCTGATTTCACAAGAGTTCACACTTTGAGGAGAGATAGTGATGTTCTATGATTAAATCTCATGCATATATCTGCAAATTCAGCCTTTGTTTCCTAGGGAGATGGTTATAGGTTTTTATACTCATTTCACTGCTGAGTCAGGAAGAGACTATTTTATATCTTAGTTTATATGAAGCATAGAAAAGTTATAAATAGGTACTAGTTAGGCTTCTTTCAGTTGTAAGTAATAACCAATCTGTCTCAAAATGATTTTAAACAATGAGAAAATTATCTCACCTATGCAGATACTCAGTAATGTCTAGCATACAGTCTTTTCACTTGTCTGTATCACTATCTGTGGCATTGGTTCCCCTATCAGTTACATAGTGTTCCAAGACAAAACAAGGCTCTGTTCTTTCTCATTTCTATCCAGTAAGCAAGAGAGAACCTCTCCTCAACCAAGCAGAAAAAAGGACCTGCTTCCAGCCTGACTGAGGTCACTGGGGTCATGTGCTCATCACAAATAGTCCTCAGGGGAATATCATAGGCTGACTGGGTTAAGCTTGGTCTCCACAGCCAATCGATAGCAGAGTGTAGAGAATATACTGACTGGTTTAAACTCATCTGGAGCTGGAGATGACATCAGTGACCCCTGAATGATAGGAGCTATTAGGGAGTGGACACTTCAACAAAATCTGAGTTATGTGAAAAAGGAAGGACCTAATCAACTAACAGCACACAGTAGGTGAGATAAATGTTTATGAAACACTTCAGAGTTCTTTACAATTGAGTGGACATATAAAAAGATAATTTTATTAACATAAAACATATTGCTAATTCTAAGTTATTCATTGTGGAGATTTTATTAAAGACAAAGTTACTGTCTAGAACCATATAATTATTGCATGTATTTATTATTTGTCTTATGTTTAATGATAAAGCTGCTACTATACTGGTACTATGTGGATCTTTTATATAAAAACAGAGTGGTGAAAACCTTTTCAAAAGTCATCTGAATTCTGTCCTCAAGTAAAACTTCGTCTTCACTCTTCCTTGGGTGTTTATTCATACATTTACTCATTTGTTCACTCATCAAATTTATAAGATGACTGGAACATACATGACACCGTACTTGGGCCCATTTTATTAATAGAATCTATTTATTCTTTGTTAATCAGCACCAACTAAGTGCTAGATACTAAGGACACCATTGTAGACTTCAAGGAGCTTACAATCCTAGGAAGAGGACCTACAAATAAGAGAATGGAGCTCTAGAAAAACCGAAGATTTACACCAGTCCAGTGGCAGGAAGGATATCTTCCCTGGTGACAAAATTCAACTGAGTCCCAAAGAACTAGCCAGGTATAAAAGCAGGAAGAGTGGAGCACAGAAAGCAGAAATTACCAACACTTCATATTATTAAAATGAGACAGAGAAGCAGAAACTGAGTCTACACTGGAAGAGAAGATCTGAAGCCTCCAATGGTGTGCTAAGGAGCTCTGACTCTCTCACCTAATGGCAAGAAGCCATTGAAGTATAGAGAAGCAGCCCAACCTGTTGGAACTTCTGGTAGCCTATTCTGGCAGTTGTATGGATGATGGAGTATAAGAGAGAATTTTGTGAAGAATTTTAAAGGATACTCACTGTGAGGAAATCAAAATGTATTATTTATTGAATATCCACAAGATGTGAGATGCTATACTACTTCCACATAATAATCTTTTAACCCTTACAACAATTCTGAGATAGTATGTAATAGGTTTTTAACAGAAGGAAACTGAGGTTTTAAGGAGAAAATAGAAGAATGAACACAGTTTTCTCAGGATTGCAGAGCTAGTAAATGTGATCACTAAATTGAATATTCAATAGCAGTTATGAAAGCTGGATCCAATTTGGAAGTACAAAAGCAAAATCAGGATTTGAAATATGGTGTCTGGGATTTTTAGTTCATTTTAATATTCTTCAGTACAACATGTACTTTTAAACATAATAATATTAATAATAATTATCACACATGGGGTCACAAAGTATTTTCATATTTGCATCTTCATTATAACTAACCTAATTCATTGATACTCTAGTCTACTTTATTTATAGAAAGAATAATAATATAATAATAATATTAACAACAGGACATGCCATGAGCCAGAATGTATGCATTTATCTCCTGTTGATACCTACATCAACCATATCAAGTAGATATTACTCTTATCCCTCTGTTTTTAGATAGACATACTCAAGTGAGAGAGGTTCAGTAACTAGTTTCCCAAAGATCGTACAGGCATCCATTGCATAGGTGAAATAAAAACCATATCAATTTGACTTCAAAACTCAGACCCTTAACAATTTCACTTTGCAGCTTCCTGATTCCAGGCATTTTTCTGAGAATCTGCTCTGGGTCCAACCCCCAGTTGCTTGTAGTTATAAAAGATGTATAATTTCTAACTGATCTTGCCTGCAAGATATGATTACCACGTGGAAATAATTTTTAAAATGGCACTAAACAGAGTATAATACAGTACAGAACAATGTAGTGTAGATTACCATAGCTTTAGGAGTTCAAAGAAGGATGAGATCAAAGTAGTCTGAAGTAGTCAGGGCAAGTTTTAGGGATGCAAGTCTTGAACTGACTCTTTGAAGAATGGTTAGGATTTCTTTAGAAAAGTAAAGGCAAGGGTAGGGGGAGGCATTATGTGATGATCAGGTGATCAGTTTGGCAATGTCATTTCTGATACAACATCAAAAGCATGATCTTAAAAAAAAAAACATAGTAAGTTGGGCTTCTTAAAATTAAAAACTCCTACTCTGTGAAAGAAACTGTTAACAGAGTGAAAGACAAGCCACAGACTGGAAGAAAATGTTTGCAAAACACATATCTGATAAAGGACTTGTCCAAAATATACAAAGAACTCTTAAAATTCCACAGTAGGAAAACAACCCAATTAAAAAATCGGAAAAAGATCCGAAGAGACACCTGAACAAGAAGATCTATAGATGGCAAATAAGCATATGGAAAGAAACTCAACATCAGATTCATTTGTGAATTGCAAATTAAACCCATTAGAATGGCTAAAATCCAAAACACTGACAACACCAAATGCTGGTGAGGATATCAAACAACAGGGACTCTCATTCATTGACAGTGAGAATGCAAAAATAGTTCAGCCACCTTAAAAGACAGTTTGGCAGTTTCCTACAAAGCTAAACACAGGCTTACCACAAGCTCCAGAAATCACACCCCTAAGGTGTTTACCCACATGAATAAAAAACTTATTTCCACACCAAAACCTACACCTAATATTTATAGCAGCTTCATTCATAATTGCCAAAACTTTCAAACAACTAGATTTCCCTTAATAGGTGAATAGATAAAATGTGGTATATCCATACAATGGAATATTATTCAGTAATAAAACCAAATGAACTATCAAGCTACGGGGAAAAAAAAGGAGGAAACTTAAATGCATATTACTAAATAAAAGAAGCCAGTCTGTACAGGCTACATGTTGAATGATTCCAACTATATGACATTCCAGGAAAGGCAAAACTATGGAGACAGTAAAATTATCAGTAGTTGCCAAGAGGTTCAGAGGAAGAAGGAGGAATGAATTAGTGGAGTACAGGGCATTTTTAGGACAGAGAAACTATTCAGTATAATACTGTAATGGTGACATATGACATTATACATGTGCCAAAACCTATAAAATGTGCAACACTAAGAGTGAGCTCTAATGTAAATTAGAGGCTTCCGTTAATAATAATATATCAATATTGGTTGTTCAGTTATAACAAAAGCACCACCCTAATGCAACATGTTGATAATAGGAAGAACTGTGGGGATGGGAAAAAGTAGGAAGGGGTATATGGCAATGCTCTATACTTTATGAGCAGTTTTTCTGTAAGCCTAAAACTGCTCCAAAAAATGAAATCTTCTTTAAACACAGAAAAATTCTATGCTCAATTTTGCCAAATCTGTTTTTAAGCCACCATGTCCATTCCCAGAGAGCACCCACAATATGGGATGAATTGGGAGATCTACATATATTCAACATTTACAACATTAGTTCCTTGCATATGTTCCATCCTGCTTGTAGTTCCCCCAGATGCCAACCGTACTCTGTTTCTCCTTTTTTTAAAACCTCATTTTGTCTTTTTCACTTAACTCTTAGCCTTATTTCTCTTTTTTATATTTCTATAGGGTCGGGTATGCATTCATCTAATGTGTACACATATTAAACTCAACAAATATATGTATATGTAGTATTCAATATACTCAACATGAACCAAGACTAAAGTCCACGCAAACTAAAAAATAATAGTAACAGCAAACACTATGTACCTGGCACTCTTACAAACACTCTACATAGGCTAACAAATTTAATCTTTTTTTTTAAAGATTTTATTTATTTATTTGAGAGAGAGAGAGAATGAAAGAGAGCACAAGAGAGAAGAGGATCAGAGGGAGAAGCAGACTCCCCGCTGAGCAGGGAGCCGGATGTGGGACTCGATCCCGGGACTCCAGGATCATGACCTGAGCCAAAGGCAGTCGCTTAACCAACTGAGCCACCCAGGTGCCCTAACAAATTTAATCTTGACAACATCAACATCAAATCAGTGAAAATTTTAAACTGGTAACCATTAGGTTTTCAAGATTAATAAAAGAGTCATAAGTTGAAGGTCACACTTAAAGTATATGTTTCCTGCTTTTCTGATTTATGTTGACCCTTGATTATTAAACAGTACCTCAGTCTAATGTTGACATTAGCCCAGCATAGAATATTAACCTATACATACATAGTGTCAAGCAAATCGGAGGTGCCCAAGACTCAAAGCCTGATAGAAATTAGGCTGAATGAAAGACACTTGAAGTGACATTCAATGGAAATTTCAACAACATATAAAGAGTATGCATTACAAAATCAGATTCTTTTTTCTCATAGACTATCATCAGATATATTTGTAATGATGGTAGTAAACAAACAAAAAAAGGGCTGGGGAAATGTTCATAGCCAGGTGACATTATATTATGACTATATTATCTACATATCTACCTATGTATATATTATTCATACTATTCTATATACTATATTGTATATTATATGCTACATATATTAAATTATCATAGTTGGTGCCTGTATATATAAAATTATTTCTCTTGCATGTGAAATATGTCCAATTGGAACTAAGAATATAGAAAATAATAAAAATCTAATTATTCAAACACGTGTATGTGTGTGTGTGTGCCACCTTCTCTATCAGCTCTCTGATTATGTGAAATAGAATATAGTGAGATTACTTGACCAGCTTCAACTGTGCCAGTGTGGGTTTGCACACATTAGAAAACTCTTCAAAATGGGCTGTCGGGGAAAAGGACTGACTCATGAATTGACTTGCTGTGCTCGTCAATAATATTTAAAATACACATACATACGCACACTGATACACATACCGGAAAAGGATTAGTAGCTTAATCGTATTCCCCAAATGACCCACAGCCTGTCTCGGGAGAATCTTTTCACATGCCCTCGTTCATAGGGAAAGGACCGTGGTGTCAGGTATTGGCAGGAACACAGCCCTTCTCACCCTAGTTTTTGATTCCCCAAAAGACACTTCAATTTCAACGTCTGAAACTCAGTTATTAAAATGTACTCCATTGCTTTACCATTTGGAGATAGGAAAAGAAAGGTCAATTATCCAATTCATGGTTGGCAAACATTTTTTGTAAAGGTTCGGAAAGTAAACATTTTATGCTTTTTGTGCCTTACGGTCTCTGCAGCAACTACTCAACTTGGCCAGTGTGGCGCAGAAGAGCCATCAACAATACATAAATGAATGGGCATGGTTGTGTTTCCGTAAAATTTTATTTACAAAAACAGGTGGCAGGCTGAATTTGCCCCATAGGCCATAGTTTGCTCACACCTGATCTGATCTAATATTCATTTTCTAAAAGATGAAAGGACTCCATGGATCTCTGTGTTAGTAATTATGGTTGTTACTCCTTTCCATATGATTCCAGAGAATCATTCCTCTCTATATCTGTTCCCTGAGTAGTCCTCTTCCACAATGACTTTGCTAAGCCATGTGACTTGTTTAGCCAACGAGATATCAGCAAACATGATGCAAGCAACGGCTCGACAAAGGCTTGTGCACTGGGACTCACTTTTCCTGCTTGGTCTTCTAGAACTAAAGAAAAGCCTGGGCAAACCTCTTAGAGAATGAGAGAGCATGCAGAGTACAGCCTGAGCTGTCCCACCCATGGCCCAAATATAAGACTGAGCCTAGTCCAACATCTGATGTTGCAGAGCCATGCCACCTCAGCTAAGCCCAGCCCCTGTTGCCAACCCACAGAATCATAAACAAAGAAGTGGTTGTTTCAAACCATTATTTTGAGCTGGACTGGTAGACAGCCATAGGTAAATGATATAATAATCTAGAAGTATAAAAACCCCAAACAATCATTCTCAAACATTTGCTCTGTCAGCATAACCAAAGCAAGAAATGAATGAGCTATATATTTAACTTGTGAATATGTGCTTTCTTAAGTCATTCAGAGGATTCTGAATTTCTCGATTGTCTTAACAGCCAATTGGACTATTCTTAATTTCTCTGAATGTGCAGAATTACTATGAAAACAGCTCAGATTCACCAAGTAATTCACAATAAACCTTCACTTCCCTTGATTAAAAAGGCTCCATGATGATGATTCATAGAAAAACTAATAGAAATAGCTAGCTTTGTAAAGACATTACCTTGACTGAGGTTCCCACAAACTACTTTTCCCTGGATTACAAATACCAAATTCAAGTGGAGTTTTATTTAAGAAGCTAATTTTCATGAAAACTGATTAATGCATGAATCATTGGATTAATATATATCATGTCCCAAGTTATGAAAGTCCTGGATTCTAGCTTTTTTGATGTCATTCCCAAGACTGTGTTATGCTCTTAACAAACTTAGTATTGCCAACATGTCTTTCTTAAGAGACCCAGCTTCATGACTATTGATCACATAATTTTATAAACTTTCTAAATAATAAGTCTGGAAACATACATCCAAGAAAACCAGGGAGCACATGTGCTTCACATATAAAGTTTCATTGGAAGAGTTTCAGAGGGAAAATTAAAATTTTTTCAGCATGTAAATATAAGCAAAGGCACTTATATGGAAAACTGATTTTTTGTAACAAACTGAAAGGGTCTACAGCAACATTAAGAGGTTACCAGTTAGAATTAGTGAAATGTGACATTAATGATTGTATGTTTTCAAGTAGGGAAGCCTCTGCATTTGGGTTGAATATTCTGATATCATGTTTTCATAGATGTGTTGCTAGACTATAGACTACACTGCAACATGGTCTGTGGAAAACAGAATGTCACTATAGGTCATTTGTTCTCTCATCTATAGAATATTTGGCTCATGCATAATCCTACAATATGTGATAGTTACTCTTTGCCAATTAAAAAAATAAACTCTAAAGTATTCTGGGGGAGGAGGGTCTCCCAAACCTGGGGAAAGAGTCAATACTGTCCAAGATAAAGAGAATTTCAAAGATATATTTTGGGAAGTTTCAAAAATGACTTTGGGAGAAGTTAATAGATAAAGAACAGATAAGCTAAGGAATTATAGGTGATAATGGGAGCCTCAGGAGGCTGCAAAACTATACCTGGAGACCAGAACTAGTGTTATTTCTGGAAGGGAGAACATGGGACCTGTTATAGGAAAAGGACTCTCCGTTCAAGGTGCCAGAAAATGTCTAGGAAGACTGGTCCAGATTCCCCAGTCCTCTTGCTACACTAACCTGGATTCTTCAACCATTGGCAATCCTGTATAAGAGAGGTAGTTAGTTATAATGAAACAAAGAAGCAAAATATCCTCTTTCAACCACTAAGACATACACTCTACTTCTTACTTTTGCTAATTGTGCTGAGTTAGACAAAAGAAAACCTATACAGGTAACATCCTAAAGGTTTGCTGTGAGCATTAAATTGATTCATTTATGTGAAGAACCCTAGCAGGATATCTGGCATTTAGGAGACCCTCAACAAATACTCATTTTTCTTTCTTCTTTTTCCTGTCCTGCCTCTGGCATAAAAGCAGTCACATTCTATGACTCTGGCTAAGTCAATCTCCTTGTGCCTCCACTTCTTTTCCTATAAAATGGATGGAATTATTTAGTCAATTTTTAAGGTTCTTTCCATCTATAAGTCTATGAATTGTGAAACGATATCACAGGTGTTCATAATAACGCTCTGATTTATATAAATATGTATGCAGAGGATATCTCCTGTCTGGTGTTGGGCAGATCCTAGGAGCTTCCATCTAGCTTTCCTGCATTAACCTGTGTGAGCAGCTGTCAACTTACTAGAGGAAAGAAACTGCCCAGAAATTTTGAGATGCTTAAGTATTTTTAGATCAATTAGACTTCTTTAACATAAATACTTGTTTTTATCAAAAGGATTCCAATAAAATATTTTAAAGCAAAAATAAATAAATAAATGTGTATGCAAAATATAAACATACTCATTATTGTGATTCCAATGTAATGTATCAACTGCTCTTTAAGATTTTAGCAATTATTAATTGCACAGAAACTTGCAAGCCACTTTTGGGGTTGATGAGGTCCAGTGAACACATTCTCACAGAACTCATATGTATTATTTTGAGTATTTTACAGGCCTTCTTCCCCCCAAACCCTACCCAAAGTTGCTTTGTCAGTTAATTAATTCTCTCTGGGAAAGGAAGATTAAGTGTTATCAGCCTCCTGCCCATTTCAGCTAGGGGCAATTGAACTGAGCCCTTGCCCCAGGTTTTTGAAGGAGGTAATGTCAGAGCCAGGTGCCCCTGTCCCCAAGCCTGTGCTCACTCTACACCTCTCAGCCAAAGCCAGGATTGTTCCTGGTGCCAGATTACACTCAGCTGTGCTTTCATTTTTTATTATTTAAAGATTTCAGGGATATGAGTAATGATTAAATATGAGTTCTAAGAGATACAAAAGGATATGGAAAAGGCTCAGGGGACTTCAGTGAAACATATATGCTGCCATTATTCAAGTTTCTATTCTTATCGTAGAGAAACATGCATAGCTAAATTTTGGAGTGATAATACCGTGGAACTGAAGTACTACTATTAAATGGCAAAAGAAGTATATCAATTTGGGGACCACTGCTACAGGATGACATGTATTTCCTACTGCTTGTGAATACACATGCCCTCATGATGGGACAATTCACTTACCAGTTATTGAGCCTATGATTTAATTCTTATCTGCTTTCCTAATTACTTCATGGATTTCAGATTGTGTAAAAATAACCAGTTAGCATCTGTTAGGCAGGGGATTGATTTTAACCGATCTCACATCCGTTTGTAGTCACATTTATAGGCTAGAGTCTTCCCCCAAGGTCTGTGCTCACACAGAAGTAGAGAGAGCCTGAGGTACTAGAGATTCAGAAAATGTAAATCCCTCCCAGAAAGTCTTCTGGGTTTTTTTTTTACTCTGGCCATTGGAGGTTACTCATCCTGGAAACGTTAGCCTACATACTAAGTCGTGAAGGACTTGGTCTGATCCCGAAGCTTGTGAAAGCAAGACACTGTAGCCAGTCAGATTTCAGATTTTCTGGAAAACTTTCTAATCAATGGCAACTTGAGAAGCTAAACCAAATGTATTAAGCCTTGCCATTCAAAGTGTGATCCAAGAACCTGTAGCATCAACATTACCTGGAATCTTTCGAAAAACAGAATTTCATACCCCACCAAGAACCTGCTGAATCAGCACCTGCATGTGAACAAGAACCCTAAGAATTTGTATACTTGCTGAAGATTGAGAAGCACTGTCTTAAAGAATTTCTGGGTCAAGACTATGCTGTCTTTCAGAAGGATACATCTCAAACACATCTGGGTAGGGGAGAGAAGTAGGTATGTGAGAGAATAACGATCACAGTCCTGGAAGGGGATAGATTTTGCTTTATTAAGAGCAATAATAACTCAACTATAAAATAAACTGATGTTTTAGGATCCTGAGTCTCACATGCTGCCATTCTAAGGGGCTTTAGGGAATAGCTACGGTTTTTCTCTTTCAAGTATTCCTTTCCCTTACAACCTACATTTGATAACAGAACTCCTCTTTCCTCTTTTCTTTCACTTACTTCATGTGGTAGAAAAGGAAATGACCTCATCACAAGATAAAGAGAGATCACAATGACAACACTGTATCAGCTCCTGAATCCAGCCATATCTGAAGACCACTTTGTGTTTTATGTTTGTGTATGACAGAGATTTCCCTTTTTTCTTAAGCTAGTTTAAATTGAGTTTCTGTAAAGGACAAATATCAATTCTGACAAATGAAAAAATATAGTAGCCTATCAATTTTATTTTCTAATGCCTCTTATTCGCTGATACCTATGAGTCACCAGGCATTTGAGAAAAAGTTCCAACACGAATGTAAGATTAAAAAAATAAAGAAAGAAAGAAAAAAGAGAGACACTTCTAAAATTTTTCCAATATTCAGAGTAATAAAAGGAAATGTTATGTCTATAAGACAATAACAACCACACGCTATGTGAAACAGAAAAGCAGAAACACTGAGAGACCAAGGAAGAGTAATTAAAATATGCTAACCAAAATAAACATGTTAACTTTACAAATGTTGGAAGACAAAATTGAGAAAAATCTCTCAGTAAAATAAAATGATAAAACAATAGATCTAGAAAAAGTGAGAAAAATAACAGAAATTAGAGAATTAATTCAGGAGTTTTACCTTCTCATTGAGAAGAGTTCCAAAAAGAGAGAAAAGGGGAAAGAAAGGGTTGGTATGTATCAAATAATATAATAAAATTTCCAAGAACTGAAGGATATGCATTTCAAATCATACAGGTCCACTGAAAGCCCAGAAAAATGAATAAAAAAAGTATCAAAGTACATCATCATAAAAGGATATACTATAGAATAAGGGAAAGTTATCTACATGAAATCCAGGAAATAAGGACTGCAAAACAGGAGGGTAAAAAAAAAAAAAAAATGTCTCTTTCTGACAGAAGGAGAAAGTGAAAGACTAGGGTAAATTGGAGACATGTCAAAGGAGGTGTTGTGGAGGAAGAATTTCCTCTACCTTTCACAGTCCTTCTACCTGGGCTAAGAATCAAATTGACAAGAGACATATTAACAGGAGAAAATCAGATTTAATAGCCTACTAATGGGGAATCCACACAGACATGGAAATTCCAAAGACAGTGAGGCAACATGATGCTTATATGAGCTATGGAGAAGGATAGAGGTATGAAAGTACAAGAGGAGAAAGACCATTATTAGGAAGGTGAAAGGACATGTTTGGAAAACAAAGTTTGCCCTATTACATAAGTAAGTTTCTTAGGTAAAGAGGAATCTCTATTGGGGCACCTGGGTGGCTCAGTTGTTAACCATCTGCTTTCGGCTCAGGTCGTGATCCCAGGGTTCTGGGATCAAGCCCCACATCGAGCTCCCTGCTCTGCAGGAAGCCTGCTTCTCCCTCTCCCACTCCCCCTGCTTGTGTTCCCTCTTTCACTGTGTCTCTCTCTGTCAAATAAATAAATATAATCTTTAAAAAAAAAAGAGTAATCTCTCTTAATAGGTCTCTTCCTGGTATAAGCAGGCAGTTGAGGGGGAGGTAAAGAGATTTTTCTGAACTTCTGGGTTTGGATTGCTTTTAACTCAAAATAATGTTGATGCCCAAAGCAGCCCATCTTGGGGTTGCCTGCCCTTGGCCCCTACAAGGGCAACTGGGGAAAAAAATAAAACAATATATTAATTGGTGTTTAGGCATGTAGAAATATTTTTACCATTAGAACAGAACAATTGGAGTATTTTGAAAAAAAAAGACAATAGATTCATAGAGAGCTAAACAAATAACTATTAGAGGAAATTTTTAACTACAGAAAAAATATACCCCAAAATAAAAGAAGTCACAATATGTTACTTGGGTCTGCATTGCACAATATTTACAAGGTAATAATATCATAAACACTAACAGCTGATTTAACCAAAAATTGTGGTAGAAGACTATACAAGGATAATGAGAACAGAAATTAAATAATGAAAAGAAATAAATGCTAAGCTATTATATAAAAATATTAAGTTTTATATATTAATAAATATAAATAAACAATGGTATAATAATATATGTGATATGATATATATTATTTAATTAATATTAATAAAAATTAATATATGATACCCAATGTTAATAATTCAGGAAATAGCAGTATGTATCTATTATTTAGAAATATCTACATAAAGAAAAGAAGAAACAGTTACTGAAGGGGTAGAGAGGGATGAAAGTAAGAACTGCTTGTTTCTCTTCAAAAGTCTTTTAAAAATCTTTGCTTTAAATAGTATGTGCTTGGGGCCCCTGGGTGGCCCAGTTGTTAAGCGTCTGCCTTTCGCTCAGGTCATGATCCTAGGGTCCTGGGACTGAGCCCCACAATGGGGTCCCTGCTCAGTGGGGGGCCTGCTTTTCCCTCTCCCTCTCCCCCTGCTTGTGTTCCCTCTCTCACTGTCTCTCTCTCTCTCTGTCAAATAAATAAAATCTTAATAAAATAAAATAAAATAAAATAAATAAAAAATGTATGCTTATTACTATGGTAAAAATTTAAAATTTTAAATATATTTCAAAAGCTAGGTAGCCTGTGGGTGCCTGGGTTGCTCAGTTGGTTAAGCATCTGCCCTCGGCTCAGGTCATGATCTCAGAGTCCTGGGATGGAGCCCAATGTTGAGCTCCCTGCTCAGTGCGGAGTCTGCTTCTCCCTAACCCCCAACCCTCATGCTCTCTTGCTCTCATTCTCTCTCTCAAATAAATAAATAAAATCTTAAAAAAAAAAAGTTAGGTAGCCTGGAGGGAGAATAGAGAGGAACTCCTTTTTAAAACAGCAATGCCAAAGAATAATGGAACACTACATCAAAAACTAATGGTGTAATGTATAGTGATTAACATAACATAATAACAAAAAATAAAAATAAATAAAGCAGCAATGCAGGAGAAGTATTATCTGAGATGAGGAATGGGGAGAGACCTGTTGTAAGCAGTGTGGCCTCTCTGGACAGGCCCACAGGAGAATCCTAAAAGGTGTCCTTTTCACATAGGAAGCCACCTACATGCTATGCCAGGAGTGGAAACTAACCCCATGGTATGAAAGCGAAAAGACTGGATTTTGAGGAATCTTAGTAGATGAGCAATGAGGATTTCAGACAGGATGAAAACAGAAGCAGTGAATTTGACCAAACTCAAACTCTGAGGCTTACTTAGCTAAAATTCTGTACAGAAATTGTGGAAGCCAAACTACCAGAGAAGAGTGCAAGCAGTAGTAGAAAGAATTTGTTTAATGAGAGAAGCAGAAGAAGCAATAAATAAAAAGCATGAACATGGGTAAAAGCTGAGAGTTCAATGAAATTGGACAAGAAAGAAAGAGAAAAAATAACAAAGGAACCAAAAGATGACATTGCTGTTGAAAACTGCAAAGATCTATACTACAGGCAACATTCCAGGTAAGTCAGTATCATGTCTGAAGAATTAAATCCCTAAGTTAATATTTACTGTGTGGCCCTGAACAATGCAATTAACCTTTTAGGTCTTAGTTTCCAATCTGAAAAATTAAAATAATATCTCCTTCACAGTGTTGATGAGAACACAGTATTGAGATAATTTTGATAGATAAGAACACTGAGGATATGGTAAATTTCTATGGCAGAAGTTCCAGTGTGAAAGAAAAATACCCCCAAAAGAATCCTTAAAAAGGCAGAAAGTTAGTGAGGTGGGAACACAGGGGTAAGAAAGAAGCTCCTGGTTTTACTATCTGTCTTCTCGGGGAAGAATATGCCAAGGCTAAGGGGGGGCGGAGCAAGATGGCGGAGGAGTAGGAGACCTAGATTTCGTCTGGTCTCAGGAATTCAGCTGAATAGGGATCAAACCATTCTGAACACCTACGAAATCAACAGAAGATCAAAGAGGAGAGTAGCAACAACTATCTGAACAGAGAAGCGACCACTTACTGGAAGGTAGGACGTGCGGATAAGTGAATCCGAGGCGATATTCGGGAGGATAGATGGCGGGGGAGGGGCCTCCGCCGGCCGCTTCTAGCAAGTGATAGAGTCGCGGGGCACAAAATCGGAACTGTTAGAAGTCGGTTCCGCTGAGGGACGTCGCTGCAGTGGCTAAGCAGGGGGTGGAACCCTCACGGGACAGTGTGGTCTCAGGACCCTTGGGGTCACAGAAAGACCAGGCGTGCCTGAGTGCGCCAGAGCTCCCAGGTATCGGAGCGGGGAAGCCGGCTGCAGAGACGGAGCTGAGGCGCGGGCTCTCAGCTCGGGGTGGCCATAAACTGTGATCCGCGGCCCAGTCGGGCCACTGCTCCTGCAGCAGGGACCCAACAAGCGGCAGATCCGGGGAGACTCCCCTTCCTTCCCGGGGAGGAGCGGCGCGAGAGCACACCACAGGGATCTGCTGGGTTTGGAGACTCCACATGGGGTCGGGTGCCAGAGATAGCAATGCTCGGTCACAGGCCAGGTGAGCACGGAGTGCGGCTGGAGACCGGGGACAAGGGAGTGACTGCTTTTCTCTGGGGGCGCACTGAGGAGCGGGGCCCCGAGTTCTCAGCTCCTCCGGGTGGAGATTGGGAGGCCACCATTTTTGCCCTGGTCCTCCAAGGCTGTACGGAGAGCTTGCAGGGAACAAAAGCTCCTGAGATCAAACCCGAGCAGATTGCTTAGCCAGGACCAACAAGGGCGGGGCAATTCAGCCTCTGGCAAAGACATTTGGAAACCACAGCAACAGGCCCCTCTCCCAGAATATCAGCACGAACAGCCAGCAAGCCAAGACCAAGTTTACCAATCAAGGAGAACGGGAGAACTCCAGCGCTAGGGGAACACTGCACATAGAATTCATGGCTTTTTTTTTTACCATGATTCATTAGTTCATCAAAGTTAAGTTTTGTTAACTGTTTTTTTTTTCTTTTTCCCTTTTTCAACCAACATCTTATCAATCTTTTTTAAAAAAAAAACATTTTTTATTTTTCATTTTTAGAGTCATATTTTATCCCTTCATAGTAGTTACCCTTATATTTGGCATATATATATATATATAAGTTGTTCTCTCTTTAAAATTTTGAGATACAGTTTCTTCTAACAGATCAAAATATACCCTAAATCACTAGTGTATGGCTCTGTTCTAGTCTCCTGCCTGATCACATTCTCTCCTTTTTTTTTTTAAATCTTCTTTCTTTTTTCAAATAACTTCTTATCAAGTCCTTTTATAAAATCTTATAATTTTCATCTTTACAGTCATCTTCTATCCCTTCATTGTATCAACCCTTATTTTGTACATATATGTCTTTCTTCCTTTAAAATTTTAGGAGGCACTTTTTTCTAACAGACCAAAATACGCCCAAAATCTAGTGTGTGGCACTGATCTATGCACTAGCCTGATCATATTTGATCACATTCTGCTTTTTTTGTACTGTTCTGTTTTTCTTTTTATCTTTTTTTCTTTCTTTCTTTTTTTTTTTCTCTTTCTTTTTTCTTTCTTTCCCTTTCTTTTCCCCTGGTTTCAGGTCTTTTCTGATTTGTATACCGTATATTTGCTGGGGACGTTGTAAACCTGTTAGCATTTTGTTCTCTCATTCATCTATTCTCCTCTGGACAAAATGACAAGACGAAAAAAATCACCTCAGCAAAAAGAACAAGAGGTAGTACCGTCAGCCAGGGACCTACTCAATACGGACATTAGTACGATGTCGGACCTAGAGTTCAGAATCATGACCTTAAAGATACTAGCTGGGATTGAAAAAAGCGTGGAAGTTATTAGAGAAACCCTTTCTGGAGAAATAAAAGAACTAAAATCTAACCAAATCGAAATCAAAAAGGCTATTGATGAGGTGCAATCAAAAATGGGGGCACTAACTGCTAGGATAAATGAGGCAGAAGAAAGAATCAGCGATATAGAAAACCAAATGATGGAAAATAAAGAGGCTGAGAAAAAGAGGGAGAAACAACTACAGGATCATGAGGGCAGAATTCGAGAGATAAGCGATACGATAAGACGAAACAACATTAGAATAATTGGGATCCCAGAAGAAGAAAAAAGAGAGAGAGGGGCAGAAGGTATATTGGAGCAAATAATAGCAGAGAACTTCCCTAATGTGAGGAAGGAAACAGGCATCAAAATCCAGGGGGCACAGAGAACCCCTCTCAAAATCAATAATAATAGGTCAACACCCCGACATCTAATAGTAAAACTTACGAATCTCAGAGACAAAGAGAAAATCCTGAAAGCAGCTCGGGAGAAGAGATATGTAACCTACAATGGTAAAAACATTAGATGGGCAACAGACCTATCCACAGAGACCTGGCAGGCCAGAAAGGACTGGCAAGATATCTTCAGAGCACTAAACGAGAAAAATATGCAGCCAAGAATACTATATCCAGCTAGGCTGTCATTGAAAATAGAAGGACAGATAAAAAGCTTCCAGAACAAACAAAAACTAAAGGAATTTGCAAACACGAAACCAGCCCTACAGGAAATATTGAAAGGGGTTCTCTAAGCAAAAAGAGAGCCTAAAAGCAGCAAAGATCAGAAAGGAACACAGACTACATACAGTAACAGTCACCTTACAGGCAATACAATGGCACTAAATTCATACCTTTCAATAGTTACCCTGAATGTAAATGGGCTCAATGCCCCAATCAAAAGACACAGGCTATCAGATTGGATTAAAAAACAAGACCCATCAATATGCTGTCTGCAAGAGACTCCTTTTAGACCCAAAGACACCCCCAGATTGAAAGTGAGGGGGTGGAAAACCATTTACCATGCTAATGGACACCAAAAGAAAGCTGGGGTGGCAATCCTTATATCAGACAAACTAGATTTTAAAACAAAGACTGTAATAAGATATGGGGAAGGACACTATATCGTACTTAAAGGGTCTATCCAACAAGAAGATCTAACAATTGTAAATATCTATGCCCCGAACATGGGAGCAGCCAATTATATAAGGCAATTAATAACAAAAGCAAAGAAACACATTGACAACAATACAATAATAGTGGGGGACTTTAACACCCCCCTGACTGAAATGCACAGATCATCTAAGCAAAAGATCAACAAGGAAATAAAGACTTTAAATGACACACTGGACCAAATGGACTTCACAGACATATTCAGAACGTTCCATCCGAAAGCAACGAAATACACATTCTTCTCTAGTGCCCATGGAACATTCTCCAGAATTGATCACATCCTAGGTCACAAATCAGGTCTCAACCGATACCAAAAGAATGGGATCATTCCCTGCATATTTTCAGACCACAATGCTTTGAAACTAGAACTCAATTACAAGAGGAAAGTCAGAAAGAACTCAAATACATGGACGCTAAAGAGCATCCTACTAAAGAATGAATGGGTCAACCAGGAAATTAAAGAAGAATTAAAAAAATTCATGGAAACCAATGAAAATGAAAACACCACTGTCCAAAATCTTTGGGATACAGCAAAGGCAGTCCTGAGAGGAAAGTATATAGCAATACAAGCCTTTCTCAAGAAACAAGAAAGGTCTCAAATACACAACCTAACCCTACACCTAAAGGAGCTGGAGAAAGAACAGCAAATAAAGCCTAAACCCAGCAGGAGAAGAGAAATAATAAAGATCAGAGCAGAAAACAATGAACTAGAAACCAAAAGAACAGTAGAACAGATCAACGAAACTAGGAGCTGGTTCTTTGAAAGAATTAACAAGATTGATAAACCCCTGGCCAGACTGATCAAAAAGAAAAGAGAAATGACCCAAATCAACAAAATCATGAATGAAAGAGGGGAGATCACAACCAACACCAAAGAAATACAAACAATTATAAGAACATATTATGAGCAACTCTATGCCAGCAAATTAGATAACCTGGAAGAAATGGGTGCATTCCTAGAGATGTATCAACTACCAAAACTGAACCAGGAAGAAATAGAAAACCTGAACAGACCTATAAACCACTAAGGAAATTGAAGCAGTCATCCAAAATCTCCCAACAAACAAAAGCCCAGGGCCAGATGGCTTCCCAGGGGAATTCTATCAGACATTTAAAGAAGAATTAATACCTATTCTCCTGAAACTGTTCCAAAAAATAGAAATGGAAGGAAAACTTCCAAATTCATTTTATGAGGCCACCATTACCTTGATCCCAAAACCAGACAAAGATCCCATCAAAAAGAAGAATTACAGACCAATATCCTTGATGAACATGGATGCAAAAATTCTCACCAAAATACTAGCCAATAGGATCCAACAGTACATTAAAAGGATTATTCACCATGACCAAGTGGGATTTATCCCTGGGCTGCAAGGCTGGTTCAACATCCGCAAATCAATCAACGTGATACAATACATTAACAAAAGAAAAAACAAGAATCATATGATCCTCTCAATAGATGAAGAAAAAGCATTTGACAAAGTACAGCATCCTTTCTTGATCAAAACTCTTCAGAGTATAGGGATAGAGGGTACATACCTCAATATCATAAAAGCCATCTACAAAAAACCTACAGCGAATATCATTCTCAATGGGGAAAAGCTGAGAGCTTTTCCCCTAAGGTCAGGAATGCGGCAGGGATGTCCCCTCTCACCACTGCTATCCAACAGAGTATTAGAAGTCCTAGCCACAGCAATCAGACAACAAAAAGAAATCAAAGGCATCCAAATCAACAAAGAGGAAGTCAAACTCTCATTCTTTGCAGATGATATGATACTTTATGTGGAAAACCCAAAAGACTCCACCCCAAAACTGCTAGAACTCATACAGGAATTCAGTCAAGTAGCAGGCTATAAAATCAATGCACAGAAATCAGTGGCATTCCTATACACCAACAACAAGACAGAAGAGAGACAAATCAAGGAGTCGATCCCATTCACAATTGCACCCAAAACCATAAGATACCTAGGAATAAATTTAACCAAAGAGGCAAAGGATCTGTACTCAGAAAACTATAAAATACTCAGGAAAGAAATTGAAGAAGACACAAAGAAATGGAAAAACGTTCCATGCTCATGGATTGGGAGAACCAACATTGTGAAGATGTCAATGCTACCTAGAGCAATCTACACATTCAATGCAATCCCCATCAAAATACCATCCACTTTTTTCAAAGAAATGGAACAAATAATCCTAAAATTTGTATGGAACCAGAAGAGACCCCAAATAGCCAGAGGAATATTGAAAAAGAAAAGCAAAGCTGGCGGCATCACAATTCCGGACTTCCCGCTCTATTACAAAGCTGTCATCATCAAGACAGTATGGTACTAGCACAAAAACAGACACATAGATCAATGGAACAGAATCGAGAGCCCAGAAATGGACCCTCAACTCTATGGTCAACTTATCTTTGACAAAGCAGGAAAGAATGTCCAATGGAAAAAAGAGAGTCTCTTCAACAAATGGTGTTGGGAAAATCGGACAGCCACATGCAGAAGAATGAAACTGGAGCATTTCCTTACACCACACACAAAAATAGACTCCAAATGGTTGAAAGACCTAAACGTGAGACAGGAGTCCATCAAAATCCTAAAGGAGAACACACGTAGCAACCTCTTCGACCTCAGCCGCAGCAACTTCTTCCTAGAAACATCACCAAAGGCACGGGAAGCCAGGGCAAAAATGAACTATTGGGACTTCATCAAGATAAAAAGCTTTTGCACAGCAAAAGAAACAGTCCACAAAACCAAAAGACAACCGACAGAATGGGAGAAAATATTTGCAAATGACATATCAGATAAAGGGCTAGTATCCAAAATCTATAAAGAACTTATCAAACTCAACACCCAAAGAACAAATAATCCAATCAAGAAATGGGCAGAAGACATGAACAGACATTTTTCCAAAGAAGACATCCAAATGGTCAACACGCAAATGAAAAAGTGCTCAACATCGCTCGGCATCAGGGAAATCCAAATCAAAACCTCAATGAGATACCATCTCACACCCGTCAGAATGGCTAAAATTAACAAGTCAGGGAATGACAGATGTTGGCGGGGATGTGGAGAAAGGGGAACCCTCCTACACTGTTGGTGGGAATGCAAGCTGGTGCAACCCCTCTGGAAAACAGTATGGAGGTTCCTCAAACAGTTGAAATTAGAGCTACCATTCGATCCAGCAATTGCACTACTGGGTATTTACCCCAAAGATACAAATGTAGGGACCCGAAGGGGTACGTGCACCCCAATGTTTATAGCAGCAATGTCCACAATAGCCAAACTGTGGAAAGAGCCAAGATGTCCATCGACAGATGAATGGATAAAGAAGAATTGGTATATATACACAATGGAATATTATGCAGCCATCAAAAGGAATGAGATCTTGCCATTTGCAACGACGTGGATGGAACTGGAGGGTGTTATGCTGAGTGAAATAAGTCAATCAGAGAAAGACATGTATCATAGGACCTCACTGATATGAGGAATTCTTAATCTCAGGAACAAACTGAGGGTTGCTGGAGTGGTCGGGGGTGGGAGGGATGGGGTGGCTGGGTGACAGACATTGGGGAGGGTATGTGCTACGGTGAGCGCTGTGAATTGTGTCAGACTGTTGAATCACAGATCTGTACTTCTGAAACAAATAACGCAACATATTTTAAGAAAAAAGAAAAAGAAGAAGATAGCAGGAGAGGAAGAATGAAGGGGAGTAAGTCAGAGGGGGAGACGAACCAGGAGAGATGATGGACTCTGAAAAACAAACTGAGGGTTCTAGAGGGGAGGAGGGTAGGGGGATGGGTTAGCCTGGTGATGGGTATTAAAGAGGGCACATTCTGCATGGAGCACTGGGTGTTATGAACAAACAATGAATCATGGAACACTACACCAAAACAAACGATGTAACATATGGTGATTAACATAACAATAAAAATTAAAAAAAAAAGAAATCATCAACAAAATAAAATAAAATATTCTGTCATCTCTGAGATCAAAACAAAAGAAAATAAGTTACAGAATTAGGGTGTATGTTTATATAAAGGAATACTTTCTTTGATTCAAGATTTTAAAAAGTAACATTTTCACTTAAACTTTCCTCTTAAAAGTTTGTGCAAAATATAATTTCACTCTTTGGAAATAAAGTATGCTGAACCAAGAAAAAAAAAAAAAGAATATGCCAAGGCTATCATTTGTTTGAACATCCCAAGTTTGATCATTCTGATTTGATCCTGACATTTGTATTGACAAGAATACCATAATCTAGAAATTAAAGAAAATTTCTCCTCAAGATTAACAAATATTTGGGGTGGCTGAGTCGTTTGACTCTTGATTTCGGCTCAGGTCATGATCTCAGGGTCCTGAGATCAAGTCCTGCACTGGGCCTGGAGCCTGCTTAAGATTCTCTCCCTCCCTGTCCCTCTGCCCCCTCCCCCGCTCCGTCTGCTCATGCTTTCTCTCTCTCAAAAAAAAAAAAAAAAAAAAAAAGATTTAAAAATATTTCCAATGGCACAGTAATTTAAGCAAAGGTGAGCATTTACATGATGGGAAAACCTAGAAACAAAATAATATAAACACAATTTTAGAGAAAATAGCAAATATATTTCAGAAAGGCCTTTAAGTGACTTGTAGCAAAAGCTTCTTTTTCCCATTTATGAATTTTATTTTGTTTTGCCACAACTTCGGTTTGCCTCACTCTGACTTTCATTGTTTTGGCTATTCTATTTCCTGCTTTATTAATTCCTCACTGCATTGTACTAAAGTCTTTTAGAATGTGACAATAATAAAAAACAAATATTTGACATAATAATGCAACCAACTACTGACATCTGATTTCTCACAGCACAGAGTCAGGAACAGTAATTTCTCTGCATTTTGAGGGCTACTTCCACCTAGTTTGAATGATAATGGTTATCAAAAATTGTTTTAGGCTTTCAGATGGTTTTCAAAAAAAATTCAAAGATCATAAACTGAATTTATTTGAGGTAATTCTTCAAAGAGAAAACCCAAAGTTTTCCCATTTTTTTGGTCAACCCTTATGTCATCATTGGAATATGACTTGATTCCCTCAAATCCTTACATTAGGTTTGTTTTCTGATTCTACAGCTTCACACAGCACTAATAAAATCAGGTGAATTGAATCTAAGCTATTACCTAAAACTGTTATTTGGTGGAAAAAATGCAGTAAAATGATAAGCTGAAAGACACCACATGCAACAGTTTGAATGGATTTAAATGCATTTACAAAATCGATAAATAAATAAAATGCATTTACAGACACATTTTTTTTCTTTCCTTTGGGGAAATATATATTTTTTAATTTTAAGGATAAAAAGCCTGACTTTATCACAGGGACTTCTTGTAGGCCAAAATGAATGAGCTGCATTTAGGGAAACTGGCATTTGTTGTCTTGAATTTCTCAAGAAATGATAGAGATTCCTGGCCCGAAATCACCCATTAATGCTATCCCTATTTATTTGTTCATACCTAGGGTTTCAAGATCATTTTCAATCTGAAATCCTGGACTAGTGCTTCCCTTAGTTTTACATTTACAAATGAAATTCAACTAAGATTTTTTTTTTTTAAGTGACTGAAAAAACTAACAATAAGTAGATCCTACACTACTTCTCAAATGGCATAAAATCTAGGATTTGGAAACATCAAAAAATGCAATACAGGCAAACATCTAAGGATATCCTATATATCAAATTTACCATTAAGACCATCCATCCTATAACTGCTAGGTAATATGTAATTTATATAACATTGAATCTAAGCGATATTTCTAGTGGATTTTTTTTTTCATTTAGAGTGGCCTCTGCAACGCATGAAAAAATAATTACCCATTATAATATAATTGCTTTTTGGTAGAGGGCTTAACAGATTTTAAAATAGGCAACTGAGTTGGCAGACCTGGACTCTTGAGTTCCATTTTTGATGTTACATATGCTCCCTTCAAAATCTTGTTTATTAGGTACCTGGTGGTTCTGTTGATTAGCTCTTGAGAAAAACTCATAATTCTCTAAATAAAGCTAAAAGCAAATATGTTTCAACAGGTTGTAATCTGGCAAACTGTCAAAAAGAAAGCCACAGGCCCAAAATGTAGCCACTTAAGTGATGTCACTAAAGCAGGGCTTAGCACTTAACCTAATTGCAGTTTCAACCCCCTCCCCTCCCCAAAAATGTCAGGAATTTTCTGGTCAGCACCAATGAGGTACCTCTGGGCCTTCTCAATCTGGAGGATTGTGGTAGGTGGAAGGTGAGGTAATCTGTGTGATAAAACCCTCTGCTCTTCTTCCTAAAGGAAAATGACACTGCCTGAAACAATCCTTTCTTTTATTTTGGTAGTAACTTCTCACCCACCCTCCTTACTATAAAAAACCTTCCATTTTGTACAACTCCTCTGAGCATCATTGTACTTGATAGATGGGATGCTACTCAATTCATAAATCAGTTAATAAAGCCAATGAGATCTTCAAATTTACTCAGTTGAATTTTGTTTTTTAACAAAAACCTTTCACAAAATGCATAAAAATTTAAGCACCTCAAATTAAATTCTGTGTGATTTCCCACCTGCTTTGCTGTGCTTTCCAAAGAAAATTCTAAAACTGTTAGAGACAGCAATTACTTAGAAGGACATTTACTGGGCAAACTCAATCATTTTTTATGCCACACCTCTGAACAGGAGATTTCCGAAATGCCATGACTGTCGTTCAACAGTTTCAATCCCCTCAAAAAACAAAAATAAAAACAAAAAAACCTCACGCATAATATGCAGTGCTCTGTACTGTCTTCTGATCACCGAGTGAAAGAATACACCTTAACTGTGCTGGACACTTAGCGCACACTGCCACCCAAAAGAATATTATGAGTGCACTATTTCACTGCAGTCAGTTACACTGAGAACCCCACACACAGACTGGAATCCAGATTTTTACCTAGACGGACATAACCTGATGGGTGCAAACTATGCCCGCAGAAGTATGTGTCTTTAAAGTGATTTTGTCTTGGTTGTTGTTATTGTTGAAATATAAGTCATATACCAAAAAATCCACCCTGTTAGTCTACAATTCAGTGGGTTTTAGCATATTTTTAAAGTTGTACAGTCATCACAGGATTCCAGAACATTTTCATTACTCCAGAAAGAAACCTCTATAAGCATTAGCAGTCTTTACTCATTCCCCACTCCCAGCCCTGAAAACTGCAAATTTACTTTCTGTCTGTATGAATGCGGGTTTCTTGAACATTTAATGTAAAAGGAATCATATAATATGTGGACTTTGTGACTTGCTTCTTTCACCTAGCATAGGATTTTCAAGATTCATCCAGTTGTAGCAAGTATCAGTACTTCATTTCTTTTAATAGCTGAATAATAATCCAGTGTAATAAACCACATTTACTTGTCTGTTCTTCAGTTATTGGACAACTGGGGGCTCTTTGCACTTATTAACTATTATAACAAAGTTGCCATCAACATTCAGGTACAAGACCCTGCATAGACGTAGGTTTTCTATCAGCTTGGGTATATACCTATGTGTGGAATTACTGAATCATACGGTAACTAATTTGAACATTTTAAGAAATTTCCAACTGTTTTCCAAAGGTGGCTACATTATTTTACGTTCTCACAAGCAAAATAGGAGGGTTCCACTATCTCCTTATCCTCACCAACACTTGTTATTGCTCATTTATTTGATTATAGCCATCCTAGTGTATATGAAGTACTGTTTCATTGTGGATTAATTTGCCTTTTCCTAATGACGAATGATGTTTATTACCTTTTCATGTGCTTACTGGCCACTGTATATCTTCTTTGGAGGAATGTCTATTCTATTCAAATGCTTTGCCCATTGGTTTTTTATAACTACTTTATCGAGATATAAATCACACACCATACAATCTACCCAAACATAAAAGTTATAACTTTTTTAAATTTATTTTTATTTTTTTATATTTTAAAGATTTTATTTATTCATTTGACAGAGACAGATACAGCAAGAGAGGGAACACAGGGAGAGGGAAAAGCAGGCTTCCCACGGAGCGGGGAGCCCGATGTGGGGCTCGATCCCAGGACCCTGGGATCATGACCTGAGCTGAAGACAGATGCTTAACAACTGAGCCACCCAGGCGCCCCAATATATAACTTTTTAAATACGTTGTTGGGTTCCATAGCTAGTATTTTACTGAGGATTTTTTGTAACTCTATTTTAAGAGATACTGGTTCAGTTTTCTTGGCAAGTGCTTTTCTGATTTGGGTATAAGGATAATGTTGGCTTAAAGAATAAATAGAAACTATGCACCTCCTCTTTCTATTCTTTGGAAGAATTTGTAAGAACTGATGTTCTTTAAATGTTTGATAGAATTTACCAGCAAAATCATTTGAGCCAGAGCTTTCCTTTGTGGGAAGGTTTTGTTTTGTTTTGTTTTATCACCAATTAAATCTCTTCACTTGTTATAGGTCTGTTCATTGTCTCTATTTCTACTTAAGTAAGTTTTGGTAGTGTGTGTCTTTCTAAAAATCTGCTCATTTGTTCTAAATTATCTACTTGACATACATTTATTCATAGTATTCCCCTATAATTTTTCTTTAACTTCTTATTTTAGTAATTTGAGCTTTTTCTCTTTTTCTTGGCCAGTGTAGCCAAAGGTTTGTCAATTTTATTTTTATATTTTTTAAGATGTATTTATTTATTTTAAAGGGAGAGGGAGAGAGACTATTTTTACTTTTTTTAGATTTTTTTTTTAATTTATTTGACAGAGAGAGACACAGCGAGAGAGGGAACACAAGCAGCGGAGTGGGAGAGGGAAAAGCAGGCTTCCCGCCGAGGAGGGAACCCGATGTGGGGCTGGATCCCAGGACCCTGGGAGCATGACCTGAGCTGAAGGTAGACACTTAACAACTGAGCCACCCAGATGCCCCAGGGAGAGAGACTCTTTAGCATACTCTGTGCTGAGCAAGGAGCCCTATGCGGGGCTTGATCTCACGACCCTGAGATCAAGACCTGAACCAAAACCAAGTGTCAGATGCTAAACTGACTGCACCACCTAGGTACCCCAAAGAATTGTCAATTTTAAAAAATATTTACAAAGAATCAATTTTCAGTTATATTTTTTGTATTGTTTTTCTATTATCTATTTCATTTACTTTTGCCCTAATCTTTATTTTTTCCTTCTTTTTGCTTGCTTTGGGTTTATTTTGATGTTTCTTAGGTGAAAGTTTAGGTTATTGAGACCTTTCATTTTTTTTAATTTTATTTTATTATGTTATGTTAATCACCATACATTACATCATCAAATTTTGATGTAGTGTTCCATGATTCATTGTTTGCATATAACACCTAGTGCTCCATTCAGTACATGCCCTCTTTAATACCCATCACCAGGCTAACCCATCCCCCCATCCCCCTCCCCTCTAGAACCTTCAAGTTTGTTTCTCAGAGTCCTTAGTCTCTCATGGTTCATCTCCCCCTCTGATTCCCCCCTTCATTTTTCCCTTCCTACTATCTTCTTCTTTTTTATAACATACAATATATTATTTGTTTCAGAGGTACAGGTCTGTGATTCAACAGTCCTACACAATTCCCAGCCCTCACCATAGCACATACCCTCCCCAATGTCTATCACCCAGCTGCCCCATCCCTCCCACCCCCACCACTCCAGCAACCCTCAGTTTGTTTCCTGAGATTAAGAATTCTTCATATCGGTGAGATCATATGATACATGTCTTTCTCTGATTGACTTATTTCACTCAGCATAATACCCTCCAGTTCCATCCACGTCATTGCAAATGGCAAGATTTCATTCCTTTTGATGGCTGCATAATATTCCATTGTACGTATATACCACTTCTTTATCCATCTGTCAATGGACATCTTGGTTATTTCCATAGTTTGGCTATTGTGGACACTGCTGCTATATACATCAGGGTGCACATACCCCTTCAGATCACTACATTTGTGTCTTTGGGGTAAATACCCAGTAGAGCAATTGCTGGATCATACGGTAGCTCTATTTTCAACTGTTTGAGGAACCTCCATACTGTTTTCCAGAGTGGCTGCACCAGCTTGCATTCCCACCAACAGTGTAGGAGGCTTCCCCTTTCTCCGCATCCCTGCCAACATCTGTCGTTTCCTGACTTGTTAATTTTAGCCATTCCGACTGCTGTGAGGTGGTATCTCACTGAAGTTTTGATTTGGATTTCCCTGATGCCGAGCAATGTTGAGTACTTTTTCATGTGTCTGTTGGCTATTTGGACGTCTTCTTTGGAAAAATGTCTGTTCATGTCTTCTGCCCATTTCTTGATTGGATGATTTGTTCTTTGGGTGTTGGGTTTGATAAGTTCTTTATAGATTTTGGATACTAGCCCTTTATCTAATATGTCATTTGAAAATATCTTCTCCCATTCTGTTGCTTGTCTTTTGGTTTTGTTGACTGTTTCTTTTGCTGTGCAAAAGCTTTTTTTCTTGATGAAATCCCAATAGTTCATTTTTGCCCTGGCTTCCCTTGCCTTTGGCGATGTTTCTAGGAAGAAGTTGCTGCGGCTGAGGTCGAAGAGGTTGCTGCCTGTGTTCTCCTTTAGGATTTTGATGGACTCCTGTCTCACACTTAGGTCTTTCACCCATTTTGAGTATTTTTGTGTGGTGTAAGGAAATGGTCCAGTTTCATTTTTCTGCATGTGGCTGCCCAATTTTCCCAACACCATTTGTTGAAGAGACTGTCTTTTTTTCCATTGGATATTCTTTCCTGCTTTGTCAAAGATGAGTTGACCATAGAGTTGAGGGTCCATTTCTGGGCTCTCTATTCTGTTCCATTGATCTATGTGTCTGTTTTTGTGTGTACCATACTGTCTTGATGATGAGAGCTTTGTAATAGAGCGGGAAGTCCGGAATTGTGATGCCACCAGCTTTGCTTTTCTTTTTCAACATTCCTCTGGCTATTCGGGGTCTTTTCTGGTTCCATACAAATTTTAGGATTATTTGTTCCATTTCTTTGAAAAAAGTGGATGGTATTTTGATGGGGATTGCATTGAATGTGTAGATTGCTCTAGGTAGCATTGACATCTTCACAATATTTGTCCTTCCAATCCATGAGCATGGAACCTTTTTCCATTTCTTTGTGTCTTCCTCAGTTTCTTTCAGGAGTATTTTATTGTTTTCTGAGTACAGATTCTTTGCCTCTTTGGTTAGATTTATTCCTAGATGTCTTATGGTTTTGGGTGCAATTGTAAATGGGATCGACTCCTTAATTTCTCTTTTTTCTGTCTCATTGTTTGTGTATAGGAATGCCACTGATTTCTGTGCATTGATTTTATATCCTGCCACTTTACTGAATTCCTGTGTGAGTTCTAGCAGTTTTGGGGTGGTCTTTTGGGTTTTCCATATAAAGTGAGATCTTTCATTTTTTAATGTAAATGTTTACAACTATACATTTCTCTCTAAGCACTGCTTTCCCTGTAGCCTCTTAGTTTTAGTATATTATTTTTTCATTGTCACTAATTTCAAATTTTCTAATTTCTCTTATGATTTCTTCTTTGGCCCACTGGTTATTTAGAAGTGTGTTAATTCCCACATTTATGAATTTTTTGTTATTGATTTATAACTTCATTCTATTGTGGTTGGAGAACATATTATGTACAATTTCAATTCTTTAAAATTTATTGAAGCTTATTTATGACCTATGATATGATCCCTCCTGGAGAATGTTCTGTGTGTACATGCTATTGATAGGTGAGTGTTCTGTAGATGTCTAGTAGATCTAGTTGGTATAAACTAATATTACTCAAGTTGGTTTACAGCGTTATTCAGATCCTTAGCACTTCATTGATCCTCTCCTTTTGCCATTATTGAAAGTGGTGTAATGAAGTCTCCAACTACTATTGGTGAACTGATTATTTCTCCCTTCAATTCTATTAGTTTTCATTCATTTATTTGGGGGTTTTCTTGTTAGGTACATAAATATTCATAATTATGATATCTTTTTGATGATAGACACTTTCATCATTATAAAATATCCTTCTTGGTTTCTAGTAACAATTTTTGTCTTATAGTCTATTTTGTCTGATATTAGTATAGCCACTTTAGCTCTTTTTTGGTTACTTTTTGCATGGTATATCTTGTTCCATCCATTTATTTTCAACCTATTTGTGTCTGTGAATTTAAAGTATGTCTCTTATAGATAATTTATTCCTTAACCATTTATTTATTTATATTTTGAATTATTTTCTTAATGGTTGTCCTGAGGATTAATACCAACTTAATTTCAATAGTTCACTGAAACTTTGATCCTATAATAATCCATTGCCTCTCCCTCCTTTGTGCTATTATTGTTGTAAAAATTACATTGTTATATGTCATATGCCCATCAACACATTTATAAAGATTGTTTTATAGTTATTTTAAAAATCACATGGAAGAAGAGTTACAAACAAAAAGTACATTTACACTGTCTTTTAGATTTATCTATGTAGTTACATTTATTGGTATCTTTATTTCTTCACATGGATTTGAATTACTATGTACCGTCCTTTCAGTGACACATGAAAGACTTACTTTAGTACTTCATGTAGGTCTGCTAGTGACTAATTCTCTCTGTTTTTGCTTACCTGGGAATGTTTTAATTTCTCATTCATTTTGAAGGATAGGTTTACAAGACACAGAATTCTTGGTTAATAGGGCTTTGTATTTTGTTTGTTTGTTTGTTTTGAGTACTCTGAATTTGGTCTCTCCCTGCCTTCAGGTCTCCAAGAATTGTTGAGAAATCAGCTGTGATTCTCATTGGAAATCCTTTTACACGGTAAGTCACATCCCCCTTGCTGCTTTCAAAGATTTCCTCATTGTCTTTGTCCTTCTAGTTTAATTATATTGTACCTAGGTGTGGATCTTTTTGAGCTTATCCTACTGGGACTTTGTTGAACACCCTGGATGAATGTATGAAATCTTTTTTTTATCAAATTTGGGAATATTTCAACCAAACTCCTTCAAATATATATTTATATTTTGCCACATTCTCTCTTCTTCTTCTGTGACTCCCATATGCAAATGTAGATACACTTAATGATGTCTCAAAGGTATGTGAGAGTTTGCTCATTTTTCTTCATTCTGTTTCTTTCTGTCCCATCAGACAGATCATTGCTATCTTTAAGTTCACTGATTCTTTCTTCCGCTTGTTCAAATCAACTGTTAACTTCTTATAATGAATTATTTTTATTTCAATTATACATCAAAATTTCTGTTTAGTTCTCTTGCATAACTTAATTCATAGTCTCTATTACACTCATATTCTTAAAAAAATTTTTAGACATGGTTTCCCTTAGTTCTTTGGATATATTTAAAATAGCTGAATTAAAGTCTTTGTCTAGTATCTCCAATGTCTGGGGCCCTCAGAGAAAATTTACTGACTGCTTTTTTCCTTGTGTATGGGCCATACTTTTAGTTTCTTTACATGTTTCTCTCTCTTTTTTTTAACTAGATATTCTATAATATAATGTGGCAACTGTGGAAATTAGATTCCTCTCTCTCTCTCCAGGGTTTGTTGTAGATGTTTGTTATTGCTACTGCTTTTAGTTTATTTAGTGTCTTTTCTGAGCTAATTCTTAAGGTCAATCATTCTTTGAGATGGGTGGCCACTGAAGTCTCTGTTCAGGTAGCTTAGTGGTTAGTTAATTATTGGACAGATATTTCCCTAAATTCTTTAAAGTCCATAGCCTTTACTGAGTAGCTCTGTATATGTTGGGGCATTCCTTTGATGCATAGGCAGGCAGTTTACTACTTTGCCTTAGCCTCCATGTCCTACTTGCATGGATCTCAAGGTCAGCTAGAGGTTAGTGCTTATAGCTTTCTCAGGTCTTTTGTGGGCATGCCCATAGCCCTTCAGATGTACATTGCATTCTAGATCCTCAGGAGTATGTCAAGCCTTTTAAAGCTCTCTGTGACATCTTATTTCCAAATTTTCCTTTTAAGTTTTTTGATCATTTTGTGGTTCGCCCCAAATGTTATTATCACCTCAGGCAGCTGTAATATTATGCAATTGGAACTGAATGTTTTTGATAAATGCTCTGTAAAAAAGGCTACATTGGCATGGGCTGAAGTCTGAGTTAGGTCAAATAAAGGCAAGTTCTAAAAGTAGAAATTGTTTAGGGAACTGCCCAACAAGTCAAATAATGACAGTTAATGGGAATTGGGCTTTGGAAGAGCTCTAATCCCTCCTCCAGAGTTCTATCTCCTTCTCCAGAGGCTGCTAGGCTGAGGGTTTTCACCATAATTACAAGAGAATTGGTTTGGAAGGCTACTACATGGCTAGGGAGAAGGGGATGGGTGTAAAGCAAATTAAAACGCTACAAAGCTCACTGTTTTTACTAAGATTCAGCCAGTTATCTTAAATAAATACTCCTCAGAATTTCCAGAGTTCAGAACAGGTTGATTATGACAATTTTTTTTTTTTTTGGTCAGTGTTCTTACAGCTTTATAGAGGAGAGGACTTTTGTAGGTCCTTATTCTGCCATTCCTGCTGATATTACTCTAAAGTATCTGTATTAGGGGTTGGTTTACCAAATCTAACCATTTTGGAGTGAAATATATTTAGGAGACTTATTGAAATATACACAACTTAGTGAATGAACAAGAACTGCAAACAAATATTGAAAAATTTAAGTTTATTTATTAGAGCTTTAGAATTCTGGATGATTTTTTAGTTTTTTAAAGACATAATTTATGTATAATAAAGTGTCCCAATCTTAGTGTACAGCTTGATGGATTTTTGTATATGTATACAGCTATGTAAGCACCACCTAAATCAAGATATATAACATTCATCACCCCCAAAAAGTTCCTCCACCCCCCTTCCCTGTTATATCCTTCCTCTAGAGATAACAATTATTGTGACTTTATCACAATTATCACCAGAGATTACTTTGGCCTATTCTTGAATTTTATATAAATAAAATCCTATTAGTAACAACGCTTGTGTCTGGCTTTTTGCATTCAACATAATTTTTTTAGGAGTGATCCATGTTGTTGAACTCCTTCTGTAAGGAGTTTATGCTTTTCTATTACTGTTAGAATATACCATTGTTTGCTTATCCATCCTTCTATTGATGAACATTTGTAGTACTTCCATTTGGGGACTATTATGAATAAAGATACTATGAACATTCTTATACTGCCTTTTGTTAGGCACATACATCCATTCCTCTTGGGTATATACCTAGAAGTGAAATTGCTGAATCATTAGGTAGATATATGTTCAGCTTTCATAGGTACTGCCAAACAGTGTCCCAAGTGGCCAAACCAACTTACACTCCCACCAGCAGTGAATAAAAGCTCCATTTCTCTACCTCTTATCTAAAATTTGGTATGGTCAGACTTTTTCATTTTAGCCATTTTGGTAGGTATGCCTGGGTATCTCATTGGGATTTGAATTTTCATTTCTCTGATAAGAAATTATATTGAGTACTTTTTTATATGTTTATTGGCAACTGTAGTTTCTGCTTTGACCTCTATTTTTGCTATAAAGTTTCTTAACTCTACATTTACTGAGATTCTGCCATCTACCCAAGATATAGATATTAAATACGTTGTCTTCAAAGAACTCAGAATCTAAAGAGAGCGGTATACAAATAAATGGTTAAAATCTAGGGTAAATAAGTGCAATGATATAGGCGAACAGATAAGAGAAATATAATTCAACTATGTAGACTAAGATAGGCTTCTTAAAGGAAGTAATTCTTCAACTAAGATTTAAAGATAGAAAGGGATTAAGCAGATGGACAGGTTGTAGGAGAACAAAGTAGAAAGGACATTTCAAAACAAGAGAACAAGAAACAGATAGTAAACTCTTCCAGCTTTTGGATCACTTGGCTCCTTTACTAAAAAAAAATTGTTTTAATTAAAAATTAAGAGTCCCCAAAATGGAGGCATGAAAACTGAGCCTGAATAACATTCATTCAATGCCAGAAACAGTATTACAGGGTACCAGTTTAGGAGATGATGATGGTCCAATGCAGACACATCTCAAGGGGAACCCTCATTCAACTCAATCATGGTTAATTATGGTAGAACTATCCTAGCTCTGCAAAGGACTTCAGTTAATTAGAATTCGGCAAAGTTAGAGGATGAAGACAGCAACCTGAAACACTTTAAAAAAAGGAACAATCTTTTCACACCAGGATTTGAATAATTATATGTATTACCATTATTATGATTGCTAATATTATTAATAATGTTATTATTGGAGCAGTGACCATTATGGTATGTTTGCCACGTACCAGACAATAAATGAAGCACTCTGCATACAGCCATATGAAGTGGTTACTGTTTTTATCCCCATTTCACAGATTAGGAAACTGAAGTTATAAAGAACTTCTTCAATGTCACACACTAGAGAGATGGAATTTAAATGCAGGTGTGATTACAGAGTCCATATTTTTTTAAAGATTTTTATTTGAGACAGAGAGAATGAGAGAGAGAGAGCACATGAGAGGGGGGAGGGTCAGAGGGAGAAGCAGACTCCCTGCCGAGCAGGGAGCCTGATGCGGGACTCGATCCAGGGACTCCAGGATCATGACCTGAGCCGAAGGCAGTTGCTTAACCAACTGAGCCAGCCAGGCGCCCCAGAGTCCATATTTTCATTTTAAAATCTTTTGAATTACAATTGGATGCCCTTTAGGGGGAAAAAAAAAAACAACAGTTTTCTCATGCCAACTCTCTGACCCCCAGAGCAAGAGAGCTATTTATATGTTTGCGGCAGAAACTTTGCATTTCTAGTCAGGTTGTTTACTGCATATATTTCACACTCCCATTCTGATCCTAGGATATAACATAACTTCACAAATCTAAATTTCTTCTTCCACCTCCTATTGGTTTTAATTGATATAATTATTACATTCTTCAAATATGCTCTTAGGCCCATTGCTATATTAATAAGGACAATATAAATAATTAATTTGATCTCCTGTTTTGGTAGTTTACATCTCTTCTGACATTTTAATAGCCTAGACAAATCATAAGGAAATATTTGGCATATGTAAATATATAACACATTCAGAATAAAAAGAGAAGCAAGTAGATTAATAGGATATTATGGCTCTTAGCTCCATGTCTTACCTCCTCTCAGCCAAAAGTAATAGAAGACAAGAGAAGAGAAACTAGTTTCTCAGCTGTATTTAGATAAATAAGAGTATGTATATATCAGGATGCCTCTCTGTGCAATTAGTCAAATTTCCCAATTAGATTGTTATTTTGGCATCTATTAGAAAGAGGAGAGACACTGAGTTTAGATGAGTTTAACTCTTACAAGATAAAAACTTATCATCAGGAATTTGGGAAAAGTTCAGCTTACACTGAAGCCTTAAAATAAGAATAAGAATGTTCAGGGGACGTGTGAGGCCTTTAAATGAATTTTAATTTAATCTCTTTAGATGTTAATGGCTTTTGTGGGCAACGCTGTTTTCTAAATGTCAGGGAATATGGGTTTGTGTAAGCACTAGTACCAGGGAAAAAATGTCTTAAATTTGGCTCTTAGGTGAGCTTAGATGAGAACAAATGGGAAATTTAAGGTCACAAATCGTGTTTAGATAAACGACACAGCACAGTGACTAATCTAGCCTTAATATGTATTAGAAGGCAATGTCACCAAGTGCACATACTCAGTACATATAAACTGAGCATGCTTAGTACCTCAATTCTCTTAACATTTATACATTTTAAAAACAATATATGAAAACAGCTTACTCGTGCTATTTTTCTTCATTAGGTCACATTATTATTATTCTACATTATATTAACATGATAAATATTGCACTTAAACATTTTCATTAAAAATAATCTCCAAAGGCTGATACAACCCAAGTGTGTGATGTAGAAAAACTGGAGGTGGTGGAAGGGAGAGATGGATAATGGCAAGCAGAAAAAAAGAATTATATCACGGGTCTCAGAACTGAGAGAACTGAATGAATAGCATGGTTTAATAATTTCCCCTCAATCGTGGCATTCAAGTTTTCTAGCAAAGATATAAAAACTAATATGACAAATTACATGGTTACATCTTTACCTTTTAATTTACATGAAAAAAAATAATACCTACCCTACTTTGAAAAACCCTAGCTTGAGGATTTAAGGTACTAAGAAAAAAAGTTTGTGTTGGAAATAGCAGGAATTGATTTCTTTAAACAAACAAAGAAGGGAAAACCCAGTAACACACATCTGGGTCAGAGCAGTCAGAAAGGAGAGTCAGAGGGTGAACTTAGGGAATGGATTATCCAGGCAATATGTGAAAACTAAGTGTTCAGGGCAAAAGTGGGGTAATTGACTAACAAGCCAGGAACACCCTAGATTGGAAAACATGACCAGTACTTTTCTCTAGTAGGGAAGATGTTCAGAGAATTTTGAAGAAAAATAGGGAAATGTTAAGCAGGTAATTAGTCACTTTAGATAATTAACATTCAGGTTAAATGCCTGGCCTCTGAAACCAGCCTATCTTAATTCAAATCTCTGTTCTATTATATTAGCAATGGGACCTTAACCTCTCAGTGTGTCAGTTTTCCTAATCTATGAACCAGGGTGACATTAATTGTACCTCTCTTATAGGATTGTGGTGAAGAATAAATGGGTTTGTGCCTAGCATATGCTGAATGCCATCCACATATTTGCTATTAATATTATTATTATTATTATTATTTTGCCCTCCAAATATGGAGGCTTTGGGAAAAAAAAATGCCTAAAGCCCATGAGTACAAAATGAAAGAAAACTAAACACAAGTTTTTAGATCAGCTGAACTTATTAACAATTGGATAGTGATAAAAGTATTTGATGGATATTGTACATTTTGTGTTGCTTTCTAACTTTCAGAGGTGAAATTAAAGGTACATATGTTTTAAGATCCCCAAATAAAATCTCAGCCAAGAAAGCTTGAGTGAACAAACTTTGTGCCACATTTTAGATAGTATCTAATGACAAACTGTATTAGTTCTGGTACTTGGGTGGGGTTATGTAGCAGACCCTCATGTTCTGTCTGGGTCCACTGATTTGCATATGAGCTAAGGAGGCTGTCAGGAGATTACCTGAGTTCAGAGCACAGTTGCAATATAGACCAATAAAGATGTGTTTCATGTGCATATATGAAACACAGATGTGTATATCCATGTGTCTGATTGACCACAGAAAACCCAAAGGATGCCAAATTTCAGTCAAGTGTAGGCTCCTGAGAGAGAAATCATGTTGAGGGCAGAAAAATCACAGTGTGCCCAAGTGGCCTAACCTTATAAGGGGTGAGTAGATTTAAGAGCAAAAATTCTGTTACACATTTGGGCCCAAGTACAATATTGCTCAGAAGTAGGGAAAGTGGGTTTTACCTCTCATGTTAGGGGACTGTCATGTTATCAGGAAGATCTACAGCAGAGCTGTTCAATAGGACTTTCTGCAGTGATGAAAATGTTCTAATCCGTGCTGTCCAAGAGGGCTGCCACTAGAACATGTGGCTAATTAGCATTTGAAATATGGCCAGTGTGACAGAGGAAATGAATTTTTAATTTTATTTAATTTTAATTAACTTAAATATAAATTTAAATAGTCAGTACTGTACTAGACAGTACAGACTAAAAGCATCACTGACCAGCAGCAAAGTGCCTGTGAAGCTTCATTGTTACCAAGATAAAGCAACTCAGTTGCTCAGTGGTTAAGAATATGAAGCCTGGAATTAACGGTCTGACTCATATCCTGGTTCTACCTCTTATATTAACAAGATAAAAAGTTAACCTGAGTGACATATGGGACTTCCAGCTTCTGTTTGGGATGTAGGAAGCTGAGAAAAACATGCTCCCATCCTTACAAAACCAAAACCAAAAAAAACAAACAATCTGAAAATACATAACTTTTCTTGAACTCATCAGAGAGCTGAGAATTCTGGGCAATAAACTAACCGGAAATTTAAGGAAAGACTGGTACGTTCAAGAAGAGCCAGGACACTAACACTTCCTACCTAAGGCAGAGGCAGCCAGACACTGGGAAGAACCCAATAAAACTATCTACAAGTTGGTAACGGCCAAGTATGGGCTCAGGAGAGAATACAGACCCCCAGGCACTCCAGACTTAGGGAATTTTACACCCACTTATAGGTTCTTTGCCACATAACTAATTAAAAGATTAGAGAGATGCTGAAGAAAGAATCCCTCATGACGCAGACCGTGGGAAAGCAACAGCAGTCACCAGGTTATTTTCCCCTTTTCCAGTCTCCCCTACAGAGCCAAAGCCTTAAGTTGCTATGGGAAGCAAAATAAACACTGTCCCCCTTAGGACCCTGGTGAAAACCCATTTCAGCTAGGTTAAGGGACAAGAATATATGCTGTGCCCACACCTCTGGCTGGGACTGGGGCACAAATCCTAAGAGAGCCACACCTCTGAGACTCAGAGACCCAGTACCTGACTACTCCTGAGGCTTAATCACAAACAAAGGTAATGACCCTCTCCTACCCTCCCCCTGAACCAGGCTAATAGGTGTTAAATAACAAGTAACCCTGGTGCAAGAACATGGAAGAGAGGACTTCTCTGAGACACAGCACAAAGGGCATGCCTAAAATGAAGAATGGAACAAATATCGAGAACAGCTTCTGACAAGCTAGTCCCTAAACACAAGGTAATGACAAAGAAATCTGTAGCATGTGGTCCACCAAAAGTAATCATAGCAACAACAAATCCCAAACCTAGTTCAATTCCTGAGTTGATTAACTTGCATCCCCACACTAAAGGGGAATAAAAGATAGTCCCATTTCTAAACATAAAACTACCTGTTTCTACTGTCTTACATACGATTTTTGGCTTTCAACAACAACAAAAGTTATAAGGCATACAAAAAAGCAAGAATAAAAACAATACACTATCAAAAGACAAAGCAATTAACAGAATCAGATATAGATATAAAGAGATATTAGAACTATCAGACAAGAAATTTAAAATAATTGTTTGTTAAGGGGTCTAACAGAAAAGGTAGACAAAATGCAAGATCAGATAAATAATTTTAACAGAGAAATGGAAACTATCAGAAAAAAAATCAAATAGAAATGCTAGAAATGGGAATGTTGAAAAAGAAAACCAAAGCTGGGGGGCATCACAATTTCTGACTTCAAGCTATATTACAAAGCTGTGATCATCAAGACAGCATGGTACTGGCACATAGATGGTTGGAACAGAAGAGAGAGCCCAGAAATGGACACTCATTCTACGGTCAACTAATCTTAGACAAAGCAGGAAAGAATACCCAAAGGAAAAAAGACAGTCTCTTCAATAAATCGTACTGGGAAAATTGGACGGCCACATGCAAAGAATGAAACTGGACCATTCTCTTACACTATACACAAAGATAAACTCTTAATGGATGAAAGACCTAAATGTGAGACAGAAATCCATCAAAATCCTAGAGAAGAACACAGGCAGTAACCTCTTTGACCTCGGTTGCAGCAACTTCTTGCAAGACATTTCTCTAAAGGCAAGGGAAGCAAAAGCAAAAATGAACTATTGGGACTTCAACAAGATAAAAAGCTTCCCCATGGCAAAGGATACAGTCAACAAAACTAAAAGGCAACCTACATAATGGGAGAAAATATTTGCAAATGACATTACAGATAAAGGACTGGTATCCAAGATCTATAAAGAACTTATTGGACTCAACAACCAAAAAACAAATAATCCAGTTAAGAAAAGGGCAGAAGACATGAACAGACATTTCTCCAAAGAAGACATACAAATGGCCACAGACACATGAAAAAATGCTCATCACTTGTCATCAGGGAAATACAAATCAAAACCACAATGAGATACCACCTTACACCAGTCAGAATGGCTAAAATCAACAAGACAGGGAACAACAGATGTTGGAGAGGTTGTGGAGAAAGGGGAACCCTCCTACACTGTTGGTGGGAATGCAAGCTGGTACAGCCACTCTGGAACACAGTATGGAGATTCCTCAAGAAGTTAAAAATAGAGCTACCCTATGACCCAGCAATTGCACTACTGGGTATTTACCCCAAAGATACAGATATAGTGAAACGAATGAGCACATACACCCCAAGGTTCATAGCAGCAATGTCTGCAATAGCCAAACTACGGAAGGAGCCAAGATGCCCTTCAACAGACGAATGGATAAAGAAGATGTGGTTCATATATACAAGGGAATATTACTCAGCCATCAGAAAGGATGAATATCTACCATTTACATCGACATGGATGGAACTGGAGGGTGTTATACTAAGTGAAATAAGTCAATCAGAGAAAGACATTTATACGGTTTCACTCATGTGGAACATAAGGAACAGCACAGAGGACCACAGGGGAAGGGAGGGAAAACCGAATCGGAAGAAATCAGAGAGGGAGACAAACCATGAGCGACTCTTGTCTCCGGGAAACAAACTGAGGGTTACGTTAAGGGAGGTGGGTGGAGGGATGAGGCATGAAGGAGGGCACATGATGTGATGAGCACTGGGTGTTATACACACCTAATGAATCACTGAACATTAGATCAAAAACTAATGATGTATTATATGTTGGCTAATTGAATTTAAATAAAAAAAAGATGCTAGAAATGAAAAACACAAAGATGAAGAATGCATTTCATCAGTAGATTTGAAGTAGCCCTGTAGGGAAAGAATCAATTTATTGGAGGATAAGTCAATAGAAATTACCTAAACTGAAACACACAGAGAAGTAGGAAAAAAAAATTCAGAGAATCCAAGAGCTGTAGGACCATAGCAAACTGCTTAATATAAATATAATTAAAATCTCAAAATAAAAAATGAGGATAAGGCAGAAAAAAATTTGAAGAAATAATAGTCAAGAGTTTTCCAAAAGTAATGACAGATACCAAATCACAGATCCAATCTCAGAAAACAGCAAACAGGAGGGAAGGGGAAGAGAGGGGAGGAAGACAAACGATAAAGTTGTTTCAACTCTATGTGCTTTAACATTCTTATCTGTAAATTAGATATAGTAACATTGTTTCCTCTGAGGATTAGATGACATTTAGTGAAACACTTAGAAGAGTGATGAAAACACAATAAATACTCAATAAATGTTATTATGCAAGGGCGCAGTTCCACCATCACCAAGGAGTGACAGCAGAATTTAATTCTAGTGACTTGACACAGGAACACAGTTCTACTGGTAAGTCAGGGTCAGTGTCTGGGAGTCCCTGCTTATCTGGCCATAATAGAAATGAGACTAATAATGGGCACATTATAAGTTGCTATTCTGGGGATTCCTAGAACTACTTTGACAATAGAACTCTGCAAGTTGCTGCATTTTCTACATAAGTAAGAAGTTAGAGTTAGTAAGAAAGTGGTATTGGTGTTAATAAGACTCCAAGCACAGGATGGGGATCCCTGGGAGACTAAATATTAATAATATACCAAGCACTGTGCTATATCCTTTACAGATTTTATTTCATATCTTTTCAGTAGCAATTCTCTAGGGTAGCTATTAGTATTATTCCCACTGTACAAATGAGGCTCAGAAAGTTTAAATGACTTCTCAGGTCCAAATTGCTAAAAAGCAGTGGTGTCAAGTTTTGAACCCAGACCTGCCTATATCTAAAGCCAAAATTCTGTCCCAAACATAACTCTATATCCTTATTATTTGCCATTTACAAGTACTTAAATCCACTTAATTCCTGATCTAGCTTAACCTATACAAGATCAGCACTTCACTTAAGTGTCCTAATTCATCCTTATATGTGTGTGCTCATGAAACTTCTAAGTAGTACAGAAAGTCTTATTCACTACTCCAACACTGGAGTCTTATTATGCCCTAGCCACTGTGCTAAGTACTTTATATAAGTTAAGTCGGACTGCAATTAGTGTTTGGTGAATTTTAAACTTAAATTTTAAAGAGAATTTTCAATCTGGCTCCATATTATACTGACCTGGAAAAAAAATGTAATATTGATGTTTGGGCCCCACTCACATAGATTTTGATTCAGTGGTCTGGGTGGGGTCAAATATCAGTATATTTAAAATGCTCTTGACAGGATTCTACTGTGTTGCCAGGGTAAAGCGTGTTTCCACTGCAATAATGTGATGATACATGGCTCACTCTTCCAGTGGACCATGAATATCTTAAGAGGTTTTGTCTTATTCACCTTTTTATTTCAGTTTCTTAGACTAGTACATAATATGTGTTCTTTACATATCTATTGAATGAAAAGAATCCATTCAAGTAATGTTACTCTGGGGCACAGCTGGTGGTGGTTTAAATATGTATACACATATTCTTTGATACTCCTCCCTTCAAAAAGTAAAGCCTAATTCTCCTCCCCTTGAGTATGATCTGGATTTAGTGATTCATTTCTAATGAATAGAATATGGCAGAAATAATGGTATGTCACTTCTCAGACTAGGTTATAAAAGATGCAGCTTCTACTTTGGATGCCAGTGTGTATGTTCTCTTGCTTGCTCTCGCTCTCTCTCTCTCTCTCTCTCACTCTTTCAAATCACTCACTTTGGGGGAAGTCATGTGGTGGGCAGCCTTATGAGAGGCTCCCATAATAAGGGACTGAAGTCTCCTGCCAAAAGCCATGTGAGTGCTTAGAAACGGATCCTTCAGGCCTGGTAAAGTCTTCAGAGACCATAGCCCTGACTGACAACTTAACTGTAACTTCACAAAAGACCTTGAGCCAGAACTACCCTGTTAAACAACTCCCAGATTCCGGACTATCAGAAAATATGTGAGATAATAAATGTTTGTTATTTTAAGCTGCTAAATTTTACAAAAATTTGCCATGTAAGACTAGATAATGAATACAGTTCTTCACCAGGATAAACCAAGCCAGAGAAAAAATTCTCTGAGCTATGTGAATTAGATGGCAATCCAGGTTCAATCTGGGAACAGGATGGCCCAACCATAAACCACAAATCTTTCCAGACAAAAAATGTAAGACTAAAGTGGATGTTTGTAAAAAATATCATACCAAAGTTTCTATAAATGAACTCACCTATCTCACTGCATTTCTTGTCTTCATTGGAAAGCCCATACAAAAGCCCTGCTAAGTTAGCCCAATTCCATCTTGGTTATAATTCTGAGTCTGCCATGACAAAGAGAGTTTTCGTAGGCCACTGCGTCCTTACTACAGTGAGGGAAGTTCTGCTACTACTCTTTAGGACCACATGCTATAAATAGAGTACTTGCTTATTATTTAAAGCTTAGTGAAAATGAAAGATTTCTTTCTAATAGGAAAAATTTTAAAGACCTGAACTCCCTGGTTTTGGTAGCAGACCTTCTTTCCTTAAAGAGGTAAACTATCTAAGATCAGGTTTCTCTTTTTTTTTTAATATTTTATTTATTTATTTGACAGAAGTAGAACGAGAGCAAGAGAGAGAGAGAGAGCATGAGAAGGGGAGAGGAGCAGAGGCAGAGGGAGAAGCAGACTCTCTGCTGAGCAGGGAGCCCAATGCAGGACTCGATCCCAGGACCCTGGGATCATGACCTGAGCTGAAGGCAGAGGGTTAACCGACTGAGCCACCCAGGCACCCTAAGATCAGGTCTCTTAAAGACTGTCTTAGTTCAAGAAGAAAGAGAATTCACCCTTCATCTACTTTTCTTGTTGTATTTGGACCCTCAACAGATTGGACAATGCCCACCTGCGCTGGTGAGGGTTATCTTCTTTACTCAGTCTACTGATCATACTAATTGTTCTGGAAACAACACTCACAGACACACCATCAGCTGATTCCTCAAGGCAGAAGCTCCCAGGAGAAGGAGGTAAGGCAGTGGGAGAAACAGGACAAAACGAGGAAGAAGACAATCAAGGCTGGGATTTCTTTCTGATCAAGCCTGACACTCACCCTGATCCAGGAGGGAGAGTTCATTGCAAAGAGCCAGGCAGCTCCGGTGCCCAACGGCAAACCTCTTGACTAAGCTGAAGGTGCTAGCAGTTAGTAGCAAAACCTGGAAAAGCTGGGGGACAGATACACAGAGTGATTCAAGGGGATCTGAATGGAACCCCAACAGAGATTTATACAGAAACCAACTGTGGACACTAGCAACATTATTCTTTCTATGCATAATTGCTACAATTAGCAAATAAAAAACAGGATACCTAGTTAAATTTGAATTTTAGATCAGCAATGAATGAGTATAAGTAAGTCCCGTATTTTAGTTGGAACCCTATCTTTTAGTTTTCTGTGTGTTTTTTGTGGGTTTTGTTGTTGTTGCTGTTTTGTGGGTTTTTTTGTCGTTTTGTTTTGTTTTGTTTTGCAAATGAAAGACTTCTTTAGTCAGCAGAGTTGTTTCTTAGGTCAGCAGGTACCCCATGCTACCCACCAATCAGTTTGAAAGCCTACTCTGTTTATGCAATGTGAAACACCAGGATAAAATCAAAGACATTCAAATATGTCACTCATTCATTCATTGCCCTATCCATCCCATAAACATTTACTAATTAAGTGCTAACTACCAGACACACTGCTGCAATGCTGGGAATAAAATAGTGAGCAAAATTGGACTTTATATCTGTTCTAATGGGGCTAATGATTTCAAATATCTAGATACATAACCACATTTTAAATTTTCATAGATCCCTGGCAACCTATAAACATATTCTGGATCTAAAGGAAACACTGCTTATGTGATCATTATTTTTCTTGAAATGCTTTATACATTTATTTAGAAGTGATGGGTAGGGGAGGATAGCACTGTTTAAATATTCAGTTCATTTGATTCTGTGTCATTTGACCTACATGATTTATTCTAATTTTACCAGTTAAAGAAGTATAGAAGTTAATTCTCAGACACGTGCTAGAAAAAAATATGTATAATTTGGGTTTTTTGGAATAGGCTCCTCAAGAGCATGCCACAAAGTGTATCATACTTTAATAATACAATAATTTGTTCAGAGAACAGCAGTCCTGTCAGAGACGGTTTTCAACTAAAATATTTAAGAACGGATCACGGGTGTTTCCAAAGTATTACACCCTAGGGGCGCCTGGGTGGCTCAGTCAGTTAAGCATCTCAAAGTTCTGGGATCTAGCCCTGCCAAGAGCCAGTGGTGGGCTCTGCACTCAGCTGAGAGTCATCTTCTCCCTCTCCCTCTGCCCCTCCCTCTGCTCCTGCACGCTCACTCGCGCTCTCTCTCAAATAAATAAATTTCTTTCCTTTTTAAAAAAGGAAAGAAATACACTTAAAAAAACAAAGTATTATACTCTATTATTTTGTATCATGAATAAATCTATATCACCACCACCATCATCCCAATGGCTTTTAAACTGTTCTTCTAGTATATCAGAGCGTACTATTTTTATTTTTGGTGACAATCAATAGTACGCATTTCTTCAGAGATAAAAGGCTTCTGTTATGTTGCCAGTTCAAGTCTTTAATTTCCTAATTTCATTCAGAAGTGCAATATTGTTTAATCTGTTATCGTAGAAGGACTCTGCATCCACTAAAGGCCTATTTTAGCATAAGCTGGGAAAAGAAATTATTATTTTTAGAAGTACCTTTGCAAACAAAGTACAAAATATAGATGAACTTCACAGGGTCCCTTTTATTTTAATCTGAAAATTGCTTCAGTGTTACTTAGCTTCTTTTCCAGACTTAAAAAGGAAAAAAAAATTTTAAACAGAAAAGTAAACAGCTGAATCAACTTTAATAGAAGAATAATCACAAATATCTACATAAGAAAACCTCTAGTCCTTCTATTTTTGCATGCTATTTTGAAACCTCACTTTGTTCCTCAGAATATTGAAGGAGACAAAGTTTGGTAAAGAACAATGTCACCCCAAAGAACTGGCAGAGCTCCAGTGGAATATAGATTCTGATAAAAGCTTAGCAAAAGTTTTTCTATATAACATTTGTCAAAGTTTAAGCAAAGCTTCCTGATTACTGGCCCTAAGACTCTTCAAGAAACAAACCAGTTCCTTCACATCCCATCTATTTGCTACCTTGCAGCGAGACAGAGAATTCTATGGTCTCCAGCTGGCCACAGTCTAATGGAAGCTAGGAATATGAAGAATCCCAAGGAAATTGCATTCTTGTGAAGTTGAAATGAATATCCTTGAGCAATCCATAAACAATTCCAAGATAATATCCAGAAAAATGACATAATATCCCAAAATGTATTCCAGGAGATACTAGTTCCACGGACTCTAATAGGTATTGGGGAGGGGGGAAGAGGGGAATACCAAAGTCAAAACTTTGAAACACCTGAAAAAAAATCGAAAGGATTTTCCCCAATCGAGTAAGGGTCTTTTAATATGCTAATATGTAATGTGACCCTCCAAAGGTGTGGGCTGTGCAGTTTCCTCATCTTTTTTTAAGCCCCAGAGCCTTTTTCCAACCGAGGTAATGACTGTTGTTCAGAAAGCACTCATCTCTGTGCTCCCCCCATCCACCCACCAAGAAAATTTGAATTTTAAAGAAAGCGTCCAAATCTGAACCAAGGAGTAAAATGCTGAAGGCTGGATTTCTCTAAGTAGACAAACAATAGATGCAGAAGATTTTGATGAGGTATTTCAACTTCACAGGGCTTCTGGTGACACATCTGCCACCAAGAATCATGGACAGCTCTGCTAGCACATACAGAGAAAAACAGTATTTCTTGGCCTGAGGTTTTGGAAATAAAAGCTGCTTTTCAGAGTTTACTCTTATCTTCAAATTACACTTTTTTCAAATTGTAAGGAACCACCTTTATTTTCTCCTAGGACTAAGACTTAATCTTCTAGGAACAAAAGGGAAAAGCTGTTAAACTATCATATGCAAATATACTCTTTAGAAAAGAGACCAGCTCTTCTGCTGTAACAGCCACATGGTAAAATTCAAAACTTGCAAAGTGCTCATTGCATCCAAAGCATATGTAAACGAATATTCCCATGAGGTCAAGCCAATCCATTTTCTTCTCCCAAAAGTGTCCTCTGCAATAGGTCACTTAATTTTAGATGCTGTGTAATGTCTTGTTACTCACACACTGTGTTGGACAGATTTGCTATACGGAATATTCATTTCCAAGGAGCAAGTTGTTTTTTACACAGTCAACAAAACAGCATTTGTAAACTCTGTTGAGACAAAAATAATAATAATAAATAAAATATATTCAGTAAAAGTTGATTTTTGGTGGGGGGATATCCTCTTGGCCGGTGGGTTTACTCTCTTTCCTTTTCTCTTTTTTAAAGTTTATTATTTATCTGTAGGTCTCTGCTTTTTCAATTCAATTTCAAAACAGTCTGCTACTGACACATTAGAAGAGGATTTAATTATTCTGGCATAAAAAGCTAGGAAAGCAAAATAAATACATTTAACAGAGAGACACTCAGCTACTCTAATTGCTTATGTGCTATAAGGGCTTTCAAATAATAAGCCCTTAAATAATAAATTAATATGGGAAAGACTAATGATACCCAGGTGCAAAACCTTAATCTGAGAGCTAGGCCCACATGCTCAATGGCATAATTGCCTCCATTACCACATTCTGGCCTAACCTAAGGGTTTTAGCCATGGAAACTGGATGGAAATGAAAGACAAACTATGTTCAAATCAAAGGATCACACAATGGAGACCAGGTATCTAAATAGCTACTTGAAATGTAAAAGCAAGCTACAGTTTTATATGAGACATTTCATTTAAACATGTGCCACCCTTGGTGTAAGCCATAAAAGCACGAATTAAGAAAATTCTCCGTTAAGAACTTCAGTGTTCTTAGTCAAAATCTTCATAGAAGGAACTTCTTTAATTTCCAAATACTACCTCAAGCTACTCCATCAGAACTAGATTCTGTTGTTTAAAAAAGACCCAGGGCGCCTGGGTGGCTCAGTTGGTTAAGCGACTGCATTCGGCTCAGGTCATGATCCTGGAGTCCCGGGATCGAGTCCCACATCAGGCTCCCTGCTCAGCAGGGAGTCTGCTTCTCCTTCTGACCCTCTTCCCTCTCGTGCTCTCTCTCTCTCATTCTCTCCCTCTCAAATAAATAAATAAAATCTTTAAAAAAATAAATAAATAAAATAAAAAAGACCCACCTCTGTGCTACTCAATACAAGCTTCTAAGTGCACCCATTTATGTTTATCTTTTATTTTGTATATTCATAAAGTAATTTACCTGAATGACTAATATATGCTAGATAATGAGATCTCTGGAGTTCATATTTCTTAACTCCAAAAGAGCACACTATTTGAAAAAAAAAAAATTCAATCTAATGCTAATATCTTCTGGTTGTGTTCTCTTGATTTTTCTTTTCACTATCAAGATTAAAGAAGAGAGTTATCCTACCAGTCCACAATTCTGAAATCTGAAAGGTTCTGAAACTTGAAACTTCTGCATAATTTACTTGACAGCAGAATCTGACTATTCCTACATTTAACTGAAGAAATATTAATGTATTTGATTATATGATACTGCCTGACTCCTCTGTGGATGCTACAAAGTATATGATGTTGATGTATATACTGTATTACCTTTTTTAAAATCTGAAAAATTCCTAACTACAGTTTAAAACTGACTTCAGAATGTAAGAAGAGAGACTGATTGCAACCCTGCTTATATGTATTGACTGAACTGCAGTTTAACTTACCTACCAACACACATAAATGAAAAGTGTGACAACTCATGCCTTACAAGCAAGGTTGCTAGAATTACTATAAGCATCTCTCCTGTGATGCATTCCATATGGCCTGCATCTCATAGCTTGGGGTCTCTGGTATTACTGATAGATTATCTAGATCCAGTATAGCACTACACTGTAAGATAATATTAACAAACAGGAGGTTAACATTCTTCCATTATTAAATGAGTAGATTTTTTTTACATTTAAGCCCTTTATCAATTTCGTTGTTGAATACTTCTGACAGACTCCCAAATAAATATATATAGGTATATTTGCATTGAACATAACTAAACACAAGAAATTCTAGACTGTTACCTAAAATATGGACCTAGATCAGAATTTTTTATTTTTACCTTAAATTCACCTAACAGTTGGATTTTTTTTACCTTGAGCATGTATAAACTTTATAATTAAAAAATAATTACCTCTTTCAAATTTAAAAATTTTAATGCTACTATATTATTTCAACTTCTTTTATTACATAGACACAGATATCATGTCAGTTAACTAGTAGGGGACCTTTTCAGATATGCCTCATTAATACCAACTCTTTCTTTTCCATTTCTCTTATTCTCACTGTATTTGAAGTTCCTCTTGTTTGAAACCTCTATAATTTCCTTTGCAGTCCCTGCAGAGTGTGTAACAGACCACTCTACAACCAAAACAGAAGAAAAATGTCCTTTCACGTTTCTCGACTTCTGAGTATAAACAACACCAGGATGGAATGAACAAATGCTCAAACAGAGTCAGAGACTTCTATCATTGATGGCCAAAACAAAGTCACAGCACATTTTCAGAGCCAGTTCAGAGTAAGTCAAGATGAGTATTAACAACTACAGGTATCCTTCTCTATCCCTCTTTCGCACTCGGGAGTGTAACTTTGGCTGAGAATTATCTACATAAGACATGCCAGTGTTTAATACAGTGACACATGAACAAATGAGAAAAGTTCTCCTTCCTAGCTTCAGATGCAAAAGTAAAATCACAAAGATTCTCTCTCTACATGGATTTATGTCAGTCTGGACTAGAGAACATGGGCTCATGTTCTATAGAAACTAGAGCAATCTTATTTTAGTGTTTTTCACAGAAATGTAGAGCAAACATAAAGAAATTTTGGTACATTTTTCAATCTCTGTATGTGTTGAAATGTAGTATTTAAGGTGGTAGGTGTTGAACCCAGATTCTTTGAGTGAAATTCCACCTAAATTATAGACACTTCCTAACTTAAATGGGTATCAGAATTGAGGTCTTTTTTAGACCAAGCCTCTGTAAAGAACCAATCTGTAACCCCCCTAAAAATTCATAAGGAACCCCATCTCTTTCTCAATATTATCTCACATCATATAATTCCTTGATGTAGGAAAGAACATTATGGTTCAAAGCTGATGGCCAAGAAAGAATTCTTGAGACCTCTTTAGTGCAAAAAGGTGGTTTTATTAAAGCACCGGGACAGGACCCGTGGCAGAAAGAGCGGCACCGGGGTCCTGAGGAGTGGCCCTTTATATGCTTTCAAGTTGGGAGGGGGTTAGGGAGAGCATAAGTCTCTAAGGAATTTTGGAAGCAAGGTTTCCAGGACCTTGAGGGGCCTAGCTATTGTTGGGAAAAGGTCATTTATTACCATCTAATAAAGCCTTAGTCATGAGACCCTTCAGAAGTATATCGGTGGGTCATATGCTTGGGGGATGACTGCCAACACGTATCTTGGGAGGGTTTAGAGATAAAGAAATTTCTAAATAAATTTTTATATGTTAAAGTAGACTTACAGGATCCTGGTGGTGGGGTCAGGCTAGGATTGTCTTTTGCTCTTAGCAAAGTATTAACATGGAGGCAGTTGAGTCCCTAGAGAATGTCACTCTACCTGCTTCAAGGACTTGTCAGTGGGCTGTAGGTGGTAAGGAAATTTAATAATTTTTCTTCTGTCTTTGTTTCCCACATCATTCCTCACAGATTTTTTCATTTGTTTAATCTAATTTTTAAGTGAGTTTTTCTGGAATGACTACTCTGGGACAAGATGCCACTATATATGGACGAATGAAACAAGATTCTTGTCAAGATTAAAATGCAGTTAAAGTTATGTTATAAATCCCCCAATGTAGCTGTAGCTATGTACATATGCAATCAAACTTTGAAGAAAATATGTATGTCTGCACCAAAATAACCATTTTAAAAATGCCCATACCATGACAACAATGTTCCTACTTGGAAGTTTCAGTCTGGCTGTTTTTGTATTTTACATTAGCTCCTCACCCGTTTATTCCTGGGTTCATTTTAATTTACCTGCCATGCTCCCTTATACAGTGAGAGCCCCTTGGAAGATAAGCGATAAGAGGTTACGAGAACCCTATCCATCTTGTGACCAGAAACAGAAATCCCAATAACAGAGGAGCCAAATTCAACTGTCCCTGCTCTCTCTACCCCATCCAGCCTTCTCCATCTCTGTGATGGACACCACCATTCATCCAACTGTGCATGCCAGGAACATACCACTTTACCTCTAGTGTGTTTCTCCTTCTGCCACTCCCACCAGTCCTTCGTGGATTTTATACTTCCTAAATATCCTCAACAATACCACTCATTGTTCTCTTTCTCCACTTCTTGGTCTAAGCTATCATTCTTGGAAAAAAGTCTCCTAAGGAAACTCCCCAAATTCATTTTCCAACCCTTTCTCATCAATGTAGATAGTCTTTAAAAATAATTATAAAACTAATACATGGTCAAAAGAAGCACTTCAAAATTCCAAACATGCTGAGATCCCAAATCTCGGCCCCACATCCCACCAAGCAGAAATAACCACTGCTTACCATTTCTCATAGACTGTTCTAGAAAATCTCAGTTTGCATACAAGCATTTTTAATGTTGGTTGAGGACTCAGGTATCCTAAAAAAGGAAGGGATTCACATCAAAGGAAGCAACAAGCAATGAAAAAGTAATTCTAATCTTATTTTCATCTTTAGTTGAATAGGGAAGACTATCAAATCTTAGACAACCATACAGTACTGTTTAAAATATCCCTGCCTCTCCGCTCTCATTGTCTTACATCCCACAGGTGTCCAGAGCCTCACCCTCTTAAGACTTTCAACTCTGAATTTTCTTGCCCCATTCATTCTTTAAATCTGTTACAACATCCTAGGATGGCATCTCTGAGACCCCAGAGCAGGTAAGGTCCGCCACTATGCATTCCGGGCTCCTATGCATTCATTCACAGCATTCTGACCTCCTCTTTCAAGGTACATTGTTGTCAAGTAACTATTTCTGTAATTAGTTAGCTGGTTGGTATCTGCTGCTCTTGAGATTCCACAAGAGCAGGGATCATATCTCTCTTACTCACCTCTGCTTCACCAGGACTTAGCACAGCACCAAGAAAGTAGGATGTCTCAAAATGTGTTAGATGAGTGAATGAATGAATGGTCAAGATAATCACTGACGAATGGTAAGTAAATTTTAACCAGTACACACCAAAATTATAATATTGTTTCTATAAGAAAGGTAAAGTCTAGGTTTTCAAAAACTGACTGAACATGTTCACTTTTAAAAAAGTTGTTTGCAAGCTGCCTGTATTTCATCTTAATGTCAAAAAATAGAAGTCAGGTAAGTGAAACAGGTTTTGTTTTTTTTTTTAATTCTTGCTCTTTGTACAATGAAATCAAAATCATGAGGAAATGACCTCAAAGATGACAGAGTTCTTTGGTGAGAGAGCCAGGATTGGAAGGTATGGCTCTAGTGGCAGAAGGATTAGGAGAAGAGAATCAGTGAGGGACGGGGGGGGAGGGTATATCCTATTATTTCAGCAGAAAACATCCAACGAACACCCAATTTCTTTCTAGAGCCAATCACACTAAACCTCATATCTTAATGCATATTTATATAGATGACACAAGGGTAGATGGTAAATAAGGCAGTTAAACATATACGGTCCAACTTCTCTGGACATAATGCTTTAGGAATACAAGATTAGGAACATATACAATCATGTTCAAATATATCAATGTTGCTGCAAACACTAAATTAACATTTACTTACATGCTGTTTCATTTTCCTATTGCTGCATATCAAAAAACTCGCAAGTTGGTGGCTTAAAAAAACAATCATTGTAATAGCTGACAATTTTGTGGAGTAAATGGGGCTCAACTGGAAGATTCTTCAGCAGGTCTTGCATGGGTCTTTCATGAACTGCCAGTCAAATGGTAACTACAGCTGGAACAGCCGAAATGGCTTCACTCATATGTCTAGGTCCTTGGCTGGGACAACTTTAGATTCCTAGAGCAAGTGTTCCAAAAGGATAAACTTCAATGTAAAGGTGTTTATCAAGCTTTCATGACACATGCTAATTTCAGATTAGCCAACCCCAAAGTCTGTGTGAGAGAGGACTATACAAGGTCTTAAGTGCCAGGGGACATGGTTCATTTTAGGGGCCACTAAATTAACAATTAAACACAAGGTGGTATTTACAGCAAAGAAAGGACTACACCAATTGTGCCAAAGGTCACTCAGAGAAAAGTCAAGTTCACCTGACTTCTGGGAGACGACCCCCCCTCTCCTGGTTTCCCTTTTACCTCACTGGCCATTCCTTCTTTGATTCTGCTGGTTCTTCCTCATCTATTTAACCTTAAAATTCTTCAGTGCCCCAGCCTAGTCTTACACAACGTCTCTACCTAATCCACATTCATTCTGTAGATGATCTCATTCAGTTTCATAACTTTACACATCATCAATACTCGAATACTTCCAAATGTGTATTTCTACCACTGACCTCTTGCCATTCTAAACTCCAGAATTCTGTATCTGAATGCCTTCTAAATATCTCCACTTGAGGGGTCAACAGCCATCTCAGTCAGTTAAGAATGGACTTTTTGTTTTACTTATCTCAATAAGTTCATCTAGTAGCTCAAACAAAACATTCTGCAGGTAACCTTGATTCCTCTCCTTCTGTAAAAACCCATATCCAAAATATTAGCAAATGCTATTGGCTTTACCTTTAAAATGTGTCCCAAATATGGAACTCTTCCTTCATGACCTGGCCAAGCCACCCTCATCTTTCACCTAGATTATTGTAACAGCCTCCTAATTGGTCTGCTTTTTCATTCCTGCTCCTCTGCATTCTGATCTTCTCATAGGAGCTGGAGGGATATTTTAAAAACAAATCTGATCATAGCATTGCTATGATCAAACATTCCAATGGCTTCTCATTTTCCTTCAAGTGGGGGAAAATACTCTGAAGACTTCACTTTACCCTTCAAGGCCTAATATGAGCTTTATACCTTCTATCTCCTAGGCCCATTCCCTACCACTTCTTTTGTACATTCCATTACAGTTCACACCAGATTCTTTGCTATTGGTCAAACATATCAAAGCAAATTCCCACCTCAGGGCCTTTGCAAAATAATCCTTTTTACCCAGAACCTTCCTTCTCCAGAAATGTGCTTGGCTCATTCTCTCTCCTCGTTCAAGTCTCTGCTTAAATTTCACTTCATTAAAAAGACCTTTTCTATCCATCTTATCCAAAATAACGGCCACATTTGGCAATATCATACAGGTACTAGAACAAGTCTAATCATACCCTCCAGCATATCCATTAATATTCATTCCCTCATCCTGACTTATTTTCCATATCATAAAACATGTCAATTCATGACACTATATTACATATTAATTTGTATATTTATTCATTGTATCTATCTCTATCATTCACTCCCCAGAATTTAAACTCCTTGAAGATAGGAGATTATTCTTTGTTTAGTTTATTACTATAATACCAATACCTAGAAGAGTACCTTCTTGATAAATATTTTTAATGAAGGTAATAATGAATGCACAATTAAGATATTTCTTTATCCATTGTTGAAAAATATAGAATCCCAAGAAGATCAAAGCAGTAGACTTACCCAACACTCAACCTAAGTTAAAACACAGAACACATTATATTGCTTGGGTAATTTGGGCAAAGTATGCTTTAATTTACTAGGAACTTAAGAAATACAAAAAGCAATATAAGGCAGAGAAAGAAAATTGGACTGAGATTTAGGAAACGGGTGAACATCCTGACTGGGATTCAAACATGTTTTTATGACCGTGATGTAAATATGGAGAACCTCAGGAAAATCTCCTTTTATATAAAAGCCTAATATGTCCACATAATGATTTTCCTTCTTAAGAAAAACACACCGAATTAATAGATAATGACTATTGTCCTTAAGCAAAGTATGCCAAGATCTCTGTGTCCCTTCCAAGAAAAAGGCTACATGTAATGCCTGCAAATCCTCCATCAAATAGCACCTTATTCCCTTAAAAATCTTACTTGATTGCTTTGTAAGTTTCCATGAAAGACTGTGAAGAAATTTTTTTCCATCAGTGTCCCATAAAATGAAGGAGGAGAAAGAAAGGAGTATTCAAGGGAGAAGGAGGTAGGCGGGGAAGAGAAGTGGGAGAGAAGGAAGAGGAGGAAGGGAAGATGGAGGGAAAAGAGGAGGAAGATAAAGAGGAGAGGAGGAGGAAGAAGATGAGGCAACTGATGACAGAAATACTTTTTTCCGAAACCACCCTAAACAGTTATTTGATGGCCCTGCAGGGGCTAGGAGGAAAGCCATGAACAGGACCTCTTGCTACCTGCCGCAGTGCTAACTAAGCTCACTCTAAACCAGCTCCAGGGCTCTGAGACAGTTTGAGTGAAGGATTCCAAATTCAGTAGAGAGCAGAATGATTATACCTAACATGGCAATGCGCGGGTACTAACAGGCTCTGTCTCATGCTGTGCTATAGCTCATGAACCGTTGCTATCAAGTAATCAAAGCATGGTCTTGTTCAGAGAGAGGAGAGAGACTCATATGTGACAGAATAAAGTAAATCATTATATCAGGCAAGTAGCAATACTTCATAAAATGTAGTTTGCTCATCTGTTAGAAAGAAGAATTATGGCTGTCCCGTATGTAACACCTCTATAAGGGTGTTCTCTATAATGCCTTCTAGCTCTAAATTATTTTTTCTAATTATTTAAATTATATTTTTCTTATTGCTAATCTAGTTAGCTAGAACATTATTTCTTGAATTGTAATTTGTAGAAAGTTGTGTTCTGCATAGGTTTTATTCACAAAAAGCATTCCATGGTAAAAATGAGTTTGGGAAACATTGGGATAGTCATGGCTATACATGCTTATTTCTCGTAGGATTTCTCCTCCCTACTGATATGCTAATGTACCTTATAAATATCCCAAAGAAGAACAGTCCATAGCACGTAGCACTTCCAAATTTTATCAGGCATATTTATCTAGAAACTCTGTAATTTTAGTTAAAGATGACAGATATACAACAAATGTTTATGTCCTCTCCATCCTGAAAGGGCACCTGGGTGGCTCAGTCGTTAAGCGTCTGCCTTCGGCTCAGGTCATGATCCCAGTGTCCTGGGATCGAGCCCCACATCGGGCTCCCTGCTCAGTGGGAGGCCTGCTTCTCCTTCTCCCACTCCCCCTGCTTGTGTTCCCTCTCTTGCTGTCTCTCTCTCTGTTAACAAATAAATGAAATCTTGGGCGCCTGGGTGGCTCAGTTGGTTAAGCGACTGCCTTCGGCTCAGGTCATGATCCTGGAGTCCCGGGATCGAGTCCCACATCAGGCTCCCTGCTCGTCAGGGAGTCTCCTTCTCCCTCTGACCCTCTTCCCTCTCGTGCTCTCTATCTCTCATTCGCTCTCTCAAATAAATAAATAAAATCTTTAAAAAAAAAAAACAAATAAATGAAATCTTAAAAAAAAAGTCATGTAAATTATTATAAAAGAAAAAATAAGTAAGATTAAACCCTCAATATGAAGAAAATAGAAAAGCCATAGTTACAAGAGTTCATAACAAATTTGTGGAGCATAATCAAAGCAGCTGCAGGAATAAAGCAAGAGGACAGGAGAAGTCACAAGCTAAACAATGAAGAACAATCCAGTGAGTCGGTCCATGATCTAAGAGAACCACAAAGAGGCTCTGGTCTCAGAAATACAAATACTATGTTTTGGGAGAGGAATGAGCAGCTTAGAAATGAGATATAGAGATGAGAACAGAAGATTAATTGGAAGTTTCTATATGAGGGGCACCTGGATGATTTAGTCAGCTCAGTGTCCAACTCTTGATTTTGGCTCAGGTCATGATCTCAGGGTCATGAGATCAAGCCCCACGTCAGACTCTGCTGAGCGTGGAGCCTGCTTAAGATTCTCTTTCTCCCTCTCCCTCTGCACCTCCCACATGCTCTTTCTCTCTTTCTAAAAGAAACGAAAAAAAGTTGCTATATGAAATAATCAACAGGCCCATCCCTCTCATTCCCACATACAACACAGATTGGAGTTCATGGTATTGTGATTTATAATGAGAAATACATATTTGATCTTTATGTCCATTTTAGGCACTCTTGGAATTTCCTAGGGGACTAGAGCAGCCTTATGCTATTTTTAACAAGCCCCTTTCAGCCACACCTAGGTATATGTTAATGAGGTAACTTGTGGAAAGCCCCTGGGTAACCTAAGAATGGAAGCTGGTTGCTAGAGGAACTAGCCATAATTAGAGTTGAAACTTCCCTAACCTCCTGGCACCCCTTCTCCTCCAACCTCCAGGGAGAGGAGGAGACTAGAGTTTAAATCAAGCACCAGTAGGCAATGATTTAATAAATTATGCCTACATAATGAAGCCTCCATAAAAATCCTTAAACTATGGGGCTTGGAGAGCTTCCAGGTTGATGAACAAGGACTCATCCATGTGCTGGGAGAGTAACACACCTCAAGCTCCACTAGGACAGAAAGATGATCCTGTGCTTTAGGACCCTTTTAGACCTCATCCCAGGTAACTCTTTGTCTAGCTATTCTTTTGGATCCTTCAATACCTTTTATACAAACCAAGTAAGTAAACTGTTTTCCTGAGTTCTGTGACCTGCTCTAGTAAATTAATTGAACCTGAGGAAGGAGTCATAGGAACCTGTGATTTATAGTTAGTATAGCTGGTGGATCAGACACACAGGTAACAACCTGGACCTGTTATTTTCATTTGAAGTGGGGTGGAGGGGAGTCTTGTGGAACTGAACACTTAATCTCTGGGATCTGATGTTATCTCCAAGTAGATAGTGTCAGAATTGAGTTAGATTATAGAACATTTAGCTGATGTGGCAGAATTACTTGGTGTGTGGAAAACCCAAACATCTGGTATCAGAAGCAAAGTAGTGTTGTAGTAGGGTACTGAGAGTAGAGGAGATACACAGGAGTGTGTTTTTTTTCTAAATAGCGTTCACCATCAAAAGTTGCTCCTTCCTGAGTAGGGAGCTCGATGCGGGGCTCAATCTCAGGACCCTGGGAACATGACCTGAGCTGAAGGCAGATGCTTAACCAACTGAGCCACCCAGGCACACCAAAGAATGAACTCTTAAAAATAAAGAATATGATTACCAAAATTATTAAGAGAGTAAAAACATCACTCAGAATGTAAGTCCAAAAACTGAAAATCTAAACACATTAGAGTTTATAGTCCAAGAGTCTAAAGTTCAAATGGTAGGAGTCACAGAATGAGAGTATAGAGAAAATGAAAGTGGGAAAATCAAGGAAGAACTCAATTGAGATGTTTTTCTAGAACTTAAGGACTCAAGGCCTCACAATAGTGGCCAGCACAACCAAAGTTGTCCACCTAGACATGTCACTATGACATGTCCAAACTTAAGAATAAAGAGAAGAACTTTAAGGTTTCCAAAGAGGAAATGTAACTTACAGAGGAATGAGAATCATATTGGAATCAGACTTTTCATCCAAAACAACATATGGTATAATAAGATACTTCTGAGGAAAAATCATTTTCAGATTAAAATCTATCAGCAAATTATCATGTAATAACATAAAAGAAAAGTAATCATATCACGTTAAAAAAAATTGTCTCTCATACAAAACTTTGCTTTTTCTGGAAATTTCAGACCCTTTACATACTCAACTTCTAAAATATAGGATTTTGAGAATTCTTTATTTCTTTTGATTTTGAGAAAGTTCTTGTTGTCAATCTAATCTTTTTCCCTTCATACCTTAATCCCTAACCTTATTTTATATTCACTCTTCATTGTGCCCATAGATCCATTTATCTATCAATAAAGACTTATTGACTGTCTACTATATGCTATGCATTGCAGTAGTTGCTAAGAGGTCCAGATGAATAAGGCATGATGCCTGCCCTGAGAGAACCTGCTATCTAATGAGAGTGGCAAGCATAAAAACAAACAATTATAATCTTCTTGAGATAAGTGCCACGGGAGATAAGATAGAGTGGCGCACAGTACAATCAAGGATTACCATTTCTGTTGCAAAAAACCATCTAATATCATCTTTAATTTTCCTTAATTAATTTATACCCATTTACTCATTTTAAGTTGTTGTACCCCAATTTCTTAAGGCACCCTTTCTTATTTTATTTCTAGGATCAATTCTAAAACAATGCTGCCCCAAAATGATGTTTGGGGCACATGAGTACATTGCCAATATTTGACTGTTTAATAGGTTGATTATGTTGATTCAATAAATACTGAGTTCAATATGTTTTAAAATCAAGAGTCCATTGGTATCATCATAGTAAAATTGCTCCTAGGGAACTTATGAGAAATGCAGCTCCTAAGTTTTTGACTTTATGCTATGCTGCCCTTTAAATAATCAAAACTCATCTGTTTAACACATAGTTTTAAACTAAGATATAGCTTTAAAAGACAACTGCAGAAATAGTTTCAAAACTGGCAAGTAGGGTTGATAATTTATTTTCTAATAAAACTAATGATGACTATTTTTACTGCTATCATTATTACTATCAAATATCTTTCTATTAAATATCAAATTCCTAGAGAGCCATATCTCTACCCAGAGTTATTATTTTCTTTGCTCTGTGAAACAGAAGGAGAAACAGAGAACATTAAATTGTTTCAAAAGATGAATCCAAATGGCAGGGAAAAGCTGAGATTTGATTATTGACTTAGAATTCTGTCCATTAGATTCTTCCCTAATGACCTATTTTTCTTCACTTTACCTATCTAGCATGCTGAGAGAATATAGCAGTAGGGGAACTCACCTCAGTACTCTTTACACTGAAGTCTGCAGTTCTTGCCAGAACCACTGCCCTGCTTTCTGAATTAGGCCTTTCCCACCTTTAGGACTTTCATAAGGGTAGCAAACATTTTGGGAGGACAAAGAGGGCAGTTTTTGAAAAACATTCTCTTTTTTTTATCTTTTTACTAACACTGAAATGTATTAGAAGCAATGTTTTTGAAACCAGATCCCAAAGTACAAGAAAGTAATTTAACAAAAACTGCAGAGCTGAAATTGACTTAACCATTCACAGCAATGAAATAGGATCATAAGACAGGCTGCATAATGTTAGCTGGGATAGAAGAAGGCATTGATATTTGGGGTTCTGGACACAGTAGGGTGCACTGGAATGGCAGAGCTGGAGTGTAGTCGAAGTTTTGTACTTTGAGTTTTTACACTGAACCAAGGTGGTTGTAATGGTTTTATTTGGGCTAAACAAAAAAAGAAAGGAAAATAGAAGTATTCTAAAATAATTTATACATCGAAGAACAGTATTTCTCAAAGTCTAAAGCTGGAGTTCTTGTCTACTTGCATCAGAATTACTTGTGTGATTTGTTAAGAGAACAGACTCTTGAGCTCTCCATCAGACCTAATAAATTAGAAACTCTGAAGGAAAAGGTCTGGAAACCCATATTTTAATAAGCATATCTGGTGAATTTTTCTGTACACTAAAGGTTAAGAATCATGGCAATAAAGGAATCAATTTAGGGAAGGGAAATGACAGGCCTTGTTAGGATAGGAAACTGGATAAACATTACAAAAAAAAATATCCTGTCAGGTCAACTGGGCATATGCAATTAGCAGACTGTAAGTATCCACGAGGGGAAATTTACTGCCCAAAGAAAGAAAAATAAGCAAATAGACCACTGGGAATGATGAGGCAAATGAAAGACCAAACGGTTGAAACTGGCAGCGGCAAGCAGGGGCAGAATAAAAGAATGACGGCAGAATCTCAGGGAAAAAGATATTGAGATGTCTGGGAGAATTGCTGTAAGGCACCGTACAGCTGGCTCTTGTGACAGCAAAAATATTTTTGAGATGCCAACATCATTTTCTCAAAACCTCAGGCTGTCCCTAACCACTGCACATTACTCAGGGAAGTGGTCCAATTAGTTAAAACAATCTCCCTCTTATCTTCAAAACAACAGGTGAGGCCCTCGCACTATTTTTTGGCTTGATGGACATCCTAGGCCATCCAGGTAAGCATCCTATTTCTCTGCTATTTTCTGCCGAGTCTAGTTATCACCTTTTTCTCTGTGGATACAGACCTTTAAATTACCCAGGTGAATTAGGAGCCCACAGTCAAATTAGTAGAGCAGCTAAAAAAGTAAGAGAAGGCTGTGTCAAGTGAGTATTTTATAAAGCTTTCTACATTCAAGTCTATAGAAAAGCAAGAAGGTAAAGTACATTTTAAAATTGTGTGGTGGTGAGAACAGGACTTATTTTGAAAGTTCTATCAGACAGCAGGGAGGTAAAATAAACTTGAGCCCTGAAAAATTCAAGGGTACAGGTGAAATCAGATCTCTATTTAAGATTTCTTAAAATAGATTTTTCATCCTTATCTGGTTTATAACCAGTGTACCAAGCTTACCTTAAATAATTAAATGCAACACTCTTGGAGATAATCAGTAGCCTAGGAATCAAAGCCTCTGTCCTAGGCTCATGGCAGGCATTAGTAATTGATCATAACATCTTCACATTAAGGCCAAGAAAGCCTCCCAAACCTATTCAACATGGACCTTCTAGCAGCCCCAAACCAGGTAAGTTACATGAAATAATGCCTTTTGCAAGTCTGACTAGAATGTTGTCACTTACTCATATTTTCTTTCAAGGGCGCCTATATTTCTATATAAATTGGGCAAAAGTTTTGAAACTTGTACATTGGTTCCATGAATCAGTTTTCCCTTTGCCTCCTAAAAGGATGCTACTTTCCTGCTGCCCTATAAGTGCTCCTGATTCTACTGTATCTCCAGAAAAACTGACTCCTCTCCCTCCATAGACATACCTCTCCTCTTACCTCTTCCTGCACACAGCAGTCACTTCTCACAAGTTTAGCCTGCACCTATTTAATTTGTATAGCCTCTAATAGTTTCCTTTGGGTCCACAAATAATATGATCTAGTCCTTGTGTTTCTATAATTAAGATTATGCTATTTTGTTTCAGAACATGGAGACTGTATTTTCTTTTGAAAGTGCTTACTTAAGGTTTCTTTGTAAAATTCTACACGATTGATTTGGGTACCTAGAAACTCTTATGTCATGTGAGCATGTGCACTCCACAGTCTTTTTATCCCAAAGAGTTGGTAGTGAAGTAATTCCATTGCATTTTCAATCCACTAGAAGAAGGCTCTTCAAAATTATAAAGAATTCCCTTTGGCTGGGTTCCAACCAGAGAGAATCAAACTTTAGGAAGAGCCTTCCTGCATCAACAAAGAACATGGGCATAAATCTGGGAGCTACAAATACCTAATGTGCTACCAGGTAAGTCATGAGGTAGAAGTCCCCAACATGGGTGAGCCCAGGGATCTAGCAGAGCTCCTGGAGCCAAACGATGAATTGTAGATAATGACCTATTATGGGTATCCAGGCATGCTTTGGAAAGATATCAGGAAACACAATCTATACTCCAACAATCATTAGTGTAGGAGGAATGTTAAAGACCTTTTAATCCAACCCACTTCACCCCTTATTTGATATTTGGGATAACTGAGATCTAGAAATAATAACTAACTTGGCTTAAAGTTACATAGAGAAGAAAACTAGTTTCCTGGTTCTAGGCCAGTCCTTTCTCCACTAGCCACTAATCCACCAGTTCTTAGTTATGAATAGTTCATACTTGTTCAGTGTTTGAGAAGTATTCTTTTTGTTTAAAAAAATGTGTATTTCTGAATGAATCTTCCTTCCCTCTTCCTACTGCTTCTGCGTCCTGGGCTCTCTCTCTTTTCGTTAATATTATGCTTGATTATGGTAACATTTTGTTAGAGGGTCAATATAAGATTTTAAAATATAAATTATTTAGTGAATAAAAGTAAATAGAAGCTATTATTTAGAGTTTAATGATAATTTAGAGATCAAAAAATAAAGCAGGAAAGCACTGAATCATAAATGATACAGACTGGGAAGCCCATGATAAAATCCTGCCTCCTTTCTGACATCTGTCTACATGGTTGTAAAATGCTAATTTCTAAGAAGTTTTACAAATAGCTCTCAAAGGAAGAATTAGTGCTGCACCTATATTTTTTCTTGATACTTTAGAACACACTATCCAACCTTTGTAATCCTACATGAATGGGACTGTACTCATTATCTGCTTCCCTCATTCTCTACTTCAGCTCTTACTGACAGTGAAAAGTTACCTTCAGAATATGCAGTTTGTCCTATTTTGCTTCTTCTTAAAAATATGTATCCATTATAATTTTTAAACAATAGTAGGCACCCAATCTCTGCTTGGAGATGTGGAAAGCTGCAAAGAGCATCATCACTCCCAACATTTTGGTGGGGAAAAAAAAAAGCTGGACAAACATCATGACTTTTCTTGAACGTAGAACTGTACTAATGTCACAGGCAACCAAATGGCCCAGAATCTAGGGAAAAACAGGCACCTACAGGGAGAGGGTATAAGTAGTAACTTACCTAGGTCAAATGCCAGTAAGAAATTAATATAATTTGATTAAAGTAGAAATCTAAAAAGCAAACACCAGTAAGAAAAGTTCAGCTAGGGAGACAGACACATTTCTGGAGGACAAGAGTCATTAAGAGGCTGAAGTCTTAACTAGCAGTGAGCCTTACATTTTTCTTTCACAAACCCCATGGGACAGCCACAGAAACAACTAGGAAAATTCTGAAAAATCTCCCTTCTGGTGCAGAACTGGAAATGCAAACAGCAGTCACTGTAAGAAGGGCAAGAAATTTGCCCAGAAATTGCTCTCTCTTTTCACCTACAAAAAACCCCCCAAAAACCAAAACACAAAAACAAAAAAAATCAACAACCACAAAAACAAAAAGCTTTAATCTGTGGGAAAAGGGAGAAAAGACTATCACACTTAGGACATTAGTAAAATCCCATTCCATCTGAGGAAAAAGAACAAGAAATAAACCTGGACTCCTGAGGGAGGAGCAGGGATATGTGCAAAGTTTAGAACATCATGGGGGGAGGGGCAGGATGTCTGATAATGCCACATCCCCGAGATAAGGGACCCAGTGATTGTCTAAGACTGACACTTAAATAAAACAAGGGAAAATATCCACCCACTCCTGGTCCCCACGGTCAGGTTAATAACCACTGAGTCACAAGTAACAACACAAGAGACAAAACTCTCCAAGGCACAGCACAAAGCAAAGACTTAAAGCTGAGGCTAGAGCAATCATTGAAGAATACTTCATCTCTCAAATGAATTCCTACCCTAAACAAAAAATACCCCTACGGAAATTTAAAGTCCATAATGTACTCAGGGTAATCATAGCAACAATGAGCCTCAAACCTAGCCTAACTCTTACTTGGATTAACACAAATCCTGGTACTAAGCGCTTAGTTGAAGGAAATGTATGCCCATTTTCAAGGACAAAAATTATTTACCTCAAATCTCTAATGTCCTACACAAGATGCTCAGCTTTCAACAAAAAAGGACAGGGCATATAAAAAGCCATGAAAAAAATCACACTCCCAAAGGACAAAATGATAATAACCAGAGTCAGATATGACAAAGATGTTAAATGTCTGACAGAAAATTTAAGATAACTATGATTAATATTAAAGGATCTTATGGAATAACTATACAACACTAAGATCAGATGGGATAATTCTAGCACATAGATGGAAAGTGTAAGAAAGAATGAAATGGAAATGCTAGAAATCAAAACCATAGTAACAGTGAAGAAAAATGCTTTTAATGAGCTTTTAAGTAGAGTCAACACAGGTGACTAAAGGTGGACTAGAAAATATGTCAAAAGAAATTATCAAAACTGAAATATAAAGAGACAAAAAGGGGGGGTAACCCCCAGAACATACAAGAGTTGTGGCCCAATATTAAACAGTATAACCACATGTAGTTGGAGTCCCAAAAGGAAAAGAGAGACAGAATAGGACAGCGGAAATATATGAAAAATAATGACCAAGAATTTTTCCAGATTAATATGATAGAGACCAAACCACAGATCCAAGAAACAAAGGAGAAGAAAAAAAAGACATATATGCAAATCTTATTTAAATCACTAAAAACAAAACACAAAGAGTAAACTTTAAAGTCAACATGAAGAAAAAGATATATTACATACAAAAAAAAACAAGATTTAAATAATGGATGTCTCTTCAGAAACTATGCAAGCTAAAGATAATGGAGTATTATCTTTAAAATACTGAAAGATGAAATTGTCAACCTAAAATTCAATCCTCAGCAAAAATTACTTTCAAAAATAAAGGAGAAATAAAAAGTTTTTACAAGCACATACAAACTGATGGAATTTATTGCCAGTCTACTTGTCATACAAGAAATACTGGGACGGCCATCAGCAAAATGGCCAAATAAGACGTCCCTCTCTCATATCCCCTCTGAACAATTTGGCATCCATCCACTGATAAAAGTGCCTTTGTAGGAGAGGTGGGATCCCAGTAGGAATCTGTGACAGCTCAGTGCAGTCCAAGACTGAGGAGAGCCATTTTGAGAAAGCAGACTCACATCCAGACAGCTGACTAGATGACCATGGACCCAGCTACAGACCTGGAAAAATCTCTGTACCCCTGAGGATTCTGCTTCAGCCCCATTTGGCTTGGTCCTGTCACAAACGTCATATACCAAAGTACACAGAGGAGTCACACCCACCTGTGCATTGGGTAACAGGCATACAGAATTTGATCCTAGCAGTAGACCTGGAAGTAGCTTGTGAACTGGTTCCAGCCCTTCTGAGCTTCAGTCCATGAGCCTGAGAAGAAAGTCCACCAGAGTTGGTCAATGTGTAGATTCTGAAAGGGCTCTGTAGTTGGACTCCAACTTATCCCAGTCACAATCTGCAAACAGTACTACTGATACAGGGACCTGGCAGGAAACAGTCTCATCTATACCCCCAGAAATTCTTAAAAAGCCCTTGGTTCCAGCCCCCTCTCAGCCACAGTCTTCTAGCAGTCCTGAAGTCCCAGGATATCAGCAAGAGACTACCTATGTCCTCAGAGATCTGAAAAGGGCTCTATATTGAGTTCCAGCGCCTCTCAGTCACTATCTACAAGCAGTCCTGCCATCACAGGAACCTGGTGGGAGACTGTCAAGACCACGACTCAGGAGACCCACAAATGGGCCTATTCTGGGATCCAGCCCTTTTAGCCATGGTCAGGGAGCAGTCAGGCCCACTCAAAAACCTGGTGGGGAGACACACTCATCCATGGTTCCAGAGCCAGGTCTAATAACCTCAATCTTGGCTGTAGAACCTGAAACAGCCCTGGGGCTCAATTGCAGTGCCTTTTAGCCATAGCTCAGGCCCAGTCCTGTCCACCCAGGTGTCCATCCAATGGTAAGGCAGGAACCACCCAGGAATCTAGCAGGATCCATACCTGTCCATGCACTAGCTAATAGGCCCACTGACTTAGACCACAACAGAGGACTCTAAAGCAGATCATTGTCACAGCACCACCCCACTAAACAAGGTAATGAAGACAGTCTAATCCACCCGCAAAACAGGATCCACACCCACCCAGGCCCCTGGTAACAAGCCCATCAACTACAGGGCCAAATGAAAACCCAGCAACAGCCTCATAACCAGCTCCAGCCCAGCACAATTGTGATTCTGGAGACAGTACCATCAACCCCAGGAACCAACAGGAGGGTAAAGGATGTAAAGACTGGAAGAGGTGTTTGCTCCTTCAAGTACACAGACACCAAATGTGAGGGTATTTGGATACTGAAATTGAATTTCAATTAAATTATCAATTCCGTTAAATATGACAGTAAAGGTAACTAACAAAGATCTATTAACTGACTCCAAAGAAGTGAAGATTTATGATTTTCCTAACAAAGAATTCAAAATAATATTCTTAAAGAATCTCAATGAAATGCAAAAGAACACCAATAGACAAAATTAGGAAAAAGAATACCTGAACAACTGTGAAGTTTAATAAAATATAGAAGCCATAAGAAACAAGAAGAAATCCTGGAGCTAAAGAAAACAGTAAGAGAACTGGACAATTCAATATAGTTTTGACAACAGACTCAATCATGCAGAAAAAAGAGTCAGCAACTTAAACACAGATTACTTGAAATTAGCCAGATAGTTGAACAAAAAGAAAAAAAGAATGAAAAAGAATAAAGAAAGCCTATGTGAAATATGGAACACAATCAAGAGAACAAACATTCCCATCCCCATCATGGGAGTACCAGAAGAAAAGAAAAAGAAAAGGGCAGAAAGCTTATTTAAATAGATAATAGCTGAAAACATTCCAAATCTTGGGAGAGATGTGAACAACCAAGTACAGGAACATCAAAGGATTTCAAGCAAGATCAACCTAAAGAATGTTACTCCAAGATACATTATAATCAAAATGTTAAAAGTAAAAATAAACAGAAAATTTTGAAAGTAGCAAGAGAAAAATGAAAACAATTTATCACGTACAAGGGACCCCTCCCCCCAATAAAGCTACAAGATTTCTGTGCAGAAAACTTATATGCCAGAAGCAAGTGGTATAACATATTCAAAGTGCTCAAAAGGGAAAAAAAAAAAACTGCCAACAAAGAAGACTATACCTGGCAAAACTGTCCTTTGGAAATGAAACAGAGGGAAAGACATCCCCAGGTAAACAAAACCTAAGGGAGTTCATCACTATGAGACCTACCTTTAAAAAAAAAAATGCTAAAAAAAAATCATTTAAGTTGAAATGAAGGACACTAAGTAACAACATAAAAACATATAAAAGTATAAAAATCATTAGTTAAATTACATAATCAAACTCAGAATACCCTAATACAGAAATGGTGGTGTGTAAAGTATTTTTATCTCTAGTATAAAAGTTAAAAAACAGTAACATTAAAAATAACTATAAATACAATAATTTACTAATGGCTGCACAATATAAAAAGATAAAGTGTGACATCAATAGCATAAAAGATGAGAAATAAAATGGTAGAGCTTTTGTATGAGTTTGAAGGTAAATTGTTATCAGTTTTAAAAACACTGTTGTATCTATAAGATGTATTATTTAAGCCTCATGATAATGACAAAGGGAAAACCTACAGTGGATACACAAAAAAAATAAAAAAAAGGAAATAAAACAACTATTACAAAAAATAAGTAAATCATAATTGATGACAGAAAGAGAGGAAGAAAGGAACAAAGGAATTCAAAAACCAGAAATCAGTTAACAAAATGGCAAGAGTAAGAACAATAATTGAACAAATTCTCCAACTAAAACACACAGTGGTGGGCACCTGGGTGGCTCAGTTGGTTAAGCATCTGCCTTCAGCTCAGGCCATGATCCCAGGGTCCTGGGACCAAGTCCCAAATTGGGCTCCCTGCTCAGGAAGGAGTCTGCTTCTCCCTCTGTCTGCAACTCCCCCTGCTTGTGCTCTCTCTCTCTGTCAAATAAATAAATAAAATCTTGAGAAAAAAAAAAAACAGTGGCTGAATGGGTGGAAAAAAACAAGATCCAAAAATATGCTGCCTCCAACAGACAAACTTAGCTTAAGGACATATATAGGCTGAAAGTGAAGGGGTGGAAAAAGACATTTCATACAAATGGTAACCAAAAAAAGCAGGAATATCTATACTTATATCAAACAAAATAGATTTTCAGTCAAAATGGGTCATAACAGACAAAGAAGGTCACTATATACCGATAAAGGGTTCAATTCAACAGGAGGATATCAGAATTATAAATACATATGCACTCAACATTGGAGCACCTAAATATTTAAAGAAAGTATCAACAAAGTTGAAGGGAGAAATAGACAACAATAAACTAATAGCAGGGTATTTCAATTCACCATTTTGACATTGGGTAAATCATCCAGACATAAAACTAATAAGGAAACAATGGACCTAATAACACTATAAACCAAAGAGACCTAACAGACATATAAAACATTCCATTCTACAGCACCAAAACACACATCTTCTGAAGCACACATGGAACATTCTCCAGGACAGAACGGATGCTGAAGCATGAAGCAAGACTTAACAAATTTAAGAAGATTGTAAACATACCAAATATCTTCTCTGAACACAATGGTATGAAACTAGAAATCAATAATCATAGGAAAATGGAAAATTTCACAAATATTTTTAAATTAAACAATGTACTCCTAAACAACCAATGGGTCAAAGAACAAATCTAAAAGGAAATTATAAAGAATCTTGAAACAAATGAAAACAAAAATGCAATGTACCAAAAATTATAAGATGCAGCAAAAGCAGTTCTAAGAGGGAAATTTATAGTAATAAATGCCTACATTAAGAGAAAAGAAAGATCTCAAATACACAACCTAATTTTAGACTTCAAGGAATTTGAAAGAAGAAAAATCTAATGCCAAAGTTAGCAGAGGAAAGAAAATACGAAAGATTCAAGCAGAAATAAAGACAACAGAAAAAAATCAGTGAAACAAAGAATTGGTTTCTGAAAAGATATGACAAAATTGACAAACCATTAGCTGGACTTACCAAGAAAAAAAGAGAGAGGAGTCAAATGAACAAAATTATAAATGAAAGCAGAAATATTATAACTGATAACCATAGAAATACAAAGAATTATAAGAGGCTACTAAGAACAATTATACATCAACAGATTGGATTACTTAGGGGAAATGGATAAATTCCTGGAAACACACAATCTTCCAAGAGTGAATCATGAAGAAATAGAAAATTAAAACAGACCAATAACAACTGAGGAGATTAAATCAGGAATCTTAAGCCCCTCAACAAAGAAATGTCTAGGAACAGATGGTTTCTTCAAAGAATTCTACCAAACATCTAAAGAATTAATAGCGGGGCACCTGGGGGGTCAGTCAGTTCAGCGTCTGCCTTCGGCTCAGGTCATGATCCCAGGGTCCTAGGATGGAACCCCACGTCAGGCTCCCACAGGGAGCCTGCTTCTCCCTCTCCCTCTGCCTCTCCCTGCTTGTGCTCTCTCTTGCTATCTCTGTAACTATCTGTCTCTCTCAAATAAATAAAATCTTTTAAAAAAATTAATACCAATTATTCTCAAACTCTTCCAAAGAATGGAAGAATAGGAAACACTCTCAAATTAATTTTACAAGGCCAGCATTATCCCAATACTGAAGCCAGATAGGGACATTACAAGAAAAGAAAACTACAGGCCAATATCCCTGATGAATATAGATGCAAAAATTCTCAACAAATTACTAGCATATCAAATTCAACAGCACATTAAAACCATCCCACATTATCTTTGGGATGAAAGGATGGTTTAGCATATACAACTCAATCAATGTGATATGCCATATTAATAGAATGAAGGATAAAAAGCATATCATTTCAATAGACGCAGAAAATGTGTTTGACAAAATTCAACACACTTTCATGACAAAAATTCTCAATAAATTGGGTATAGAAAGAATATAGTTCAACATAATAAAAGCCATACATCCCAAGCCCACAGCTAACATCATACTCAACAACAAAAAGTTGAAAGCTTTTCCTTTAAAATGAGGAATATGACAAGGGTACCCACCCTTGCCTCTTTTATAACATAGTACTGAAAGTCCTACCCAGAGCAATTATGTAAGAAAAACAAATAAAGTCATCCAAATCAGAAAGAAAAAAAGTAAGATTGTCTTTGTTTGCACATGTCATGATCTTATATATAGAAAACCCTAAAGACCACCAAAACACTCTTAGAAATAATGAATTCAGTAAAATTACAGGATACAAAATCAATGTACAAAATTCAGTTGCATTTCTATACACTAACAACAAACTACCTGAAAAAGAAATTAAGAAACAATCTCATTTAAAATAGGATCAAAAAATAAAAATAAAATAGGATCAAGGGGCTCAGTTGGTTAAGTATCCAACTCTTGTTTTTGGCTCAGGTCATGATCTCAGGCTCATAAGATCAAGCCCTGTGTTGGGCTCCATGCTTAGCGCAGAGTCTTCTTGAGATTCTCTGCCTTTCCCTCTGCCTCTGCCTCTCCCTCTGCCACTTCCCCCATTTGCACTCTCTCTCTCTAAAAAATTTAATAAACAAATAAAATCTTAAAAAAAATAAAATAGGATCAAAAAATATAACGTACCTAGGAATAAATTTAACCAAAAAAGGGAAAGACATGTACATTAACATGTACACTGAAAACTATAAGAAATTGATGAAAGAAATTAAAGAAGACACAATAAATGTAAACATACCCCATGATCATGGAGAATTAATGCTGTTAAAATGTTCATATTTCTTAAAGCCATCTATAGACTGAATACAATCCTTATCAAAATTCCGATGGCATATTCTAAGAAAAAGAAAAATCAAATCCTAAAATTTGTATGGAACCACAGAAGACCTCAAAGAGCCAAAGCAATCTTGAGAAAGAAAAACAGAAAAACTACAAAAAATATACAGTAACAAAAACATTATGATTCTGTAATAAAAGCAGACATATAGACCAATGAAATAGAATCAAACGTCCAGAAATAAACCCATTATAAATGGTCAACTGATATTTGACAGGGAAAACTCAGTGGGGAAAGAGTAGACTCTTCCAATTAAATAGTGTTGGGAAAACTGGATATCCATATGCAAAAGAATGGAATTGTACCCTTATCTTTGTCACTTACAAAAAATTAACTTGAAGTGGGTTAAAGACTTAAATCCATGACCTGAAACCATAAAATTCCTAGAAGAAACCAGAGAAAAAGCTCTTTGACATTGGTCTTGGCGACAAGTTTTTAGATACGACACCAAAAGCACAAGAAATACAAACAAAAATCAGCAGGCGAGACTACATCAAACCAAAAAGCTTTTGCACAGCAAAAGAAACAATCAACAAACTGAAGAGGCAACATATGCAATGGGAGAAAATATATGCAAACCATAAATCAGATAAGTGTTTAATATCCAAAATATATATGGAACCTAAATAACTCAATAGCAAAAAGAGTAATAATCTTATTTTTTGAAAATAGGAAGAGGATCTCACTAGAAAACAGGCAAATGGCCAACAGGTACCTAAAAAGATGCTCAGCATCACTAACAATTAGAGAAATGCAAATCAAAATCACAGTGACATATCACCTCATACTTGTTAGAATGGCTATTTTCAAAACACAAGACATAAGTATTGACAAGGATGTGGAAAAAAGGGAACTCTTGTGCACTACTGGTGGGAATGTAAATTGGTACAGCCTATGGAAAACAGTATGAACATTCCTCAAAAAATTAAAAGTAGAACTACTGTACAATCAATCTAGCAATCCCATTTCTGGGAATATATTCGAAGGAAATGAAAACACTATCTCAAAGAGATATCTGCACCCCTGTGTTCACTGCAACATTATTCTCAATAGTCAAGGTATGGAAACCACCTAAATGTCCACTGGCAGATAAATGTATAAAGAAAATGTGGTGTTCACACACACACACACACACACACACACACACACACACACACAAACATATATACACAATGGAATATTATTAATCTTTAAAAAGGAAGGAAATCCTGCCATTTGCAACAACATGGATAGACCTTGAAAGTATTATGCTAAGTCAAATAAGTCAGACAGAGAAAGAAAAATACTGTATAATATCACTTATATATGGAATCTTTAAAAAGCCAAATTCACAGAAACAAAGAGTAGAATGATTTTTGCCAGTCTGGGGGAATGAGGGAAATGGGGAGATATTGGTCAAAGGGTACAAGCTTCTGGTTATAAGATGAATAAGTTGTGGGGATCTAATATACAGAAGGGTGACTATAGTTAACAATACTGTAATATATACTTGAAAGTTGCTAAGAGAGTAAATTTTAAATGTTCTTACTACAGGAAAAAAATAGTATTTATAGAAGGTAATGGATGTGTTAACTAATCTTATTGAGGTTATCAGTTCACAATACATATGTGTATCAAATCATCACGTTGTACTTATACAATGTTATATATCGATTATATCTTAATAATGACAGGGAAACAGTAATATTAATGAAGAAGGAATAATACAGGATAGAAATTTATATATATGCAAAGAAATAAATATTAGTGCTTGAAACAGAACAAATGCAAGTAAATTGGTCTAAAATACAACTGTGAAAAGAAAAACAAGTAGTAGTAGTGAATTAGGTATTTATAGCATATATAAAATTAAAATGTAGCACAACAGTGCCACAAAGGATAAGGAGAAACTGAAAATATGCTGTTGTAAGGTCCTTATACAACATATGGAATACTTTTAAAACACATTAAAGTAGATTCTGATTAACCATAGATATATATTGTAAAGTTCAGGGTAATTGCTAAAAGTTGTTCAGGAGGTATAAATAATATTTCAATAGAGGAGGTAAAATGGAATAATAAAAAAATGCTTGACCAACCTCAGAGAAGAAAGAAAAAGAAAAAAAGAAATAAATAACAGATGGAACAAGTAGTAGACAGCTCTCAAGTTGGTAGATTTTAGTCCAACCATATTAATAATTATATTACATGTAAATGGTCTAAACACACCAATTAAAAGAGATTGTCAGATTGTATAAAAAAAGCAATACCCATATGTATGTTATCCGTAAGAAGCCCATTTTACACAAAAAGTTATAGATAAGATAAAAATAGAAAGAAATATATGATATAAACACTAACCAAAAGAAAACTGGAATAGTAATATCAGACAAAGCAGACTTCAGAACAGGGAATATAATCAAGGAAAAAGAGAGACATCACATAAGAATAAAGGAGTCAATTCTCCAAGGAGATATGATAAATCTTAATTATACACAAAATAATAAGAGCTTCAAAATACATAAACAAAAGGCAATAGAACTGAAGGTGAAATGGACAAACCCACAATTATAATTGGAGACTTCAACATTCTTCTTAGTAACTGATAGAAAAAGAGGGTAGAAAACCAGTAAGGATCTAGATGATCTGAACAATGTTATCACCAACTTAATCTAATTGATATTTAGAGAATATGTCACCAAACAACAGCACAATACATATTCTCTTCAAGTATACAAGGAACACTGACAAATATAAATCATATTCTGAGCCATAAAAAATAAAACTTATCAAATTGAGAGCAGTATCAACCATAGAAAGTATGTTCTCTGATTTATATTCATAAATTCAATTTAATTCATAAATGAATTAAATTAAAAATACATAACAAAGATATCTGGAAAAGTCCAAATTATTTGAAAATTAAAAAGCACATTTATAAATAACCCTTGGATCTAAAAGGAACTATCAATGCAGCTTGAAAGAATATATTGAACTGTATGAAATGAAAATTTAATATGTCAAAATTTGTAAGATGTAGCTAACACAATATTTAGAGGAAATTCTATAGCATTAAATTCTTACATTAAAAAAAAGTTCTCAGGGGTGTCTGGGTGGCTCAATCAGTTAAGTGTCCAACTTGGTTTCTGCTCAGGTCATGATCTCAGGGTTGTGAGAGTGAGCCCCACGTAGGACTCCTTGCTAGGCATGGAACCTGCTTAGGATTCTGTCTCCCTCTACCCCTGCATCTCCCCCTCCCTCTTTCTCTCTAAAAAAAGGGGAAGGCACCTGGGTGGCTCAGTCAGATAAGTGGTGGACTCTTTGTTTCAGCTCAGGTCATGATCTCAGGGTCCCAGGATGGAGCCTGATGGGCTCCACGCTGAGCGAGGAGTCTGCTTAAGGATTCACACTCTCTCTCTCTCCCTCTGCCCCTCCCCCCACTCATATGTGCACACTCTCTCTTTCTAATAAAGAAATCTTAAAAAAAAAAAAAGGTTGTCAAATCAATAATCTAAAATTCCACCTTAAGAACTAGCAAAAGAAGAGCAAAGCAAACTCAAAACATACTGAGGGGAGAAAACTATAGACATAAGAGCAGAAATCAATGAGATTAAAGAAAAAATATTCAGAGCATTAATCAAACACACCAAAAAATTCACTCAGGGTTATACAGATAATTGAATAGTTCTATAGCTATTAAATAAAATATATTCATAGTTTAAGTCTTCCAAAAAAGAAAACTCCAGGCCCAAATGGTAAATTTTAGCAAACATTTAATAAATAAATAATACTAATTCTACACAATCTCTTCCAAAAAAATAGAAAAGGAAGGAACACTTCCCAACTCATTTATGAGGCAAGCATCACACTAACAACAAAACAAAAACATCAAAAGAAAACTTCACCATCAATATCTTCAACAAACATAGACGCAAAAACCCTCAAAAAAGTTACCAAATCAAACTCCGCAATAAATACATGATGTCCTCATGAATTTGCCTCATACTCTCAGGCCAAAGAGGACCAGAAGTCAGGGGCTTAGCCACGAGCTGGTGCAGGTAAACGCACACTAAAGATTATTTCAGGCAAGAATGGCCAACAAATGTTACAACCTTAGGGGTAAATTTTGATGAACAACAGGACTGTATGATCTTAAATATCTCCTCACAAATTGCTTATTAATTGCAAAAGAAAAAACAGGAACAATAGTATAGAGAAATTAGATAACTCCTTCATGAGTGGGGTGATCAAAATTAACATGAGAATACTGTGTGTTTGCAGATGCAATATCCTGAAAAGGACACAGTGTCTCTTATATAGTACACATGCCAGGAGTACAGAGCCTAAATCTAATCCGGAGGGAAGAATAGGAAAATTCATAAAAAGGAATTTTCTATTTTCTATTTAGAAGTTGGAGAATGGGGGAAGCAGTAGCTATATTATCCAAAATGCCAATGCCAAGAAAGACAAAGGAATGCTGTGGCAATGTTCCAAATTAAAGGAGACTAAAAAGACATGACAATCAAATGTAATACCTGATCCTATACTTGATCCCATATTGGAGGAAAACAAATGCTAAAAAAAAAAAAAGAATTACTGGATCAATTGATAAGCTGAAATAGATGGGATATTAGATGAAAATATATCATTGCTAAATTCACTAAAATTGATAACAATATGGTAATTATGTAAGAGAATTCCCTATTATTGGGGTGCCTGGCTAGATCAGTCAGTAGAGCATGTAACTCTTGATCTTGGGGTTCTAAGTTCAAGCCCCACTTTGGGTGTAGAGATTTCTTTAAAAAAAAGGAAAGAAAGAATTTCCTACTATTAGGAAATATACACTGAAATATTTAGGGATAAAGAGTCATGATGTAGTCAACTTACTCTCAAATGGTTCAGAAAATACACACACACACACACACACACACACAAAGAGGCAGAGAGAAGAAAGAGAGCTCAGCTTATGGCAAATGAGATAGAATGTTAACAAATAAGTGAATCAAGGTGAAAGTTATAGGTGCTATTCTTATTCTTGCAACTTTTAGGTGAATCTGAAATTATTTACAAATGAAAGGTTTTTCAAATGAGGTATGTATGTAGGTGATACCACAAAAAGTTGTGCAAAACAAATTATATGGAAAAAGCAAAGTACTATAAAATCTATTAAGATATAATTCTATTGCATAAACTTAAAAATCATTAAAATCAGAGAGAGAGAGGAGAGGAGGAGGGAAGGAAATAAATGAAAAATAAAATAATTTCTCTGAAAGAATACTGAAAACAAACTGTTAACCATACTTATTTGTTCACTATTGCAAGAGGAGCCTAAAGAGGCAGGGAGAAATGTTGCTTTTTTGTTTTTGTTTTTTTCACTTTATATACCTCTATAATTTGATTTTTTTACCCTTTATGTTTATTTTTAATAAATGAAAAATAGAAAAGCATCTGATGACAATATATTCCCTGTCATACAAAACAAGTATCAAAATTAGTATAAATGATAGTATAACATGGATTAAACATTAAATTTCATCAATACATAGAGTGTGTGTTTTTTTTACATACTATGAACAAAAGTATTTGTTTTCAAGGTGTTAAAAGCCTGGCATCAAGAAAAAGGTCCTCTCCTATCTATCTGCTTTTAGAGAAAAAAAAAAAAAAAAAAAAAACAACTTGAAATTGTGAAGACCCTTTTGGTCCAGAGTATTTGAATGTTCAAATTCAAAGTTGAAGATCGGAGTTCAACTTTAAAACTGTTATAAAACCAAGACAAGAATGCCCCCAGCCTACTTCCTTTCTTACTCTACTTGGCCTCAGGCTTTCACAGGGGGATGAATAAATGGCTCTTCTTATTTATGTTTGATGCTTGACACTACTTAGAAATATGGTTTTATATATATAAATACAAACCTGATAATTAATTCATTGGTTTGGATGTTTCAGGGCTACATTCAGCAAATGTAATTTTCCTTCTATGGGGTACTTTCTAAAGGATTAGCTCAGCTAGTTGAGGCCTCCTATAGCCTTGCCCCAAAGCTCTCTAAAGCAGTGCTTCTCAAATCTAAATGTGCCTCTGAATCACCTAGGGTTCTTGTTAAAATGCATATTCTGATTCAGTAGGTCTGGTGAAGGGCCCCTGAGTCTGTATGAATTTATAACAAAACCTCAGGTGGTGTTGATGCTGTGTGCTATGGACCGTGATCACGTTGAATAGGGAAGCTATAAAGAATTAAGCATAGGTAAGGATGGGAAAAAGGTCTGAGTTCTTCCTTGCTTACCCTTAAAAAAAAAAATCTGGTTATATTAACCCTGCTTTTATCAACCTAGCAGTCTTCAGGGCTACTTGAGAGTGGACACTATACTACTTTGAAGTATTCTAGTCTGGACTGGGACTATCCTCTCCGAAATTTTAGTCACACTGAGCCTTTAAAAGGACACGCTTGTAAAATGTGCCCATCTGGTATTTTCAGCTAATGGTCACAATATTAAAAAAAGAAGCAGGGGGTGGGGGCTGGGGGACGTTAACTAGTTTTCCTTCTGGTAGAAAAAAACAATTTGTAATCCTGTTGAGACAATCTCATCCCAGTGAAAAAACATGTTGTGGATCTAATCCATGGGGAAGCTCCAGCCCCCAAATCTTGTCGTCTTAAACCGTTTTAAGAAGAGTTGATTAGGAGGCACTTTTCTATAATATGTGCACACCTGGCATGTTAAGTCCACAAGCAGCCTCTTATGAAGCAAGTACCATTATATGACTTATGACAGTAACTACTGTCTTCATTCTGTCTCTTACAAGCCCCTCAGGGAGAGAGAGAAGCACTGTCTGCCTCAGGATCTACTTCCACATCCATTACACCTGTGGGAGACTAATGTTTTAAGACTTATGGTTAATTGTCCCTTGCAAAAAGGATATGCACAAAAAGGTACAGGAAAACCCACAGAATCCATGGAATATCAATCATAATGTAAAAATAATTAATCCCTCAAGATGAGTGACTTCGCAGGAAACAGCCCGTATTTTATTAAAGACTAAAAGACCCTGTTGCATTCCCTTAACGGTTTAAAAAGAAAAATTTGTTGACATCAAACATGTAGCCCACATGGATTAAATTAGGTCACTCTTCGTGTTACAGTTTAAGATTTCATAAAGTACAGCTTGTGGTTAAATCATGTGTTTCGGTTCTGAAGGACTGGTTGATGACTTCCCAATCTTTTCAATATTGCACCACTGGTGATATTTACCCAAGTACTACCACAGCACTCTCCAATCTGTTCTTAATAATCCAGTTTTGTAGCCCACTCCACATTCTGATTCCCAATAAACAAATATTTGTGGTGTGTTCGTGGGCTGTTTAACTGCTAGCATATTTGGTTCAGGACAGCATTCCATGAAGAAAGGGGGCACATCTGTGGCCCCTGGGTTAAATGTTGCTGGAAATGTGGTTTCATTGAAAGCACCATGCCTTTCTTTGGAAAGTTTGGTTACAACCAATGGAGACTAAACTGGGACAGCTGTGGAACAGGGACAATTCTTCAAAACTATCTAATGAGGAATTCTTCATTTCCATGCCCACCACCCTTACTCTATTTGAAGGATTCAAAAGCTAAGGCATTAATGGATTTTCAGATAAGCAGGAAACTGAGAAGACAATGGAAGGGAGAGATTTCCTTTATGCATATGCAAGGTCTCCAGATGCTTCAGTTTCTGAACTTCTTAGCACGAATCTGGGCATAGACTTAACCACTTGGGAGCTCACATAGGCAAGGAATGTTTATTCATCTCAATATCTTCCTGTTTCCAGGATTAGAGGCTGTCAAAAACAAAGACATCAGCAAGTCCATGCTGTCTGTCTTGTTTCACTTAATTCATTTTGTTTGCAGTCATAACAAGGATGTTATTTATTTAGTTGTAAGTACATACCAAAGTAAGGATGCATTCACTTTAATCCTTTAATTTAACAAGATCACATACTTTAGGAAGCCAAAGGCTTTACAGCAAGATTAGAATAAAGAGTTCTGTTTCCTCTTAGATTAAAATAGATATCCTGAATATTTGATTTGTGGCATATCATTATGTTTGATATTTAGGTGCTCTCTTGCTGAGGTCTAAATTAGTATGTTTATTAAATTCCCTCTAAGTGGCATTTTACCCACTGTGTTTACATTTAGAATCATCTTTCATGATAAAGTCTGTCATAAAATGGGAAAACTGATTTACTGCCTACATTTCTTCCAAGTTTGGTAGCTAAGACCCATCTGTCAACAGAAATAAAGTGCGCGTGAGTGTGCGCGTGCGCACACACACACACGCATGCATACACACACATGCACGCACACACACACACGCTTCATTTCCTTAAAAGATCTGTGGCCCTTTAGCTCACTCCCCTCTTCAGTTTGTAGCAGCAGCAGATGTCACTAAGTCAGTTTGCTTCTTTTCTGATTCCACCAATTTTTTTTTTCTCTCCAGCACACTCTCTTTGCACCTTTAGGAGGCCAGTCTGTGTGCACATTCAAAACCTCCTCTAGCCTGGTAAGTTTTCAGCAGAAACAACCTTTTGAACAAGGAATTGTTTACTTGGCAACACAATTCAAGCATCTACTCTTGAGGAATAGATAAAGATAAATTTTTTAAAATAAATTTAAAATAGTACTCCATTTAGCTTGAGTTAAAAACACCTCCAAAAATGTTATTCTATGAATGGAAGGAAACCTTAAATGTTTAAAATAACAAAAGACTATGGAAATAGCAGTTTGGTTTCTACAAAGATTCTGAATTGACTAGCTTTTATTCAGGTGATTTGCTGGCCTGTGTGCAAGTGAAAAAGATCTCTAACAAACGGTGAGATTTGCGAAGTAAGCAAAGGCCTGATTGCATCAAGGTCTATTTTCCAGAATCCAAAGTAATGGCTGCACTTCCCACATTTGTCTTTCCTTTGCATAGAAAACTGAAGCCAACCCTTCCCCAGCTCATGTTCCTCTATCAGTGACTGTCCAGCCTATACTTTCTAAGACAGCCCATTTGGAGTCTGGACCATTCAAACTGCCACCATTCTAAAAAGCACACCATCAAGCCAGGAACACTCATTAATACCTGAGCCTACTGAGATTTGCCAGGTTAACTAATACAAATACCTCATAGTTCCTGAGAACTGGAGCTCACAGGAGGTAATTGTAGTGAGAGAAAAAGGAGAGAAAGGTCTCAAGAATGGTCAAGTGTCTTGAGGGCAGCTGGGCAGTGACAGACAGTAGCTTGTGCACAGTGGGAAGACTGCTGGTCTTGCAGTCAAACAGACCTGGGTTCATTCTCCTCCTACATCATCCTATGTTGGGTAATGTTCCAAATACTACACATGGTGACCCAATTTAATCCTCTCAACAACTCAAGGAGATAAGAACTATTACCTCCACTTTATAGATGGGAATACTGAGGTAACAGAAAAGTTTAAATAATTGCCCAAGGTCCCACAACTTCTAAGGGGTGAAGGTGGAATTTGAACCTAAGCAGACTGGTTCAAATAATCCACATCCTCAACAAACTATGTTTAATTTATGATGTCCCATAAGGTAAGTGACTTAACCTCTGAACTCCAAGGAATGATTTAGAAAAGTAGAGATAAAAATACTGACTTCAGGTTGTGTTGCAGAAATTAAATGTGAATATACAGGGAAATTATTAAAAACAAATTCCCTCCTTAAAAGAATGAGGTATTTGCAGAAAAGGGAACAAAGAGGGCATGGAAAGAGCTCTTTGCCTGCCTCACATTTTTCCTGGCTTGTTTCTGGGCTTCCCACCAATGCCCCACGTGTCTCCAGCCTGCTAGGCTATGCACCGCATCAGTTGCTCTCCAGCCCTCTCTGCAGATTAATGAACAGCTGCTTGAGTAGGACCACAGGGCACTTTCATCTCCAGCTCAACAGAAAGGAGCAATCAAGCGGAGAATATTAATAATGAGCCAAATCCTCATCTTCTGGAACTGCAACGGAAAACTTGGGTTATTTGTTTCAATATGTTTTCATTCTTACTACATGAACAAAATTCCTTAGTGCTAACTGGGTAAGAATTCAGTCTGCCAAGAATTACTTCCATTTACCAGAAACTGCCTTTTTCCCCTCACTTTACATTTTCCAAGCAAGACACTGTTTTGATGTTGTCACATCAACAAATATGTATTCACTGCCCACAAAGGTTCTGGAGGAGGCTGCAGCAGGACCAGCAGAAACTACACGTTATTAGGGATTAAAAGTGGGTTCTACTCTTGATTCTTCTGCTCTTCTGAGTGACCCTTGATTTAAGCCACCATATTCCTTGACCTTCTTCTGTAAACTGTAATAATCTCCTGTGTTCCCTCCCAGCTCTAACTCACTGAGGTCCTAGTCACATGCTACGCTAGGGCTGCCATAACAAACTATCACAAACCAGGTAGCTTAAACAACAGAAATTTATTGTCTAAGTTTGGAAGGCTAGAAGTCCAAGATAAGGACTAAGCAGAGTTGGTTCCTTCTGGGGGCTGTGAGAAAATATGTTCTGTGCCATTCTCCTAGCATCTGGCAGTTTGTTGGCAATCTTTGGCATTCCTTGGCATGTAGAAGCATCACCCCAATCTCTGCTTTTGTCTTCAGATGATATACTAGCTATGTGCATGTCTGTGTCCAAATCTTCCCCTTTTTATAAGGACACTGGTCATATTGGATTGGGAGCCCACCCTACTCCAGTATGAGCTCATCTTAACTTACCTAATTACATCTGCAATGACCCTATTTCCAAATAAGATTACACCCTGAGGTAGGGGGGACAAGGACTTCAACAAATGAACTGGGGGTGGGGAGACACAATTCAATACATAGTAATTACATTTTCTTCATAAAATCTGATTTTTAGAAAAAAAATGTTTATTGTTTATGTAACAAGATTCTAAACTGTAAGTTTCCATTGAGGCACCAAGATATGACAGATGAGGAAGATGACAAGCAGAAACTTTAAAACAAGAAGCTAAGAATAGATAGATCAGTGCTTCTTGAGCTTGAATGTGCATATAAATCACCTAGGGATTCTGTTAAAATGCAAATTCTGATTCAGCAGGTCTGGGATGGACACAAGATTCTGAATTTCTAAAAAGCTCCTCCATGGACCGTATATTGAGTAGCAAGGGATTAGATGATAGTTTTGTAACAACTGAATAAAAAAGATGAAAGAATGGAGAAAGAGGGTTTCTGTGAGGAAATTTACTTTGTTGAGAGCTGAGCTGCGATTACCCGTTCTCCTGAACCCCCCATATGGAAGAGATGTGTATGTGGGGAATGATGCCTCCCAAACCCAAGCCTATTACAAAAGATTTCAAGAAGACCTCTTACAGTTTATATGTGACCCTTAGATTCTGAGTGGAGAGTGGACTGAGTCTGACTCCCATTTGAGAAGAATAACAGGTTAAAGACCTGGCTGCTAGCTGCTCTGAGAGCAGAGATAACTATGTTAGGATCAGCCCAAATTCCTAGAGTTTGTCACCAAAAAAGGTGTGTGAGAAATGGGCTACAAGCAAGAAAATAAGCTGTCTCACAACAGCATCATAAGTGTTTTCTAACCCCAGTTCCTCTCCTCCATCTCAGTGCTCCAAAGTTGGAGGAGTCAGAACAGCAGCTAACTCATGAGTGGAAGTGAAGGTCAACGATGAAGAAAACAAAGGAAGCCAGCTACACTCTTTCTCAGACAGGCTTTCACCTAAAGAAGGGGAGAAGATATAAGCCAAATAGAGATCATGATTTCAGCTGCAATGACTAAAATATCACCTGAGAGTAACAAGAAAGTTCATAGGACTGCCAAAGTGTTCATGCAGAAGTGAAGCCAGAAAAAGAATGACTTCACTAAATAGATTTAAAGAGACAGGGCGCCTGGGTGGCTCAGATGGCTAAGCATCTGCCTTCAGCTCAGGTCATGATCCCGGGGTCCTGGGATCGAGTCCCGCATTGGGCTCCCTGCTCCTTGGGAGCCTGCTTCTCCCTCTGCTTCTCTCTCTCTCTCAAATGAATATATAAATGAATCTTTTTAAAAAATCAGGATATTATGATAATTTCCCAAAAGATGTAAATAAAATCTCATGAGGAAGCTAATTCTCACAAAAATAACCTTCCAGGCTATTGGTGGCCCTGAAACTAGGGCCTTAAAGATTCCCTGACGTACAGTGGACATTCAATGAATATTTGTGAATGAATAAATCAGAATTTCCTATTAACCCTTCTATGAATCTAGATTTTGGCTTAAGTCATGATCTCAAGGTCATGAGATCGAGCCCCGTGTCACGCTCAAGCTCAGTGCAGAGTCTGCTTGAGATTCTGTCTCTCCTCTCCCTCTGTCCCAACCCCAACATGTGCACGCCCCCTCTCTCTCTCTCTCAAAAAATAAAATCTTTAAAAAAAAATAGGGCACGTGAAATGCTTTCTGTCAGTGTGCCCCCCATTTTAAATTGCATGCTGGACTTATCTGGGGGATTATCAATAATACTAATCTTTTTCCTCCCCGCAACTGGGTATTTTTCTAGGTCCACTGAAGAGTTATACACATCATGGCCCCCCAACGGAGTCTTCAGAGTCTTACAGAGTCTTCAGTAAATCCCAGGAAGACATAATCAAAGACAACTCATAAATCTGAAAAGGTATAGCCACTATTCCCACAACAGCAGGATGAAGTCCCTCGAGTCCCCAACCCCCTTGCCCCTCCTCCCTAACATACTCACAAATGGTCAAGAAAATGCTGCCCTGGGATAGCACCACAAGGGAACCCTTGCCTTGTTCTTCTTAGTATGGAGAATTCCTGTCCCCTAATCAGTCACATGGCTGGAACTTTATCATTCAGGTCTTCAGCTCAACTATCATCCCCTCAGAGAAGGAGTTCCTAACTGCCCCATCAAAATGCTCCACACTCCACTCCTATCACTTTCTATTGCTTTGCATTTTTTAAGATTTTCTTCATATGGCTTATCCCTTATCACATTTGTTTACTTGTTTATTGTCTGTGTTTTTCCAAGAGCATGAGAACAGGACATTGTATTCTCACCAACTAGAATTTGCACGTCTCACCCCTTTCAGAGGTATCATGACTGTTACTTCCTCTGGTTCTTCTGTTTCATTGGTATTACCCTCAGCTTATTTAGTATTTATTGAGAACCTAGTATGCATCTGGCAACTATTCTAGGTGCTTGGGTTAGGCAAAGGAAAAAGAATCTCTGCCCTTATGTAGTTATTTTTGTGGAAAGGGGTAGATGATAAACAAATAAATAAATATATACCATATGACAAGTGCCACAGGAAAAAAAAATAAAGTAGGTAAGGGGACAGAAAGTGATGGGCTGGTGAACATGAATGTTTGGTGGGGGATCAATGATCATCTTTCTGGGGAGGTAACCTGAAAGTTTGAGGAAGGGAGCCACATAGCTACTGGAGAAGAGCACCCCAGGCAGAGAGATGTCACATGCCAAGGTCCTAAGGAGGAACAGAATTGGTATGCTCAAGAAACAAGGAAGTGAGCATGGCAGGCAGAGAGTGAAATGAGGAAATGAGGTAAGAAAGTAGGTGGGGACCAGATCAGGTGGTACTCTGTAGAGCATGGTAAAAACTTGGGCTCTTATTCTTCATGAGATGCTGAACCACCTGAAAGGTTCTGGTGTAAAATGATCAGACTCACTTTTTGAAAGTAAACTGAGTCTACTGTGTAATTAACATACCATGGCTTGATGGGAATGGGGAGGGACATGAGAATAAAAGAAGACAAATGAGGTCTATCCAAATAGCCTCTGTGAGAAAGGATGTTGGCCTGGACCAGATGGTAAGAGAGAAAGTGTTTAGGACATATTTTGAAGAAAAAGCTGACAGGATTTGATGAAGGACTCATCGTGGAATGTAAAGGCAAATGTCAAGGTCCTGATTTCAGTTCTTTCTCTAACCTGCCTGCTTTAGAGTTTCCCTAGTGAACCTCTAATCATATCTCCTCAGCAGATCACCTCCAGGAGCCCACTTAGGTCCTTCTCCATAGGGCAGGTCCTGGTCCCCGCCTTGTACCCTCCTCCATGACCATGTAACCATGTTATTCTAAGAATCCATACCTTCCTCTGCTTTATTTTACCAATACCTTACTCTCATCCTCCACTCAAATCAAAATATGCTGCTTCTGAAACATTTAAATCCCATCTGTTCCATAAAGCTCATTCAGTTTAAACTGATCTCTGTCTTTTAAAATTTATAGAAATTGTAAAATTCATCATGCAAGCAATTATGTTTTGCATCATGACACCTCTTCTTGTTGTCAATATAAGTATTTTATTATTATTTAACATTTCATGTGATCTTACATGATTAAAATATAAATTCTTCATGCACACAGAATCCATCTTATGCCCTTTATATTCTCTTATCACATCATATCTACTAGCACATCGTATCTTATACTTAGTAGATGGTACATAAAATGTGCGCATCTGATATACATATGACCTTGATTATACCTTAGTACTAGCCACTGCCTCCATTTCCTCACCAGCCATCTCATTCCTGTTCCCACATAATCAAGCTCCTAACCATTCCCAAGTGTCTGTTTCAGCGAAATACAGGACTGATACAGGGAAGAAAGGTAAAATAGAACTAAATTGATAAGTTGCAGTATTACTTTGGAGGTTTAAAATGCAAGACTGGGAAACTAATATTCAATTTGTTAGGCAACTGTGAGTCATTAAGTGTTTTTGAGCAAGGAGGTGATATCACAATAGCCATGATTTAGTAAGAAAATTAATCTGCCTATTTGTATGTTACAAATTGGAAGAGAAATAAGCAAGTGAGGGCTGATATTCCTTATTTAACTACTGAAAGGACCTATGTGAGAAACATTAAGAGCTTGAAATAAAGGGCTGGCAGATGAAATGTGAAGCATGCAATGTAAGGAATGTTCTAAGAGAATCTGTAGGACTTTCAATACATTGGAAAGGCTGATTGAAAAAGAGGAGTTACATGTGATAAGTTTTAATCCTCAATGTGTGGAAAAAATATTTTATTATTTATAGAAACAGGGGAGTCAAAGAAAAGTTGACTAGGGGAAGAACACAGTGAGTTATTTTCAACATGTTTAATTTGAGATGGCATTTATCTATGCAGAGGTACCCAAGAAGCAGGTGTAGATAGAGGATTAAGAAATAAATGTTAGTACTAGATATAGAGCTTTGTGAGAGACAATGGTTTGCAAAAGTACAACCTTCAACTTCCCCTAAATTAGCCTATTGCCTCCACTTAGACTAGTCCAGCTGCCATAGCCCAAACTATTCCCAACAACAGTTAGCTCCCAACAGGAATATTCAAAAGAGAGAATAAAGAATTAGAAAGAAAGTATTGGTGTGACTGGAGCTGGGATGGCAAGCCACACCCCTGCTTGATTATCCTCCCTTAACTTCCTCAAATTCTTCCCTTATTATATTATGGGAACATACAGTACAGGCCTGTGAATTTCTCTCAAATATATTCTATACCAGTAAATTTTACAGTAATGATACAGTAAATATGATAGCTGACCTGGATTGCAGTAATAATGTCTTCTCAGATCTCATGCTGCACTTTATGTCTGAGTTGTGATATTATTGATATGCCTCAACCAACCACACACTCACACACAATTTCTAAAAACTGCACTCTCTAGAAGGCTTGATGCAATTCCATACAGATCACGCACTACATTCACAACTGACTTCCTCAACTTCTCTGCCAGTTGATAAAAGCATAAATTCAAAGATGCAGCAAAGCTAAGAGAATGGTTTTGCTGAATTGGATTAATATCAATTGGAAGCAATGGTGAATAACTCATAAAACACCAAAGCAGCGTGGATGTATTTAAAGAAGATTGAAAAAGAACAGAAGTGCGATTTCTCCTGAGTCTCAACAGGTAAACATGTAACTTACAGCCAAGAAAACCCAGAAGCAAAGTACTACCTACAACCCTAGACAAATGGGAAAAAGGAACAACAGAAATTATAGCATATAAAACTAAACCAATCATTATGAGAACAACAAAAGTTAGAGTTTAAGGGAGGAAGCTATACAGAAAATTGGCACTGGGAAAGTGCAAAAAGATAGATACTCTGAGTGGTTTCAAGTACTGAGAACTGAATAAGATTGACAACAAAGCATTCCATGTGCTTTCTTATAGATCTGTATCTCTCACAACTGCACATATAACAAATACCACTTTGAACAAAAACTATTCCTAACTTGGAAGCAAAGAAATTATATACTTATAAAGATGTTTTAATATGGGAGAATCTTTAGAAACCATCAGTCTTAAGAAAAACTCCAGATGAAATGTCATGTGCTAACCTAGGGAGCTGTGACTTTAAATATTAGGAATGTAGTAAGCACACTGGGGGGGGGAAAGGGGTAGGTGTAGGTTAACATTTCTTAAATTCTGTTTCCTATGATTTAATTTGTAAAATATCACATAGTGATTTCAAATCAATATTTAATTATTTAGTTGCCATAAGCTTCTAAGACACTAGAAGAGAGAAAAATAATATAGAAGAAAGAAAACAAGACAATTCCATGGAAATGAAGCACTGCTTTAAATGTTAATGTTTGTCCCCCATACTAACACTGCTTTTTGTATACTCACATGTGAGCATTTGTGTATGTGTGTGTGTGTGCATGTGCACACGCATGTTGGAAGGCAAAGGGTATTTTCATTACCTGCGGCATTCGTAAAAAAAACTGAAATCAGATCCTTCATATCTCATGGAACAGTGGGGATACAAATCACTAGACAGTATGTAATAATACTAAATAACAGGATTATGAATCTCTCAATAAATTAAGGCATAAAAATCTAAACAGATAGAAATGAAATAACATGTAAGACAAAAACCTTGCTGAAGCCACTGGATAGACTTTGTAGAGGCTGAACATTGGATAGCAGTGAACAACCCCTAAGCGTGCCAAGTGAGTAGCTCACTTGGAGTTGTTCAGTGAACAACCTGTGCAGCTAGGAGTGGCTACCCTGCTTAGGGTAGATATGCATACAATTTTTTCCCCTGTCAATAAAGAGTCAAGTTCCAAACTACTAAGGTGCCAACTCTGGTTTAAATAATAGTTAATGCTTTAAAAGGCCAAGCACTGGGTTTCCAGCCCATACTCACTCACCCTTACACCTTTAAATTCCGAAGAGACTAAAAATTATAACATTTTCTGAGTAATTCTGGGTGTATTTCTCCTCTCTAAAATAGATTTTATTGACATAATCTCCCTCTAACTAAAAGATAAGAAAATAAAGCCCACAAACTTTAAAAGTTGGGCCTCAATAATTATAGTACTTACAATTCTTTCTCAAGTAAGAACAAATAAACAATTCTTACTTATTCCATCTTTCTCCAAGATACAGCTGTGATCTTTAAACCATGAAAAAAAATTAAGTCACTCTGTAACATTTTCAGACAGAATATTTTACTAAAAACACAGTAAGAAATAGAATAGTTACTTCAAAACTTTCCAATCATTTCAAGCACCAAGTAGCTTTCTGACAGTAATAAACATTGGTTATTATGAAGTTGACCTTGGCTTCAACTTGTGACCTAAACCTCAGAGCTTACACTAAACCAACTCTCAGTTATGGCTCTCTGTGACCCTCTCACTGCTGCCAAAAGTCACTAGGTCTTGAAGTATTCAAAATCTGTCACAGAATCTCATTTATTTAAATGCCTTTAAATTCAGGATAGCTATAAAAAGCATTGATAAATTCAAAGGCTAATACACTGTTTTCAACATTCAGTGTGGGTTGACTGATTTTTGGTAATCGTACACCATTATTAAAGCAACCAAAATATGTTTAAAGTAATTAGCTAGCATTTAATAAACTAAACCTGCTTTATGTAATATGACTGTTAGATGAAACCTATATAAAGCAATTTAATAGTTTACTCTTTGAATTATTGAGTCAAAAATGTGCAAAAGTAATGCTGTCATAATTGCCCCAGTGCTATTAAATCTACCAAGGGAGCAATGAGTGTTACATTATTTAAAATAATGACACCACCTTTCTTCCTCAGAATAAGGAGCATGGGTGAATGTTTACTAAATGAAATTCAAGAAGGTCACAGGAAAAAGCCACTTTAGAATTGAGTATCTCACAAATTCAAATTGTTTTTCTAGCACTAGTTTAACACCGATACCATTCATATCAAACAGACATCAAGTCAGTAACGTGGAGGGATGTATTACTGCAGAGAACTAGAGAGCACCACATATATTTTGCCTTTCAAAGTCACTGTGATTGCTGGAACTATATCCTGGTTTCGTGGTAGCACTTATGCCATAATTTCAGTCTAAAGAAAAGGCTCAATGTACCCCAAATTCCCACATACTCTCCCCTGCCTTCTGCAATTAGGAAATTCTAGGCGTTTTCCTGAGTTTAACAAAGCAGAGCCTGAGGCTGAATGAAGCAATATCAGCACCATCATATGCCCCAGTGAGTTAGATCCCTGACCACATGAAGTAGCTCAGTTCTACATTGCTGGATCTTGCCCCCAAATCACTTGTCTCCATCCCTAATAGTGACTGTAAAAAGAAGGGCTGAAATGTTCATTTGACTTTTAGGATAATGCCTCTACAATTTCCAAGTCCCCAGGAAAAAGGCTCATGAAGGCAGCAACACTGTCTATCTTGCTCATTTTTCTGAACCTGGCATAGAGAAGGTCTCAATAAATATCTGCTGACTAATTACTAAAGCCCCCAGAAAGTTAGCCCACAGTTCAACCTCCAATATTGCTATAGAAGAAAACCACCATTTTCAGGATTTGGCAAAACACTCTTTATGCATAAAGTCTTTCTTAAACAAATGAACATCTTTGGGGGAAAGATCTGAGAAACTGGTGCCTATATATTTCTCAAACGTTAATGCAAAAGAAAATCCCTATGTTATGCTTAAGACCAAAATCATTATCTCTTTCCTCCCTCAAAGCTCCTGTTATTCTGATAATTCCTATCTCACCTCCTGACAACACACCTACCCAGTCATCTCAGATAGAGGCCTCCTTTTCCTGAACCTCGAGAACTATAGTTACTATGCCATGGAAATTCTTTTTCTTCAAATCCTTCTTTAATCTATTCCCCGACCTCAGTCTCTACAACTGGTACGGACTCTTACCTGGAATATATTGCAAAAGGCCAGCCCTTCCCTCTTCCTTCACATATTATTCTGTTGTAAAGGAGGTTTAAAGGCTAAATATATCTTGGGATAAACAGCATCTACTTTTCTGCATCTTTCAAATTACCACTGTCCTAATACTTTCAAAATTATGTCCAAATTATGGAAAAGTGATCCATAAGGAAAACCCTAAGTTAACATGAGTTACTTTTTTTTTTTTAAAGATTTTATTTATTTTTGACAGAGTGTATAAGCAGGGGAAGCAGCAGGCAGAGGGAGAGGGATGCAGGACTCAATCCCAGGACCCTGGCATCATGACCTAAGCGGAAGGCAGACACTTAACCGTCTGAGCCACTCAGGCACCCCTAACATGAGTTACTTTTATAACCTCTCCCCAAAAAAGTATGTGTGCATTGTGCATATTTGTATATATACGTTTTAAGTTTATGGATTCATGACTTGTAAAAATGCTTTTAATAGTTTTATTTAGATATTATTGACACATCAAATATATTTAAAGTGTACAGTTTGATAAGATTTAGAATATGTACACACAAGTGAAACCATCACCACAATCAGGATAAAAAAACATATTCATTCCCTCAAAAGTTTCCTCACACTCCTTTGTAATTCCTCCTTCTTGATGTTCAATGTCTTGAATACCACTGTTTCATAATTTTGACTGGGTGGTTTTTTTTCTTGGTTACTTCAGGTGACAGGGTAAATCTGATTTGTTTCTCCATTATCTTTTGCAGAAGCAGAAATCTCTCAGTTGATATTTTTACTATATATTTTTGGTTCTTTTCTTAGTGATTTAGGGATTGCAATATGCATCCTAACTCATCAGAATCTACTTCAAACCAATAATAACTTAATTCTGATAAAATATAGAAACTTTGTTGAATCCTCCATTTGTGCTATTATTATATATTATATCTATGTATATTATAAACCCAACAATAGTTATAACTTTTGTTTCATAACTCTGTCTTTTAAAAAAAATTTTTTTAAGATTTTATTTATTTATTTGAGAGAGAGAGAGAGAGAGAGAAAGAGAGCAAAGCAGGGAGGAGGGGCAGAGGGAAAAGGAGAAGCAGGTTCCCAGCTAAGTAGGGAGCCCCAGTCGGGGCTCAATCCCAGGACCCTGGGATCAATGACCTGAGCCGAAGGCAGACACTTAACCGACTGAGCCACCCAGGCACCCCTCTTTTTCAAAATTTAAAAAGAAGAAAAAAATGTATGTAGTCTTTTATATTTACCCACATATTTAACCACTTTCAGTGTTCTTCATTCTGGTGGATTTCAGTTATCTAAAATCTAATGTCATTCCTTTCACTGTAACGGCCTTCCTTTAGTATTTCTTGTAAGGAACATTCTCTCAGCCTTTGTTTATGTGAGAATGTCTTTTTTGTTTGTGTTTTACTTCCGTTTCTGAAATAGTTTCATAGAGAATTCTTGGAGAGTTTTCATAAATAATAGAATTCTTGATTGGCAGGGTTTTTTTCTTTCAGTACTTTAAATATCACTTCACTGCCTTCTGGCCTTTATTATTTCTGATGAGAAGTCAATTGTTAATCTTACTGGGTTTCCCTTGTACTTGTACATTTTGTTCTTGCCGATTTCAAGAGTTCCTCTGTCTTTGTCTTTCCATAGTTTGACTATGACACAATTATTCTCCTTGTGTTTATACTATTTGGGATTTGTGGTGCTTCTGTGAATCTCTAGAGTCATGTTTTTCATCAATTTTTAAGTTTTCTGCCATTATTTCCAAAAATATTCTTTCTACCCCTCTCTTTCCCCTCCTTCTAGAAGTCACATTATATTAATGTTGGTAAACTTACTGTTGACCCATAGGTCTCTAAAGCTCTGTTCATTTTTCTTCCATCTTCGTTCTCTCAGTTCTTCAGATCAGATAATTTCTACTGATCTACTTGACACCTGCTGATTCTTCTCAAAATGCTGAGCCGGTCCAGTGACTTTTTCTTCAGTTATAATTTTCAACTCCAAAATTCCCATGTCATCCTTTCTTATACTCCGTATCTTTTTACTGATATTCTCTAATTATTAAATCATTGTCATCATACTTTCAAATTTTTTTTAGGCATGACTTCCTTTAATTCTTTGAACATATTTATAATTGCTACTTTGAAACCTTTCTCTGCTAAATATAACATCTAGACCCACTCAGGTCTTGCTGACTGCTTCTTTTCCAAGTATGAGTCACCCTTTCCTGTTTCTTTGAATGTTTCATTCTTTTTGTTGAAAACTGGACATTTGAGATAACATATTACAGTAATTCTAGAATTTCATATTTTCCTTGAGATTTGTTGTTTTTTGTGTTTGTTTTACAAACTTACCTACTGTAAATCCGTAGATTTGGCTTCCCTGCCATGTATAACCTCTGATGTCTCTTCTCAGTAATTTTTAGAATTCTTGTTTTAAGTTTGGCTTTCTTAAGATCATCCCTGTGTCTGCATAGTTCAACAGTCAGCCAATGATTCATCAGAGGTTTTACTCACTTTCAGCCAATAAGCCTTCTACTATTTATTGTTGGATCTGTGTGTGGGTTCATTCAAAGTTCAAGGACTTTCTGTCCTACCCCAGCATTTATTTTCTGATAGGTTCTCTTGCATCTACTCTGCACAGGTGTGTAGTCTCTCAATTAGCCATGGATATTTGGATAGATTGGACTCTCTTTGGTCTTGCATGTGTATGCAGCCAAGAGGTATAGAGATATTATCAATCCCCTCTATGGCTGTCTCACATCTAGGATCTCTCTGTTTGATTTCTAGAGGGTCTATTGGTCTATCGCCTTTCCCAGGAAGGGCTACACTTCAAATGAGCAGTTTCTGCCCTTCCTCATTTTCTTGCTTCAAAAATCATTACTTTTACCGAAAATGTTGTTGGGAGTGGGTTTTTTACCTTCCACACAAAATTAGGTGAATCCCTTCTGGCAGCAAAGCTGCTAACTTCATGGCCTGCTCCACATAGCAAAACTACCAAACCAATCAAGTTGGGAAATGTGGAAGCAGCTTTAGGCAAGAACTCAATTGATTCCCAAAGCTTTTATTCAAAGTTCAGCAGTTTTGCATGAATAAATGCTTCCCAATTTGTTTTTTGCCTTCGGATGGTTTCAAGAGCCATGGAATGTTTGTTTCTGACAATACCGTCCAGTTTCATAGTTGTTTTTAGGGAGAGGACTTGCCCCCCTCCTCATTCTACAATAAAGGAAGTTGGGCTTCTCAATTGATTTTTCTGTGTATTATGGGTCCTACTTTCCAGCTTCTTCACATATTTAGTAATTTTTAATTGGATGCCATACACTGTGAATTTCACATATGCTTGAGCTTTGTTAGGACACAATTAAGTTTGTTGGAAACAATTTGATGTTATGGACTGAATGTATTCCTCAAAATCCATACTTTGAAATCCTAATGCCCAAAGTGATGGTATTAGGAGGTAAAGCCTTTAGGAGGTGATTAGGTCATGAGGGTGGAGCCCTATGAATGGGATTAGTGCCCTTACAGAAGAGGCCCCAGAAAGGCCTCTGATATGAAGACACAGAGAGAAGACAGCATTACAAACCAGAAAGACAGCTCTCACCAGACACCAAATCTTCCAGCACCTTGATCTTAAACTCCCCAGTCTCCAGAACTGTGAAAATAAATGTTTATTGTTTAAGCACCCAGTCTACTGGCATTTTTGTTATAGCAGCCTGGACTAAGACATGATCATCTCGGGTCTTTCTTTTAAGCTTTATTAGTTAGGAACAGAGCAGTGTTTAGTCTACAGATAATACTGCCACATTACTGAGTTAAAACTCCCGTGAATACTCTATCTGATGACCTTATATTCTCATCTTTTCTAGAGTGAGTAATAACAGGAACCATTCTAGCTGATAAGAACTCAAACTATTCCCCGTACTATGTGTGTCTGGATGATTATTCCTTCTAATTTCTTCAGATGGTGCTTTCCATGGCCTTAGGAAGTTTCCCCAATAACATGTGCTCACAAAATTATTCAGCTGAAGCTTCACAGGACACTTGCAGATCTCTGAAGTTCTAATACAGGTCTCTCTTCTTTGGTTCCCTGCCCTGAAAACTCTAGCTGTTGTAGTCTCCCCAGATTCCCAGCTCTGTCTCCTTAACTCAGAGAGACTACCCAGATTCACCTGAGTTTTCCTTCATGTGCCATAACCTGGAATCTCTCTCCAGACAGTTAGCTGGGACAATCATATGGCCCTCCTCATCTGCTTCCCATCTCTCAGGAAATTGTCCTTTATTGTTTGACATTCAGTGTCTTGAAACCATTGTTCCATATATTTTATCTGTTATTTTTTCAAGTTAATTCAGGTAGGAGAGTAAATCTAATACCTTTTTCCCAGGGCAGAAGTTAGGAATGCTTATTTTAATCTCAGGAACATATTTAGTTGAGTCTGTTGATTTTTCCCCCTTAATTTGTTTTTCCATCAACATCCTATAAACCATGCATGCTCATTGTCACTCAAGACAAACTTGACCAAGTCTTAATCATACAATATTGTATTTTTTTAAGTATTTGCTATAGCCAGTCACTACCCAGTGCTGAGGATCCAAAGATGAATTAAAACAGCAACTATATGGTAAGGGGGTCTGTAGCCTGGTTTCTCAGTGTCTAGTCTTTCAGAGCAGCAATCTCTCTGTACTTCCCTCATCCAGATCCATATAACTTTACTATTTACTATTAGTCCTATTACTTCTCACTGTACATTGAATATGCCTAATTCATTTAGGTAAAGAGGATATTTTTAAAGCCTCATACACATTTTCCTTATGAAAGTAAATTTTTCTCTTCATGCCATCCTTCTGTAATAAATGGAAAACATTTTCCTTTCTGTTATCTAAGCTTACATTTATCTGTTTTTCTCTCATTACATTAATTTTATTTGGGCAAAAGAACAACAATCATGTTTAAGCTTAGGATGGGAAACAACACAGCAGGGTTCCATAAATAGAGTTTAATTGCAGTAATTACTCACGTTAATTATATATCAACTGATTATTTTTAAGACATATTTATTGAGCACCATCAGCTTTCAGAGGTACCCATCATTTTCCCACTATCTTTTTCAGATTCTATATCCATGCTCAGAATAATCAACTATCATTTGACACATGGTATAATAAGTACCTAATGAAATCCCAATTAAAATTGTATTTGAGATGCTTAATTTTAGAGATAAATTAGAAATAATTACATGATTCAAGAATCCACATCAGACAGGAGAGATACAACTATATCTTGACTAACTGGAAAGGACAAGCACAGATGAAGCCTTTTAATGTGCTTTCCAAAACCTGTTACAAAACATTATTGTACCTTAGCAGATGGCACCGAGAGATGTCTTTTTATTTTTTTTAAATAGACAGTTCCCTTTCATATGCTGACTTGAGTGATTTTAGTTCTCATTATTACTGTCATCTGTTAGAGGAAAAAGGGGGGGTAGGGGTGAAAGCACGTTATTTTCCATAAGGCAAGAACATCAGCATGGAGCCAGCCTTTTAGCATACTAAGTTTAATTTACTGAGCTGCAATAAGCAGGAGAATGTACTGACTGTCTCTTAGCTGTTCATTTCAAACAACTTATCTTCATTTGGAGCTGAGACACTTGGTGCTTGCTGGGTATAGTGCTTCCTCTCTCTCCTTCCCCTACCCCACCCCCAGCTAAATTTTTCCCCCTTAAGATTTAATGAATTCTGGAACCAATCAAATGCGAGTTGTTAGGAGACACTAGCCAGGTAAAAGCTTTAATATCATCTCTTTCAGAGTTCAAAAGGCCACCTCTCTACACTAGGATCACAAAAATATATTTATTCCCTTCTGAAAGAGCTATTTAGCCTTCAACAGGGAGCAAAAAACTGCCCCATGAGTCCACCAAAACTTTGCTCAGAGCTTCCTCTCCTTCCGCGGTATCTTTGTTCAGAGGACAACAGGCTCGTTTACAACCTCACTTGGGGAAACTGTTAACCATACATTTCTGATCTATGTAATTTGCTGCTAAAGAACACAAGAGCATCTAATAGAAAACAGCTGTTACAAAATCCACTCTTTCTGGCAGGAGCAGTTCCTAATGTAGGATTTTAATTTTATCTCCTGATTGATAACACCCCATTAGCCATATCCTGATTCTTAACTGCAAAATGACGCATGGGCACTATTTTAAGCTCCCTCCCAAATGGATATCATTATGCTTGCTTGTCCCTCTGAGCAGAAAGTCCACATTTTGGGTGGAGGAGTATGATACTGGCCCTCATTAGAGCTCTGATACATGAAATGGGAAATATTGGTCACAGCTCATCCAGAGTGTTCAAAATGCAGATAAGGAAAGAAATTTGAACAGAAGAGATAATGGGTGTTCAGTATTATAAAAATCCAGGGACACAAAACCAAGAGTAGTCAGCATTTCCTGGAAACATGAAATATTTTACTTTGATACTTTGGACTTTCGATTATTGCAGGAGACAGGGAGTATCTTCTTTCACTCATCATGCAGGATTTTATTCAGGAATAGCTAAATTCATAGGGACGATGTCAACTTGGGAGACCAGGATTAATAATTTTTGAATCATCTGTCCCAAGCCCATGGCAAAAGTTAAATGATAACTACTCTAAAGAGAGGGAGGGGCATTTTGCCATGGCAACCTTGCTATAATAGAACCTCAAATGGACAAAATGTAGCATCTTAACAAGTTTTGACAGTAAAATATTCAAGAAAAAATAAATTTCACTGGAGTGGCAGCAGAAAGGAGGCAAAGAAAGGTCTATGCCCAAGTTGAAATTCTAATAAAATTGGTGACTGATTCATCATGCTTTCTGGAATAACTTTAATTATACATCTAAAACCATCCTTCACTACCACAGGCATGACAGGAAGGCACAGAGCCATATACCAGTCTTAATGAGATCTATTTAAAGCATCTCAACAATTATTTTGTAATGACTTCAAAGTACAAATCAAGGTACATTTCTGTATGGAGTTCTAGGAGCACCTCAGGCCTGAAGTGTTGTATTCATAAATAGGGACTGTGGTTCATTAAAGGAGACAGGAGCTGGAGAAAATTACCAGGTCACGTGAGATATCCAAGTTCTGGCATGATTTGTGCAACATTTCTTCACCAGCAACAAACCTCTCTGAACAACTTTGTTTCCACAGAATTAGAAGGACATTTATAGAGCAATATCCATTCTCTGTATTTGTTGATCTTTGTCATTCTCCACCACTGAATTTTTCCGAAACATAACTGGGCATGCTCAGTTTTGGTCTTTACCTTTCACTTAAGTATCACTTCCTCCAGGAGACCTTCCCAAACCCCTGAAATAGGCTGAATCTCCCACAGTACATTTACATGGCACTTATACTTTCCCTTTTCCATTCCTCAGCACATTGAAATGTAATGTTTGTCTGTAGGAATTAACCTTTTAGTTAACCTATGAATCCATATTATGGATTATGATCATTTATCTGCCAAAATACCCCACCACCATGACCACCAATTCTTCATTGAGGGTCTCTTGGAATTTGGAGACTCCATGTTAGGATTCATTGATCTGATATAAATCCCTTAGTTTATGAATTAAATAAGCATTATCTATGGTAATGTATCCAATCTGAGACAGGCTTAGACTAGGACTCAGATTTCATTATTTAGCACGGGGGATTTCTACTCAGTGTTGAGATCATTTTTAACACATTAAAAGAATTTGACCCATGTTTCCTCCTTTTTTTAGCTCCAGCCAATCCTCCCACTTTTCCCCGAGCCTGGCTCAGAGAAGCATTTATCAAACTGAAGGAGAGGTATACCCTGATTCTATGTTATATCCCCTAAAATCTATGGAATCCTCTAAATACTCTGTCAAATTGACACCCCTTAGAACACTCCCTGCCTATTTCTCCAACCCATCTAGTATTCCCTCCTCCCCCACTTTACCATATTTCTAACTCTTGTTGTCTTTGCAAAGACTTACCTCCCTCTGCTCAAGCATCTTGTCTTGGATTACCCCAAGACAGTAGCCCCAGACCTCAGCTAATAATTTTGTGGCCTACAAATTCCCTAGATACTGAATTTAAAAGCTAAAGCAGCTACTCTCCCACCCCATCCTATTGATGTTTTTATTTTCGATAAAGTATTAGATGAAAGGGGGTGATAAATATTTGTTCTCTTTCTTACCTGGATAGTAACCACTGCTAGGCGGGTCATATGGAAAGCAGTACCTTGCCCCCCACAACTGGAGAGAAAGACAGGCAGATATTCCCCTCTCTGTGGCAGCTGGGGCATTTGCTCATTATGTAGGCTCCACCAATCTTGTCTCATGTTTTGAATCTCAAGGGAGGGAGGTGAATATGAAAGGATAGTCAGAGAGTATTCATAACCCAGTATTGAATGTCCAGGGTAAGGTGCCAGCTGCAGATATGGGAAATCTAGCCTCTAATATATCTTCCTCACTCTTTGTTACATCACATCCATACTTACACATTGCAACTCATTTTCTTTTTCTTTCTGCTCACTTTTCCCTAACTTTTGTGTATGGACTATGTTGGAAGTAGTTAATTTTAGTCTTAGGTTGTGGAAAATGGAAAGAGGATCAGAAGAGAACTAGAAGAAGCATGGACAACCCCTAGATAATCTAAGTTTAGAGCAGGATGAGGCAACAAAGATTCAGGGCCATATATTTGAAGATGGGCTATACTGTCAGTTCCACAGGAACTGAAGGAAGAATTATGTTATTGTGAGATGGATGCATTTGTCTTTTTAGAGCATAAATATAGGAAGAAAAGTGTATTCAAATATTGAACAGCCAACGGAAGGTATGAGTGGGAGTTTTTCATGTTTTGGTCACCTATAATCTGAATCCACTTCCTAGTTTTAGAGAATCCCTCATTATGTGGGTCTTGGCATTTAAGTGACCAGATAATTTATCATCTACATTGAAAACCTATTAAGGGTTAACAAGGCACTATTAATAATCATACTGTAACAATCAACAGAAACCAGACTATTCAAGGCAAGCCAGGACATATGGTTACTCAAGTCTTGGAAAAGGCAATCTCTGCCTTCTACAAGAATAGGTCCAAAATCCCTCTCCCTGCTCCCCTACAGCTAAGGCAAAGGCATGTCTACTGGCTCAATCAGATGCTCCTTGAAGGAATGATGAAGAAATGTACCCGTTGTTAAAAAACATTACTGGCGGTGGCAGATTACTTACAATATCAAATTAAGGTTAAGAGTCTAGTTGGTAGTAAACACTTTAGAGTGTCTAGTGGCTATAGGGCTAGCAAAAAACATCCTGGTCACAGTTCTTTTGATATGACCATAAAAGGGTATGGTATCTAGTCTACAAACTGGCTCCCAATGGACGTTGCCTCCAGATCTTATGCACGACCCTATACAATCCCATCCCACAATAAATCTTCCTTTAATCAACAATGTGGAGGAAGTAATGCTGTGCCAGTTCTAGACCTAAAGCTTAAGACATGGAAGCTTCCACTTTTGTTCTTTAGGGAGCCCCGAGCCACCATATAAGAAATCCGGTTACCCTGCTGGAGAGACCACATATAGGGAGAAGCTCTGAAATAACAAAGAACAAGAGAGTCCCAGTAGTTTAGCTGTCCCTGCCAAAGTGTCAGACATGGAAGAATCTTAGACATTCAGCCCAGTTAAGTGCTCAAATGAGTATATCCCCGGGCAACATCCCACAAAGTAGAAGGACCATGCTCAGCCCAGTCACACCAGAGCATGAGAGGAGATGGTGTTGCTTAAAGCCACCAAGTATCAGGGTAATTTGATACATAGTAGTAGATAACTAAAACTCTTAAGTAATCAGTTTATGAGCCTATTATGGTTACTCCTATTTCATTAACCTCATTCTCTAATTCTCCTGTTTCAGTTCATTAGTCTTCATACAAATCTCTTTTTTCTTTCCTGATTTACTGGTGGCTTCTCTAAACATAATTATCTCCACTGTTTTCACTCTGAAGTAGGGGGTCCCCAACACTTCAAACAAGAGGGCTCCATTTTTACTTAAAAAATTGCATGTCATAGGTATACTTTTAGCAACGATTGATTGGGAAAACATAAACTGGCAAAAAGCAATCAAGAATTCAGCAACAGTCTTAAGCAAATTTGTATATTCTTCAGAATAACCAGATATATACATTCAAAAACAAAGAATGAAACATCCCCATAGAAGCATATTACTCATTCAGTACTCAGGAAGTTTACAAACCTTTGGATTTTATCTATTGCTCCTCACCCTCAAAATCCATATCCCACAAGGTGGGAGCCACTAAGCTGGCACACGTTTCTCCTTTGACACTACTTTGAGATGAACTGGTTCCCAAAATACACTGTTTCTTGGGAAAGAAAAACAATCTGGAAAACAGTGCATTTCTAGACAGATTATATCACTGGGAGCAGAGAGAAACAAATTTTTAAAAAATTTCCAAGACTATGGACTCCGAGAAACAAACTGAGGGTTTTAGAGGGGAGGGATGTTGGGGGGGGTGGGTTAGCCCAGTGATGGGTATTAAGGAGGGCACGTGCTGCATGGAGCACTGGGTGTTATAGGCAAACAATGAATCGTGGAACACTACATCAAAAACTAATGATGTAATGTATGGTGGTTAAGATAATAAAAAAAAACTAATGATGTACTGTTTGGTGACTAACATAACATAATAAAAAAATAAAAAATAAAAAAAATTTTCCAAGAGACCAACTATCTTCAGAGCATTGGTACAGGGTGGAGGGAGTGGGAAGGGGGAATAACATTTTGGAGAGAAATGACTCGAAGATAGGTATAAAAGTTTTGCTAACAAGGCACCTGGATTGTTGGGGTAGAGCTATTCCTGAATGCTATGAATGGCTAACCATATATACCCCTCTATCTAGGCACTTCCCTTGGCATGTTTCCAAGTAGGAAGGCACCCATAGACAGACCTTTCCCTATGTGGCCAAGTAGCCCACCAATGGAAAAACATCAGTTCTTTCTGCTTTAAGAATATGCCAAAAATTTTTAATTCTTTTTTTTAATATTTTATTTATTTATTCACGAGAGACAGAGGGAGAGAGAGAGAGAGAGAAGCAGAGGGAGAAGCAGGCTCCCAAGGAGCAGGGAGCCCGATGCAGGACTCGATCCCAGGACCCTGGGATCATGACCTGAGTCGAAGGCAGACGCTTAACCATCTGAGCCACCCAGGCGCCCAAAGAAACCAAAGGATAATCTTTTTGAATATGCCAAAATTTTTTAAGTGGGGTTTTGTTTTGCTTTAATTTTGGGATTTGTTTGGCATCCCACAAACATTTCTGATAGGGAGAAGAAAATAATTAGGGTAGAGAAGTGAACTGCTTCCTTCTTGATAGCATCCAAATCACTATTCCTTCTTATTAAAATAGAAAAATGTTACCCATACAAAGTTAGAAACAATTTCTCCTCACCGTATTTTTAATGTGGATCCAGCAGTTACTTCAAATAGGGTCGTTTTTCAGTTGCACAGGTGTCTTTCTGGAGATAATTCCAGGAATATCTTATACATATTTGTATTTTAAAACAGGCACATAACACTTTAGAGGAATCTAAGGAGCACATCTTGGTAACAGATGGATAGTCCAGAGCTGAACACAAGGATGACAGCTTATAACACAAACATCCTAAATTGATACATCTTTATAGATGGCATTTTTAACCTTAATAGTAACATAAAGTAATGGCATTAGTGAGAGGTTACACAAGTAGGAAAGGTGCAGACTTTGCTTTCTGCCTTAAAAATGACCACCATAATTTTTCCCCTGAAAAGTGTAATATTCAGGTATTGCACTTCTACTTTTGTGATCAGCTCCTGTAACTCCTGCAAAAATAAGTCAATAAAGCAACTTCTCTCCCAGACTGTCTAGATTCACTGTTCACTATCCAATCACCCAATTTCAATAAATCCAAACTAATAATTGCAGGTATCCATCAGGATGTAATAATCATTTTCTTAAATTAAAAAAAAAAATTCTCCTCTTTTCAACAGAGCTTTTTTCTCTCTCAACTGAGGCCCCAGGCCTGGCTAGGAACCATTAGCCACGGAATAGATATAAGAAATTCAAACATATTATGATACAAGAAATTCAAACATATTATGAAAATCTTTGAATAATTCAGTTACCAAGTCAGTCAGCCATAAGAGGCAAATGCCCAAGAAATCAGGCTTCATTAGCCAGCTACTGGGTTCATACAGAGCTGCCCTAAGGATTCCAAGTACTAAAAAGTATCCCGCACTGCAGTGCTCTCTGTCATCACATACTATGAGCTTCTTTAAATGTTAGAGCATAGGGGAAAACACGGGCAAGAGGGGCCTTAATATTTTATCAAGTGCCTACACTATTCCAGACTCCACCCCAGACACACATACATTATTTTGTTTAATACTTATAACAAGCCATAATAGCTACTATCTTCCCATTTTACCATTTTACAAATGAGATTTTTGAAACTCAGAGCAATCTGAGGCCATGCAGCTAATGAATGGTGAACACATTTGAACACAAGTCTGGCTAACTAACTCTACACCCCAACTATCATTTCTGTATGGGCACAACCCCCTAGGTCTCTCTTCCCAGCCCATGCCACCTAACAATCAGATGAAAGGCTGGAAGAGAAGGGCATGCACAATGGAGTAGAATGAAGTACTGCTATCAAGTAACAACTTTATAGTAAGAAAAATATATATAAAGTTCAATCAGACAACACAAGATTCCTATATTTTGTAGGAACGTGCTCCAAAACAAGTCTTCGGGCCATTCTTTCCTCCTTGGCCTATGCATGACTGACATTTAGCAACCTCTCATTAGCCGAAGGCCCAAGCACCTCTCACACTCATCTTCGGGAGTACTTTTACTGTTTTATTAAAAATGCCACACTTCTAGTATTTGTACTCAGCTGTCTAATAAAAGAATAGATGGCTTCCATCTAAATAGAGACTCACTCACAATAGATTTCCAATTGCAAAGTATATACAACTGGCTATTAAAGATGATGTTTACTTTTGTCTAGGCTGGGGTTTTCCTTCTGACTCAGATAACATACACAGTAATTTAGTCTGGGACAATGAGTCCAGTATACTTGATTGGACATCCTCAATTTACGTTTTCATCAAAGTTGGTCTTTGTAATGGAGCCTATTCCCTCATTATCATCTTTAATGCCCCATACAAAGGTCCTTAACTTCAGCTATTAATTGGTAAATGTAGCTATATGGGAACAGATTCAGGAACAGATTGTGATGCATATAATAAAATCATTAAAACCCTCTGTAGTCAGAAACAAATTTTTTGATGTATAAATCCAGTGCTTTGGGACCTCTAAATAAGGCTAAGAAGAGACAATGTGTCCTCTTTCTGAAGAGATAGGGCACTCCTTGGCAGTAATCGGAGGTTGCTGATGAAGGCTTTTAAGATGCACTGTCAAGTGGAAGGCTGCTTCTTACAGGGCTTTCTTTCCTACTGGTGTGTGTTGGCAGGAAGTCTACTGCCTTTAACCCATGTTTAGGTGGGAACTGAAAACCTCATTCTGAGATCATGTAAGACTCACAGACTGCTGCTTTCCCTAGCCAAGTCTCAAATGGGAAAAAGGAAGGGAACAGAAGTTGGGGGTAGGCGGAGCAGGCTGTGGGAAGGAGCTCCCACCATGTTTTTGAATGGTAATCTCTCTCCATGAACTAGCTGAAATACATTGGGTGATGCAACATATGTCCAGGGGCTATGAAACAGTAAGGCATTAATGACAGAAGTTTTGATTGCACCACATGAGATTCATAACCTCAAAGAAACTATTTTAAAGAAGGTATAATCTGCAACTCATTTTCCAATGTTAGAAAGTTTATTGTTTTCTATTGTCATAATAATGTTGTGCTCCAAACATACCAAAGCTATTTGGCTTGAAACGATATTACCTTATTATTTGTTTTGAGTTTACAGAATGACTGGGTGGTTCTGCTGACCTGGCCAGGTTTGGGTCCTCTCAGCCAGGCTCGTGTGTGTGTGTGTGTGTGTGTGTGTGTGTGTGTGTGTGTGTGTGCACGCATGCACAGTCAGCCACTGTGTGTATTGGGGACTGGTTTGTCTAGGAAGGCCCTAGCTGGGATGGTTAGCTCTTTTATAAATCCAGAAGGCTAACCCAGCCATGTTCTCAAGAGAACAGGTGAAAATCTCAAATGCTTACCAAGCCTCTGCTTGCATCACATTTGCTAAAGCAAATCACTGACCAAAGTAAGTCACATGATCAAGCCCACTGTCAGAGTGAGGAGCTGCAAAGCCACAGGACAAAGAGCAGGGACACACTGATTGGGGTTCTTAATGTACTCAATTGACTAAAGAGGTCTTTCAGGAACTGATTCTAAACAAAATCCTTTAACACTGGATAATTCAAGGCTCTCTATCACTGTCCTCCAGGTAAAAATATACCTTCATTAGGTGCCTGGGTGGCTCAGTCATTTAAGTGTCTGCCTTTGGCTCAGGTCATGATTCCAAGGTCCTGGGATCGAGTCCCATGTTGGGCTCCCCACTCAGTGGGAAGTCTGCTTCTCCGTCCTTCCTCTGGCTCGTGTGCTTGCTCTCTCACACTCTCTCTCACTCAAATAAAAAATCTTAAATATATATATAAATTAGAAATATATATTAAATTTATTATATTTAACTTAATTTAAATTAATAATATAAAATTAATTTATATATATAAAAATTAAACAAATGGAAACAGCACATTTTGGGTTATTTGATCTTATCTTTATAGATGTGCCCTCATTAGATTTTGGCAAGTTTATCATATATCGGGAAGGGTAAAGAGTTAAGAAGAATGTGGGTAATAAGTAATTTAATCTGCCAGTGATGTGGACTGCTAAGTGCTAAAAATATGCATTTCTGAAAGTTACAACATATAAAAATCACCAACCAAGTCAGGAAAACTGAAGCCAGAGGTTGGCATATCAAAATTTCCCATGGTATTTGTGATTACAAATTAAGCTATTAAATGAATAGCTTACTATAATGATATAAAAAAGTGGTAAAGTTAATGTCCCCCTAAGGACTTTGAGTTCCACAGCTCCTGACTCTAGTGGGTTTAAATCTGTAACCTGTCACTGCACTCAAGTAGCTTTTGCATTTAATTATTTTGGTGGAGAAACTAAGAGGGAGGGACTGAAGGAGGAAGTAAGAGAGAGGGAGGGGAAATAGAAAATAACTGAACATATCACTCTTCAAAGCTCACTTATATACAGTTAATGTTGCCTGCTTTGTCCCTTATTCACAATGCGGAGCAGGTGGGATCAGCCTCCTTTCTGCTTCTCTAGCTTTCCAACTGAAAGGACAGGGGAAAAATGTTATCATTGTTCCAACTGTGGATTGATCCATCAAGAGGACTTTTCACCCCCCAAAATAGCTAGCGATATCTTGCTGTCATTCAAGTCTCCAGCTGTGGACCATTTTACATCATACATCTGGGGCTCAAGTGGTGTCTTGCATAGCAATTCTAAAATACAGTATAGTCTCTAACAGTAGCTTCCTAAGTTATGTTCTTGATTTTCCCTCCGCCCTCAGCTCTCCTCCCCAGTCAAAGGATCAAGGCCAAAGCCTGGAAAACACCTGTTTGAGACCTTCTCCTACTCTCAGAATTGTTAACTGTCTTACAGGAGCAGCAGTAGAATCCCACAGTGAAAAACGTGAATGACATTGTTTCCTGACAGATGATTTCTTTCTGGGATCCCAACTTCCCTCAATTTCTTAAGAACTGAAGAGATGTAGAGTAATTTTTTAGAACATAGAAGAAAAAAATATGGAAACTGATTTTAACTTAAAGTTTCATCACACTCAGAGCATTTGGCATGAACTGGATGATTTTCTAGCCAGGAGGTTAGAGACATGACTAATCACAGACCCTGCCTTGAGTAACTCATTGTCAAATGACAATTGAATTTTTTAAAGGCAACTAGAACATTACTGTAGACGTTGTTCTCTATGTGCTTAGCAGAAGCCCAGGTGGAAAGAGAGCAGCCAGCCCTGAGGGAGACAAAAGATCAAGGAGGGCCTGCCATCCCTGCTGAACTCTGGCTGAAGCCAGGGAGTGGTGGAAAAAGCACTTTTCCCACATGTGATGGCCGGCCAGGTACGTAACCTTGGTAAACTGGAGCAAGTTAGTTCACCTCTCTCATCTTAGTTTCCTAATAGGTAACATGAGAATAATGGGAGCTACAACTTCACAAGGTTTTTGTGGGGACTAAATGAGTTGATGTATATAAAGTGCCTGGCACAGCTCCTATAACATAATGATCAGTTAATAAACATTAGGTATTATTATTGATTGTTGTTGCTAAAATGTGTTAGTGTTTGGTACTGCTAAGTATTACCCTAATATGTTGCAAGCAGCATCTCATAACCCTTGATATGCATACTATTATTATCCCCACTTAGCAGAAGAGAATACTGAAGCACGCAGGAGTTAATTAGATTTGAACCTCAATCTTATTTCAGCTCCTGCACCCTGCACTGTGGGATAGTGATTATATCATTCTGGAACTGCTATCACTTTAGGCATAGGTCTCTCTTCCCAGCCCATGCTACCGTATAGTCGGCAAGTTGAAAGCTGCAACGCTGGAGGAGGAGGGCATACACAATGAAGCAGTATGAAGTACTTATTAATAACTTGATAGTAAGAAAAAATATATAAAGTCACGCATGGGAATTGGAAATTATAGCAGTCCGTAACCATTTAGCATTGGGGCAAATAAACTGCATGATTCAATGGCACTGAAAGTTAATACTATGGAAGAAGACAGTGCAACAGGGAATTATATATTAATGATCCTAAGACATCAAGAGAAAGTCAAATAATGTTCAGTTTTAAGTTTAAGAAATGAGGGATGTGGGGCGTCTGGATGGCTCAGTCATTAAGCGTCTGCCTTCGGCTCAGGTCATGATCCCAGGGTCCTGGGATTGAGCCCCACATGGGGCTCCCTGCTCTGCAGGAAGCCTGCTTCTCCCTCTCCACTCCCCCTGCTAGTGTTCCCTCTCTCGCTCTGTCTCTGTGTCAGATAAATAAATAAAATCTTAAAAAAAAAATAAAGAAATGAGGGACATGTGAAATATTTTAAGAACTATTTCCACCCAAAATACAAAAATTTCTAAAATTTATGGTAATTAAAGGAATAAAGTCCACTTACATATAAAAAACCTTATTCTTAGATGGTGATACATAGAGTAATCAAATTGTAGGGTTGGCAATGTCTTTAAAAATCCTCTAGTCCTACTCCAATATTGTAAGGAAACAGACTCAGAAAGGTTAAGTGACATGTCCAAAGTCACACAGCTAATTAGTGCAGAGCTGGGACTTAAGCTTTGAAGTGTTACTGAAAATTCTGATTGTTTGATTGACTAGTTAAGATCAATAGTGACAGAGTTCAGCTTGGATCTCAACTTTGAAATCATGGCAAGCTTTTTAAAAATTCCAATCCTTAAGCCACACCAGATTTTAATATTTTTAAAGCTCCCTGAGTGATTCTGATGTGCAGTTAAGGTTGAGAATCATTAATTTAAATCAATAATAATTCAAAGTATATCCACTAAGAGCCACACAATGCCTTAAGCACTGGGGATACAGAAAAGAATAGCATTGTTCTTGCCCTCTGAATGCTCACACCTGCCAGACAAGCATATAAACTGATCACTATGAATCAGTGTGATGGATGCCAGAATTGAGTCAGGTATACTGGAATCATTTGGGGACCACTGGAAATAATCAGAATTTCTAGGGATGGGGTCTGAGAAACAGGTATTTTTTTAAATCTCCCCAGCCCAGTTTCGCAAACACTACATTAAGCAATAACATCTTACCAAAATAGCCCCTGAGCTGTGAGTCTTAAGGGACACATTACATTTGAACTAGAAGAATGAGGAAAGGGCATTCAGGCAGAGGAAAGAGCTCAGACATGGAGACATGAGACAGCATGGAGTGTCTGGGAAACTACAAATAATTCGGAGCATCTGGGAAGTCAAGTGAGATGCAGGAGTAGACAGGAGATAAATTAGACTAGAGCTACAGGCAGGCCTGTGAGGGTTTGGCCTACCACACTGAGACGCTTGAAATTTACCCTGTGAATTAGTTTTTCATTGTTCATCTCATCAGTTTTAAAAGATTACATATACAAACATGACTTGTATTTATTACACATATCTACTACTATCATTAGCTAATATCTCAAGGCACAGATTACACTATGGGAGAGGTTCTTTGTTAATAATTTGAATAATCTTCTTCATAATTTCTATTTATTTTTGGCTTATTCTTTGTCAGATCTAATTAGGCCATGACTGTTTTTGCCCCACAGTGTGGCTAATAAAGAGCTTATACAAAGAGAAGGCAAAGTTCCAGTTCTGTCCTTGTCATTATTCCTTTCCATCTTTCTGGGAGTTCATATGGTCAAAATCAGATGACAAAATCTTTAAGTCCGTAAGCAGATTCACAAGGGTTTTGCTTTCTACCACTCTGTGTTGTGGAATTCCCTCTCTTTCCTTTGGTTACCTCAACTCCAGATATGACCCATAGACAGAATATAGGTATCAGTGTTATTCCCTATATTAATATTAAATGGTAATATATCTTAATTTCTTAATTCTTTAGAATCGTGTGTGTGTGTGTGAGAGTATGTGTCTCTGTATCCTAACATTTCTTCCTGTAATCCATCAGGTCATCTGGAATACTCTCTTTGGAAAACACTGCTGTAGTGATGGATAGTGCATGACGGAAGACTTCAATGATTCAAAGAGTAAAGAGATCATTGATGGTAACTGCAAAGAAGGACATCCAATACTGGGATAGGAGACCAATTAGGTACCTCCAGCAAAGAACAAAGTGAGCAAGGATTAGACTAAGGATGAATAAGGCAGCAAGATCAAGAATGAAGAGCAAAGGAAATATTCTAGAAACATTGAGAGAGGGAAGTTTGCAGGCCCCACTGATTTGGGTGTGAGAGAAAAGGGAAGAATCAAGTGTGGTTCCAAGTTTTCTCCCATAGAGGATCAGGTTATCAAATAAACAGTGACAGCAACACTGGCAAAGGCAGCTGTAACTGGCTGTGTGTTAACACAGCAACTTTCAAAGCTTTCAAGGCTCTTCCATTCCTTCTCCTTTTTTAGCATTCATCCATTTATGATCTCTCATAATAAAGTCCATGCTAACTCAGAGAAGCTTATTCCTTACATATACATGAGAAGCAGGCCCAAATCCCCTCTTTACACCATCAATCAGAGAAAACTAGCTCCTTCCCCCACCCTCCAACTTTAGAGAGATTTAAACCATGAGACACAATCAAATGAACAGATGAGCCTCTCAATCAGTATTGGTATCTTCACTGTCACAGACGCAACCGGCCATGGTGATGCATTATACATTTTTCATGTGGTGTGTGTCTGCCTGGTTTGTCAAAACTCAAATTTCTTTCACACTTAACTGCTGTCATCCCAATAATGTTATTCATTATTAGCAATGACTCCCTGTGCTGTATCACAAACACAGGACATGATACATGCAGTTCCAGAAAAGAATTGGCAGGATAATATCTTCCTCTATCATGTGAACAATTACCTACTTTCCCTTTATTTCCTCCCATTTCTTTTCCCATGACACACAGTGAGTACAGTTAGCATACAATTGTGTTGAGTTATGACACTTTAGATATTTTCATCTTAGAGATGTTAAGTGCTGACACTAAACCTTATAAACCCAGTTGTGCTATCTCAAAGTGAGATAAGAAAGAGGAAGCAGTATCTCTCTTTAGGTGTCATTATATCACATATCATATTGTTTTGTATTCTATTTTCAATATAAGATATAATTATATTAATTGCTACGTGGAAACAAGATGTGAAGACTCTCATCTCAGGAGCGTCATAGAAGTCAAGTCAAGAAGACGAGGCAGTCCCAGACAGGAGCTCCCCTGACAAAGGGGAACAACACTTTGCTACCTCTCCAGTAATTTTGCAACCACATAAAATATGACTTTCACTGTCTTAGAAGTATTGAGTAGTCTTTTATCCTCTTCACCTCTAGCTATAAAGTTGAATGACTGATGTAATCAATGAGATAGCACAAATGTGATGTCTACTGGTGAATATGCATCTATTGAACAGAATTAAAAGCTAAGATTTGCATATGCCTGTGACCTCCTATTCTTGCATTTTCTATGCTTGAAATGAAGCCTCAGTGTACCAGCTGGGTAGTAATCTGTTCTGTAGTTTTCCAGACATACTGGTATAGAAATCCAGACTCAGGGTGGGGTAGAAATATGAAGAAGCCCATTTTGGCTTTGGGTCTAGCTACCACTTTGGATATCAGCTGTCATCCTGAAACCTCCAACAACAGGGTTGGGTAACAAATGATGGCAATTCAGTAAAGCAAGAGAAGACAAGGTGACACAGGGATGAGGCTACCAGGAATACCACAGCAAAGATTTTATCTATTCCAGTGTTTCTGGTGAGCATAAGAATTACCTAGGGAGCTTATCATAATGCAGATTCCTGGGCCTCACGCCCAAGTTTCTGATTCAATAGGTCTGAGATGGATCCCAGAAATATCCAACAAGCTCCCAGTTGTTACTGATTCTGCTAGCCCTTGAACCACACTTTGAGTAGCACTGATCTATGATTAGCAGGAAAAATAAGCCCCAAGGAAGACAGAGCCAGACTCTCCTTTCCCCAAGAAACAGGTATCGGGTGCAGGAAATCTCTTCCTGAGACCAACTGGTGCAAATGTATGTGGGAAACGACAGTGCAGCTTCCTGTTTCCAAAAGGAGGATGGAATCTAGTAACTTGTGTCAATGGACCAATCCTTCAGCCCTTACCATGTGGTTTTGTAATCATCCTACTACAGAGAGAGAATATATTTCCCTGCCTCTGGTTTTGGGTTTGACTGTATGACTTACTTTGGCCAATGGGATGTTAGCAAATGTACTGTGACCAAAAGCTTAAAAAACCCTTGCCTGGCTGGCCTTCCCTCTTGTACCTCTGTTGTTACATGCCCTGCTAGCTGGCTGGCTCCAGAGAAAGGATGAGAAACTTGGGGAGCAAGCCCTAACTGCCCTTATGAGCCCAGCTTACAACAGCCAACTGACCCACCAGATATCTGAGTGAGTTCAGCCAAGAACAACAAAGCCACCCAGCCAAGATCAGCTTCTTTCAGTCAACCTTCAATCAACCTGCAGATCTGTAAAAATAAATAATTATAGTACTAGCCACTGAGTTTGACATGGTTTTCATGCAACACATTTTGTGACAACAGCAAACTGATATAGTGTCCAGGATGTTGCCTTTGGTAGCTAGTACTTAAAGAGCAGCAGGAGTCATCTAGAGCCATAGAAGTGAACTCTGAATAGTCCCTATGAGGTTGATAAGCACTAATTTTTGGAGTCATAAATCAAGAGACTTTAAGAATTAAGAATCAGTCTTAAGGAGGTCCTAGACCCAATTCTGTGATTTTTAGATTAGAAAACTGAGGCTCAAAGAAAATAAGTGTCCTATCTAAGGTAACAGGGTACAATAACAGGCTGGAACCAGGTTTCCAACTCTAAGACCTGAGCTTCATTTTCAGACTTTGTGGTTTTTCTTCTGCAGTCCAAGAGAAAATTTCAGCCTTTTAAAAAACTGCCATTAGCCATTCAGTACTATGTGCTCCCACTCTCCTTCATTCCCTCAAGCCTATGAAACAGTTATTAATAATTAGGAGTAGCAGGAGCTAAAGCCCATATCTTTAGGATACTGAATTATACCTACAGCTGATAGTAACTGTGACCAACAAGAATGAACTATGACCAATAACAATAATTCCCCACAAAGAAAACAAATACATTATACCATTAGGTGAACAGTATTTGTTTATAAGGGATAGAAGTATATGCACTATGTTTTGTTAATTTCTTCCTTATTTACATTTTTGTTCCAAAAACATTTAAAATAAACTATGCTATTTTTATAAGAATATTAAAAAAAGAAAACAGGGATGGTTGGTTGGCTGGTTAGTTGGTTGGTTGGTTGGTTGGTTTTTGCTTTTGCTTTTCTTGAGAAGTGTGGAAAAGATGGTTCTATTTCTTTTAGGCTGATCTATGGCCTATTTTCACTCCATTCAGTAGCAAGCGAATGCAGCTCTCCCAGCAAGCCCTGATACAAACAGGACCTTCTTGGCCATAAACTGACACTTTATTAGAGAATTTATCTCCAGACATTAATGTGATCAACATCATAAAAAATTTCTGCTATCAATAGATGCTAGGTATAGTACAAAGATCATGAATCAGAAAGCTTGGAGCCTCCATTTAATAATAAAGTAATAATTACAACTATCATTTTTAAGAATTTATTCTATAAATGTTATTGTCCAAAGCATGTTTCATACATTATATAAAAACATTCCTTTGCCCTTTCCCACATTAAACATTGCTTGAGTATTATGATCTTTTTCATATACAGAAACTGAGATTAAGTAATTTGCCCAAGATTACAAAAAGAATAAATGGCAGAGTCAAGATTCAAATCCAGGTCTTTTCTACTCCTAGGGCTATACTTAACTAACAGTCCATGACTGCCTGGGATGATTTCACATGGTTTGGGCATGCACACTTTTTCTCTCTGAAATATTTTCCTCATTTGTAAGCTCTAGACAACAGTACCCATTTCAGAGGATTTTTGAAAGAATCATATATGTGGAAGTTCATTCATTCATTCATTCATTCATTTGACAGAGAGAGAGCACAAGCAGGGGGAACAGCACAGGGAGAGGGAGAAAGAGGCTCCTCACTGAGCAGGGAGTCCGATGCGGGGCTCGATCCCAGGATAATAGGATCATGACCTGAGCCAAAGGTAGACACTTAACCAGCTGAGCCATCCAGGCGCCCCAGAAGTGCTTTTTTAAACTACAAAATGTTAACCCACACTGGGCTGGAGAGTCAAAATTCTCGTGTGGACTGTTTGTTCTGTAGAAGAAGGCAGACAGAGGAGGGTCAATAAGTCTTGTAGACCCCCTACTCTTAGGTTGACAGAAAAATCTAGGGAAGATTATTCAAAGGAGGACATCCAAAGCTGACCCCTAGTGTCCTGGTTTGTTTTCACACAACTATAAAAAGTCAAAAGCAGGAGGAGCCTTGGTGACCACAGGCTAACCCTACTCAACCTTCCTCTCTTCCCAGTTTTCCCAAAGAAGGCACCAGAGGCTGTAAAATTGTGTCCCTCTCAGTTCAGAACTGGAGGTAGCATGCATGTCTCCAGATGCTACTACACTCTCCAGGACACAACACCATCTCTTAAGTTACTTCAACACCATTCTTGTTCAATGACCAATTTGGCTGCATGTCCTGCTCTCATTCTATTGAAAAACTACTAACCTAGAAAGAGGTAGCATATCCAATGTGGAATTTGATCTTCGTGAACCGCTTAGCATTTCCAAACTCAATAAAATTTCAAGAGTCTACTTAATGAGAAATAAACTTTGCTTTCTCTTTATATCTGTCCCTTTAGAGGAGAAAGACATCTCCTTTTCGTGCACTGTCTGAATATGATGCTTTCCAAGTTTTTGTGTTTTTTGTTTGTTTTTCCATTCAGTAGTACTCCTGACTATTTCAGATCAACCCAAGCGGAGGAAGAGAATAATGCTTCAGGAGAAAACATGAAAAGTCTCAGGCAATTGCCATTTTCTAATGCTCTGAGACGATCTGCAGCCAAGTACCCAGCCCACCTGTCCCCAGAGGGCTGTGAACAGCCCTAACATCCAGTTCAATTTATACTTTGCCAAACAGCTTTGGCACATCTGCACTGAGAATGAGATCCAAGAGTTGCAGACAGTATGCTCTCTTGAACTCCATCATATCCCACATTTTATTTTATTTATAAATGGGCAAGTGATTTATGGTTACAATGTTAAATTCAAAGAAGGGGCTGTGCACTTGGCATTTACATCAGGTCGAGGAGTGGCACACCACAACAAACAATAATGCAAATAGGAAACAAAGGGTCAGGATTGTGTAGAGGTTTTTGTTTTGGGTTTTATTTCTTCCTATTACATACAGGATTAATAATAAACTCAGTGGGGCCTTCCCATAATGTATGCCCTGTTCAAAGTCAGTGTGACCTGGTAATAATCTGCCCACCCTCAACTGTGGGAGGAAAAAGGCCATTAACAATACATTTCAAGCAAGGAAGTTTAATATAGTGAGAATTTATAAAGTAAAAAGATGTTAAAGCTGTGTTACCTTTCTCTTCTTGGTTGAGGGTCTTTTCCCCAAATTTCTTCTCCTGATACCCAGCCAAAGTTGTATAGGAGTTCAAAACAAATGCAGTGATTAGCAGATCCAAGGATACCTAGAACTCTACTGAATAAAACGTTACTCCAGAGTGTGGATCAAAAGAAAATACTAGACCTAGAGCCAGTCATTGCTAAGCTAACCTTCCAACAAATTTTGATGAATCTGGACAAAATAGCTAAAGGTATTTTTTTAATAAACCATATTTTTTAGAGAAGTTTTAGATTCACAATAAAATTGAGTGGAAAGTACAGAGAGTTCTCATATAGCCCCTGCCCCTACACATGCGTAGCCTCCCGCACCACCAATATCCTGCCCTATAGTGGTACATTTGTTAAAATCGATGAACCTACATGGACACATCATTACCACCTATAGTCCATAGTTTACATTAAGGTTTGTTCTTGCTGTTGTACATTCTACAAGTTTTGGCAAATGCACAATGACATGTATCCACATTACACTATCATACAGAGTAGATTCACTCTCCTAAAAATCCTCTGTTCTCTATTCATCCTTCCCTCTCCTAACCCCTGGCAACCACTGACCTTTCTACTATCTCCCTGATTTTGCCTGTTCCAGAATGTCATATAGTTAAAATCATACAGTATGTAGCTTTTTCAGATTGACTTCTTTCACTTGATAATATGCATTTAAAGTTCTTCTATGTCTTTTTACAGCTTTGATAGCTTGTTTCTTTTTAGTGCTAAATAATATTCCACTGTTTGCATGTACCACAGTTGATTTATCCATTTTCCTGCTGAAGGGCAACTTGGTTGCTTCCAACTTTTGGCAATTATGAACAAAGCTGCTATAAACATCAATGTGCAGGTTTTCGTGTGAACATAAATTTTGAACTCCTTTTGGTAAATATCAAGGAGGGTGACTTCTGCATATAAAACTTCAGTTTTATTTAGAAAACTGTCGAATTGTCTTCCAAAGTGGCTGCACCATTTTACATTCCCACTAACAATGAATAGAAGTTCCTACTGCTCCACATTCAGCATTTGGTATTGTCATTGTTTTTGGATTTTGACCATTATAATAGATGTGTAGTGGAACTCATTGTTTTAATTTGTAATTCTCTGATGACATGATATTTATCATATTTTCATTTCTTTATTTGCTTCTTTGGTGAGGTAGCTGGTCAGGTTTTTGTCCATCTTTTAATCAGTTGTCCACTGTTGAGTTTAAAGAGTTTTTTTGTCCAAATACATAAAACAGTTAATAATAAACATAAAGTAACTAATCAATAGTAAAACAATAACAGTAGGGGAGTTTAATACCCCACTTACATCAATGGACAGCTCATCTGAACAGAAAATCAACAAGGAAACAATGGCTTTGAATGACACCCTGGAACAGATAGATTGAACAGATATATTCAGAACATTTCATCCTAAAACAGCAGAATACACATTCTTTTCAAGTGCACATGGAACATTCTCCAGAATGGATCACATTTTAGGCCACAAAACCAGCCTCAACAAATTCAAGATTAAAGTCATACCATGTATCTTTTCTGACCACAACACTATGAAACTAGAAGACAACCACAAGAAAAAAAATCTGGAAAGACCACAAACACATGGAGGTTAAATAACACATACTAAACAATGAATGGGCCAAACAGAAATAAAAGAAGAAATTAAAAAGTACATGAAAACAACAGTCCAAAACCTCTGGGATGCAGCAAAAATGGTTCTAAGAGGGAAGTTTATAGCAATACAGGCCTACCTCAAGAAGCAAATAAACAACCTAACCTTGCACTTACAGGAGCCAGAAAAAGAACAACAAACAAAACCTAAAACAGCAGTATGGAGGAAATAATAAAGATCAGAGCAGAAATAAATGATATAGAAACCAAAAAACAAAAAACAAAACAAACAATAATAACAGATCAATGAAACCAGGGGCTAGTTCTTTGAAAAAATCAGTAAAATTGATAAACCTCTAGCCAGAGTTAACAAGAAAAAAAAAAAGAGAAAAGACTCAAATAAATAAAATTACAAATGAAAGAGGAGAAATAACAACCAACACCACAGAAATACAATCATAAGAGATTATGAAAAACTATATGCCAACAAATTAGACAACCTAGAAGAAATGGATAAATTTCTAGAAACATATAAACTACCAAAACTGAAACAGGAAGAAACTGAAAATTTGAACAGAATGATAACCAGCAAAGAAACTGAGTCAATAACCAAAAAACTCCCAACAAACAAAAGTCCAGGACCAGATGGCTTTACAGGCGAATTATTCAAACATTTAAAGAATTAATACCTACGCTTCTTAAACTATTCCAAAAAGTAGAAAAGGAATAAAAACTTCCAAATTCATTCTATGAGGCTAGCATAACCCTAATACCAAAACCAGATAAAGACACCACTAAAAAAGAGAACTACAGGCCAACATCCTTGATAAACATAGATGCAAAAATTCTCAACAAAATACTAGCAAACTGAATTCAACAATACATTTAAAAAATCATTCAGCATGATCAGGTGGGATTTATTTCTGGGTTTCAAGCGTGGTTCAATATTCAGAAATCAATCAATGTGACACATCATATCAATAAGAGAAAGGATAAGAATGATATGATCATTTCAGTACACACAGAATAAGCATTTGAAAAAGTACAACATCCATTCATGATTAAAAAAAAAAAAAAACCCTCAACAAAGTAGGTTTAGAGGGAACATACCTCAACATAATAGAAGCCAAATATGAAAAACCAGTAGCTAACATCATCCTTAATGGGGAAAAACTGAGAGTTTTCCCCTAAAGTCAGGAACAAGATAAGGATATCCACTATCACCACTTTTATTTAACATAGTAGTGGAAGTCCTAGCTACAGCATTTAAACAACAAAAAGAAATAAAAGGAATCCAAATCAGTAAGAAAAAGTAAAACTTTCACTATTTGCAGATGACATGATACCATGTAAAGGAAACCCAAAAGACTACACCAAAAAACTGCTAGAACCGATACATGAATTCAGTAAAGTCACAAGATACAATATCAATGTGCAGAAATCTACTGCATTTCTGCACACCAATAATGAAGCAGCAGAAAGAGAAATAAGAAAACAGTCCCATTTCAATTGTTCCCCAAACAATAAGATACCTAGGAATAAATCTAACCAAAGTAGTGAAAGACCTATGCCCTAAAAACTGTAAAACACTGATGAAAGAAACTGAAGACCACACAAAGAAATGGAAAGACATTCCATGCTCATGGATTGGAAGAACAAATACTGTTAAAATGTCTATATTGCCCAAAGCAATCTACCGATTTAATGCAATCCCTATCAAAATACCAACAGCATTTTTCATAGAACTAGAACAAACAATCCTAAAATTTGTATGGAACCACAAAAGACCCCAAATAGCCAAAGCAATCTTGAAAAAGAAAAGCAAAGCTGGAGGCATCACAATTTCAGACTTCAAGTTACATTACAAAGCTGTAGTAATCAAAAGAGTAGGGTAGTGGCACAAAAATAGACACAGATCAATAGAACAGAATAGAAAACCCAGAAATAAACCCACAACCATATGGCCAAGTAATCTTTGACAAAACAGGAAAGAATATCCAATGGGACAAATACATTCTCCAACAAATAGTGTTGAGAAAACTGGGCAGCAACATGCAAAAGAATGATGAAATTGGACCACTTTCTTACACCATACAGAAAAATAAATTCAAAATGGATGAAAAACCCAGATGTGAGACCTGAAACCATAAAAATCCTAGAAGAAGAGAGAGCACAGGCAATAATTTCTCTGACACTGGCCATGGCAACTTTTTTCTACATAGGTTCCCTGAGGCAAGGGAAACAAAAGCAAAAATAAAATAAACTATTGAGACCACTTCAAAATAAAAGGCTTCTGTACACTGAAGGAAACAATCAACAAAACTAAAAGAAAACCTACAGAATGGGAGAAGATATTTACAAATGCCATATCTGATAAAGGTTAGTATCCAATATATAAAAATAACTTCTAAAACTCAACACCTAAAAAGCAAATAATCTAATTTAAAAAAGGACAGAAGACATGAGCAGACATTTCTCCAAAGAAGACATACAGATAGAAGGATGATCATCATCACTTATCTTTAGTGAAATGCAACCCAAAACTACAGTGCAATCTCACCTCACACCTGTCAGAATGGCTAATATCAACAACACAAGAAACAACAGGTGCTGGTGAGGATGCGGAGAAAGGGGAACCCTCTCTCACTGTTGGTGGGAATGCAAACTGATGCAGCCACACTGGCAAACAGTATGGAGGTTCCTCAAAAAGTTAAAAATAGAACTAACTACCCTAAGATCCAGCAATCACACTACTGGGTATTTACCCGAAGAATACACAAACACTAATTCAAAGGGATACATGCACTCCTATGTTTATAGCAGCATTATTTACAATAGCCAAGATATGGAAGCAGCCCAAGTGTCCATCAGTAGATGAGTGAAAAAAAGATATGACATATATGTATGTGTGTGTGTGTGTGTATACACACACACAAAGGAATATTATTCAGCCATAAAAAGAGTGAAATCTTGCCATTTGCAATGATATGGATGGAGCTAGAGAGTATAACGGTAGGTGAAATAAGTCAGTCAGAAAAAGACAAATACCATATAATTTCACTCGTGTGAAATTTCAGAAAAAACAAGCAAAGGGAGTAAGAGAGAGAGAGAGAGAGAGAAAAATCAAGAAACAGACTCTGATTTACAGAGAACCAACTAGTGGTTACCAGAGAGAGGAGGGGAAGGAAGGATGGGTTGAAGAGGTGACGGGGATTAAGAAATGCACTTGTTGGGATGAGCACTGGCTGTTATATGCAAGTGTTGAATTACTATATTGTATACCCGAAACTAGGATTACACTGTATGTTAACTGGAATTAAAATAAAAACTTAAAATAAAAAAAAATTAAATGTACATTTTGGACAACAGTCTTTTATCAACTGTATCCTGTGGCCGGCCTTCTCATTCTTCTGACAGTATTTGGGGGGAGGGGGGAATTTGAAGCATCACATGCTTTTATTTTAGGATGTTGTACAACATTTGAGGACAAGCAGCTTACCTTCCTCAGCTTTACTTACCCATAAAATAGGGCAAATAAAACTTGCCTTAAGGGAGTTTCTGAGTAAAATGATAATGCACATAAATGTTGGCTAGTGATTATAGATGCAGAAGCAGTTATAGAAGTAGGTCCTTAGGAGATTAAATAAAGTGACAAAATCACTTTAGGAAAATCTATTCCACCCTTAGCACTCTGTACTGAAATTTCTCTTCAAGTGCCTGTTCTTACACTATATAATCAGCTCCTCGGAGACAGGGACTACGTCTACTTTGTAGAGTCAAGGACAAGGTCTGGTTGAATACTAAGTACTTAACAAGTGACATTTGGGTTGGCACTCACTTGGCCTATGGCCTTAGAAAATCCATTGCCCCTCCCTGGGCTTCAGTTTTCCCACTGGTCAGATGAAGGTGTTAGACTACAAGTCCTCCAATGTCCTTAACCTTCATTCATTCAATGAATACATCTATCTCAATATCAGATTGCAAATGGGAGATAGCATAAGTAATATAACTCTCTTTGGATGCCCACCCTCTGTATTTGGAAAAAGAACTTCATAATCTGGACCAATACTTGAGCTGTTTTTCTTCTTAGAAGAGCAAGCCTGCTTTCATGCACATATGAAGTCAGAGTGTATGATTTGTCTTCTGCACACTTCAAACTTTACTGTCTGCACACATATGATCCCTGTTCCCTGATTGCATGGGCCCATCCTACTTTAGTAAAGGAGATAAAAAACGGCCACAGACTAGGAATAGGATAAAGAACCACAGAAACATGGAATTACAAAGCAAAGAGAAAGCCAGAGGAGAGGAATGTCCGCTTTTGAGATTCCTTTCCAGAGCTGCCAGAAGTTGATTCATGCTAGTGATAAAAGTTTGGGCGGCCCTCATAGCAAGAGCTGACCGCTTAAGGATCTTGCATAGAATTTTTTTAATATGCTATATAATCACCCTAGACCATTTTCCCATCCACTAGTTCCAAAAATGTATAGTAGTTTTTTTTAACTAACACCCACACCCACACCCACACACACAAACATCTTGCTCCAAAGTCTGCAAGATGTGAAACCAGAAAAAGTGATTCTAACTCTTTGCCAAGTCAAAATAACCAGGTCCAAGTGAGTTACCTTTTTTACTCTGGTCACAAAAGAAAGAACATGAATAATGAGTTTAGAAGCAAAATCATGAAAACTTGGGGCAATGTTTTTTGATAGATGCTCCACAGAAATAAATAACTGCTACTATGAAGGCATAGAAGGCTTGACAGTGAGGCCACAAGGTATGTCAGTCTGTGTTCAACAGTGTTTTATGGGTTATTTGGTTCAAACAGATTTTCAAACATATTTTAATAATTTAAACTGTGTTTAGAAAAACAAGATACAGACTTTAATATGCAATTATCAGGTTATATGACACTGAAGATCAAAAAATTTACCTTATCCTGCCAGGTTAAATCATTATTATTTTTTACACATTTCAGAAGAAAGCCTCCCTTACTAGGTTTATGCATTTTCTGAACTTTTATAAATGTATAATAATTGAAAAAATTAAAGGTCTACACCCATATTTTTAAAAATTCCCTCATGTTAAAGCACCCAAGCAAATACTTGCTACATCACAGGATGTTCTGCTCAGTCATGTACTGGGAAAGACTCACACATGTCTATTTGGCAAAAGCCCTTGACATAGCTCAGTAGTCACTTGTTCAATTATAATTGAATTAGTGACACATGGCATACTATAGATAGCTTTGATGCTTACCGTAAGTTAGGGACGACCCTCCTATTGAAGTTAAGGAATTCAAGCACTTATTAGATGTGGTTATGACTCAACTTGAAAACCAAACTTTTTCTACTGCTCCTCTTTTAAGTTTTTGGATCAGTTTAACTGAGGAATGTCCTGAGCTGAATGCATGCCATTAAAAAAAGGGTGACCATTACAACTATGTGTCTGCATGAGTAATGAATTCCATGATAGGGTAAACCAAACCAGATAGAAATAAGTTGGATGCTGAGTAATATAAGACTATAACTTTTAGTCATGAGCTCAGATTTCAAATTTTGGTGTTGACTAAAACAGTCTCATTATTCTCATGGATTGGCTTTTTTTATTATTTTATTTATTTATTTGAGGGAGAGAGTAAGAGAGAGCATGAGAGGGGAAAGGGTCAGAGAGAGAAGCAGACTCCCCGCTGAGCAGGGAGGCCGATATGGGGATGTGGGACTCAATCCTGGGACTCCAGGATCATGACCTGAGCCAAAGGCAGTCACTTAACCAATGAGCCATCCAGGTGCCCTAGAATGGCTTTTTAATAGTAAATATTTTAAATTTGAAATTTAAAATATATTTACAGAATTAAAACCAATTTTAAATAGTTTGTATTTTAGAATTCTACACAAGATTTCATTTTTAGTAAAGAATTTTTGCTGCTAAAAAAATTAAATCACTATAGTAGTAGAAAAAGCATTAATAGACTTGGATGCAAACCCTATTTCTGACATTTTACTGTCTGTGTGACATTAGAAAAATTATTTAAGCTCTCTAAATTTCTCTTTTGTGAAACTAGGATAATAATCTACTACCCTTAAGATATAATAACCTTTCCATGTTGACATACCCATGTGGACATGTAATCTTGTTATTATTGGTTGATAAATATGGAAAATAATTCAAACTATCATGAATCCTCTGTAACAGCTCTAGACAGCCTCCTCCCCCTGCCCAGGATCTCTCAAAATGTAAAATATTGTCAAACAGGGAAGAAAAACTCAGAAAAGCCTTAGAATTTTTCACTATGCTTAATACCTACAAAATTCTAAAGGAAACTATGTTCCAAGATTCTGTGTCTTTGATATAAAGATATAGAATACATGAAAATATGCTCAAGCATTAAAGACAGTTGTTATCTAATATGGCAGCCACTAGCCATATGTGGCTATTAAAATTTAAATTAACTAAAATTAAATAAAACTTAATATTCAGTTACTTAGTCACACTAGCCACATTTCAAGTGTTCAAGAGCCACATATGGCTATAGTTACTGTATTGAACAGCACAGATATAGAACATTTCTATCACCAAGAAAAGTTCTATTGGACAATGATTTTCTAAGGCATGAAAGAGCTCAGGAATATAAAACTTAAGAGGCCTTTATCCAATTAACCAAGAGGTGAATAAAAAAAAGAATTCAGGGCTATAAAAATTATAGTTACAGAATAGAATGTAAATATAACTCGATAATATTAAAATAATAATATAATAATACATAGACAAAAATGGGTGGGGAAATGGGAAGCTTAATTTTCCTCATATTTAAAGACAGAGTAAATGTTGGAACACATAGCTAAAAAGGAAAGAAAAAAAAAGACTCCAGTTTTTTATGGTCTATCCATACTGATCTGATGAGAAATTTTAAAGGGACACTTTAGGAAGCTCCCTATTTGCGTTAAAGAGATTTAGCTAAAGTTCAGCAATTACCTCAGTTTCACTTTATTTGCCTTTCTTGCTGAAATGCAATGCCAGTATGGCTAAAAAGATGTATAATAAATGTTAATGATAGTTATTTTGGGATGTGAAATTTTGAGGGTTTTTTTACTTTCTTTTGTAGTTTTAAATTTTGACTGACATTTTTATAATAAGCACTCATAATTTTTGCAAAAACAATCAAATTATTCTTTAAAAAGAGATGCTTGGATAAAATCACAAAGAATATGGAGAGACATAAAAGAGTAAGAATATAAAATTGGAATGACTTTATGGTAATAAGAAAAATGTGTATACATCTGAATAAGAATTAGAAGGCAACATTTTAAAAATGAAAAGTGGTTTTATTAAATTTTTTCCTTGAAACTTTTGGTATATTTTTAACAATACAATTACATGTGTTTTGAATTGTTTTACCAGGAGCAGAGCTTCACTGCAATCAATCATTTGCACTCTGACTGACATGAGAACTGAACTAATCACCTTGGCCTTTCATTACAAGTAGCCACCTAAGCATTTGAAAGAGCCTGTTTAGGTTGAAGGAGTAGAAGCAATGTTTTTGAGTTTTAGGGCTAAATGGACAGATCCTCGAGTGCAGTAGCTCCTGGAATTGGTAGGGTTGAGAAGCAGCTATAACAGATCCAGATGTAATGAGAGTGATGAGATCCCATGGGAGCTGCCTAGAGAACACCAGACAGTTCCCTGACATTTGAACTATTTTTAGATTCACCAACCAAAAACATAAGGTTGTACGTCAACATGGAAAAGTCCTTCAGAAACATAATTTTTATGTGTATATACACATACACACATAATTATTGAAAATTTTAGATAATGTTTTGTTAATGCCTTCTAACCTACCTTTTGTAGACTTTAAAAGTATCTATAAAAGAAGGACACTGTTCTCTATTCATTCGATCCTTCATGTTTGCCTGAGGTCTAGAATAATTTGCTACCATCCTCTCTCTTAAAATTCCCCAAGCCCAATCTAAGTTCAAGGTCCAGGTCAATGCCACTTCACTCAGGAAATCTTCCTTGTGTTCCAACTAGAAATAATCTTTCTTTCCTTTAATCTCCCATATCCCTTTATTCCCTTATGAATTTACATTATGATTGTTGTCACACATATCTTATCTTCCCTAAAGGCAATATTCAAGTCAGATTTACCTCTACATCTTCCTCTTCCCATCCAGGGTCAAGGAGTGTGACTTAAACATAGACACACTGTGTAAATGCAAAAATGAAATATTTACAAAATAGGTCCCAAGCATTAGCTTTGCAAGATGCTTGTCAAAAATGTGTCCTATGTTCAAGTAAACTTGATACAACCTGCATAATCTATTCCTTTTTAGAATATTCATAATGAATATTAAAATTACTGAGAAGCCAAATGGTTAAGAAACTTATTTTACTCCATTCAACTCCACATTAACACAGAATCCTTTCTTTCTTTCTTTCTTTCTTTCTTCCTTTCTTTCTTTTCTTTCTTTCCTTTCTCTCTCTCTCTCTTTCTTCTTTTTTATAAGGATTATACCATAGCGAATTCTGTTGGTGCCTTGTCCATATCCCATCAGGCCTGCTGAAATCACTTGTAGATACTTCCCTTATAAGTCAATGATTTCCTAGGTCTATCCGCCTGAGGCATTATCTGGCCATTGGAACATGTCCCACAGGCTCAGGAAATCCCAGGAAATTACTTCCTGGAGTAACTCATGAGAGACAGCAGTTGGAAAATAGCTACCCCAAACCCCTTACCCCTTAGTAGGGTAATTCTGAGTTATGCTCTACACAGTATCTCAAAGGGTCTCAACAGGATTGAGCAAAACAAAATAAATCAAAAGAAACTAAAGACAGCTTGTGTGATGTTTGTTCAGAATGACATTGTTGATGAAGTTTAGGTGGCTAAAGATTCAACATGAGTATGACTGAAAATGGCATAACTATATTTGCCTGAGAAGAAACGGACAATTCAGGTTATGTCACAAAAATCTTTCTTATACCAATATTACCGTTAACCCTTGTCATTATAAACATTTTTTAACCTACTTCTCTCCCAAAGGTAATAAGAATAGTTAGCATAAAAACATGAGCAAATCAAATGAAATTCTTTTTTTTTAGTTTTTTTATTGTTATGTTAATCACCATATATTACATCATTAGTTTTTGATGTAGTGTTCCATGATTCATTGTTTGTTCATAACACCCAGTGCTCCATGCAGAATGTGCCCTCTTTAATACCCATCACCAGGCAAACCCATCCCCCTATCCTCCTCCCCTCTAGAACCCTCAGTTTGTTTTTTCAAATGAAATTCTAATCAAATTTAATTTTAAGATATTAGAAAAATTTTCAGCCCACCTAAATTCTTACAGTTCTCAGGGTTTTTAGAGCCTGTTCTAGTTCTAGTCCCAGTGACTAGTTGTGTTGTCCATTGAGACCCATCTACTATAGCAACATCACCAGAAAACTTTTCTTGATCCTCTCCCTAATCATTTGTGATCTCTACCTTTTTAAAATCCTTAGAACTCTCCATGCTGATGTTAACATGCTTAGCTTATTTTATGTCTCTTACTTAAATGTCAGCAAGCTGAGGTCAGGAATTATGACACATGCCATTGCATGTTCAAACATATCTCTCCAATAAGAAGTGCCCAATAAGTATTTGATGAAATGCTGAATCTTGGGAAGGCCAATTAGCCTTTGTGGCAGTGGATAAGAAATTATTTAAAAATATTTCTGCAGGCCTTTTCCTACTAATCTGGAGGCAGAAATAATTGGAAATTTTAAATGAATACTTGTTCCTTCTATTAGGATAGCCCTATGAACAGTCCTGAAATATGCCAAGTTTTTTCCTCTTTTCTGTATCATTTCAACCAAAGTCCTCAATGCTCTCAAACTGTTTCTTTGCTGTCTAGGATACATATTATGCTTCCTTCTAAGCAAAAGACCCCATAAACTTCTAATATTTTGCTATTTCACCATTAAAATTGATCTTTCCCGTATCCCTTTCATTTAGCATTCTGGTTTCTAATAGAGACAACGTCTCCTTTACCAAAAATGTATGATGAGGAAGTTAATGTGTTAACTAACTAAAGTATGATTCTTCACTGATATTGACTGATATAAACTATTTAAATCTTATTCCTTATAAAAGTTACCTGGACAAGGTAACCAACTTAATCAGAACAACCCAGAGGAAGATTTGGACAGATGAGACTGTCCATGCACCTTAAAATCACACCAATTCAGGTATGAACATACACAGCCATACAAATTGTACACTACTATACTACTTAAGTCTTTGATAACATTCACACAGAAAACAAACTGAAGAGTACACTCCTGAGCTGTGCAGTGTACAACCTGCACAATCACACACAGTAGCTCTTCACCAAATAAACAGCTGCTCATTTTTCTCGTGTGTTAAGATGTCCTACCCACACTTTTTCTACTCCAATTCCTAATTTCTAGCTTATTTCAGTTCAACCTAGAGATAAATAAATGTTTATAAATACTAAATATTTGGCCAATTTGCATTTTTTCTAAAAGAAAATTAATCCAGAGAAGCCCACATTTGATGTTATATAGACAAAAAGTGTACAGTTTTCCAAACCCAGATGCTAAGGGTATAATGTGGATTAAAGATAGGTTTCCTAAGCCCTTTGAATTAAATTCTCCTATTTAATTTATTTTTGCCAAAATCCCATCATTTTCATGCAAGTGTATACAGGCTCCTAAGAAATTCTGAATCTCTGAGATTTCTTCAAGGCCTTCTGTAGACCTTAATGTCCTTCATTAGTATTTTCTAGACTAGCTACAACCAAAACATTTGAAATCCTATTAGTTAGGGTGTCAGCAGTGCACTTGGCCTTTAAGAGGAACTTAATATTCAGCCTGATGAATGTGAATTTAGGAGCTGAATCCTCATTTCTTGCTTACGCAGGGTTGAAAACCTCTCACCACCACAGCTGTGCCCAGCCCATGTTTAAGTCGGCAAAAACTCCAACTGAAAATCTGCCTTCTCCTATTTCTCTTCCACCTAGATTTAATTCTCTACAGCCTATCCGAGTTACAAATGAAAGTTTTAAATTCTAGGCACTGAAAGGTATTTGGACTACAGCATGCTCTTTTCCAGTGCATTTCAACCAAGGAATCCTATTTAATTCCAAGCCAGTGAAATAAAAAGCTACATTGATTAAAACTCTTGAGATTCAGATCAACTTTTAAGGAGGCACTGAAGCTTTTTAACATCTGCTTCCTTACCAGCAAAGGTAATACATCTTTAAATAATTTGTAAGTGTGTTAGAGCTGCCACACAGTTATTGAGAGCTCTCCTTTGGTAAATAGGGGCTGCAGGCTTCATATTTCAGACAGCTGTCATCCATTAAATATTTTAATATTGAGGGGAATTAACTTTCATATCAATAGCAATGACGAAAAAACTTATCTTTGTAGCCAGGGCAGACGATGTCAGTGCATAACTTGTCATTTTTCTGATTCAGCTGCTTCCATTTGATTTGGAATTAGGACTAGGACCTCAGAAACCGGAGCCACGGTATCCTCACACAAAGGCTGTTTCAAATTATGTGCAGCAAGTTTTTAAGCACATTAGCAACTAGAACAAGCTGTCCTCATGCTAACTGGCCTTGCTTTGTTCTTGATGGTGGAAAATCTCGCTTTAACTGCCCTCTAATTTGTTGCAGAACGCTACTGCACCAGCAGCTGCCCTGGCACAGGATTAAACACACAAGAAAACATTATTTTTCCAAATTATTAGCAGTGCCAAAAGCCACAAAATCCTTTTTTGAAAAAAAAAAAATCTTTTCTTCTCATCCCCTTTTCTTTTCCCTCCCCTATAAAACAGACTGCAATGAATTACACCTCAGGTTTTTTTTTTTTTAAGATACTCCCCACAACACACACTTTCAGTGTAAACATACAGAGAGGGTATCCCATTCTGTTTTTGATAAAACACAAAAGATTCAAAAATGGGGCAAGGGGAAACTTATCACCACGCATATAATTAATATGTCAACGAATGAGGACTCCTGAGGGGCAGATACACGGGACTGTCGGGAAACCTACTTGCCTAGTACCACATACACTTGTTCAAAAACTACAGGAGGAAATACATAAAGTAAGCCTCCCTCTGTTCTAATCTTGGTCTGATTACAGCTATTTCTGTGCAGCAGTTAAACATCTTGCCAAAAGGAAGAATTGACTTGATTGCTGCTTCAGAGGGGAATTTATTAGAATGTCTGCAAATAATTGTTGAGAAGACAATTGTGCCTGCCCTCATTGTCTTTCTCATTTGGTGGGCTTACCACAACTGCTTTTTTTCTTTAATTATATTTTGTTAGGGAATATCATGAGGACCTTTCAGGTCAATGCATACCTGTGTCCTGGTTTTGAGGAAGGCTTCAAAACAATACTTACTGTTAAATAAAGAAAAAGAAGTGGCTGTTAACCCTTATTTCAGACAAGACCAGACCACTGCCTTTTTCACTGTGGGAGGCAGGGAACAGGTTAGGGGTCTAAGTATCACAGAAGTATCTCCAATAGACTCCTGCCATCTCCTGATCATCTCTTTTGACTGGGACAGTCTGACATCTGACTGGCAATAATGAAATTCATCCACTGACCTCAGTACCATGGAAAAGAGGCTCTTAGTGGTGGACAGCAAGGACAGCCCACGAAGGAAGTGAGGTTGACTGTTTGGCTTTCAGGGAGTACCTACACACAGCTTGCTTCATTGGTTCCCAGTTCCCATTGCTCTCCTGGCAAAAAGCTGGCCCTGGAATATTCCTGGATGAAGTTTTCTTCCTCTCACTATGAAAATTCTAGGAATAGAGTGATGTGCTGGTGAGTACAAAATTCTACTGCACAATTATTCTTTAAGGTTAAGGAACTGAAAAATAGGCATCCTAAAAATCTCCACGAGAACAGGCCACCATGAAAATTTCCTGATCCAGGTTCAAAGCTACTCTCTGGCCTTCACATTTTCCCAATGTGCCTCTCTCTTTAATTGTGCTGTCTTTTTGCATCCTTAATACTCAGTCTCTTGATCAGTTATGTCGACTCTCAAAAATGGTTGGATGCAATGATTTGAAAAAGGCATGCATTCAAAGCTGCTTTTATTAAAAATTTCATTAAGGGATTTGCAACCTTCTCCTTTGCTTGCTGTTCCAGCTTCTCTCTGAGCTGCAAGTCAGAACAGTCCACCCAGAGGCATTCACTGAAAATTCATCATCACACATCATCAGGTAATTAAGCACAGGACTCTCCAGGATAGATGGAAATAAACAACCAAGAATTCTGAGCCACCTGTGTGTACCTTAAATTCACATGGTCAAGCAAAGTGTCTGAAACTTAGGACCAAATCAAAGTCTGCTAAATGTAAGTGACAAAATTAAAGAGAAAAATAATCTGTTTTACATAAATGTATTACCATTAGGATACATTTTCTGACTTTTTAGTCAGCCATGTAGACCATCTACAGAAGGAAGAAATTGGGATTTTTTTCAATGAATAAATGACTGTTTTAGTTCTATCTAGGTGTATGTATGTTGCTTCTGAGTTACTTCTAACAGAATGCCAATTGTGTTTTTGCATTGTTTGATTATATGTTCATAGAAGGCATTAACTGTGTTTTCCTTACATATTTTTAGCTATGCTGTTTACAGACTAGAGAGAGAGTATAAAATATTCGGTGCTAATGAAAACAAAGTCTATAATTACTATTGACTTCTCCTTCCCCTGTCTATGTCCTTTCCCCTACTGCCCCTTGTAGATAATACCTAGCAGGAGATGACCAAACACCGTAATACCAGGCATTTCTCCCCCTCCAGACACCATTTTACTACATGATTCTCAGTACCAGGCTATATAGAGGTTGCTGGTCCCTAAACCAGCAACCTCAGCATCACCTGGGAATTTGCTAGAGAAGCAAATTCTCAGACCCCAACCTAGACCTACTGAATTAGAAGTGTGTGCAGCACAGCAATCTGTGTTTTAAGAAGCCCTCCAGGTGATTCTTACATTTGAGAATGACTACTCTCACCATATGCCCTCCAACATATCCCACTGGCAGAGTCAGATGCTTTCACACTTTCCCACAACATTGCCATGCCTTCTGCTGGTCTCTGGTTTCCTAGAGTTCCCCTTTGGGGCTCCCCACTCAGGCTAGTCCTTTGAAAGTGGACCTCATATTTCAAAAAGACCCCTTTCTCTTGGTTCTCTATCAGAATCTTTATCTTCATAGTAACCTTTTCTGACCCTAGGGAGAAATTGCTCAGTCCAAATAAACAAATGTCTAATGGTGGAATTATGATCCTTGAATCAAAAAAATGGGGAGGAGAAAATTGTAAGAGACTCCTCAGTACCTTTCAAATCATGTCATATAAATAGTCACTAAATACGGCTATATGGGAGGCTTCAAGAATTGTGCCAGATCTGGGTTTGCTAACTTTTGATGACAAGCCACTTACTTAAACTTCATCAACAAAATGGGCCTCCAAATATCTTCCTTATGGAATATTTGTGAGAATTCATGATACTTTCCAAAAATGCATCTTGTATTGTGCCTAGCACAGACAAGATACTCAATAAGTAGAAAATCCATTAGTATAATGGAATGAGGGTGACTTTAGAGTCAAGGTGACATGAGCTGCAGTCCCAGACCTATTGTGACTCTAGGGAAATCACACTGCCTCTCTGAGTCATAGCTTCCTTCTCTAAGTGGAAATGCTATCTATTTCCACTATGCTATCTATTGTGCAAGGATGTCTTGAGGCTTAGATTAGATAATCCTATATAAATTGTGTAACACAAATAAAAAAATGCTCATCTTCTTTTCCCCTGCCTATGAATATGAGATGGGGAGAAAAAGTGATGAAGGTAAGAACCATATATGGAACAAAACTGATCTGCATTAACGATCTGGTTATATTTTACTAGTTTTGTAGCCTTACACGAGTTAGTTAATTAATGTGAGTCGTGTCTTCCACATTTACTGTAGTTGAACAACTACTCCAATCTTTCAAGATTGCTGTAAGGCTTAAATGCAGTGATGAATGTGGGCAAAAAGATTAACATAGCAATTGGCTTAGAGCAAGCCCTCCATATAAGTGGGTATCCTTATTATTATTGCCATTTTTATTATTAAATGGTGGCTATTTTTGATGGCCCAACAGTTGTAAAACCTTATTTGCTTTCTATTAGATTTCCAATGGAGAGAACTTTTTTTGTCCTTTTAAAATGTGCATAACTTTTACTAGCTTTTTTTTTTTTTGCCATTTGCCATGGATTTAGAGAGTAGTCTTGTGGATTTAATATCAATCTGAGACACAGATTCAACAAGCTAACAACCACACCCCAACATATTTTCCAAGATAATGCCACTCTGTATGGCCTCTTGGGACACTGTCGGTCAGCTTTCCCTGGAGAGATCCTTTTTTTAAATTTTTTTCTTAAAAAACAAAGAGGAAGACACAGCGAGAGGGAACACAAGCAGGGGGAGTGGGAGAGAGAGAAGCAGGCTTCCCGTGGAGCAGGGAGCATGATGCGGGGCTCAATCCCAGGACCCTGGGATTATGACTTGAGCTGAAGGCAGACGCTTAATGACTGAGCTACCCAGGCACCCCAGAGATCCTTTTATTTATTTATTATTTATTTTACACAGTTCATTTTTCTCTTAATGCACTTAACTGCATGCTATAGTTAGAAGAACATTTTTTAGAACTGTAGATTCTAAACTACCTGAGGGTAGTTTTATACCAGTTTTGCACTGGCCTCCACCATTACTGCTCAATAAATAACACCGAATTACACTGAATCTGAATAACACACAAAGCTGCTTTCTTCATTTTTAGTTGATTAGTTGTTAGAAAATTAGATACCAAAAACACCACTTTTCAAGTACAAGCCTCTAATATTTCTAATACTATAGCTAAGGCATGTATATTTTTTAAGTATGCTGCACATTTCTGAAGAACTGATTCCTATTTTTACTTTTTATCTATTTCATTGAGATACAACTGAGATATAACGTTATATTAGTTTCAAGTATACAACACAGGGATTCAATATATGTATATGCTATGAAAGATCATTGCAATAAGTCTAGTTAATCCATCACCACACATAGTTACAAATTGTTTTTTTCTGGTGATGAGAACTTTTAAGATCTACTCTCTTAGCAACTTTCAAATATGCAATTAACTATAGTCACCATGCCATACATTACAACCCCAGGACTTATTATTGTATAACTGGAAGTTTGTACCTTTTGACTCCCTTCATCCATTTTGCGTACCCCCAGCCCCCATCTTTTCTTTAAAACTCATAATTTGCAGCAGACTTGTCAAGGAACTTCCTCTCACCCTTCAGGACACATAGAGAAACTGAAGGTCAAAGATGTTAAGCCACTTGCTTGTCTTTGTACCTACAAGTTCTGGGACAAGAGACTAATTACTCCCTTTGACCCTTCTACCTTTTAAAAATAAACTTTTGTAGAAAGAAGGGAGGGAGGGAGGGAGGCAGGGTGTAAGGGAGGAAAAAACCTGGAGAATTCCATGCCTGGGTGGCTCAGTTGGTTAGGCGGCTGCCTTTGGCCCAGGTCATAATCCCAGGATCCTAGGATCGAGTCCCACATTGGGCTCCTTGCTCAGCAGGGAGCCTGCTTCTCCCTCTCTCTCCCTCTGCTTGTGTGCTCTGTCAAATAAATAAAATCTTAAAAAAAAAAAAAAATGGAGAATTCCATGAGCTCCAAACCATAGCCCTACCTTACTTCACCTCCACCTCACCCACCCCAAGTGTACAAAATGACTCAATTCAACAAATATTTATTGCGTACCCACTATGTGCCAGACAGATACTGTTCTAGGCACTGATTAGAACAGAACAGGTGCCGGTTCAAACCTGAATTCTCATATCTGCCAATCATCTTTCCTCACACCCAGAATATCCTGGGGTTTGTCATCTGACACTTCCAAGTCTTTGCCAACTTGCCTCAGGTCATGAATAATCCTTAGGAACTGGCTCCTTATTGTTCCTGTAGTTACCAGGTGATGATGCCAGTGCCAGCCATCTGGGATTTGGGTTAGTTTTTTGTTTTGTTTTTTTTTTGTCTATGGAGTTCTTGTATTCCTAAAAGAGTAAGTGTGACTCCCAGTTCTTCCCTAAGGAATAATGTTTTTCTCTCAGGACCCAGAATTAGACTTTCCAGTACTCTGAGTTTTTGTAAGCAGGCTCCAGTCTCCAACCAGGACATTCAATTCTGCTGCCATATCCTCATTCAGTCAGTGTACAGGCATTTTCCATCAACTCACTCATTTTAGTCTTAGTTCCCAGACTCCATGTCTCCAGTTGCTATGGGAGGTTGATAATGATTCAAGAATTAAAGTCTGAAATGAGAGCAGCCCCAGAGACTATTCTTCACAAATAGAATTTAAGTGAGGTGTCTAAAACTCTATTGTCTTCAGGGATTGGGCAGATAATGTACATATATAAAGCCATCGATGTATAACGCAGTGGGGAGAGGTGAAGTCTGTGTAAAATGGAGAAAGCATGCAAATTCCAGTTAAAAAAGAGAATGCTGGGCAAGCCACCAAGTCACAGCTTCTGCAGCTCTTCAAGGGCAGGATGGAGGCTTCTTGGGCTTTATAGCCCCCACGCTTGGCACATTACCTGCACTTGGTAGGTGCTTAAGTCAATGAATGAGTGAAAGAACAAAGAAGTGAGTGAACAAATAAACCAACATGGAAGAGCTGAAATGGAGACTTTAGATTGTTCCTCACACTATGGGAGGCAATAAGCTTCATTCATTTGGGGGTTTTTTGTTCCCAAAACTGTATCCCTGAGACCTTTCCAAACTTAAAATAATCTTCAAATTAGTCTGTCTAAAGGATTTCATTGTGGTGGGGGAGGGCTTCATTATAGGTAGATACATAGGTAATCAATGGATAGACAATAAATATTAATATTAATGCTTTCCTTTGAAACAACTCAGTGTATAATACATTTTAAAAATTCAATATCAACTCCTCTGATGTGGCAACAAATCAAATGAAGAGAGGAAAAGAGAAATAAATGAAAGTAGGAGAGGAAAATATATGAGCAACTAGAGTCATGGGCTCACTTTATGGATGAAGTTGTCTCAGTCCAAGTTGTCCTCAGGCATCAAAGTCACTCCCTTCACTCTTCTCTGAAAGTGTGTATGGAGGCAGATAGTGAGGAGAGGCTTTGAATGATCAAGGATAAAAGAGGTATGAGTACTTCAGGCCTAGCAAATTCCCTCTTGCACTGTTGCTGCGCTGACCCTTCTGGCGGCAATCCAGGAAAGAGGGCATTATTTTGTATTCCACATGGCCCTATAACTTCAGGGTGTGGAGATGATGGCAAGTGACTTTAGAGCCAATCTTCCAATCCTCCAGGAACAGGCCAAAGTACTCACAAAAGCTGCCAGAATACCATGTTCTCATGAACCTGTCCTATCCCTTGGCTGCACCTCACCCTTTCTCTTCTTGCTCTGTTCTTCCGGTCTTCTCTGCCTGTCGCCCCCTGATCTTGCGTTCCAGTGGACCAGTGTGACCAACTCCTCAACAGTCTTTCACCTTGTTCACTACACATTTCCATAATGATGGCACTGAGTTCCCAGTAACTTATCAGTGGACTGATTCCAGGACTGTATTCATTTCCTATGGTTGCTGTAAAAAAAATTAGCATAAACTTGGTGGCCTACAATGCCAGTAATGTATTCTCTTACAGTTCTGGAGGCCACAAGTCTAAAATCAGTATCACTGGGCCAAAATCAAGATGTTGATAAGGCCACACTCCCTTCAGAGGCCCTCAGGGAAGAATCCACTCCTTGCTTCTTCCAACTTCTGGTGACCGCTGGCATTCCTTGGCTTGTGACTACAGTACCCCAATTTCTGCCTCTGTGGTCACATTGCTTCCTCCTCTTCTGTCGGTAAGATCTCCATCTCTGTCCCTATAAGGACACTTGTGATAGCATGTAGGGCCCACACAGATAATCCAGGATATCTCATTTCAAGATCCTTAATTTAATCACACCTACAAAGAGCTTTTTTCCAAATTAGCTAAACATTTATAGTTTCTTGGGATTAAGAGGTAGATATCTCGGCTGAGGTAGGGGAAGGAGGCACAGGCTTTTTTTTTTTTTTTTTTTTCCAGCTGATAACAGGGACCTTCTCCTATAATCTGATTCCATTAACAGCTCCAACCCCAAACCAAGAGTATTGTTCCCCGGAGGGTTACAGTGTTGTTCCATTTGAATGCTTATAGCTAAATGCCACAATCATCTTAGGTGGCAAAGTACATTAACCTAAGAAGTTTCCCAATTATAAAGATCTGTCTTGTTTAATGCCTGCTTCTTTGTCTAGTTTTTCACAGATCTCAAATCAACAGCAGTCTGTATTCTTTTCCTCACCTGTAATAGTCCATTATACTTTCCCTATTCCCCTTTTCCTCTCTGGCATCCAAAATGGGGATGGTGGAGGGAAAATGGGGATGGTGAGAGATTAACAGTCTACGGACTCATTCCTAAATCTGGCGTTGTTATCTCTGCTGAAATAAGTCTCCATCACTCCTAGGAGATCTCACGTATGTGCCTGCCACTTCTTTCCATCCCAAGATTTAGACAGGGCACAAGTTAGGTCCAGATGGAGTCGTAGCTCTCTTAAGAAAGTAAACTTCTCTCAGCTTTTCTAGAGATGAAAACGGTGGCTTCTCCACTTTCCATCCTGAGAAAGCTCTCTTGGGGAGACCCGTACTGTGCTCATGTTTGTTCAGGTGGCTCGATATTTGCCACAAGACATTCTTTCCCAAGCAGCCTCAAAAGACAACCTTCTGCTTCCGTAAAATATGTGGATTGAGTTTCTTTGAATGAAAAGGCACAGCATATTCAACTCACTTAGAGGAACTCATAAGCCTTCCACTGTGGGGAAAGTGTTAGTCGAACCAGCCAAAGGATGCCACCCAAGCGTAACCAGGAAAGTAGTTTCCTACTTGAATCCAAATATGATTTGGGCTCTTTTGGGGGTGGATTTATGTTTCCTTCAACTATAGCACTTGGGACAGAAGAAACTTCTTTTGCCAAGAAACAAAGAACATGCTCTGTACCCTTTATCAGTTCTTATAAGAGTTTTCCGATTCTCCTCATGCTGTGCTGAGAAAGAAAACAAAAATTATCCACGGCTTTGTAAAACTCTGTTGCTTTTGGGAAATGTTCTTTGCTGGGCAGTATGAAAATCAGTCTCTGACTAAAGCAGAGGAAAATTAAAGTGATATGTTTTTCTAATCCTAAGGTTTTAAGAAAACAATGAGACATTCACGCTGTAGAAATTGCTAATTTTGCTCAAAATCCAAAAATAGCCTTGGAAAAGCCTAGGATCCTTTACAGATGTGCTGGGACCTGTACTTTAAAGAGTTTGCTAATGAAGGACTAAAATGCCCAAATCCTTTAAGTAACAGGATGGAGTTTTATTTACATAGAGAATGCCTTTTGGAGGGAGGGGGAGAAGCAGTTCCATTGGAGATGAGGCCAGCAAGCTATAAATGAGGCTGAGCATGGATATGGTTAGCTGTCTGCTACAGAAGCCCCATCATCAAAAGAGCAAAGCTTGTCCCCTTTTAATTGAGGGAACAACTGTTCTTTCTGCTGATTCCACACTTGCTTCTGCACCATGACAATCAAAACAAGTAATCAATAAGACCAGAAGTACTTGTTGTTAGGGCATCTGAAGAGCTATCAGGAAAAAATAAATAAATAAATCCTGGTTTTCAAGAGTAGATCAGAACGCAAAACTTTTTTCTTCACTCTTGGCCCTGACAAGATTGGAGCTCTGGTTTCTTGGCTAATGGTTTTAATTTTGACCCCAGCTAAGCCTCTTTCAAATGCTGTCTTTATTGTTTTCAGAGCATCCACTTTCCTTATATTTGAAAAATATATGCATGTGTGAATACATATGTATTTTACTTCAGTTCTTTTCCTTTGGGATATTGAACTAAGAGGAAAGAGATGATCATGTGACATTCAGTGGACATTTGCTAACATTCTTTGTTTCTAAATCTCCTGACACTTAATAATTGGCTATTTATGTTGCACCAGAATGGAACACTCTGTAGCACTCTGCACATATCTCCTGCTTATGACCTCAACTTCCTCCAACTCTCTTTAACATTAAAAAAAAAAAAATGTCATTGATGATTCAGCTCAGATACTACATTTTCTGGGAAGACTTCCTAATCCTAGCTCCCACTCACTGACACAGACTGGGGTAGATGTCTCTCCTCTGTGCTACCATGGAAATCTCTGCACTGCTCTAACACCAAACTTACTGTCCTATGTTGCAACTGCATATTCACTAGTTTGACTTCCCCATTAAAAAGCATCATATCCCCAGTGCCTGGCAAAAAGTTGCTAATCAATAAATGCTCCTTAAACTTCACTATATTTAAAGAATTTTTCCTTTCCCATTCATAAGAATTTATGGACCCCAAAAAGTTAAAGATGACTTATCTTCATCAGTAGCATGTCTTTGTAGTCCCGTTTATAAAAGAATTTTTCTTTTCCTAGACTAGGCCTGAACTATGGGAAAAGAAATACTTCATCTTCAGTTATAGACAGAGATATTCCTATAGCTCAGATGACCTGAATGTTGATTTCTACACACTGTGCCTCTGGCACTTCTGAAAGAAACATTGTTCTTAAAGTGATTGAAGGGATTTAGGGTTTCACTGAACCATGATGTAGGCTGCCTCCGCTGAACTGCTGAATCTGTTTGCCTGCCACCAGAATCCAGTCTCCAGAATAAAACAACATTAAAAGAAAATTAACCCTCATAATTGCTTCCCCAACAGATTTTGTTGTCCACATGGGATTACACACAGGATGACCAAGTTTCCCATAACCTTAACCAATGGTCCTGAACTCTCCACCCTGGGCTGATGAGCACAAGTCAAGAATCCAAATCCCTTTTCTCCTAAGGGCTAATCCTTTTCAATGAGATGTTCACAGACCTATGTTATTAATGTAGATTTAAAGAAAAGGACTGGTGGCGGGGGGGGGGACAATCACATTCTCAAGAAATTCAAGGTTGCATGACTGAAAAGGGAACTCAAGATTTTCACGCTTAAATGTTCATAACTGAAGGTCCTGCCGGGTGTAGAATGTGTGCACATCGCTTATTCCAATGGACACCTTAGACAAAGGAGATCATCTGGCTTTATATTTAATAAAATGATCTTTCAGGGTACTAAAGATAAGACAGGAGAAGCTATCATTGAGCTTTCAAAAGCCTACAATGGCCTGATTTTAAATCAAATGAAAAATTTCATTTCAGATCAAATCGGTAAAAATCTGGATACAGGCCAGAAAAAAAAAAAAAAAGAGTAGCAAAACTCAAACATATGAGCAGAAGTAATTAATCATGAAGCTGAGGTCCAGAAAGAACATTGAAAAGTCATTTGCCTCTTCCTCCAGCCTCCAGCCCAACTCCTTTTAACTACTCTGAGGTGAATGTATATACCAGTGGATCCCAGACATAAACCACAGACCTATGCGTGGCAGCGCTAAGTATTAAAAGAGGTCCAAAAATCCACATGAACAGCAAATGTTGGCTGGGACTGACTAAGCAATATATCTCACCAAACTTAAAATAACACTGATTAACTGAATTTAAAGTTTAATTACTTTTTTTTAGTAAGCTCTATACCTACTATGGGGCTCAAACTCACAACCCCAAGATCAAGAGTCACATGCTCTCCCAACTGAGCGAGCCAAGCGCCCCTAACAGATACTGATTTCAAAGTGTTACTGATTTCATAGCAGTTTTTCTTTTTCAAATGGTTTCTCAAACAACAGACCCTGTAAGTATCATTACATTCTGGGTTGGGAACAGGGGACAATGATATGTGAATATTGTTAAAAGTTAACTTTTTATAAAAGAATAACATCCATACATGTGAATATTTTTGACATTAAAATGTTAGAAATTACTGTATGACACATTTTTATCAATAATCCAGAACACATTTGCATATTTTGCACATTCACTTTATTCCAGGGCTTCTTAATCTTCACAGGCATTAAGGTCTTCAGAAAGTATAATCTAAATTCTTCCTCCACAATTTTACCTGAGCTTAATTTATTATTCCTTTCTGAAATTACAGGATGATTACTATAGTTCATCATATAGCCAATGACTATTAACTTACCCTCTATTCTAGGTACCTCTATTTAAGACTGATTAACACAAATCTGCTCACACAAAGTTATATTTCAATACTTACCTTACTATTCTCCAGAATAATACTGTGCAATAGAACTTTCTGCAATGATGGAAATGTTCTATAACTGTGTTGTTCAGTACAGTAGCAACTAACCACATGTGACCACTGAGCACTTAAAATGAGCCAGTGATCACAGCACTAAAACAAATAATCCTATAATTTGTACGGAACCACAAAAGATCCTGAATAGCCAAAGCAATCTTGAAAAAGAAAAACAAAGCTGGAGGTATCACAATCCCAGATTTCAAGATATACTACAAAGCTGCAGTAATCAAAACAGTATGGTACTGGCACAAAAAAAGACATATTCATCAAAGGAACAGAATAGAGAGTCCAGAAATTAACCCATGTTTATATGGTCAACTAATCTATGACAAAGGAAGCAATAATGTACAATGGGGAAAAGGAATCTCTTCAACAAATGGTGCTAGGAAAACTGGACAGCTACATGCAAAAGAATGAAACTGGACCACTTTCTTACACCATATACAAAAATAAATTCAAAATGGATTAAAGATTTAATGTAAGACTGGAAACCATAAAACTCCTAGAAGAAAGCATGGGCAGGAATTTTTTTGACATAGGACATAGAAACATTTTTCTAGGTATAGCTCCTCTGGCAAGGAAAACAAAAGGAAAATTAAACTATTGGAACTACATCAAAATAAAATGTTTTTGCACAGTGAAGGAAACCACAAACAAAACAAAAAGGCAACCTACTGAATGGGAGAAGATATTTGGGAGAATGATATATCTGATAAGGGGTTAATATCCAAAATTATTATAAAGAACTTATACAACTCAACAACCCCCAAAAATAATCTGATTAAAATGGACAGAGGGCCCAAATAGACATTTTTCCAAAGAACACATACAGATGGCTGGCCAAAAGACACATGAAAGGATGTTCAGCATCACTAACCACTGACTGAGATACAAATCAAAACCACAATGAGATACCACCTCACACCTGTTAGAATGGCTAAAATCAAAAGAACAATAAATAACAAGTGTTGGTGAGGATGTGGAGAAAAAGGAACCCTCATGCACTGTTGGTGGGAATGTAAATTAGTGCAGCCACTGTGGAAAACACTATAGAGGTTCCTCAAAAAATTAAAAATAAAAATATCATATGATCCAGTAGTTGCGCTACTGTTACCCAAAGAAAATGAAAACATTAATTTAAAAAGATAAATACACCCCTATATTTATTGCAGCATTATTTATAATAGCCAAGATATGGAAGCAACCCAAGTGTCCATCCATAAATATGAGTGGATAAAGAAGATGTGATGTATAAAAAAGAATGAAATCTTACCATTTGCAACAACATGGATGGACCTAAAGGATATAATAACTGAAATAAGTCAGTCAGAGGAAGACAAATACCATATGATTTCACTCATATTTGGAATTTAAGAAACAAAACAAAAAAGTGAACTCTTAAATACAGAGAGCAAATGGTGGTTGCCAGAGGAGAGATAGGTAGGGGGATGGGTGAAATAGATAAAGAAAATTAAAAGTACACTTATCTTGATAAGCACTGAGAAATGTATAGAATTACTGAATCATCACATTATACACCTGAAACTAATATAACACTGTAAGTTAATTATACTTAAATTAAAAAAAAAGAGCAGAAAAAAATTAGCCAGTGAGACTCAAGGAACTAAACTTTTTATTTTAATTAATTTACATTCAAACTTAAATAGACACATATGGCCAGTGGCTAGCATACTGGATGATGCAGATCTAAACAGCATTCATTTTAATTAATTATAGTATCCCCCCAATGCAGAAAATAGCCCAATAAAGACCTGATTCCAAAAGCTGAATTATTTGATTTCACACATAGCACCATGATGCCAATGACATGGGAGCACATTAGCTTTACAAAGACAAATAACATATACGCATTATCCTAGTCTAATATAAATAGGCCTGGATAAATGAGTGCAGCTCTGGAGAAAGCTACCCATGTTCTTGGAAAATAATATATCCAAAGGCCTCAGAATTTCACCTTTATAGACAAGGACCTGTTTATTTCATTAATTGTACTCAAATGTCTTGATTCTATAACAGCAAACTTTGTTGCCCAGTATGAGTATGTTAGATTCTTAGCTCCTTTTCCTTATACACTTACTCAAAAACAATAAAGAACTGACTTTCTTGAATATTGAGATTCCTTTTCCTTCTTTAAGCGAATTCATCTGAACGGATCCCCAGAGCTGCCCAAAGACTGACCACTGTGGAGTTTCATTCAACTAATACTCTTATATTGATACTGAATCACTGCAAATCTCACTGCCAACTAGGTATGAACCCACTTAATGGTAATCTAATTTAAACCATGTTTTTCCAGGGACACAGACACAGGACCAGATCTGTCCTTTAGTTTGTTTTAACAGAACTTACTAAGCACTGTTCCAGGTGCTGGAAGAACACTACAACATGATGTTAACACCCAGTCCCCGATCTAAAACAGCTTAAACATGTAACATTTTACATGAACAATCAGGGAGTTAAGGGTTCTCTTTTATTTATCTCTTTTTCATTGTCCAATTACACTACATTCCTTCAACTTATACTGATGCATCTTGTGAAATTTCTGGATTCGTGAGCTGAGTTTGATTGTGTGATGATATCTGAACTTCTTTGTATTTCTGGTTCCTTAAAATTGTTTTGTTAAAACTTGCTATGATGCAATATCTGTAAATTATCTCCAGTCCCCCAAAGGCATTAAATAATAATAATAACTTCTATATTAAATAAACTTTGTCTGGAAACACTTAGGAGTATCCCCTTTACTAACTTTATGGAAGAAAAAGAACACTGGCTTAGAGTTCAAACTTCCACTGTTACTCTCTGAACTACATTCTCACCTGTTTGTTTTGTGTAATAAAACACAGGTGAAATACAATTAAAAATTTATTGCATTGAATAGTAAATTTTAGATATTCTATTTTTCACACATAAATTTTATAGACTAATAATAAATAACATCTGCCCAGCACTTTATAGTTCACAAGAGCTCACTTGGTCTTCATATAATCCCAAGTACTCTCTTGTCAATTTGCAGATTACAAAGCTACAGTTCAGCAATAAAGTGGCTTCTCCAAGAGAACACGTGTAAATTATGACCTAGAGCAATACTTTCCATACTGTGTCCAGTGGATCTTGGCTTGCCATAAAATAGAAACAAAAAATACCAGCTATTCTTCTTATACACTCAAAAAGTATTACCATATTTAAAGCTCTGATAAGCTCTGCACTTTAAAAAAAATCTGCAAATAAAACAAGATGAAACCAGAGAGGGAGACAAACCATAAGAGACTCTTAATCATAGAAAACAAACTGAGGGTTGCTGGAGGAGAAGAGGGTAGAGGGATGGGGTAACCACGTTATGGACACTGGGGAGGGTATGTGTTGTAATGAGCACTGGGTATAAGAGTGATGAATCACAGACCTGTACCCTTGAAACAAACAATACATTCTATGTTAATTAATTGAACTTAAATTAAAAAAATGTTTTTTAAAAAAATCTGTTTAACCTCTTTAACCCAAGCGTTTCCCAAATTTACTTAGCCATAGACTTTTTTATTTTTTAAAAAATGTAATTTATTGTTCTACCAAATACCCTTTGAAAAAATACTGAACTAGTAACATGTCCTTAAAAATATCAAAGATGATAGAAAATCGGGTGTGACCAAATAAAACTTCTCAACTCCCACATATTTGGACTGGAACACCCCATGTAACCCTAATGTCTAAATACTCTCTCTAAACACCCTCTTCTCAAAATATCCTCAGTTACTGTGTCTGTGTTGCACCTGTGGCCAGGGAATAATGCTAAAACTATGGTTCCATTAATGCTTAACCAAGAAACATTACAAATAAAGGTTTGTTTCTAAATGTGAGGACCAAGAAGCTAATAAAATGGAGTTATAATTATGTAAGTAGTGTCTATCATCCTGAATAGTGGTTTCCTCAAGACTGCATTCCTAGAGCACCAGGCATTCTTTCAGTCTAGAAGAAAAACTTCTCTGGTGTCCCTAGGAGGTCTCACACATGGAAAACCTCTGCTTCAAACAGAACCAACAGATACACTCCTCACTTCCTCTCAGCCCTCAGGCCCAGTACTTTCCTTGCCCTTTGATTAACTTCCTAAATTAGCCCAATTAGTGTAGCTGTCCTAAAAGACAGCAAACTCAAACTAGCCAAAGTCCTTGGATAACCTCAAGATGTGCCACTTCCTAACTCAGCAATATGAAAAAAAAAAAAAAAGTAACAGAGGGTAGGTCACCAACAGCACATCCTTTCAAGAGAAGCTATGTAAGAAAAGCAAGGTGAAGGGTGGCAAGGCAGTCTGGAACCTGGCCCAGAATGCTTGTGTTTAAGAACAGGAATATCTTAAAAAGGAATTATCATGAGCACCAAGCAGACAAGCACTCTGGCTTGGCCCTTATCCCCTTCATCTCAGCTTGAACTTTTTCCCTCATGAGTAGAACTGTATCACAGTAGAAATAAGACCTTTGAATCTGCCAGAAACAGTTCATCAGGACTGTCTCTGCCATCAGCAAGAAAAGACCTAAATCTTGCTTTCAGTTTGCAGTCCTAGCATCTTAGCTTGGTTGGGCATGCTTTTACCCTGCTGCACTCTTCCTGACAGATCCATCCTGTCCTTGCCCTAAGTCTCCTGACTTTTAGAAGCTATTCATTCTTTGACACCTGGCTCAGTCCCCAGTCAGAATTAGTCTTCCCTCTTCTGTCTCCCTCCCCTGTCTCCACCAGCCTCATTCTTCTCTAGAGAGCAAAATAAAGGGCTGGGCCAGTTGGGTGGTGGCCCGAGGCAAGAATCAATAAAAGAGGGCTTTCACTGGAATAAAATGAGATGATGGTAACATACAAATTGATCTTGCTCATCAAAGCTGATGGTATACTTCAATAGAAAAGAAAAAAAATCCTGGTTGGGAATAATCTTGCCTCTGCTAAATAAATGTTAAACATTTTTTTAAATATTGGTTTTAATAACATCAAATTACTAGATATCCCAGAATCTCTAAGTGGTACAGTCTAGGCGTTTTTCTGCTAGAGCCCAAACACAATATAGTTGGTTGCATATCTGCCTGCGTCATTTTATATATGCATTCCCCAGAAGTTAGCATCATACCTTGCCTATGGTAGGTGTTCAATAAAAGTATGTTAGATGAATTGACTGGTACTCTTTCTTACTCCCAACTGTAGGCTATAATCTAACAGAAATTGGAAAAGAGGGCTGGAAATTTCCTCAATTACACCAAGCTATTTAATTACCTTAATTTCTCCAGGAAAGTTTGAAAAAAATAAAAAAGCAAATTAAGAGAGATAAACTAGTTCCCTCTGTAAAGATAGCTTGTGCTAGCCTAAGAAACAACTGCTTTGTGGGAGAAGGAAGTAGAGAGGTGTGATTTAGCAGAGTTGACAAAATGTACAGCTTTCCTATTCCTTCCAAACTGAATATTGACTAAGTGGTTTCTTTATTTGTTTTATAATTTTCTAAACCATTATACACACACCCAATGTCAAATATAAATAATGCATTTAGCCACTTTTGAGATTTTCCACCAGACTCTTTGCCTCCATTAATGCCTCCATTAATGCAGAGAAAGTGAAGGCAAATAACTAACGTAGTAAATTGGCCTAGAAGTGAATTTACCCATTTGGTTCTTTCCTCTTTCTTACTCTGTTACCCCCTCACCATACCATAAACATGCATGCATGTACATGTATATGCTTGTGTACATGCATATACACACATATAGACACACTCCAAATGAAACCATGATATGAAATAAATTCATCTCCATTATAAAGAAAATTCACTTCCATTGCTTAGGTTTCTTATGCTGTTTGGACTTAGCCAGATCCAAATTTAATCCAGCTCCACCATTTAGTGACCATGTGTATAACCTTTGGCAAGTCACATAACCTCTCTGGTATTCAGTTTTTCTTTTGGAAAATGTAGTTGATGATGTTGAGATATCTATCTATAGATAGATAGATAAGATAGATAGATAGATAGATGATAGATAGATAGATAGATAGATAGATAGATAGATAGATAGATAGATCTCAAACACAGAGTAAACACTCAATACAAGTGCCTCATTCTTACTGATTACATTGTCTTCTGGGAAGCTGGAGCACACCCCAATGAATTTCTAAGGTAACTGTTGTAAATTTTAAGTTGCTTGTATGAGTTCAACCCTACCCTACAGCATTCCCAAGGTCCCTGCTAGCCTATGCCGGGCCTTTGTAAGAATTAGGATCTCCCAAGCTCCCTACCCAACCTTCAGCCTTCAACCCTAACACCATCCCCACTGCATATAGCCCTGCAGGACAACTGTGGAGTGGAGCAGGGCCTGGATTTCATCTCCCAGTCAACCTCTTGCCCGGGCCCTTTTGCAATGCACAAGCTGCACTGTCATACAAGGGAAGACTGGGTGTTTCTGTACTTCAAATCAGAGCCTTTCCAAACCTTTGTCCTCACCTTTTCTCCAATGAACAGTAAGGGTAGTTCTTCAAATCCTACTTCCAAGAGAGAATTGCTTGGGCATCACTGTTATCATTAATAAGAACACAGAAAATATCTCCTCAGTTTTGGGGCATAAAAGGGAAACAACCAGACCTCACAGTAGCATTTCTAAAACTGGAAATTTTGACCACTAGCATAGAAATTATGCTCTCAGACTTAGCAATTTCCCAGGAAAGCTGAAGCAATGACCCCTGAGGGTTCAAGAACTCAGAATCAGGTTTGCAGCGTAGGATGGATGGGACATGCCTAGACCAAGTGGCCCACACTAAGTCAGAACCCACAGTGTAAACAGCAGTACTGCAAACAAGAAAGGCTTGCATTCTGCTCAGCTCTATCTCTGCACATAATATGAGGTAATCCTGGGCCACACACGTAGCTTCTCTGGGCTGCAATTTCCTCACCTTCAAAAAAGAAGTTAATACCTGCTCTATTCCTTAACAACCCTCCCCCAAACTTCTGAGGTAGGATGACATATGTGAACTTTAAATCGAAAAGGTAATATGGATAATTTGTTATCAATTTTTGCCTCCCCAAATTCATCAGAATACAGTAATAAGGCAGTCGTTTAACCAATGTAAAAGAAACAAGAAAACTAATAAAACAGTATGACTATTATTAAAATATTTAAGTATCAATCCTCAACTCAGGCATCACCATTTCTGCAGACCCATTCCTGACTCTCCACTCATGCCACTCTTTCCTCGACAAAAGATATTTGTCCTTGTGTTGCCACTGCATCTTGTAGCTACTTCCTTGTTGCACAGACCCCAAGGAATTACAGCTATTTGTTTGCTTGTCTGTCACCCACCCCTGCTAGACTGTGAGCTCATTGTGGGCTGGAGCCATAGCTGTAACCCAACCCTGCCTTAGCTCAGTGCCTGCCACATAACTCCTGCTGTAGGTGTCTTGGAAGGTGAGAGGAATGGGAAGCCTCCTGACCTGTGTTCTTTTCTCAGCTCTGCACCTCACCAATGCCATGCGCTTGTACAAATCCCTTTTCTTCTGTGAAATAAGGACAAAAGACTAACTCAAGTTTGCCAACTACTGCACCTAAGGCCCAATCTAGTCCTTGGACATGGTTTTTGGCCTGATAGCAGTTGGCATCCATAGTGTTAAAAAGAAGCCTAAATTAATTGTGAACATTTAGATATCAGAAAATACCACATAAAATTAGTATTTTCAGCTTGTCTTTTAAAAACGAGAAGCTCTCACAGCACTGGGCTGCCACTCATCCTAGCGACGATTGATGGAGCTAGCTGGTGGCTTGCTCTCTAAGACAGGCTGGATGCTGCCTGGTCCACTGCAGTCCCTATTCCCTCTTAATCTTGGTCCAGTCACTCATTTATTTTACCTGCCTCGGTCCTCACACGCATTCAAGTTTTCTAAGTTCATTCTAGCTCAAACACCATCCTTCTAGGTCTGTAGGAATCCTCTCCCAACCAGATACAAACACACACGTGTACACTTGCACCCGCACACACTTCTTACCATTGGAACAGGAAGCTCTGAGGCCCAATGCCTCTACCATACTACTCACTACCCTCATTACAGGCTGAAATCTTTGTAAATTAATGAGTGAAAGGAAGGCACATCAAATACAGGAAGAAATAGGGAGGAAGAAAGGGAAGCTTTAGCTACAAATAGGGCTACCAGACATATCATGATATCATGTGAGGAAAATTAGATAGTTTTACAGCGCCAGATTTTCCATCCAGCAAAGCAATCATTTTGTCTATGATCCTGAAAACATACATAATAGCTGATCTGAAAAACTGGAGGTTAATCATCAGAAATTATTGTGGCTTTGGGTGTCACTCCCACTGCAGTTCTCTCCCTCCTGCTCCCCATGGCCTTCTTGCAAGGAGCTGCAACTAGCAGCTGAAATTTACACACCTTCACAAATGGGTTGCCCCCATCTGTAGCATATCCATAACCTCCCAAGGCAAAGCTGCCATTACTTACAGTATAATCAGTGGCACAGCAGGTGCAGAGAGGAGGAGAGAACTAGGTACATATTACTAAGAAACAGGATGAGTCCAACATATTGATTGTCTCTAGCAAGTACTGCCCCAGGAAATTTAAAATAGCACATCTCAATGTGATGGCACACATCTGCTATACCCATGGTGGTGTGTGATGGGACAGATCAGCAACAACCCAGCCTGCATTTTCTCTCCAGCTTCCTTCATACCCTAGCTAGATTGGTTAGAGCACAGGGCCCAGCACAAGCTCTGTCTTCAGAATCTTCAGCCAGTCACTCAGAGAACTACCTGCCATCCCCAAATTCCCAGGGTTTCCCCTTTCCCAAAAACTTCAAGTTAGAAACTATGAGAAAAAAATTTTATTAAGCATGCTGTACATTAGTATTCTTATCCCACACCATGGTCTTTTGAAACTAATCCATCAGCTAATGAAGAGCAGAAAAGTCTTATTTTATTATTTTGTTTTATTAGGATCTGTTTTGGGGGGGAGATTTTCATAAGAAACTTGATAACAAGCACAAATTGCCAACTGTTCCACTCTCTCCCAAAATATTCAAAGCAATTTAAGCGCAGTTTTCAGTCAGTTTCTCCGTCTTATGAACATCGTTCTCAAAGGCGATAGGTCTAGGAAGACACCATTAACCACATCTGAAAAAAACTCGAACTAGGCTAGAAGTGTACATACTATTAAGAATTTATCCACACAGGGGCATTTGGGTGGCTCAGTCGGTTAAGCATCTACCTTTGGCTCAGGTCATGATCCCAGGGTCCTGGGACTGAGCCCTGCATCAGGCCCCCTGCTCAACTGGGAGCCTGCTTCTCCCCCTCCCTCTGTCTGCCGCTCCCCCTGCTTGTGCTCTCTCTCTCTCTCTAATAAATAAAATCTTTAAAAAAAAAAAAAGAATTTATCCACACCTTTTTCTTCCATATGGAGAATAATGCTCATCCATAGCCAGAGTGTGGGATAAGGACAGGTTTAGAATTTAAGGAAACTGTATTCCAGTCCTGGCCTCACTAGCAAGAATTGTGACCCTCTGTAAAAATCTTAGCATCTCTAGATTTTCTCAACTGCAAAACAAAACACATGAAATAACCTCTAAAGCAATGTTTCTCAAATTTTAACATGCAAATGAATCACCAAAGATCTTGTTAAAATGCGGATTCTAAATCAGTAGGTTTAGAGTGGGCCTGACATTCTGCAGTCCTAACAAGCTTCCAGATGATGCTAAAAACTCTTGGTCCGGGAACCACACTCTAAGAGCAAGATGCTGAAGCACTGGTTCTCAAACTTAGCTGTGAATTAGATTACCTGGGGAGAAAAAATATCAATGACCGGTGCCACCCCCAGTGCCTGATTTAATAGCTATTTAATTGGCTGTGTTTGAGAATGGGGAGTTTTTAAAGTTCCCCAGGTGATTATAATACACAGCAAAGTTTGAGAACCTCTGCTCTAGTCCTTAAAAGTCTAAAATGATGACTTTTATTTTTCAATCGCATTACATTTGTACAGTGAAATTCCTCCTATCTTTTATCTCATGACAACCCAGAGAGATAAGCAGGGCAAACACTATTAACTCTGATTTACAAATGAGATAACCAATCACTCCAGAATCAGGTGACTTGACTAACAGCATACAGCTAAATGGCAGACCTTCTGCTACTGAAACACAGTGCTCCTGATACCCAACCTGTGCTTTCTCCAGACTGCTTCATAATGGCTTGAACATACCAATAACAAGCAAAGAAAGAAAAAGATGGCAGCTTTTCTGCCCCAAATTCCACTAAGAATGATATGAATGGCAATATAACAGAGAAATGCATATAACTAGGAAAACAAGCAAAGGTATAATTGGAGGAGCTACTTGGCTGCTCTGGATGCAGAATAAGGTTGCTAAGGTTATGTCAGCAGGACTAGCCATTAGACGTCAAATGAGCACAGCGAGATGGATTAACTCAGTACTCAGAATACAACAAAATGTATTGCAGAGATGCCATAACTGAACCTGGCCATGAGACTAGATAGTCTGTCATTTGATAAAACTAATCATTCATTGGAACTTATTAAGATAGCCATCCCACTCCTACACATTTGCAAAACCTACACAGAAACAAAACAAATAAGAGTTCTGATATTGGAACTAAGGCAAATGTAGAAATTAAGAGGTAGAAAGAAAGAAAGTGATATTTTTTAAAGCTTACTATGGATCAGCCATTTGTATGAATTATTTGTGTAAGCTAAGTTTTATTCCCATTTTACAAGAGAGGAAAGTGCCTCACAGAGTCTGTCTTATACACCAAGTTAGACTCCAATGTCAGAGCTGGGTTTAAGTCTAGATCTGTCTGATTCCAACTCTCTTATGGCCTTTCAGCTATTCTTCAGTGACTCCTATACACAAATTAAACACTTTCAGGTAAACTACCATTCTTCCCCAAATCTTCATCTTCTGTATGTAGCAGGATCAAAATGTTATTATTATGTCACAACTCTTTGCTCCATTTCTCTAAAGGAAAATGAAAACACGATTTATGGAAGGATAACTTGGCCAAGACAAAAAAAAACCAGAAAACAAAAAATTTCTATTGATCTTCTGGGCTTTTGGTTTTGCAAAGGTGAAGCCCAAATTCTTTTCAACAACACAAGTTGCAAAATAGCAGCCTGTGGTCAGATCCAGCCTACAGACATGTTTACACACGTTTAATTAAAATATACAGTACTGAGCCTCACAGTGTTCCTAAAATTTTAGAGTTCAACGAATTAAAAAGCAACAGTATTTTAATACATTAACACATAGAAATATGGGTTACTTTTTTTTTAAAGATTTATTTATTTATTTATTTATTTATTTATTTATTTATTTATGTTAGAGAGAGAGAGAGCACGCAAGCAGGGACACAGGTAGAGGGAGAGGGAGAGAATCCTTAAGCAGACTCCCCGCTGAGCAAGGAGCCTGATGCAGGGCATGATTCCAGGACCCTGAGATCATGACCTCAGCCGAAATCAAGAATCAGCTGCTTAACCAACTGAGCCACTCAGGTGCCCCTAGAAATATGGATTTCTGGTGTGTCTCAAAAATGCTGGAAGAGTTGGGAACATCAGCATTATTCTTTCTTATAGTATAATCATTTGGAGTTGAGTTAGATGAAGTATGTGCTCTCCATTCACCATGATCCCATAAATTGTCATCATACTTAAGATGATACTTCTTATACATTTTTCTATCAAGGGTTGAATAAAAGTTATACTAAAAGGCCCACCCATTTATTTCAAGAAAAATTGAGGACAGCATACTTTTTAAGATTTTTATTTATTTATTTTTTTGAGACAGAGAAAGAGAGAGAACAAACGGGGGGGGGGGCAGAGGGAAAGGGAGAAGCAGACTCTCTCTGAGCAGGGAGCCCAACATGGGGCTCGATCCCAGGACCCTGAGATCATGACCTGAGCTGAAGGCAGATGCTTAACTGACTGAGCCACCCAGGCACCCCCAGCATACTTTTTCTCATATCTAGCCCATATCACTCATTTATATTTAACAAGTTCCAAAGATATCTGAGTTTGTAAATCCTGCTCTTCAGGAATAGGTGGGATGACAAAACTAGATGCTAAACTCTTCTACCTAATAATGCAGAAGACTTTCTTATATGGACGCAGTGCTGCATCAAGAACAAGGATATGGATTTACTGGGGCATGAACTGGAGCCTAGAGGTAATTAGAAAAAATTTTATTGTTCTTTTTTCTTCTCAGTTCAAGAGAAAGTTGGGTGTCACAATGCTGAATAGAAGAATCCTAGCCAAAGGATTCACTCCTGTTAAGGTAAAGATGGCCACTGGGTTGGCAAGAAGAAGGAAAACCAGGAGTGAGCACCCTGTAGAGGAATATGGCCTGTGAACTCCAGGAGTTATAATATGCAGGGTCTGGTTAAAAATTTTTTCTGTGTTGTAATTTCCTAAGTTCTCTGCAGTCCTTCAGCAGAGTTTGTAAAATCTTGGAGTCTAATCATAATTGTGCTACAGAGAATGAGATGAAGAGTTTGTGTTCACATGTGGAACAGAATCAGAAGGGAATATGGCAGCAGCCTGGAGAAGCTTGCCACAAGACCCCCAAATGGGACTGGAGAAAGCCAGAACAAAGTCTGAGGTGGCAAGCATCCCCCAAAATGGGATTTGGAGAACACGTAAATGTTCTTCAGAAATTCCCAGGTTCATGGCAGATGAGAACTTGAAGACAAGCCTTCCCGTGGTTATGCTGGGTGTGGCTGTGAGGAGGTACACTACTATTTCAATGCATTTCAATGCACTGGGAATTTCGATTTCAATGCAAAGGGAAATGTGGTCCTAATACCTAGAGAACTTGGGAAAACTGGTTTACTAATGAAGATAGTGTACAGAAACCTGTTGCATTCTATGATTCTTATTTCTATGGAATGCCTCCAACCTTGTTTATGTAAAAAGACAGTTCATAATAAATAAAAAGAGGATTAAAAATAATGAATACTGTTAGATATGTGACATGTAGCTATACCTACTTAACAGATTTTAAGGTTTTTCTAGACACATAGTCCAAATACCCAAAAATTGAAAAGGAAACCAGTGTTTATGGAATAAAAGTGTGCCTAGAGTTCTGAGTAAACATTTGAACCTATACAGATTATATGATTCATTTATCTTCAGGCCCTATATATCCAGCACCCAGAGGCTTCACACATAATAGGAGCTTTTCATTTTAAGTGAAGAAAGTCTTAAAGAGTATGAGGAAGAGATCTTAAAGCTAAGTTAGCTGTTCACAAAACAACAGTCAGGAGAATTTGACATTCTAGAAAGGCATGTCATGGTATTTTTGAGATGTCCCCAAGAGGTCACAATTACCACTAAATGAGATGTGAATGCTAAATTCTTCATCAGCTGAGAAATTAGCACTCATGCTAGGTACTTCTTTGTCTCACGTAATCCTCAATAACCTTAGGATGTAAATATTATTCCATTTACAAGTTATTATATGATAAAGACCTCTCTGTCCTTCTATATTGTTCAAAATACAAATGTTGTATTTGCAACACCAAGAGTAAACCATAGAGAAAAGATACAAAAGGTAGATAACAGCTATTCATGACCCATTACTAAAGAAATCAAAAGATCTGTTCCTCATACTTGTTTGCTCTTTTGGAAGACTCATACTGGCCAAAACAATAATTATTGATAAATGAGCTTCAAAGTCATCCTTTGGCACAACAGATCAAGAATAACATCTGTGTAAATGTAATATTACAATATAAACACTCAAAGCCACAGAGAAGAAAATAATGCTATTTGGTTTGGTTTCATTTAGGGGAGCTTATTATATATTTTTTTGAACAAGCCGTTCTCTCTATAAAATTCAGCTAGCAAATCTGCCTTGCCTATTATCATTGTGAGGATAATGTAGCAAACAGATGGAGGGTTTCATACAATTTGTTGAACTAAATTTAACAGGTTTGGCTGTGAGTGTTAACTTATTTTTATATTCTATTTGTGCTATGTTTGTAATAGATGCACACACATGAATAAAAACAGAAAATCTGTACACACAGTACAGCTGGTTTGATAATGTTTTCATTATAGCATCACATACTTCTAATTAGAAGGCTTTATATTTGGCCACCAAGAAAGTCTGGCTGCAGAGCTGCTTGTATGGCACTCACATGACAAGAAAATCATCAATACTGGAGGAACATCTGAATCCTTTCCTCACCTATGGCACCATGTGTGAAAGGACTAGGACCAGATTCATTAAATTAATAATGACCTACTAAATAAAAGAACAATTGAACAGTACACCACAAAATTTAATAGGTGGAGTTCATTTGGCCCAGAGGCCCAAGTAAGAATGTATCTCTGACAGATGAAACGTGGAGCACTATGTCAAAAATACAGGCCAGGAAAATTGAGTGCCATTAAATGTTAAAGGATAGCAAGAATCCTCAAACTTCAACTCAACTTTACAATTTGAACTCTACTATTAAGAGGCTTTCATTTTATCAACACAAGGAACCAACTGGAACATAATTGAGAAACCATTTAAGCAATATCCTCCTAAAATTGGTTATTAACTCCAGTTGCCCTGTGATCATATTTCTTATTCATCGAAATAGCAAGATGGAAGCTATAAAAGTAATATATGTAATAGTAACTAGAAACGAAGAGTGCTGGTCATCAGGAGCCTCTCCTCTATGCCGAAAAGCAAAAACTGTGGATCCATGCATAGACAGATAGAAACACATTCACACCAAAAAAGATCCAAGTAAGGAAAAAGTGGTAAGGTGAAGCTCCACAATCAGATTCTTAGATTCTCCAGAAATACAAAAATATAATGTGTAGGTGGTCTGGCTAAAGAAAAGACATTTTAAATTTATTTGAATCAAGGGGCGCCTGGGTGGCTCAGTCAGTTAAGCATCTGACTCTTGATTTTGGCTCAGGTCATGATCTCAGGCTTGTGAGATCAGGCTACACGCTGGATGTGGAACCTGCTTAAGATTCTCTCTCGCCCTCTGCCCCTCCCCCTCAAACCCCCCTTAAAAAAAATAATTCTTTGAATCAAATGGTCCTTTATTTAAGTGAGCTTTGCCCTCTGTTAAATTGCAGTGTATTTGGATTTGCACCTGATGTTTGAACAAACATCTACTATTAGGAAACAGGGCCTGAGCCCCACTTGCCCTCAATTAAAGTTCCTGCTCTCCTTGTCAAAGCTTCCCAGTACCTCCTCCTCTTATGCTTGACAGAGCAAAGAGATATGAAAGAGTCACTGACTTTAATTGTACTAGCCTTTCCCCAAGTGCAAGCCTTAGCAAGACTTCTATTTAAAAGACATATGACAGCATCTCATTCATCTGGCATCTTCTCTTAAGCAATGTCAGCTTGAACAGAAATAGTACCTAAATAAAGTTAAATTAATGATATGGATCAGATATGAACCACCTAAAGACTGTGTTCCCTAAAGTTGATCAGAACTTAAGATTTTGTAAGTTTCTGAAGCAAACCAGTTATCTGTTATAAAGTAAAGAAAGTCATCTTAAAAAACAACCACACCAACAGACACATGAAAAATTGCTCGGCATCAGGGAAATCCAAATCAAAACCTCAATGAGATACCACTTCACACCAGTCAGAATGGCTAAAATTAACAAGTCAGGAAATGAGAGACATTGGCGAGGATGCAGAGAAAGGGGAACCCTCCTACTCTGTTGGTAGGAAAGCAAGCTGGTGCAGCCACTCTGGAAAACAGTATGGAGGATCCTCAAAAAGTTGAAAATAGAGCTACCGTATGATCCAGCAATTGCACTACTGGGTATTTACCCCAAAGATACAAATGTAGGGATCCGAAGGGGTACATTCACCCCAATGTGTATAGCAGCAATGTCCGCAATAGCCAAACTATGGAAAGAGCCAAGACGTCCATCAACAGATGAATAGATAAAGAATATGTGGTATACATATATACAATGGAATATTATGCAGCCATCAAAAAACCCCAAAATCTTGCCATTTGCAACAACGTGGATGGAACTAGAAGGGATTATGCTAAGTGAAATAAGTCAATCAAAGAAAGACATGTATCATATGATCTCACTGATATGAGGAATTCTTAATCTCAGGAAACAAACTAAGGGTTGCTGGAGTGGTGGGGGGTAGGAGGGATGGGGTGGCTGGGTGATAGACATTGGGAAGGGTATGTGCTATGGTGAGTGCTGTGAATTGTGTAAGACTGATGCATCACAGACCTGTACCTCTGAAACAAATAATACATTATATGTTTAAAAAAAAAAAGGAAGATAATAGCCAGGAATAAAATGAAGGGGGGGGGGGGAATTGGAGGGGAAGACGAGCCATGACAGACTATGGACTCTGAGAAACAAACTGAGGGTTCTAGAAGGGAGGGGGGTGGGGGGATGGGTTAGCCTGGTGATAGGTATTAAAGAGGGCACGTATTGAATGGAGCACTGGGTGTTATACACAATGAATCATGGAACACTACATCAAAAACTAATGATGTAATATATGGTGATTAACATAACATAATAAAATTTTTAAAAAAAGGGCAAAGGAATGGGGGTGAAAGATGTAGAATAGGTGAAGCTCATATTCAAAACCATATGAATGATATAGTGTGACAGAACCTGAGGCTGTCCCTTATATTTCATTCAGCAGGCTACCACAAAATAAACGTCTTCCTTAAATTAAAAAAAAAAAAATACCCTCCTAACAACCATTGTTCTTCCAATTAGTGTTAGTACTAAAAATAGAAGACCTTCCCTGTTCATATCCTCCAATTTTCCCCAGTTCTTTCTAAGAATCCTTAGGAGGGGTTCTCTTTTTTTTTTTTCCTTTTAATTCTCTGAATTTCTTTAATTGCTCAATTTTCTAAAATATTCTTTATTGCCTTCAGTCTCTGATTCTGTCTTCAGACCTTAAAGAAAGACATTAGGTGTTTTTTTCCTAATATGTGCCTCGCTCTGTCTTAGGCACAATGGGAAAACAAAAAAAGATAGAATCCATCATCCCTGTCCTGTATTTTATTTATTTTATCTTATTTTATTTTATTAAAGTATAATTGGCATACAATATCCTATTAGTTTCAGATGTACATCATAGTGATTCAGTATTTTTATGCATTATGACATGATCCCCACAGTAAGTCTAGTTACCATCTATCACCACACAAAGTTATTACAATATTATTGATTATAGTCCCTATGCTGTACACATTGCTTCTCCATGACTTATTTATTTTATAGCTGGAAATCTGTGCCTCTTGGTCCCTTTCATCTGTTTTGCCCATACCCCAATCCCTGTGCTTTTTGAAAGCTTACTATTTGAGACCCAAAATATTTGGAAACCTTTAGAAAATTTTATTTTTAGCTGAAGTCACAAGACATCTGTAGAAATGATAGCAACAGGTTTGTCATCAACTTGATATGTAGTATAGATTGAGCATATTACAGAAATTTCTAGAAGGAAAACACAACTTCTCAATCTCTTTTGAGACCCTTATTTCCAAGTGCTACCTAGATAAGCCACAGGTCTGTAAAATTCACCATGTTCCAAAAAATTATCATTTCTTCTACTTCCTATTGTTGCTGCAGTTTTCCATGTTTGATTAGTAATCATTCTAATTGTAATTCACCAGTTCACTTTTCTACAAATCATTCTTAAGACTGTCACTCTCATTCTCCATATCTAATCTCCTCAATATTTGATTCTAGCTTCTAAATACCTCTCAATTCTATCCCTACTGTCTCACTTCTGTTCCCACAACTGCTTCAGTGCAGGAAACCATTTTATCTCATTTGGACCATTGCTTCCATTCTCTAATGCATTCCACTTCCTGCCCATTCACTACCAGAAAAATCTTTCTAAAATATATATCTCAACAAAAACAGCCCACTGATGGTTCCTTCTGGCTTAAGGGTTAAATGTAAACCCCCTCCCTTTGTTTTTTTCATTTCAGCCCCTATGAGCTGTCACAGTGTGACCACAGCCTTGCCCCAGCCTCCACTCACATGCACCCTAATTCTAGTCTCTGAAAATTCTCATAATTCCCTGAACACCTCACACTTTTTCACGACTCCAAGCCTCTACTCATTCTGTTCCTTTTGTCAGTAATGCCCTTTCCTCACTTGCCTTAAATCTCTGTACCTCCTACAGGACCCAGTTCCAGTGAGAAACTTTTCACAAATCATGTAGAATCAGTCTCCCCTTGCTTGTCTTCTAAAGTATTGTGTTCTCGTGTCTCTATTACAGCATTTTTCACACATATTTAAATTATATACCTATCTCCTGAACTCCTCAAATATATAAATTTTGGACATTCATCTTTAGGTCACTAGTATCTACCACTTTGTCTGGCATAGTGGCTAGCCCACAAATATTGAATAAATGAATACATTAAAGATGGCACTCATAGAGGAAGTGGGACTTCAAGTTTTGCCTGAAGAAATTAAATACATAGCCTGTTGAAGAGTCCACAAATACTCAGGCCTCATCAGAATGAACCCCATTACAAGAAATGGTTCGTCCAAAGTTTTTTCTATGGACCAGCCTAAAATATCCGTGCTTTTCTGGGTTGATTACAAACAATTTTCTTTCTATAAATGCAGACTGTATAGTAGCCATTCTTCAGATCTACTGAATAAGAAGAGAACTGAATTCTTCACAGATTATTGGATGTTAGCAAGCAGAAATTATCCTTCCAATACCCATCTATAACTTTACCAACTACAGAAAGGAATCACTGGAATTACGCAACTTTCATCCCAAAGCAAACTAATATAATAGGAGGGCCAAGGAGCTTGGAAGGACAAGAAAGAAGACAGGTGAATATGTGGCATATTTCTCATTTTCCTCTGAATTAAAAGAGCATGCTTTTACTCATTAATTTACTTCTGACCAATTTCACCTAAGTGCTTTCAGACACACAACTTGGGATGGGAGGTGGTTGAAGAGAAAATATTTTGTAATTAGACAATGCAATGAATATTTTGGGGGTGGCCGTGGGCATTTGTTGGAATGATATATAAGTAGAGTTATTAATCTTATAAAAGGTAGCAAAGGTTTGATTTTGGTGTTTGTTCCCTAGAAAGTTTTGCTCTTGGCCATTGAGTTTCCACCTCTAAAGTACGTTTTGGGACTTGGGCAGAAATTGTCTCTTTCCTATCTCAAATCTCTAATTTTACCTAGATCAATGGTTCTCAAAGCATGGTGTGAGGACCTCCTGAGGTCCCAGAGACTATCAGAAAATCTGTCAAGTCAATACTTTCATACTTTCATATTAATAAGAAGATGCATGCACATTAGAGTTTTCCAGAGTAAGACTGTAACTAATTCAATGCAGAGCAGATAGAAGAATCCAGATGTCTTTGTGCCAGACATTAGAGATTTGCAAAAATGTAAAATAATGCCACTTTCTCTAAATATTCTTGTTTTGGAAACCATTATCTTGCATAAAAATATGTTATTTATGATAGCTTATAATAGTTTTTTTAAACTAATTAATGAGTAATTTTTCTTAAAATTATCAGCTTTAATTTCCAATATGGAACGGATAGCTATAACCCACATAAACACACGATCTTCAAGGGTACTTAATAATTTTTAAGAGCGTTAAAACATCTTAAAATTCAAAAATTGAGAACTGCTGATTTAGATAAAACTTTGAGCTAACCAGTGGTAAAACTGGCAATGCTGGTATTCAAACCAAATAATTCAAATTACTCTTGAAATACCACCAACAAATCTTCTTAAAAGAGCTGGTCTCAGGATTTGACTCTTCCACTAACTTGCTGGGTAACCTCTTTGATATCAATTAGTTGTTTGAGTGTCAAGTTTTTTTTATCTGTAAAATGTACTAATATTTATGGAATGTTACTAAAACAGGCATTGTTCTAAATGTTTCATAAGTACTAATAACTTAATTTTCACAGCAACCTTATGAAGAATGTACTTACTATCCCCATTTTACACTGAATAAAATGGAAGCAGAGAAAGGTAATTCATCCAAGGTCATACACTTCAAAAGCATTAGATCTGGGATTTGCATCACTACAATATGGGTTATTAGACCTTTTTAAGTGCTATGTAATATGACAGTTTCCCAAACACTGCAAGTCATATACAATGAATGTTGGTCTCCAGGCTTTCACCTTTGGCTTTGTAAAATCTGCCTCCCTAGCTCTTTGTCTTTTAGCTTTGACTTAAGTCCCTTGTTATAAATTCTTTCTCTAATCCTATTTTCAAATATGAGCCATTGGATATATATAAATAAGAACATCATATTACTCCAGACATTTATGTTAAGTCTCCCAATTTGTAAAATTCCAAACAGACCAAATAAAACTATGGGCTGAATGTGACTCATAGACTTATCAGTGTGCAAACTCTAAGAAAACAGAGCCAACTCTTTCACTTCATGAAATACTACAGTATCACACTTTCTGTGATTTTAAACCAAAAATGTTGGGGGAAATTATGCAATTAAAAAAAGGAGTAACAGTACTATAACTACCACTTCCCAGAATGGAGCTACTCAAACAGATAGGAACTACCCAGAAAACATATTATTTAAAATACTGACTTAGAAAATCCATGGAAAAGCTGAATGCTAAGTGCCTGGAAAAGTACAAGGAGAAAATGGCAGAAGGAAGGAAAAACAGATCATGTCAATCCCCAACTCAAAACACTCCAGTGGCTTCCAAGTATAGTTGGAATAAAATCCAAACTCCCGATCACAGTCTTCAAGACCCTGCACAGCCTTCATATCACTCTTACCCCCTGATCTCTGCACTCTGACCATGCAAGCTTCCCTTTTGTTTCTTGAACATATTATAGCTGACCCCTGGCCAATGCAGGGGTCAGGCACTGACCCCTTATGCAGTTGAAAATCCACCTATAACTTTTGATTCCACCAAAATTTAGCTATTAATAGCCCATTGTTGACTAGAAGCCTTCTGATAACATGAAGAGTCAATTAGCATGTATTTTGTATGCTATGTGTATCATATGATGTATTCTCAAAATAAAGATAAAGAAAATGTCAAGAAAATCACAAGGAAGAGAAAATACATTTACAATACTATGCTGCATTTATTGAAAGAAATCTGCATATAAGTGGATCCACATAGTTCAAACCCATGTTGCTCAAAGTTAACTGTAAATCCTACTTCAGAATCTCTGGATTAGGGCTCCCTCTGCCTTGGAGATATCATTTTCCAAATTTTCAGCTTAAAGTCACTTCCTTGAAAAGGCCTCCCCTGACTACCCTATAAAATTAGTCCTGCCAGAGGCTCCTGGGTGGCTCAGTCGTTGGGCATCTGCCTTCGGCTCAGGTCATGATCCCAGGGTCCTGGGATCGAGCCCCGCATCGGGCTCCCTGCTCCGCGGGGAAGCCTGCTTCTCCATCTCCTACTCCCCCTGCTTGTGTTCCCTCTCTCACTGTGTCTCTCTCTGTCAAATAAATAAAATCTTAAAAAAAAAAAATTAGTCCTGCCAATCCTACTCCCCACCTTATAATACTCATTTCATTATTTTTAGGACTTATATGTAATAGCTATAAAGTGTCATATGTTTTGGTTTACCTGTTTATCTCTGTCTTCATCCACTAAACAGTACACAAACATCAGAGAACTTGTCTTCTATCCCCAACAGTACCTAACAACTAGAAAGCACTAAATATTTTTGAATAAATGTTGAATAAATAAAAGACTCTGAAATATACACTGGTTGTGCATAACCATTGAGACACAGGTTCAAATATGTACAGAACCACTGAAAAAAATATTCTTCATCCCTCTGGGAATAATTTCTTTCTCCTTATTGCTCAAAGGAAGGTGGGTTACAGCAGCCAAGTTTTCCCTGGAATATTTGAAAAATTAGCTAGAGAGATGAGATATTGAGAGACAAGATCTAATAGCTACTCTGACTGAACTCAGTTGAAAGCCTCTAGATGCATTATTGATTATGCACCCATTCAGCCTTGTGCTGTTTGCACATCAGCACTTGCATCAAGGAATCAACTCTGGGTGGATCTATCTAAAACCATCTGGCCAGAAGTCATTTATTCCAGCAATTAAAAATAAATTTGGTCTTTTGGGGTTAAAAAAAAAAAAGGACATTTATTTAGTACACTACCTTAAGGAGTTCTATTAAACTTTGTATTTTTGATATGATCCTTAGATATAACACGTTAGATAACATTGGGCCATATTTTATTAGGAATTCATGTTTCTCTTGCATGTCAGTGCACAGGACTAATCTGAATGAAAATATGTTGGCTAAAGAAAGAGTGAGCTAATAGCAGCTTTTGATCTGGGAAATTTGCCAATCATGATAGCATCAAATGTGCATAGTATATTAAGGAAAGTTTTTATCTCTCTGTATTTAAACTTCTTTATTAAGAGCTTTCCCATACAATCTGCAGATAGATCTGAACAAAGAAATAAGATATTAAAGTGTCTTCTTCACTCTTAAACTCACAAATAGACCTTCTAGCCTGCAGGATTAACTTATTGTCCTGGCCATTTGATGATGCACGATATCCTTTGAAAATAAATGTTTCTGAAATAACTCTATAGAGTGTGAGTCTTACAGCTCACTCGAGTATACTCTGGAGTATACCTTTTAAAACTACAACCTCCAGAAAATATTGTGTGACCTTGGATTTGCCCATACACATGAAGATTCACTACCACTAGTCTATGGAACCTACTCCATGTTACTTCTGTAATGACTGAATCCAGAAACCTTTATTTCATCCCTATCTTTGTGCTTATAACCAATACCTCTCTTCTTTAAACTGCTGAGATCCAGAACATTCCAGCTCTTCATTGACCCTCATTCCAGGTCTTCACTGATCCTCCCAAGCTCATTTTTGGCTTCCAGATCTGCTCTTTAATCTTGTAACAATTTTTAAAGTGGGATGTGGCAAACAAATATCAATAAAGAACAAGGAAATGATCACTCCTTTATACAAGAGAGCCTCTGTATCTATATTTGGGTTTTATGTCATTTATATTTCAGAGTGGCACTCTGAGGTTTATATAGCACAGTTACATTCATTCATTGATTTTATCTTACTGTGATAGTGATTAGACATTTGTATTAGCTGTATTAGAGTTCTCCAGAGAAACAGAACCAATATAGCATGTGTGTGTATGTGTGTGGAAGACAGAGACAGAGCGATTTTTTTTTAAATTAGCTGACACAGTTAAGGAGGCTGGCAAGTCCAAAATCTTAAAAGCAGGCTGGAGAACTAGGAAAGGGTTAATGTTGCAGTGCCATGCCTAAAGGCAATCTGGAGGCAGAATTCCTTCTTCTTTGGGGGGGACCTTAATCTTTTGCCTTAAGGCTTTTAACTGCTGGTTTGAGGCCCACCCACATTATGGAGGATAATCTGCTTTACTCAAAGTTTATTGATTTAAATGGTAGTCTAACATCTAAAAAATACCTTTACAGCCAACATTAAGATGGGTGTTTAGCCAAAAACAGGGTAACAAAGTCTAGCCAAGTTGACACATAAAATTTATTATCACAATATTATTAACTAATATAATTCAGTACTAAAAAATAAGCTATCAAATCATGAAAAGACATAGAAGAAATTTCAATGCATATTACCAATTAAGATTATTATTAAGTTAATATTATTCCAATTTTACAGATAAGGAAATAGGTTTTTTTTTTTTTAAGATTTTATTTATTTATTTGACACAGAGACAGAGACAGCGAGAGCAGGAACACAAGCAAGGGGAGTGGGAGAGGGAGAAGCAGGCTTCCTGCCAAGCAGGGAGCCTGAGGCGGAGCTCGATCCCAGGACCCTGGGATCATGACCTGAGCCGAAGGCAGACGCTTAACAACTGAGCCACCCAGACACCCTAGGAAATAGGTTTTTAAGACTTTTTTGACCAAAACAATCAGCTACCACATGTTGGCACACACACTAGTGACCAGATCTTTTTACTCCTCATCACATGCACATTCCACTAGTCATATTGCCTCTTACATTATTGCAGTAGATTTCGATTTTTGTTTAAGTAAGTTTTAAATTACCTCCAATGATGACCCAGAATCCAGACAATATTTAGCTTTTATTTCATGGCCAAAACTCTGCACCTGCCCAATGTCAAGAGCATAAAACTCCCTTTGGGGGGGTGAGTGCTGACACATAGAATATGAACCTTCAAGGGTAAACTAAGACATCAATTTTAGAATGTCACTCCAGAGAGTACTTCAGAATTCACAAAAGCTACTTCACCTCTCAACATGAATTTCCAAATTCCAGAAGTATTTTTCAGCACACAGAGCCAGACAGCACAGAACAAAAAACTTTGTATCAAAAATGAACCTTAATGTAAAAGACAATGTCAAGAGAATGAGAAGACAAGCCACAGATTGGGAGAAAATATTTGCAAAAGACACATCTGATAAAAGACTGTTATCCAAAGTATACAAATAATTCTTAAAACTCAACAACAGGAAAGCAAATAACCTGATTAAAAAATAGTCCAAAGACCTTAACAGTCACCTCACTAAAGAAGATATGCAGATGAAAAAAAAATTTGAAAAGATCACATGTCAATAGAGAAATGCAAATTAAAACCACAAGAAATAGCACTACACACCTATTAGAAAGTCTTTGGCCCAGAACACTGAGAACACCAAAGGCTAATGAGGCTATAGAGCAATAGAAATACTCCAGAACCACAACTGCAGCTATTTATAATTAAATGTCTACATGATATTTCTACTCAGATTTTGAAACAGTCCTTTAAATTTGGCATAAAAACCCAACACCTGATCTCCCTCCCTGCCAAATTTGGCCCTCATCCAGTATTACCTACCCCAGTGAATGGCACCATCATCCATCTATCTACTCAAGCCTTGAAATTATCCTTGACATTTTTCTTTCTCTCCCACTTTAGCACCATTTAACCAGTCATCAGGTCTTACCAGTTTTACCTTCTAGATAACTCTTACATTCTTCCCCTTCTCTCCATTTCCAGTGTTGCCATCCCAGTCCAAACTACCATCATATCTCACCTGGAATATTCCTCTCACTGTTCCACTCAAATCCTTTCTGGCCCCCCAGCCAATACAGTCAATCTGAATAAACTTTTTAAACGCAAATATAATCATGTCATTCCTCCCACAGTCAACTATGACTTCCTAATAGATCTTTCTCCAACCTCCAAGACCATGACACTTTCCATGACTGTCTCTCTCCATCACAGTTCTTGTGCAATTTTACATTATTTGTGTGATTATTTTATTAACACCTAAATAAAATCTATATATATGCTCTTTGACCACCATAATACCCCAAATATATATGGATTCAATAAAAAATTCAATGTATATTCTTGAATGAATATACAATTAATAGAATGAGATACTTTTAGACTTCTAAAAAAATATTAATCTTGCATCTTGATTCCCTTCAAAAGTGATCTAATATTGCAGAAACTGAAAGTCCAAATGGTTTATCTAATTTGTGTTTCTAAAAGACTACTGTAAACAGCAAAGAAAACACCCCCTTGAAACAGGGAAAGTGTGTGTGAAAACTTTCAAGAGAAAGCTAAGGGACACTTTGGCAGATGATGAAGACACAGAGCTAAATTTACAGGAGAGAGAGAAAAGAGGTGAGGACATGCAAGCCATATGCCCTGAAGAATTCAGAGGATTTCATAAAATATGAACTGGATTTGAGAATAAACCAGGCAAATCTACCCACTGAGGAAGGGAATAACTTCCTAGGATTTTAAACAGGGAGCGTAAGAAATAGAACAATCCAAAAGAATTACAATAAGAGCAACAAGAAGGTGGGCCACTGCTTCAAGGAAGTCTAAATGAAGGGTTCCCCATATTTAGAGCCATTAAGAACTAGACTGGCAGACATTCAAGAGATCAAAAATTTGGCAGGATAGGAAAAGGATTTGCCAGATTAATATACCAACCACTGACAAGAAATCTGTCTATGTTAATTAAGCATATTTATATACATGTATGGTAAGAGTTCTTGTCCCATATATCAGATAATCCCAGAACAGCTGGAAGAGGGTAATATAACAGTCCTATCATATTCCATAATATAGTGACATCTGGATAGTATATCAGTAGAGCAATATGAGTTTTTCATTGCTAACCCAGTAGGTGCTAAACCATAAACAGCTATGTTTTTAAGAACTTTTAGCTGAACAGACCTGAAAATACAGCACATATAGATCTTACCACACAAAAGAGTTTCTCTTCATCAATTAAATAAGACTGGATATTTCTCCTGAGCAGAGTATATACAGTTAGGATTTTTCTTTTTGAAAAGTAAGGTATGGAGAAAACTTCTGTGTAAAAGTATCCAACTGAGATTACATGTTTGCCCCTCCTTCTTCTCCAGAACCTATTAAAACTATGTTGAAGGAATGAAAGAGATATAAATCTGTAACAGAGAATAATATGTTCAGGGGAGTGAATTTCAACAAATATCTGAGATACAAAAGAAATATAAGAATGTCAACAAGTGAAATAGAAAGGAAAAATCTTCAGACTAGAATATTTGTGGAGAAAATTTCAGTCGTGGAGGGAGCAGAGTCCTGGAGTTACTGTGAAATACAATCAGCCAGTGAGTGGATGGGATTTGGAAGTGGGCTGTTAATAAAAGGTCTCTCCATATGAATGAGCAACCTCTCACTCTCTTCTCTTACACCTTCGTACAGGAATAAACATCCCACCCACTCATATTAGAGTTAAGCCTACTGGTTGACAAGTATTACCTATATACACAGAACTCACAGAGGACCTACCTACTTTTTCATTCTAATAAATGAACAGATACCCAGAAATCAGAGGTCATCTGAAGAAAACTAACTACATGAAAAACAAACACCAAAGTAAACAAATAGAAAAACTGAACCTGGAGGAAACTGTTTAAAAAAAAAAAATTTAATCTCTCATAGATAATACCCAGAAATGTTCAAGAAGACATGTGATCTAGAAAGAAGAACAGAATGTAATGAAAAAAGGAAAAATCAGCAAATGATAAAACTTTCTTAAAAATTAAAAGCATGATTGAAAAAAATAAAAATTCAATCAGAAGTTTCAAATATAAAGCTGAGGAAATCGTCCAGAATGTGGAACAAGAGACAGAGATAAACATATAGAGAGAATCAATCTAGGAAGTCAAACATCTGACTAATAGGAATTCTAGAGAGAATAGAGAAAACAAAGGAAAGATTATTATCAAAGTAGTAATAGATGAAAATTGCCCAGAACTTAAGATATAAAAATTTAAAAGGATCTAACAGAGGATCCATGTTTAAACACATCTTTATGAAATTTCAAAACAAAAAGGAGAGAGAAATCTAGTATCTGAGAAAGAGAGAAAGGAGAAATAAAACATAGAACCTACAAAGGAACAAGAGAGTCAGGCTACTGTCAGATTTCTCATTAGAAGTAGAAGCTAGAAGACAGTTGTGCAAGATTTTCAAAATACTGACGGAAAATATTTTGATCCTAAGAAACTATACCCTGACAAATTTTCAGGTAAATGTAAAAGGAAAATAAATCCATTTTCTGACATGCAAGGCCTCAGAAAGTTTACTTATATTCTGCAGAAGTTGCTTGAAGATATTTCCCAGCAAAATATGAGTGAAAACCAAGAGAGAAGATATAAGATATAAAGAACAAACAATAAACCAAAAAATACATGAAAAGAAATCTCCAGATGATAGCCTACAAAGCAATCTGTGCAAATTATAACCAGAATCATTTGGATCCAGGAATATCTTCAAGACAAAAAAAAAAAAAAAAAAAGGAATGGATTATAAGTATTAGAAAAAATAAACAAAAAGCAATAAATTATTACAGGTATAATAAAGCAAGCATGTATTTCTTAAGGTGGGGATGGCAATCATAAACCCCATGGGGGGGGAGATGTATAGGAAAGAAATGGCCTAATACAAAACAAATTAAAATAAAATATAATAACTGAGCAATTGATGGAGTCTAAAGAAAGAGGTCTCTTCAGTTTTATTTTTCATGTTAAGTGATGACATTGAAAACATAGAAAATGAAATGTAATCATAGCACCTATTGGCTCTCCAATGAATAATATTTACATATAGAGAGCAATACATGTAATGGCCAAGGGAACTATGGTAGAATGCAAAAATGGTCCCAATCCTCCACCTTTCACGGTAAGCACACTACTAAAACGTAACTTTGCAGCAACTCCCAACAAGTGAAGTGTATTTCCTTTCCCCTTGAACCCGGGCTGATTTTGTGACTTCTTTCACCAATAGAATGCAGAAGTGACAGTGTGCCATATCAAAGCCTAGGCCTCATGAAGCCTGACCTGGTTCTGTTCTCTCTCTCTCTCAGAATTCTGCCAGCAGTCATGTGAATAAGACCAGGCTAGTTCTAGGTGATGAGATACACCTGGCTAGTCTTCTCCTTGGCCCCAACCAATATCCATCTAACCTGCGGAAGCTGGGCTGCCTTACTGCCCACAGATGCTGGAGCAAACCTGCCAAACCCCAAAGAACTGCCCAGCTAAGGCCAGCCCAAAATTTCTGGCCCATAGAATCATGAGGTAAAGAAATGGTGCTGTTTTAAGTCACTGGAATTTGGGTGCGGTTTGGTACACAACAAAAGCTAATTCAAACAGAAATGCACTCCTGAGCAAGACTACACTAATGCAAATCGTTGACTACCACTTTTAGTTTTGTGACTTTGAGCAAGTTAGTGAACTTGCCAACACTTCAGTTTCCATATCTGTAAAATATTTTTTGAGAACTGATTTATGTAAATACATGTGTAAAGAAATTTGAGCTATTGTATGTAAAGCAATTAGAATGGTGCCTGGCATATCCTAAGTAGTCAATTAGCTATTATTATTTAAAACAAACAAATTTCAATGGTATTTATTTATTTCCAACATCTAGAATTACCCACAAAATATAGAAACTTAACAATAGCTATAGAATGGAATGAAAATGTTAACAGTCTTGTGAAAATGCAGCTATGAGAAGCTGGGAGGTAGAAAAAGAAAAGAACAGGTGGAAGGAAGGGTAGGGGGTTAATATATTCATCATATAAAGTGAGGAGTCAAGAGATACTGTCTAAAACTAAAAACAAAGAAATAGAACAAAAATAAATAGAGGTTATATGAGAATGTCTTTACAAAGGTAACAAAATGAGAAACTGAATGGTGATATAATTTTCAAAAATTAAGAAAATGGGGAGAAATAAAGGTGGGAGATGGAGTGCCCATATATCCTCATACATTAACTCATATATCCCCATATATCATCTATTATCTGTCATAACAAGAAGAATACAGATGAAGTTTAAAGATGAAAACTCAAGAATTTGTGCACAACACATATTTACTTAGGGATGTAAAACAAAAAGCACAGGTTACCTCTGCCGCAGACTGGAATGGGAGAAGATGAACAATGAAAATTCTTCTATCCTATTAGTTTTCTTAACTATGTACACATAATTTTGATAATTTTTTTATTGAAGTAAGGTACAAAGAAGATTCCCCAAACCATCCATACTGCCCAGATTTAGGTTTAAAAATATAATGTTTTTCAAAATAAAAATCTAGTAAAGTTTTATAGTATTCATATAAGGTTGAAAACCTTCATGAAAGCAACTTAAGACATTTCTTTTTTTTTTTTTTAAGCTTTTATTTATTTGACAGACAGACACAGCGAAAGCAGGAACACAAGCAGGGGGAGTGGGAGGGGGAGAAGCAGGCTTCCCGCCAAGCAGGGAGCCCGATGTGGGGCTAGATCCCAGGACTCTGGGATCGTGACCTGAGCCAAAGGCAGCCGCTTAACGACTGAGCCACGCAGGTGCCCCAAGAAATTTCTTAATAAATGACTTAAATCTTTGCTTACTGGGGATTCAGAAAGTTAAACTTCTGGATCCTAAGTGAGGTGCATTTCATGCCCAAAAACTAAAAGAGGGCAAGACCCTCTCTTCTACCCTATGCTTACTTTATCTCCCCTCATTTCCTGGAACCTGTACAATCTCTCCCCTCCCAGACACTGGAGGAGTCTCCTGTGGTCTCTCCTATGTGCCATGGATACCCCTGCCACACAGCCCTTCCTTTTCAGTATAGCAAAAAGAGCATCACCTTGGAATAAGACATCTGAGTTTAGTTCCAGCTCTGCTACTTCTGCACTGTGGCTATGGTAAGGCTACTTCTCCTAAGAGAAAAGCAATACCTCCCTCACTCACTATCTTTCAGAATTAAATCAAATAGTATATTTGGATATACATATATATATATATAGAGAGAGATGCAATACTTTGCACACAGTAATTATTTAATAAATAGGCATTCCCAGATTGGAGAAGAACAATGAAGAAGATGCAGTAACACAATCAGAACAAAAATTTTCCCTTACCTCCTGGGATCCTAAGCCCCTTTTAAGCCAGGAACATAGAGAGCTTCTGGAAATCTTCTTGCTGTAGTCACCAGCACCACTAGACATTGGCCTCTGCAAATCCTCTCCAAAGGTGATTTATGGACAGCTTTATCTCTGCAACAAAGTTCACATGTGGAGATAAAAAAGGTTGACTTTCTTCCAAAAAATTTTTGAAATCATTCCTATGAAGGTAAAAGGCACTAGGACATATAACATTTACTTTAAAATAGGTTCATGGGCAGAAATCCACTTAACTCTAGTAAGTAAAAGAAATGGGCAAAGATCTCAAATGCAACAGCAGAGAAAACATTACTTGCCCAGCCTGTTTGGAACAGTGGTTGACTGTCTAAGCAGAGATTCTGTGGTCCATAAAAATAGGGGTTCTTGGGGGATTTGTGGCTGCAAAATCACTATTTGCATCACTTTGTGGAAAAAAAATCCACAAATTTAGAATTACTTAAGTACCTAGAAAAAATACCACACATACTTAATAATAGCCCATGTGTTGTAATTTGGACATTTCTAAAGCCCACTTCCCAGAGCTGATATGTAAGAACAGTAATGATTTTAAGAGATCATGCTGTAGGGTCTTATAGGAGTTCTACACCCAAAATGAAGTCAATAAGCTACCACTTTGAAAATCATTCCTTAGAGGTCTGTATTTTTTCCAAAGATTCTATCATGGACTAATCATCAGACCCTGACATACAACTTATTCTCCCATGAACCATTCAAATTTTCAAAAAATGCTACCCATCATAATTTATCTTGTTTTCCCTAGCCATGATATGTTTTTATGTTCCTTTACCTCAGACTAAAGCGATGACAAGAAATTTCCACTAAAGGGATATCATTTTATTTTCATTTTTCAGTCTCTTTAGAAAAAAAATTGATAGGTTACCTCCCATAGAAGAGCACAGTATTATCATTTGCCATTAACAAAAACCAATCTGTTATTATTCAAGATCAAATGATGCATGTGGGAGAAATAATTGTAGAAATGCCATGTTTTCTCTCAGAAAGATTAAACACAGGTAAAGGAATACTAAGAATGCTGCTTTGGCAAATACACGTGCGTAAAGTGAGCTTCTTATCCCATAACAGGGTAGGCACATGTAAACCCTTTAGGCTCCATGTGTCAAAACACATTTTAAAAAAAATAGAAAAACTATTGGAGACCCAAAAAAGTAATGATGCGTGAAATATAAGAATATTATCGTTTGGTCTAAATTATTCAATATTTGAATATTTAAACTTAAACAAGAATGAGGGAGGCAGGAATTCTGGAATGTTGAAGTAAGAAGCTCAGGTGACATACTCCTCAGCAAGCAATTTAACTAGTAAAAATTATAAAAAGCAATTATATAAAGTCTCTGGAAATTGCCCTAAGGGCATAAATCAAACAAAGAAATAATCATTCAAGAAAATGTACTAAATCTTGGTTAGCACAGCAGAAGTCTATGGTGTCTGAACCTCAACGCATTGTTAGGCACACATTATGCACCTCCCCCTCCCCAGGATACAGAAGGTCTACTCCAGGCATGTGTGGCCAAGAAGACAGACTCCTTCTCCCCCAGCTCCCAATCTGGGACTATAACTTCATCCACAGTAGGGTGCTCATGCCCCTCAGCCCTGTGTTACAGAAGTTCTTTTCCGGGTGGCATAGCTGAGAGGACCAGGTCATTCTTCTATGAACTGGCTCCACTCTTAGGGTGGAAGCTCTACCCTAGGAGCAATAAGCCAAGAATACAAGGGTCCCAATCTCCTTCCCCCACCACCAGCTCACTTATATGACAGAAATTCCATGCAATAATACCAAGGGTTACTACTCCTCTTCACTTACAGAGAGGGGAAGGGGAAGGGGTCACTCTGGAGGAGCAGGCCCTTGCCCCTAGCTCCAGGGCAGTAACTCTGGGGTTCTGGCCAGGTGGAAAGGCAGGATATAAAGGCAAAGAGCTCTACAGCTCTGCATGGAGGGAATGACTTTATTTGGAACAAGTAGAGAACTCCATGTCTAAGGGTGGGACTATGTTTCAATAAGGCTTTATTTATAAAAACAGGGATATTAGAATTCAAACCAAATGTTCAAATACAAACTGTACATGAATGTTCACAGAAGCAATACTCACAAGAGCCAAAAGAAAACAACCCAAATGTCCAACAACTGATGATGGATAAATAAAATATGGTATATCCATACAATGGAATATTACACAGCAGTGAAAAGAAAGAAAAGAAAAAAGTACTAATATATGCTACAGTATAGATGAACCTGGAAAACACTATGCTAAGTAAAAAGAAGGCAGGCATCAGAAAAGGTCACATATTATATAATTCCATTCATATTAAATGTCCAAAATAAGCAAATCTATGAAACAGAAAGTAGATTAATGGTTACTTATGGATGATGGGAGGAGGTGTGAAGGAATGGTAAGTGACTGCTGATCAGTACAGGACTTCTTTAAGGGGAGAAAAAAATATTCTAAAATTATATTCTGGTGACTGTTTTACAACTCTATGAATATATAACAATTCTATAGTTTAAAATGGGTGAATTTTATGGCGTATGAATTATATCTCATAAATGTTGTTCTTTTTTTTTTCTTTAATCTATACTGAGGCACCTGGGTGGCTCAGTCAGTTAAATGTCCAACCCTTGATTTCGGCTCAGGTCATGATCTCAGGGTTGTGAGATCAAGCCTGGCATCAGGCTCTGCACTGGGCATGTACCCTGCTTAAGATTCTCTCTCTCCCTCTCCTTCTGCCCCCTCCTTGCTCTAAAAATATAAAAAATAGAAACAGTGGCTTTTTAAAGAAATACATTTAAAATTTTAAAAAAAACTATACTGACCCAAGGTCATGTCTTCATCATTACTTTTTAAACTATCTGCAATATCACTTTCTTATAACTTATTTCTCTCTTCTAGAAGTAAAATATAGATAATTTTTATTTAATTGATAAACCTGCTTAGTAGAGTTTTTAAATATATAAATAGATTCACAAAAAACAATATGAGTGGGGTAGGGTGGGGAAAGGTTAGGGGCAGGAGATAGGTTTTCTTCCTAATGCAAGCCTATAAGATCCCACCCACCCACACTACCATGGCTACTATGGTCTTAGCTGCTCTTGGGCCCCATTCTAGCCCAGTAAGGCCTAAAAAGAAATATAAAACTGTACAAACTCTGCAGACCCACAGCTCTCCAGTACACCTTATGTAGCCTGATTATCCTGACACACTGACCTCTCCCAACATGTCAGGAGCCCTTTGGGTGATCCTACAAGGTCACCTATCTCCTGTAAAATGCTTAGGCATATTATTTTCCACAGGTCAGTTGGATATGGTTTCTCCAGGTTCACTCCAGCTAAGGAATATAAAAGTACCACAGGAAAACCAAACTTGTTAATTTATGAATGTTGAGTATCAGAGGCATTTTGAAGCATTTATTAATATAATATTTTTTTACATTAAACATAGGATTTCTACATATAATGTTAATATATGTGCCTTATTTTGAACTTTAGCTATTTTATTTGCTTTGAGTCTGTCACAGGGGCAGCCATAGAAAGAATCTACTTACACCTTTCAATACCTGCATTTGTCACAGCACTAAGTTGCTCTTGAAGTTTGTTTATTCAACACATTAAGCGATGCTGAGAAAAAATAGAGTGTTCATTGTGTTTAAAATAAACTAGATGAATATTTATGTGTTAATAGTTTTAATATCCATTAAGGTCTACTAGAATGATGCATGTTTCACTAAAAACAGTTTGTTTAAATACATTTCACCAAGGAATATTTCAATATTCCTAAGATTTTCCAATATTATTAATTCCGATATTACTAAGATTTTCAATGTCTGTATTTTTTATTTTTTTTAAAGATTTTATTTTTAAATAAAGAGAGAGATAGTGAGAGAAAGAGAAAGCACAAGCAGGGTGAGCAGCAGGCAGAGGGAGAGGGAGAAGCAGGCTCTCCGCTGAGCAGGGAGCCTGATGCGGGACTCGATCCCAGGACCCTGGGATCATGACCGGAGCCAAAGGCAGCCACTTAACCGACTGAGCCACCCAGGTGCCCTCAATGTCTGTATTTTTTAATCACTTGAACTTACATCACCCAAAACACAGTATGGCAAAAGCCCTCTGATAACCAGTTTGTGCACCTGAATTAGCCTTAAAAACAGGAAGCCACATTTTATCATAAGGAAAAAAATCTCTGAATATAGGAAGACTGGTTTTGATTTCTTGTGTCAAGCTCTCTGTGTCTGAATGACTTCCAAACCTCACTAAATGTATTTTTTCATTCCTCCCATTTATTTTTATATCTCTTAAAGGACACATATGATCTTGGGTTTGAAGAGACAGGAGAAGGCTTGGAAATAACAGTTAATGAAAACTTTTAAAGTAGGCATGCCAAGGGAGGGAAAAAATGAAGTCTTGTCTAGACCCAGTCAGCTCTGCTTGACCTAGTTACAGTTAAATGATATATCAATGGGAAATTCAAAGTAAGCAAACTAGCCAAAGTTCTGCAAAAGGTGGCTCTGATGACTTGAGAAGAATGACATCTGATCCTTCTAAAGAAAACACATTTCTCATGGCTGTCAGCATACTACCAAGGAAGAGAGGGGAATAAGCCAAAGCATAAATATTACTATTCCTAGAGGATGTCCTTCAAGAAAGGAAGGCTTTGTCTTGGCTGTGTTTATATAAATCTTTGGAATATCTGACCAAAAAAATTTTACATAAATGCAAGTCACAGCCAATGAGGGAGAAACTATTTCAATATGTCCAAACACAAACTCCAGGCAACCACAGAAAAAATATCATGTTCTCTTGGAGCTTCCATAGTAAATAAATAATGAAGATGACATTGCAAAGATTGTACAACAGTGGTCAGGCTGCAAATGTGACTTAGTTAATAGGCTGACCAAATCAGAACCCAGGAATGTGTTAGAAAGGAGCTGCTATGAGACGGGTTAGTACAGATTTGTTTGTGAAACAAGTCAAGCACTTTTAGTGAGTGGAATTAAATAGTACTCTAAATTGGATAAAGTTAATGAAGCTACAAAGTGTACTGAAGCCATCAGTTCTTTATTAATGGTTCAAAAAAAGGAAAGAATTTAGGTAGATGATAAAGACAATGGCCCTAACAGGTCAGTTTGGAAAATAGCTAAAATAACCTCTTCTTCCCCAGCCCCAGGTATATGAAGATCTTAGATACGTGGTTTATACCTCAACAGACATTCCCAGGCACTAAGAGAATATTCCTTAGAACATACATAGCTTATCTCCTGTATAGAACATAAAAAATTGACTATAGCCTAAGTCTACTAATAGTGCAAGTAATATTCCCAAACATCTGTGATTTTATAAGTCATGTGTCTCTAAGAAATAGTAAATAAAAAGATGAAAGTACACCAAAATAGTCCAAATTTGGCATCATTCTATGGTCGATCATTCTTTAAAATCAACTGCTTCTGTGCTCGCTCTCTTTTTCTCTCTCTCTCTTTCTGTGTGTATGGGTGGATACACATGTACATGTGTTTTCTTTAGTGGATGACAAATTTATAGAAATAAAGATGTGGCAACAGTAGCTCTGCCTTTATTTAAAGGCTTTCCCCTCAAGACCTTGGCATCAATTCTTAAATATCTCTTGAAGAGGACTATGAAGTCAAGATCTTTGCAAGAGTAGACTGTTTGCCCAGGCCTCATAGAGTATAACTGTGGCCCAATTAAAAGTAATACCTCTTATTTCACTAATTAATGGCTCAGATTGTTCACAAAGGATCTCAGTTCTCACTCAGTAATTCTTAGGATTCCCTCAAGCATGTGTTATAGGAGTTCACAAACAGTCCTCCATATGACCAACTAGGCTCCACCATGTTCTTCCCATCCTAATCCCCTTCACTGATGTCTGCTGCTGGAAAAATAACATGAGGGTAGTTTACTAAATTCAATGTAGCAGCAGCTCACCATGAAGATTTGATGTTTGTAGAAGGATGCTGCCTCCTATTGCTTGCAAAGCTGCCTGAAAAATCTTGAGAAGAAAATGATACTAATTTCCCCCGGAAACTTCAATGCTCTCAAACAAACAGCCATGTGCTTTCTACAGAAGTGGAAGGGCTGTGCTTCTTCCCTACTTTCCAACATTATTTGCCACAAGAGAACTAAACCGAAATATGCATCCATTTGTCTCACAGAGAACCTCAAGAAAAGGGCTCCTCAGTTTTCATTTATATTCTGCGTCTGTCTGTCTGTCTCCCTCCCTCCCTCCCTTCCTCCAAAATGCTTCAACAAACATCCATGGGACCAGGTCAAGGGATCAACCTAAAAAAACAGACCTTGTGCTATAATTCTTATTCTTTCATTCCCTAGGCTTCCATATCAAATATATACTTCCTCAGTATCTTCCAGCAACAACAACAAAACAAAAGGAAAAGGAGAAAAGGAAAATCTCATCCCAACCGGTCCATCCAAATAGTCTCCTGGCAGGCTGTCCCACCAGTTCATTAGACATATCTGAATCCCTACTTGGATTAATATAAAGGCCCCAGCTATACAAGGAAACTCAAAATGAAGCAAAATCCCATCTGATACCATCTGGTCTAAGAATTAAAGTCCAAATGTGAAGCAGGTGTAAGTTGAAGAGTGATTATGAAACAACTCTACAATGAGCTATCCATACTAGAAGGATTCCTTAGCTAGGGATACAAATGGTGACTCCTAACCAAGAGACAATGAGAAGGCATCTGTTAGGGACTAACACCAAGGCTATAAGATGGACGTAGAGGTCTTTTTCTTTATTGACAAAGGATACTAAGCCCACAGAAAAAAAAAAAAAAGTGTGGTGTGTATATATATTCTCCATCTATTGATCTGTCTTCATAAACCAGATAATATTATGACAGAACCTGAAAATGGTATGGGAAGGGAAAGAAGGTAACAGGGAGTACAAAAGAATATCAGTCACCAAAATTACTGTTTTCATCAAATTATGTTTTTAGAACTGCTCTGGAAACTAAGTAGCAAACATAATTCCAATAGACGTAAGAACTGTATATAATCACATAGTCTTGTGGAATTGGAATGTCCTTTAGAATTTTGATTACATCATCTTAAAAGGAGTGGGGGAAGAGAAAGCCTCATTTTAGTCCCTTACAGACTGTGCCTAATAATCTTAGCTGAGTTAAACCCAACAGGCCTTTGTTAGAATATGAAAAGATGATTTGTTTCCTCCCCAGAAGGAAGCAAGGAAAATCTTTATCTCACTACTATCTGTTCCCTCTATCTGAAAGTTCTCATACAAAGGGCTCTTCTAAGATAAAAGCTCTGGAGAACCCACAAGAAGATGTGGCAGACTGAGAAATGGTAAATTTTTTAAAAGGAATAAGTAATAGTCTCCTTTGTAAGAAAGGGAGGTCATATGGCTGCTCTCCAACATCCTCTTCTTGGTTGTTACACCATCAGATGAAGGAAGTCAATCAGTTATTCTGTTTAAACCACTTCAAATTGCATTTCTGTCACTTGCAACCAAAAGGGTTCTGACAAATACACTGCAAGAAAGCAGAAGTTACGAATCATGAAAAATGTAATGGGAAAAGTAAAGTAAACTGATCAGCTAACTAGCTGAGATCAATTTTATGACATTACGACTTGTTTGCAAATTCATTTCAGAAAATTAGTAAAGAACACAGGGATGATAAATCAATTAATGCAGGGTCACAGAGGATCTGTGCTCTGGCATCTGAGGTGACATTACAACTTAAAAACCCTGGAGACAACCATTTTTCCTAGCCATTATGTATTAACAGTAAGTTCTAATTCAAGAAGAAAAAAAGGAGGCAGCTGATTATGGACATTTACTCCCTTGACATGAAATATTTGAAACAGCCCACTGGTCCCTATTTTTAGATTAAAAACCAATCACTGGAAAAGGCCCATAACCAGTACAGTAATGAGCCCATGGCCATTTATTTATAGTTAGCTCAAACTGATTCATGAGCTGCAACTCAGTGTCTGGTAAGTACTATGTGACTCCTGGACTTTATCAACTTATTTATGGGTGGCCAAGACTTCTCCCATAGAGTATGTATATATGCAAACACACTGCCTTGTGTGTGGGTATAGAGGAAGGAGAAAGAAATATATATTCAGTAGTGTACAATCTGACTACATTTTATGAATCTGTCCAATCACATTTGGCTTTTCCATAACTTACTAAGACCATCCACACTGAATTTACTGCAGGCTGCATGCAAAACTAGCAGTGCAGGCAAGATGGTAATGAGAGTCTAAGAGAGACACATGCATTTTCATATATATTAATAGTTTATATGGAGAAAAAAACGCTGAAGGATAAAAGAGGCATCAAATATTGCCAGAATGACAGATGAAATACTGAAGTGATGAAATACTGAAATTATAGTCCTATGAAATAGGCTCTGGGTAAACTAACTACACAGCACATGGCAAGCAATGTGTGGCAACAGTTGTGATGGAATTTGCCTTGATTAATGCCCCCATGTGAAAAGATAAATCTTGCTAAGGAGGTTCTGGAAGTTCAGTGAATGGAAGCCAAATATTCACACTGCCATTTGAGTTCAGAAAGAGAGCTAAGCCTAATACTAACCTTGCATTTGCATCATGCACAAGCTTTCCCTGTAACATCTTAAGAAAACGTGCATTATGTATCCACTTTCTTTTCATGTTTCTTACTAATAACTGTTATGAGTTTTGACCATTCCATTCCAGAAATTAAAGCTTACAAACGCATGTTTTACAACGTGTCTGATATCTATTAGTTCTTATGCGTTTGTTACTATGATCAACTATAAAAACCATTTTTAGAAGGTATGGTGAAAGGGAGAGAAAAAGTGGTTCTGGAATTATGTCACTAGATTAAAAGGTATAGTTAGTAGCAAAAAAAAAAAAAAGACTGGTATTTGCTGCAAACAACAGCAGATACTATTTTTAACATTCCTACTAAAGAATGTATATGACAACAGTTGGGATTTCACCATAATTAGACTCTGTGACCAAGAGATAAAGGAAAATCCTCTACTTCAAGGCCAGGTTCTCTAAAACTAAGTTAGGTTGGAAAACTTTAAGTCATTGGACAAGTCTCCTCTATTCAAAGAAGAAAGAAAATTAAAAACAATCTTTCTTAGTACCTCATCATAGTCAATAAAATATGGATGATAGTAAATATCTTTCATTTGTATAAGAATTTGCAGTTTACAAAATTCATTCTCATTAACTATTCTGTTTGATCCTCTTTCTTGGTCTCATTTTACAGAAAACTGAATTTGAAGAAGTTGAGTCGCTTGTCCAGAATTATAGACTTTATAAATGTGGGAGCTAAGGTTAAAACTGGTCGTTCCCACAAAATACTATTTAAGAGTGAAATGGAAGATGGAATGCCTACTATATGTTGTACAGTATTCTGGTGGTTTCTCATCTATTCACTCATGTAATTACCATAATTACCCTATAAGAATGGAACTATCACTCCCATTCACAGATGACAAACCCCAAGTATTGTAAAATTTCCCACAGGTATTTACGTGATGGGCAGGTATGAAAACCTAGTAGTGTCTGATATCAAAAAGCAGGTTCCTCCCATAATAGGCAAAGTCATACTTCTATGGCATGTACAACTTTTATTATGCAATGACAGACAAGAACAAAATTAAAGAGAATAATTCATTTTCTCTTCAGAAAATTACTTTATCAGCAAGTACTTACTAAAAGCCAACTAAGTGCTTCAGCATTGTATTCAGAATTGTGGGAAAAACAGAAGAAGCAGAAAACAAGCTTCCTTTTCCCAAGGAGATTTCAACACAGAACAATGTTAAAATGCCAAAAATATATGTATTATTATACAATAACATTAAGCAATATTTAATGCAAACAAAATAAGGCAAAGGTATTAGTAAAATGAATAAAGCTATCACTCTATTTCACTAGGATAGAAGGAAAAAACCAAAAATATATGATCTGGCAGATGTTCTGTATCAGTGATGTTTAATGTAGGAAAGATAATGTTGATCCATGATGTAGTTTAATATGAGCTAACACTTAACCAAAATTTGAGGCAGATACTAGTTGAACTCTGGCTTAGTTGCCCATACCCCTCCTTATGTTTTCTTTTTCTTTGTAACTAAAAAGGAGAGAGTCATGTAGCCAACAGTGGTGGTGGATGAAAAAGCACAAACTATCTCTAGAAGTGGAGTTTACTGGGAGAGATGCCTAATTCACATCACCACTAAACATCATCTATATTTCTCACCCCATTTATTGGTTTATTCTTCCCTTAAACACATGGACTAAGTGCCTACCACATGCCAGGCATCAGACTAGGGATTGCAGGTACAATATTGACCGACATAGCAATGACCTTAGCCAAGACCACCCAGAGCAATGCACAGACTTCACTGGAGTGAAGCTGTATAATCTACAAAGAAAAACTCAGAATTTGGGATCAGAAGACCTGAATTTAATTCCTGATTCAGTATTTGCACAGCCTTGTATGAATATATATATATATATGACTCTGAGGCTCAACGTCCTCATCTATGAAATAAAAACAAAATAATGCCACGTTTCTGTACACAGAAAAATAGAGAAAGTATATGAAAGCAACTGTAAACACTGAAAGTCCATACAAGTGTGATGAATTGTTACTTTTATGTTATGTGTCCTGTCTCATCATTGTGGTTCCTTTTCTCTTCAAAAGTCATGTAATATGTATTGGTTCTACTCAGAAATGTCTGTTCCTGCCTGAGTCAGAACTCAGCCTTACTCTGAATATGAATACAAATTGCCTTTTTGTCGTTCACTCCTCTTCTGTTTCCCCACTCCACCTTGCTCCATGGCAGCTAAAAGTTGCCATTACTACTTGCTTCTGTACATACACAAATTTCTTTCTTTATTCATATCTATCTTTTATATTTTCAAAAATTCATACCTTCCCCCAAGATCCCAACTCAGGTGACCTCATATATCAGTAGGCACAGAAGACTCAGCTCAAAATGTTTCAGGATTATTGTTTGAGCTATATTGTTAGCTCTTACAACACCCTAGCCCTACCTTAGCTATTTGGAATGAGTACCCCTGCCATAACCCTCCCCTAGAACCAGTCAATGAGGAAACTGATGAAAGTAGCCATAGCCTAACAGTGTGCCCCATGAGCAGCAAGAGTGGAATAAATTCATTGCTCCAGGGGACAAAGGGATGGCCAAGCACTCCTAAGATACCATCCAGTGAAGGTCAAACCAAAGCACTATTCCCTGAAAGGGGGTCTACCTTGCTTCCCATTTTTCTGTCTAGAACCAATTTGCCTGCCACATTCCTGTTCTCTCCTTACTGGCCTGCATAACAATTTCCCTGGATAATGCAACCCACTCTAAAAACCTTTAGATACTCAACATTTTTCAAAATCATACCTTTCTCTTCTCTCTGCAAGAATTAAAACTGATAGGTCTTAGAAAATGCTGTGGATTAGCCTCATTCCTTCTTGGATCTATGTCCAATGGTCAGCTCCCTTCTCTGGGGTTCCATTATTACCCTTATTTTGTCCCATATTCTTCCTGACTTTCCTCTAGTGCTGCCTACCCTTCACTCATGCCTCTTCTCTCCTAGCAAACCAAGCCACATGACTGCAGTATTTCCAACCTTTTGCCAAAAGCCAGAACTGACAGTTGCAGAGTAGGAGGAGGTGTGAATCACTCTTTTGAGAACTGGTTGCCACACATGTCAAAGTCCCAACACATTTTCATGCAACATTTTCATGCAAGAGACAAGTATAAGCTCTAGGACTCAGCCAACTCAAGTTATTTCTTCCTGAAATATGATGCCAACTAACATCTGCCATATTTGATTATCCTGATTTGCTTAAGGATCTCTCCAGGGTTAAGATCTTTATCTAGGGAGATATAATTTCACCTGGGTGTCTAAAGGCTAAAAAACAGAACAGAATCACACTTTTGAAGTGATCCTCACAAAGGGTCACAGTGTAGTAAAATGATCAAAGATCTGGTGCTCTTAAAAATCTAGGTTAAAGTCCCAAATCATTGCGTGTGTGGGAGCTTAATTTTTCTAGCCTCACCAGAAAGGGAGGGAGGGATTTTACAAGTTGATTACTAAGGCACTCCCAGTTCTAATCTTTTTTCAAGTTTTACACCAAAAATAGCTAGAGTTTAACAAATAAGTATGGATAACACTGCTCCCATTTTAGGCCCAATCTGCCCTCTTCCTAATAAGTTACAGAATAATTGTTTTCCTTTTTCAGTTCTTTAAATATATGAAATTGAGTAATTCTCCATGGACTGCCAAGTCATTCAATCAACAAATTATTTAAAAGTGACAATATCACTGGGGCGCCTGAGTGGCTCAGTCAGTTAAGCAACTAACTCTTGATTCCAGTTTAAGTCATGATCTCAGGGTTGTGAGATTGAACCCCATGTTGGGCTCCATGCTAGGTATGGAGCCTGTTTAAGATTCTCTCTCCCCAAAGGACAGCATACTTTCGTGATTAAAACTCTTCACAGTGTAGGGATAGAGGGAACATACTTCAATATCATAAAAGCCATTTGGAAAAAACCCACAATGAATATCATTCTCAACAGGGAAAACCAGAGAGCTTTTCCCCTAAGGTCAGGAACACAGCACGGATGTCCACTATCACCACTGCTGTTCAACACAGTACTAGAAGTCCTAGCCTCAGCAATCAGACAACAAAAAGAAATGAAAGACACCTGAATTGGCAAAGAAGTCAAACTCTCACTCTTCTCAGATGACCCAATACTCTCCATGGAAAACCCAAAAGACTCCACCCCAAAATTGCTAGACCTCATACAGGAATTCAGCTAAGTGGCAGAATATAAAATCAATGCACAGAAATCAGCTGCATTTCTATACAATAACAATGAGGCAGAAGAAAGAGAAATTAAGGAATCAATCCCATAAACAACTGCACCCAAAACCATAAGATACCTAGAAATAAACCTAACCAAAGAGGCAAAGGATCTGTACTCAGAAAACTATAGAATACTCATGAAAGAAATTGAGGAAGACACAAGAAAATGGAAAAACATTCTATGCTCAAGGTTTGGAAGAACAAATATTGTTAAAATGTCTAGGCTACACAGAGCAATCTATATGTTCAAAGCAATCCCTATCCAAACACCATCAACATTTTTCACAGAGCTAGAACAAATAATCCTAAAATTTGCATGGAACCAGAAAAGACCCCGAATAGCCAAAAGAATGTTGAAAAAGAAAACTAAAAACTGTGGCATCACAATTCCAGACATCAAGTCCTATTACAATGCTGTAATCATCAAGACAGTATGGTACTGGAACAAAAACAGACACATAGATCAATGGAACAGAAGAGAGAACCCAAAAATGTACCCTCAACTCTATGGCCAACTAATCTTTGATAAAGCGGAAAAGAATATCCAGTGGAAAAAAGACAAGTATCTTCAACAAATGGTGTTGGAAAATTGGACAGCTACATGCAAAAGAATGAAACTGGACCATACACAAAAAGAGACTCCAAATGGATGAAAGACCTAAATGTGAGACAGGAATACATCGAATTCTAGAGGACAACACAGGCAGCAACTCTTCAACCTCGGCTGCAGCAACTTCTTGCTAGACACATCGCCAAAAGCTAGGGAAACAAAGGCAAAAATGAACTATTGGGCCTGCATCAAGATAAAAAGCTTTCGCACAGCAAAGGGAACAGTTGAAAAAACCAAAAGACAACAGACAGAATGGGAGAAGATATTTGCAAATGACCTATTAGATAAAGGGCTAGTATCCAAAATGTATAAAGAATTTATCAAACATAGCATGCAAAGAATAAATAATCCAATCAAGAAACGAGCATAAGACATGAACATACATATTTCCAAAGAAGACATACAAATGGCCAACAGACACATGAAAAAATGCTTGGCATCAGGCAAATACAAATCAAAACCACAATGAGATAGTGCCTCACACCAGTCAGAATGACTAAAATTAACAAGTCAGGAAATGATAGATATTGGAGGGGATGCAGAGAAAGAGGAACCTTCTCACACTGTTGGTGGGAAAGCAAGCTGGTGCAGCCACTCTGGAAAACAGTACGGAGGTTCCTCAAAAAGTTGAAAATACAGCTACCCTACGACCCAACAATTGCACTACTGGGTATTTACCCAAAAGATACAAATGTAGTGAACTGAAGGGGCACCTGTACCCCAATGTTTACAGCAGCAATGTCCACAATAGCCAAACTATGGAAAGAGCCCAGATGTCCATCAACAAATGAATGGATAAAGAAGATGTGGTATATATATACAATGGAATATTAATCAGCCATCAAAAAAATGAAATCTTGCCATTTGCAATGATGTGGATGGAACTAGAGGGTATTATGCTAAATGAAATAAGTCAATCAGAGAAAAACTATCATATGATTTCACTCATATTGGAATATAGGAAACAAAACAGAGGAGCATAGGGGAAAGGAGGGAAAAATAAAATAAGACAAAATCAGAGAGGGAAACAAAGCATAAGAGACTCTTAATCATAGGAAACAGACTGAGGGTTGCTGGAGGGGATGGGGTGGGGGATGAGGTAACTAGGTGCTGGACATTAAGGAGGGCACGGGATGTAATGAGCACTGGGTGTCAATATAAGACTGATGAATCACTGAACTCTGTGAAACTAGTAATACACTATGTGTTAGTTAATTGAATTTAAACTAAAAAGAAAAAAGAAAAAAAAGAATCTCTCTCCCCTCTCTGCCTCTCTCTCTCTAAAAAAAAAAATAATAATAATAATAAATAAAAAATAAATAAAAGGGACAGTATCAGGAGCAGGATCTGACAAGAGGAACAAAACAAACATGGTCTCTGCCTTCATAATATGTATAGTCTAGTGGGAAAACAGGCCCCTAGAAGTAAATAACTAAACAAAATAGGTTCTCTCTCTCTCTCTCTCTCTCATTTATCAATGTGTCTTCAGAGCCCTGAAGAACACCTGCACAGGACATGCAACAATAACTATTTTCCACTGGAGAATGAATGAATGAATGAATGCAAGAAATCTGCATCATACGATCTCTGGGGTTTGTTCCAGGGCTACAAGAATAACTGTAAGGCAAAACCTAATGTTCTAGTTCTTTACTGCTGTTACCAACCTACTAAGATATGACATTAGGTATACAAACATCTTTTTGAGAAGTGATTTAACCTGATCATTGTAAATTAACCTTTCGACTAGAAAAGAAAAAAAATGCCATAGGAAATGATGTTTCAGTGAATCAGAACACCTTGAGAACATGGAAAGTACAGAAATGTATACATGAGTGGGCAGGAGTACCAGAGGAAGGAGTGAATGTATCTCAGAGGTATAAAAGCCACTTATATTAGTTACACCACTCACAAGATTCAAGTTCCCAGTGGTATGATACTCTAGGAAAATATAGGCTCAACTGGTTTACATAAACATAATCCCTAAACCATAATCCATGGAGCCCCAGCCAGCTACAGAGGTATAAATAAGTCTAGTGCCCTAGTTTAAAAAAAAAAAGTAACAAAAACAGTGGACAGATATTTACCTTAAAGTATTTACTAAATTCATGAATATATTGGACATGCTATTTTGAAATCTGAGTCCAAGGCCAAAGTTGTTTTCAGTTATTTCTAAAAAACATTCTCCATAACATTTGTAGCACATAATGATAAGACCCCTTTTGGCACATCCTCGTGATTTGCCGTCCAAAAGAGAGGCAAAGTCATTTTGATAGATCTTGGTATAAATCATACACAGTCAGTGTAAATATATATTTTACAAATGAGCTTAATTGGTTATAATTTTTACAGCAACTTGCTCATCTGAACAGGGACAAAGAACATTTTCTGAGGTCTTAGGTTTATTAAGAAAATGAGACGATTATAAAAACCATGAAAGAAATTTGATTTCTTTATGAAAAGGTATATTTTCTACCACACTTTCATATGATATGCTCTTGAGAATATTCTTACAAATGTTATATCTAGGGCTCTTTACTTAAATCTCATTGTGTCCATGGTACCACTAGGAGCTAAGATATTCATGGGAAGTGAATAATACTCAGAACTAGACCTCAAAGCATTTATGGTCTGCAGATTTTACTCACTTGTAATTGTCATTTGAATTCTCAGTACAGCTGACAATAAAAAAAAATCAAGAAATTGTAGCATAAAAGTATATTTAATGAAAGGGCAGTCATTTCCAATAAGACAGCTCTCAGAGGAAGGCTGGAAAAGCTTGACATTTGGCTTATGATGAGGCCATTGGATCTTATCCTGATACTTTCATTAGAAAAGAAAGGCATTTGATGTTCTCCTTCAGAACTGAGTTCCAGCTAAAACAGCTGCCACCATAACTCCTACCATCCCCATTACCATAGCTTTTCCAATAACAAATATTCATCAACCACAGTTATGTGAACAATATAGACTGGTGAAAACAGCATGGGTATCAGAATTGAGTAGATATTAAAAAGACTTACTATAGGCCAGGAACTGTTCTAAGTGCTTTACCCATATTAATACATACAAATCTCTCAACAGGCCTGTGAAATAAGGAAATTGATGCAAAATGTTACACACTTTGACCTTGTTTTGTAGATAAGAAAACTGAGGTTTAGAGAGGTCAAGGAACTTGCCCAAAATTAAAGGTGATGGTAGAAGTGGGATTTAGACCCACTGATCAAAAAATCCATGCTCTCAACTACTGAGTTAGGCTATCTTAATACTTAAATTTTATAAAGGAAAATATAATCAACTTCTAATTCTTTTGTCCTTTTTTTAAAAGAAAAAGTACAGTGAAAAGAATCACAGAATGCTTTATAGAGAAAGAACTGAGTCTTAAATAATACATAAGAATTCAACAATGAGACTTGGGGTTGGAAATTTTTCCAGGCAGAGGAAACAGTATTTATAAGGGTTCAGAGACATGAAAGAACAGAACACAACTGAAAGATAATAAACAATTAAGAATGGATGGCTGCAGTGAACAATTGGGAAATGGATTTTTTTTTTAATACTTGGGAATAAATTTAAGAAAAGTGTAAAACTTAAACTCTAGAAACAACAAAACACTGAAGAACAAAGAAGATCTACCTAACTGGAAAAAATTATCCCATGTTCATGATCAGAAAGACTTAAACATTGTTCTGATGGCAGTATTCCCTAAAATGGTCTACAGATTCACTGCAACCCTCATCACTATTCCAGCTGACTTCTTTATAGAAATTGACAAGTTTCTTCTAAAATTCATATGGAATTGTAAAGAAACCAGAATACCAAAAACAATCTTAGAAAAGAAGAGCAAAGTAGGAGGACTCACACTTCCCTACTTCAAAACTTACTAATATATAGAGCAACAGTAAATAAGACACTTTGGCACTTGCATAATAGATATAGATGATTGGAAAAGAACTGAGAGTCCAGAAATAAACCCTTACATTTATGGTCAACTGATTTTCAACATCCGTGCCAAGACCATGCAATAGGGAAAGAATAGTATTTTCAAACAAAGGGTGCTGGGACAACTAACTAACCACACGCAAAAGAATGAAACTGGACCCTAACTTCACACCGTATACAAAAATTAACTCTATATTGGCCAAACACCTAAAGGTAAGAGCTAAAAATATAAGACTCTTAGAAGAAAACATGGGAGTAAAACTTCATGACCTTGGGTTTGGCAAAGGACTCTTAGGCATGACACCAAAAGTACGAACAACAAAAGAAAAAAATAGATTGGTCTTCATCAAAATTAAAAATATTTATGTTTTGAAGCACACCATCAAGAAAATGAAAAGGCAACCCAAAAAATTGAGAAAATATATTTGATTCTCATAATTCATAGTAACTGTATTCTATAACGTTACTGCAAATACCGATTACCAAATAGTGACTTGTTGCTCCCAAGGAAAATACAGAATTAGTTTCCTGCAAGCCTCTGGTCACAACATTTTTATCAACCAATCAATTTATAACCTTTTTTGTGTGTGTTTCCATTTAAAGACAACATTTTAAATACCTACTGTTGATTCCATAACGTTGAACATGACCAACAGCAATATAATGCATGTCTGAATAAAACTTATCTAACATATATATTTTCTCCTTAAGGCACATCACAGCTTTTTGTGCTTACGAACACTAAACAGCATTTCAGCATTACACTTGAAAGTTATTTTAAACAGCAAAGTGACCAACAAAAAGCCCAAAAATACAAAAAAATAAAAGAAAGAAAAATTCTGACACTAAATCGACCAAAAAAAAAAAAAAAAAAGGAAATCTTTTTACAGCATGAGAGCTGAAACAAAAAAGCAGAAGGTTGCTTTATTGTCATCTCATCTAGGAATTGTACACCAGGCAACTCAAATTTTTTGCCACTCTGCACATTTGAATGTGAAAGTACCACAAGTATTGATTTGGGGCTACAAATAAATTTCAGTGAGTAGGCAAATTTGCAAATATGGAATCCATGAATAATGAGAAATGACTGGGTATTTGCAAATCATATATGTCATAAGGTTCTTGTATAAAGAACTCTTACAACTCAACAATTAAAAAAATACACACACAAATAACCCAGTTGAAAATGGGCATAAGATTTGGATATACATTTCCGCAAGTAAGAAAGTCAAATGACTAATAAGCACACAAAAAATGTTGCTCAACATCATTAGCCATCAGGGAAATGCAAATCAAAACCACTATGAGACATCACTTCATACCCACTAGGATAGCTAGAATCAAAAATAATAGCAAATGGTGGCAAGGATGAAAAGAATTTGCAAGCCACATAAACTGCCAGTGGAAATATAAAATGGAGCAACCACTTTGGAAAATACTCTGGCACTTCACCAAATGATTAGACATAGTTTTCAGATGACCCAGCAATTCCATATATATATATATCCAAGAGAAATGAAATCATATCTTCACACATAAACTTGTACATGAACATTTATAGCAACAGATTTTATTTATTTACTTGACAGACTGAGAGAGAGAGAGAGAGAGAGAGCACAAGCAGGGAGAGTGGCAGGCAGAAGGGAAGAAAGAAGCAGGCTCCCCACTGAGCAGGAAGCTCACTGCACGGCTCGATACTTGGACCCTGGGATCATGACCTGAGCCAAAGGCAGACGCTTAACTGACTGAGCCTCCCAGGTACCCCTATAGCAGCACTATTCCTTTTTATTTTATTTTATTTTATTATGTTATGTTAATCACCATACATTACATCATTAGTTTTTGATGCAGTGTTCCATGATTCATTGTTTGCATATAACACCCAGTGCTCCACTCAATACGTGCCCTCTTTAATACCCATCACCAGGCTAACCCCTCCCCCCCACCTTCCTCCCCTCTAGAACCCTCAGTTTGTTTCTCAGAGTCCATAGTCTCTCATGGTTCGTCTCCCCCTCCGATTTCCCCCCTTCACTCTTCCCTTCCTGCTACCTTTTTTTTTTTTTTTTAACATATAATGTACTATTTGTTTGAGAGGTACTGGTCTGTGATTCAACAGTCTTACAAATTCACAGCGCTCACCATAGCCCATACCCTCCCCAATGTCTATCAGCCAGCCACCCCATCTCTTCCACCCCCCACCACTCCAGCAACCCTCAGTTTGTTTCTTGAGATTAAGAATTCCTCACATCAGTGAGATCATATGATACTTGTCTTTCTCTGATTGACTTATTTCGCTTAGCATAATATCCTCTAGTTCCATCCACATCGTTGCAAATGGCAAGATTTCGGGGCTTTTTGATGGCTGCATAATATTCCATTGTACATATATACCACATCTTCTTTATCCATTCCTCTGTTGAGGGACATCTTGGCTCTTTCCATAGTTTGGCTATTCTGGACATTTAGCAGCATTATTCTTAATAGCCTACAGGTAGAAACAACCCAAATGTCCACCAACAGATAAATGGATAGACAAAATGTGGAACATCCATTCAGTGGAGTATTATTTGGCCACATAAAGGCCTGATACAAGCTACAACATGAATAAAACTTGAAAACGTTATGCCAAGTGAAAGAAGTGAGTCACAGGGTGCCCGGGTGCCTCAGTCAGTTGGGCATCTAACTCTTGATTTTGGCTCAGGTCATGATCTCACGGTGGTGAGACTGAGCCCTGCAATGGGCTCCATGATGGGTGTGGAGCCTGCTTAAGACTCTCTCTCTCTACCTTTCCCTCTGCCCCTCCCTGCCCCATCTCTCTCTCTCTCTGAAAAAATTAAAATTAAAAAAAAATTGGAAAAAAAAAAGCGAGGCACAAAAGACCAAGTACTACACGATTCCATTCTTATAAAAGTCCAGACCGTGAGATTTATAGAGATAGAAAATAGATTAGTGGTTGCTTATGCCTGAGTGGTGGGTTGGGGGGGTTGGGATGGTGAGATAGGGTGATAGCTAAAGAGTATGAGATTTCTTTCCAAGGTGATGAAAATGTTCTAAAATTGGTGACAGTCTTACATATACTAAAAACCACTGAACTGTATACTTTAAATGGGTGAATAGTACTATATGTGAATTATATCTCATTAAAGCTATTTTTAAAAAGGAATACATGGAGCATAGAATTTAACAGTGGTCATTCTGCGATAATGGCCTAGAATCAAAGTAGACATACCATGAGGCAAGAGAGAGCAAAGAGCAAGCCAGTATCATGTTCCACTCCATACCAAGCTATCTCACTCATTTTTCCTCTGGCTAACCCATGTAAAAGGAAATTTTCTGCCTTCAGCAACATTGCTTAGGAGATATCAGAATTGAATATTGTGTGTTATCACAACAGATTCTAACAAACTGAAGCTGACAAATGACCATAAACTCTGAATTAACCCAGGATGCCAGACCCTTCTAGACCTATTTAAAGACTTTTTCCTCACCGATGGATAACAGGACTTATTTTAACCAACTATGTACAGACCAAAGAGTATTCCATCCCATCCAGAGTGCTATTTTTCAATCCTTAACTTCACTATGTGAAATTCCCTTTACAACATATATCCCCCTCTGTGGCCACTCAGTGAATCTCTTCCCTGCCTGACAAATAGATTCACCTTTGCTTTTTAAAGTTCCTTTGATTTTTTAAGTTGAAAATAGAGCTACCATACAATCCAGCAATTGCACTACTGGGTATGTACCCCAAAGATACAAATGTAGGGATCCGAAGGGGTACTTGCACCCCGATGTGTATAGCAGCAATGTCCACAATAGCCAAACTGTGGAAAGAGCCAAGATGTCCATCAACAGATGAATGGATAAAGAAGATGTGGTATATATGTACAATGGAATATTATGCAGCCATCAAAAGGAATGAGATCTTGCCATTTGCAACGACGTGGATGGAACTGGAGGGTGTTATGCTGACTGACATAAGTCAATCAGAGAAAGACATGTGTCATATGACCTCACTGATATGAGGAATTCTTAATCTCAGGAAACAAACTGAGTGTTGCTGGAGTGGTGGGGGGTGGGAGGGATGGGGTGGCTGGGTGATAGACACTGGGGAGGGTAGGTGCTATGGTGAGTGCTGTGAATTGTCTAAGACTGTTGAATCACAGACCTGTACCTCAAAACAAATAATACATTATATGTTTAAAAAAAAGATAGCAGGAGGGGAAGAATGAAGGGGGGGAAATCGGAGGGGGAGACGAACCATGAGAGACTATGGACTCTGAGAAACAAACTGAGGGTTCTAGAGGGGAGGGGGGTGGGGGCATGGGTTAGCCTGGTGATGGGTATTAAAGAGGGCACATTCTGCATGGAGCACTGGGTGTTATACACAAACAATGAATCATGGAACACTACATCAAAAACTAATGATGTAATGTAGGGTGATTAACCTAACAAAAATTTTTAAAAAAGGATGCTTACAAAGCTAAATAAGATAATGTCTTAAAGTACCAAGGCAGTGCCTAGAATCTAGCAACTTCTCAATAAACCGTACCTATTACTTAAAAAAATAAAATAAAATAAAATAAAATAAAAAATAAAGTTCCTTTTATTTTTGTTTTGTTATTTGGCACCCCTTACCCATGGTTCCCCCTCTCCTTTCACTTCTTACCACATTTGCCCTCCTCTTCTACTTTAATTCTTTCCTTCCTTTCTATCCCAAATCCACCCCCTCAAATTTCGAAATAAGGTGTCTCAGGACTGCTATCATCACAAACCACCGTTCTCATTCTTTTCAATTTTACAAGAGTCTGTACTCACCACCTTCATCTCCTCAGCTCTATTCACATACATCCCTATGTGTGGAATGCCCTCTTCCCTCCTCTTGACATCTTCACCTGTTGAAATCACCCAGTACATAGAAACCCACTCTAGGGTGCCTGGGTGGCTCCGTTGGTTAAGCGACTGCCTTCGGCTCAGGTCATGATCCTGGAGTCCCAGGATCGAGTCCCGCACTGGGCTCCCTGCTCAGCAGGGAGTCTGTTGCTCCTTCTGACCCTCTTCCCTCTCGTGCTCTCTATCTCTCATTCTCTCTCAAATAAATAAATAAAATCTTTAAAAAAAAAAAAAAAACCGCTCTAAATTGCTTGGTACTACTTCATAAAGAAACCTTCCCCAATGGCATCAGCAAACAGTGATCCTTGCTTCTCTGAACTCTTGAGAACTTTACTTATAATTTTCGCATGTCATTTATCACTTTCCATCAGAGGTTCCAGCTATCGATATTATTCAAGTAATTTTTCAATAAGATAGAAAACTCTTTGAAAACAGGGTATTTATAAGAAAACGATACATTGTCCATAGTCATTCCAGAGGAAACACTGGCTGAGTTTTTAGCCTTTGGGCTATTTCACTTTTTGCCAATTTTTCAAGGTATTTCTTATACTATAAAAACAACTAATAAATCTCTAATGCTTTATATTTGAAGATATCTTTCAGTGTAATCTGTCATTTAAGTCAACAAAAGTATGCTAAAAATACTTATGTATTTTTATTAGCTCTATTTTACAGGTGAAGGAACTTAAATAAGTTAAGAGACCTGATGAATGTCATACAATGCTAACTAGTTCCAGTTTGCAAATCCCACCCAGTGCTTCCTGCTGACGGTGTCGTCAATAAAAACTGGGGGTGTTCTACAGGATATCTTACTAGAGTGATTGGCAAAGCCAGGGCAATATTATAGTCTTCAGCATCTTGGATTTCCTTACCTATTAACAAACCACCCACCCAGTGATATCCTGCACTCTTAGTGGTTGAACCCAGCTCACCTTTCCTCTAGTTGATATTTAATATCTAACATAATTCTAGTGATTTATCTAGCCTGTTGGAGTTGAATCCCATCTGAAAGTCACAGAATGTTGAAAACTCACAAAGAAGAGATAGGCAATCTCCAAAAATAAAAGATCTCTATTTCAAGGACAAAGATCATACTAGAAGACTGACAGTTCCTTGATAACCCCATCTTACAATGATGGGAAGAGACAACTAGGAAGACAATGCAAAACACCATAATGACAGAACAGATTTTCCCTTTAATTTACAAAAGCCTATTCAAAATGTGTAATTTTGAGTTAGGTTGAAAACACATATGGCTTCATGTCTATGGGTCCAGTCAGAAATCATGAAATCAACAAATCAACTGTGAGATTCTTAACCCAGACAAGCCTGTGTCTTCTTATAAATTGCTCTAAGACTCCAAAGGAATCCAAGTTCCTATAAATGGGACCCTGACAAGAACAACACAGGCAAACTGTTTTTTATTGTACTTCACTTTACTGTATTTCATAGATACTGCATTTTCTACAGATTGAAAGTTTGTGGCAACCCTGCATGGAGTAAGTCTATCAATGCTAATTCTCCAACAGCATGTCCTCACTTCATGTCGCTGTGGCACATTTTGGTAACTCTCATAATACTTCTAACTTTTTCATTATTAATCTATTTATTGTGGTGATCTGTGATCAGTGACCATTGATGTTACTATTGTAATTGTTTTGGGGCACCATGAACTGCACCCATATGAAATGGCAAACTTAATCAATAAGTGTTGTATTTTGACTTCATCAACCAGTCATTCTCCGATCTCTCTCCCTCCCCTCAGGCCTTCCTACTCTCTGACACAACAATACTGAAATTAGACCAGTTAATAACCTTACAATGTCCTCTCAATGTTCAAGTGAAAGGAAGAGCCATATGTTTCTCACCTTAAATCAAAAGCTAGAAATGATTAAGCCCAGTGAGCAAAGTATGTTGAAAGCCTAGAAAGGCTCAGCCTCCTGTTTCAGTTAGCCAATTTGTCAATGTGAAAGAAAAGTTCTTGAAGAAATTAAAAGTACGAGTCCAGTGAGTACACAAATGGTAAAACAAAACAAAACAAAAACAAAAACAAAACACCTACAACATTCCCTCAAGCCAAAGCCTAATCCAGGGCAAGGTCCTAACTCTTTAATTCTATGAAGCCTGAGGGGGGTGAGGAAGCTGCAGAGGAGAAGTCTGAAGCTAGCAGAGATTGCTTCATGAGACTTAGAGACACCATCCACATAAAATAAAAGTGCAAGGTAAAGCAGCAAGTACTGATGTAGAAACTGCAGCAAGTTATCCACAAAATCTAGGTACAATAATTAACGAAGGTGGCTACACTAAACAACAGATTTGCAATGTAGTTGAAACAGCCTTCTATTGGAAGAAGATGTGATCTCGGATTTGCATAGCTAGAGAGGAAAAGTCAATGCCTGGCTTCAGAGCCTCAAAGAACAGGCTAAAACTGTCCTTTTAGAGGCTAATGCAACTGGAGACTCTAAGTTAAAGCGAGTGTTCATCTACCATTCTGAAAATCCTAGGGCCCTTAAGAATTATGCTAAATCTTCTCTGCCTGTGCTCTATAAATGGGAAAACAAAGCCTAGATGACAGGACACCTGTTTACACGACGGTTTCCTGATTATTTTAAGCTCATTGTTGAGACCTGTTCAAGGAAAAAAGATTTCTTTCAAAATATTACTGTTCATTGACAATGTACCTGGTCACCCAAGAACCAATGTACCTCGTCATCCATCACTCTGATGGATATGTACAACAAGATTAATGTTCCCATGCCTGCTAGTACATCACTCTGTAGCCCATGGATCAAGGAGCAATTTCAACTTTCAAGTGTTATTATTTAAGAAATACATTTCATAAGGCTGCAGCTGCCACAGTGATTCCTCCAATGGATCCAGGCAAAGTAAACTGAAAACCTTCCGGAAAGGATTCATCACTCTAGAGGCCACTAAGATCATTCATGATTCATGGGAAGAAGTCAAAATATCAATATTAACAGGAGTTTAGAAGTTGATTCCAACCCTCATGGATGACTCTGAAGGGTTGATGACTTCAGTGGAGGAAGTAACTGCAGATGTGGTGGAAAGAGCAAGAGAACTAGAATTGCAAGTGGAGCCTGAGGATGGGCCTAAATTGCTGCAATCTCATGATAAAACTGTAACAGATGAGGAGTTGCTTCTTAGGTATGAGCAAAGAAAATCATTTCTTGAGATGGAATCTACTCCTGGTAAAGATGCTAGAAAGATTGTAGAAATGACAACAAAACATTTAGAATATTACATAAATTTAGTTGATAAAGCAGTGGCAGGGTTTGAGAAGACTGACTCCAATTTTGAAAGAAGTTCTACTGTAGGTAAAATGCTATCAAACAACACTGCATGCTACAGAAGTCATTCATGAAAGGAAGTCAACTGATGCAGCAAGCTTCACTGTTGCCTTATTTTAAGAAACTGTCCCAGCCAGCCCAACCTGTAGCAACCACCACCCTGATCAGTCAGCAGCCATCAACATCGAAGCAAGACCCTCCACCAAAAAAAAGATTACGACTCGCTGAAAACTCAGATGATAGCTGGCATTTTTTAAATTAAGATATGTACATTGCTTTTAGACATAATGCTATTGCACACTTAAAAGACTACGGTATAGTAGAAACATAACTTTTATATGCACTGGGAAACTAGAAAATTCATTTAACTCACTTTATTGCAATATTCACTTTTTTGCAGTGGTCTAGAACCAAGCCCATGATATCTTCAAGGTATGCCTATACCTCCCATTTAAAAAATTCTGTTCTCAATTAGATTTTAAGTTTCCTGTGGCCAGGGACCACAGTTTACAAATCTTCTCTATTCCTCTTTAGCATCTCACTATCTTATACAAACATTGCCTAGTGAACGTTCCTTGCCTTAGATTAATTCACAGAGATAAGTTGACAGGCTAATTCCATATTTAGCATAGATGTTACAATGTACTTCTCAAGAAGTCATGTCTAAATAGTGCTCTACATTAAAAAGCACTATTAAAGACGGATGGTTCGGGGGCACCTGGGTGACTCAGCCGGTTAAGCATCTGCCTTCGGCTCAGATCATGATCTCAGGGTCCTGGGATCGAGCCCCCTGTCAGGCTCCCTGATCAGCAGGGAGTCTGCTTCTCCCTCTCCCTCTGTCGCTACCCCTGCTTATGGTCTCTTGATTACGCTAATTAATAAATAAAATCTTAAAAAAAAAAGAGGGATGGTTTGATTATTGTACTGGATCCCTTTAGCAATCCCTGCCTATTTTGCCGGTAGCAGATCAATAGAAATTCCTCTCACATACGGAAAAACTGAAGCATATGATTTAATTTCCAAATAATTTATACAAAATAAAATTTAAGAGCGTATCAGAATATCAGTTACCCCATACATTGTACATTTAGACTGCTCATTTAATTTGTGACAGTGAGTTTTTAAATAAGAATTGTTCATATATACTAAAAGAAAGAAATGTTAAGGTTGTTCCTTCTGGGACATTTAAAAAATAATTTACTAAACAATGAAATGCCCTAATGTTTTAAGCCAAACACTCTTCCTTGGCTCCCAAATGTTTTCAGAAATAACTTTTTCTTTGTTAATTTCCAAATCTTGGCTGCATTTCCTGCTAATTTCAAACATATGTCATATATAAAATGTTATTTTTCCAAGCCTAATTTTGGCAGGAGGGCATTTTGGAACTGGCATAGAAAGATCTGGGGGCAAACAAACAGGACAACTTGAAGTTGCCATAAATTCAAGACAATTTTATCTTTTTCATATATCTCCAGGTCCACAAAGGCAAGGGCAACAATGAGGGGTGAGTAGTAATAAAAATTTCAACATGAGGTAAAACACACCTTGAACTTTTATATCTGACCCTGTAACTTGCTTTCCAAAAAGAATCACTTCTAAATAGTAATAACGTTTTTAGGATATAGGATGTAAAGTGAACTTAAGACCATGATACAATCCTGATATTTCATTCTACTTCCCTGAGATTTATAGTCAAAAGAAATAAATGGGTAAAGCAATGTTAAAAATTCTTCTTAATCTTCCAAAGGTTCACTGTACTGATAACATTTGGAAAACACCAGACATTTACAATTATATAAAATCTATTTTCTTCAGATACTCTAAAACTGATTTTGTGAAGTACGAGGACTCAAAAGATAAAAAGAAAGTGAATTCATCACAGCTTTCCAGATCACTCTTGAGGACCAACACATACACTAGGGCACAAACATTTTTCTCCCTATAACCATTCAGATTTATACTATAGGTAAGTAGGAAGAACAGTTAGTGTAATAAAAAGAAACCTAGGGAGGGCTGAGCAAGATGGCGGAGGAGTAGGAGAGCTGGATTTCATCTGCTCTCAGGAATTCAGCTGAATATGGATCAAACCATTCTGAACACCTACGAACTAAACAGGAGATCGAAGAAAAGAATAGCAACAACAGTCTGAACAGAAAAGCGACTACTTACTGGAAGTTAGGACATGTGGAGAAGTGAATCCGAGGCGATATTCCAGAGGACAGATGGCGGGGGAGGGAGCATCCCTCCGCCACTTCTGGCAAGTGATAGAGACGCGGAGCACAAAATCGGAACTTTCAGAATTCGGCTCCGCTGAAGGACGTTGCTCCAGTAGCTAAGCTGGGGGTGGAACCCTCGTGGGACAGTGTGGTCTCAGGACCCTCGGGGTCACAGAAAGACCGGGCGTGCCTGGGTGCACCAGAGCTCCCAGGTATCAGAGCCGGGAAGCCGGCTGCAGAGATGGAGCTGAGGCGCAGGCTCTCAGCTCGGGGTTGCTATAAACTGTGATCCGCGGCCCAGTCGGGCCACTGCTCCTCCAGCAGGGACCCAAGAGCTGGGGAGACTCCCCTTCGCCCCCGCGGAGGAGCAGCGCAGGACCGCACCACAGGGATCTGCTGGGTTTGGAGACTCCACACGGGGTCGGGTGCCAGAGATAGAAACGCTCGGTCACAGGCCGGGTGAGGACAGAGAGGGCAGGAGACTGGGGACACAGGAGTGACTGCTTTTCTCTGGGGGCGCACTGAGGAGCGGGGCCCCAAGTTCTCGGCTCCTCCAGGCGGAGATTGGGAGGCCACCATTTTCACCCTGGACCTCCAAAGCTGTACCGAGAGCTTGCAGGGAACAAAAGCTCCTGAGAGCAAACCCGAGCAGCTTGCTTAGCCCGGACCCACAAGGGCGGGGCAATTCCGCCTCCGGCAAAGACATTTGGGAACCACGGCAACAGGCCCCTCCCCCAGAAGATCAGCACGAACAGCCAGCAAGCCAAGACCAAGTTTACCGATCAAGGAGAACAGGAGAACTCTAGTGCTAGGGGAATACTGCACATAGAATTCATGGCTTTTTTACCATGATACATTAGTTTTTCAAAGTTAATTTTTTTTACTGTTTTAATTTTTATTTTTCCCTTTTTCAACCAACATCTTATCAATCCCTTTTATAAAAATTTTTTTTTTATTTTTCATTTTTTGAGTCATACTTTATCCCTTCATAGTAGTTACTCTTATTTTTGGCATATATATATATGTTTTTCTCTCTTTAAAATTTTGAGATATACTTTCTTCTAACAGATCAAAATATACTCTAAATCACTAGTGTATGGCTTTGTTCTAGTCTCCTGCCTGATCACATTCTCTCCCTTTTTTTTTTAAATCATCTTCTTTCTTTTTTCAAACAACTTATCTTATCAGTTCCTTTTGTAAAATCTTTTATAATTTTCATCTTTACATTCATCTTCCATCCCTTCATTGTATCAACCCTTATTTTGTACATATATAAGTCTTTCTTTCTTTAAAATTTTAGGAGGCACTTTCTTCTAACAGACCAAAATACTCCCAAAATCTAGTGTGTGGCATTAATCTATGCACTAGCCTGATCATATTTAATCATATTCTGTTTTATTTGTTTTGTTCTGTTTTTGTTTGTTTTTATCTATTTTTCTTTTTTTTCTCTTTCCTTTTTCTTTCTTTGCCTTTTTTTTCCCCTGGTTTCAGGTATTCTCTGATTTGTTTAGAGTATATTTGCTGAGGACGTGATAACCTGTTAGCATTTTGTTCTCTCATTCATCTATTCTCCTCTGGACAAAATGACAAGATGGAAAAAAATCACCTCAGCAAAAAAACAAGAAGTATTACCATCTGCCAAGGACCTCCTCATTACGGACATTAGTATGATGTCAGACCTAGAGTTCAGAATCAGGACTTTAAAAATACTACCTGGGCTTGAAAAAAGCGTGGAAGGTATTAGAGAAACCCTTTCTGGAGAAATAAAAGAACTAAAATCTAACCAAGTCAAAATCAAAAAGGCTTTTAATGAGGTGCAATCAAAAATGGGGGCACTAACGGCTAGGATAAATGAGGCAGAAGAGAGAATCAGCGATATAGAAGATCAAATGATGGAAAATAAAGAAGCTGAGAAAAAGAGAGATAAACAACTACAGGATCAAGAGGGCAGAATTCAAGAGATAAGCGATACCATAAAACAAAAAACATTAGAATAATTGGGATCCCAGAAGAAGAAGAAAGAGAGAAAGGAGCAGAAGGTATATTGGAGCAAATTATAGCAGAGAACTTCCGTAATCTGGGGAAGGAAAAAGGCATCAAAATCCAAGAGGCACAGAGAACCCCTCTCAAAATCAATAAAAATAGGTGAACAACCTGACATCTAATAGTAAAACTTACAAGTCTCACAGACAAAGAGAAAATCTTGAAAGCAGCTGGGAGAAGAGATATGTAAACTACAATGGTAGAAACATTAGATTGGCAACAGACCTATCCAGAGAGACCTGGCAGGCCAGAAAGGACTGGCATGATATCTTCAGAGCACTAAATGAGAAAAATATGCAGCCAAGAATACTATATCCAGCTAGGCTGTCATTGGAAATAGAAGGAGAGATAAAAAGCTTCCAGGACAAACAAGAACTAAAGGAATTTGCAAACACGAAACCAGCCCTCCAAGAAATATTGAAAGGGGTCCTCTAAACAAAGAGAGAGCCTAAAAGCAGCATAGATCAGAAAGGAACAGAGAAAATGTACAGTAACAGGCAACTAACAAGCAATACAATGGCACTAAATTTGTATCTTTCGATAGTTATCCTGAATGAAAATGGGCTAAATGCCCCAATCAAAAGACACAGGCTATCAGATTGGATTAAAAAACAAGACCCATGGGCGCCTGGGTGGCTCAGTTGGTTAAGCGACTGCCTTCGGCTCAGGTCATGCTCCTGGAGTCCTGGGATCGAGTCCCACATCGGGATCCCTGCTCGGCAGGGAGTCTGCTGCTCCCTCTCACCCTCTTCCCTCTCGTGCTTTCTATCTCTCATTCTCTCTCTCTCTCAAATATATAAAATTTTTAAAAAATAAATAAAAATAAAAAACAAGACCCATTGATATGCTGTCTGCAACAGACACATTTTAGACCAAAAGACACCCCCACATTGAAAGTGAGGGGGTGGAAAACCATTTACCATGCTAATGGACACCAAAAGAAAGCTGGGGTGGCAATCCTTAAATCAGACAAATTAGATTTTAAACAAAGACTGTAATAAGAGATGAGGAAGGACACTTTATCCTACTTAAAGGGTCTATCCAACTAGAAGATCTAACAATCGTAAGTATCTATGCCCCTAACATGGGAGCAGCCAATTATATAAGGCAATTAATAACAAAAGCAAAGAAACACATTGACAACAATACAATAATAGTGGGGGAATTTAACACCCCCCTGACTGAAATGGACAGATCATCTAAGGAAAAGACCAACAAGGAAATAAAGACTTTAAATGACACAGTGGACCAAATGGACTTCACAGACATATTCAGAACATTCCATCCCAAAGCACGGAATACACATTCTTCTCTAGTGCCCATGGAACATTCTCCAGAATAGATCATCCTAGGTCACAAATCAGGTCTCTACTGGTACCAAAAGATTCGGATTATTCCCTGCATATTTTCAGAACAAAATGCTTTGAAACTAGAAATCAATCACAAGAGGAAAGTCGGAAAGAACTCAAATACATGGAGGCTAAAGAGCATCCTACTAAAGAATGAATGGGTCAACCAGGAAATTAAAGAAGAATTTAAAAAATTCATGGAAACCAATGAAAATGAAAACACAACTGTTCAAAATCTTTGGGATACAGCAAAGGCAGTCTTAAGAGAAAAGTATATAACAATATAAGCATTTCTAAAGAAACGAGAAAGGTCTCAAATACACAACCTAACCCTACACCTAAAGGAGCTAGAGAAAAAACAGCAAATAAAGCCTAAACCCAACAGGAGAAGAGAAATAATAAATATGAGAGCAGAAATCAATGAACTAGAAACCAAAAGAACAGTAGAACAGATCAACGAAACTAGGAGCTGGTTCTTTGAAAGAATTAACAAGATTGATAAACCCCTGCCAGACGTATCAAAAAGAAAAGAGAAATGACCCAAATCAACAAAATCATGAATGAAAGAGGGGAGATCACAACCAACACCAAAGAAATACAAACAATTATAAGAACATATTATGAGCAACTCTATGCCAGCAAATTAGATAACCTGGAAGAAATGGGTGCATTCCTAGAGATCTATCAACTACCAAAACTGAACCAGGAAGAAATAGAAAACCTGAACAGACCTATAACCACTAAAGAAATTGAAGCAATCACCAAAAATCTCCCAACAGACAAAAGCCCAGGGCCAGATGGCTTCCCAGGGGAATTCTACCAAACAATTAAAGAAGAATTAATACCTATTCTCCTGAAACTGTTCCAAAAAAGAGAAATGGAAGGAAAACTTCCAAATTCATTTTATGAGGCCACCATTACCTTGATCCCAAAACCAGACAAAGACCCCATCAAAAAGGAGAATTACAGACCAATATCCTTGATGAACATGGATGCAAAAATTCTCACCAAAATACTACACAATAGGATCCAACAGTACATTAAAAGGATTGTTCACCATGACCAAGTGGGATTTATCCCTGGGCTGCAAGGCTGGTTCAACATCTGCAAATCAATCAACATAATACAATACATTAACAAAAGAAAGAAAAAGAATCATATGATCCTCTCCATAGATGCAGAAAAAGCATTTGACAAAGTACAGCATTCTTCTTGATCAAAACTCTTCAGAGTATAGGGTTAGAGGGTACACACCTCAATATCATAAAAGCCATCTATGAAAAACCTAGAGCGACTATCATTCTCAATGGGGAAAAGGTGAGAGCTTTTCCCCTAAGGTCAGGAACACTGCAGGGATGTCCACTATCAACACTACTATTCAACATAGTATTAGAACTGCTAGCCACAGCAATCAGACAACCAAAAGAAATCAAAGGCATCCAAATCGGCAAAGAGGAAGTCAAATACTCACTCTCTGCAGATGATATGATACTTTATGTGGAAAACCGAAAAGACTCCACCCCAAAACTGCAAGAACTCATACAGGAATTCAGTAAAGTGGCAGGATATAAAATCAATGCACAGAAATCAGTAGCAGTCCTATCCACCAACAACCAGACAGAATAGAGACAAATCAAGGAGTCGATCCCATTTACAATTGCACCCAAAACCATAAGATACCTAGGAATAAATTTAACCAAAGAGGCAAAGAATCTGTACTCAGAAAACTACAAAATACTCATGAAAGAAATTGAAAAAGACACAAAGAAATGGAAAAGCGTTCCAAGCTCATGGATTGGAAGAACAAACATTGTGAAGATGTCAATGCTACCTAGCGCAATCTACACATTCAATGCAATCACGATCAAAATACCATCCACGTTTTTCAAAGAAATGGAACAAATAATCCTAAAATTTGTATGGAAACAGAAGAGACCCCGAATAGCCAGAGGAATATTGAAAAAGAAAAGCAAAGCTGGTGGCATCACAATTCCGGACTTCAAGCTCTATTACAAAGCTGTCATCAAAAAGACAGTATGGTACTAGCACAAAAACAGACACATAGATCAGTGGAACAGAAGAGAGAGCGCAGAAATAGACCCTCAACTCTAGAGTCAACTAATCTTTGACAAAGCAGGAAAGAATGTCCAGTGGAAAAAAGTCTCTTCAACAAATGGTGTTGGGAAAATTGGACAGCCACATGCAGAAGAATGAAACTGGACCATTTCCTTACACCACACACAAAAATAGACTCCAAATGGTTGAAAGACCTGTGAGACAGGAGTCCATCAAAATCCTAAAGGAGAACACCGGTATCAACCTCTTCAACCTCAGCCGCAACAACTTCTTCCTAGAAACATCACCAAAGGGAAGGGAAGCTAGGGCAAAAATGAACTATTGGGACTTCATCAAGATAAAAAGCTTTTGCACAGCAAAAGAAACAGTCCACAAAACCAAAAGACAACCGACAGAAGGGGAGAAGATATTTGCAAATGACATATCAGATAAAGGGCTAGTATCCAAAATCTATAAAGAACTTATCAAACTCAACACCCAAAGTAGAAATGATCCAATCAAGAAATGGGCAGAAGACATGAACAGACATTTTTCCAAAGAAGACATCCAAAGAGCCAACAGACACATGAAAAAGTGCTCTACGTCACTCGGCATCAGGGAAATCCAAATCAAAACCTCAATGAGGTACTACCTCTCACCAGTCAGAATGGCTAAAATTAACAAGTCAGGAAACGACAGATTGGCGGGGATGCAGAGAAAGGGAAACCCTCCTATACTGTTGGTGGGAATGCAAGCTGGTGCAGCCACTCTGGAAAACAGTATGGAGGTTCCTCAAACAGTTGAAATTAGAGCTACCATAAGATCCAGCAATTACACTACTGGGTATTTACCACAAAGATACAAATGTAGGAATCCGAAGGGGTACGTGCACCCCAATGTGTATAGCAGCAATGTCCTCAATAGCCAAACTATGGAAAGAGCCAAGATGTCCATCGACAGATGAATGGATAAAGAAGAAGTGGTATATATACACAATGGAATATTATGCAGCCATCAAAAGGAATGAGATCCTGCCATTTGCAACGACGTGGATGGAACTGGAGGGTGTTATGCTGAGTGAAATAAGTCAATCAGAGAAAGACATGTATCATATGACCTCACTGATATGAGGAATTCTTAATCTCAGGAAAGAAACTGAGGGTTGCTGGAGTGGTGGGGGGTGGGAGGGATGGGGTGGCTGGGTGATAGACATTGGGGAGGGTATGTCCTATGGTGAGCACTGTGAATTGTGCAAGATTGTTGAATTACAGATCTGGATTTCTAAACAAATAATGCAATATATGTTAAGAAAAAAAAAGAAGAAGATAGCAGGACGGGAAGAATGAAGGGGAGTAATTCGGAGGGAGAGACGAACCATGAGAGATGATGGACTCTGAAAAACAAACTGAGGGTTCTAGAGGGGGGGGAGTGGGGGGATGAGTTAGTCTGCTGATGGGTATTAAAGAGGGCACGTTCTGCGTGGAGCACTGGGTGTTATGCACAAACAATGAATCATGGAACACTACACCAAAACAAATGATGTAATATATGGTGATTAACATAACAATAAAAAATTTTAAAAAAAAAGAAACACAGAAACACAGAAAAAAAATTAATGATGTAATGTATGGTGATTAACATAAAAATAAAAAAATTTTTAAAAACTAATGATGTAATATTTGATTAATATAACAATTAAAAATTAAAAATCATAAAATAATTAAATATAAAAAGAAAAAGAAAAAAAGAAACCTGGTCTGCAGGCATGAAACAGGGTCCTGGTCCAATTCCATCCTTTTCGAAAACAGTGGATTGAGTTATAGATACCCCTTCCCTGTATCTACAACCTTTCAAATATTACTTTGCAGTTCATCAATAGCTAGAGTCTCTCTTACCAACCCGTGTGACTTATGAAAGGATGTGATACTTTGACAGTTCCAAACCTAAGCCTCAAGAGAGACAGTACACTTTCTGTGCTTGCTCTCCACATCCCTTTTACCACAAGCACATGCCGAAGCTAGCCTACTGGAGATGACACACATGGAAAAGAGATAAGTCTAGTGAACCAGACATATGAGAGAATAGGTCAAGATTAGCAAAGTTACCTAGCCTGTTCACAGCTGACCACAGACACATGAAGGAGCCTCACCAAACCCAGTCCAAATCAGCAAAAAACACCTAGCTGAGTTATAGGCTGTTCTAACCTTCTGGCTGCTATTTTAAACTTCTAAATTTGGGATTTTTTTTTTTTCTTAATGCAGCTATAACTGATACCTACTCAAGTGACTTCCTTCTTTAACTGACACAATAGTGTAGATAATTAATAACAAGTACCTTTATAAACTCTATGTGAATTACTAAGTAAATCTAACTTTAAGGAAAGTATTAAATTAAAAATCTACAAATGCTTCATTGCTTATAATGATCTGCATGTTTCATCTATTGGAATTAAGTATTAAATTTAGGCCCAAATGCAAAAATTGGCTCAGTTACAAATCAGCAGACGGCACCTATTCAAATACCAAGAGGAGCTTGATTCGCAGATTTAAAAAGGTTTAAAAACTCAAACAATAAAATTATTTTTGTATGTCACCACTTTTTAAATGAAGAAATTATTTTAACAACTTATAGCACTCAAATCAATTTTTAAAAACTCATTTTCACTTAGACTTACTTTTAAATTTCCTTTAAGACTAGCTTAATCTGGGAGATTTTAGTTCTAAATGGCATCAGGCTGGCTGCCACTCCCTTCTCCTAAAATACGTACAAGGAACCAAAAACAAGATTAAAACCAGTAACATTTAAAACTAATTATTGTCTAAATTTGGAGGGAATTTCCTGAAACTATTAAACCAACAAAGCTGAAATGAGCAAAGCAAGTACGGCTGCTACATGCATCACTCTGAAAACAAGGATGGCCCACCTGGAGGGCAAAAAATTTTCTTTCTCACTCACTCTGACCCTCTGGCTTGGAAAAACATACCTACATCCAACCAGAAAAAAAAAAAAAAAAAGATTATTTCTGAACTGAGTAAAAGGAGATATGAAATAGCCATTAATACACTTTCCACTTCCCCTTCTCAGACTCCCCAACATCTTTTTATAATCTGTAGCACCCCCAAAAATAAGGGGAGGAAAATCATACACGGGGATTAAAAGTCACATATTAACGTCCTGGTGGTATGATTCATAGTTCTATATGGTAGGGAAAAGAGACTGAAAGAGACTTTAAAAGTTCCTTTTGAGAGACTTATATATAGGGGCACCTGGGTGGCTAGGTCATTAAGCATCTGCCTTCGGGTCAGGTCATAATCCCAGGGATCCCTGATGGGATCGAGCCCCCATCAGGCTCCCTGCTCGGTGGGAAACCTGCTTCTCCCTCTCCTACTTCCCCTGCTTGTGTTCCCTCTCTTGCTGTGTCTCTCTCTGTCAAATAAATAAAATCTTTAAAAAAGAGAGAGACTTGTATATAGTCCATTAACTCATATTACCAGAAAATTAAACTTGAGGCTAAGAGGCGATTCTATCATAGTTTAGGTAAAACAACCAACTTGGTAAATGCCTATAATCTAGATACTAGGATTTATACGAGAGACTCAGTGTATCTACCCAACCTGCAGCTAGAAATGGGTTAAGTCTTTTTCAGGGATCAAGATGGTGGAGGAGTAGGAGACCTGGATTTCGTCTGGTCTCAGGAATTCAGCTGGACAGGGATCAATTTTGAACACCTACGAACTGAACAGGAGATCGAAGAAAAGAATAGCAACAACTCTCTGAACAGAAAAGCGACCACTTTCTAGAAGGTAGGATGTGCGGAGAAGTGAATCCAAGGAAATACTCGGAAGGATAGATGGCAGGGGAGGGGGACACTGTCGGCTGCTTCTGGCAAGTGATAGAGCCGCAGAGCACAAAATCGGAACTTTCAGAATTCGGCTCGACTGAGGGACGTCGCTACAGTGGCCCTCAAGGGACAGTGTGGTCTCAGGACCCTCGGGATCACAGGAAGACGGGGGTGCCTGAGTGAGGCAGAGCTCCCACATATCGGAGCAGGGAAGCCAGCTGCAGAGACGGAGGCGAGGCACAGGCCCTCAGCTTGGGGTTGCCATAAACTGTGATCGGTGACACAGTTGGGCAATTGCTCCTCCAGCAGGGACCAAACAAGCGGCACAGCCGGGGAGACTCCCCTTCCTTTCCCGGAGGAGCAGTGCAGGAGCACACCACACGGATCTGCTGGATTTGGAGACTCGGGAGACTCCACACCGAATCGGGTGCCAGAGATAGGAATGCTTGGTCACAGGCCCAGTGAGCACAGAGTGTGGCTGGAGACCGGAGAGATGGGAGTGATTGACTGCTTTTCTCTGGGGGCGCACTGAGGAACGGGGCCCCGAGTTCTCGGCTCCTCCGGGGCGGAGATTGGGAGGCCGCCATTTTCACTCTCGTCCTCCAAAGCTGTACTGAAAGCTTGCAGGGAATAAAAGCTCCCGAGAGCAAACCCGAGCAGATTACTTAGCCCAGACCGACAAGGGTGGGGCAATTCCTCCTCCGACAAAGACATTTGGGAACCATGGCAACAGGCCCCTCCCCCAGAAGACCAGCAAGAACAGCCAACCAAGACCCAGTTTACCCATCAATGAGATCGGCAGAACTCGAGCGCTAGGGGAATACTTTACATAAAATTCATCGCTTTTTTACCATGATTTTTTAGTCTTTCAAAGTTTTTTTAATTTTTCTTTTTTCCTATTTCAACCAACATCTTATCAATCCCTTTTTTAAAAAAAATTTTATTTTTCATTTTTAGAGTCATATTCTATCCCTTCATAGTAGTTATCCTTATTTTTGGCATATATATAAGTTGTTCTCTTTTTAAAATTTGAGATACAGTTTCTTCTAAGATATCAAAATATACCCTAAATCTCTAGTGTATGGTTTTGTTCTAGTCTCCTGCCTGATCACATTCTCTCCCCCCTTTTTTTTCTTTTTTTTTTGTTTTAAATCCTCTTCTTTCTTTTTTCAAACAACTTCTTATCAATTCCTTTTATAAAATTTTTTATAATTTTCATCTTTACAGACATATTCCATCCCTTCATCGTATCAACCCTTATTTTGTACATTTATGTCTTTCTTTCTTTAAAATTTTGGGAGGCACTTTCTTCTAACAAACCCAAATAAACTCAAAATCTAGTGTGTGCTAATGATCTATGCACCAGCTTGATCATATTGGATCATATTCTATTTTTTTGTTTTGTTTTTTTCTCTTTTTGTTTCTTTTTGTCTTTTTCTTTTTTTTCTATTTCTTTTTTCTTTCTTTCCCTTTCTTTTCTCTTGGTTTCAGGTCTTTTCTGATTTGTTTTAAGTATTTTTCTGGGGACATTGTGAACCCGTTACCATTTTGTTCTCTCATTCATCTATTCTCCTCTGGACAAAATGACAAGATGGAAAAAAATCACCTCAACAAAAAGAACAAGAGGTAGTACCATCTGCCAGGAACCTCCTCATTACGGACATTAGTACGATGTCGGACCTAGAGTTCAGAACCATGATTTTAAAGATACTAGCTGGGCTTGAAAAAAGCGTGGAAGGTATTAGAGAAACCCTTTCTGGAGAAATAAAAGAACTAAAATCTAACCAAGTCAAAATCAAAAAGGCTATTAATGAGGTGCAATCAAAAATGGGGCACTAACTGCTAGGATATGAGGCAGAAGAGAGAATCAGTGATATAGAAGATCAAATGATGGAAAATAAAGAAGCTGAGAAAAAGAGAGATAACTACTGGATCACGAGGGCAGAATTCGAGAAATAAGCGATACCATAAGATGAAAAACATTAGAATAATTGCGATCCCAGAAGAAGAAAGAGAGAGGGGCAGAAGGTATATCGGAGCAAATTATAGCGAGAACTTCCCTAATGTGGGGAAGGAAACAGGCATCAAAATCCAGGAGGCACAGAGAACCCCTCTCAAAATCAATAAAAATAGGTCAACATCCCGACATCTAATAGTAAAACCTAGGAGTCTCATGGACAAAGAGAAAATCTTGAAAGCACCTCAGGAGAAGAGATATGTAACCTATAATGGTAGAAACATTAGATTGACAACAGACCTATCCACAGAGACCTGATAGGCCAAAAAGGAATAGCATGATATATTCAGAGCACTATATGAGAAAAATTTTTCACAGAAAAATATGCAGCCAAGAATACTATATCCAGCTAGGCTGTCATTGGAAATAGAAAGAGAGATAAAAAGCTTCCAGGACAAACAAAAACTAAAGGAATTTGCAAACATGAAACTGACCCTACAAGAAATATTGAAAGGGGTCCTCTAAGCAAAGAGAGAGCCTAAAAGCACCATAGATCAGAAAGGAACACAGACAATATACAGTAACAGGCACCTTACAGGCAATACAATGACACTAAATTCCTATCTTTCAATAGTTACCCTGAATGTAAATGGGCTAAATGCCCCAATCAAAAGACACAGGCTATTAGATTGGATTAAAAAACAAGACCCATCGATATGCTGTCTGCGACTCATTTTAGACCCAAAGACACCCCCAGATTGAAAGTGAGGGGGTGGAAAACCATTTACCATTAGCATTTAGCATGCTAATGGACACCAAAAGAAAGCCTGGGTGGAAAACCTTATATCAGACAAATTAGATTTTAAACCAAAGACTGTAATAAGAGCAGGGGAAGGACACTATATCCTACTTAAAGAACAGTACAACAGATCAACGCAACTAGGAGCTGGTTCTTGAAAGAATTAAGAAGATTGATAAGCCCCTGGCCAGAGTTATCAAAAAGAAAAGAGAAATGACCCAAATCAACAAAACCATGAATGAAAGAGGGGAGATCACAACCAACACCAAAGAAATACAAACAATTCTAAGAACATATCATGAACAACTCTATGCCAGCAAATTAGATAACTTGGAAGAAATGGGTGCATTCCTAGAGATGTATCAACTACCAAAACTGAACCAAGAAGAAATAGAAAACCTGAACAGACCTATAACCACTTAGGAAATTGAAGCAGTCATCAAAAATCTCCCAACAAACAAAAGCCCAGGGCCAGATGACTTCCCAGGGGAATTCTACCAAACATTGAAAGAAGAATTAATATCTACTCTTCTGAAACTGTTCCAAAAAAGTGAAATGGAAGGAAAACTTCCAAACACTTTGTATGAGGACACCATTACCTTGATCCCCAAACCAGAGAAAGATGCCATCAAAAAGGAGAATTACAGACCAATATCCTTGATGAACATGGATACAAAAATTCTCACCAAAATACTAGCCAATAGGATCCAACAGTACATTGAAAGGATTATTCACCACGAACAAGTGGGATTTACCCTGGGCTGCGAGGTTGTTTCAACATCTGCAAATCAATCAATGTGATACAATACATTAATAAAAGAAAGAACAAGAACCATATGATCCTCTCCATAGATACAGAAAAAGCATTTGACAAAGTAAAGCATCCTTTCTTGATCAAAACTCTTCAGGGTATAGGGATAGAAGATACATACCTCAATAACATAAAAGCCATCTATAAAAACCCACAACGAATATCATTCTCAATGGGGAAAAACTGAGAGCTTTCCCCTAAGGTCAGGAACGCGGCAGGAATGTCCACCATCACCACTGCTATTCAACATAGTATTAGAAGTCCTAGCCACAGCAATCAGACAACCAAAAGAAATCAAAGGCATCCAAATCGGCAAAGAAGAAGTAAAAACTCACTCTCTGCAGATGATATGATACTTTATGTGGAAAACCCAAAAGACTCCACCCCAAAACTGCAAGAACTCATACAGGAATTCAGTAAAGTGGCAGGTTATAAAATCAATGCACAGAAATCAGTGGCATTCCTATACACGAACAACAAGACAAAAGAGAGAGAAATTAAGGAGCTGATTCCATTTACAATTGCATCCAAAATCATAAGATACCTAGGAATAAATCTAACTAAAGAGGCAAAAAATCTGTACTCAGAAAACTATAAAATACTCAGGAAAGAAATTGAGGAAGACACAAAGAAATGGAAAAGTGTTCCATGCTCATGGATTACAGGAACAAATATTGTGAAGATGTCAAGCTACCTAGAGCAATCTACACATTCAATGCAATCCCCAACAAAATACCATCCACTTTTTTCAAAGAAATGGAACAAATAATCCTAAAATTTCTATGGAACCAGAAAAGACTCCGAATAGCCAGAGGAATGTTGAAAAAGAAAAGCAAAGCTGGTGGCATCACAATTCTGGACTTCCAGCTCTATTACAAAGCTGTCATCATCAAGACAGTATGATACTGATACAAAAAAAGACACATAGATCAATGGAACAGAACAGAAAGCCCAGAAATGGACCCTCAACTCTATGGTCACCTCATCTTCGACAAAGCAGGAAAGAATGTCCAATGGAAAAAGGCAGTCTCTTCAACAAATGGTGTTGGGAAATTGGGCAGCCACATGCAGAAGAATGAAACTGGACCATTTCCTTACACCACACACACAAAAAATAGACTCAAACTGGTTGAAAGGCATAAATGTGAGACAGGAGTCCATCAAAATGCTAAAAGACAACAGAAGCAGCAACCTCTTCGACCTCAGCCGCAGCAACTTCTTCCTAGAAACAACACCAAAGGGAAGGAGGGCAAAGGCAAAAATGAACTACTGGGACTTTATCCAGACAAAAAGCTTTTGCACAGCAAAAGAAACAGTCAACAAAACCAAAAGACAACCAACAGAAGGGGAGAAGATATTTGCAAATGACATATCAGTAAAAGGGCTAGTATCCAAAATGTATAAATTATATGAACTTACCAAACTCAACACCCAAAGAACAAATGATCCAATCAAGAAATGGGCAGAAGACATGAACAGACATTTTTCCAAAGAAGACATCCAAATGGCCAACAGACACATGAAAAAGTGCTCAACATCGCTTGGCATCAGGGAAATCCAAATCGAAACTTCAGTGAGATACGACCTCACACCAGTCAGAATGGCTAAAATTAACAAGTCAGGAAACAACAGATGTTGGCGGGGATGCGGAGAAAGGGGAACCCTCCTACACTGTTGGTGGGAACGCAAGCTGGTGCAGCCACTCTGGAAAACAGTATGGAGGTTCCTCAAAAAGTTGAAAATAGAGCTACCATATGATCCAGCAATTGCACTACTGGGTATGTACCCCAAAGATACGAATGTAGGGATCCGAAAGGGTACGTGCACCCCAATGTTTATAGCAGCAATGTCCACAATAGCCAAACTGTGGAAAGAGCCAAGATGTCCATCGACAGATGAATGGATAAAGAAGATCGGTATATATATACAATGGTATATTATGCAGCCATCAAAAGTAACGAAATCTTGCCATTTGCAACAACGTGGATGGAACTGGAGGGTATTATGCTGAGCGAAATAAGTCAATCAGACAAACACATGTATCATATGACCTCACTGATGAGAGAAATTCTTAATCTCAGAAACAAACTGAGGGTTGCTGGAGTGCTGAGGGGTGGGAGGGATGGGGTGGCTGGGTGATAGACATTGGGAACGGTTTCTGCTATGGCGAGCATTGTGAATTGTGTAAGACTGTTGAATCACAGACCTGTACCTCTGAAACAAATAATACATTATATGTTAAAAAAAAAAAAAAGAAAAGAAAGAGGAGGGGAAGAATGAAGGGGGGGAAATTGGAGGGAGAGACGAACCATGACAGACTATGGACTCTGAGAAACAAACTGAGGGTTCTTGATGGGAGGGGGTTGGGGGGATGCGTTAGCCTGGTGATGTGTATTAGAGAGGGCACGTTCTGCATGGAGCACGGGGTGCTATACACAAACAATGAATCATGGAACACTACATCAAAAACTAATGATGTAATGTATGGTGATTAACGTAATAGTAAAAAAAATAATAAAAAATATAAAGAAAAAAATAAAAAAAGAAATAGTTCTGAAATCAGAATCAGCGAGTCTGCTTCTCCCTCGGACCCTCCCCCTTCTCATGCTCTCTCTCTCTATCTCATTCTCTCTCTCAAATAAATAAATAAAAAATTTAAAAAAAAAAAAGAAATCTATATTCAATGAAATTATTCTTCAGAAATGGAGGCAAAATCAATATATTATCAAATGAAGGAAAACAAAGATAATATGTTGTCAGCAAACACACCCTTAAAAAAATGGTTAAAAGGACATTCTCTAAATGACATCAAATAATTAAATTAGGAATAATGCAACATCAGGAATAAAGAAAGACAGTAAGCAAAAATACTGATGATTAGGATTGAGTTTCCTTCTCCTCTTCAGTCTCCTAAAGTTTGTTTGATGGTTCAAACACAAGTGTAACACTATCTGAAGTGGTTTTAAATGTATATATAGGAAGTATTTAGGACAATTTTAGTATAAATGGGGGAAGGCAAAAAAAGTTAAAAGGAGGTGAGTTTTCTGCACTTCTATGCAAACTACTAAAATACCACTAACAAACTGATAGTTACATACAGATAATACAATAGTTACAGCAAACATTGAAAGGCCATATAAAGAGATATACTCAAAATCACTATAAATAAATCAAAACAAGGTACTCAAAATTTTTTAAGTAATTCACAAGGAGGCTAGAAAAAGACAAGAAAGGGGAAAAAAAGAAGAGGGAAAAAAGAAAACAGCGGACTTAAGCCCTAACATGTCAAAAGTGCATTAATATACATAGTCTAAATACACTAATTAAAAGACAAAGATTAGGACAGTGGATGACCCAACTATATGCTACCTATAAGAAATTCACTTCAAATATAACAATATAGGCAGGTTAAAAATAAAAGGACATAAAAAGATATAAATAAAAATTTTAAAAAAAGCTAAGTTTACATTACAGCTGATAAACTACAGAGAAAAGAAAATTACCAGAAAAAAAGAGGGATATTATATAATGATATAAGCACCAATTCACCAAGAAGATTAACAATCTGAAATATGTACCAAACAACACAGCTGTAAAATATGTAAAGCAAAAACTGTTAAGAACTGAAAAGAAATAGAAAAATGTACAATTATAGTTGAAGATGTCAACACTCTTCTCTCAACAATAGAACAACTAGACTGAAAAGCAGCAAGGAAATAGAACTCAACCACACCATCAACCAAGAGGACCTAATCAATATTTATAGAACATTCCACCCAACCAAAGCAGAATATACATTCTTTCCAAATGCTCACAGAACATATACCAAGGTAAACTATATCCAAGACAATAAGATAAATTGTAACAAATTTAAAATAACTGAAATCATAGGGTGTGTTCTCGGACCACGATGGAATCAAATTTGAAATCAATAAAAGAAAGATAAGAGGAAAATCTCCAAACACTTGAAATCTAAACAAAACCCTGCTGAATAAACTGCAGGTTAAAAGAAAATCTCAAGAGGAATAACAAAATATTAATTGAATGGAGGAAAATTAAAATGTAATATATCAAAATTTGTGAGATACAGTAAAAGTAGTGTTAAGGGGGAAATTAATAATACAAAATGCATAGATCAGGAAGCAGAAATCTAAATCAATAATCTATTTTCCCAACTCAAGAACCTAGACGAAGAACAAAATAAACTCAAAGCAACCATAAGGAAGAAAACAATAAAAATAAGCAGAAATCAATGAAATATAAAAAGGGGAAAAATAGAAAAATATCAGTGAAACAAAGAGCGAATTTTTTGAAAAAAAAATCAGCAACATTGACAATGCTCTAGCAGGAATGACTAAAAAAGAAAGATGACACAAATTACAACAGTAATGAAACAAAGGATTAAGTACAGATCCTCTAGATATTTAAAATATAAGGGAAAATTATAAACAACTCTACACACTTAGATGAAATGGACCAACAGCTCAAAAATCACAAATTACTGCAAGTCACATAATATGAAATATTAGATGAACAGAGCCATAACTAATAAGAAACTTGAATTATAATTTTAGACCTTTCATAAAAGAATCTCCAAGCCCAGATGATTATACGGGAGAACTCAAAAAACATCGAAAGAAGAATTAACACCACTTCTACACAATCTCTTCCAAAATATAGAAAAGAGTACTTCCCAGTTCACTTTATGAAGCTAGTGTTACCCTGATACCAAAACCAGACAGACAAGTCACACACACATACAAAACTATATCCCAATTCCCCTCATGAGTATGGCTGTCAAAATCCTTAACAAAATATCGGCAAATAGAATTCAGCAATATATAAAAAGAATTATACATCATGACTAAGTGGGAATTATTCTGGGGATGAAAGGCGGGCTCAATATTGAAAAAAATAAACTATCAAGGGCTTAACATACAAGGTATCAATACACAACCTGTTAATGTAATCTAACAGACTAAAGAGAATCACAGAATATCAATGCAGAAAAAACATTTGACAAAATTCAACATCTATTCATGTTTTAAAAAACATAACTCAGAAAAACAGAGAAGGGAACTTCCTCAACTTGATAGAGAGCATCTACAAAAAAGACCTACTGCTAACATGTTATGGTGAAAAACTAACATGGGGAACAAAGAGGGTCCACACTCATCACTCTTATTCAAATACTAAAATTAATTCTAATCAATGCAGTAAGCAAAATTAATGAATGCAGATAAGAAAGGAAGAAATAAATTGTCTAAATTTGCAGATGACAGAATTATGTACATAGAAAATCCCAAGGAACCTAAAGGAAAGTCTAAGAACTAAGTGAGTTCAGTAAGGTCAAGGATACAAAGTAAACATTTTTTTTTTTTGTATTTTTACAGATTAGCAATGAGCATGTGAATCCCTAAATTTAAAAAAAAAATCCATTTACATTTGCTCAAAAAAAGTAGGATTTATATGCTGAAAACTACAAAATACTGATGAATAAATTAAAAGAATATCTGAATAAAAGAAAAGATATAACATGTTCTTGGATTGAAGCTCATCATAGTAAAGGTATCATTTCTCTCCAACTTGATACACTGACATAACATATTCCTATCAAAATCCCAGCAAGATTTCCTTAGACCATATTATCCTAAAATGTATACAAAAAGATAAAAAAATTAGAATAGATAAAATGATTTTGAAAAAGAATAAATGGGAGGAATCAGTCTACATGATTTCAAATTTATTTTATAGTATATACTTATATGTATTTTTCATTTATCTATACTTATGTATATTCATGTCTATATGTATGTAGGTATATTATATAAATATGATTATAGTAATATATATAATATCCAAGACTGTGTAGCATTAGTGGAGAAACAGACAAATAGGTCAATGGAACAGAATAGAGAACCCAGAAATAGGCCCACGCAAATATGTCCAGCCAATTTTGACAAAGTATAAAAACAATTTGATATACTAAAGAAGCCTTTTAATAAATAGTGCTAGAGCAAATGAACATCCTTAAACTAAAAAAAAAAAAAGAATCTCAACCTAAGTCTCACACTTTATCTAAAAATGTGTTCAAAATGATTACAGACATAAATGTAAAATATAAAACTATAAAGATTTTAGAAAAATAAAAACATAGAAGAAAAACTAAAGCTATGCAAAGAATTCATAGACTTAACACCATGGCATAATCCACTAAAATAAATAAATAAATAAAACAAATAAAACAAATAAAAAACAAATAAAACAACCCAAGAATTTTTCTATAACAATGGACGTTTTAATTGGCATAGTAAATTCCTCCCTCCCCCTACCTCCAAGCCAAGGCACCCCTCCAATGACTTTGATTAATCCTTTTGTAGAATTATGAACTTGGAGAGCTTTTTAAAGGAGAAAGGGATTGAACGCCAGGTGGGATTTAGTCAAAGCTGTCACAGCTCTGGTTGTTACCCCTCATAATCCATCGTGCTGAATCAAAAAGCAAACTGTGAACAAACAGCTTAGGCAGTTTGTTTGAAGATACACTCCTGTCTTTCTAGGAGGGTTTAAGTCATGGCTACAGTTTGTTTGGAAAATGATTATCCACACGAAAATTATTAAATTCATGTGGCATCTCTTTGAGCCAAAACGTTTTATAACTTTTCATCTCTGGATCGTAGTGATAATAATTCTGTAGTTTTTATACTGAAACACAGACCCTCTCCACAGTCTTTCAGAACATTGTTAAACTTTTTGCATTTGCCACAAGAATACACAAGATGTTGACTTTCAAACTTTTAAATAATAAGGATTCAGACTCTGCCTTTAAAGAGGAATCACAGCCATACCAGGTGCGGAGAGAAGGGGATTATTTTAGCATTTATTCCAAACACTGGGCTCCGTAAAAGCCACATTCGTGCCCTGCTGCAACAGGGGAAACAGATTAGGTAGTTAAGAGCTTGGGCAAGAAGGAAAGAATAAAGCCAATCCTGTGATATATTTCAAAAATAAAGTGTTTTCCCTTAGAATGGGAATTTTCATCATGGTAAATGCATCTAAGTCTTAGAATACAGTATAATCTTTTTAACTATCTAAGCAATAAGCCTCCTGTGTATCACCACATACTCCATTTTTGATACTCAAGGTATTTTTGGTATTCAAGTAATCCTTGAATGGAGATGGGGGCAGGGAGGGTATTCAACAAATACTAAACGGTTGCTATGTATCAGGCACCATGGCAGGTCTTAGATAAACAGGATTAAAAAAACAGTGGCCCTCTCTTCCTGAGCTCATAGTCTAGTAAAGGAGACAAACATGTAAACAAGAGACTACTAAGCATTATGATAAAAACCACAATAGAAGGGTAACCATTGGGTTGAATAAGCAGAACTCCAGAGAATACAGGGGCGGGGGGGGGGGGGGAGGGAGGGGCGGGGGCTTCATCCGTTCCCTTCACAGGCTCTTTGTAACCAATCTACAGACTCATTTTTCTCTTGCCCTTTGAATGAAAAGTTGGGTGAAGAGAGGTCCCGTAATTTCCTTAAACACACTTCTGTAGTGCCAAGAATAATCTAACTCAGTAATTAAATGTCCAGTCCAGTATATTATTGATTAATAAGCACCAACTTCGTTTAAAGTTAAAGGTTCCCTCTGCCAAACTGGTAGTACTTTCAGGCTGGGAGAGCAGAGAATGATATGGTCTTCTTTTCCTCTATTTCCCCACCTTCCATTTCCTCACCCATCCCACACCCAGCTGCACATACAAATTTGCCTCTGCTTTCATCAGGGATGGAGTCAGGCAAAGAGAAGAGGTGGAAGCATCTGGAAATGTCTTGACTTGACTAGTACTATCAGAATCTAAACAAAATAGACTCCTTCTCTCAGAAGGTGCTTTTATTTATTTATTCCACTGAGACTAACTGAATACCAGTTACATTCTAGGCACTGTTCCAAACACTGGGGACACTTAATAAGAAAAGCAAAGTCTTTGAGTCTATGGACTTTATAGCCTAGTGGGGGCTATAAGTAGACATGGACATGCTGTAAGTTGACAAATGCTATGGAAAAAAATTAAACAGCATAAAGGAGATAGGGAGCATGAAGAGGTAGACGCTATTTTACTTAGGTCAGTCAGGAAAGCTCTTTCTCATAAGGTGATATTTGAACAGAGCCGTGAAGAAAAAAAAAAAGCAAAAAGCTGAAGGATTTAAGCTAAGTAAATGTCAGAGTAAAGAGGATTCCAGCCTGAGACACTAATAGTTGCAAAGGCCCTGAGGTAGGCAAATGCTTGATATAAGAACAGCAAAATGGCCAGTAGCATGGTAGAGTAGAATGATGGAAGGAAAGAACGTTGGAGATGAGCCCACAGAAAAAGAGGGAAGGTAGAGCATATGGAAGGAACTCAGAGGCCACTGGGCTTTTTTCTAAGTCAAAAAGAGAAGCTTTTGAAAGTTGTGAGCAGAGATGTAAAATGATACATGTTTTTTTAAAAATCACCCTGGCTTCACAGTAGAGAATAAACTGTAAAGTAAGCATGGAAGCAGGAAGACAATTGGGAGGCTACTGTAAGAATTCAGATCAGAGATGATGATGGCTTGAGCCATTATGATAGAGGAGAAGGAAATACAATTGGACAAGATTCTGGATATACTCTAAAGGATTTAATGAGGAACCAATTATGGGGTATAAAAGTGAGAAAGAAATCAAAGCTGACTCTAAACTTTGACCTGAGAAACCTGAAAAAGGATGTTGCTATTCACTGAGATAGGGGGAAAATGTGAGAAGATAAGGTTTGATTAAAAAGAAACAAACAGGGGGCGCCTGGGTGGCTCAGGCATTAAGCCTCTGCCTTCGGCTCAGGTCATGATCCCAGGGTCCTGGGATCGAGCCCCACACCGGGCTCGTTGCTCAGCGGGAAGCCTGCTTCTCCCCCTCCCACTCCTCCTGCTTGTGTTCCCTCTCTCACTGTGTCTCTCTGTCAAATAAATAAGTAAAATCTTAAAAAAAAAAAAAATAAATAAATAAATACATAAAAAGAAACAAACAGGGACCCCTGAGTGGCTCAATCGGTTAAGGATCTGCCTTCGACTCAGGTCATGATCCCATGATCATCAGGCTCCTTGTTCAGTGGGAAGCCTGCTTCTCCCTCTGTCTGCCGTTCCCCCTGCTTGTGCTCTCTCCCTCTCTCTGACAAATAAATAAAAATCTTGGGGAAAAAAAGAAACAAACAAAAACAAGGGTTTTATTTTGTATATGTTAAATTTAAGCTTTCTCTTTGTTATCTAAAATAAATATAGAAGTAACCTGTTCAATATTCAACACTGGCGTTCAGAGAAGTCCAGCCTGCTCAGCACATACATCGTATTTAAAGACATAAACAGGGAAATGCATGGGTGGAGAAGTGATGTCAGGCCAAACACCGGAAAAAGAATAGTTGATAGTATTTAAGATACTTTAAATTATTTGGAAGAAATACGTTATCACTGATAAATCAAATATCACCTTTAACGAAAGATTCCTTAATTTTAAAACACGTAAGTGTGAAAAGGTATAACATTTTAGATCTAATTCCAATGTTAACCATAATTCTTGGAAAGCAAAATAGTAGCTGGCAGCTTAGAAAATTACCAAAGAGATTTTCCAACTAAAGAGAAAAAAATTGAAATAAATGCTTAAAGTATGAAAAAGTCTAACATTTTATATCTGATTCTAATGTTAACTATAAATCTTGGAAAGTAAAAGGGTAGCTGGCATCTTAGAAAATTATCAAAAAGATTTTCCAACTAAAGAGAAAAAATTTTAAATAAGTGTTTAAAATAAATCCATACACGGTTGCTCATAGTTGCAACCTGGAATCAGTTGCTTTTAGTGCCAACAAAGATGTAAAGCCAGTAAGATTTTTTATAAAGACAGTTTCATATCAAATAATTCATTTCCCTCTACTGAAGTATAACTATGATTACCTCCTGTGATGTCAAATTAAGATTTTGCTTCTCTCGACAGTGATAGCACAGTATAAATACCTACAAATATGAAATTTGAGCTTCTACTCCATTTGACATTTTCTAAGAGGATACACGTAGATTAAATTATCAAATAAAACTCAATCATATATGCTTTCATGTTGTACGATTATTGCCCCTAGTACAACCCAAGTCAGAGACAGGAAAAATTAATATTAGCTTACCAAATATCACTAGTGTTCCCTGTTTTAAGAATAATAGGAGCCTGTTAAATGTCAATTATATCTTAATTAAAAATAATAATGGGAGCCAGATTTCTCACTATTGGAGAAGGGGATTACAGATATGAAAAGGGAAAAAACTAAAATTAACCCTGAAGTGTTGGATGTTTGACTGGAATTGGAGGTATTAGTGTAAACTCATAGTTTTTAATGTATATAGGTATAGGATAAATACAGATGTATAATATATGTCTGTGTATACACTGAGAAGGCATGCGGACAATAATACTCCAGTAACAATGAACACAGCACTCTTAGCACCCATATATTGGCTTCTAAATACCATATTCCAGCAAACAGAACTAGGATATCTTAGAGAAATGGCTGGTTCCAGGACTGGTACAGGGAAAATACCAGATGGTCTTGATATATGGTGCTACATGAAAAAGTAAGAAAATGTTCAAAGAATGATAGAGATCTGTCAAAAGTACCCAGAAGTTAGTTCGAAGTGGCGCCCACTGTCCAAACCTGTGACGATATGAACATCAAAATAAATATTGATAACAAGACTATAATTATCTAAATAAGACAGAAACCATGAGACCATCTGAATAGAAATGAATAAATGAAGAATGAAAAGTTTGATGAATAAAAAGATATATACATGGCCTCAAAGTACCTCCCCACAAAATAGTAATTACAAAGAAAAAAAGTATAGAAGTCTGGCACACAACACCTTAATCAAGTGATTAAATTGAACATTATCAATCATTACGGCATTGATAAATTGATAGGACAAAATAAGAAATCAGCCTCACTTGTGTGCTATTCCTACCAAAGACATCTAACCTAAAACTAAATATGAGGGAACATCAGACGAATCCAAACTGAAAGATATACTATAAAATTAATGGTTTGTAATATTTAGCATTTAGGACCATCAAGCATCAGCAGAGGAACTCTTCCAGACTAAAAGAGACTACTTTTCATTACAGAACTTTTCAATATTTTTTTTTACCATGTGCATTTACCTCCTATTCAAAAGTTTATTCATTAAAAATTTTAATCAAACAAACACAATTTGGAAAAACTGCAAAGAAGGGTGCCTGGGAGGCTCAGTCATGAAGCGTCTGCCTTCGGCTCAGGTCATGCTCCCAGGGTCCTGGGATCGAGCCCCACACTGGGCTCCCTGCTCAGCGGGGAGTCTGCTTCTCTCTCTCCCTTAGCCCCTCCCCCTGGCTTGTGCTCTCTCTCACACTCTCTCTCTAATAAATAAAATCTTTAAAAAAAGAAAAAGAAAGAAAGAAAGAATGAAAAGAAAACTGCAAGGAGTTTGACCCAGAAATTACATTTCAAAGGTAGGTACTCTAGAGAATGACTCGAAAACAAGCACAATGAGACATATACAAAGATGTTCATGGCAGCATTATTTATACTAATGAAAAATAGGAAACAAATGAGCAGCAATCTAAAAAAAATAAACTGCTGAATATCCATTTAGGGAAATACTATGCAGCAGCTAAAAGGAGTAACGTGTATCTACATGCACTATTATGGGTAGATTGACAAGATATCTGTTGAATTAAAAAAGAAAACATGCTGCAGAGCAATATGCACAATATGATACCTTTTTATCTGAAATAAACCATACATATTCTAGGTCAGTACATAGCACAGAATGTATACCAGACTGATGACAGTGGTAGAGTTTACCTCCTAAGAAGGGGTGAGCAGAGGGGCTATTTAAACTTATAGAGACTGTTTTAATTTTTTAATGTAGATAATTTAATCATACATTACTTACATTTTAAGAAGTAATTAAAAAAAAAAAAAACCTGACTTAAAGTAGTTGCAGTGTGGGACGCCTGGGGTCGCTCAGTTGGTTAAGCCACTGCCTTCAGCTCAGGTCATGATTCTGGCATTCCAGGATCGAATCCTGCATCGGGCTCCCTGCTCAGCGGGGAATCTGCTTCTCCCTCTGACCCTCCCCCTTCTCATGTTCTCTCACTCTCTCTCCCTCAAATAAATAAAAAAATAAAATCTTAAAAATATAAAATAAAAATAAATAAAGTAGTTGCAGTGTATTTTGGGAATGTAGTGAAAAATGAGAACGCTAGTGTTTCTCTTCTGTCAAGCATACTTTTCCATCCAATTCACCTGATCTTTCAGGAACTGTACTCCCACTTCATGTTATCTCATGGAGCAATCAACCCAGTGCTATTCTGATCACAAACGTGGGCCCATAACTTAGTCTGGCCCATCAATACCTCTATCCCTATGACCACATTTTGGGTTCAGGAATTAGCAAATATTCCATATGAGTGTTATTTATTATTAAGCTACTTTGGGTTAGATTTCTAGCCACTTGTATCCAAAATAGTTCTGACAAATATAGGGAGACATATTTAAACAGATATTTTCAATAGAATAAAACAAGTAAAAGAGAAACACTACAAAAGACAGAGACAATATATGAAGTGGCACATTATAAATAGTTCTGACAGATATAGGGAGACATATTTAAACAGATATTTTCAATAGAATAAAACAAGAAAAAGAGAAACACTAAAAAAGAGAGACACTATATGAAGTGGCACATTATTTAAGACAGACTGTTATATTTTAAAGATATGTATGATGAACCACAGAGTTACCACTAAAAAAGCACAGAGCTAATAAGCCCCAACAATAAACGACATATAAAATATTCAATCCAAATGAGGGGTGAAATATGTTAAAGGATTACAAATCACACAAAGAGCAAATGAACGGCAAGAAAACAGATTCACACCCAACTAAATCAATAATCACATTATACATAAACAGTCTACCGTAGTTTTCTATTGCTGCCATAACTAATTACCACAAACTTACTGTCTTGAAACAATACAAATTAATTCTCTTACAGTTCTAAACAACAAAAGTCTGGTACAAGTCTCATCAGGCTAAAACCAAGATCTGCAAGATGTATTCCTTCCTGGAGACTCTCTGAATCTGCTTCCTTGCTCTTTCAAGTTGTTGGCAGAATTAAGACCCTTCCAATTGTAGAACTGAAGTCTATTTACTTTCTATCAGCTGAGGGCTGTTAGAGCTTCTAGTAACTGCCTGAATGCCTTAGCTCATGCTTGCCTTCCCCCATTTCCAAAGCCAGCAACAGAAGATCAAAGACACTCTCACATTTTGAATTTCTCCTGCCTCTCCTTCTGTTTTCAAGTCTATCTGATTTCTGCTAGGAAAAGTTCTCAGATATTAAGGGCTCACGCTGGACCCACATGGCATTCCAGGATCTCCCCATTTAAAGGCAGCTGATAAACAACCTTAATTCCATCTGAAGACTTATCTTATACCATATAAAGTAACATATTCATAGGTTCCAGGGATTAGGACATGAACATCTCTTGAGGGCCATTATTCCACCTATCACCTGTCTAAACATTCACTAAAAGGCAGAAACTTGGGGCGCCTGGGTGGGTCAGTCAGTTACGTGTCCAACTCTTAATTTCGGCTAGGGCCATGATCTCAGGACTGTGGGATCAAACCCTGCATCAGACTCCGCACTGGGCTGGGAGCCTGCTTAAGATTTTCTCTCTCTCCCTCTCCCTCTGCCCTTTCCCTCATCTCTCTCTTCCTCTCTTAAAAAAAAAAAAAAAAAACTAAGACAAGACAGGAATTGTTAGATTGGATTAAAAAGCAAGACCCAATTACACATTGCCTACAAGAAACACACTTCAAATATAAAGAAACAGTCTAAATAAAAAAAAAAAAGAAGATAAACCATCCTAATCAAAACAAAGCTGGACAGAGGAAAGTGATGCAAAATGGCAGACTAGGGGACTCCAGGAAGCTTTGAAAAGTTCTCCCATACACCAGAGAATCTAGAAGCCACAGACATGCACACAGCAGGACATATGTACTGAAAAGACCTGAAAAGACAATACCCTTTCACCTGTAGCTAATCTCTAGGCTCAACAAAAACAGGAAGTGAGTGCTCCAGCACACAGCCAATCTGCAAAGACCTGAAGTCTCTTCTTTCCTTTCTTTTCTCCCCAGTCATTTAAGAAAATCTCTAATAAACCACTAGCTGAGCGCTAAGCTAAAAAAAGAGACTTCAAAGACCACACAACAACAAACAATAGTCTTAACGTTGATATACCTAATAACAAAGTTTCAAAATATGTGAAGAAAAAACAGCACTTCAAGGAGAAATACATAAATCCACAATTATAGTCAAAGATTTCAATAGCCCTGTCTCAGTAAGTGACCAAACAGATAAAGAAAAAAAAAACCACTATGGACATAGAACATTTGAACACACTGTCAATCAATTTGACATAATTAACATTTATACAATACTCCACAAACAAGAGAAGAATGTACAAGATTTACCAAGATAGAACACATTGTGTATTGAAACATAAATCACTCACACACACACACCCCCCCCACCAAATAAATGTAAACTATTCAAACTGGACAAAGTATGTACTTCTACCACAGGGAATTTTTTAAAATCAATATCAGAAAAATCTGTGAAAAATCCCCCAAATATTTGGAAATTTAAAAACATCTAAATAACCCATGGATCAAAGAAGAAATCAAAAGGGAAATTAAAACTGTTTTGAACAGAATAAAAAAAAACACAACATACTGAAATTTCCAAGATGTCGTTAAAGCAGTGTTAAGAGAAAAATTCATAACCCTAGATGCCTATATTAGAAAAGTCTCACACCAGTGACCTTTGTTTCTACCTTAAGCAACTGAAAGAAAGAAGTGCAAATTAAACACAAAGTAAAATAAATTAAACACAAAGTAAAATAATAAAAACTAGAGAAGAAATCAATGAAATAGAAAACACATACCAAAAAAAGTAGAGAAAAATTAATGAAACCAAAAACTAGTTCTCTGAAAAGATTAAAAAAAATTTAATAAAACTCTAGCCAAACTTATCAGGTAAAATCTAAAGAAGTCACAAATTACCAGTATCAAGAACGAGAAGGGGAACATCACTGCAGATCCTAAACACATTTAAACAGTAATAAGGGAGTGTTCTCAACACTGTTTTGCCAGTAAGTCTGAAAACTTAGGTGAAATAAAGTTCTTAAGAAACGCAAACTATCACAACCCACTAATATGAAACCGATAATTTGAATAGCTCTGCAACCGTAAGGGAAATGAATTTTTAACTTAAAAACTCCCACAAAGAAAATCTCCAGAGTCAGATGGCTGCACTGGAGAATTCAACCAAATGTTTAAAGAAGAATTAACACCAATTCTACAAAATGTCTTCCAAAAACTCTCTTCCAGAATATAGAGGAAGAGGGAACACTTTCCAATTCATTTTATGAAGTATGACCCTGATACCAAAAATGATAGCTATACGATGTTCATAGGTTGGAAGATTCAACACACTAGAGACGTCAATTCTCTCCAAATTGACATACACATTTAACACAACTGCTATCAAAATCCCAGCAGATTTCTTTGTAGACAAGATTCTCTATAGTTTATATGGAAAGACAAATGAACTGGAATAGCTAACACAATTTTGTAAAAGAAGAAATCAGAAAGAGTCTATCTTAGACATAGCTTATTTTAAGACTTAGCTTTTTACAGCTACAATAAGCAAGTCCATGTGGGTAATTAACAGACAGATACATACACCTATGGAACTGAATAGAGAATCCAGAAATAGAACCACACAAAAATGTTCAATGAACTTTTGACAAACTACAAAAGCAGCTCAGTGGAATAAAGCTAACTTTTCAATAAATACTGCTGGAGCAAGTGGACATCCACACACCAAAAAAAGGAACTTCGCCTAAGTATCACACCTTATATAAAAATTAACTCAAAATGGATCACAGACTTGACTGTAAAACATAAAAGTATAAGACTTTCAGAAAAAAATCAGAGGAAGTCTTCAGGATTTAAATCTCAGCACAGAGTTCTTCAATGTGACACCAAAAAAAATGACCCATAAAAGGAAAAGTTGATAAATCGATCTTCATCAAACTTTAAAACTATTGCTCTGCAAAAGACTGTTAAGAGGATGAAAAGACAAGCTATAGACTGGGACAAAATATCTGCAAACCACAAAGGCAACATAAGGCTAGTATCAACAATATAGAAAGAACTCTGGCAACTCAATGGTAAAAAAAAATAAATAAATAAAATAATCCCATTAGAACATGGACAAAAGACATGAAGAGACATTTCACCAAAAAGACAGATGGCAGAAACGCCCAAGAAAAATGTTTAATATTTGTCATTCAGGAAGTGCCAATTAAAACCACAATATCACATCACTACACACTTATCAGAATGGCTAAAGAAATTTTTTTTAAATAGTGACACCAAATGGTGGCAAGGATAAAGAAAAACTGGATCACTCATGTTGCTGATGAAAATATAAAAGAGTACAGCCACAGTTTCCATCTCTTAAACCTGCAACTCAGCAATTATACTACTGGGCATTTATCACAGAAAAATGAAGGCTTATGTTCACACAAAAACCTGTACACAGATGCTCACAGTATTTTTATTCATAACAGCCAAAACTGGAAATATCCCAGCTGTTGTTCAACCAACGCTTAAAAATAATAATAATAAAAAAAAAAACTACAGTACATCCATGCCATGGAATATTACTCAGCCTAGATGAGTCTCCCAGAGAGCTAAGCTGAGTAAAAAAGGCAAATTCCAGCAAGTTACACTGTATGTGATTCCATATATATAAAATATTACTGAAATGGCAAAATCATAAAAATGGAAAACACATGATGTAACAGTAGGGGCAGGAGGTAGTGTGTCTATAAAATGGCAACAGGAGGAATACTTGCAGTGATAGAAATGTTCTAGATCCTGACTATACCAATGTCAGTATCTTGGTTGTGATAGTATACTGTAGTTTTATAAGATAGTATGATTGGAGGAAACTGAATAAAGTATACATGAGATCTCTCTATTTCTTACAATGCATGTGAATCTGCATTTATCTGAAAATAAAAACTTTAATTTTAAAAAACTCAAAATGAATGGGAAGAGATGGATATGTTTATCTTGATCATGACAATTCCATTATCAAATCTCAAGTTGTACACTTTTAAATACATGCAGCTTGTTGCATATCAATTATGTCTTGAGAAAGGTAGAAGGAAAAAGATACAGCATTTTACTTCCTTTTCCCTTTCTGAATAATTCAGTCTTAGAGCCATTAGGTGAACCAAGCAAAATGGGCATTCACACCAAAAGGGGAGGGAGGAGGGCTGTGAGATAGAGAAGCCTCAGCAGTGACCCAGAGCTGAGAGTCAGAGCCCAGCACGGTGAAGAGGGGCTTGGTATACAAGGGTTGCCTGGTGCAGTATTGGTGTCTACATAACACAGCTGCCACACACATTGTTATCTAAGCACTAGTGGTAGAAGAGGACATCCATACACGGAGGAGACAGTGATGGTCATGAGAAATTGCCTCCATACAGGAGAACTGACTGAATAAGTACATATATAAAAAAAATAATGGAGCCAGATTTCTCACTGTTGGAGAAAGAAGTTACAAAACTGGAAAGGGAGAAAACTAGAATGAACTCTGTGGTGGTAGACTATAACTAGAAGTATCGGTGTGAACTCACAACTTTCAACACATGTAGAGACAGAGAAAAATAAATATTTAAATGTGTGAATATGTGTGTGTGTGTGTGCATATATATACATATATTCCCTAACTCTTTATCAAGAGGGTCCACAAGCAGCAACATCCTAATAATAATGAACACATCTAGCAAACTGACCTTGGCTTCTAAAGACCATTTTCCTTTAACGAAGTCAGCAACTGAAGGATTATGCAGGGAAAAGAATACAATGAGCTTGAAACATCTTTTTGTGTCAGAAAGTAAAAAATGATTGAGATAAATCAAAAGAACACAGAAGTCAGACTGAAGTAATTGGCTAATATGACAACTTTGGCACCAAAATAAATACTGATAGTAGCAGACTGAATTGAATCAGTAGGAAACCAATAGTCTATATTGATATAAACAGCAAATTAACTAATTAATTAATTACTGTGGAAAGAGACACTTTATTTGAAATGGGGTATTTAACTGTAATGAGAATGTTTTCATTCTGACTAGGGAGAATGCGAACATATATTACTAATATAATTAAAATTAATTACAAAAATATAGCTCATGCCCTGAAGGATCTTATAATCTATTTGGCGGAATGTAGTATACTGTGAGAGTTCTAGGATTTCTCTGCACAGCATATTTATCTAGCTTCTCCATGTAGTAGCTGACTAGCTACAATGAAGAGGGATGAATGTAAAATGGCTCTTGTGTTTCTTGCTTGGATTTTCAGGTGCTACCGATACCGGGACTGTATGGGGAAGGGAAGGTTAGTGATGAAGACAACAGGTTCAGTTTGGAAGATCTTACATTAAGGATGTTCAGCAAGGGGCACCTGGGTGGCTCAGTCGTTAAGCGTCTGCCTTCGGCTCAGGTCATGATCCCAGGGTCCTGGGATCTAGCCCCGCATCGGGCTCTCTGCTCAGCGGGGAACCTGCTTTCCCCCTCTCCCACTCCCCCTGCTTGTGTACCCTCTCTCGCTGAGTCTCTCTGTGTCAAATAAATAAACAAATTCTTACCCCCAAAAAAGTATGTTTAGCAAGCAGTTGGTTTCATTGGCTTCATAATCAGAGGAGAGTCTAGTGCTGAATCAGCTAACCACATGAGCGCATAACTCATCCAAGGAGGCTGGAGAAAGAAAAAAGCATTTGGCCTAGGGCAGAATCCTGGGTTAACCAGACACTTAGGAAAAGCTTTATGCCGTTTGGAACAGGACAGTTTATAAACAAGTACAATTATGACCAAATATCGCAAGCAAAATATTAAAATTTCAAAAGTTAGAAACTAACCAAATGTCAACAAAAAGTAGAGTTTAATATTCTGCCACTTAACAGAATGTTATCATAAAAATGTTATGAAAGTTTATACTAACATAAAAACGTTTATGATAGTTTTTCAGTTAAAGTACGTATTATTTAAGCAATGTTAACAGTAGCCACAGCAAAATCTCTAAGAAGATGCATCAAAACGTTAATGGAAGTTGTTTTGAAGGTGGGACTCTATGAGGTTTATTCTACTTTTCTGTATCTTTCAAATTCACGTTTAATACTTTCTAATAGTGGAAACAGTCACAAATAGGATTCTCTTCCACCTCTTAATATGATAAACACGGTAACGCTTCCTGACACAGAACCAGGACACACAGTAGGCGTGAATATATCAATACCTGCAATTTAAGCAAATCACCTGAGAGTTTCTGCCTAATTAAAAAACCCATAGTCCTTCCCGCTGGAGAGGCTCACGTCCTGCTGTCCTGGATCATGCAAGGCGTGACAAACGGCTCTGCCTCTGTCCTGTCCATAATGCCTCGGTTGGTCTACACCTAAGGTTTCCACGAACCATTCCTACTGGACTCACCGCTAGGTCCCAGCGATTAAAGCTCTTTTTGGCTTCTTTGAAAATAAGTAGCAAACTGTGGGTAACCTTCCAGTTCTGTGGAGAATCAGGAATGGTGACTCTTAATTTATTGTATGAACTCGCATTTTGACGTCTCACTGTCCTGAGTGCACTGGCAGGCACTCCCACGGCCCTGGGCTCTCCAGGAGCTGGAAGGCCCACGAGGTCACCACAAGCGCCCCCAAACCCTTCAGTGGTATCAACCCTTAACGCTACTCAAAACTCTTCACTTCTTCATTCCAGGTCTCAGGGCCACGCCTGTTAGATATTATTATCTCTGCACATAATAGATGCGATCTGAGACAGGGTTCTTGTACAAGACCAGGCAGCCGGTGCAAGGCGAAGTCTTACCAGCGGTCAATATCGCAGCTGTATTTATTACGAGGCTCACCTCCACAAGTTCCATCCGGTGACCTCCGCAAAACGGGCTCGCGTGGCCCAGGCGGGCCCCACCCGCAAGCCTCAGCACGTTCTCTGAGGCTGTTAGGCGTTGAGAGGCCTCGAGGCCCAGCAGCCAGGATGGAAAAGGCAGACGGTGGGAAGAGCCCTTCTGGCAGGGCAGGAGGGAAGGTCACTGGGATCCAGAAGCCTTCGTCAAATTCTGATCTGAGGCAAATCAAACCTCTCAGCTTCCAGAAGTGATGGAGACAGGCTCCAGAAGCCTGAGGTGAGAGGTTTAACCCTCTGACAGTCCAGCACCGCCGCCATCAGGAAGCCAGACGCCACAGCCTCTCAGCCCGGGCAACTGGGTGTGGCTCGCCCTGGACACCGCCCGCCTCTGGGTGTGCTTTACCCTGGGCGCGGCCCCGCCCAAGGTGAAGCTCGCCCCAGACGTAGCCCGCCCCCGGGTGGTCGCTCTGGACGTAGTCCCGCCCCCGGGTTTGGCGTTTCCCGGCCGTAATCCCGCCCCAGGATGTGGCTCGCCCTGGACGTGGCCCGCCCCCGGGTGCGGCTTCCGCTGGACCTAGCCCTACCCCTAGGTGTGGCTTGCCCTGGGAGTGGCTCCGCCCCCAGAGCGTGCTGGTCGGAACCTCAGCTTATAAATTCCTGCGATCGCTCGTCTGTCCACAGATTTCTGAACTCTGCTGGACGTGCCAAACTCTATTGAGGTAAATATGGTGTCGGTCTTCTAGAAAAGCAGATGATTAAGCCAAATATTCCAACAGTGCAAAAAAAAAATGTTGTAAATTGGAAAGCAAGGACAGATCCCCGAGGAAAACCTTCCAGTGTAAGAGATAGGAAAGAGGAAAGAAGGAATGGGTGTTCACGTTTTGGTTTTGTTACTCTTTCAAAATTTTTTTTCGATGTAAGGTTCTGGTGACTTCTCATTCCCCTGTCATGGTCCAGCACACATGCTCAACGAGTGAGGAGTGTGGAGAAATTGTAGGAAACTGAAATCCTTTTGAGCACTTGGGCAAGAGAATTGACTAAGGAACAGTCATGAGCTCCACCAAGACAGGGAGCTTTGTTTCCTCCACGGTGTGCCCCTAATGCTTCGAAGAATGCCAGTACACAGTAACCAACACAACAAACTAATGGATTGTTTTCAGGCAGTGTTGAAGCTGACCATTATTATAGAACATTTATGGTGGCAGCAACATACTTACTTATGTTGATTTTATCCTAGAGGAATCAGCCCCTTATTAGAAGTCGGGTCTAAAAAAGACACAACTGACTTTTGCCACGCATGGCAGATGAAAGGCGAATGAGAGGCTGTTGAACGTAGAGCTATTTAGGTTTGGAATTAAGGGATGAACCATGAAGTTTTCCTTGGAGAGGGAGGGAACGAAGACAAAACATTGTCAGATGGACAGGGAGATGTATAAAGTATCTTGTAGTTCCTGAACAGGTTGAAGAATTGGCATATTGAGGGCATAAGCTGAAAGGATAAAATCGAGTGGAATGTCGGGGAGCCCGCTTCTACCTCTCCCTCTGCCTGCAGCAACCCCTGCTTGTGTGCTTTCTCTTTCTCTCTCTCTCTCTCTCTGTCAAATAAATAAACAAAATCTTAAAAAAAAAATCAAGTGGAATGTCAGGCTGTCTTTTCAGATGGCAGAAGTGTTCCTGGTGATAAGTTCTAGGATATGGCCATAACTAAACTGGAATGGAGGTAAAGGGCTCAAGGATGAGAAGGGATAAATGGTAAGGAGACAGATTATTGGATGGTCTATCCACATGGATGTTGGGGACTCTGATGCCTCCTACTTCAAGTTCCTCTCCTGGGCCCCATCCCACCTCTTTCCTATCCCTAAGTCTCCACAGAATCAGCATTTACTGCAACTCCAAGCTTTAGTCGTGGCATAACTCTGGACAAGAAAGCAGAAATAGGGCAGTGAGAAAGAGGGCTGGAGTAGACATCAGTTTTTGTTTTGATACCTACCATTCACTCACCTTCTGGAAACAGCCCCTTTATTGACCTCCAGGGAACTAACCCCATTCTCAGTCTCAGTCTATGTGCAGGTGGAGTTGTCTTTCCCTGACACCCCTATTCTAAGAATGCATCTATAACTCAGGCTTGGCCAAAAGATGACTTTATGCTTTTGACAGCAGTGATTGGTCAGGGATGGGCGTGTGACCCAACTGGAGCCAATAAGCCACAATGGGATTTTTGCAGGGACTACTGAGAGACACAACCCATTTTTAGCTACACTTAAAGCTTGAAAGGTACACTTAAAGCTACAAAATTGTCAGGCAGAAAGTCAGTCCAGAATATAGAGCCAAGAAATGGATAGAAAGTGAATCTTGAAGGCATCAACTGAGCTCCAGCTCCCTCCTGCCTTAGGCCAGCCTTATTCACAGACTTTTTCACGTACCTAAGGCAAAAGATTCTCTTTTTTAAGTCAGTTAAATTGTATTTGCTGTCATTTACATCCCAATAATTCCTCACATTATAAGGGGGCTCTCCATCCCTGGCTCCCTCTTCCATGCTAGCCCACAAAATACACATTACCTTCTCTGTCCTTCAGGTTACCCTTCTATAAGAGGGGATTAAGAAATCTACTGAGATTGGAGTCCAAGATGGCGGAAGAGTAAGAGACCTTAGTTTCATCTGTTCCCCGGAATTCAGCTAAATCATTCTGAACACCTGCGAAATCAAGAGGAGATCTAAGAAAAGAATAGCTGCAACTCTACAAATAGAAAAGTGACCACTTTCTACCGGGTAGGAGGTTCGGAGAAGTGAATCCGAGGCGATATATGGGAAGATAAACCGTGGGGGGCGGGAGCCTCCGTCAGCGGGCTACCGTATAGAACAGCAGAGCACAAAATCAGAACTTTTAGAAGTTGGCTCTGGTGAGGGACGTCCCCACCTGAAAGGTGCTCAGGTGGTGAAGTGGGGTGGAATCCTAGGTGGGACAGTGTGTTCTCAGGATCCCCAGGGTCACAGAAAAAATGGGGGTGCCTGAGTGTGGCAGGATTCCTGGGCATCAGACCTGGGAAGCCCACTGTAAATCAGCAAGCCCAGGAGTGGGCTCACGGCTTGGAGTTGCCATAAACCACAAACCCTGGCCCGGCTGGGTGACCGCTCCCTGAGCAGGGGCCCAGCAAGCATCAGAACCGGCAAGACACCCCCCCCACCCCCGCCACCCCCAGGAGGAGCTGTGTGGGTGTGCACCGCAGGAGTCAGCAGGGTTTGGAGACTTGAAACAGGGTTCCATGCCTGAGATAGAAATGGTCAGGCACAGGCTGGTTGAGCACAGAGAGCAGACAGAGACCAGGGAGACAAGGGCGATTGACTGCTTTTCCCTGAGGCCACACTGAGGAATGGGGCCTCGAGCTCTCGGCTGCGGGCCAGAGACTGGGAGGCCGCCCTTTTCAGTGTCATCTCTAAAGCTGTGAGGAAAGCCTTCAGGGAACAAAAGACACATAGGGCAATCCAGCAGATTACTTAGCCTGTCCCCCTGCAAGGGCGGTGCAATTCCACCTGGGGCAAAGACACTTGAGAATCCATGCAATAGGACCCTCCCCCAGGAGATCAGCAAGAATATCCAGCCAAGACCAAGTTTACCAGTCTTTGAGAATGGCAAAACTCCAGCGCTAGGGAAATACAGCACAAAGAATTCATGTTTTCTTTCCCCACGATTCTTTAGTCTTTCAATTTTGATTTTTTTCTCTTTCCTTTTTCAACCAGTTTCTCTCTTCTCAGCCCTTTTTTAAAATCTTTTTCTAATTTTCATTTTTACAGTTATAGTCTATCCTTTTACTATATTTAATTTTGTTTTTGTAAATACATAAGTTTTTCTTTCCTTTTCATTTTGGGATACAGTTTCTTCTAACAGACCAAAATAAATGCAGAATCCAGTGTATGGCTCTGTTCCCTTCACCTGACTGATCGTATTCTCTTTTTCTCTTTTCCTCCTCCTCCTCCTCCTTCTTCTTTAGTTTTTTTGTTAAAACACCCTAAAGCAACAGAATATACATTCCTCTTGGGTGTACATGGGACATTCTCCAAAATAAATCACATGCCAGTCCACAAAATCAGGTCTCAAATGGTACCAAAAGATTGGGGTGATTCCCTCCATATTTTTGGACCACAATGCTTTGAAACTGGAATTCAATTCAATCACAAGAGGAAATTTGGAAATAACTCAAATACACGGAGGCTAAAGAGCATCCTACTAAAGAATGAATGGGTCAACCATGAAATTAAAGAAGAACTAAAAAAAATTCATGGAAACAAATGAAACTGAAAACACAACTGTTCAAAACCTTTGGGATGCAGCAAAAGCAGTCCTAAGAGGGAAATATGTAGCAATATAAGCCTTTCTCAAGAAACAAGAAAGGCCTCAAAATCTCAAGCTAAACTCCAGCTCCACCTAATGGAGCTGGAAAAAGAAAAGCAAAAAAGGCCTAAACCCAGCAGGAGAAGGGAAATAATAAAGATTAGAGCGGAAACCAATGAAATAGAAACCAAAAGAACAGTAGAACAGATCAACCAAATTAGGAGCTGGTTCTTTGAAAGAATAAGATTGATAACCCCCCAGCCAGACATATCAAAAAGAAAAGAGAAAGGACCCAAATAAATAAAACCATGAATGAAAGAGGAGTGATCACAACCAACACCAAAGAAATACAAACAATTTTAAGAACAAATTATGAGCAAATATATGCCAACAGATTAGGCAGGCTGGAAGAAGTGGATGCATTCGTAGAGACATATAAACTACCAAACGGAACCAGAAAGAAATAGAAAACCTGAGCGCATCCCTAACCAGCAAGGAAATTGAGGCAGTAATAAACAATCCACGAAGAAACAAGAGCCCAGGGCCAGAGGCTTCGCAGGGGAAGTCTACCAAACAAAGAATTAATACCTATTCTTCTGAAGCTGTTTCAAAAAATAAAAATGCAAGGAAAACTTCAGACTCTTTCTATGAGGCCAGCATTACCTTGATCCCCAAACCGGGCAAAGAACCCACCAAAAAGGAGAACTACAGACCAAATCCCTGATGAGCATGGATGGAAAAATTCTCACCAAACTACTAGACAACAGTATCCAACAGAACATTAAAAGGATTATTTTCACCCTGACCAAGTGGGATTTATTCCTGGGCTGCAAGGGTAGTTCAACATCCACACACCAATCAATGTGATACGCTACATAAGCAAAAGAAAGGACAAGAAGCATATGATCCTCTCAATAAATGGAGAAATAAGCATTTGACAACTACAGCTTCCTTTTTTGATTAAAACTCTTCACAGTATAGGGATAGAGGGAACACACCTCAATATCGTAAAAGACATATACGAAAAGCCCACAGTGAATATAATTCTCAATGGAGAAAACCTGAGAACTTTTCTCCTAAGGTCAGGAACACAGCAGGGATGTCCACTATCACCACTGCTGTTCAACATAGTACTAGAAGTCCTAGTTTCAGCAATCAGACAACAAAAAGAAATAAGACATCCGAATCTGCAAAGCACAAGTCAAACTCTCACACTTTGAAGATGACATGATACTGTATATGGAAAACCCAAAAACTCCACCCCAAAATTGCTAGACCTCGTACAGGAATTCAGCACAGTGGCAGGATATAAAATCAATTCACAGAAATCAGTGGCATTTCTACACACTAACAATGAGGCAGAAGAAAGATAAAGTAAGGAATCAATCCCATTTACAATTGCACCCAAAACCATAAGATACCTAGGAATAAACCTAACCAAAGAGGCAAAGGATCTGTACTCAGAAAACTATAGAACGCTCATGAAAGAAATGAGGAAGACACAAAGAAATGGAAAAACATTCCATGCTCAAGGTTTGGAAGAACAAATACTGTTAACATGTCTATGCTACCTAGAGCAATCTATACATTCAAGGCAATCCCGATCAAAACACCATCAACTTTTTTCCCAGAGCTGGAACAAATAATCCTAAAATTTGTGTGGAACCAGAAAAGACCCCGAATAGCCAAAAGAATGTTAAAAAAGAAAACCAAAACTGGTGGAATCACAATTCCAGACTTCAAGCTCTATTACAAAGCTATTATCATCAAGACAGTATAGTCCTGGCACAAAAACAGACACATAGATCAATGGAACAGAATAGAGAACCCAAAAATGGACCCTCAACTCTATGGTCAACTAATCTTTGATAAAGCAGGAAAGAATATCCAATGGAAAAACGACAGTCTCTTCAACAAATGGTGTTGGAAAAATTGGACAGCCACATGCAAAAGAATGGAACTGGACCGTTTCCTTACACCATACGCAAAAATAGACTCCAAATGGATGAAAGACGTAAATGTGAGACAGGAATCCTTCAAAACCCTAAGAGGAGAACACAGCCAGCAACCTCTGTGACCTTGGCCATGGCAACTTCTTGCTAGACACGTCGCCAAAGGCTAGGGAAACAAAGGCAAAAATGAACTGAACTATTAGGACTTCATCAAGATAAAAAGCATTTGCACAGCAAAGGAAACCGTTGACAAAAAACAAAAGACAACTGACAAAATGAGAGAAGATATTTGCAACTGACAGATAGAGGGAGGGCTAGTACCCAGAATCTATAAAGAACTTATCAAACTCAACACCCAAAGAACAAATAATCCAATCAAGAAATGGGCAGAAGACATGAACAGACATTTCTCCAAAGAAGACATCCAGATGGCCAACAGACACATGAAAAAATGCTCAACATCACTCGGCATCAGGGAAATCCAAATCAAAACCTCAATGAGATACCACCTCACACCAGGTAGAAGGGCTAAAATTAACAAGATGGGGAACAACATATGTTGGTGACGAACTGGAGAAAACGGAACCCCCTTACACTGTTGATGGGAATGCAAGCAGGTACAGCCACTCTGGAAAACAGTAGGGACATTCCTAGAAAAGTTGAAAATAGAAATACCCTTCAACCCAGCAATTGCGCTACAGGGTATTACCCCAAAGATACAAATGTAGTGATCCAAAGGGCACTGGCACCCCAATGTTTACAGCAGCAATGTCCACAATAGCCAAACTATGGAAAGAGCCCAGATGTCCATCGACAGATGAATGGATAAAGAAGATGTGAGATAGATAGATAGATAGATAGATAGATAGATAGATAGATAGATAGATAGATGAAACATTACTCAGCTATCAAAAAAATGAAATCTTGCCATTTGCAATGACGTGGATCGAACTAGAGGTTATTATGCTAAGTGAAATAAGTCAGTCAGAGAAAAACAATTCTCATATGATTTCACTCATATGTGGAATTTAAGAAACGAAACAGGATATATGGGAAAGGAGGAAAAAAATAAAACAAGACAAAATCAGAGAGGGAGACAAACCATAAGAGACTCTTAATCATAGGAAAGAAACTGAAGGTGACTGGAGGGGAGAGAGGTGGGAGGATGAGGTAACTAGGTGATGGGCATTAAGGAGGGCATGGGATGTAATGAGCACTGGGTATTATATAAGACTGATGAATCACTGAACTCTACGTTTGAAACCAATAATACATTATATTTTAATTGAATTTTAAAAAATAAAAAATCTACCTTGAAGAATCGTAAATATTAAATGGGATAAGATACATAAAAGCATGTTTTACAAAACTGAAGTACAACAAGCAGCACTTAATTTTTCTAAATTAAATTAAATCTGGATCAGAGCCCCCATGTTGAAGGAAGGTATCCAATATTAGTCATCACTGGCAATGGGGATGGGGCGGGGAGAGGCTTTTGCCATCAGGCAAATATAAAATATCAGGCAAATATATAAGAAAAAGACTCTGCTCTTGGGTCTATCATGGTTGCCATTGGGATGTTCATTGCCCAAGCTCCACTGGCCCATTAATAGGCCAGTGGTTGTATAGCCTCTATGCCCAGTGCGGCAATGCAGAATTTTGATGCAGCTCCCAAGGTAATGCCGCTTGATGATCATTCATCTCAGCAAACATCATTTCATCCCTTAGAAAGATTGTGCTGTCTCCCAGAGGACTTCCACACAGAACCCATCCACTCAGGAACTCAACCTTACACCCTTAGTATCAAGTCACTGGAGCCACTGGTACCTTTAGGCAACTCTCCTTTCAACCCAGCACCTACATCAATGCCTATCTCCTCTCTCCTGAGAACACCTGGTGAAAATTTTCCTCACCCGTAAGAGTCTGGACAGGACTGTACAACAGGTGCCTCACAACTTCTCTTTGGGGGTCAGGAAACATGAAAACCATTAATAACCCCTGAGACCAGAAGCTCAGAACTTCCTGTAAGACAAAAAGGGAAGTTAACTTTTATTCCTTCTGGAGTCCCCTCTGGCAGGGAATAGAAGCAGCAATCAGTAGCTTGGTAAAATATCCTGCCTCAAATGAAGGCTGCCTTAAGCTGGGAGAGAATCCCTACAGAGGAAAATTACCCAATCTTGTCATTGCCAGCCCAACCTCCTCCCCACAGGGAAGCACGGCTACACTTATATATGAATCCGTTCTTTCCCTGCTTCCCCCACCCCCACCAATGAAGGAAGGAAGAGACCTTGAGTCTCCTGGGAGAAATAAGGAGGCAGCCTCTACAAGTCTCTGAACCTGCCACGTGGCCTTCCTAATGAAGACCAAATGCGCCCTTGTGACCCCAGGAAAATAGCCCAGTTTAGGCTCTGATCCAGGACCAGTGGAAGTTCTAGGGGAAGAGCCTCAAGAGAAGAGCCCTTTCTCATAGCCTGGGCTCTTTCACTGCAACCACCGACTGTGGCACAGTTATCTGTGTTAGTCCTTCTGATGGCTGCCTCAAGGAATCTGATCGCCTTAGGCACCACCTGGCACCAGAGAAATGCTCAATGCCTGAAGCTGGGAACTGGGGTCACCATGCCCAATCCACATTAAGGTACCAATCAATACATGCGTTTTGTCAACCCTGACGTTACGTTTAGAGTTTAAGCTTGAGGTTGTAAAAATTCAGGTAACCCATTCCCATTGCATTATGTGTCAGGGACAATTCTTCAGGCACCACACTATATCACGTAAATAAGGTACCAATCAATACATGCGTTTTGTCAACCCTGACGTTACGTTTAGAGTTTAAGCTTGAGGTTGTAAAAATTCAGGTAACCCATTCCCATTGCATTATGTGTCAGGGACAATTCTTCAGGCACCACACTATATCACGTAAATGACACTCTCCTAAAATTTCATAACACTGTGATCCCTGACTGTGGACACAAAGCACATCTTTTTCTAGAGAAATTGATCTTCATCTCTCTAATCATTTTTCAGCTAATACACTTTCTTAGTTTTTTATGATCGTGATGCTTTCCCATAGGAACAGGAATCTGGAGGAAAGGAAAACAATCCTAGAAGCAGAAAAGTAGTATGAGATCACTCATGGATGGTGTTACTAAGTCATTTGGACAGATCACTTCCTAGGTGTTCTAAGTGTCCAAATTCTGTCTCATTGCCTCATTCAATATTTCTCTGAATGGAAGCAATAGACATTAGATATGACTTGTTATGTGGCCCCAGCTTATTAACCCTTTCAGCCTTCACATCTCCCTTAGTTAGACGTGCTCAAGCCATAGGTAACGTGAAAAATGTCTCAAAATGGGAGTTACATGCTGTAAGATCCCTAGTACTGGCTTTTCCGTCAACTGGGTGACCAATTCTCTCTCATGTTCAAGCTATGAGAGTTAAATTTGAAATGACGGGTGTACTATATTAAATATATTAATTAATAAGAATAGAAATTAAACCTTGCAACCTGAAGGGTTTCTTCCTCTATAAGCTTGACTAGGTCTACAAAAGCTGAAGGTTACTTCTTTAGACCTATGGTCTGGGAGCTAGGGCAAAGTGGAGAGACTGTGGTAGAGCCGTATGAGACATAGTGAGCCGGATGAGACATATTACACCTACTTTTTCCTCCCCTCTAAGGCTGACTACAGTAGTAGTCAGGTGGTCCTGAGGGCTCATTTTACTTTACAATTCAGGAAAAACCCATACAACCTTTACCTCTCTATACCACCTTTCCTTCCTTCTTTGGATGCTCCAATCACTTTGATGTTTACTTACCAGCCGCCACTTCGTTTAGCCATTAAACAGTTTTGACCTTGATGACTTGGATATGAATGAGGACAAAGATCCACTTGGCACCTTTGGCCACTTTTGCTTCAGCAAATTGAGTAGGGTGTCCAAGAAGAAACCCTTGCATTAGGAAGACTTCTAAGAAGAGTCCAATGATCCCCACTTCCTGATGTTCACACCCTTGTGTAATTACCCCTCCCCTTGAGCATAGGCAGGACTTAGTGATTTGCCTCTGACTAATAGAATAAAGGAAAGGTAATGGGATGTCATTTCCGTTATTAGTTTACCAAAGATTGTAACTCCTGTCTTGTTTGTAAACTCTCTCCTTGCTTTGATGAAGTAAGCTGCCATGCTGGAGAAGCCCACGTGACAAGGAACCAACCAGCCCTAGCCAAGAGCCAACAAGGTTCTGAGGATCCCAGTCCAACAGGCTTTGAGGAACTGCATCCTGCCAACAACTGTGTGAATGGGTACAGGAGTTGGCCCTTCCCGAGTCAAGCCTTCGGATGAGAATGTAGCCTCAGCCGACAGCTTAATTGCAGCCTTGAACCAGAAAATCCAGGTAGGCCTCGCCTGAATTTCTGACCCACAAAAACTGTGAGATAATAAGTATGTATTTTTTAAGCCACTACATTTTGTAGTGTCCATTACACAGCAATAGATAATTAGTGCAGTCCTAAATTACTGTAACCTTGGCGTAAAATGTTGCATGTTTGGGAAGGCAGGCACCATAGAGGAGGACAACGTCCCTGGCAACATCCCTGGAGGTACTGTCTTCATGCTCAAAGACTATCCCGTATACTCTTATGCTGAAATGGTATCATTGGGTTCTAATAAGCCCTGAGTAGCCTCCAGGAGGTGAGGCCTAGGTGACATAGTAACTCATCCCACCCAACAGATAGTTTGGGCGCAGATGAAGAGAGAGTTTGAACCAAGTTCTGCTCTTTAAGGGTTTTTCTCACTTTGTAAAGGCCTGAAGGTTTTCAGAGTAAGCTTTTTGTACTTTTTATGAAAAAAAAAAAGTAAATGTTTTAATACAGGACATCTGAGCAGGGTCAAATAAAGGACCCCAGGATGAAACTGAGAAGGCCACTGTCCAGCTTCTTACAAGGGACTGGTGCACTTATAGAAGCCAGAGAGGAAACCAGTAAGAGCTGAACACACTTCTTCCTTTCCCTAAGCACAAGCCCCAGCCCCAGTCCCAGTGCAGCACACAGAGAACAGCACTCTCTATTAGAAGAAACATTTATTGAGGAGGATTGATATTCTTAGTTGTGCTGAAGGTTGTCCTCATCAGAGGATATATTGTCATGACAACTGTGAGGCTTTCTTAACAAGGATGGAATGATTTCTTCAGGGAAATTTTTCTCTGTGGAAGTGCTGGAGAAGCATTTTCTGCTTGAGTAGAAGAGTCAAATCACTAAACACAGTACTTTCATCAGGGTCACCCCTGGTGGCCGAAAGGACCTGGCATACTTGATGCACACAGGTGGGGCTTGGATGAGACACAGGCTCCCCGGAAGGCAGAGAAGAAGGGGGTTGACTCTGGCTTAATAGCTGGCCCTTGAAGGTCACAACTTTTCGGGGATCTCTGACCCTGTGTCTGTTCTGTCTGACACTGCTAAGACGGTTCTGGTCAGCACAGACGGCTTCATGGCTGCAGGACTTGATACTTGCCCGTTTCTTTTGTTGTGGCTCAGAGAGAGCCCAATAGTTGGAGGAATATCTCTGGGCAGGCCCTACCTGGGCCTGTAGTTCCTCCTGCTGCTGGCTTACTGCTGAGGCCTCAGATCCGTACCTACATGCCAGCTTCTCTTCTAGGACCTTCCCAGTGGTAGTCATGAGCTTGTGAGCTTCAGGGGGCCCATCGCTCACAAAAGTAGTCACACTTTCAACTGGGTCTTGGTGCTGCACTAAGGTTGACATGAACTTGCCTTTTTGCTGGGGACATTCCTGCTGCCCTGTGATTTTTTTCTTGGACTTGATCCACTGAAGGAAGTGCCTCATCTTTTTTCTGAAGTAACTTTCAGGAGGAAACTGTTCATTCTGTGACAGAGATGGGGAAGCACTCTCTAATTTTCTGTCCTCAACACGGTAGCTCTCCTTTCTGCCTGCAGATGTCCCTACTCCTGAGTCCTCACTTCTACATTTTCTTGCTTTGGAATCATCCTGAGGTCTCACTTTCCTTTCACTTTTTCTTTGTGGGAAATTCTTAGTCTGACACTTACGGAAGGCCACCTTAGAGTCCCAGGACTCCTGCTGCTGCCCCATGCTAATTCTGCTATCCTCCAATTGGACATGCAGCACCTGGGATGCTTCCAAGACCCCGCTGCAGACACTCTGGGACGGAGTCAGTGAAGCCTTGGAAGTCAAGCTATCTGAAGTAAGGGGCATGTCAGTGGGACATCTTTGAGCCTGGTTATGTTCCTCACTCTCCAACTTAAACTTTAACTCACGCAGAAGCTGTCTTTTCAGCTCTGATAGCTTAGAATCTTGGGGAACCAGTATTTTTGGTGACGGATGTTCAGTGGTCAGGGCAGTTTCTACCTTACTCCTACTGACACTTCTCATTTTGGAGCTTCCCAACTCACTGGTTGTCAAGGTGTCACAAGATTGGGATTGAAGAGTACGGAGCTCCTCGGTGTCGAATATATCCGTGGACAGGTTGGACATGGCAAATTCTTCTAAATTCTTCTCCACCATCACTTTGCCCTGTACCATTTCTACTCTGTTGCTGGAACCCACATTCTCATGCCTTGGCTCATGTCCAGCCGCAGCTTGCCTTGTGGGCACCTCTGGGCCACATGTGTTTTCTGGTACAGTCTCACTGGGTCTGACCTGAGCTCCGATGCTGTGTGTAAGGGGCTGAAAAGTCTGGCTGCCACACTCAGGTATCTGGATGCACTGGGCAGGACTCTGGTCAGTGTGAGAGTGTGATGCCTTCAGGACCCCCCGTCCTGCATTGCCCACAGATAACATAGTAGGGAGAGGATGATCCAGGGTGGGGACTGAATTTGCTGTTCTCACCCTGTTTCCCAAAAAAGTTTTGGAGCTTCCCTCAAGGGGTTTAAAAAACTCAGCTTTGGAATCCACCCCAGAAATATGCATGGCTGAGGAGGGAAAGTCAACTTGGGGAAGAGGCCATGTTTTGGCTTCTCTCAACATATAGAATTTTATGGATTCAAGAACCCTGAGGGGTAGACCCCACCTCTGACTCATGCGAAATCTTATAATATGTGCCTCTAGTACCTGTCGTGTATTGGGATCAAGAAAAGAAAGTCCTAGAGTGGTGACCTGGCAGTAAACCCTACCCACCGGAGTCTTTTTTGAATTTGTGTTTTCTGAGGTAGTCTGGGAACTCCCAGAGAAAGGCAATGTATTGTCATCAGCCAGCCATGAATAACACACACCTATAGGAATCCTACCCGCTGTGATCTGCCAAAACTTCTTGCTCATATGTAATCTAAGAGCGCTTTTGATTTGATTCTGGTCTGTCTCCTTCCTTGAGACATTTAATAATTCATTCCCTGAGTGATTCCTTGAATGACACACACAGTTACTTGTTGTCTCCAAGGCAGCCCTGTGACCCTTCACTAGGTAGCATTCTGAGACCCTTTGTGGGCTCTTCTCTAGGATATACCCAAGATTCCTCCTCATATCCTTCCTTAGCTGGGACTTTCTTGGGACCCTCTCACGGAATCTTCCTGAGAGATTCAGTTCAGTCTTTGCTAGATCCTTGCTACTATGGCCCTGAAGCTCATAGAATTGTGAGTGAACATGTCTGCTTTTTCGCTGAGAGATTCCTGTTAATTTACACTGAGGCTCCATCAGTGCTAGGGACTCTAGGTTTCTACAGTCATGGAGGCAGGAGCATGGGATTACCTCCCTTGGACTATGTAACTCCCATGTGTCCTGGGGTTCACAGGTGATATGAAAATGGCCAGGAAGGATGGAGACTGGTACGTGGGCATGGGATGACCGGCTAACCAATGGAAGGTTGGGAGCTCGAGGACAAATGGTTTCTTGAGATTTCTGGAACACAGGGACTAAACCCCACAAGCTTTCCTGTTGCTTCTGCAACAGATGGCATTCCAGGTGTTCATGTTCAGTCAAGGTATGAGAGTCTGACTCATTCTTGGATCTATGGAAAGACACTCCACAGTCCCTAACCTGGGATGAAGAAGATGGTATGATTCGGAGGCAGGATTGAAAATGGGCCTGGGTGTTCACCTGAGTGAAAGGTAGGGGCTGGGATTGGAACAGGGTTTGAGGCAAGGGTTGGAGATGTACACTGGGGAGAGGAAGGTGATGGGAACGAGAAAGTGGTGCAGATACTAGATTGTGCATTTTGACTGCAGAGGTATTATGAATTCCATTGAATAAGACAAAGTGAGACCCTAGTGGGGAAGTACTACTAGAAAACAGGAGAGTGGCTACTAAGGACTCACTGTGCAAAGAAGGAAGACCCCAGAAGAATTGGCTATATTTCTGAGGCAAGTTCTCCCCCAAAGACTTGACGTGGAGGAGCTGCTGATAAATGTGCAGCTGCTCTGGTTTGCCTTCAATATTCCAGCCAGTTTGGGGGCCTGTGGTGACCTGTACATCAAATGGCTGCAGCAAATTCCCTTCAGATGTCCATTGGTATTCTGACCACATTTGTTTGGAAAATGGCCCCTCCTCTTTTACTTTCTTCTTTAAAATCTGGAAAGCCATTCTATTCTTCATTTCTCTCTCCAAGAGTGCCTGGAAGTGAAGGCCAGGGAAAGAAATTGCACTGACCTCCTTGTGCTTAGTAGCAGAGTCTCTCCAGAGATAGGTTTCTGGTAGATGGAGGTAAACTTGCTCTTGCTGAAAACTGGAGTGTGCTGATGTGGGAAGGTACACGTTCTTGGCCTGAGCCTGACAACAGGAGAATTCTGAAACTGACAGGCTTGAGCAGTCACTACCTCTAATTGTTGGGACATAAGTGGACAACCTACCAGGGCTATCTGGAGATGACTTCACAGGATCAGGCTTCATTGAGATGGACATTGATTTAGATTGAGTCACAGTTAAAGTGCAGTCTGGCGGTGGTAAAACAGACAAGGTTGGTGGTGTATGATGACAAGCAAACGAATCAGTGGGATTCCTTGCCTGGGACAGATTTGGTAAGAGGGTGATATCTTGTGAAATGGTGGGGTCAAGAGCAGAGATGGTATTCAGAGGTAAAGTGGCCTCTAGTTGGACGACAGGATCCCCTTTCTGAATGTCATGTAGTAGGAGAGGGGGAAAGGCGAGGGGCTGGGGTATGGAATGGGTCACTGGGAATTCAGAATCCAAGGTATTTGGCTCTAGTGGCAGGGACTGCCCGGGGGGTGAGGGTAAGAAAAAGTCAGCTAAAGAGGTCACTGGGTTAGGTGAGAAGATAGTGGGGTGGGGTGGGGAAGGCTCAGGCAAAGGCACTGGTAATAGGTCTCCTGAACGGACTGCTGAGAAGTCAGGGAATGAAGTGAAGGATGAGTCAGTCACAGGAGCTGTGGAAACCAAGGGGATCACGGAGGGAGTAGCATCTTCCAGGGCCTCTGAGAACAGCAGCCGATTGACCTCAGCCGTTGTGCTATTACACACCTCACAGAAGGGATCTGGACATAAGAGTTGACGAAAGTGGATGGTATCATGATGCTGACCTAGGGGGCTGAGGAGACAGGAGGTACAAAGCTGCAGCCCGGACCAGAACAAATATATGTGACCCTGGCAGATCTGGCAAAGATAGCCCCCCCCTCCCCCACCAACATCCCCAAGACTTTCACATTCTAACTCTGATTGAATTTCCATCCCATGTCAATCCCGGGTTTCCCTGAGGCCCTTAGAAATTCATAGACTCTGCTTTAAAGGGGGGGGGGGGTCCAAGATAGAAGGTAATGTTTAGTCACCTTTGCAGAAGAGAAAGCACCTTTCTTGCCTCCTTTACTTCACTCTGGCAAGTTCTCCCACCTGGGAAACCAGGAGAATGATGAAGATAGAAGCAAGAGATCTTATAAGAGACTGAGTAGAGTGTCCTTTCAGTGATACCCTTGGTAGATTGGACTGGGACAACACCAAGAATTAGGATATAAGATCACATGATCAATGAAAGTAAGACTTATATTTTTTATCATTCACAATGGGCTTTTGTATGTATTATTTATCCTATGTGATACTGAAAACCACCCTATGAAGAACACAGGGCAATGGATACCTCAAAGAGGAAGCTGAGTATCCATGACGTCGTAGGTCTTTCACAAAGTCAGGAGACAGAAGTTCTGATTTTGACGTCTCACACAGCCACCTATTGGGCAACACCCATTGCCCAGATCCATCACTGCCTCACGTAGAGCAGGGAATCTGAGAAGGGTTTTGTGCTCTGATTGCCTTTCCATAAGCCTCTCCTCTGAGGCCTCTGTTTTCTAAGAGGGACTGTATCTAGTAGCTGACCTCCTCAGAGATCATGGACCTGAGCCATCATGAAAAGGACAGGAAGGGTCACCCTTGGAGAGCTCAGGTGGAATAGGCAGAACCTTACCTTTCAGATTCCCACCTTTCCTCCTCCTCGTGGCTCTGCCCTGACGCTAGAACAAAAATAAAAGAATGAGGGGTTGGGACGTATCTCTCACTCTTCTCTTAGAATGGAAACGTTCCTTATCCAAGAATAGCAGGACTTTATTTTAATTAATAGAACTTTGTGTTCCTTGCTTTTATCAATTTTTAAAGGTGATAAAATGTTTTCAATACTTACTTCTTTGAAAAACTCAAAAGAGGATTTTGTCTGGGAGATCCACACTTGATATTCTCAGTCAGAAGTCCTTTATTCAATGAGGACATAGAAACTGAAGCCCGACAGTCACATCTGTGCTCCCTCAGGTAGGACCCTGTATGCTAGGACATACCTTAAATGCCTGGCTCTTCTCAGAGGCTTAGCACTGTTCTCCTGAGCAGCCCAACACAAAGGAAGGCTTGTCCGAGTGATGCTTGACATGGGACTGACCCATGATCAAGTGCTGGAAAACTTTGTTCTCTTACACAGATCCCATACTCTCGAAATGACCCAATCCAGGACTATGGAATCCCTGTGTTTGGGATTTTACCCAAGACAAGCCACCATACCCACATAGACCGTGAGTTTCAAGTAGAAACCTTAGTCTTTCCTTAACCCTTACCCCTGCCAGATCTCTCTTCCTAGAGCAGTGAATGTCTATTCTTTCTTTAGACTCCTCATTTTAGGTGTTTCTCTGACCCTAGCAAACTCATTTGGAAATGTGGGGAGAGGAACAGGAAAATAAAAAATCATTCTCTGAAGGGCAACTTCTGGTTCCAGATCTAACATTTAAAAAGCCTGGGAGTCATCACTTCAGTCTGTGAAAGAAGCAAAAAGCTGAACAGATTAAAAATCAATGACTTTTCTTGGAACCATAGTGAAAACCCACTACCCCAAATCTTCAGAGGGTGTCAATGCAGAAAACCATAGTTTAGATTAGTTTACCTAGAACAGAAGCCACCGGAGGCTCTGCACTGCTCTCCTGGTAGGAACACTTAAATAGACACTGACAAATTGCTGGAGGATGCATATGGGCTAGCATGAGAGTGAGAAACTGCTGGAGTCACAATCTAATGGGGGACCCCCACTTATTTATGGTTTTTCTTACCAGGAACCCCACCTGATTCTCACAGTAAAGAGCTACAAAAAAAAAAAAAAAAAAAAAAAAAAAATTGCTCATATTTCTGGCAGGGGAGTGTAGGGTTGGAGAGAAAGGTAACCATTCGAAAATATTCCCAGAGTGTTCTCCATAACAGAAGCCTACTCAGCAGGGGAAAACCCTACCAGAGCCTTATGCCACATGGGAGAAGGCAAATTACCCAACTACAGCAGCCTCCTTAAGTCCTCCTGTCTCATCCATGGAGTGGAACGGAACAAAACAAAAAAACCTTCGAAACACTTGTGAACATCACAGTCCAGGGACATAAGCCCATTAAAAGACTGTATTTAATCATATCCTCTCCCCTGACACCTTACCAAAGTATTGACTGGGCTCTGGTGTAGTAACAGGATCATAGCTATAAAGAACTGCAAGGTATGTGTTCTATTTAGGGAGATTTAGGGAAACCTAAAGACACTAGGGGAGACAAAAACAAGGACACTAGAGGAAACTGAAGCCTCTGACATGTATAGCTACAGTAAATTTTAAACACAGCCCAACACCTAAGCAGATTAACGTAAGACATCACATTAAAGGTCTGTTTACTTCAGTTCCAATTACCCAATACATCATGTTTGGCTTTCAAAGAAAAATTGCAAGGCATGCTAAAAGGCAAGAAAAAGCAATCTGAAGAGACAAACCAAGCATCAGGTGTACGTTCAGATATGACAGATTTCAGAATTCTCATACATGGTATCAAAAATAACCATGATTATTATGTTAAGGGCTCTAATGGAAAAGGTAGGCAACATACAAAAATAGATGAGGAATGTAAGCAGAGAGAGGGAAATTCTAAGAAAAAAATCAAAAGAAAATATTAGAAACCAAAAGCACTATGAGAAATGAAGAATGCCTTTGATTGACTCATCCGTAGGTTGCGTATGGTCTAGGAAAGAATAAGTGAGTTTTCATAAAACTCAGTAGAAACTTTCCAAACTGAAATAGAAAGAGAAAAAGAATTTTTTTAATGCTAAAATCTAGAATATCCAAGAACTGTGTTCCAAAATGTGTAACATATAGGTAATCGGGATACCAGAAGGAGAAGAAAGAACAGAAAAAAATGTTTTAAGTAATAATGGCCAAGGATGTTCCAAAATTAATGACAGATTAACCATACATTGTGGAAGTTCATACATGGACATATCATATTCAAACTGTAGGAAAACAAAAGGAAAAATTTTGAAAGAATCCAGAGGAAAATAAAAACCCTACCTCTAGAGGAAAAAAACATAAGAATTATCACCTATTCTCATAAACCATGCAAGTAAGAGATTGGAGTGAAATGTTTAGTATTGAAAGAAAAAAACCACCAATCCAAAATGTTATACCTCGTGAAATTATCCTACCAAAGTGAAAGAGAAATAAAAACAGGGAACTCATCAGCAATAGACCTACCCTGGAATAAGTGGTAAAAGAAGTATTTTGGGGAGAAGGAACATAACTCAGATCTACACAAAGAAGAGAAGGAATGAATGAAGATAAAATAAAACTTTCATTCATCTTATTCTCAATTGACCTAATAATAATAATAATAACGTGTTGGGTGATTTTAGTATATGGATAAGTGAAATGAATGGCATCAATGTTACTAGGGACTGGAGGAATTGGACACTCCTGCACTATGAATTGGTAGAGCGTTACATGAAAGTGGACTTAGATTAGGTGTAAATGTATATTACAAACTCTAGGACAACCACTAAAATAGTTTTAAACAAGGAATAATTGGTATGCTAACAAAAGTGAGAAAATGGAATTATATATAATGCTTGTTTAAAACCAGAAAAAGCAGAAAAAGAGGGGAAGGATAGGTATAATGAATAGTAAATAGTACGGACCGCTAGAGATATTAATCCAAGTATATTTAAAAACCACTAAATGGAAGTGGTCTAAATTCACCAATTAAAAGAGAAGACTGTCAGAGTAGATAAAAACAAGACCCAATTATATGTTGTCTATAAAATAGCCACTTTAAATATAAAGATACAGATAGATTAAAAGCAAAGGGACAGAGAAAAATGTACCATGCTAACACTAACCGAAAGAAAAGAGGAGTAACTGTATTATTTTGGACAAAGCCGACTTCACAACAAGGAAAATTGTCAGGGGTAAAGAGGAGCATTACATAACAACAGAGAGGTCAATTCTGCAAGAAGACACAACACGCCTTAACATGTACACATGTAACAACATAGTGTCAAAGTATGTGAGGCAAAAACTGATAGAATTGCAAGAAAAAATGGATGAATCCACTGTTATTGTTGGAGATTTCAACAGCCCTCTATCAGAAATGGGCAGATTCAGCAGGTAGAAAACCAGAAAAGATGTAGTTGACCCAAACAACACCATCAATCAACTTGATCTAATTGACATTTATAGAAAACCTCATCGAACCGCAGAATACACATTCTTCTCTAGCTCACATGGAACATTCACTAAGATGGACCACATTCGGGACCACAAAACACACCTTAACGAATATAAAATAGAAATCACACAAAGTATGTTTTCAGACCATAGTAGAATTAAACAAGAAATCAACTACCGGAAGATAGCTGGAAACCCCAAAATGTTTAGATTAGATTAAATAACGCACTACTAATACACAGGTCAAGGAAGAAGACTCAAGAGAAAAAAAATATTTTAAACCAAATGAAAATTAAAATACAACTTAAGGGGTGTCTAGGTGGCTCAATCAGTTAAGCACCTGGCTCTTGGTCTCAGCTCAGGTCTTGATCTCAGGGTCATGAGTTCAAGCCTTGTGTTGGGCTCCACACTGAGCCTAGAGCCTACTTAAAATAAAATAAAATAAAATAAAATAAAATAAAATAAAATAAAATAAAATAAAATAAAATAAAATAAAATACAACGTAAAATTTGTAAGATTCAGTAAAAGCATCATTTGGAAGTTGTTAGCTTTGAGTTCATCTATTTGAAAAGAAAGATTTAATATCTCTGAGGGACTTTACTTACCTGACTGACGTCTCTCTGTTTCAAAAATACTGGTGAACAAGGTTTCCTCTTTAGGTAGCACAGCACCAGAAGAAGAAGCCCCACCCCACAGAGGAAGGCAAGGATGGGAAAACCTAGCAAGTTTAATTGGAGTTCAGCCATGGTGCAGTAAGGCTTCTCAGACAAAGATGATTCACATCATTTGAAATGTACTGCTGCCTCAGGCAGCTGGGCATTGAGAATACACGTTCTAGACTAGAGTTCCAGGCCCACATCACAGAGCTTTAGTACAGACACCAAAGGTTCTTGAGGGTGGGGGAGGGGACAATACAGGCGAAAGAAACTCAATGCAACCCTTCCCCCACTCACCAGCGCAGCAGATGTGTCCATCATTCTATGGCCCTTTAGATGCCTCCAACCTACCTTCCTCCTCCACCTATTCACCATATCATATCTTTACCTTAGTGAAATTTCCTCGTTCCACCTGTTACGCTGATAATACCTGAGACCCTTTTTACTACGTGGTGATCTCACTTTGGACCTCACATCATCTCTGAAAGTTTGCTATACCCAGGGATTTACATGGCCAAGGTCTACTCTCCCTTCAGCTGCAGCTCTCCCTCATGCATTTTTACCTGGATGAAATTAGAAATAGACTCAGCGCCAGCCCCCCCCATATCTCCTCAAAAGTACTCAAGTTCACTAAAGAACAGGAGAAAGCAGAATAATCTGTACCAAGGAACAGAAAGGATGACAAAGAGGGAGACAAGGGCATGACACACCCATGGACCTGTGGCACACAATTTAAAAATTTTAGTAATTCTTTTATTTCCCCAAATCCCTCTTAGGCTATTCACGCCCTACAGGTTCTCTTCCACACATATAGTGTCCACCCTGCTGCTCCCTCTTTCTTCTCTCTGTCAAATCCCCCTTCTTCCCCCCAACATTTTTGAAGATTCCTTTATTTTACAGAGCAAATGTGCTGGATCACAGCCCACAGGACCAAACTCATCTTGATTTAGGAAGTGGGCTCCTCTAGCATCATGTCTAATGAGCACAATTGTAAGTATATTTAGCAATACCATTTGGCATTTTTTGAATGACACCTATGCTTACTTTTTCCATGAAAAGTATTTTTCCCACATACCTTCAAACTTTTCACCAAAATACCTATTGTCATCGCTACCAGTTTTAAAAATAATGTCATTTTTGTTGATGGTTTATATGTATTTATTTCATCTCCACATGCCACCTAGTCATTTAATTGTTGGAACCCTTACAGCTTCATTATTTAGATTATAAACTGTTGAAATTAAGCCCTGTATCATTTCCTTACTTGACTTGCCTATATTCCCTCTCTGATGAATCAGTCTTGGCCCTAGACACCCAATCCTTTCCCTCCCATATGAGGAGAGTTTACCAATAATGACAGCTCCTTTCTTTACCTCTCTTCTCCTGCATCCACAGCTTCAGCATTGTCTCTACCCAAAAGGAAGGTACACTTCAAACCCACCCCACTTCACATACCCTCCCTTGACTGAAGGAGGGATGTCTGTTAAGAAAAATCCCTCCACATATCTTTGCATCTCTGGAATTGTTTTTAAATAGGAAGTGTGATCTTGACAGTCCCTAAGGCCCCTAGGACTCACAATTATAAAAACATCCTTTAAAGTCCGAGCAAGATAAGCTCCACCCAAAAAAATTTCCAAGTGAGAAGGGGTTATAAATATGGTACATCAAATTTATTTTTCAAAAATGGCCTTGTTCTAAAAGAGGTTGGGAAACTGATCCAGATTAAAGGAAACTAAAGATACACAACTAGATGTAGTATGTGATCCTAGACTAAATCCTGTAAAGGAGGTTTATACACACACACACACACAAACGACATTACTTGATAAATTGATAAAAATGGAATGTGAATGGGAGATTAGTTAAAAGTTTCATGTCAATGTGAAATTTACTGAAGGAGATAACTGTGCTGTAAGAGAATATTCTTTTTCTTAAGAAATACACAATGAAAAATATTCAGGGAGAAAGTGCATGATTCATGAAATGTATTCTCAAATATTCAAGAATGTATGCATAATTTTTGTATGTGTGTATGTGTGTTCCTATGTAAAGAGAAGGGGAAGGAGGAAAGGAGAGAGAGATTATAAACAGGTCAAAATCTTACTAGGTAAATCTGGATAAATGGTATGGTTTTACCATGTATGCAACTTTTCCACAAGTTTATTTTCCAATACATACATTTCAGAAATGAATTTAACCCAACCTTTGAAATTTCTGGCATTGATTCCAGCTGCCGCTACCTCCACCATACTCAGACCCCAGATGTGTGCCATGCCAACTTTAAAACAGTTGTCTCAGGTTCTGTCCCACGCGAGAAACCTGGGATCCTCTCTGCACATTTGAAGCATGCTAACATTTCAACAAGGTTTTACAAAATACTGGCAAAGAGCACCCCCACTCAAAAAAAAAAAAAAAGATTTTAGAAATTATGTGCAATATAAAACAAACAGAAAAGAACAAAAATTCAACTTGTTAATTAACACGGAACCCCTAATTTCTTTTTCTCTAGTGCCACCAGGTTGCTCGTCTCCTGGGTTTTGCAGTGTGAATGGATTTGCCAGCATTTTGTTTGCTCTGCTAGTCAGTTTCCACTCCTCCACCAGATTTCCATCTTCCAAAAATATGTTGACATCTTTTGTCTTATAAGCTCCCCTTCTTGTCATCCTTAAGCACTTATATTTAAATCTTTTACTTGTCAACACCTTTACTGAAATATAGTTCACATACCATAGAATTCACCCACTTAATATGTATAATTCCTTGATTTTCAGTATATGCACAGACACATGCATCACCACAGTCAATTTTAAAACATTGTCATGACTTGAGAGAAAAAAATCTGCAACCTTTTGCTATCATTCCCCTATCCCATCCTCCCACCAGCTCTAAGATGAATCTACTTTCTGTCTCTAGACTTCCCTATTCAGAACACTTCATGTGAATGGAATCGTATGTGGTCATTAGTGACTGGCTTCTTTCATTTCACATAATGTTTTCAAGGTTCGTCCATGTTGTGGCATGGATTGGTCTTCTTTATTCCAAAAAATATTATATCATATGGATATGTCATATTTTATTTACCCATTTCACAGTTGATGGATGTTTGCATTGTTTCTGTCTTTTGACCTTATGAATAAGATAACTGTGAACATTTGTTTACAAGTTTTTGTGTAGACCTATGTTTTCATTTCTCTTGAGTATATACCTAGAGGTGGAACTGCTGGGTCATATGATAACTCTATGTTTACCATTTTGAGCAGCTGCCAGAATGTTTTCCAAGACTGCACCATTTTTTATTCCCACCAACATTGTGGGGGGGTTCTAATTTCTCCACATTCCCACCAACACTTGTATTCTCTTTTTGATTATAGACATCCTTGTGGGTGTGAAGTGTTAGCAAATACTGGTTAAGATTGGCATTTCCCTAATGGCTAATGATGTTGAGCATTTTTTTCATCTAATCTTTTACTTTTAATGGCATTTTGGGAAAGAGGGGAGTGTTTGATCTACTGTGTTTAACTTGAAACACAATAGTTCATTTGAAAAGTGACAGGACAAATTTTTCTTCTAAATATTTGAAAACAGAGCAGTGTCAAGTCTTTATTAACATAAAGTGTTCTCCTATGGTTTTTGCAAGTTACAGTTACTGTGTGATTAAGGGACAGTGAAATCGTGCCCTGAATTTGCTCTGTAAGATTACTTCTTGTGTGGAGTTGAGGAATTCACTCAAATGGCTCCTCGGGGTTGACTCTAAGGCAGAGCAGAACTGATTGCCAAAGCCTCTAAAGCTCAGTGCTTTTTCGTCACCAATGCTGCACACATCTGTTGGGAATAAGTATGTTCCGCAGGTGATAAATATCAAAGAAATGTGAGAGCTTTGACATTGGTACATAGCATATGTCTCAGAGAGGGATGGCAAGATGTTTAAATGGGCTTTTGCACTTTAATCATAGCGTAAAAGATGGGATGTATGTATCACACCTGCCAAATAATAGTGCAAGTTGGGTGAGGGATATGTGGGAAGTTATATTGTTCGATCTGCTCTTGTACATGTATAAACATTTCTGTAGTAAAAAGCATTAAAAAAAAAGATGCAGGTGCCTCAGAAGGACAGGAAGAGGGGCAGAAGGAGACGTGGAAAGGGTAGATCAGTCCATTGAGACTAGAATTTAGCTCTCTCTCAATGAAGATATTTCAAAAAGTATGTTTCCTTTGAGATTGGGAAGGAAACCTCTTTCCATGTAACAGGAAGAGGAAAAAGAGGAATAGGAAAATACTTTTTGGAAGGTTTTTGTTTTTTCTTTTGTTTTGTTTTGTTTTGTTTTGTGAAAAGCTCCCACGTCACGGCTTTCTTGCTCCTCTCTGAACTGTGGTCCAGCACATCTGCTGGGCAAGTGAAGATGGCCTAAGTTTGAGGAAAGTGAAGGAAGTTTAAAATAGATCTGAGGGGCACCTGGGTGGCTCAGTCAGTTAAGCGGCTGCCTTGAAATCAGGTCATGATCCCAGGGTCCTGGGATCGAGCCCCATGTGGGGCTCCCTACTCAGCGGGGAGTCTGCTTCTCCCTCTCCCTCTGCCACTACCCCTGCTAGTGCTTGTGCTCTCTCTCAAATAAAATTTAAAATAAAATAGATCTGAGTAATAGGAGAGAATGTACTAAGGAAATAGTGACCTAACTCCATTTATTTTGTTCACGTTAGTAAGCCTGGGATAAGTATTTGTGGAATCAATGAATGATTTCCAGGTAGTGCTGGGGCTGAATTTCTTGTGGCCTCAGTAGACTCAATTGTGAGTAGACTCCATTGTGAGATGTGAGATTTAATCCAACAGTAATCAGTTACTTACAGAAAGGCATTTCTAGAAAAGGCAGAGAGACAAGATTTTGCCAGACAGGAAGGATTGAAGGGAATTAGATGGGGCCCACTTGTACGGGAGCCTGTTTTTTTTGTTTGTTTTTAATTGAATAGTTGATGCAACATCATTAGTTTCAGGTATATAACTCGATACTATGCTGTGCTCACCACAACTACAGCTACCATTTGTCACCAGATAACACTATTACAGTACCATGGACTCTCTTTCCTATGCTGTTCTGGAGTTTTTTAAATGTTGGTTACCTGATAAGCCATCAGTTCTACCTTGGAGAGTGAGGAAAGGAAGACAAGGCCTTGGGAGATTGTCGAGAAGTGGAAAATGAATGACGTGTCGTTGAAAAATTAGCAGGGGACATATAAACTGGAAGGATAGGGGGATGAGGCAAAAGGACAGAATGTCAGGCTATAGTATTCCTGATGCCAGAAGTATTCCCAGTAATAAGCTCGACAGAGGAGTGGTAACTCACTGGATTGGCCATAAAGGACCCTAAAATGAGATTATGTAGGAACTGGCAGGCTGTGTCATTGGCTGGCTTATCCACATAGATGTTAGAGCCTCCGGTACCTCCTCACTTCTTCAGGTTCCCTGCTGTTGGCCCCATCCCACCTATTGTCCCTCTCAGGGCCTCCACAGCATCAAAATCTGCATTCTTTCAGTGCCCCTAACGTTCAGATACTGGATGGTCAATGATAACCCTGGACAAGAAGGTACAAGTGTGGTAGTGAAAGAGGTCGTAGACATCTGGTTTTTTGTTTTGGCACTGAACGGTCATGAGTCTGTCCCAAAGACTACCTCGGGTGCTCTCTAGGACACTCACCCCATTTTTGAGTCCCAGTCTCAAGTGGAGTTGCCTTCCCTCCAAAACCCTATTGTAAGTGTGGGTACGAGTGCAGTCTTGGCTGAAAAAAAGCATTCCGTGGAGTTCCATGATAAGCCCCCAAACATCTGTACCCTGGTATGCAGTCGAGAACTCACCTCTGGTTCATAAGTTGCACATCTTCTGGAGAAGATCTACCACGGCTCCACTGAGGCCATGAATATGAGAGGTGGCACCTCCATCCTACCCATACTGAAAGCAGTATCTTACAGATTGCCATCAAGCATGGATGGAAGGAAGGCACCAAGATCACCAAAGGCGACGCCATGCCTGACCGCCTGCAGATATTGTTGGAGTGCTCAAGGAGCAGCCCCATGCCTCTTTGGTATAAGGCATCAGTAGGCTGTGCCGTGGTGGTGCCTGGATCAGACCGAGGAAGGAGGGGAGCAGGACAGGGTCATGATAAGGGGATGAGTAGACATAAACCTTTGTTCCACCAGCAAGGTCACTCTTTCACCTTTTCATTTCTTCAAAGGTGTCTTACCCTGGCAGGTGGTAGCTGCCTGGTCAACATTCCTGCCACTAACAGCTACGTGATGCTTCTGTTCTGCATTTGTTCTGCAAAAAACGTCATCAGTCAGGCAGCCTGAAGAAATGCCCAGCGAAGGGAAGCACTTCCAGTGGGAAACCTCAATGTCGAGTTTAGCGTGACTCACATGACAGATTCTTAAGCAGCATCTATGCGGTTCTTCTACCCTACCCCAACCAGCCCAAGATCAACTGGGACAACACCCTCCCCCAAACACTCCCATTCAGAGTTCACCCACCTGTGGGATCCTCGGATCACTGACTGCTACATAATGATTAAGCTACTGTGTAGTAACAGTGAAGAAAAAACAGTGGCTTAATCATTATTTTCTGAAAACTATACCTGTCTTTGATCCTAGAACACTTGCTCTAAAGGGTATAAACCATTCAGTGAGGGCAAAGGTGTGAGCTACTATACATTTTCAGTAAGGCTAAGCTAAAGGGCAGGAGACAGAGCTCATCTCCTCAAACTTCATCAGAGAGGAAATGGGCTTTGGGGGTCTTGCGGGGCACATGGTATCTAGTTCTCAAGAGCTCCAGGAGACTGGTCACCTTTTAGAAGCCAAAGGAAGCAATCAGTAACAGCCGAACCGAGTTACCCGAAAGCCATGCCCCCAGTACAGTACACAGAACAGACATCGCTATTATTAGAGCAATATTTATTGGAGAGAATCAATATTCCTCACAAGGGATTATTTTGGGGTGGGAAATATCCCCCCGTGGAAATTCTGGAGAAGGGTTTTCTGTCTAAATAGTAGAGGCAGATCTCTGAACACAGTGCCTCCAGCAGTGGTGAGAGTGGCCGGAGGCCCCTGGCCAGCTTGATGCCTGCAGGTGGCATGTGGGTGGGGTGCAGGCTCCCTGTGGGGCATGGATAGGGGATGCAGTCGCTGGTCCTTAAATGCCACAGCTTTCTGGGGCTGTCTGTCCTTGTCTCTGATCTGTCTAATATTTCCAGTATGGCCCTGGACAGGCTGTGCCTGAGCCTGCACTTGTGCTTTCTGCTGAGTTTTCCCATACTTGGTTGGGAAGGGAATGGGCTGTTGAGGGCAGGTGCTATCTATTGCATGCCAACGCCCCATTTTCTCCTCTAGGAACGTCCCGTCTGTCACGATTTTCCGAGCTTCCGTTGCCCCAGTAAAGGCAGTTCTACCTTTAAGTAGGCCTCTGCTTTCCACAGATGATCGGGGGCTGCCCTTTTCCTGGGAGTTTTCTTGCCTCTTGCATTTTATCCCTGGCTTAAGCCATTGCAAAAAACGCTTCATTTTTTTTCTGCAATGGCTTTCAGAAGGAGGCTGACCCTTCTGTGAAAGGCTTTCAGGAGGCGGCTGACCGTTCTGTGATAGGGTCTGGGAAGGCTTGCTTCCCGGCTTTTCCAATAGCACGTCCTGAGTAGGGAACCTCTTGTTCAATGCCACATTCTCAGTAGGGAAACTGTTCCTTTTAGGTTGGGATGTCCCCAGTCCTGCATCCCCTCCACCAAGCTCTTGTGCCTTGGAGCCTGGAGGGCTCATGGTCACCGCAGCTGGTGGGAGATTCTTATTCTGGCACTTCTGTAAGACATGCTTACGGACCCCAGGCTCCTGCTGTTGTTCCACATTAATTCCTGTGTCCTCTGTATGGACATGCAGCACCTGAGAAGCTCCCATGTCCCCACTGGACACACCCTGGGCATGAGTCAGTGAGGCCTTGTAAGTCAAACTATCTGAGGCAGGGGGCAGGCCAGTGTGGTGGGCTTGCGCCCGGCTATGCTCTCTCTCCTCCAATTTAAACTTTAACTCACACAAGAGTTGTTGTTTAAGCTTTGATGATTTAGGATCTTGGGGAATTGATATGTTTGGTGGGGGGCTTTTAATGGGGATGGTAGTTTTGGCTTTATTAACATTCACCTTTATGATTTGGGAGCTTACTGGCTTGCTGGTTGTCAAGATATTACATTGTGATTGATGAGCATCAAGTTCCTTGACCCTGAATATCACCCTGGACACTGTGGGCACAAAGACAGGTTCTAGATTCTTTTTGCCCTGTTGCATCCCTCCTCTACCTCCAGAATTTGCACTCTTATCCTTTGGCTCATGTCCGGCCCCAGCTTCCCTTGCAGGCAGCTTTGGGGGCCATCTGTTGCCTATGGTGTCATGTTTGACAGGTGTAAGAGTCTGTGTGCCATCCTTAATCTTCTGAACATCCTCTGCTAACTCATGGTTGATGTCAGAGGGTGATTGCCTCAGACTTCTCTGTTCTTCCTTGCCCACAGTTGAGGCGGCAGGGAGAGGACGATCCAGGATGCAGGCTGAATTTGCTGTTCCCACTTTGTCTCCATGGAGAGATTTAGAGCTTCCTCTGAGGGAGTTGAAGCCCCCAGGTTTAGAATTTAGCTCAGAAATCAGGTTGGTTGAGGAGGAAAAGCTAGAATGGGAAGTGTCCTTTATCAATTTAAAGAGCTCTATGGATTCAAGGACCCTGGAGGGAAGGCCCTGTGTCATCATCATACGAAACCTTTTAATATGGGCTTCCAGCATCTGTTGTGCACTAGATTCAAGAAAGGGAAGCTCCCGGAAGGTGTTCAGGGAGTAGTCCTGAACCTCTGATGGTGGCAAACTTCTGTGTTTTATTTCAGTGTGGGAGTTCTCAAAAAGAAGCGACGTCTGCTTCATAGTATGCCATGAATTATGCACAGGCCCGGGGAGCTGACCCTCATTAATTTCCTCACACTTTTTGCTCAAATGAATTTTCAAGACATTTTCAAATTGTCTCCGACCTATAGTCTCCACAGACACTGTTGAGTTTTTCTCTGATGGTCTCCTAAGTTCTTTTTCAGAATCATACCCCATATCATTACCTGAAGAGCTCTCTGGGTCACTCAACAGATAATCTTTTGGGCCATTCTCTGGGTTGTGTCGCTGATCCTTCTCCAGATCATCATTGTCCTTCTCCAGGTCATCGTCCTCCAGCTGACTCATTTCTGAGTCCCCCTCATCGCTTTCAGATTCGCTCGATTTACTCTCACTCTTAGAGATCCATGTGCGTCCATGATAGCGCTGCAAGTTAGGTGTCTCTGAAAAAATACTCGGACCCATCAGTGATAGAGACTTACAGATCCTACGGGACAGGCCCCACTGGTGTCGGATGAGCCTCTTTCGAAGGTGACGCTCTAGTTTTGTTCGAAGCTCATCGGTGAGAGGAAACTGTCCAGGAAGGATAGAGATTGCAACACGGGCCTGGGAGGCCTGGTGAGTAAGAGGTTTAGGAGCTGAAGGACAGAAGTCCTCCTGGGATCTTTGGACAACAGTGGGTAAACCCCACACAGTTTCCTGTTCCTTCTGCAACACGTTCCATTCCAGATGTTGCATTTCATTTGGTATGAGAGACTCTGATTCCATCTCAGGTCTGTGCAAACACACTCCACAGACCTTAATCTGGGTTCGAGGACCAGATGACAGGATGGGGAGTGGGGACTGAAGGTGGGCCTGGGGCTGGACCTGAGGGATAGGTAGGGGCTGGGGTTGGGGCAAGGACAGAGGAAGAGGATGGGGAACTACTGGGGATTCCTGCTCTGTGGAGGCATTCGAGACTCTGTTAAAAATTAAGATGGAGGAACAATTATCTAAGACATGGGCAACAGAGAACAAGGACTCACTATGCAGAGTTGGGAGACCCCAGAAGAACTGGATAGGGGTTTGCTGTAAATGGCCCTCCTTCAAGGTGGTTGTAGGATATGGGGGCTGCCGATGCACATGCAGCTCCTTTGATTGATCTTTGCTGCTCCAGAAAGGAAGGGAAACTTCCAAGTCATGTTTTTCGGCAATTGTTTGTTTTGGAACAGAACTCTTTTTCATTTCCTTCCACATCCAGAAGTCACTCCTCTTTCGGACTTGTTCCTCTAGGAGTGCCAAGCCATCGGGGCTGAGAAGTGAGAGGTTAGCAGGCTCCACAAGCTTGGCTGCAGGGTCTTCCCCGGAAGAAGCCTCTGAAGAATGGAGGGCCAGAAACTCTTGATGGAAATCATATGGAGCTAAGGTTGAAGGGAAGAAATCTTTGGCATGAGTTTGCCACGAAGGGAAGTCTAAAATTGACAATCTGGAGGGGTTAAAGCCTGTGATTGTTGGGACATAAGTAGGCAACCCACCAGAGCTATCTGGAGATGAGATCTCTGGAACAGGCTTCATTGAGATGGAAATCGATTTAGGTTGAGTCATAGTTAAACTGCAGTCCGGTGGTGGTGAAACAGACAGGGTTGGTGGTGCATTATGACAAGCAAAGGTCTCAGTGGGATTTACCATCTGGGACAACTCCGGTAAGGGGTTGACATCTTGGGAAAGGGCAGAGTCCGGACAGAAGATGGTATTTAGAGACAAAGTGGCCTCTGGATGGACAACAGGATCCACTGTCTGAGCATGATTTGGTGGGATTGGAGGAAAGGCAAGGGACTGGGGTGGGAAACTGTCCTTTGGGAATTCGGAATGCAAGGGAGGAAAAGACTCTGGTGGCAAAGAGCCACCCGGTGGTGAGGGTGGAAAAAAGTCAGCCAAGGGGGTCACTGGGTTAGGTGAGAAGGTGGAGGCAGGTGGTGGGGAAGGCTCAGGCAGAGAAGCTGATATTAGGTCTCCTGGAGGGACTGCTGAGGAGTCAGGGGAGAGAGTGAACGATGAGGAAGTCACAGGGGCTGTGGAAGCCAAGGGAGTAGCATCTTCCAGGGCCTCCGGGAACAGCAGCCGATTGATCTCAGCAGTTGTTCTATTACACACCTCACAGGAGGGGTCTGGGCATAGCAGTTGATGAAAGGAGATGGTATCATGATGCCGGCCTACTGGGCTGCAGGAGACAGGAGGTACAAAGCTGCAGCCAGGATCAGAACAAGGGAAGGGGGACAGGCTGGCCCGGCAAGGGAGGGGCCACCTGAAGCCTGCTGCCCCTTCCCAATGCCCCACCTTTATGACTTCACAATGTACTTGGTAGCCTTCACCCCAATACCTGTTCCTATGGCTACCCCCTCCCATGGCTATAGCAGGCTGCATTGAATCCTGCAATTGCATAAAACGTACTCTAAGAGGGATCAGGATAGAAGGGGAAAGACTGGTCACCTTCTTAAAACAGAGATCAGCTTCTGGGCTTCCTCCACTTCTCTCTGGTAGCATCTGTAGTCTGGGAAACCGGGAGAATGGGATATATGTAGTGAAAGTAGAAACGTAAGTATTAGTACAGGAGTCCCCTTTTGGGACACCCATGGGATGTTAGACTCTGAAAGCCCCAATAATCAATAGATGAGGTCAAATGGTCAATGATGTGATCCTGGTTAGTATTCTTGCTTCATGGATAAAGTACTCGCATGTAAATTATCTCATGTGATACTCAGACCACCTCTGTGAAGCACAGAGGTCAGTGGTTACCTCAGGGAAGAATCCTGAGTATCCATGATGTCACAAGGTTTTCACAAAGTCAGGAGACAGAAGTTCTGCCTCTTGACATCTCACACAGCCACCTATTGGGCAACACCCACTGCCCAGGCTCAACAATGCTTCATGCTCAAGGATGGGCAGAGCAGGGACTCTAAGGGTCTCAGGTTCTGACTGCTCTGAGGCCTCTGTTTCCTAAGAGGGACTGTGTCTAGCAGCTGACCTCCTCAGAGATCATGGACCTGAGCCATCATGGACAGGACAGGAAGGGTCACCCTTGGAGAGCTCAGGTGGAAGAGGCAGAACCTTACCTTTCAGAGTCCCACCTTTCCTCCTCCTCTTGGCTCTGCCCTGACGCTAGAACAAAAATAGAAGAATGAGGGGTTGGGACTCATCTCTCACCCTTCTCTTAGAATGGAGACATTATTTATCCAAGAATAGTAGGACTTTATTTTAATTAACAGAATTTTGTGTTCCTTGCTTTTATCAATTTTTAAAGGTGATAAAATGGAAGATTTTGTCTGGGAGGTCCATACCTAATGTTCTCAGTCAGAAGTCCTTTGTCCAGTAAGGACATAGAAAATGAAGTCCGGGGCGCCTGGGTGGCAAAGTCAGTTAAGCGTTGGCCTTTGGCTCAGGTCATGCTCCCAGGACCCTGGGATCGAGCCCCACATTGGGCTCCCTGCTCAGCAGGGAGTCTGCTTCTCCCTCTCCCTCAGCCCCTCCCCCTGACTTGTGCTCTCTCTCACTCTCTCTGATAAATAAAATCTTTAGAAAAAGAAAAAAGAAAATGAAGTCCAACAGTCACATCTGTATTCCCTCAGGAGGACCCTGTATCCTAGGACATGGCTCAGACCCCAGTCTCTTCTCAGAGGCTCAGCACCGTTCTCCTGATCAGCCCAACATGAAGGAAGGCTTGATCGAGTGATGCCTGACATGGGAATGTGACTTATGATCAAATGCTGGGAAACGTTCTCTTACAGATTCCATACTCTCTAAATAAGGACTACAGAATCCCTGTGTTTGGGATTTTACCAGATAGCCTGTGAATTTGAAGTAGAAACCTTAGGCCTTCCTTAACCCTTAGCCCTGCCAGACCTCTTGTCCTAGAGGAGCGAATGTCTGTTCTCTTAGACTTCCCATTTTAGGTGTTTCTCTGATCCTACCAAACTCATTTTAAATTTTGGGATTAGGGGTCAAGGTAAGCATCTGCCGTCACCTCAGGTCATGATTCCAGGATCCTGGGAATCAAGCCCCACATCAGACTCTATGCTCCACAGGGAGCCTTCTCCCTCTCCCTCTGCCCCTTCTGCCCAACTTGGGCTCTCTCTTATTTATCAAATACATAAATAAAATTTTTAAAATAAATAAGATTTGGGATTAGAAATGGAAACCATAATAATCTGTGTTGAGGGCTCCTTACCTTTTGGGTGGGTTTGGTTTTCCAAGTTGGAAATGGAAGTATCAGGTAGCACAGGAACAGAAGAAGCAATCCCAACCCACACAGGAAGGTGAAGTTGGGGTCAGTCTCTAACCATGTTGAGCTGAAGCTCAGACATGGTTCAGTATAGGTATTCAGACATGAGAGAACATTCCAGGTTTTGAACTCCATTGTCTGAATCACAAGGCTGCCTGTAGGCAACTGAGCTCTTAAGTGTGCAGAGGCTGAATATATATCCTCCCCAAGCTTATATCATAGACCACTTACGAGTCACAAAGGGGGGCAACTGAAGAGGGTGTGTCCACACCCCTCCCTCACCCACTATCCCAGAAGACCCCTCCACCCCTCCTAGGTCCTTCAGGTCTCTGCCCTACCCTGCCATCCTATTTTCCAACACCTTTTCATCATATCATACATGCTACCTTAATGAAATTTTCTAATTGTTCCACGTATAGCCCATATATTACCTGGGTCCCCCTTTACTGTTTGGAGTCCTTGAGTTCGGTCTTACCAGTTCCGCTGCCTGGAAAGTCTGCAAAACTACCTGGAATTTTTGCTTGTACCCTGACATCTATACTCAGGATCACATATGTTCTCAAATCCATCTTTCCTATAGAATGTGTTTGCCTTACATGAGCCCAGATATAGACCTCAAAGGTCTTTCTTATTTATTTAGTTTTGTACATGTTGCATAGCACATTTTAGTTTTTTGTTTTAGCCTTTAGCACCTTCACTCAGAGAAGCTGACTCAATTAAAATCAATAATTCATTATTAAATATTCCCAAAACTAAAATCAGTATAGAATAAATATAAATAATTAAACCTTCAAATGATCTTGGGGGTAAGTCTGTAGCACTTACTTTTCTGAGTGTTAGGGAAGCTTAATCCGCATAAAACCTTTGGGGTAATGCCCCCACCCTCCCCCGCCACAACACACACACAGGCAAGAGTGGGGAGAGGGGCAGAGGGAGATCTTCAAGCAGACTCCCTGCTGAGCATGGAACCCAGTGCAGGGCTCCATCCCACAACCTATGAAATCACGACCTGAGCCAAGACCAAAAGTTGGGCACTTAACCGACTAACCCAGGCAGCCCTATAACTTCACATTTTAGATGATAAGCTTCAACTACTCTTCATGATATTAAATGAATATAGATTATAGAACTTGAGATTGGACTCTGCCTAAATGCAGCAGTATTTTCTGCCTACAGACACTGATTAAAGTACTTATCTTCTTTTTTTTAGGTATATTGATCTTAATTCAAAGCAAACAACACAACAAAAATAAAGAAAAGCCTCATTATTGATTTTAAGGATTCTTTTCCTTTTCCATTTGCTCCTCCCTTAGTTGGCATGTTGTTATACACTATTCCTACAATTGGCTCCTGGGAACCTGTGGTAAATCACAAACAGTAAATCCTGAGTTGGTATTTACTGGTTTGGCAGTAAGGTGGCATCTCTTAACCAGCTGTGAGGGAATTAGCTGAGGTGCGACTACAAGAAAGTATATTCTGTATAAAAGGGAATTGAGTTTTTCCTCCTTGTGCTGTCAACTCCTCTCAGGCTTAAGAACAGCCCCTCCTCCTCACTCAGAGCATTCTATAGGATAACCAGGCTGTTGGGATCACGGAACCACTTGATGGCAGTTTAGGGAACTGTCTCTTCTTTATTGTGCCCTTTTCTTCCCCATGGTCATCTCTTTTATTTCTTCAGAGAGGGGTTATGTATACTTGAAACTTCTCTACTTTCTATAACCTCGATGACTCACTGATCTCACACAGAGAAACCAAAACGCTGTGGTTTTGTCCAATCCCTCCCACATTCACCCCTTTTCACTGCCTTACTTCCATCTGTTCATAAACACAGCAAAACTATAGAGACCTTTCTATATTCGTGTTAAAGAAAATCAAATGCATACACCTTCAAGGAAAATTATATGTATTCAAAGAATTCACTCTTTTTAAACTCTGAAGAGCTATATAGAAATATGGCACTTCCAAGCTGTATTTCACCTACTTCCTGGTTTAATCAGATGAACTTACTTCTATCGTGATTTAATCAGAAAAATGTATGTTACTGTCACTATCCTTGAAAAGTAATGAAGTTACCCTCATTCATCCATTCATCAGTAAATATTAAATGCCTCTTATAGGCTGGGCACTATTTTAGGAACTGGAGAATATAGCGGTGAATAAGACAGACGTAGTTCTCAAAAAAGTTATATTCTATTGTTTATGTGCATGGAGTTGGGTAGTGGAAGAGGGCATTAAAGTTCTTTCTCATTCTTTGTCCAGGGTATTTAGCTTTCGTTCACTACGGCAGACCAGCATTCAGCAGGCCTCAAATGTCATCATTTGGTTTGATGGTGGGCTGGGTTGCTAACTGAAGTACAACCCACAAGCCTCTGTATTATCTTTTGCTTCCAAAAACTTTTTAGATCTTATATTTTTCTCAACAACGTCTGGAAGACAACTCTGTATGCATCTGTTGTGTTTCTGCACATCTCATGAGCGAGGCATTTCCTGCCCTTTGTTTCAGGCTGTCTTTTCAAGGATATTTATATATAGAAGAGTCTTAGTAGATAGAGTGTCTCCCTCAAGAGTAAAGGGCAGGCATGCTTCCTGTCCAATATAATAAAGATGATGTCTCCCTCTGGAATAAAGGGAAGGCCTGCCTAGTGCTCATTATAAAAGATTCAAGTTCCCCAACCTCCGGGTTCCTCTCTTGTAATGCAACCCTCTGCGTGGACCGGTATCTTCTTGCTTTCTTCACGTCACCCTGTGGGAATTGGGCTTCGTGGAACTACCGCAAAAATGCCAATACTCTAGCTACTGCTGTTGCTGCGAGTTATAAACTGCCCTTCATCTATGACCCAGGAGTTTTGGGTCTTCTGCCGTCATCCATGAAACTCGGCAGGATAACCTGTTAGCTTGCAAATGGGAAAAATCTCAGACCTTTCACAGCTCTTGAAGGTAACTTCGTGAAGGAAACCATATTGAAATGAATGCTCTTCCAAAGGTCTTATTGGTAAATGATTATTCACTACTCTAGAGCTTAAAAGGGAATAAGGCAGGGATAGGAAGAGGTGATGTTTCCTACATTCCAGTTCTTGAGAAACATGGCTACATTCCCCACATTTGGAGGGGACAGTGGAGTCAGAACTGCGAGAACAAAAGTGAAATGTTGAGGTATCTCCTTCGGCACTAATCTTTTTTGGAGTGACTATTTTCATGTGCGTTTTAATAAAATACAGTCTCTAATATGATGCCTTTTTAAATACAAATATTAAACAGGATTCCAGCCTTCTGCAGGAGGCAAGCTCCTCATTGCAAACTAATTTACTGTATTTAACTACAGCTGTGTTCTTGCTACTTTGCAGATGCCCTAGGCTGACAACTAACTTTGCTGTCTCCTTTCTAGGTGTTGAGTGCCACTTCACCAGAACACAGCCTTGTTCTCTTGTTACTTCTTGTCTGCAGACCCACATTTTTAGATCAGAATACTGAATTTCACACAACTTCTGGGCCCCATTCTCCCACGGAAAGGAGGGCAGCCTCTCCTACGTAGTAAGTTGGCAGCTCCCTGAGACTTTTACACTTTGGGCTGTGTCTTACAGATAGATGTGGTGGATGTGATGTGTTATCATCTTCATTTTCTAGATGCCTCTCTTTTCCAAGTGTTAAGAATTGTCTTGTGTATCACTTATGAATTAACTGTACAGTGAGTCACTTTTCTGTGTGTGCTCTGATGTCTGTTTTGCAACGGGTGTGATAGTCATGTACTAATTACTAATTTACTTACTTTCTAACTAATGATAGTCCTGATTTAAGACAGTGCTTATTTTAAGTTATTTATTTGTTTTATTAATAATATTTATTATGTTAGTGTATATTATATTTTATAATACTGAATATATTATTGTATAAAACATTCAGTTACTATTTATATAATGTATATAATAACTTATTCTTACCATATATGGAACACATAACTAAAGATAATATGTATATATTTATGTAAATTCATATCAATAACTATCTATATACAAAATAATTATATATAAATATTTGCCTAGATAGAATGCTAGATGGATAGGAAGGTAGGTTTTGCTGCGGTGACAAATTAACTTCCAAATCTCAGTGGATTAAATTACAAAGATTTATTTCTTGTGCACACTCTATGTCTCTCATGATTGGTGAGGGAGCCTGTTCCACACAGTTGCTTGGGGTTCCAGGTTGAGCCACCTTGTGATGCTGCCATCTTAGCATGTGGCCTTCGAGTGGCCAGTGAAAGAGAGGAGAGTACAGAGAATTCATACCTTCTCTTAATTGCCTCTGACCATATATAGCACGTGGAATTTCTACTTAGACCACCGGTCAAATCTAGGCACATGTCCTCCCTAAGTGCAGAAGGGACTGGGACATAAAGGGAAGCACATGGAATATTAGGTGAATATTATTGCATCTGGCACAGTCACAACTAATAGAGCTGAGTGAGCAGTAGAGTCATCTGCACTCCTACCCTTGGCATGGTAAGGATACATATGCTTCCTGTGGCATTGCAAAAAGTAGCTCAGCTTGAGTCTTCTTCCTGTAGCCATCGGAGGAGAGATGCCTACCACCCAAGATGACCCGAGAAGCAAAAATGCTATGCAATACTGTTGAGAGTAGGAAAAAAAGGGAATGAAAATGGAATCACGCAACCGGGAGGAATTTGTAGAACCAACAGATGTGTCTCATGAGAGAGCCAGCATTTGAACACCTATCGTGCAGATGGCACTGAGGCCTTAGCCAGAGAAGCAGGGGCAAATAGCAACAGAATTTCAATCACATGCCCAGTTAACAAACAGGCTTTGGTCCTTTGCTCCCTATTCCTTCTCTTGGCACCTGTCATGAGTGAAGTTAGGTTTTGTATATGTGCTGCCGAAGCGAGCACTGAAGTTAGGTTTTGTAAAGGAAGGAGAACAAATGACCCCAGGATAAAACCTCCTAGCCAGTCCTACCTTGAGGATGGAGGTGGGAGGAGGAGCAAAAGACCACATGTGTGTCATGCATGTGTGTGCATGCACATACACAGAAATACAGACACACATGCCTGCAGAAACACACACACACACACTCTCGTTAGTGTCCTAGAACTAAAACCTCACCGGTGTTGGATATCACTTTAAATCAGATATGAGATTGGAGTTTTAAAGTGAACTAGATAGGATTCTTGTTATGGTCATCTGCAAAGGCCAACGGACTCCCTCCTGCCCTCCCCTCTGTTAGTTGTGATGTCGAGTGATGACACCAAACACACACACAAAGGAGGTATGAAAACATTCATTACTTACATTATTGAGGTTCAGAGTTCTTTGAGGGAGCCAGAAAAGGAGACTGGCCTGAGTTTTTATAGTAGTTGGGAGTGGGGCTGGGCCTACCTGTGTGCATGTAGGGGCTTGTGTGATATTAATCTCCCTTCGGAGTGCCAAAGGACAAAGTACCTAGGGTTCCTTATCAGCTCACCCAGATGGGCAGCACAAAGGGAAGAGTGAAGGCAAGGCTTAAAAGTTATTAGCATCAAACATCAAAAAATGGAGTCAGAATCCTCATTGCGACTCAGTAACTGAAAATGATGAGATATGGTGGAATCTCCCTGAGGCATTCATTGGTTGAGGGTCAGAGGAAAGGTGGCATTTTGCAGCAGAAGAAAGGGAGGGTGAGAGAACTCATGTCAAGTCTCCTTTATGGCAGAACAGCCTCTGAAACAGGTTGAGACACAAAGAACTGACTCTCAGTTCTTACTGTAGACTTAAAACATAAGGTAATATGTGCCTGTGTTCCTGTTGCTACTTAAGTGACCCCACAGAGGCAAAGAGATTCTAAAAAGTGCTATGTTTTATTAAAGATCTGTTTAGTAGAGCACCACCCTATTAGTGTCCATCTGACCAAGCCAGGACAGGAAAGTTCAATTCTTAGGACTTGAATATAAGGACTAAATCAACCAGCTCTAAGGTGAGGTCTGCCCACTAAAGCATAGGATCTGATGTGGTAACGGGGCTTGTAGAGAGTTAGCCCACTAGAGCAGAGGTTGAGAGGTGAAGGACATCAGGGTATCTGAAAGCGCATTATGAAATGATGGCATATATCTTGATAAGTATTAGTATCTTCCTCAAATAAATTATTTCATGTAACATTTAATTAGCCATGTAAAATAGTTAAAAGGCTCATGGTGGAATTATTTTTAAAAGGAAGCCTAGGTTAGGAGAGAAGAGACACTTTGGATAGGAAAAATCATGATTATAAAATATTACAAATTAAAATGTCCTCTATTTTCCATTGCCTTTAAAAGTTATTCCCCATAGCTTTAAGGCCTTCAGTTTAAGGCCTTGGGGGTTTTGGATTAAACTGAAGTTTTATAAAAGCAAGTGTTAAAGTGTTAAAGAAGGAATTATATACCCTCCCCCTGCCTTTTCATGTTGTATATATATAAATTACTATAAATCCTAACGTTATTTAGGGCTATTTCCCCAAATCTAGCTAATAAATGTAATTATCTGGGACCCATGTTAAAAAAAAAAAATGATTTCTAAGCCTCACCCCAGACCAACTACAGCAGAATATCCAGCAGAGAAGTTTATGGATTTGTATTTTTGACAATTCCATTTCCCCCAGATGATTCTGACAGCAGCCAACTTCTGATGCTTCTTCAACATGAGGCATGGTATCTACTCTATTTTGGAGTAACAAGATCTCTCCTATCAGCTGAGGAAAGCCTGGGGCCGTATGATAGGAAAACAATGGTTTTTAGAACATATGAACTGTACAAAAGAACTCTTCTGGGTTTAATTACACTTAGTTGATTCTATTTTGGACATGCTGTGGAAAGAGCATATTTTGTTGGCTAATACACAGCTCATTTGGGTTGTTTGGTTGTTTGGTGAGACTATTAGTGGCATTTAGGTGGCCTTTCCTCTTTGGTCTAACAACACCCAGTCCCATACCACCATTAGGACACCTTTCACATACTAATGCCTCTTCAGATATCCATCTGCCCCCTCCCCCACCCCCAAGATTGAGCTTCTTGAAAGCAGAGAGCAAGAATTTTCTAAGGTGGAGCTTTGGCAGTTAGGATAGGGATTATTTGTTAAATAAATGTAAGAATTAATGAATGGATTAATGAATGAATATGTAAATGCATGAGTTGTGATAATTACATTAATTAGAGGGGTTCAAAATAATTATGAACAGGCAGAAGACAAAAATCAGTTGGTAGTTCTTTTTCAAAGAGAGCTTATATGACCATTATTCCCAAAGAGTTACTTACCCACCCAATGTCATAAAAATCTGAGCACTAAAGCTTATGTATAATGAAAGGGCAGTAAAACCCTCTCAAGGTCTTTAGTAAAAAGCAGCTGCTAAAAATTCTTAACAGGGAGAACATCCTAAGAGAGAAATGGTAAAACGTACCCATATATATAACCTAAAAACATATATGTGTCATGCAAGAAAGCTTTACAAGTAGGAACTTGTTAAACATTTTTACTATACTTTTTATTCATTTATTAGCTTGGGTTCTTGCCTGGCATTGCCACATTTCTCTTTGTTGAAGAATTTTATGCTTGCTTGTCTATCTATTTATATGAACACCTATGTTTGTGCCAATTTTTTTTAACTCTATGTAGTATCTATACCACACTACACACATTGGCACTTAATAAACATTACTTGAGCGTGAAGATTTGATTACTGGCAAATGGCAGCTGAATATTTAATAGAAGACGACATCTTTGCATTTAAATGCACACTCATTCTTAAAACGTTAACCAGAAATAGTTGGGGGGAGAACCTTAAAGAATGAGCTATCATGTTTCTGGACTATGTTGGCAATAATTCTCCACTATATTAGTTCCTTCAAAGGTGAATGATTTTTGATTATGATATAACCTTAACTTGCCATCTGTTCTGAAACAGTGTATGAAGCTTAAACTTAGGATTTTCAGCTTCACAAATTCTCCAACAATTACGGACTCTTACCGACTTCATAATTAAGTCTAGACAAGGTTAACCTGCCATTCTGTTAATGTGATTGTTCAGCTGTGAACCTTGCAAATTCTTGTATTTGTGATCTTTGTTTTGAAAAACAAATATTTTTATAAGCCTTTCAGGGAGTGAAAAATCCTATGACAAATCAGAAGGACTTTTGAGGCTTAAGAGACAACTTCAAATCCAATTCTCTGTCCACTTCCCGGGATAGATCCCCACATTGAAGAACATACGAAGTAAGGAACTTTTTCAACACGGCAGAGTTGGAATTAGAACTCATTTCTTTCTAATCCAAAGTTGGGGGCAGTGTCCCACACAAGTTGAGTGGAAGGATAGTGTATAAACAAAGATGAAATTTATCCACGGCAAAGCATCTAGGAGCTGTGCCTTAATGAGACAATATTCTTGTGATTATGCTGCTCTACAACTCTTACACGGTCAGATAATTCACAGAAACTTGCTGCTATGGGCAGCATCTGCTGTTGCTATATATGACTTGCTGAGTATTTTTCTCAGTAGAATATATACTTTGATTACTGGATAAATAGTCAGCATTTACAGTTCTTATGAACTATAACTTACTTTCCATATAGTTATCACTAATGACCGGAAGTTTAATAACAGTCATAGGTGTTTGCCTCTGATGTGAAAAGATTTCCTAAAATGATGTGAGGCCTACTACCATTAAGATGGAAGCCCCTCTTAGTTCAGCCCAGCTCAGTGCTTGCTCATTCGCTCCCTCTCTCTTTCAGTGGAGGCTCAACTAGTAAGAGGATGATTGACCCCAAACTCTGCGCTCCCAGACATTATTCTATACTGCCGTTCATGTGACCTGCTCCTCCATCCTTGCTGAGCCAGCCTGAGCTAATGGCCACCTCCAGTAGAGTGGTGCAGATAATTCAGGGTCCTTGCTCAAATGCACCATAACCTAGGATTCTCTCTGATCCTGTCATACGCAGCAGGAGACAAAGAAAGCTGCTTGTCATGAATGTTCAACATTTTGTTGTATTCAGGATTATCTTCCCCTTGAATGGAATCAAATTTTCATAGTTGCCAGCAACTGTGGTCCTCTAAAATGTGTTCTTTCATGATGAAAAGCACCCTTTAATCACTTAGACCTGCCCTTTCCACATATACTAAATGCAATCCAATTTAATGAGAACATGTCTAGCCAATCCAGGTCATAAATGAATAAGTCTTTACTCTGGGTGCATTTGACATAATAGAAATTATTCTCAGAGGAGGGTTATCAATTTAAAATATACAATTTGGGTAGATATGCCACTGATTTTACTGCTGCGCTGTTCTTTCCAACACAGTCAAATGTGCCTTTTCAAAAAGCAGGGCTTCACATTGCAGTCAGGGCGTGGATAGATGAGGTCCTAGAATAAGCAGAAAGCCACCCAGTTGTGCAGGTTTTCATTCTCTCATTCGGTCATTGTCTTCCCTTCAGCCTTTCAGAAGAAGAAAAATATTATTCCCCATGGCAACGTCTAAAAAAATTACATTGGGCCCATTTACACAGGAATTCCAGAATGAAAGCAGTATTTTTCTTTTTTTTAAGTAGTGGCAAGATAACTCTGAAGTGCTCTGTCATGGAGAAAATTTAAGGGTAGAAAGAGTTGTAGGCTTAAGGTTTACAAGAGACAAATCGTTACCATCCCTTCCTACCCATCCCATTATCCTCACCCCCTGTTTTCTACTGTTTATTCTTTTTACCCTTTGTTTCTTCATTTATTCCTTCCTTTCATAAACTTTTGCTGTGTATCTCCTATATTCTAGACCCGAAGGAGATGGGGGTACACCGCCACCTTCACCTGGGACTGCATGTAGGAAACACACAGCATTGTAGGTTAGAAAAGGGAGAGTGGGGAGGCTCCAGGACAGTGGTTCTCAACCACGGCTATAATTAGAATCACCTGGAAACTTTAAAAAACAAACAAACAAACAAAAAACAATGCTAGGGATGCACCCCAGAACATTTGAATCAGAATTCCTGGAGAATGGTGGATTTTTTTTTTTTTTTCAGGGTTCAGAACTATTGCTTTCTATGGAGAATACAAAAGGAAAGAGGAGCTCAGGAAGTAGGGTTAGGGAGCCATTTGATGTTTTTAACTTGCCTATGTTTTATGCAGGTAGCCTAATAGCCCCTGGCAGATCAAGAGAAGTTAGCCACACAAATATTGGTGGCTTTCCTAAAATTAACAAGAAAATATACCTTTAATTCTTCTACCAATTGACACTGTGGTGGTTACAAAGCAATCTATCGACCTTTGGAATTGTTTACAGTCCCTGAGCTTGCTGACTTCTACTATGGTGGCTGTCCTCTAGATGAGGAAGCAAGGCTCACCTGACATCTCCTCTCAATTTGGGCAGCCTACTTGCTTTACAGAACCCCAGCTTTTGCTTTATGAAGGTCAGGTTGTAAGGAGTGAGCCTCATAGATTAAAGCAAAGGGAATTGAGGGAAGAGCAGTTTTCCCTTCTACGGATAATGGAACTTCAGGTGTTAGTCAGAAAATATTGCCGCGACAAAGAGTATCCAGCCCATTTCGTGGTGGAGGAAATCGAAGCAGAGTTTAAGTGACTTACAGTACTCCCACTGCTCTTGTCTAAGACTTGCCAAAAGTCAGTTCTCTAGGTTCCATGTCCCTATTTCAGTGCCATGATGCGTACTCATGGAACAAACTATGTTTTGAATAAATGACAAGTATCAATCATGAAGATAAAGAAGGAAATCTCTCCAGGAACAAGAAAAACCATATTTATGGAGTAGAGACACTATTAATAATAGGTCCTCAAGCTGAAGGCATGAATTTGAAGTCAGGGAAGCAGAATATTTGCTTGGCATCCCGGCGCCCGGCACAAAAAAAAAGAAAGAATAGGGGGAAAAAGCAATAGTAGTAGTATTGTGGACTGTCAACAAACCCAAGGTGGTTTTGTGGAGCTATGTTGTTTGTGAAAATGACCACAGGTCTCAAATCATAGCATGGCAAATGCCAGCACAGTAGAGCCATGTTTACACATGAACTGCAGATACCATTCCTTATAGGATACACGAGGTGTTAGCTGAGAAACTCTGTGCTTCGTTCAGTAATAGAAATTGTTGGATATGGCTGAGCTGGAGTCAAGACCCTGAAATTTCCTTGCTATTTTGGGGCAGGGCAGTGGGAGGAAAGGGAAGGGAGGAGATGTGAAAGAGTGGCTAATGTGGAGAACTATCTCTTGGCTCCTATAAATTTATAGTGCTAGTTTTTGTGGAGTTGGTTTTGTTCTTTGTTGAGCAGATAATTACAGGAGATGAGACAGGTAAGCATTGGAGGAAGATGCTGCTGATGTGATTTTTATGTCTTGCTTGGAAGGCAGACTGTTTAAAAGTTTTGGATTTCTAGCCTGACTTGGGTTGCTCTTATGATATTTAAGATAAAATAATCTGGAACATATTGGTGTTGAACTGCATTGGTCTATGTCAATGTCTTAGCGGGGCTATAAAGCAAGACCCCACTTCATTTGGCACAGGTAGAGTTTTACGTCATGGGAATGGTCAATGATTATTGTTGGTCAACTGGGAGTAGATCATTACTGTGCCAGGAATATGGCCTGGAATAAATCCTTACTCTAACAAAGAAAGATACTCTTCCCCTCTCTGGAATATGACATGGATGGTCTTGGACTCTAAAGCCTAGGTACTCAAAATATTCCTGCTGAAAAGGGTGAACTGATCTCTACTGGGTGGGAAGAAATTATAGACTAGAAAGGAAGTGACCCTCTGGATCAACCAGAATATTTCCTTTCCATCATCCTTGCTGTTTAATGAAATCATTTAAAATCTTACAATCTGGATTTAAAGATACTGTGGAGAATTAAGGAAAGAGCATGCTTTATACATCAGACAATGAAGGCAGATGGAGGTTTGCAGCACCCCCTCTAAAGATACAGTGGTGTAGCAGAAACAGATACTCTTAAGGATGTCCATATCCAGCATAGGGGTGGTCCTGTCACAAGGGGACAGTGAGAGCAGAATTAGAGGACATAAGCCAAAGGACATGAGAGTCCTGATTCTGAATATCAAAGAAGCAGCAGTGGTAACTCAGACAGAACTGGTAGGCAATGTGCAAGTGGGGGCTCTGAGTAATTATAAATTGGAGAATAAATGGAAATATAACTTCAGTTAGAGCTAAATCGGTGACGTTTGTACTCTGACTGGCAAATATCCTTAAGAGATGATCCAGGAACCAAGCAAGTATTCTGAATACATTGCCAAACATTGTCATCTGTTGTCCTTACAAGCCAGGCCTGATAGTAAAAACTGCTAACAAACCTGTATTACATGTTTCTTCTGTGTCACATACAGTGCTAATACTTTAAAATTCTTAGGATAACATTTGGAGTTTCATATCACAAGCTTACTTTTGTCAGTGAGGAATCTGTGGCTTTAAAAGTTTAAATAAATTGCCCCAAATCAACAGAGAGTAAGTGGTGGAGGTGGGAATCAAAAAGAGATCACTTCTTCCAAAGCCTGCGCTCTTGACCACCACACTATGCAATCCATTAGGAACCAAAGATGAAGGCATGCGAGTGGTGGGGATGGGAGGAGCGAGATGGATGGAACTAATATAATTACACAATTTTAGCATATATCAGTATAATCAGTTTTTCAGGAAAAGAAAGAATAAAACATTTAAACTGTGTCAATTACAAGATACTTCTGCTTTCGGAAATATTAAAGTAAGAGAAACGAATATTATAGAATATGGGAAATATGGTACATCAAGTGCTTCCCATGTTCTAAGGCTCTTGTGTATTATCTTATTTAATGTCCATAATGATCCTCAGAGAAGTAAATGACTTGTTCAGAGTTAAATAACGGGTCAGCAACACCACCAGAATTTAAACCCATACCTGCCTGCATCTCAGCTCAATATTTAGAGGGTACAAAGCTTCCATTCCTAATTTTTTCTCCCAAGACAGGATCCCACAATTCCATGCTTGAAAGAATGGCCTTAGATGTGGTTTCCATAACTGCTGCTCCGGAAAGCAATGTAGGTGAGAGTTCTACAATCACCTTCAGCCATTTTGGATGCATTAGAGAAATGGCCAACAGACACATGAAAAAATGCTTGGCATCAGGCAAATACAAATCAAAACCACAATGAGATACTGCCTCACACCAGTCAGAATGACTAAAATTAACAAGTCAGGAAATGACAGATGTTGGGAAGGATGTGGAGAAAGAGGAAACCTCTCACACTGTTGGTGGGAATGCAAGCTGGTGCAGCCACTCTGGAAAACAGTATGGAGGTTCCTCAAAAAGTTGAAAATACAGCTACCCTACGACCCAACAATTGCACTACTGGGTATTTACCTGAAAGATACAAATGTAGTGAACTGAAGGGGCACCTGTACCCCAATGTTTACAGCAGCAATGTCCACAATAGCCAAACTATGGAAAGAGCCCAGATGTCCATCAACAAATGAATGGATAAAGAAGATGTGGTGTATATATACAATGGAATATTACTCAGCCATCAAAAAAATGAAATCTTGCCATTTGCAATGACGTGGATGGAACTAGAGGGTATTATGCTAAATGAAATAAGTCAATCAGAGAAAAACTATCATATGATTTCACTCATATTGGAATTTAGGAAACAAAACAGAGGAGCATAGGGGAAAGGAGGGAAATATAAGACAAAATCAGAGAGGGAAACAAAGCATAAGAGACTCTTAATCATAGGAAACAGACTGAGGGTTGCTGGAGGGGATGGGGGTGGGGGATGAGGTAACTAGGTGCTGGACATTAAGGAGGGCACGGGATGTAATGAGCACTGGGTGTCAATATAAGACTGATGAATCACTGAACTCTCTCTGTGAAACTAGTAATACACTATGTGTTAGTTAATTGAATTTAAACTAAAAAAAAAAATAAAAAAACTATCTCTCTCCCCCCTCTCTGCCTCTCTCTCTCTAAAACAAAATAATAATAAAAAAAAAATAAATAAAAGGGACAGTATCAGGAGCAGGATATGACAAGAGGAACAAAACAAACATGGTCTCTGCCTTCATAATATGTATAGTCTAGTGGGAAAACAGGCCCCTAGAAGTAAATAACTAAACAAACAATAACTAAACAAAATAGGTTCTCTCTCTCTCCTCTGTCTCTCTCTCTTTCATTTATTAATGTGTGTTCAGAGCCCTGAAGAACACCTGGCACAGCACATGCAACAATAACTATTTTTTTTAAAGATATTTTTTATTTATTTATTTGACAGAGAGGCAGAGAGCACAGGTAGGCAGAGGGGCAGGCAGAGGGAAAGGGAGAAGCAGGCTTTCTGCTGAGCAGGGAGCCCGACACGGGGCTCGATCCGGAAAGTAAATCTCTTTCCATCTCTACATAGAAAGTAGAGAAATGTATACATGAGTGGGCAGGAGTACCAGAGGAAGGAGTGAATGTATCTCAGAGGTATAAAAGCCACTTATATTAGTTACACCACTCACAAGATTCAAATTCCCAGTGGTATGATACTCTAGGAAAATATAGGCTCAACTGGTTTACATAAACATAATCCCTAAACCATAATCCATGGAGCCCTAGCCAGCTACAGAGTTAAAAATACGTCTAGTGCCCTAGTTTAAAAAAAAAGAAAAACAGTGGACAAATGTTTACCTTAATGTATTTACTAAATTCATGAATACATTGGACATGCTATTTTGAAATCTGAGTCCAAGGCCAAAGTTGTTTTCAGTTATTTCTAAAAAACATTCTCCATAAAATTTGTAGCACATAATGATAAGACCCCTTTAGGCACATCCTCATGATTTGCCGTCCAAAAGAGAGGCAAAGTCATTTTGATAGATCTTGGTATAAATCATACACAGACAGTGTAAATCAAATAGATTTTATAAATGAGCTTAATTGGTTATAATTTTTACAGCAACTTGCTCATTTGAACAGGGACAAAAAATATTTTCTGAGGTCTTAGGTTTATTAAGAAAATGAGACGATTATAAAAACCATGAAAGAAATTTGATTTCTTTATGAAAAGGTATATTTTCTACCACACTTTCATATGATATGCTCTTGAGAATATTCTTACAAATGTTATATCTAGGGCTCTTTACTTAAATCTCATTGTGTCCATGGTACTACTAGGTGCTAAATATTCATGGGAAGTGAATAATACTCAGAACTAGACCTCAAAGCATTTATGGTCTGCAGATTTTACTCACTTGTAATTGTCATTTGAACTCTCAGTACAGCTGACAATAAAAAAAAAAATCAAGAAATTGTAGCATAAAACTATATTTAATGAAAGGGCAGTCATTTCCAATAAGACAGCTCTCAGAGGAAGGCTGGAAAAGCTTGACATTTGGCTTATGATGAGGCCATTGGATCTTATCCTAATACTTTCATTAGAAAAGAAAGGCATTTGATGTTCTCCTTCAGAACTGAGTTCCAGCTAAAACAGCTGCCACCATAACTCCTATCATCCCCATTACCATAGCTTTTCCAATAACAAATATTCATCAACCACAGTTATGTGAACAATATAGACTGGTGAAAACAGCATGGGTTTCAGAATTGAGTAGATATTAAAAAGACTTACTATAGGCCAGGAACTGTTCTAAGTGCTTTACCCATATTAATACATACAAATCTCTCAACAGGCCTGTGAAATAAGGAAATTGATGCAAAATGTTACACACTTTGACCTTGTTTTGTAGATAAGAAAACTGAGGTTTAGAGAGGTCAAGGAACTTGCCCAAAATTAAAAGTGATGGTAGAAGTGGGATTTAGACCCACTGATCAAAAAATCCATGCTCTCAACTACTGAGTTAGGCTATCTTAATACTTAAATTTTATAAAGGAAAATATAATCAACTTCTAATTCCTTTGTCCTTTTTTTAAAAGAAGAAATATAGTGAAAAGAATCACGGAATGCTTTATAGAGGAAGAACTGAGTCTTAAATAATACATAAGAATTCAACAATGAGGCTTGGGGTTGGAAATTTTTCCAGGCAGAGGAAACAGTATTTATAAGGGTTCAGAGACATGAAAGAACAGAACACAACTGAAAGATAATAAACAATTAAGAATGGATGGCTGCAGTGAACAATTGGGAAATGGATTTTTTTTTTAATACTTGGGAATAAATTTAAGAAAAGTGTAAAACTTATACTCTAGAAATGACAAAACACTGAAGAATAAAGAAGATCTACCTAACTGGAAAAAATTATCCCATGTTCATGATCAAGAAGACTTAAACATTGTTCTGATGGCAGTATTCCCTAAAATGGTCTACAGATTCACTGCAACCCTCATCACTATTCCAGCTGACTTCTTTATAGAAATTGACAAGTTTCTTCTAAAATTCATATGGAATTGTACAAGAACCAGAATACCAAAAACAATCTTAGAAAAGAAGAGCAAAGTAGGAGGACTCACACTTCCCTACTTCAAAACTTACTAATATATAGAGCAACAGTAAATAGGACACTTTGGCACTTGCATAATAGATATAGATGGTTGGAAAAGAACTGAGAGTCCAGAAATAAACCCTTACATTTATGGTCAACTGATTTTCAACATCCGTGCCAAGACCATGCAATAGGGAAAGAATAGTATTTTCAAACAAAGGGTGCTGGGACAACTAACTAACCACACGCAAAAGAATGAAACTGGACCCTAACTTCACACCGTATACAAAAATTAACTAAAGATAGGCCAAATACCTAAAGGTAAGAGCTAAAAATATAAGACTCTTAGAAGAAAACATGGGAGTAAAACTTCATGACCTTGGGTTTGGTAAAGGACTCTTAGGCATGACACCAAAAGTACGAACAACAAAAGAAAAAAATAGATTGGTCTTCATCAAAATTAAAAATATTTATGTTTTGAAGCACACCATCAAGAAAATGAAAAGGCAACCCAAAAAAATGAGAAAATATATTTGATTCTAATAATTCATAGTAACTGTGTTCTATAAAGTTACTGCAAATACCGATTAGCAAATAGTGACTTGTTGCTCCCAAGGAAAATACAGGATTAGTTCCCTGCAAGCCTCTGGTCACAACATTTTTATCAACCAATCAATTCATAACCATTTTTGTGTGTGTTTCCATTTAAAGATAACATTTTAAATATCTACTGTTGATTCCATAACGTTGAACATGACCAACAGCAATATAATGAACGTCTGAATAAAACTTATTTAACACATACATTTTCTCCTTAAGGCACATCACAGCTTTCTTGTGCTTACGAACACTAAACAGCATTTCAGCATTACACTTGAAAGTTATTTTAAACAGCAAAGTGACCAACAAAAAGCCCAAAAATACAAAAAAAGAAAGAAAGAAAAATTCTGACACTAAATCGACCAAAAAAAAAAAAAAAAAAAAAGGAAATCTTTTTACAGCATGAGAGCTGAAACAAAAAAGCAGAAGGCTGCTTTATTGTCATCTCATCTAGGAATTGTACACCAGGCAACTCAAATTTTTTGCCACTCTGCACATTTGAATGTGAAAGTACCACAAGTATTGATTTGGGGCTGCAAATAAATTTCAGTGAGTAGGCAAATTTGCAAATATGGAATCCATGAATAATGAGAAATGACTGGGTATTTGCAAATCATATATGTCATAAGGTTCTTGTATAAAGAACTCTTACAACTCAACAATTAAAAAAATACACACACAAATAACCCAGTTGAAAATGGGCATAAGATTTGGATATACATTTCTGCAAGTAAGAAAGTCAAATGACTAATAAGCACACAAAAATTTTGCTCAACATCATTAGCCATCAGGGAAATGCAAATCAAAACCACTATGAGACATCACTTCATACCCACTAGGATAGCTAGAATCAAAAATAATAGCAAGTGGTGGCAAGGATGAGAAGAAATTGGAAGCCTCATAAACTGCCAGTGGAAATATAAAATGGAGCAACCACTTTGGAAAATACTCTGGCACTTCACCAAATGATTAGACATAGTTATCAGATGACCCAGCAATTCCATATATATATATATCCAAGAGAAATGAAATCATATGTTCACACATAAACTTGTACATGAACATTTATAGCAACAGGTTTTATTTATTTACTTGACAGACTGAGAGAGAGAGAGAGAGAGAGAGAGCACAAGCAGGGAGAGTGGCAGGCAGAAGGGAAGAAAGAAGCAGGCTCCCCACTGAGCAGGAAGCTCCCTGCACGGCTCGATACTTGGACCCTGGGATCATGACCTGAGCCAAAGGCAGACGCTTAACTGACTGAGCCTCCCAGGTGCCCCTATAGCAGCACTATTCCTTTTTATTTTATTTTATTTTACTATGTTATATTAATCACCATACATTACATCATTAGTTTTTGATGCAGTGTTCCATGATTCATTGTTTGCATATAACACCCAGTGCTCCACTCAATACGTGCCCTCTTTAATACCCATCACCAGGCTAACCCCTCCCCCCCACCTTCCTCCCCTCTAGAACCCTCAGTTTGTTTCTCAGAGTCCATAGTCTCTCATGGTTCGTCTCCCCCTCCGATTTCCCCCCTTCATTCTTCCCTTCCTACTACCATTTTTTTTTTTTAACATATAATGTATTATTTGTTTGAGAGGTACTGGTCTGTGATTCAACAGTCTTACAAATTCACAGCGCTCACCATAGCCCATACCCTCCCCAATGTCTATCAACCAGCCACCCCATCTCTTCCACCCCCCACCACTCCAGCAACCCTCAGTTTGTTTCTTGAGATTAAGAATTCCTCACATCAGTGAGATCATATGATACTTGTCTTTCTCTGATTGACTTATTTCGCTTAGCATAATATCCTCTAGTTCCATCCACATCGTTGCAAATGGCAAGATTTCGGGGCTTTCTGATGGCTGCATAATATTCCATTGTACATATATACCACATCTTCTTTATCCATTCCTCTGTTGAGGGACATCTTGGCTCTTTCCATAGTTTGGCTATTCTGGACATTTAGCAGCATTATTCTTAATAGCCTACAAGTAGAAACAACCCAAACGTCCACCAACAGATAAATGGATAGACAAAATGTGGAACATCCGTTCAGTGGAGTATTATTTGGCCACATAAAGGCCTGATACAAGCTACAACATGAATAAAACTAGAAAACGTTATGCCAAGTGAAAGAAGTGAGTCACAGGGTGCCCGGGTGCCTCAGTCAGTTGGGCATCTAACTCTTGATTTTGGCTCAGGTCATGATCTCACGGTGGTGAGACTGAGCCCTGCAATGGGCTCCATGATGGGTGTGGAGCCTGCTTAAGACTCTCTCTCTCTACCTTTCCCTCTGCCCCTCCCTGCCCCATCTCTCTCTCTCTCTGAAAAAATTAAAATTAAAAAAAAATTGGAAAAAAAAAAGCGAGGCACAAAAGACCAAGTACTACACGATTCCATTCTTATAAAAGTCCAGACCGTGAGATTTATAGAGATAGAAAATAGATTAGTGGTTGCTTATGCCTGAGTGGTGGGTTGGGGGGGTTGGGATGGTGAGATAGGGTGATAGCTAAAGAGTATGAGATTTCTTTCCAAGGTGATGAAAATGTTCTAAAATTGGTGACAGTCTTACATATACTAAAAACCACTGAACTGTATACTTTAAATGGGTGAATAGTACTATATGTGAATTATATCTCATTAAAGCTATTTTTAAAAAGGAATACATGGAGCATAGAATTTAACAGTGGTCATTCTGCGATAATGGCCTAGAATCAAAGTAGACATACCATGAGGCAAGAGAGAGCAAAGAGCAAGCCAGTATCATGTTCCACTCCATACCAAGCTATCTCACTCATTTTTCCTCTGGCTAACCCATGTAAAAGGAAATTTTCTGCCTTCAGCAACATTGCTTAGGAGATATCAGAATTGAATATTGTGTGTTATCACAACAGATTCTAACAAACTGAAGCTGACAAATGACCATAAACTCTGAATTAACCCAGGATGCCAGACCCTTCTAGACCTATTTAAAGACTTTTTCCTCACCGATGGATAACAGGACTTATTTTAACCAACTATGTACAGACCAAAGAGTATTCCGTCCTATCCAGAGTGCTATTTTTCAATCCTTAACTTCACTATGTGAAATTCCCTTTACAACACATATCCCCCTCTGTGGCCACTCAGTGAATCTCTTCCCTGCCTGACAAATAGATTCACCTTTGCTTTTTAAAGTTCCTTTGATTTTTTAAGTTGAAAATAGAGCTACCATACAATCCAGCAATTGCACTACTGGGTATGTACCCCAAAGATACAAATGTAGGGATCCGAAGGGGTATGTGCACCCCGATGTGTATAGCAGCAATATCCACAATAGCCAAACTTGGAAAGAGCCAAGATGTCCCTCAACAGAGGAATGGATAAAGAAGATGTGGTATATATGTACAATGGAATATTATGCAGCCATCAAAAGAAATGAAATCTTGCCATTTGCAACAACGTGGATGGAACTGGAGGGTATTATGCTGAGCAAAATAAGTCAATCAGAGAAAGACATGTATCATATGACCTCACTGATGTGAGGAATTCTTAATCTCAAGAAACAAACTGAGGGTTGCTGGAGTGGTGGGGGGGTGAAGAGAGGGGGTGGCTGGTTGATAGACATTGGGGAGGGTATGGGCTATGGTGAGCGCTGTGATTTGTTTAAGACTGTTGAATCACAGACCTGTACCTCGAAACAAATAATACATTATATGTTTAAAAAAAAAAAAAGATAGCAGGGGGGAAATCGGAGGGGGAGACAAACCATGAGAGACTACGGACTCTGAGAAACAAACTGAGGGTTCTAGAGGGGAGGGGGTGGGGGGATGTGTTAGCCTGGTGATGGGTATTAAAGAGGGCACGTTCTGCATGGAGCACTGGGTGTTATACACAAACAATGAATCATGGAACACTACATCAAAAACTAATGATGTAATGTATGGTGATTAACCTAACAAAAATAAAAAAGAATGCTTATAAAGCTAAATAAGATAATGTCTTAAAGTACCAAGGCAGTGCCTAGAATCCAGCAAGTTCTCAATAAACCGTAGCTACTTACTTTAAAAAAATAAAATAAAATAAAAAAATAAAGTTCCTTTGATTTTTGTTTTGTTATTTGGCACCCCGTACCCATGGTCCCCCCTCTCCTCTCACTTCTTACCACATTTGCCCTCCTCTTCTACTTTAATTCTTTCCTTCCTTTCTATCCCAAATCCATCCCCTAAATTTCCCAAATAAGGTATCTCAGGACTGCTATCATCACAAACCACCGTTTTCTTTCTTTTGAATTTTACAAGAGTCTGTACTAACCACCTTCATCTACTCAGCTCTATTCACATACATCCCTATGTGTGGAATGCCCTCTTTCTTTCTCTTGACATCTTCTCCTGTTGAAATCACCCAGTACCTAGAAACCCACTCTAAATTGCTTGGTACTGCTTGATAGAGAAAGCTTCCCCAATGGCGTCAGCAAAGAGTGATCCTTGCTTCTCTGAACTCTTGAGAACTTTCCTTATAATTTTCGCATGTCATTTATCACTTTCCATCAGAGGTTCCAGCTATCGTTATTATTCAAGTAATTTTTCTGTAAGATAGAAAACTCTTTGAAAACTGGGTATTTATAACCAAATGATACATAGTCCATAGTCATTCCAGAGGAAACATTGGCTGAGTTTTTAGCCTTTGGGCTATTTCACTTTTTGCCAATTTTTCAAGGTATTTCTTATACTATAAAAACAACTAATAAATCTATAATGCTTTATATTTGAAGATATTTTTCAGTGTAATCTGTCATTTAAGTCAACAAAAGTATGCTAAGAGATAAGTATTTTTATTAGATCTCTTTTACAGATGAAGGAACTTAAATAAGTTAAGAGACCTGATGAATGTTGTACAATGCTAACTAGTTCCAGTTTGCAAATCCCACCCACTGCTTTCTGCTGACAGCGTCATCAATAAAACCTGGGGGTGTTCTACAGGATATCTTACTAGAGTGATTGGCAAAGCCAGGGCAATATTATAGTCTTCAGCATCTTGGATTTCCTTACCTATTAACAAACCACCCACCCAGTGATATCCTGCACTCTTAGTGGTTGAACCCAGCTCACCTTTCCTCTAATTCATATTTAATATCTACATAATTCTAGTGATTTATCTAGCCTGTTGATGTTGAATCCCATCTGAAAGTCACAGGATGCTGAAAACTCACAAAGAAGAAACAGGTAATCTCCAAAAACAAAACATCTCTATTTCAAGGACAAAGATCATACTAGAAGACTGACAGTTCCTTGATAACCCCATCTTACAATGATGGGAAGAGACAACTAGGAAGACAATGCAAAACACTATAATGACAAAACAGATTTTCCCTCTAATTTACAAACCCTATTCAAAATGTGTAATTTTGAGTTAGGTTGAAAACACATATGGCTTCATATCTATGGGTCCAGTCAGAAATCATGAAATCAACAAATCAACTGTGAGATTCTTAACCCAGACAAGCCTGTGTCTTCTTATAAATTGCTCTAAGACTCCAAAGGAATCCAAGTTCCTATAAATGGGACCCTGACAAGAACAACACAGGCAAACCGCTTTTTATTGTACTTCCCTTTACTGTATTTCGTAGATACTGCATTTTGTACAGATTGAAAGTTTGTGGCAACCCTGCATGGAGCAAGTCTATCAATGCTAATTCTCCAACAGCATGTCCTCACTTCATGTCTCTGTGGCATATTTTGGTAATTCTCATAATACTTCAAACTTTTTCATTATTATTGCATTTTTTGTGGTGATCTGTGATCAGTGACCTTTGATGTTACTATTGTAATTGTTTTGGGGCACCATGAACTGCACCCATATGAAATAGCAAACTTAATAATTGTTGTATGTATTTCGACTTCATCAACCAGTCATTCTCCGGTCTCTCTCCCTCCCTTCAGGCCTTCCTATTCTCTGACACAACAATATTGAAATTAGACCAATTAATAACCCTACAATGGCCTCTCAATGTTCAAGTGAAAGGAAGAGTCATATGTCTCTCACCTTAAATCAAAAGCTAGAAATGATTAAGCCCAGTGAGCAAAGTATGTTGAAAGCCTAGAAAGGCTCAGCCTCCTGCTTCAGTTAGCCAATTTGTGAATGCGAAAGAAAAGTTCTTGAAGAAATTAAAAGTACGAGTCCAGTGAGTACACAAATGGTAAAACAAAACAAAACAAAACAATAACAAAAACAAAACAGCTACAACATTCCCTCAAGCCAAAGCCTAATCCAGGGCAAGGTCCTAACTCTTCAATTCTATGAAGCCTGAGGGGGGTGAGGAAGCTGCAGAAGAGAAGTCTGAAGCTAGCAGAGATTGCTTCATGAGACTTAGAGACACCATCCACATAAAATAAAAGTGCAAGGTAAAGCAGCAAGTACTGATGTAGAAACTGCAGCAAGTTATCCACAAGATCTAGCTAGGATAATTAATGAAGGTGGCTACACTAAACAACAGATTTGCAATGTAGTTGAAACAGCCTTCTATTGGAAGAAGATGTGATCTCAGATTTGCATAGCTAGAGAGGAAAAGTCAATGCCTGGCTTCAGAGCCTCAAGGAACAAGCTAACTCTCCTTTTAGAGACTAATGCAACTGGAGACTCTAAGTTAAAGCGAGTGTTCATCTACCATTCTGAAAATCCTAGGGCCCTTAAGAATTATGCTAAATCTTCTCTGCCTGTGCTCTATAAATGGGAAAACAAAGCCTAGATGACAGGACACCTGTTTACACGATGGTTTCCTGATTATTTTAAGCCCACTGCTGAGACCTGCTCAAGGTAAAAAAGATTCCTTTCAAAATATTACTGTTCATTGACAATGTACCTGGTCACCCAAGAACCAATGTACCTCGTCATCCATCACTCTGATGGATATGTACAACAAGATTAATGTTCCCATGACTGCTAGCACATCACTCTGTAGCCCATGGATCAAGGAGCAATTTCAACTTTCAAGTGTTATTATTTAAGAAATACATTTCATAAGGCTGCAGCTGCCACAGTGATTCCTCCAATGGATCCAAGCAAAGTAAATTGAAAACCTTCTGGAAAGGATTCACCACTCTAGAGGCCACTAAGATCATTCATGATTCATGGGAAGAAGTCAAAATATCAATATTAACAGGAGTTTAGAAGTTGATTCCAACCCTCATGGATGACTCTGAAGGGTTGATGACTTCAGTGGAGGAAGTAACTGCAGATGTGGAGGAAAGAGCAAGAGAACTAGAATTGGAAGTGGAGCCTGAAGATGGGCCTAAATTGCTGCAATCTCATGATAAAACTGTAACAGATGAGGAGTTGCTTCTTAGGTATGAGCAAAGAAAATCATTTCTTGAGATGGAATCTACTGGTGAAGATGCTAGGAAGATTGTTGAAATGACAACAAAACATTTAGAATATTACATAAATTTAGTTGATAAAGCAGTGGCAGGGTTTGAGAAGACTGACTCCAATTTTGAAAGAAGTTCTACTGTAGGTAGAATGCTATCAAATAGCACTGCCTGCTACAGAAGTCATTCATGAAAGGAAGTCAACTGATGCAGCAAGCTTCACTGTTGCCTTATTTTAAGAAACTGTCCCAGCCAGCCCAACCTATAGCAACCACCACCCTGATCAGTCAGCAGCCATCAACATCGAAGCAAGACCCTCCACCAAAAAAAAGATTACGACTCGCTGAAAACTCAGATGATAGCTGGCATTTTTTAAATTAGGGTATGTACATTGCTTTTAGACATAATGCTATTGCACACTTAAAAGACTACGGTATAGTACAAACATAACTTTTAATGCACTGGGAAACCAGAAAATTCATTTGACTCACTTTATTGCAGTATTCACTTTTTTGCAGTGGTCTAGAACCAAGCCCACAATACCATCAAGGTATGCCTATACCTCCCATTTAAAAAATTCTGTTCTCAATTAGATTTTAAGTTTCCTGTGGCCAGGGACTACAGTTTACAAATCTTCTCTATTCCTCTTTAGCATCTCACTATCTTGTACAGACATTGCCTAGTGAATATTCCTTGCCTTAGATTAACTATATTAACTAAATATTCCATATTTAGCATAGACGTTACAATGTACTTCTCAGGAAGTCATGTCTAAATAGTGCTCTACATTAAAAAGCACTATTAAAGACGGATGGTTTGGGGGCACCTGGGTGACTCAGCTGGTTAAGCGTCTGCCTTCGGCTCAGGTCATGATCTCAGGGTCCTGGGATCGAGCCCCCTGTCAGGCTCCCTGCTCAGCAGGGAGTCTGCTTCTCCCTCTCCCTCTGTCACTACCCCTGTTTATGGTCTCTTGATTATGCTCTCTAATAAATAAATAAAATCTTAAAAAAAAAAAGAGGGATGGTGATTCTTGTTCTGGATCCCTTTAGCAATCCCTATTTTGCAGGTAGCAGATCAATAGAAATCCCTCTCACATATGGAAAAACTGAAGCATATGATTTAATTTCCAAATAATTTATACAAAATAAAATTTAAGAGCGTATCAGAATATCAGTTACCCTGTACATTGTACATTTAGACTGTTCATTTAATTTGTGACAGTGAGTTTTTAAATAAGAATTGTTCATATATACTAAAAGAAAGAAATGTTAAGGTTGTTCCTTCTGGGACATTTAAAAAATAATTTACTAAACAATGAAATGCCCAATGTTTTAAGCCAAACACTCTTCCTTGGCTCCCAAATGTTTTCAGAAATAACTTTTTCCTTGTTAATTTCCAAATCTTGGCTGCATTTCCTGCTAATTTCAAACATATGTCATATATGAAATGTTATTTTTCCAAGCCTAATTTTGGCAGGAGGGCATTTTGGAACTGGCATAGAAAGATCTGGGGGCAAACAAACAGGACAACTTGAAGCTGCCATAAATTCAAGACAATTTTATCTTTTTCATATATCTCCAGGTCCACAAAGGCAAGGGCAACAATGAGGGGTGAGTAGGCTCTAATAAAAATTTCAACATGAGGTAAAACACATCTTGAAGTTTTATATCTGACCCTGTAACTTGCTTTCCAAAAAGAATCACTTCTAAATAGTAATAACGTTTTTAGGATATAGGATGTAAAGTGAACTTAAGACCATGATACAATCCTGATATTTCATTCTACTTCCTTGAGATTTCTAGTCAAAAGAAATAAATGGGTAAAGCAATGTTAAAAATTCTTCTTAATCTTCCAAAGTTTCACTGTACTGATAACATTTGGAAAACACCAGACATTTACAATTATATAAAATCTATTTTCTTCAGATACTCTAAAACTGATTTTGTGAAGTACGAGGACTCAAAAGATAAAAAGAAAGTGAATTCATCACAGCTTTCCAGATCACTCTTGAGGACCAACACATACACTAGGGCACAAACATTTTTCTCCCTATAACCACTCAGATTTATACTATAGGTAAGTAGGAAGAACAGTGTAATAAAAAGGAACCTGGTCTGCAGGCATGAAACAGGGTCCTGGTCCAATTCCATCCTTTTCGAAAACAGTGGATTGAGTTATAGATACCCCTTCCCTGTATCTACAAACTTTCAAATATTACTTTGCAGTTCATCAATAGCTAGAGTCTCTCTTACCAACCCGTGTGACTTATGAAAGGATGTGATACTTTGACAGTTCCAAACCTAAGCCTCAAGAGAGACAGTACACTTTCTGTGCTTGCTCTCCACATCCCTTTTACCACAAGCACATGCCGAAGCTAGCCTACTGGAGATGACACACATGGAACCAGACATATGAGAGAATAGGTCAAGATTAGCAAAGTTACCTAGCCTGTTCACAGCTGACCACAGACATATGAAGGAGCCTCACTAAACCCAGTCCAAATCAGCAAGAACCACCCAGCTGAGTTATTAGCTGTTCTAACCTTCTGGCTGCTATTTTAAACGTCTAAATCTAGGATTTTTTTTTTCATGCAACTATAACTGATACCTACTCAAGTGACTCCCTTGTTTAACTGACACAATAGTGTAGGTAATAACAAGTACCTTTATAAACTCTATGTGAATTACTAAGTAAATCTAACTTTTAGGAAAGTATTAAATTAAAAATCTACAAATGCTTATAATAATCTGCATGTTTCATCTATTGGAATTAAGTATTAAATTTAGGCCCAAATGCAAAAATTGGCTCAGTTACAGATCAGCAGATGGCACCTATTCAAATACCAAGAGGAGCTTGATTCGCAGATTTCAAAAGGTTTAAAAACTCAAACAATAAAATTATTTTTGTATGTCACCACTTTTTAAATGAAGAAATTATTTTAACAACTTATAGCACACTCAAATCAATTTTTAAAAACTCATTTTCACTTAGACTTACTTTTAAATTTCCTTTAAGACTAGCTTAATCTGGGAGATTTTAGTTCTAAAAGGCATCAGGCTGGCTGCCACTCCCTTCTCCTAAAATACGTATAAGGAACCAAACACAAGATTAAAACCAGTAACATTTAAAACTAAGTATTGTCTAAATTTGGAGGGAATTTCCTGAAACTATTAAACCAACAAAGCTGAAATGAGAAAGCAAGTAATGGCTGCTCCATGCATCACTCTGAAAACAAGGATGGCCCACCTGGAGGGCAAAAAATTTTCTTTCTCACTCACTCTGACCCTCTGGCTTGGAAAAACATACCTACATCCAACCAGAAAAAAAAAAAAAAAAAAGATTATTTCTGAACTGAGTAAAAGGAGATATGAAATAGCCATTAATACACTTTCCACTTCCCCTTCTCAGACTCCCCGACATCTTTTTATATTCTGCAGCACCCCCAAAAAAAAGGGGAGGCAAAGCATACATGGGGATTAAAAGTCACATATTAACGTCCTGGTGGTATGATTCATAGTTCTATATGGTAGGGAAAAGAGACTGAAAGAGACTTTAAAAGTTCCTTTTAAGAGACTTATATATAGGGGCACCTGGGTGTCTAGGTCATTAAGCATCTGCCTTCGGCTCAGGTCATAATCCCAGGGTCCTGGGATCGAGCCACCATCAGGCTCCCTGCTCGGCGGGAAACCTGCTTCTCCCTCTCCCACTTCCCCTGCTTGTGTTCCCTCTCTCGCTGTGTCTCTCTCTGTCAAATAAATAAATAAAATCTTTTAAAAAGAGAGAGAGAGAGAGACTTATATATAGTCCATTAACTCATATTACCAGAAAATTAAATTTGGGGCTAAGAGGTGATTCTCTCATAGTTTAGCTAAAACAATGAACTTGGTAAACGCCTATAATCTAGATAATAGAATTTATATTAGAGACTCAGTGTATCTACACATCCTGCAGCTAGAAATGGGTTGTCTTTTTTAGGGAGCAAGATGGCAGAGGAGTAGGAGACCTGGATTTCGTCAGGTCTCAGGAATTCATCTGGATAGGGATCAAACCATTCTGAACACCTACGAACTCAACAGGAGATTGAAGAAAAGAACAGCAACAACTCTCTGAACAGAAAGGCGACCACTTTCTGGAAGGCAGGACGTGTGGAGAAGTGAATCCGAGGCAATATGCGGGAGGATAGACGGCCGCTTCCGGCAAATGATAGAGCGGCGGAGCACAAAATCAGAACTTTTAGAAGTCAGCTCCACTGAGGGGCGTCGCTCCTGTGGCCCTCAAGGGACAGTGTGGTCTCAGGACCCTCGGGGTCACAGGAAGACCGGGGGTGCCTGAGTGTGGCAGAGCTCCCAGGTATCGGAGCGGGGAAGCCGGCTGCAGAGACGGAGGCGAGGCGCAGGCTCTCAGCTCGGGGTTGCCATAAACTGATCGGTGACACATGGGGCCACTGCTCCTCCAGCGGGGACCAAACAAGCGGCCGATCCGGGGACATTCCCCTTCCTCCCCTGGGAGGAGCGGTGCAGGAGCACACCGCAGGGATCTGCTGGGTTTGGAGACTCAACACCGAGTCAGGTGCCAGAGATAGAAATGCTCCGTCACAGGCCTGGTGAGCACAGAGTGTGGCTGGAGACCGGGGAGATGGGAGTGATTGACTGCTTTTCTCTGGGTGCGCACTGAGGAGCTGGGCCCTGAGTTCTTGGCTCCTCCGGGGCGGAGATTGGGAGGCCGCCATTTTCACTCTCATCCTCCAAAGCTGTACCGGGAGCTTGCAGGGAACAAAAGCTCCTGAGAGCAAACCCCAGCAGATTACTTAGCCAGGACCAACAAGGGTGGGGCAATTCCGCCTCTGGCAAAGACATTTGGGAACCATGGCAACAGGCCCCTCCCGCACAAGATCAACAAAAACAGCCAGCCAAGACCAAGTTTACCCATCAATGCGAACGGGAGAACTCCAGCGCTAGGGGAATACTGCACTTAGAATTCATGGCTTTTTTACCATGATTCTTTAGTCTTTCATTTTTTTTTTTAATTTTTCTTTTTCCCTATTTCAACCAACATCTTATCAATCCCTTTTTTAAAAAAAATTTTTCATTTTTCATTTTTAAAGTCATATTCTACCACTTCATAGTCGTTACCCTTATTTTTGGCATATATATATATATAAGTTGTTCTCTCTTTAAATTTTGAGATACAGTTTCTTCTAACAGATCAAAATATACCCTAAATCACTAGTGTATGGTTTGTTCTAGTCTCCTGCCTGATCACATTCTCTCCCTTTTTTTTCTTTCTTTTTTGTTTTAAATCCTCTTCTTTCTTTTTTCAAACAACTTCTTATCAATTCCTTTTATAAAATTTTTTATAATTTTCATCTTTACAGACATATTCCATCCCTTCATCGTATCAACCCTTATTTTGTACATTTCTGTCTTTCTTTCTTTAAAATTTTGGGAGGCACTTTCTTCTAACAAACCCAAATACACCCAAAATCTAGTGTGTGCCACTGATCTATGCACCAGCCTGATCAAATTTAAACATATTCTGGTTTTTTTCTTTTTGAATGTTGAAAAGAAAAGCAAAGCTGGCGGCATCACAATTCTGGACTTCCAGCTCTAATACAAAGCTGTCATCATCAAGACAGTATGGTACTGACACAAAAACAGACACATAGATCAATGGAAAAGAATCGAGAGCCCAGAAATGGACCCTCAACTCTATGGTAAACTCATCTTCGACAAAGCAGGAAAGAATATCCAATGGAAAAAAGACAGTCTCTTCAACAAATTGTGTTGGGAAATTGGGCATGCAGAAGAATGAAACTGGACCATTTCCTTATACCACACACAAAACATACACTCAAACTCGTTGAAAGACCTAAATGTGAGACAGGAGTCCATCAAAATCCTAAAGGAGAACACAGGCAGCAACCTCTTTGACCTCAGCCACAGCAACTTCTTCCTAGAAACATCACCAAAGGGAAGGGAAGCAAGGGCAAAAATGAACTATTGGGACTTCATCAAGATAAAAAGCTTTTGCACAGCAAAAGAAACAATCAACAAAACCAAAAGTCAACCGACAGAAGGGGAGAAGATATTTGCAAATAACATATCAGATAAAGGGCTAGTATCCAAAATGTATAAATTATATGAACTTATTAAACTCAACACCAAAAGAACAAATGATCCAATCAAGAAATGGGCAGAAGACATGAACACACATTTTTCCAAAGAAGACACCCAAATGGACAACAGACATATGAAAAAGTGCTCAACATCGCTCGGCATCAGGGAAATCCAAATCGAAACCTCAGTGAGATATGACCTCACACCAGTCAGAATGGTTAAAATTTACAAGTCAGGAAAAGACAGATGTTGGCGGGGATGCGGAGAAAGGGGAACCCTCCTACACTGTTGGTGGGAATGCAAGCTGGTGCAGCCACTCTGGAAAAGAGTATGGAGGTTCCTCAAAACGTTGAAAATAGAGCTACCATACGATCCAGCAATTGCACTACTGGGTATTTACCCCAAAGATACAAATGTAGGTTCTGAAGGGGTACGTGCACCCCGATGTTTATAACAGCAATGTCCACAATAGCCAAACTGTGGAAAGAGCCAAGATGTCCATTGACAGATGAATGGATAAAGAAGATCGGTATATATATACAACGGTATTATGCAGCCATCAAAAGTAATGAAATCTTGCCATTTGCAACAACGTGGATGGAACTAGAGGGTATTATGCTGAGCGAAATAAGTCAATCAGAGAAAGACATGTATCGTACGAACTCACTGATATGAGGAATTCTTAAACTCAGGAAAAAAACTGAGAGTTGCTTGAGTGGTGGGGAGTGGGAGGGATGGGGTGGCTGCCTGATAGACATTGGGAAGAGTTTGTGCTATGGTGAGCGCTGTGAATTGTGTAAGACTGTTGAATCACAGATCTGTACCTCTGAAACAAATAATACATCATATGTTAAAAAAAAAAAGAAGAAGAAGAAGAAAGCAGGAGGGGAAGAATTAAGGGGGGGAAATTGGAGGTAGAGATGAACTGTGAGAGACTATGGACTCTGAGAAACAAACTGAGTGTTCTAGAGGGGAGGGGGTTGGGGGATGGGTTAGCCTGGTGATGGGTATTAAAGAGGGCACGTTCTGCATGGAGCACAGAGGCTATACGCAGACAATGAATCACGGAACACTACATCAAAAACTAATGATGTAATGTATGGTGATTAACGTAATAGTAAAAAAAATAACAAAAAATATAAAGAAATAAAATAAAAAAATGAAATAGTTCTGAAATCAGAAATCTATATTCAATGAAATTATCCTCCAGAAATGGAGGCAAAATCAATATATTATCAAATGAAGGAAAACAAAGATAATATGTTTTCAGCAAACACTCCCTTAAAAAAATGGTTAAAAGGACATTCTCTAAATGACATCAAATAATTAAATTAGGAAAAATGCAACAGCAGGAATGAAGAAAGACAGTAAGCAAAAATACTGATAATTAGGATTGAGTTCCCTTCTCCTCTTGAGTCTCTTAAAGTTTATTAGATGGTTCAAACACAAGTGTAACACTATCTGATGTGGTTTTAAATGTATATATAGGAAGTATTTAGGACAATTTTAGTATAAATGGGGGAAGGCAAAAAAAGATAAACGGAGGTAAGTTTTCTGCACTTCAATGCAAACTAGGAAAATACCACTAACAGACTGATAGTTACATACAGATAATACAATAGTTACAGCAATCACTGAAAGGCCATATAAAGGGATATACTCAAAATCACTATAAATAAATCAAAACAAGGTACTCAAAATTTTTTAAGTAATTCACAAGGAGGCTAGAAAAAGACAAGAAAGGGGAAAAAAAGAAGAGGAAAACAAGAAAACAGCGGACTTAAGCCCTAACATGTCAAAAGTGCATTAATATACATAGTCTAAATACACTAATTAAAAGACAAAGATTAGGAGAGTGGATGACCCAACTATATGCTACCTATAAGAAATTCACTTCAAATATAACAATATAGGCAGGTTAAAAATAAAAGGACATAAAAAGATATAAAGTAAAAATTACAAAAAAAAAAGCTAAGTGGCTACATTAAAGCTGATAAACTACAGAGAAAAGAAAATTACCAGAAAAAAAGAGGGACATTATATAATGATATAAGCACCAATTCACCAAGAAGATTAACAATCTGAAATATGTACCAAACAACACAGCTGTAAAATATGTAAAGCAAAAACTGTTAAGAACTGAAAAGAAATAGAAAAATGTACAATTATAGTTGAAGATGTCAACACTCCTCTCTCAACAATTAATAGAACAACTAGACTGAAAAACAGCAAGGAAATAGAACTCAACCACACCATCAACCAAGAGGACCTAATCAATATTTATAGAACATTCCACCCAACCAAAGCAGAATATACATTCTTTCCAAATGCTCACAGAACATATACCAAGGTAAACTATATCCAAGATAATAAGATAAATTGTAACAAATTTAAAATAACTGAAATCATAGGGTGTGTTCTCGGACCACGATGGAATCAAATTTGAAATCAATAAAAGATATATAAGAGGAAAATCTCCAAACACTTGGAATCTAAACAAAACCCTGATGAATAAACTGTGGGTTAAAAGAAAATCTCAAGAGGAATAATAAAATATTAATTGAATGGAGGAAAATTAAAATGTAATATATCAAAATTTGTGAGATACAGGAAAAGCAGTGCTAAGGGGGAAATTAATAATACAAAATGCATACATCAGGAAGCAGAAATCTAAATCAATAATCTATTTTCCCAACTGAAGAACCTAGACGAAGAACAAAATAAACTCAAAGCAACCATAAGGAAGAAAACAATAAAAATAGGAGGCGGGAGCAAGATGGCGGAGGAGTAGGAGACCTGGATTTCGTCTAGTCTCAGGAATTCAGCTGAATAGGGATCAAACCATTCTGAACACCTACGAACTCAACAGGAGATCAAAGAGGAGAGTAGCAACAACTCTCTGAACAGAGAAGCGACCACTTACTGGAAGGTAGGACGTGCGGAGAAGTGAATCCGAGGCGATATTCAGGAGGATAGACGGCGGGGGAGGGGCCTCCGCCGGCGGCTTCTGGCAAGTGATAGAGCCGCGGAGCACAAAATCGGAACTGTTAGAAGTCGGCTCCGCTGAGGGACATCGCTGCAGTGGCTAAGCAGTGGGTGGAATCATCCCGGGACAGTGTGGTCTCAGGACCCTTGGGGTCACAGAAAGACCGGGCGTGCCTGAGTGCGCCAGAGCTCCCAGGTATCGGAGCGGGGAAGCCGGCTGCAGAGACGGAGCTGAGGCGCGGGCTCTCAGCTCGGGGTTGCCATAAACTGTGATCCGCGGCCCAGTCGGGCCACTGCTCCTCCAGCAGGGACCCAACAGGCGGCAGAGCCGGGGAGACTCCCCTTCCTTCCCGGGGAGGAGCAGCGCGGGAGCACACCGCAGAGATCTGCTGGGTTTGGAGACTCCACATGGGGTCGGGTGACAGAGACAGAAACGCTTGGTCACAGGCCGGGTGAGCACGGAGTGCGGCCGGAGACCAGGGACAAGGGAGTGACTGCTTTTCTCTGGGGGCGCACTGAGGAGCGGGGCCCCGAGTTCTCAGCTCCTCCGGGTGGAGATTGGGAGGCCACCATTTTTGCCCTGGTTCTCCAAAGCTGTACCAAGAGCTTGCAGGGAACAAAAGCTCCTGAGATCAAACCCGAGCAGCTTGCTTAGCCTGGCCTGACAAGGGCGGGGCAATTCAGCCTCCGGCAAAGACATTTGGAAAACACAGCAACAGGCACCTCCCCCAGAAGATCAGCAGGAACAGCCAGCAAGCCAAAACGAAGTTTACCCATCAAGGAGAACGGGAGAACTCCAGCACTAGGGGAATACTGCACATAGAATTCATGGCTTTTTTTTTTTACCATGATTCATTAGTTCATCAAAGTTAATTTTTGTTAACTGTTTTGTTTTTTTTTAGTTTTCTTTTTCCCTTTTTCAACCAACATCTTATCAATCTCTTTTAAAAAAATTTTTTTTTATTTTTCATTTTTAGAGTCATATTTTCTCCCTTCATAGTAGTTACCCTTATTTTTGGCATATATATATATATATATATATATATAAGTTGTTCTCTCTTTAAAATTTTGAGATACAGGTTCTTCTAACAGATCAAAATATAACCTAAATCACTAGTGTATGGCTCTGTTCTAGTCTCCTACCTGATCACATTCTCTCCCTTTTTTTTTTTCTTAAATCTTCTTCTTTTTTTTCAAACAACTTATCTTATCAAGTCCTTTTATAAAATCTTTTATAATTTTCATCTTTACAGTCATATTCTATCCCTTCATTGTATCAGCCCTTATTTTGTACAGATATGTCTTTCTTCCTTTAAAATTTTAGGAGGCACTTTTTTCTAACAGACGAAAATACACCCAAAATCTAGTGTGTGGCACTGATCTATGCATTAGCCTGATCATATTTGATCATATTCTGCTTTTTTTGTATTGTTCTGTTTTTGTTTTTATCTTTTTTTCTTTTTCTTTTTTTCTCTTTCTTTATTCTTTCTTTCCCTTTCTTTTCCCCTGGTTTCAGGTCTTTTCTGATTTGTATACAGTATATTTGCTGGGGACGTTGTAAACCTGTTAGCATTTTGTTCTCAAATTCATCTATTCTCCTCTGGACAAAATGACAAGACGAAAAAAATCACCTCAGCAAAAAGAACAAGAGGTAGTACAGTCAGCCAGGGACCTACTCCATACGGACATTAGTACGATGTCGGACCTAGAGTTCAGAATCATGACTTTAAAGATACTAGCTGGGCTTGAAAAAAGTGTGGAAGTTATTAGAGAAACCCTTTCTGGAGGAATAAAAGAACTAAAATCTAACCAAGTCGAAATCAAAAAGGCTATTGATGAGGTGCAATCAAAAATGGGGGCACTAACTGGTAGGATAAATGAGGCAGAAGAGAGAATCAGTGATATAGAAGACCAAATGATGGAAAGTAAAGAGGCTGAGAAAAAGAGAGAGAAACAACTACTGGATCACGAGGGCAGAATTCGAGAGATAAGTGATACGATAAGACGAAACAACATTAGAATAATTGGGATCCCAGAAGAAGAAGAAAGAGAGAGGGGGGCAGAAGGTATATTGGAGCAAATAATAGCAGAGAACTTCCCTAATGTGAGGAAGGAAACAGGCATCAAAATCCAGGAGGCACAGAGAACCCCTCTCAAAATCAATAATAATAGGTCAACACCCCGACATCTAATAGTAAAACTTACGAGTCTCGGAGACAAAGAGAAAATCCTGAAAGCAGCTCGGGAGAAGAGGTATGTAACCTACAATGGTAAAAACATTAGATGGGCAACAGACCTATCCACAGAGACCTGGCAGGCCAGAAAGGACTGGCAAGATATCTTCAGAGCACTAAACAAGAAAAATATGCAGCCAAGAATGCTATATCCAGCTAGGCTGTCATTGAAAATTGAAGGAGAGATAAAAAGCTTCCAGAACAAACAAAAACTAAAGGAATTTGCAAACACGAAACCAGCCCTACAAGAAATATTGAAAGGGGTCCTCTAAGCAAAGAGAGAGCCTAAAAGCAGCAAAGATCAGAAAGGAACACAGACAATATACAGTAACAGTCACCTTACAGGCAATACAATGGCACTAAATTCATACCTTTCAATAGTTACCCTGAATGTAAATGGGCTCAATGCCCCAATCAAAAGACACAGGCTATCAGATTGGATTAAAAAACAAGACCCATCCATATGCTGTCTGCAAGAGACTCATTTTAGACCCAAAGACACCCCCAGATTGAAAGTGAGGGGGTGGAAAACCATTTACCATGCTAATGGACACCAAAAGAAAGCTGGGGTGGCAATCCTCATATCAGACAAACTAGATTTTAAAACAAAGACTGTAATAAGAGATGAGGAAGGACACTATATCCTACTTACAGGGTCTATCCAACAAGAAGATCTAACAATTGTAAATATCTATGCCCCAAACATGGGAGCAGCCAATTATATAAGGCAATTAATAACAAAAGCAAAGAAACACATTGACAACAAACAATAATAGTGGGGGACTTTAACACCCCCCTGACTGAAATGGACAGATCATCTAAGCAAAAGATCAACAAGGAAATGAAGACTTTAAATGACACACTGGAACAAATGGACTTCACAGACATATTCAGAACGTTCCATCCCAAAGCAACGAAATACACATTCTTCTCTAGTGCCCATGGAACATTCTCCAGAATTGATCACATCCTAGGTCACAAATCAGGTCTCAACCGGTACCAAAAGATTGGGATCATTCCCTGCATATTTTCAGACCACAATGCTTTGAAACTAGAACTCAATCACAAGAGGAAAGTCAGAAAGAACTCAAATACATGGAGGCTAAAGAGCATCCTACTAAAGAATGAATGGGTCAACCAGGAAATTAAAGAAGAATTTAAAAAATTCATGGAAACCAATGAAAATGAAAACACAACTGTCCAAAATCTTTGGGATACAGCAAAGGCAGTCCTGAGAGGAAAGTATATAGCAATACAAGCCTTTCTCAAGAAACAAGAAAGGTCTCAAATACACAACCTAACCCTACAGCTAAAGGAGCTGGAGAAAGAACAGCAAATAAAGCCTAAACCCAGCAGGAGAAGAGAAATCATGAAGATCAGAGCAGAAATCAATGAACTAGAAACCAAAAGAACAGTAGAACAGATCAACGAAACTAGGAGCTGGTTCTTTGAAAGAATTAACAAGATTGATAAACCCCTGGCCAGACTGATCAAAAAGAAAAGAGAAATGACCCAAATCCACAAAATCATGAATGAAAGACGAGAGATCACAACCAACACCAAAGAAATACAAACAATTATAAGAACATATTATGAGCAACTCTATGCCAGCAAATTAGATAACCTGGAAGAAATGGGTGCATTCCTAGAGATGTATCAACTACCAAAACTGAACCAGGAAGAAACAGAAAACCTGAACAGACCTATAACCACTAAGGAAATTGAAGCAGTCACCAAAAGTCTCCCAAGAAACAAAAGCCCAGGGCCAGATGGCTTCCCAGGGGAATTCTATCAGACATTTAAAGAAGAATTAATACCTATTCTCCTGAAACTGTTCCAAAAAAGAGAAATGGAAGGAAAACTTCCAAACTCATTTTATGAGGCCACCATTACCTTGATCCCAAAACCAAAGATCCCATCAAAAAGGAGAATTACAGACCAATATCCTTGATGAACATGGATGCAAAAATTCTCACCAAAATACTAGCCAATAGGATCCAACAGTACATTAAAAGGATTATTCACCACGACCAAGTGGGATTTATCCCTGGGCTGCAAGGCTGGTTCAACATCCGCAAATCAATCAACGTGATACAATACATTAACAAAAGAAAGAACAAGAATCATATGATCCTCTCAATAGATGCAGAAAAAGCATTTGACAAAGTACAGCATCCTTTCTTGATCAAAACTCTTCAGAGTATAGGGATAGAGGGTACATACCTCAATATCATAAAAGCCATCTATGAAAAACCTACAGCGAATATCATTCTCAATGGGGAAAAGCTGAGAGCTTTTCCCCTAAGGTCAGGAACGCGGCAGGGATGTCCACTCTCAGCACTGCTATTCAACATAGTATTAGAAGTCCTAGCCACAGCAATCAGACAACAAAAAGAAATCAAAGGCATCCAAATCAGCAAAGAGGAAGTCAAACTCTCACTCTTTGCAGATGATATGATACTGTATGTGGAAAACCCAAAAGACTCCACCCCAAAACTGCTAGAACTCATACAGGAATTCAGTCAAGTAGCAGGCTATAAATAAAATCAATGCACAGAAGTCAGTGGCATTCATATACACCAACAACAAGACAGAAGAGAGACAAATCAAGGAGTTGATCCCATTCACAATTGCACCCAAAACCATAAGATACCAAGAATAAATTTAACCAAAGAGGCAAAGGATCTGTACTCAGAAAACTATAAAATACTCAGGAAAGAAATTGAAGAAGACACAAAGAAATGGAAAAACGTTCCATGCTTATGGATTGGAAGAACCAACATTGTGGAGATGTCAATGCTACCTAGAGCAATCTACACATTCAATGCAATCCCCATCAAAATACCATCCACTTTTTTCAAAGAAATGGAACAAATAATCCTAAAATTTGTATGGAACCAGAAGAGACCCTGAATAGCCAGAGGAATATTGAAAAAGAAAAGCAAAGCTGGCGGCATCACAATTCCGGACTTCCAGCTCTATTACAAAGCTGTCATCATCAAGACAGTATGGTACTGGCACAAAAACAGACACATAGATCAATGGAACAGAATCGAGAGCCCAGAAATGGACCCTCAACTCTATGGTCAACTTATCTTTGACAAAGCAGGAAAGAATGTCCAATGGAAAAAAGACAGTCTCTTCAACAAATGGTGTTGGGAAAATTGGACAGCCACGTGCAGAAGAATGAAACTGGACCATTTTCTTACACCACACACAAAAATAGACTCCAAATGGTTGAAAGACCTAAACGTGAGACAGGAGTCCATCAAAATCCTAAAGGAGAACACAGGTAGCAACCTGTTCGACCTCAGCTGCAGCAACTTCTTCCTAGAAACATCGCCAAAGGCACGGGAAGCCAGGGCAAAAATGAACTATTGGGACTTCATCAAGATAAAAAGCTTTTGCACAGCAAAAGAAACAGTCCACAAAACCAAAAGACAACCGACAGAATGGAAGAAAATATTTGCAAATGACATATCAGATAAAGGGCTAGTATCCAAAATCTATAAAGAACTTATCAAACTCAACACCCAAAGAACAAATAATCCAATCAAGAAATGGGCAGAAGACATGAACAGACATTTTTCCAAAGAAGACATCCAAATGGCCAACAGGCACATGAAAAAGTGCTCAACATCGCTCGGCATCAGGGAAATCCAAATCAAAACCTCAATGAGATACCACCTCACACCAGGTAGAAGGGCTAAAATTAACAAGTCAGGGAACAACAGATGTTGGCGGGGATGTGGAGAAAGGGGAACCCTCCTACACTGTTGGTGGGAACGCAAGCTGGTGCAGCCACTCTGGAAAACAGTATGGAGGTTCCTCAAACAGTTGAAAATAGAGCTACCATTCGATCCAGCAATTGCACTACTGGGTATTTACCCCAAAGATACAAATGTAGGGACCCGAAGGGGTACGTGCACCCCCAATGTTTATAGCAGCAATGTGCGCAATAGCCAAACTGTGGAAAGAGCCAAGATGTCCCTCGAGAGATGAATGGATAAAGAAGAAGTGGTATATATACACAGTGGAATATTATGCAGCCATCAAAAGGAATGAGATCTTGCCATTTGCAACAACGTGGATGGAACTGGAGGGTGTTATGCTTAGCGAAATAAGTCAATCAGAGAAAGATATGTATCTTATGACCTCACTGATAGGAGGAATTCTTAATCTCAGGAACAAACTGAGTGTTACTGGAGTGATTGGGGGTGGGAGGGATGGGGTGGCTGGGTGATAGACATTGGGGAGGGTATGTGCTACGGTGAGCACTGTGAATTGTGCAAGACTGTTGAATCACAGATCTGTACTTCTGAAACAAATAACGCAACATATTTTAAGAAAAAACAAAAAGAAGAAGATAGCAGGAGAGGAAGAATGAAGGGGAGTAAGTCGGAGGGGGAGACGAACCATGAGAGATGATGGACTCTGAAAAACAAACTGACGGTTCTAGAGGGGAGGAGGGTAGGGGGATGGGTTAGCCTGGTGATGGGTATTAAGGAGGGCACATTCTGCATGGAGCACTGTGTGTTATGAACAAACAATGAATCATGGAACACTACATCAAAAACAAATGATGTAATATATGGTGATTAACATAACAATAAAAAATTTAAAAAAACAATAAAATAAGCAGAAATCAATGAAATAAAAAAAGGGGAAAAATAGAAAAAGATCAGTGAAACAAAGAGCTGATTTTTTGAAAAAAAATTCAACAACATTGACAATGCTCTAGCAGGAATGACATAAAAAGAAAGATGACACAAATTTCAACAGTAATGAAACAAAGGATTAAGTACAGATCCTCTAGATATTTAAAATATAAGGGAAAACTATAAACAACTCTACACACTTAGATGAAATGGACCAACAGCTCAAAAATCCAAATTACTGCAAGTCACATAATATGAAATATTAGATCAATAGAGCCATAACTAATAAGAAACTTGCATTATAATTTTAGAACTCTCATAAAAGAATCTCCAAGCCCAGATGATTATACGGGAGAACTCAAAAAACATCGAAAGAAGAATTAACACCACTTCTACACAATCTCTTCCAAAATATAGAAAAGAGCGCTTCCCAGTTCACTTTATGAAGCTAGTGTTACCTTGATACCAAAACCAGACAGACAAGTCACACACACATACAAAACTATATCCCAATTCCCCTCATGAGTATGGCTGTCAAAATCCTTAACAAAATATCGGCAAATAGAATTCAGCAATATATAAAAAGAATTACACATCATGACTAAGTGGGAATTATTCTGGGGATGAAAGGCGGGCTCAATATTAAAAAAAATAAACTATCAAGGGCTTAACATACAAGGTATCAATACACAACCTGTTAATGTAATCTAACAGACTAAAGAGAATCACAGAATATCAATGCAGAAAAACATTTGACAAAATTCAACATCTATTCGTGTTTTAAAAAAACTAACTCAGAAAAACTGAGAAGGGAACTTCCTCAACTTGATAGAGAGCATCTACAAGAAGACCTACTGCTAACATGTTATGGTGAAAAACTAACATGGGGAACAAAGAGGGTCCACACTCATCACTCTTATTTAAATACTAAAATTAATTCTAATCAATACAGTAAGCAAAATTAATGAATGCAGATAAAAAAGGAAGAAATAAATTGTCTAAATTTGCAGATGACAGAATTATGTACATAGAAAATCCCAAGGAACCTAAAGGAAAGTCTAAGAACTAAGTGAGTTCAGTAAGGTCAAGGATACAAAGTAAACATTTTTTTTTGTATTTTTACAGATTAGCAATGAGCATGTGAATCCCTAAATTAAAAATAAAGTCCATTTACAATTGCTCAAAAAAGTAGGATTTATATGCTGAAAACTACAAAACACTGATGAATAAATTAAAAGAATATCTGAGTAAAAGAAAAGATATAACATATTCATGGATTGAAGCTCATCATAGTAAAGGTATCATTTCTCTCCAACTTGATACACTGACATAACATATTCCTATCAAAATTCCAGCAAGATTTCTTTAGACCATATTATCCTAAAATGTATATAGAAAGATAAAATAATTAGAATAGCTAAAATGATTTTGAAAAAGAATAAAGTGGTAGGAATCAGTCTACATGATTTCAAAATTTATTTTATAGTATATATTTATATGTATGTTTTCATTTATGTGTATTTATGTACAGGCATGTCTATATGTATGTAGGTATATTATACAAATATAATGATTATAGTAATATATATACTATCCAAGACTGTGTAGCATTAGTGGAGAAACAGACACATAGGTCAATGGAACATAATAGAGAACCCAGAAATAGGCCCACGCAAATATGTCCAGCCAATTTTGACAAAGTATAAAAACAATTTGATATAGTAAAGAAGCCTTTTAATAAATGGTGCTATAGCAAATGAACAACCATAAACTAAAAAAAAAAAAAAAGATCTCAACCTAAGTCTCACACTTTATCTAAAAATGTGTTCAAAATGGATTACAGACTTAAATGTAAAATATAAAACTATAAAGATTTTAGAAAAATAAAAACATAGAAGAAAATCTAAAGCTAGGTAAAGAATTTATAGACTTAACACCAAGGGCATAAACCACTGAAAGAAAAAAAAAAGATAAGCAGGACCATGGGCCATGACAAATATTTACACTAATAATATGATTTATGGTTGGGGGTGAGGGTACTTTGGGCCACATGACAGCACCTTGACATCTGGAAGGGCTACAGACCGGTCAGTCACACAGGTAGTCAACCATATCTACATGACCAAGCCCCACTGAAAACTCTGTAGTTGGTGTCTCTTACATCCTATCTCATGTACCTCTTTTCTTGGTTGATTTTAATCTGTTTCTTTTCACTGTAATGAACTGTAACTGTGAGTATAACAGCTTTGCTGCATTCTGTATATTCTACTGAATTTTTGAAACTGAGGGCAAACTTGCAGTTGGTGTCAGAAGTGAAGGTGTCTTGGGGACCTCCTAAACATTGCAGAGACAAAAAAAAGGTAACAGAAAATTATTTCGAGGCCAGATGATTTTACTGTTGATTATTTGAAATTTCTAAGCAACAAATGGTACCCTGGTTATAGAAATTATATACAAATATTTTTAAAGATGCCAAATGACCCAATTAATCTTATGAAATTACCATTAAAATGATACAAAATACTACTTTTAAACAATAGCAAGCACTTCAAAATATACTAAGTAAAAAAAAAAAAGTCACAAAGGACCACATATTGTACGATTCCATTCATATGAAATGTCCATAACAAGCAAATCTATAAAGATAGCTGCTAAATCAGTGGTTGCCCAGGACTGGGGGGAGGGAAGGGACATAGTGTAGTGGGGGGGGAAGGCGGGGACAGCTAAAGATGAAGTTTTTTTTTTTTAAGATTTTATTTATTTATTTGACAGAGAGAGACACAGCGAGAGAGAGAATACAAGCACGGGGAGTGGGAGAGGGAGAGGGAGAAGCAGGCTTCCCACGGAGCAGGGAGCCTGATGCAGGGCTCGATCCCAGGACCCTGGGATCATGACCTGAGCCGAAGGCAGACGCTTAACGACTGAGCCACCCAGGCGCCCCAACGTGAAGTTTCTTTTTAGAAGGAGAAAATGTTCTAAAATTGATTGTGGTAAGGGATGCATAACTCTGAATTTAATAAAAGCTACAGAACTGTACATTTAAAATAGTTGGATTATATAGTATGTGACATATCTCAAAAGGCTATTAAAAGTATAAATAGCAATCATTCATACAAGTTGATAGATTTCATTTATCAATATAGATCCTATAAAAAATACTAAAATACCAAATGTAACTGAATTATGTATGAACTATCCACTATGACTAAGTAGGATTTATCCCAAGACAGTAATGGTGGTTTAATACTGGGAAATAGATTAACACATGTGAAAATTTTCACCAAGTGTATTTTTTTAACTAAGTTTCATTAGATAGCAGAAACATACTTGATTAAAATTAATAAACACACAGTTTTTAATTTATTTTTCTAAAACTAGGCATATTGGGGATTCTCCTGGCAGTGACTATTATGGTTGACTTCCCAACACTGATTCCATCTTACTTTCTTGAATAATTTAGGTCCTGGTTAATTTAGGACACTCTCTTCCTGCTAGTCAATGATTAATTCAAGGACAGGTAAACTTATATTCATTAGGAAAGTAGATTTCTTACTCTTAAGAGAGTTACAAGAAATTGACTTCTATCATTTGCTCAATGTGAATATGTACAGTGTTATTACTGGAATCCACCATCAGACCATGAGGGAAAATAAGTTCAGATGGACTAAATAGTATGGGATAGGAAAGCAGTGTTTTGGTTTATGGTCACACAGTTTAGTCAGTATGCTGGTATCTGTTACTTGTAGCCAAAACCAACCTAACAAATAAACAAATGTAATAAATGTACATTGTTAAAAGAAATAGTGATAACAATATTTTAAACTTAAAAATAAACCTATTTACCAATGGGCACTAAAGAGTTCTCCATAAGAATTAGGAACAAGTACACTTATTATCAAAGATCACTATATTAAATTGTTTTGGAAACAACTGCAATAAGACATTAAGTAGAAATAAGAGCTATAACTACTGAGCAAGTATATAAAATGGAATCTAATACAGTTATTAGGTGCCAGAATTAATTGCCTTTATATACATTAACTCACTGAATCCATAAAACAATCTCATTATGTAGATGCCAATGTTATCTTCATTTTATAGGTAAAGCATGCAGAATTAAAGTAAGGGGAGGAGTTGGGAGACTGGTTTCAGAGACCACAGCATTAATATACATACCTCTTTCATAATTTGCACATGAAATAACTATTTGCCTCTAACACCCACAAACACAAGATCATAAACTCTAAAAGTCAGAATTACAAAGAATATTCAATTCAAGATTAAAAGAGTTAACAACTGCTTTCTTTCCTGAAACTAGCCTCAAGGATGGCTATGACTAACTCAAGAAACTGTTAGGAGTATATTTGCAGTGGCTCCAAGATAAATAATAATCCCCAGCTAAGGATTTGTCCTGGCCAAGCACCTGCAACTCACTGTTGAAATTATTTATCAAGTAGTAAAGAATCTACATTGCTAAGGGCACTGGAGAGTGGGCCCTACTACTGTATCCCTAAAGAGGCTACTTAATAAGCTGTATAAAAGTTGAAGGAACCCTGGAACTAACAGTTTCCTTAAGTTGAGATGGTTAACACACACAGCCTCATCTCCCAATCTCCATGAATATATCAAGTGTGAAGTAACTGGGATATTGGAATCTGTGCCGGAAAATCATAAAACCCCTTCTATGTTGTTGTTGTGCATGCTGTTTCATTGTATATCTGTATTTTTCCTAATGTTAAATTGACTTAAAGCTGCATGAAGCCGGGGTGCCTGAGTGGCTCAGTCAGTTAAGCAGCTGCCTTCAGCTCAGGTCATGATCCTGGGGTCCTGGGATTGAGCTCCACGTCAGGAATCCCTGCTCAGCGGGGAGCCTTCTTCTCCTTCTCGCTCTGCCTGCTGAACCCCCTGCTTGTGCTCTCTGTCAAATAATTAAATAAAATCTTAAAAAAAAAAAAAAAGCTGCATGAAGCCTATTGTGTCTTGTGAGTTTGGTTGCTACTCCAAAATCAACAACTGCTGCAAAATAGGCATTGCACAAGAAAATACCAATTGATTTCTTGAATGCCTGAAATAAGCGTTTAGAAGGTATATTGCAGAATAGCATCCTTAAACAAAAAGTATAAAACAATGCTAGTAAAAAATGTAAATCAATATTTAATGATGGCAAAGGTGAAATAAGCATTTTCTTACCCTTCTTTGGTAGGAATCTAACATAATATACTCTTTCTAGGGAAAAACTGATATATATGTTAATATGAACCTTTAAAATACTCCTTTTTGGGGGGCAGCTGGGTGGCTCAGTCAGTTAAGTGACTGACACTTGATCTCAGGTCTTGATCTCAGGGTCGTGAGTTGAAGCCCCATGTTGGGCTCCACACCCAGTGTGAAGCTTACTTAAAAAAATAAATAAATAAAATAAAATAAAATAAAATAAATAAAATAAAATAAAATAAAAATAAAGTACTCCTGTGTTTTTAACCATTCATTTCATTTCTAAGAATGTATCTTAATGAAATAATCAGGGCCTAGACAAATATACATGAACAAAACTACTCATCACAGTGTTATAATTTAAAAAAGATTTCTAGAAACAATGAATCATGGAACACTACATCAAAAACTAATGATGTAATGTATGGTGATTAACATAACATAATAATAAAAAAAAAAAAGAACACACAGCTCTAACTTCCAAATGAGCCCTCAGGGCAGGGGATAATTCCATAAGCCTTTTTGGTAATTAAACAGCCTTCAAGTGCAAAAAAAAAAAAAAAAAAAAAAAGATTTCTAGAAAGGTAAATAAATATGCCTTATTTTTAGTGGTCATTATACAGTAATGTTTTTGAAGAATGTTAAATAGCGGGGTGCCTGGGTGGCTTAATAAGTTAAGCATTTGACTTGATTTCGGCTCAGGTCATGATCTCAGGGTTGTGAGATCAAGCCCAGCATTAGGCTCCACACTCAGTATGGAGTCTGCTTGAGATTCTCTCTCTCTCCTTCTCCCTCTGCCCCTCTGGCTCATGCTCTCTCTTTCTCTCTCTCTCTTCCTCTCGCTCTAAAATAAATAAATAAATCTTTTTTTTAAAAAAAGAATGTTAAATAGCTTAAGGCAAGAATCAGGATAGAAAGCTAAAGGAAAAGAGCAGAATCCAAGACTGCATGCAGAGCATAATTTCAGTTGTGTTATACACATACCACTCAAGCACATATGTTGAAAATACACTAAAATATCAACCGTTTCCTTTCAGAGAGTAAGATTATGGCTCATTTTTGTTTTCTTAGTACACCACTAAAATTTAATCTCCATGAGAGCAAAACTGTATCTGTCTTGTTCACTGTTATATTTTTAGAATGCCTCATACAATTCTAAGTGCTAAAGAAATATATCTTGAGTATTTTCTCCATTTTCTAAAATAACTATTTATTACTTTTTATTATGGTAAATTCAATCATTATTTTTAACTGTGTGCATGTATTTATAATCTGTTCTTGAATAAATTCTATTCACTAATTTAAAAATGGGCAAATTTCTGTATATAGGAATTTATCCATCATACAATTCTAATCCAAAAATCTTGCTTCCAATCTCAAGTATACATACCCAGAACACCAAACTTTTATTTGGTTATTTCCTTTGCTCAAAAAAGAATATTTAGGAAGTGTATCTATTTCCAGAATCTTTTTGACTTTACATTTTCCCCCTTGTTCTCAATTTCTATACCAAAAAAAAATATATGGTAAAACAATAATATAATTCAGGGGGATAAATTTGGGCCACATTAATGAAATGTTTTCATAGAGATAAGCTTTCTTCCTTAATAAATACAAATTTAAAGTACATGTGAAATGAAGTTCTAATTGATTATCAGGATTATACAATAATAAGGAGACTCTTGATCAAAATTTCATTCAGTAATACATGTGGAGCTTTGTGATTCTCCAGGAGAAACATTGGGTCCAAAGAACAGATGTTTGACAAACTTTTTGACTCCAATGGTGAAGGTCAGTTCAAACCTGTTTCTGCAAAAAGGAACATTTAATGATTTACTGAGTCAGGAAGCCATGGATACGTATGACGTCTGGCACAGTAAAATCAACGGGTTCAAACAATATTATCAGGGCTCTCTTTCTCTCCCCATTTCATGGTTTTATTACTCTGCCCATCTACATTCTTCATGTGTCTATCATCACGTGGTAGTCCCCACGACCACCAGCAAGCCAGCCATATCTTCTCAGCTTAACATCCCCAGCTTAATATTTCCAGAAATAGAATTTCACTCTCCATCCATTTATATATCCTATGGAATTCTCTGCTTTCCCCTTACCCAAAGTTGGTGAAACTCAAGGTGTAAGGCACAGTCCTCCAGATTGCCAAATCTGCCCAAGACTTCTGACACCAACTGCAATGATTAAGCCAAAGTGCAAAATCAGAGGGAACAGTCCCCACAAGACTGCTTTTTAGATACCAGCCACAAGTTCAGGGGTCCCAAAGGACTATGCTCACTTCAGACCAGCTAGTTACAAACTCAGGGGTTCCCATGTCCACCTTCAGTTTCACTAACTCACTAGAACAACCCACAGGACTCAGGAAAATATTAGACTTATCATTATAGTTGTTTTTTTTTTTAATAGCAAAAGGATACATGTTAGAGCCAGCCAAAGGAAAAAATGCATAGGAGTAAAGTCTGGATGATGTGATAGATATATCTTTGTGTACACACACACACACACACACACACACACACACACACACACACACTGGAATATTATTCAACCATAAAAAGAATGAAATCTTGCCATTTGCAATAATATGGATGGAGCTAGAGAGCATAATGCTAGGTGAAATAAGTCACTCAGAGAAATAAATACCATATGATTTCACTCATATGTGAAATTTCAGAAACAAAACAAACAAGCAAAGGGAGAAAAAGGGGAGAGAGAGAGAGAAACCAAGAAACAGACTCTTAACTATAGAGAACAAAGTGATGGTTACCAGAGCAGAGGTGGGTGGGGGGATGGGTTAAATAGGTGATGGGGATTAGGGAGGGCACCTGTTGTGATGAGCACCAGGTCTTGTAAGGAAGGGTGGAGTCACTATATTGTACACCTGAAACTGATACAACACTGTATGTTAACTAGAATTAAAATAAAAACTTAAAAAAAATAAACCTTATCATAGGTATGTATGTATAAGAAAAAACAAGGTATACACCGGGTTCGGTACTATCTGTGGTTTCAGGCATCCCCTGGGGGTCTTAGAACATATCCACTGTGGATAAGGGGGGATTACCATACTTCATTATCCAAAAATATTCAGACTTTAAAAACTAATAAATAGGTGTCTTAAGGGAGATAGGAAGAAATGATTCTTAAAAAACTATCATTAGAAACTAATCAAATCAAAATCTAAGTAAAACATTAGGCATACATATAAGAAAGCTATTTGAAGAGTATGGTTTCAAAATATTTGTCTGTAGTATGAACTTCCCGGTTGAGAATGAGGGAGAAGTGCATAAAGAAAAGCGATTTGAGTTGGGAAACAAAAGTCCTGATTTCATGCTTCCTTCCCACCACTTTATGTACTAAGCAACCATGGGCAAGTCACTGAACTGGCCTCAGCTATTACAGATGTGAAGTGGGGATAATAGTCCTTATTTCCTATCTTACTGGATTCTTCATGTGATATGTTGAGAAAATATTATACAAAAAGAGTGGCACTAGTAATTATGACTGTTTTTTGCTGTGTACATATAAGGAAGTATCACACAATTAAGGCAAAATACGTGAACTTCAATTGCTTGCATAATTATTGTCAAGAGAGAAAAGTTGTTCACATTACTCCACAAAGAGACACCTCACCACATTTTAAAAAAGCATAAAATATTAATGTGATGTCTAGCAATACATGTTATGAATGGTTTAGAATTTATGACTAAGAAGACAGATGGCTATAAACTTACTTATTTAGCGATAATAATAGCAGAATTAACCAGTGCCAATCCTGTCAACCAGAATATTGACACTAGCATAGTATGACAGAGGATTATGAACACCATCTTCCGAATACCCAAGCTCCAAGTTCCATGGGAACAAATTTCCCAGGTCACATAAGATATAATTTTATTATCTTAAGGATCGTTAAGATTTAAACAATCACTTTTAGCCTGAATTAGCAGAATTTCTAAGTTGTGACCAAAGAATACGTAGGTCCCCTGACAAGCTTCCTCATTAATAATAACCATCTTCCATTTTCCAGCTGACAATGTCAAATGACTGGACTGATACAATTTTCCATACAGTCTGAGCATTACAGTACTTCAATGAACATTGCTTCAAAGCCAGACTCCCAGCCGGGAAATCTTCAAGCCACCTATGACTCCTCTGTCCCTTCAAGCCCTCACATTCAATGTTATTAAATTTCCTGGATATTTCCTTAAGATATCTCTCAAATTTGTTCCTTTATCTCCATTTTCACTGCCACCATCAAAGTCCACATCATTACCCCAATACTCTAGTCTCCATTTTTTTCTCCCTTCAATCCAGGCTATAAATCCCTGCCCATTTAGCTCCCTAAAATATTGCTTACATCCTGCCACATGCTTGCTCAGGAGCCTATACTCAAGTAAATCCTTTGATCTCAGGGGAGGAGCTTTCAAAAAGTACTGATGCCCAAGTCCTACCTAAAGAGGTTCTGATTTAATTCATCTGGGATGGAACCCAGGCATTAATTTTTCTTTAAAGGTTCCTCGGGTGTTTCTAATGTATAGCCAGGTTTGGGAACCACTTCGATGAATCTCTAGTGCCTATTAAGTCAAACTAGGACTCCTGTAGCAGACATTGCAGGTGCTCTCCTGAGATTCCCTCCCATCCCTTTGACCTTTCTATGCACCCATCCCCCGGCTTCAGGTTTTCTTTTTTTTTTTTTTAATGTTATGTTAATCACCATACATCATTAGTTTTTGATGTAGTGTTCCATGATTCATTGTTTGTGTATAACACCCAGTGCTCCATTCAGTATGTGCCTTCTTTAATACCCATCACCAGGCTAACCCATCCCCCATCCCCATCCCCTCTAGAACCCTCAGTTTGTTTCTTAGAGTCCATAGTCTCTCATGGTTCATCTCCCCCACCAATTTCACCCCCTTCATTTCTCCTTTCCTACTATCTTCTTTTTTTTTTAACATATAATGTATTATTTGTTTCAGAGGTACAGGTCTGTGGTTCAACAGTCTTACACAATTCACAGCACTCATTCAGGTTTGTTTCTAATGGCCATCAATACGTTACTCTTCTGATGACTGCCCTTGTGTAACTAGTGCTATTGCATCCTTGCTCCAGCAGAGAAAACATTAAGGGTCTGGGGATTTATATCCCCTGGGGTAGCTCTAAGTCAATCCCTAAGTAATGTGGGAGTATGAATGCCTAGCTCCCTTGCCTGGATCTGGGCATATTCTGAGATGTAATTTGCATTTCAGAACTCCCTGGCAGACCAGACTAAGACAAAGACTACCTAAAAACTCACACACCCTTGACTGGCTTTTTCCCCTTCCCTTTACTCTCTTACTTGTTTCATCTGGGAGCACTTCCTTAAGAAATCACTTGGACGCAAAACCTCATCACAAGGTCTGCTTATGAAGAATCCAACCTGTTTGACATCTTGCTCAAAACAATTCATAACTTGGTCCCACCACGTTTTCTGCAATTATCCATCATGTACCAGGGGTGCTAGTTTTCTCATCCACTGTACTTACCCACAGTACTCTTTAAGTCTGCTATTTGCCAAGTGACCTCTGTGACTATCAAAACTTCCTGACTTTCAAAAACAAACTCTAGAAATCACTCCCATCCCATGCATAGCCCAAAACCCTACCCATGATAGGTGCTCAATAAATGTGGTTTGAACTGGTGTTGCCTCCCCCATGAAACTTGCTTTGACAATTCTAGCACACATAACCCTAGCTGTATTCTCTAACTTCTATATTTAATGTCATACCCACATTCATTTGTTGACTTATTCAACAGATATTTATGTGATTACTATGCCCCAGGAACTGTGCTCATCATGGGGAATGAAACAGTAAGTATGGATTTTTCTGTCCCCAAGGAGCTTAAAGTCAAGTTAAGGATATAGATATTAAGCAAATAATCGAACTAATAAATGTTGATTTCTGAGATAAATGGTGCTGTGAGAGAACACAGAAAGTAATAAATGTCCCTAACTAGGACTTCTCAGCATAAATAATGAAGAAGTGGCTACCTAAAATTACTGTCCTGTTCTCTATTGTAGGGATTCTTGGTCCCACCCCCTGAAATTGCATACAAATTTTGTGTGACCATGTATTATTCTTTTAATAGATTTTCAAGAGGTCCATAACCACAAATGTTGCACAATGCCAATCCTGTAGAAAACATGCCACGTTTTCTAACTGCCTCCGACGTGTGCCGTCTGTAGGTCTCTGTTCATAGAAATGTTAATATTTTCTTTTGTATTTGATATCATTTAGTATAATGTTAGACATATGCCCATCACTTAACAAATATGTTTTCCTCCCCGTTTTTAGCCTGAGTATTTCCACAGACCTCAGACTCTCAAAAACAAATAAGGAAAGTGTCTTTATTTTCTTTATTGAACAAGAGCCCGTTTTGAGCAGTTGTGGGTGGGGTGAAAACGATTATCTTGGTTTTCTTTGGGTACCAGGAAAACAAGAGCAACAAAACAGGATTTGCATGTTAAAACCTGCTTGTACTAGGCTAGTGCCAAACAATTGTCACTACATAGGTTTCAGCGTTCTGCTTCTTCAGGGATTTAACACTTTCATCCTGGCAACTCCCTGCTGCTTTTCCCATTCCCAAACCTTAGCTGTGCCCTAAAAGTATGTTTGTTACCTAAAAGGTAAAAGCAAAAATCATTCATTTCATGCACAAAAAGATGAAAGCTGATTTCTTAATCAAGTATACTGATCAATTTCAAAGAAAAATAGAATGAAAAATTAAATTTCAAATGCCACTGAAAAATATCTGTGACTATACATTGAAAATAAATGTTATAGCATTAAGGAAGGCATGTGATCTGATGAGCACTGGGTGTTATATGTAACTAATGAATCACTGAACACTACATCAAAAACTAATGATGTTGGCTACTTGAACTTAATAATAAAAAAAAGAAATGTTATATAGGTACAGACTAAAAAATCAATATGCATTTATATAATAGAAATAAAAACTTTTAATTTGTATACTTCTAAATGCATTTATACATGTTACAAATAGAAAAATGCATAAACCACAATGCCTGACATCAATAAACACATGAACGTAAAAAAAGAAAATAAGTAAGATTAAACCAGATTCCAGGGGCGGAGCAAGATGGCGGAGGAGTAGGAGACCTAGATTTCGTCTGGTCTCAGGAATTCAGCTGAATAGGGATCAAACCATTCTGAACACCTACGAACTCAACAGGAGATCAAAGAGGAGCGTAGCAACAACTATCTGAACAGTGAAGCGACCACTTAGTGGAAGGTAGGACATGCGGAGAAGTGAATCCGAGGCGATATTCGGGAGGATAGACGGCAGGGCAGGGGCCTCCGCCGGCCACTTCTGGCAAGTGATAGAGCCGCGGAGCACAAAATCGGACCTTTTAGAAGTCGGCTCCGCTGAGAGACGTCGCTCCAGTGGCTAAGCGGGGGTGGAACCCTCGCGGGACAGTGGGGTCTCAGGACCCTTGGGGTCACAGAAAGACCGGGGGAGCCTGAGTGCGCCAGAGCTCCCAGGTATCGGAGCAGGGAAGCCGGCTGCAGAGACGGAGCTGAGGCGCGGGCTCTCAGCTCGGGGTTGCCATAAACTGTGATCCGCGGCCCAGTCGGGCCACTGCTCCTGCAGCAGGGACCCAAAGGCGGCAGATCCGGGGAGACTCCCCTTCCTTCCCAGGGAGGAGCGGCGCGGGAACGCACCGCAGGGATCTACTGGGTTTGGAGACTCCACACGGGGTCGGGTGCCAGAGATACAAATGCTCGGTCACAGGCCAGGTGAGCACGGAGTGCGGCCGGAGACCAGGGACAAGGGAGTGACTGCTTTTCTCTGTGGGCGCACTGAGGAGCGGGGCCCCGAGTTCTCAGCTCCTCCGGGTGGAGATTGGGAGGCCACCATTTCTGCCCTGGTCCTCCAAAGCTGTACGGAGAGTTTGCAGGGAACAAAAGCTCCTGAGATCAAACCCGAGCAGCTTGCTTAGCCCGGACCGACAAGGGCGGGGCAATTCAGCCTCCGGCAAAGACATTTGGAAAACACAGCAACAGGCACCTCCCCCAGAAGATCAGCACGAACAACCAGCAAGCCAAGACCAAGTTTACCCATCAAGGAGAACGGGAGAACTCCAGCGCTAGGGGAATACTGCACATAGAATTCATGGCTTTTTTTTACCATGATTCATTAGTTTATCAAAGTTAATTTTTGTTAACTTTTTTTTTCTCTTTTTCTTTTTCCCTTTTTCAACCAATATCTTATCAATCTCTTTTAAAAAAAAACATTTTTTATTTTTCATTTTTAGAGTCATATTTTCTCCCTTCATAGTAGTTACCCTTATTTTTGGCATATATATATATATAAGTTGTTCTCTCTTTAAAATTTTGAGATACAGTTTCTTCTAACATATAAAAATATACTCTAAATCACTAGTGTATGGTTCTGTTCTAGTCTCCTGCCTGATCACATTCTCTCCCTTTTTTCTTTTTTTTTTTAATCTTCTTTCTTTTTTCAAACAACTTCTTATCTTATCAAGTCGTTTTATAAAATCTTTTATAATTTTCATCTTTACAGTCATCTTCTATCCCTTCATTGTATCAACCCTTAATTTGTACATATATGTCTTTCTTCCTTTAAAATTTTAGGAGGCACTTTTTTCTAACAGACCAAAATACGCCCAAATTCTAGTGTGTGGCACTGATCTATGCACTAGCCTGATCATATCTGATCACATTCTGCTTTTTTTGTATTGTTCTGTTTTGTTTTTATCTTTTTTTTTTCTTCTCTTTCTTTTTTCTTTCTTTCCCTTTCTTTTCCCCTGGTTTCAGGTCTTTTCTGATTTGTATAGAGTATATTTGCTGGGGACGTTGTAAACCTGTTAGCATTTTGTTCTCTCATTCATCTATTCTCCTCCGGACAAAATGACAAGACAAAAAAATCACCTCAGCAAAAAGAACAAGAGGTAGTACCGTCAGCCAGGGACCTACTCAATACGGACATTAGTACGATGTCGGACCTAGAGTTCAGAATCATGACTTTAAAGATACTAGCTGGGCTTGAAAAAAGCGTGGAAGTTATTAGAGAAACCCTTTCTGGAGAAATAAAAGAACTAAAATCTAACCAAGTCGAAATCAAAAAGGCTATTGATGAGGTGCAATCAAAAATGGGGGCACTAACTGCTAGGATAAATGAGGCAGAAGAGAGAATCAGTGATATAGAAGACCAAATGATGGAAAGTAAAGAGGCTGAGAAAAAGAGGGAGAAACAACTACAGGATCACGAGGGCAGAATTCGAGAGATAAGTGATTCGATAAGACAAAACAACATTAGAATAATTGGGATCCCAGAAGAAGAAGAAAGAGAGAGAGGGGCAGAAGGTATATTGGAGCAAATAATAGCAGAGAACTTCCCTAATGTGAGGAAGGAAACAGGCATCAAAATCCAGGAGGCACAGAGAACCCCTCTCAAAATCAATAAAAATAGGTCAACACCCCGACATCTAATAGTAAAACTTACGAGTCTCAGAGACAAAGAGAAAATCCTGAAAGCAGCTCGGGAGAAGAGGTATGTAACCTACAATGGTAAAAATATTAGATTGCCAACAGACTTATCCACAGAGACCTGGCAGGCCAGAAAGGACTGGCAAGATATCTTCAGAGCACTAAACGAGAAAAATATGCAGCCAAGAATACTATATCCAGCTAGGCTGTCATTGAAAATTGAAGGAGAGATAAAAAGCTTCCAGAACAAACAAAAACTAAAGGAATTTGCAAACATGAAACCAGCCCTACAAGAAATATTGAAAGGGGTCCTCTAAGCAAAGAGAGAGCCTAAAAGCAGCAAAGATCAGAAAGGAACACAGACAACATACAGTAACAGTCACCTTACAGGCAATACAATGGCACTAAATTCATACCTTTCAATAGTTACCCTGAATGTAAATGGGCTCAATGCCCCAATCAAAAGACACAGGCTATCAGATTGGATTAAAAAACAAGACCCATCCATATGCTGTCTGCAAGAGACTCATTTTAGACCCAAAGACACCCCCAGATTGAAAGTGAGGGGGTGGAAAACCATTTACCATGCTAATGGACACCAAAAGAAAGCTGGGGTGGCAATCCTCATATCAGACAAACTAGATTTTAAAACAAAGACTGTAATAAGAGATGAAGAAGGACACTATATCCTACTTACAGGGTCTATCCAACAAGAAGATCTAACAATTGTAAATATCTATGCCCCAAACATGGGAGCAGCCAATTATATAAGGCAATTAATAACAAAAGCAAAGAAACACATTGACAACAAACAATAATAGTGGGGGACTTTAACACCCCCCTGACTGAAATGGACAGATCATCTAAGCAAAAGATCAACAAGGAAATGAAGACTTTAAATGACACACTGGACCAAATGGACTTCACAAACATATTCAGAACATTCCATCCCAAAGCAATGGAATACACATTCTTCTCTAGTGCCCATGGAACATTCTCCAGAATTGATCACATCCTAGGTCACAAATCAGGTCTCAACCGGTACCAAAAGATTGGGATCATTCCCTGTATATTTTCAGACCACAATGCTTTGAAACTAGAACTCAATCACAAGAGGAAAGTCAGAAAGAACTCAAATACATGGAGGCTAAAGAGCATCCTACTAAAGAATGAATGGGTCAACCAGGAAATTAAAGAAGAATTAAAAAAAATTCATGGAAACCAATGAAAATGAAAACACAACTGTCCAAAATCTTTGGGATACAGCAAAGGCAGTCCTGAGAGGAAAGTATATAGCAATACAAGCCTTTCTCAAGAAACAAGAAAGGTCTCAAATACACAACCTAACCCTACAGCTAAAGGAGCTGGAGAAAGAACAGCAAATAAAGCCTAAACCCAGCAGGAGAAGAGAAATCATGAAGATCAGAGCAGAAATCAATGAACTAGAAACCAAAAGAACAGTAGAACAGATCAACGAAACTAGGAGCTGGTTCTTTGAAAGAATTAACAAGATTGATAAACCCCTGGCCAGACTGATCAAAAAGAAAAGAGAAATGACCCAAATCCACAAAATCATGAATGAAAGACGAGAGATCACAACCAACACCAAAGAAATACAAACAATTATAAGAACATATTATGAGCAACTCTATGCCAGCAAATTAGATAACCTGGAAGAAATGGGTGCATTCCTAGAGATGTATCAACTACCAAAACTGAACCAGGAAGAAACAGAAAACCTGAACAGACCTATAACCACTAAGGAAATTGAAGCAGTCACCAAAAGTCTCCCAAGAAACAAAAGCCCAGGGCCAGATGGCTTCCCAGGGGAATTCTATCAGACATTTAAAGAAGAATTAATACCTATTCTCCTGAAACTGTTCCAAAAAAGAGAAATGGAAGGAAAACTTCCAAACTCATTTTATGAGGCCACCATTACCTTGATCCCAAAACCAAAGATCCCATCAAAAAGGAGAATTACAGACCAATATCCTTGATGAACATGGATGCAAAAATTCTCACCAAAATACTAGCCAATAGGATCCAACAGTACATTAAAAGGATTATTCACCACGACCAAGTGGGATTTATCCCTGGGCTGCAAGGCTGGTTCAACATCCGCAAATCAATCAACGTGATACAATACATTAACAAAAGAAAGAACAAGAATCATATGATCCTCTCAATAGATGCAGAAAAAGCATTTGACAAAGTACAGCATCCTTTCTTGATCAAAACTCTTCAGAGTATAGGGATAGAGGGTACATACCTCAATATCATAAAAGCCATCTATGAAAAACCTACAGCGAATATCATTCTCAATGGGGAAAAGCTGAGAGCTTTTCCCCTAAGGTCAGGAACGCGGCAGGGATGTCCACTCTCAGCACTGCTATTCAACATAGTATTAGAAGTCCTAGCCACAGCAATCAGACAACAAAAAGAAATCAAAGGCATCCAAATCGGCAAAGAGGAAGTCAAACTCTCACTCTTTGCAGATGATATGATACTGTATGTGGAAAACCCAAAAGACTCCACCCCAAAACTGCTAGAACTCATACAGGAATTCAGTCAAGTAGCAGGCTATAAATAAAATCAATGCACAGAAGTCAGTGGCATTCATATACACCAACAACAAGACAGAAGAGAGACAAATCAAGGAGTTGATCCCATTCACAATTGCACCCAAAACCATAAGATACCAAGAATAAATTTAACCAAAGAGGCAAAGGATCTGTACTCAGAAAACTATAAAATACTCAGGAAAGAAATTGAAGAAGACACAAAGAAATGGAAAAACGTTCCATGCTTATGGATTGGAAGAACCAACATTGTGGAGATGTCAATGCTACCTAGAGCAATCTACACATTCAATGCAATCCCCATCAAAATACCATCCACTTTTTTCAAAGAAATGGAACAAATAATCCTAAAATTTGTATGGAACCAGAAGAGACCCTGAATAGCCAGAGGAATATTGAAAAAGAAAAGCAAAGCTGGCGGCATCACAATTCCGGACTTCCAGCTCTATTACAAAGCTGTCATCATCAAGACAGTATGGTACTGGCACAAAAACAGACACATAGATCAATGGAACAGAATCGAGAGCCCAGAAATGGACCCTCAACTCTATGGTCAACTTATCTTTGACAAAGCAGGAAAGAATGTCCAATGGAAAAAAGACAGTCTCTTCAACAAATGGTGTTGGGAAAATTGGACAGCCACGTGCAGAAGAATGAAACTGGACCATTTTCTTACACCACACACAAAAATAGACTCCAAATGGTTGAAAGACCTAAATGTGAGACAGGAGTCCATCCAAATCCTAAAGGAGAACACAGGTAGCAACCTGTTCGACCTCAGCTGCAGCAACTTCTTCCTAGAAACATCGCCAAAGGCACGGGAAGCCAGGGCAAAAATGAACTATTGGGATTTCATCAAGATAAAAAGCTTTTGCACAGCAAAAGAAACAGTCCACAAAACCAAAAGACAACCGACAGAATGGAAGAAAATATTTGCAAATGACATATCAGATAAAGGGCTAGTATCCAAAATCTATAAAGAACTTATCAAACTCAACACCCAAAGAACAAATAATCCAATCAAGAAATGGGCAGAAGACATGAACAGACATTTTTCCAAAGAAGACATCCAAATGGCCAACAGGCACATGAAAAAGTGCTCAACATCGCTCGGCATCAGGGAAATCCAAATCAAAACCTCAATGAGATACCACTTCACACCAGTCAGAATGGCTAAAATTAACAAGTCAGGAAACGACAGATGTTGGCGGGGATGTGGAGAAAGGGGAACCCTCCTACACTGTTGGTGGGAATGCAAGCTGGTGCAACCCCTCTGGAAAACAGTATGGAGGTTCCTCAAACAGTTGAAATTAGAGCTACCTTTCGATCCAGCAATTGCACTACTGGGTATTTACCCCAAAGATACAAATGTAGGGACCCGAAGGGGTACGTGCACCCCAATGTTTATAGCAGCAATGTCCACAATAGCCAAACTGTGGAAAGAGCCAAAATGTCCATCGACAGATGAATGGATAAAGAAGTGGTATATATACACAATGGAATAGTATGCAGCCATCAAAAGGAATGAGATCTTGCCATTTGCAATGACGTGGATGGAACTGGAGGGTGTTATGCTGAGTGAAATAAGTCAATCAGATAAAGACATGTATCATATGACCTCACTGATATGAGGAATTCTTAATCTCAGGAACAAACTGAGGGTTGCTGGAGTGGTCGGGGGTGGGAGGGATGGGGTGGCTGGGCGATAGACATTGGGGAAGATATGTGCTATGGTGAGCGCTGTGAATTGTGTAAGACTGTTGAATCATAGATCTGTACTTCTGAAACAAATAACGCAACATATTTTAAGAAAAAAGAAAAAGAAGAAGATAGCAGGAGGGGAAGAATGAAGGGGAGTAAGTCAGAGGGGGAGACGAACCAGGAGAGATGATGGACTCTGAAAAACAAACTGAGGTTTCTAGAGGGGAGGAGGGTAGAGGGATGGGTTAGCCTGGTGATGGGTATTAAAGAGGGCACATTTTGCATGGAGCACTGGGTGTTCTGAACAAACAATGAATCATGGAATACTACACCAAAACAAATTATGTAATATATGGTGATTAACATAACAGTAAAAAAATTAAAAAAAAAAAACAAGTGAACAAAGAAGAAGAAAAACAAACAAACAAAAAAACTAGACTCTTAACTATAGAGAACAAACTGATGGTTACCAGTGGGGAGGTGGGTGGGGAGGATGGGTGAATTAGCCAAAAATAAATGAATTTAAAAATTAAAAAAAAAAAAAGATTATACCAGATTCCAATATATTTCTAAGGTATTGTTAAAAATGTAACAATTTCAACAACTTGTACTTGACTCTCAGGTCCAGCAGACCTGAAATAATGGTGCAAAATGTGCAAAACACAAAAACACAGAAAAATATTAAGGCAATAATTAAACTGAATAATCAAAAGACAAAAAAGCATCAAAGATCTTAAGAGGGAAAAAGACTTAATTCCACATTCTCATTTCATGCTTCTCTTAAACTTGAAGCTCAGAGTCTCAAAGATTGGCTGTTACTAGAATATCCTGAACAGATGACACCATATGCACACATCAGTATTTTAACAGACTGCCATTCTTGAATAGTCCAGGGACGAAACACCAAACTTTAAAAATTTATTTCCCACTCCCGTAGGTTGACAAGCCATGTGCCCCTGTACTCCTGCTCAACACTTCCATCCTAGGTATGCTGCTGATAAAGAGAGAAGACATCAGATGCAAACAATGCTGGCACTTACTAACAACTCAGGTATAAAGTCTGATCAAGTAGCTGAAATCCACTGTTCATTCTGAAAGCAAGATTTGATTCTTGTTAACATATATAATTAAATGCATGCTAAGTAGTTAGATATTAGAAACCAAGTCTCCAAAACTATTTTAAGAAGGAAGCATGAGGTACCAAATTATTTTCCATCCAGGGAATGATGACAGAGTATGAAAGAGTATAAGGCCATCTAATTTTGCCATCTATTGCTTCTACGTTTCAGGGCCTTTGAGCCTCAATCTGTTTCCTAAAATGTCCTCCCAGGAATGTCACACTCCCATGGACATAGTCAGCAATTCTCCATGTTAATTCTATCCTCTCTTCCACTACTTCAATGCAAGTAAAGAAAAAATGATTTTACTATAAATAAGGGCAGATTTAACTCCCATTTTTAAGTAATGTATTCTTAAACATCAGCATTTTAATTATTAATGTCAAATTACCTGCTACACATTTCATGAGTGATGAAGACTAACCAATATATTGATATCCCAAAATAGACTTTGCTGGCCCCAATTAATGCTAACTTGCCTATTCCAACCATGAGATATTTTACGTGATATTACAGAACTGAAAGAAATACTTAGTAGCCATTTGGTCCTATATTTTGCAACTCCTCTGTCTGGCACTCTCACATACACTGAAAGACTTTTACAATTCTTCTTTCATTCCCTACTGACAGTTCTAGCCAGGGGGAGGGGAATGAAGGTGACGGTAACCATAGTAGTAAGGAGATAAGCTGATGAATATGATGGAGGAGTTTTCACATTCACATAGGTATTGCATATATAATGTGATCGTGGATGAGTGTTATGGATGAAACAATGTCTAGAGGCTAAGAAATTGGCAGCTTCACTGTCCGAAAAAGGTTCACTGGGTTGTCACTGACCAGGGAAGATTCACTAAAAGCAGTGGGATAGACCCCAAATGTTTTTAGTTCACTTCATTGTCAGCCCAAGTGCACTACTGTTCAAATAAGATTCATACTTGGGTTGATTTCACTATACAAATAAAATCACCCAAGAATTTTTCTATAACAATGGACGTTTTAATTGGCATAGTAAATTCCTCCCTCCCCCTACCTCCAAGCCAAGGCACCCCTCCAATGACTTTGATTAATCCTTTTGTAGAATTATGAACTTGGAGAGCTTTTTAAAGGAGAAAGGGATTGAACGCCAGGTGGGATTTAGTCAAAGCTGTCACAGCTCTGGTTGTTACCCCTCATAATCCATCGTGCTGAATCAAAAAGCAAACTGTGAACAAACAGCTTAGGCAGTTTGTTTGAAGATACACTCCTGTCTTTCTAGGAGGGTTTAAGTCATGGCTACAGTTTGTTTGGAAAATGATTATCCACACGAAAATTATTAAATTCATGTGGCATCTCTTTGAGCCAAAACGTTTTATAACTTTTCATCTCTGGATCGTAGTGATAATAATTCTGTAGTTTTTATACTGAAACACAGACCCTCTCCACAGTCTTTCAGAACATTGTTAAACTTTTTGCATTTGCCACAAGAATACACAAGATGTTGACTTTCAAACTTTTAAATAATAAGGATTCAGACTCTGCCTTTAAAGAGGAATCACAGCCATACCAGGTGCGGAGAGAAGGGGATTATTTTAGCATTTATTCCAAACACTGGGCTCCGTAAAAGCCACATTCGTGCCCTGCTGCAACAGGGGAAACAGATTAGGTAGTTAAGAGCTTGGGCAAGAAGGAAAGAATAAAGCCAATCCTGTGATATATTTCAAAAATAAAGTGTTTTCCCTTAGAATGGGAATTTTCATCATGGTAAATGCATCTAAGTCTTAGAATACAGTATAATCTTTTTAACTATCTAAGCAATAAGCCTCCTGTGTATCACCACATACTCCATTTTTGATACTCAAGGTATTTTTGGTATTCAAGTAATCCTTGAATGGAGATGGGGGCAGGGAGGGTATTCAACAAATACTAAACGGTTGCTATGTATCAGGCACCATGGCAGGTCTTAGATAAACAGGATTAAAAAAACAGTGGCCCTCTCTTCCTGAGCTCATAGTCTAGTAAAGGAGACAAACATGTAAACAAGAGACTACTAAGCATTATGATAAAAACCACAATAGAAGGGTAACCATTGGGTTGAATAAGCAGAACTCCAGAGAATACAGGGGCGGGGGGGGGGGGGGAGGGAGGGGCGGGGGCTTCATCCGTTCCCTTCACAGGCTCTTTGTAACCAATCTACAGACTCATTTTTCTCTTGCCCTTTGAATGAAAAGTTGGGTGAAGAGAGGTCCCGTAATTTCCTTAAACACACTTCTGTAGTGCCAAGAATAATCTAACTCAGTAATTAAATGTCCAGTCCAGTATATTATTGATTAATAAGCACCAACTTCGTTTAAAGTTAAAGGTTCCCTCTGCCAAACTGGTAGTACTTTCAGGCTGGGAGAGCAGAGAATGATATGGTCTTCTTTTCCTCTATTTCCCCACCTTCCATTTCCTCACCCATCCCACACCCAGCTGCACATACAAATTTGCCTCTGCTTTCATCAGGGATGGAGTCAGGCAAAGAGAAGAGGTGGAAGCATCTGGAAATGTCTTGACTTGACTAGTACTATCAGAATCTAAACAAAATAGACTCCTTCTCTCAGAAGGTGCTTTTATTTATTTATTCCACTGAGACTAACTGAATACCAGTTACATTCTAGGCACTGTTCCAAACACTGGGGACACTTAATAAGAAAAGCAAAGTCTTTGAGTCTATGGACTTTATAGCCTAGTGGGGGCTATAAGTAGACATGGACATGCTGTAAGTTGACAAATGCTATGGAAAAAAATTAAACAGCATAAAGGAGATAGGGAGCATGAAGAGGTAGACGCTATTTTACTTAGGTCAGTCAGGAAAGCTCTTTCTCATAAGGTGATATTTGAACAGAGCCGTGAAGAAAAAAAAAAGCAAAAAGCTGAAGGATTTAAGCTAAGTAAATGTCAGAGTAAAGAGGATTCCAGCCTGAGACACTAATAGTTGCAAAGGCCCTGAGGTAGGCAAATGCTTGATATAAGAACAGCAAAATGGCCAGTAGCATGGCTAGAGTAGAATGATGGAAGGAAAGAACGTTGGAGATGAGCCCACAGAAAGAGAGGGAAGGTAGAGCATATGGAAGGAACTCAGAGGCCACTGGGCTTTTTTCTAAGTCAAAAAGAGAAGCTTTTGAAAGTTTTGAGCAGAGATGTAAAATGATACATGTTTTTTTAAAAATCACCCTGGCTTCACAGTAGAGAATAAACTGTAAAGTAAGCATGGAAGCAGGAAGACAATTGGGAGGCTACTGTAAGAATTCAGATCAGAGATGATGATGGCTTGAGCCATTATGATAGAGGAGAAGGAAATACAATTGGACAAGATTCTGGATATACTCTAAAGGATTTAATGAGGAACCAATTATGGGGTATAAAAGTGAGAAAGAAATCAAAGCTGACTCTAAACTTTGACCTGAGAAACCTGAAAAAGGATGTTGCTATTCACTGAGATAGGGGGAAAATGTGAGAAGATAAGGTTTGATTAAAAAGAAACAAACAGGGGGCGCCTGGGTGGCTCAGGCATTAAGCCTCTGCCTTCGGCTCAGGTCATGATCCCAGGGTCCTGGGATCGAGCCCCACATCGGGCTCGTTGCTCAGCGGGAAGCCTGCTTCTCCCCCTCCCACTCCTCCTGCTTGTGTTCCCTCTCTCACTGTGTCTCTCTGTCAAATAAATAAGTAAAATCTTAAAAAAAAAAATAAAATAAAAATAAATACATAAAAAGAAACAAACAGGGACCCCTGAGTGGCTCAATCGGTTAAGCATCTGCCTTCGACTCAGGTCATGATCCCATGATCATCAGGCTCCTTGTTCAGTGGGAAGCCTGCTTCTCCCTCTGTCTGCCGTTCCCCCTGCTTGTGCTCTCTCCCTCTCTCTGACAAATAAATAAAAATCTTGGGGAAAAAAAGAAACAAACAAAAACAAGGGTTTTATTTTGTATATGTTAAATTTAAGCTTTCTCTTTGTTATCTAAAATAAATATAGAAGTAACCTGTTCAATATTCAACACTGGCGTTCAGAGAAGTCCAGCCTGCTCAGCACATACATCGTATTTAAAGACATAAACAGGGAAATGCATGGGTGGAGAAGTGATGTCAGGCCAAACACCGGAAAAAGAATAGTTGATAGTATTTAAGATACTTTAAATTATTTGGAAGAAATACGTTATCACTGATAAATCAAATATCACCTTTAACGAAAGATTCCTTAATTTTAAAACACGTAAGTGTGAAAAGGTATAACATTTTAGATCTAATTCCAATGTTAACCATAATTCTTGGAAAGCAAAATAGTAGCTGGCAGCTTAGAAAATTACCAAAGAGATTTTCCAACTAAAGAGAAAAAAATTGAAATAAATGCTTAAAGTATGAAAAAGTCTAACATTTTATATCTGATTCTAATGTTAACTATAAATCTTGGAAAGTAAAAGGGTAGCTGGCATCTTAGAAAATTATCAAAAAGATTTTCCAACTAAAGAGAAAAAATTTTAAATAAGTGTTTAAAATAAATCCATACACGGTTGCTCATAGTTGCAACCTGGAATCAGTTGCTTTTAGTGCCAACAAAGATGTAAAGCCAGTAAGATTTTTTATAAAGACAGTTTCATATCAAATAATTCATTTCCCTCTACTGAAGTATAACTATGATTACCTCCTGTGATGTCAAATTAAGATTTTGCTTCTCTCGACAGTGATAGCACAGTATAAATACCTACAAATATGAAATTTGAGCTTCTACTCCATTTGACATTTTCTAAGAGGATACACGTAGATTAAATTATCAAATAAAACTCAATCATATATGCTTTCATGTTGTACGATTATTGCCCCTAGTACAACCCAAGTCAGAGACAGGAAAAATTAATATTAGCTTACCAAATATCACTAGTGTTCCCTGTTTTAAGAATAATAGGAGCCTGTTAAATGTCAATTATATCTTAATTAAAAATAATAATGGGAGCCAGATTTCTCACTATTGGAGAAGGGGATTACAGATATGAAAAGGGAAAAAACTAAAATTAACCCTGAAGTGTTGGATGTTTGACTGGAATTGGAGGTATTAGTGTAAACTCATAGTTTTTAATGTATATAGGTATAGGATAAATACAGATGTATAATATATGTCTGTGTATACACTGAGAAGGCATGCGGACAATAATACTCCAGTAACAATGAACACAGCACTCTTAGCACCCATATATTGGCTTCTAAATACCATATTCCAGCAAACAGAACTAGGATATCTTAGAGAAATGGCTGGTTCCAGGACTGGTACAGGGAAAATACCAGATGGTCTTGATATATGGTGCTACATGAAAAAGTAAGAAAATGTTCAAAGAATGATAGAGATCTGTCAAAAGTACCCAGAAGTTAGTTCGAAGTGGCGCCCACTGTCCAAACCTGTGACGATATGAACATCAAATAAATATTGATAACAAGACTATAATTATCTAAATAAGACAGAAACCATGAGACCATCTGAATAGAAATGAATAAATGAAGAATGAAAAGTTTGATGAATAAAAAGATATATACATGGCCTCAAAGTACCTCCCCACAAAATAGTAATTACAAAGAAAAAAAGTATAGAAGTCTGGCACACAACACCTTAATCAAGTGATTAAATTGAACATTATCAATCATTACGGCATTGATAAATTGATAGGACAAAATAAGAAATCAGCCTCACTTGTGTGCTATTCCTACCAAAGACATCTAACCTAAAACTAAATATGAGGGAACATCAGACGAATCCAAACTGAAAGATATACTATAAAATTAATGGTTTGTAATATTTAGCATTTAGGACCATCAAGCATCAGCAGAGGAACTCTTCCAGACTAAAAGAGACTACTTTTCATTACAGAACTTTTCAATATTTTTTTTTACCATGTGCATTTACCTCCTATTCAAAAGTTTATTCATTAAAAATTTTAATCAAACAAACACAATTTGGAAAAACTGCAAAGAAGGGTGCCTGGGAGGCTCAGTCATGAAGCGTCTGCCTTCGGCTCAGGTCATGCTCCCAGGGTCCTGGGATCGAGCCCCACACTGGGCTCCCTGCTCAGCGGGGAGTCTGCTTCTCTCTCTCCCTTAGCCCCTCCCCCTGGCTTGTGCTCTCTCTCACACTCTCTCTCTAATAAATAAAATCTTTAAAAAAAGAAAAAGAAAGAAAGAAAGAATGAAAAGAAAACTGCAAGGAGTTTGACCCAGAAATTACATTTCAAAGGTAGGTACTCTAGAGAATGACTCGAAAACAAGCACAATGAGACATATACAAAGATGTTCATGGCAGCATTATTTATACTAATGAAAAATAGGAAACAAATGAGCAGCAATCTAAAAAAAATAAACTGCTGAATATCCATTTAGGGAAATACTATGCAGCAGCTAAAAGGAGTAACGTGTATCTACATGCACTATTATGGGTAGATTGACAAGATATCTGTTGAATTAAAAAAGAAAACATGCTGCAGAGCAATATGCACAATATGATACCTTTTTATCTGAAATAAACCATACATATTCTAGGTCAGTACATAGCACAGAATGTATACCAGACTGATGACAGTGGTAGAGTTTACCTCCTAAGAAGGGGTGAGCAGAGGGGCTATTTAAACTTATAGAGACTGTTTTAATTTTTTAATGTAGATAATTTAATCATACATTACTTACATTTTAAGAAGTAATTAAAAAAAAAAAAAACCTGACTTAAAGTAGTTGCAGTGTGGGACGCCTGGGGTCGCTCAGTTGGTTAAGCCACTGCCTTCAGCTCAGGTCATGATTCTGGCATTCCAGGATCGAATCCTGCATCGGGCTCCCTGCTCAGCGGGGAATCTGCTTCTCCCTCTGACCCTCCCCCTTCTCATGTTCTCTCACTCTCTCTCCCTCAAATAAATAAAAAAATAAAATCTTAAAAATATAAAATAAAAATAAATAAAGTAGTTGCAGTGTATTTTGGGAATGTAGTGAAAAATGAGAACGCTAGTGTTTCTCTTCTGTCAAGCATACTTTTCCATCCAATTCACCTGATCTTTCAGGAACTGTACTCCCACTTCATGTTATCTCATGGAGCAATCAACCCAGTGCTATTCTGATCACAAACGTGGGCCCATAACTTAGTCTGGCCCATCAATACCTCTATCCCTATGACCACATTTTGGGTTCAGGAATTAGCAAATATTCCATATGAGTGTTATTTATTATTAAGCTACTTTGGGTTAGATTTCTAGCCACTTGTATCCAAAATAGTTCTGACAAATATAGGGAGACATATTTAAACAGATATTTTCAATAGAATAAAACAAGTAAAAGAGAAACACTACAAAAGACAGAGACAATATATGAAGTGGCACATTATAAATAGTTCTGACAGATATAGGGAGACATATTTAAACAGATATTTTCAATAGAATAAAACAAGAAAAAGAGAAACACTAAAAAAGAGAGACACTATATGAAGTGGCACATTATTTAAGACAGACTGTTATATTTTAAAGATATGTATGATGAACCACAGAGTTACCACTAAAAAAGCACAGAGCTAATAAGCCCCAACAATAAACGACATATAAAATATTCAATCCAAATGAGGGGTGAAATATGTTAAAGGATTACAAATCACACAAAGAGCAAATGAACGGCAAGAAAACAGATTCACACCCAACTAAATCAATAATCACATTATACATAAACAGTCTACCGTAGTTTTCTATTGCTGCCATAACTAATTACCACAAACTTACTGTCTTGAAACAATACAAATTAATTCTCTTACAGTTCTAAACAACAAAAGTCTGGTACAAGTCTCATCAGGCTAAAACCAAGATCTGCAAGATGTATTCCTTCCTGGAGACTCTCTGAATCTGCTTCCTTGCTCTTTCAAGTTGTTGGCAGAATTAAGACCCTTCCAATTGTAGAACTGAAGTCTATTTACTTTCTATCAGCTGAGGGCTGTTAGAGCTTCTAGTAACTGCCTGAATGCCTTAGCTCATGCTTGCCTTCCCCCATTTCCAAAGCCAGCAACAGAAGATCAAAGACACTCTCACATTTTGAATTTCTCCTGCCTCTCCTTCTGTTTTCAAGTCTATCTGATTTCTGCTAGGAAAAGTTCTCAGATATTAAGGGCTCACGCTGGACCCACATGGCATTCCAGGATCTCCCCATTTAAAGGCAGCTGATAAACAACCTTAATTCCATCTGAAGACTTATCTTATACCATATAAAGTAACATATTCATAGGTTCCAGGGATTAGGACATGAACATCTCTTGAGGGCCATTATTCCACCTATCACCTGTCTAAACATTCACTAAAAGGCAGAAACTTGGGGCGCCTGGGTGGGTCAGTCAGTTACGTGTCCAACTCTTAATTTCGGCTAGGGCCATGATCTCAGGACTGTGGGATCAAACCCTGCATCAGACTCCGCACTGGGCTGGGAGCCTGCTTAAGATTTTCTCTCTCTCCCTCTCCCTCTGCCCTTTCCCTCATCTCTCTCTTCCTCTCTTAAAAAAAAAAAAAAAAAACTAAGACAAGACAGGAATTGTTAGATTGGATTAAAAAGCAAGACCCAATTACACATTGCCTACAAGAAACACACTTCAAATATAAAGAAACAGTCTAAATAAAAAAAAAAAAGAAGATAAACCATCCTAATCAAAACAAAGCTGGACAGAGGAAAGTGATGCAAAATGGCAGACTAGGGGACTCCAGGAAGCTTTGAAAAGTTCTCCCATACACCAGAGAATCTAGAAGCCACAGACATGCACACAGCAGGACATATGTACTGAAAAGACCTGAAAAGACAATACCCTTTCACCTGTAGCTAATCTCTAGGCTCAACAAAAACAGGAAGTGAGTGCTCCAGCACACAGCCAATCTGCAAAGACCTGAAGTCTCTTCTTTCCTTTCTTTTCTCCCCAGTCATTTAAGAAAATCTCTAATAAACCACTAGCTGAGCGCTAAGCTAAAAAAAGAGACTTCAAAGACCACACAACAACAAACAATAGTCTTAACGTTGATATACCTAATAACAAAGTTTCAAAATATGTGAAGAAAAAACAGCACTTCAAGGAGAAATACATAAATCCACAATTATAGTCAAAGATTTCAATAGCCCTGTCTCAGTAAGTGACCAAACAGATAAAGAAAAAAAAAACCACTATGGACATAGAACATTTGAACACACTGTCAATCAATTTGACATAATTAACATTTATACAATACTCCACAAACAAGAGAAGAATGTACAAGATTTACCAAGATAGAACACATTGTGTATTGAAACATAAATCACTCACACACACACACCCCCCCCACCAAATAAATGTAAACTATTCAAACTGGACAAAGTATGTACTTCTACCACAGGGAATTTTTTAAAATCAATATCAGAAAAATCTGTGAAAAATCCCCCAAATATTTGGAAATTTAAAAACATCTAAATAACCCATGGATCAAAGAAGAAATCAAAAGGGAAATTAAAACTGTTTTGAACAGAATAAAAAAAAACACAACATACTGAAATTTCCAAGATGTCGTTAAAGCAGTGTTAAGAGAAAAATTCATAACCCTAGATGCCTATATTAGAAAAGTCTCACACCAGTGACCTTTGTTTCTACCTTAAGCAACTGAAAGAAAGAAGTGCAAATTAAACACAAAGTAAAATAAATTAAACACAAAGTAAAATAATAAAAACTAGAGAAGAAATCAATGAAATAGAAAACACATACCAAAAAAAGTAGAGAAAAATTAATGAAACCAAAAACTAGTTCTCTGAAAAGATTAAAAAAAATTTAATAAAACTCTAGCCAAACTTATCAGGTAAAATCTAAAGAAGTCACAAATTACCAGTATCAAGAACGAGAAGGGGAACATCACTGCAGATCCTAAACACATTTAAACAGTAATAAGGGAGTGTTCTCAACACTGTTTTGCCAGTAAGTCTGAAAACTTAGGTGAAATAAAGTTCTTAAGAAACGCAAACTATCACAACCCACTAATATGAAACCGATAATTTGAATAGCTCTGCAACCGTAAGGGAAATGAATTTTTAACTTAAAAACTCCCAAAAAGAAAATCTCCAGAGTCAGATGGCTGCACTGGAGAATTCAACCAAATGTTTAAAGAAGAATTAACACCAATTCTACAAAATGTCTTCCAAAAACTCTCTTCCAGAATATAGAGGAAGAGGGAACACTTTCCAATTCATTTTATGAAGTATGACCCTGATACCAAAAATGATAGCTATACGATGTTCATAGGTTGGAAGATTCAACACACTAGAGACGTCAATTCTCTCCAAATTGACATACACATTTAACACAACTGCTATCAAAATCCCAGCAGATTTCTTTGTAGACAAGATTCTCTATAGTTTATATGGAAAGACAAATGAACTGGAATAGCTAACACAATTTTGTAAAAGAAGAAATCAGAAAGAGTCTATCTTAGACATAGCTTATTTTAAGACTTAGCTTTTTACAGCTACAATAAGCAAGTCCATGTGGGTAATTAACAGACAGATACATACACCTATGGAACTGAATAGAGAATCCAGAAATAGAACCACACAAAAATGTTCAATGAACTTTTGACAAACTACAAAAGCAGCTCAGTGGAATAAAGCTAACTTTTCAATAAATACTGCTGGAGCAAGTGGACATCCACACACCAAAAAAAGGAACTTCGCCTAAGTATCACACCTTATATAAAAATTAACTCAAAATGGATCACAGACTTGACTGTAAAACATAAAAGTATAAGACTTTCAGAAAAAAATCAGAGGAAGTCTTCAGGATTTAAATCTCAGCACAGAGTTCTTCAATGTGACACCAAAAAAAATGACCCATAAAAGGAAAAGTTGATAAATCGATCTTCATCAAACTTTAAAACTATTGCTCTGCAAAAGACTGTTAAGAGGATGAAAAGACAAGCTATAGACTGGGACAAAATATCTGCAAACCACAAAGGCAACATAAGGCTAGTATCAACAATATAGAAAGAACTCTGGCAACTCAATGGTAAAAAAAAATAAATAAATAAAATAATCCCATTAGAACATGGACAAAAGACATGAAGAGACATTTCACCAAAAAGACAGATGGCAGAAACGCCCAAGAAAAATGTTTAATATTTGTCATTCAGGAAGTGCCAATTAAAACCACAATATCACATCACTACACACTTATCAGAATGGCTAAAGAAATTTTTTTTAAATAGTGACACCAAATGGTGGCAAGGATAAAGAAAAACTGGATCACTCATGTTGCTGATGAAAATATAAAAGAGTACAGCCACAGTTTCCATCTCTTAAACCTGCAACTCAGCAATTATACTACTGGGCATTTATCACAGAAAAATGAAGGCTTATGTTCACACAAAAACCTGTACACAGATGCTCACAGTATTTTTATTCATAACAGCCAAAACTGGAAATATCCCAGCTGTTGTTCAACCAACGCTTAAAAATAATAATAATAAAAAAAAAAACTACAGTACATCCATGCCATGGAATATTACTCAGCCTAGATGAGTCTCCCAGAGAGCTAAGCTGAGTAAAAAAGGCAAATTCCAGCAAGTTACACTGTATGTGATTCCATATATATAAAATATTACTGAAATGGCAAAATCATAAAAATGGAAAACACATGATGTAACAGTAGGGGCAGGAGGTAGTGTGTCTATAAAATGGCAACAGGAGGAATACTTGCAGTGATAGAAATGTTCTAGATCCTGACTATACCAATGTCAGTATCTTGGTTGTGATAGTATACTGTAGTTTTATAAGATAGTATGATTGGAGGAAACTGAATAAAGTATACATGAGATCTCTCTATTTCTTACAATGCATGTGAATCTGCATTTATCTGAAAATAAAAACTTTAATTTTAAAAAACTCAAAATGAATGGGAAGAGATGGATATGTTTATCTTGATCATGACAATTCCATTATCAAATCTCAAGTTGTACACTTTTAAATACATGCAGCTTGTTGCATATCAATTATGTCTTGAGAAAGGTAGAAGGAAAAAGATACAGCATTTTACTTCCTTTTCCCTTTCTGAATAATTCAGTCTTAGAGCCATTAGGTGAACCAAGCAAAATGGGCATTCACACCAAAAGGGGAGGGAGGAGGGCTGTGAGATAGAGAAGCCTCAGCAGTGACCCAGAGCTGAGAGTCAGAGCCCAGCACGGTGAAGAGGGGCTTGGTATACAAGGGTTGCCTGGTGCAGTATTGGTGTCTACATAACACAGCTGCCACACACATTGTTATCTAAGCACTAGTGGTAGAAGAGGACATCCATACACGGAGGAGACAGTGATGGTCATGAGAAATTGCCTCCATACAGGAGAACTGACTGAATAAGTACATATATAAAAAAAATAATGGAGCCAGATTTCTCACTGTTGGAGAAAGAAGTTACAAAACTGGAAAGGGAGAAAACTAGAATGAACTCTGTGGTGGTAGACTATAACTAGAAGTATCGGTGTGAACTCACAACTTTCAACACATGTAGAGACAGAGAAAAATAAATATTTAAATGTGTGAATATGTGTGTGTGTGTGTGCATATATATACATATATTCCCTAACTCTTTATCAAGAGGGTCCACAAGCAGCAACATCCTAATAATAATGAACACATCTAGCAAACTGACCTTGGCTTCTAAAGACCATTTTCCTTTAACGAAGTCAGCAACTGAAGGATTATGCAGGGAAAAGAATACAATGAGCTTGAAACATCTTTTTGTGTCAGAAAGTAAAAAATGATTGAGATAAATCAAAAGAACACAGAAGTCAGACTGAAGTAATTGGCTAATATGACAACTTTGGCACCAAAATAAATACTGATAGTAGCAGACTGAATTGAATCAGTAGGAAACCAATAGTCTATATTGATATAAACAGCAAATTAACTAATTAATTAATTACTGTGGAAAGAGACACTTTATTTGAAATGGGGTATTTAACTGTAATGAGAATGTTTTCATTCTGACTAGGGAGAATGCGAACATATATTACTAATATAATTAAAATTAATTACAAAAATATAGCTCATGCCCTGAAGGATCTTATAATCTATTTGGCGGAATGTAGTATACTGTGAGAGTTCTAGGATTTCTCTGCACAGCATATTTATCTAGCTTCTCCATGTAGTAGCTGACTAGCTACAATGAAGAGGGATGAATGTAAAATGGCTCTTGTGTTTCTTGCTTGGATTTTCAGGTGCTACCGATACCGGGACTGTATGGGGAAGGGAAGGTTAGTGATGAAGACAACAGGTTCAGTTTGGAAGATCTTACATTAAGGATGTTCAGCAAGGGGCACCTGGGTGGCTCAGTCGTTAAGCGTCTGCCTTCGGCTCAGGTCATGATCCCAGGGTCCTGGGATCTAGCCCCGCATCGGGCTCTCTGCTCAGCGGGGAACCTGCTTTCCCCCTCTCCCACTCCCCCTGCTTGTGTACCCTCTCTCGCTGAGTCTCTCTGTGTCAAATAAATAAACAAATTCTTACCCCCAAAAAAGTATGTTTAGCAAGCAGTTGGTTTCATTGGCTTCATAATCAGAGGAGAGTCTAGTGCTGAATCAGCTAACCACATGAGCGCATAACTCATCCAAGGAGGCTGGAGAAAGAAAAAAGCATTTGGCCTAGGGCAGAATCCTGGGTTAACCAGACACTTAGGAAAAGCTTTATGCCGTTTGGAACAGGACAGTTTATAAACAAGTACAATTATGACCAAATATCGCAAGCAAAATATTAAAATTTCAAAAGTTAGAAACTAACCAAATGTCAACAAAAAGTAGAGTTTAATATTCTGCCACTTAACAGAATGTTATCATAAAAATGTTATGAAAGTTTATACTAACATAAAAACGTTTATGATAGTTTTTCAGTTAAAGTACGTATTATTTAAGCAATGTTAACAGTAGCCACAGCAAAATCTCTAAGAAGATGCATCAAAACGTTAATGGAAGTTGTTTTGAAGGTGGGACTCTATGAGGTTTATTCTACTTTTCTGTATCTTTCAAATTCACGTTTAATACTTTCTAATAGTGGAAACAGTCACAAATAGGATTCTCTTCCACCTCTTAATATGATAAACACGGTAACGCTTCCTGACACAGAACCAGGACACACAGTAGGCGTGAATATATCAATACCTGCAATTTAAGCAAATCACCTGAGAGTTTCTGCCTAATTAAAAAACCCATAGTCCTTCCCGCTGGAGAGGCTCACGTCCTGCTGTCCTGGATCATGCAAGGCGTGACAAACGGCTCTGCCTCTGTCCTGTCCATAATGCCTCGGTTGGTCTACACCTAAGGTTTCCACGAACCATTCCTACTGGACTCACCGCTAGGTCCCAGCGATTAAAGCTCTTTTTGGCTTCTTTGAAAATAAGTAGCAAACTGTGGGTAACCTTCCAGTTCTGTGGAGAATCAGGAATGGTGACTCTTAATTTATTGTATGAACTCGCATTTTGACGTCTCACTGTCCTGAGTGCACTGGCAGGCACTCCCACGGCCCTGGGCTCTCCAGGAGCTGGAAGGCCCACGAGGTCACCACAAGCGCCCCCAAACCCTTCAGTGGTATCAACCCTTAACGCTACTCAAAACTCTTCACTTCTTCATTCCAGGTCTCAGGGCCACGCCTGTTAGATATTATTATCTCTGCACATAATAGATGCGATCTGAGACAGGGTTCTTGTACAAGACCAGGCAGCCGGTGCAAGGCGAAGTCTTACCAGCGGTCAATATCGCAGCTGTATTTATTACGAGGCTCACCTCCACAAGTTCCATCCGGTGACCTCCGCAAAACGGGCTCGCGTGGCCCAGGCGGGCCCCACCCGCAAGCCTCAGCACGTTCTCTGAGGCTGTTAGGCGTTGAGAGGCCTCGAGGCCCAGCAGCCAGGATGGAAAAGGCAGACGGTGGGAAGAGCCCTTCTGGCAGGGCAGGAGGGAAGGTCACTGGGATCCAGAAGCCTTCGTCAAATTCTGATCTGAGGCAAATCAAACCTCTCAGCTTCCAGAAGTGATGGAGACAGGCTCCAGAAGCCTGAGGTGAGAGGTTTAACCCTCTGACAGTCCAGCACCGCCGCCATCAGGAAGCCAGACGCCACAGCCTCTCAGCCCGGGCAACTGGGTGTGGCTCGCCCTGGACACCGCCCGCCTCTGGGTGTGCTTTACCCTGGGCGCGGCCCCGCCCAAGGTGAAGCTCGCCCCAGACGTAGCCCGCCCCCGGGTGGTCGCTCTGGACGTAGTCCCGCCCCCGGGTTTGGCGTTTCCCGGCCGTAATCCCGCCCCAGGATGTGGCTCGCCCTGGACGTGGCCCGCCCCCGGGTGCGGCTTCCGCTGGACCTAGCCCTACCCCTAGGTGTGGCTTGCCCTGGGAGTGGCTCCGCCCCCAGAGCGTGCTGGTCGGAACCTCAGCTTATAAATTCCTGCGATCGCTCGTCTGTCCACAGATTTCTGAACTCTGCTGGACGTGCCAAACTCTATTGAGGTAAATATGGTGTCGGTCTTCTAGAAAAGCAGATGATTAAGCCAAATATTCCAACAGTGCAAAAAAAAAATGTTGTAAATTGGAAAGCAAGGACAGATCCCCGAGGAAAACCTTCCAGTGTAAGAGATAGGAAAGAGGAAAGAAGGAATGGGTGTTCACGTTTTGGTTTTGTTACTCTTTCAAAATTTTTTTTCGATGTAAGGTTCTGGTGACTTCTCATTCCCCTGTCATGGTCCAGCACACATGCTCAACGAGTGAGGAGTGTGGAGAAATTGTAGGAAACTGAAATCCTTTTGAGCACTTAGGCAAGAGAATTGACTAAGGAACAGTCATGAGCTCCACCAAGACAGGGAGCTTTGTTTCCTCCACGGTGTGCCCCTAATGCTTCGAAGAATGCCAGTACACAGTAACCAACACAACAAACTAATGGATTGTTTTCAGGCAGTGTTGAAGCTGACCATTATTATAGAACATTTATGGTGGCAGCAACATACTTACTTATGTTGATTTTATCCTAGAGGAATCAGCCCCTTATTAGAAGTCGGGTCTAAAAAAGACACAACTGACTTTTGCCACGCATGGCAGATGAAAGGCGAATGAGAGGCTGTTGAACGTAGAGCTATTTAGGTTTGGAATTAAGGGATGAACCATGAAGTTTTCCTTGGAGAGGGAGGGAACGAAGACAAAACATTGTCAGATGGACAGGGAGATGTATAAAGTATCTTGTAGTTCCTGAACAGGTTGAAGAATTGGCATATTGAGGGCATAAGCTGAAAGGATAAAATCGAGTGGAATGTCGGGGAGCCCGCTTCTACCTCTCCCTCTGCCTGCAGCAACCCCTGCTTGTGTGCTTTCTCTCTCTCTCTCTCTCTCTGTCAAATAAATAAACAAAATCTTAAAAAAAAAATCAAGTGGAATGTCAGGCTGTCTTTTCAGATGGCAGAAGTGTTCCTGGTGATAAGTTCTAGGATATGGCCATAACTAAACTGGAATGGAGGTAAAGGGCTCAAGGATGAGAAGGGATAAATGGTAAGGAGACAGATTATTGGATGGTCTATCCACATGGATGTTGGGGACTCTGATGCCTCCTACTTCAAGTTCCTCTCCTGGGCCCCATCCCACCTCTTTCCTATCCCTAAGTCTCCACAGAATCAGCATTTACTGCAACTCCAAGCTTTAGTCGTGGCATAACTCTGGACAAGAAAGCAGAAATAGGGCAGTGAGAAAGAGGGCTGGAGTAGACATCAGTTTTTGTTTTGATACCTACCATTCACTCACCTTCTGGAAACAGCCCCTTTATTGACCTCCAGGGAACTAACCCCATTCTCAGTCTCAGTCTATGTGCAGGTGGAGTTGTCTTTCCCTGACACCCCTATTCTAAGAATGCATCTATAACTCAGGCTTGGCCAAAAGATGACTTTATGCTTTTGACAGCAGTGATTGGTCAGGGATGGGCATGTGACCCAACTGGAGCCAATAAGGCACAATGGGATTTTTGCAGGGACTACTGAGAGACACAACCCATTTTTAGCTACACTTAAAGCTTGAAAGGTACACTTAAAGCTACAAAATTGTCAGGCAGAAAGTCAGTCCAGAATATAGAGCCAAGAAATGGATAGAAAGTGAATCTTGAAGGCATCAACTGAGCTCCAGCTCCCTCCTGCCTTAGGCCAGCCTTATTCACAGACTTTTTCACGTACCTAAGGCAAAAGATTCTCTTTTTTAAGTCAGTTAAATTGTATTTGCTGTCATTTACATCCCAATAATTCCTCACATTATAAGGGGGCTCTCCATCCCTGGCTCCCTCTTCCATGCTAGCCCACAAAATACACATTACCTTCTCTGTCCTTCAGGTTACCCTTCTATAAGAGGGGATTAAGAAATCTACTGAGATTGGAGTCCAAGATGGCGGAAGAGTAAGAGACCTTAGTTTCATCTGTTCCCCGGAATTCAGCTAAATCATTCTGAACACCTGCGAAATCAAGAGGAGATCTAAGAAAAGAATAGCTGCAACTCTACAAATAGAAAAGTGACCACTTTCTACCGGGTAGGAGGTTCGGAGAAGTGAATCCGAGGCGATATATGGGAAGATAAACCGTGGGGGGCGGGAGCCTCCGTCAGCGGGCTACCATATAGAACAGCAGAGCACAAAATCAGAACTTTTAGAAGTTGGCTCTGGTGAGGGACGTCCCCACCTGAAAGGTGCTCAGGTGGTGAAGTGGGGTGGAATCCTAGGTGGGACAGTGTGTTCTCAGGATCCCCAGGGTCACAGAAAAAATGGGGGTGCCTGAGTGTGGCAGGATTCCTGGGCATCAGACCTGGGAAGCCCACTGTAAATCAGCAAGCCCAGGAGTGGGCTCACGGCTTGGAGTTGCCATAAACCACAAACCCTGGCCCGGCTGGGTGACCGCTCCCTGAGCAGGGGCCCAGCAAGCATCAGAACCGGCAAGACACCCCCCCCACCCCCGCCACCCCCAGGAGGAGCTGTGTGGGTGTGCACCGCAGGAGTCAGCAGGGTTTGGAGACTTGAAACAGGGTTCCATGCCTGAGATAGAAATGGTCAGGCACAGGCTGGTTGAGCACAGAGAGCAGACAGAGACCAGGGAGACAAGGGCGATTGACTGCTTTTCCCTGAGGCCACACTGAGGAATGGGGCCTCGAGCTCTCGGCTGCGGGCCAGAGACTGGGAGGCCGCCCTTTTCAGTGTCATCTCTAAAGCTGTGAGGAAAGCCTTCAGGGAACAAAAGACACATAGGGCAATCCAGCAGATTACTTAGCCTGTCCCCCTGCAAGGGCGGTGCAATTCCACCTGGGGCAAAGACACTTGAGAATCCATGCAATAGGACCCTCCCCCAGGAGATCAGCAAGAATATCCAGCCAAGACCAAGTTTACCAGTCTTTGAGAATGGCAAAACTCCAGCGCTAGGGAAATACAGCACAAAGAATTCATGTTTTCTTTCCCCACGATTCTTTAGTCTTTCAATTTTGATTTTTTTCTCTTTCCTTTTTCAACCAGTTTCTCTCTTCTCAGCCCTTTTTTAAAATCTTTTTCTAATTTTCATTTTTACAGTTATAGTCTATCCTTTTACTATATTTAATTTTGTTTTTGTAAATACATAAGTTTTTCTTTCCTTTTCATTTTGGGATACAGTTTCTTCTAACAGACCAAAATAAATGCAGAATCCAGTGTATGGCTCTGTTCCCTTCACCTGACTGATCGTATTCTCTTTTTCTCTTTTCCTCCTCCTCCTCCTCCTTCTTCTTTAGTTTTTTTGTTAAAACACCCTAAAGCAACAGAATATACATTCCTCTTGGGTGTACATGGGACATTCTCCAAAATAAATCACATGCCAGTCCACAAAATCAGGTCTCAAATGGTACCAAAAGATTGGGGTGATTCCCTCCATATTTTTGGACCACAATGCTTTGAAACTGGAATTCAATTCAATCACAAGAGGAAATTTGGAAATAACTCAAATACACGGAGGCTAAAGAGCATCCTACTAAAGAATGAATGGGTCAACCATGAAATTAAAGAAGAACTAAAAAAAATTCATGGAAACAAATGAAACTGAAAACACAACTGTTCAAAACCTTTGGGATGCAGCAAAAGCAGTCCTAAGAGGGAAATATGTAGCAATATAAGCCTTTCTCAAGAAACAAGAAAGGCCTCAAAATCTCAAGCTAAACTCCAGCTCCACCTAATGGAGCTGGAAAAAGAAAAGCAAAAAAGGCCTAAACCCAGCAGGAGAAGGGAAATAATAAAGATTAGAGCGGAAACCAATGAAATAGAAACCAAAAGAACAGTAGAACAGATCAACCAAATTAGGAGCTGGTTCTTTGAAAGAATAAGATTGATAACCCCCCAGCCAGACATATCAAAAAGAAAAGAGAAAGGACCCAAATAAATAAAACCATGAATGAAAGAGGAGTGATCACAACCAACACCAAAGAAATACAAACAATTTTAAGAACAAATTATGAGCAAATATATGCCAACAGATTAGGCAGGCTGGAAGAAGTGGATGCATTCGTAGAGACATATAAACTACCAAACGGAACCAGAAAGAAATAGAAAACCTGAGCGCATCCCTAACCAGCAAGGAAATTGAGGCAGTAATAAACAATCCACGAAGAAACAAGAGCCCAGGGCCAGAGGCTTCGCAGGGGAAGTCTACCAAACAAAGAATTAATACCTATTCTTCTGAAGCTGTTTCAAAAAATAAAAATGCAAGGAAAACTTCAGACTCTTTCTATGAGGCCAGCATTACCTTGATCCCCAAACCGGGCAAAGAACCCACCAAAAAGGAGAACTACAGACCAAATCCCTGATGAGCATGGATGGAAAAATTCTCACCAAACTACTAGACAACAGTATCCAACAGAACATTAAAAGGATTATTTTCACCCTGACCAAGTGGGATTTATTCCTGGGCTGCAAGGGTAGTTCAACATCCACACACCAATCAATGTGATACGCTACATAAGCAAAAGAAAGGACAAGAAGCATATGATCCTCTCAATAAATGGAGAAATAAGCATTTGACAACTACAGCTTCCTTTTTTGATTAAAACTCTTCACAGTATAGGGATAGAGGGAACACACCTCAATATCGTAAAAGACATATACGAAAAGCCCACAGTGAATATAATTCTCAATGGAGAAAACCTGAGAACTTTTCTCCTAAGGTCAGGAACACAGCAGGGATGTCCACTATCACCACTGCTGTTCAACATAGTACTAGAAGTCCTAGTTTCAGCAATCAGACAACAAAAAGAAATAAGACATCCGAATCTGCAAAGCACAAGTCAAACTCTCACACTTTGAAGATGACATGATACTGTATATGGAAAACCCAAAAACTCCACCCCAAAATTGCTAGACCTCGTACAGGAATTCAGCACAGTGGCAGGATATAAAATCAATTCACAGAAATCAGTGGCATTTCTACACACTAACAATGAGGCAGAAGAAAGATAAAGTAAGGAATCAATCCCATTTACAATTGCACCCAAAACCATAAGATACCTAGGAATAAACCTAACCAAAGAGGCAAAGGATCTGTACTCAGAAAACTATAGAACGCTCATGAAAGAAATGAGGAAGACACAAAGAAATGGAAAAACATTCCATGCTCAAGGTTTGGAAGAACAAATACTGTTAACATGTCTATGCTACCTAGAGCAATCTATACATTCAAGGCAATCCCGATCAAAACACCATCAACTTTTTTCCCAGAGCTGGAACAAATAATCCTAAAATTTGTGTGGAACCAGAAAAGACCCCGAATAGCCAAAAGAATGTTAAAAAAGAAAACCAAAACTGGTGGAATCACAATTCCAGACTTCAAGCTCTATTACAAAGCTATTATCATCAAGACAGTATAGTCCTGGCACAAAAACAGACACATAGATCAATGGAACAGAATAGAGAACCCAAAAATGGACCCTCAACTCTATGGTCAACTAATCTTTGATAAAGCAGGAAAGAATATCCAATGGAAAAACGACAGTCTCTTCAACAAATGGTGTTGGAAAAATTGGACAGCCACATGCAAAAGAATGGAACTGGACCGTTTCCTTACACCATACGCAAAAATAGACTCCAAATGGATGAAAGACGTAAATGTGAGACAGGAATCCTTCAAAACCCTAAGAGGAGAACACAGCCAGCAACCTCTGTGACCTTGGCCATGGCAACTTCTTGCTAGACACGTCGCCAAAGGCTAGGGAAACAAAGGCAAAAATGAACTGAACTATTAGGACTTCATCAAGATAAAAAGCATTTGCACAGCAAAGGAAACCGTTGACAAAAAACAAAAGACAACTGACAAAATGAGAGAAGATATTTGCAACTGACAGATAGAGGGAGGGCTAGTACCCAGAATCTATAAAGAACTTATCAAACTCAACACCCAAAGAACAAATAATCCAATCAAGAAATGGGCAGAAGACATGAACAGACATTTCTCCAAAGAAGACATCCAGATGGCCAACAGACACATGAAAAAATGCTCAACATCACTCGGCATCAGGGAAATCCAAATCAAAACCTCAATGAGATACCACCTCACACCAGGTAGAAGGGCTAAAATTAACAAGATGGGGAACAACATATGTTGGTGACGAACTGGAGAAAACGGAACCCCCTTACACTGTTGATGGGAATGCAAGCAGGTACAGCCACTCTGGAAAACAGTAGGGACATTCCTAGAAAAGTTGAAAATAGAAATACCCTTCAACCCAGCAATTGCGCTACAGGGTATTACCCCAAAGATACAAATGTAGTGATCCAAAGGGCACTGGCACCCCAATGTTTACAGCAGCAATGTCCACAATAGCCAAACTATGGAAAGAGCCCAGATGTCCATCGACAGATGAATGGATAAAGAAGATGTGAGATAGATAGATAGATAGATAGATAGATAGATAGATAGATAGATAGATAGATGAAACATTACTCAGCTATCAAAAAAATGAAATCTTGCCATTTGCAATGACGTGGATCGAACTAGAGGTTATTATGCTAAGTGAAATAAGTCAGTCAGAGAAAAACAATTCTCATATGATTTCACTCATATGTGGAATTTAAGAAACGAAACAGGATATATGGGAAAGGAGGAAAAAAATAAAACAAGACAAAATCAGAGAGGGAGACAAACCATAAGAGACTCTTAATCATAGGAAAGAAACTGAAGGTGACTGGAGGGGAGAGAGGTGGGAGGATGAGGTAACTAGGTGATGGGCATTAAGGAGGGCATGGGATGTAATGAGCACTGGGTATTATATAAGACTGATGAATCACTGAACTCTACGTTTGAAACCAATAATACATTATATTTTAATTGAATTTTAAAAAATAAAAAATCTACCTTGAAGAATCGTAAATATTAAATGGGATAAGATACATAAAAGCATGTTTTACAAAACTGAAGTACAACAAGCAGCACTTAATTTTTCTAAATTAAATTAAATCTGGATCAGAGCCCCCATGTTGAAGGAAGGTATCCAATATTAGTCATCACTGGCAATGGGGATGGGGCGGGGAGAGGCTTTTGCCATCAGGCAAATATAAAATATCAGGCAAATATATAAGAAAAAGACTCTGCTCTTGGGTCTATCATGGTTGCCATTGGGATGTTCATTGCCCAAGCTCCACTGGCCCATTAATAGGCCAGTGGTTGTATAGCCTCTATGCCCAGTGCGGCAATGCAGAATTTTGATGCAGCTCCCAAGGTAATGCCGCTTGATGATCATTCATCTCAGCAAACATCATTTCATCCCTTAGAAAGATTGTGCTGTCTCCCAGAGGACTTCCACACAGAACCCATCCACTCAGGAACTCAACCTTACACCCTTAGTATCAAGTCACTGGAGCCACTGGTACCTTTAGGCAACTCTCCTTTCAACCCAGCACCTACATCAATGCCTATCTCCTCTCTCCTGAGAACACCTGGTGAAAATTTTCCTCACCCGTAAGAGTCTGGACAGGACTGTACAACAGGTGCCTCACAACTTCTCTTTGGGGGTCAGGAAACATGAAAACCATTAATAACCCCTGAGACCAGAAGCTCAGAACTTCCTGTAAGACAAAAGGGGAAGTTAATTTTTATTCCTTCTGGAGTCCCCTCTGGCAGGGAATAGAAGCAGCAATCAGTGGCTTGGTAAAATATCCTGCCTCAAATGAAGGCTGCCTTAAGCTGGGAGAGAATCCCTACAGAGGAAAATTACCCAATCTTGTCATTGCCAGCCCAACCTCCTCCCCACAGGGAAGCACGGCTACACTTATATATGAATCCGTTCTTTCCCTGCTTCCCCCACCCCCACCAATGAAGGAAGGAAGAGACCTTGAGTCTCCTGGGAGAAATAAGGAGGCAGCCTCTACAAGTCTCTGAACCTGCCACGTGGCCTTCCTAATGAAGACCAAATGCGCCCTTGTGACCCCAGGAAAATAGCCCAGTTTAGGCTCTGATCCAGGACCAGTGGAAGTTCTAGGGGAAGAGCCTCAAGAGAAGAGCCCTTTCTCATAGCCTGGGCTCTTTCACTGCAACCACCGACTGTGGCACAGTTATCTGTGTTAGTCCTTCTGATGGCTGCCTCAAGGAATCTGATCGCCTTAGGCACCACCTGGCACCAGAGAAATGCTCAATGCCTGAAGCTGGGAACTGGGGTCACCATGCCCAATCCACATTAAGGTACCAATCAATACATGCGTTTTGTCAACCCTGACGTTACGTTTAGAGTTTAAGCTTGAGGTTGTAAAAATTCAGGTAACCCATTCCCATTGCATTATGTGTCAGGGACAATTCTTCAGGCACCACACTATATCACGTAAATGACACTCTCCTAAAATTTCATAACACTGTGATCCCTGACTGTGGACACAAAGCACATCTTTTTCTAGAGAAATTGATCTTCATCTCTCTAATCATTTTTCAGCTAATACACTTTCTTAGTTTTTTATGATCGTGATGCTTTCCCATAGGAACAGGAATCTGGAGGAAAGGAAAACAATCCTAGAAGCAGAAAAGTAGTATGAGATCACTCATGGATGGTGTTACTAAGTCATTTGGACAGATCACTTCCTAGGTGTTCTAAGTGTCCAAATTCTGTCTCATTGCCTCATTCAATATTTCTCTGAATGGAAGCAATAGACATTAGATATGACTTGTTATGTGGCCCCAGCTTATTAACCCTTTCAGCCTTCACATCTCCCTTAGTTAGACGTGCTCAAGCCATAGGTAACGTGAAAAATGTCTCAAAATGGGAGTTACATGCTGTAAGATCCCTAGTACTGGCTTTTCCGTCAACTGGGTGACCAATTCTCTCTCATGTTCAAGCTATGAGAGTTAAATTTGAAATGACGGGTGTACTATATTAAATATATTAATTAATAAGAATAGAAATTAAACCTTGCAACCTGAAGGGTTTCTTCCTCTATAAGCTTGACTAGGTCTACAAAAGCTGAAGGTTACTTCTTTAGACCTATGGTCTGGGAGCTAGGGCAAAGTGGAGAGACTGTGGTAGAGCCGGATGAGACATAGTGAGCCGGATGAGACATATTACACCTACTTTTTCCTCCCCTCTAAGGCTGACTACAGTAGTAGTCAGGTGGTCCTGAGGGCTCATTTTACTTTACAATTCAGGAAAAACCCATACAACCTTTACCTCTCTATACCACCTTTCCTTCCTTCTTTGGATGCTCCAATCACTTTGATGTTTACTTACCAGCCGCCACTTCGTTTAGCCATTAAACAGTTTTGACCTTGATGACTTGGATATGAATGAGGACAAAGATCCACTTGGCACCTTTGGCCACTTTTGCTTCAGCAAATTGAGTAGGGTGTCCAAGAAGAAACCCTTGCATTAGGAAGACTTCTAAGAAGAGTCCAATGATCCCCACTTCCTGATGTTCACACCCTTGTGTAATTACCCCTCCCCTTGAGCATAGGCAGGACTTAGTGATTTGCCTCTGACTAATAGAATAAAGGAAAGGTAATGGGATGTCATTTCCGTTATTAGTTTACCAAAGATTGTAACTCCTGTCTTGTTTGTAAACTCTCTCCTTGCTTTGATGAAGTAAGCTGCCATGCTGGAGAAGCCCACGTGACAAGGAACCAACCAGCCCTAGCCAAGAGCCAACAAGGTTCTGAGGATCCCAGTCCAACAGGCTTTGAGGAACTGCATCCTGCCAACAACTGTGTGAATGGGTACAGGAGTTGGCCCTTCCCGAGTCAAGCCTTCGGATGAGAATGTAGCCTCAGCCGACAGCTTAATTGCAGCCTTGAACCAGAAAATCCAGGTAGGCCTCGCCTGAATTTCTGACCCACAAAAACTGTGAGATAATAAGTATGTATTTTTTAAGCCACTACATTTTGTAGTGTCCATTACACAGCAATAGATAATTAGTGCAGTCCTAAATTACTGTAACCTTGGCGTAAAATGTTGCATGTTTGGGAAGGCAGGCACCATAGAGGAGGACAACGTCCCTGGCAACATCCCTGGAGGTACTGTCTTCATGCTCAAAGACTATCCCGTATACTCTTATGCTGAAATGGTATCATTGGGTTCTAATAAGCCCTGAGTAGCCTCCAGGAGGTGAGGCCTAGGTGACATAGTAACTCATCCCACCCAACAGATAGTTTGGGCGCAGATGAAGAGAGAGTTTGAACCAAGTTCTGCTCTTTAAGGGTTTTTCTCACTTTGTAAAGGCCTGAAGGTTTTCAGAGTAAGCTTTTTGTACTTTTTATGAAAAAAAAAAAGTAAATGTTTTAATACAGGACATCTGAGCAGGGTCAAATAAAGGACCCCAGGATGAAACTGAGAAGGCCACTGTCCAGCTTCTTACAAGGGACTGGTGCACTTATAGAAGCCAGAGAGGAAACCAGTAAGAGCTGAACACACTTCTTCCTTTCCCTAAGCACAAGCCCCAGCCCCAGTCCCAGTGCAGCACACAGAGAACAGCACTCTCTATTAGAAGAAACATTTATTGAGGAGGATTGATATTCTTAGTTGTGCTGAAGGTTGTCCTCATCAGAGGATATATTGTCATGACAACTGTGAGGCTTTCTTAACAAGGATGGAATGATTTCTTCAGGGAAATTTTTCTCTGTGGAAGTGCTGGAGAAGCATTTTCTGCTTGAGTAGAAGAGTCAAATCACTAAACACAGTACTTTCATCAGGGTCACCCCTGGTGGCCGAAAGGACCTGGCATACTTGATGCACACAGGTGGGGCTTGGATGAGACACAGGCTCCCCGGAAGGCAGAGAAGAAGGGGGTTGACTCTGGCTTAATAGCTGGCCCTTGAAGGTCACAACTTTTCGGGGATCTCTGACCCTGTGTCTGTTCTGTCTGACACTGCTAAGACGGTTCTGGTCAGCACAGACGGCTTCATGGCTGCAGGACTTGATACTTGCCCGTTTCTTTTGTTGTGGCTCAGAGAGAGCCCAATAGTTGGAGGAATATCTCTGGGCAGGCCCTACCTGGGCCTGTAGTTCCTCCTGCTGCTGGCTTACTGCTGAGGCCTCAGATCCGTACCTACATGCCAGCTTCTCTTCTAGGACCTTCCCAGTGGTAGTCATGAGCTTGTGAGCTTCAGGGGGCCCATCGCTCACAAAAGTAGTCACACTTTCAACTGGGTCTTGGTGCTGCACTAAGGTTGACATGAACTTGCCTTTTTGCTGGGGACATTCCTGCTGCCCTGTGATTTTTTTCTTGGACTTGATCCACTGAAGGAAGTGCCTCATCTTTTTTCTGAAGTAACTTTCAGGAGGAAACTGTTCATTCTGTGACAGAGATGGGGAAGCACTCTCTAATTTTCTGTCCTCAACACGGTAGCTCTCCTTTCTGCCTGCAGATGTCCCTACTCCTGAGTCCTCACTTCTACATTTTCTTGCTTTGGAATCATCCTGAGGTCTCACTTTCCTTTCACTTTTTCTTTGTGGGAAATTCTTAGTCTGACACTTACGGAAGGCCACCTTAGAGTCCCAGGACTCCTGCTGCTGCCCCATGCTAATTCTGCTATCCTCCAATTGGACATGCAGCACCTGGGATGCTTCCAAGACCCCGCTGCAGACACTCTGGGACGGAGTCAGTGAAGCCTTGGAAGTCAAGCTATCTGAAGTAAGGGGCATGTCAGTGGGACATCTTTGAGCCTGGTTATGTTCCTCACTCTCCAACTTAAACTTTAACTCACGCAGAAGCTGTCTTTTCAGCTCTGATAGCTTAGAATCTTGGGGAACCAGTATTTTTGGTGACGGATGTTCAGTGGTCAGGGCAGTTTCTACCTTACTCCTACTGACACTTCTCATTTTGGAGCTTCCCAACTCACTGGTTGTCAAGGTGTCACAAGATTGGGATTGAAGAGTACGGAGCTCCTCGGTGTCGAATATATCCGTGGACAGGTTGGACATGGCAAATTCTTCTAAATTCTTCTCCACCATCACTTTGCCCTGTACCATTTCTACTCTGTTGCTGGAACCCACATTCTCATGCCTTGGCTCATGTCCAGCCGCAGCTTGCCTTGTGGGCACCTCTGGGCCACATGTGTTTTCTGGTACAGTCTCACTGGGTCTGACCTGAGCTCCGATGCTGTGTGTAAGGGGCTGAAAAGTCTGGCTGCCACACTCAGGTATCTGGATGCACTGGGCAGGACTCTGGTCAGTGTGAGAGTGTGATGCCTTCAGGACCCCCCTTCCTGCATTGCCCACAGATAACATAGTAGGGAGAGGATGATCCAGGGTGGGGACTGAATTTGCTGTTCTCACCCTGTTTCCCAAAAAAGTTTTGGAGCTTCCCTCAAGGGGTTTAAAAAACTCAGCTTTGGAATCCACCCCAGAAATATGCATGGCTGAGGAGGGAAAGTCAACTTGGGGAAGAGGCCATGTTTTGGCTTCTCTCAACATATAGAATTTTATGGATTCAAGAACCCTGAGGGGTAGACCCCACCTCTGACTCATGCGAAATCTTATAATATGTGCCTCTAGTACCTGTCGTGTATTGGGATCAAGAAAAGAAAGTCCTAGAGTGGTGACCTGGCAGTAAACCCTACCCACCGGAGTCTTTTTTGAATTTGTGTTTTCTGAGGTAGTCTGGGAACTCCCAGAGAAAGGCAATGTATTGTCATCAGCCAGCCATGAATAACACACACCTATAGGAATCCTACCCGCTGTGATCTGCCAAAACTTCTTGCTCATATGTAATCTAAGAGTGCTTTTGATTTGATTCTGGTCTGTCTCCTTCCTTGAGACATTTAATAATTCATTCCCTGAGTGATTCCTTGAATGACACACACAGTTACTTGTTGTCTCCAAGGCAGCCCTGTGACCCTTCACTAGGTAGCATTCTGAGACCCTTTGTGGGCTCTTCTCTAGGATATACCCAAGATTCCTCCTCATATCCTTCCTTAGCTGGGACTTTCTTGGGACCCTCTCACGGAATCTTCCTGAGAGATTCAGTTCAGTCTTTGCTAGATCCTTGCTACTATGGCCCTGAAGCTCATAGAATTGTGAGTGAACATGTCTGCTTTTTCGCTGAGAGATTCCTGTTAATTTACACTGAGGCTCCATCAGTGCTAGGGACTCTAGGTTTCTACAGTCATGGAGGCAGGAGCATGGGATTACCTCCCTTGGACTATGTAACTCCCATGTGTCCTGGGGTTCACAGGTGATATGAAAATGGCCAGGAAGGATGGAGACTGGTACGTGGGCATGGGATGACCGGCTAACCAATGGAAGGTTGGGAGCTCGAGGACAAATGGTTTCTTGAGATTTCTGGAACACAGGGACTAAACCCCACAAGCTTTCCTGTTGCTTCTGCAACAGATGGCATTCCAGGTGTTCATGTTCAGTCAAGGTATGAGAGTCTGACTCATTCTTGGATCTATGGAAAGACACTCCACAGTCCCTAACCTGGGATGAAGAAGATGGTATGATTCGGAGGCAGGATTGAAAATGGGCCTGGGTGTTCACCTGAGTGAAAGGTAGGGGCTGGGATTGGAACAGGGTTTGAGGCAAGGGTTGGAGATGTACACTGGGGAGAGGAAGGTGATGGGAACGAGAAAGTGGTGCAGATACTAGATTGTGCATTTTGACTGCAGAGGTATTATGAATTCCATTGAATAAGACAAAGTGAGACCCTAGTGGGGAAGTACTACTAGAAAACAGGAGAGTGGCTACTAAGGACTCACTGTGCAAAGAAGGAAGACCCCAGAAGAATTGGCTATATTTCTGAGGCAAGTTCTCCCCCAAAGACTTGACGTGGAGGAGCTGCTGATAAATGTGCAGCTGCTCTGGTTTGCCTTCAATATTCCAGCCAGTTTGGGGGGCTGTGGTGACCTGTACATCAAATGGCTGCAGCAAATTCCCTTCAGATGTCCATTGGTATTCTGACCACATTTGTTTGGAAAATGGCCCCTCCTCTTTTACTTTCTTCTTTAAAATCTGGAAAGCCATTCTATTCTTCATTTCTCTCTCCAAGAGTGCCTGGAAGTGAAGGCCAGGGAAAGAAATTGCACTGACCTCCTTGTGCTTAGTAGCAGAGTCTCTCCAGAGATAGGTTTCTGGTAGATGGAGGTAAACTTGCTCTTGCTGAAAACTGGAGTGTGCTGATGTGGGAAGGTACACGTTCTTGGCCTGAGCCTGACAACAGGAGAATTCTGAAACTGACAGGCTTGAGCAGTCACTACCTCTAATTGTTGGGACATAAGTGGACAACCTACCAGGGCTATCTGGAGATGACTTCACAGGATCAGGCTTCATTGAGATGGACATTGATTTAGATTGAGTCACAGTTAAAGTGCAGTCTGGCGGTGGTAAAACAGACAAGGTTGGTGGTGTATGATGACAAGCAAACGAATCAGTGGGATTCCTTGCCTGGGACAGATTTGGTAAGAGGGTGATATCTTGTGAAATGGTGGGGTCAAGAGCAGAGATGGTATTCAGAGGTAAAGTGGCCTCTAGTTGGACGACAGGATCCCCTTTCTGAATGTCATGTAGTAGGAGAGGGGGAAAGGCGAGGGGCTGGGGTATGGAATGGGTCACTGGGAATTCAGAATCCAAGGTATTTGGCTCTAGTGGCAGGGACTGCCCGGGGGGTGAGGGTAAGAAAAAGTCAGCTAAAGAGGTCACTGGGTTAGGTGAGAAGATAGTGGGGTGGGGTGGGGAAGGCTCAGGCAAAGGCACTGGTAATAGGTCTCCTGAACGGACTGCTGAGAAGTCAGGGAATGAAGTGAAGGATGAGTCAGTCACAGGAGCTGTGGAAACCAAGGGGATCACGGAGGGAGTAGCATCTTCCAGGGCCTCTGAGAACAGCAGCCGATTGACCTCAGCCGTTGTGCTATTACACACCTCACAGAAGGGATCTGGACATAAGAGTTGACGAAAGTGGATGGTATCATGATGCTGACCTAGGGGGCTGAGGAGACAGGAGGTACAAAGCTGCAGCCCGGACCAGAACAAATATATGTGACCCTGGCAGATCTGGCAAAGATAGCCCCCCCCTCCCCCACCAACATCCCCAAGACTTTCACATTCTAACTCTGATTGAATTTCCATCCCATGTCAATCCCGGGTTTCCCTGAGGCCCTTAGAAATTCATAGACTCTGCTTTAAAGGGGGGGGGGGGTCCAAGATAGAAGGTAATGTTTAGTCACCTTTGCAGAAGAGAAAGCACCTTTCTTGCCTCCTTTACTTCACTCTGGCAAGTTCTCCCACCTGGGAAACCAGGAGAATGATGAAGATAGAAGCAAGAGATCTTATAAGAGACTGAGTAGAGTGTCCTTTCAGTGATACCCTTGGTAGATTGGACTGGGACAACACCAAGAATTAGGATATAAGATCACATGATCAATGAAAGTAAGACTTATATTTTTTATCATTCACAATGGGCTTTTGTATGTATTATTTATCCTATGTGATACTGAAAACCACCCTATGAAGAACACAGGGCAATGGATACCTCAAAGAGGAAGCTGAGTATCCATGACGTCGTAGGTCTTTCACAAAGTCAGGAGACAGAAGTTCTGATTTTGACGTCTCACACAGCCACCTATTGGGCAACACCCATTGCCCAGATCCATCACTGCCTCACGTAGAGCAGGGAATCTGAGAAGGGTTTTGTGCTCTGATTGCCTTTCCATAAGCCTCTCCTCTGAGGCCTCTGTTTTCTAAGAGGGACTGTATCTAGTAGCTGACCTCCTCAGAGATCATGGACCTGAGCCATCATGAAAAGGACAGGAAGGGTCACCCTTGGAGAGCTCAGGTGGAATAGGCAGAACCTTACCTTTCAGATTCCCACCTTTCCTCCTCCTCGTGGCTCTGCCCTGACGCTAGAACAAAAATAAAAGAATGAGGGGTTGGGACGTATCTCTCACTCTTCTCTTAGAATGGAAACGTTCCTTATCCAAGAATAGCAGGACTTTATTTTAATTAATAGAACTTTGTGTTCCTTGCTTTTATCAATTTTTAAAGGTGATAAAATGTTTTCAATACTTACTTCTTTGAAAAACTCAAAAGAGGATTTTGTCTGGGAGATCCACACTTGATATTCTCAGTCAGAAGTCCTTTATTCAATGAGGACATAGAAACTGAAGCCCGACAGTCACATCTGTGCTCCCTCAGGTAGGACCCTGTATGCTAGGACATACCTTAAATGCCTGGCTCTTCTCAGAGGCTTAGCACTGTTCTCCTGAGCAGCCCAACACAAAGGAAGGCTTGTCCGAGTGATGCTTGACATGGGACTGACCCATGATCAAGTGCTGGAAAACTTTGTTCTCTTACACAGATCCCATACTCTCGAAATGACCCAATCCAGGACTATGGAATCCCTGTGTTTGGGATTTTACCCAAGACAAGCCACCATACCCACATAGACCGTGAGTTTCAAGTAGAAACCTTAGTCTTTCCTTAACCCTTACCCCTGCCAGATCTCTCTTCCTAGAGCAGTGAATGTCTATTCTTTCTTTAGACTCCTCATTTTAGGTGTTTCTCTGACCCTAGCAAACTCATTTGGAAATGTGGGGAGAGGAACAGGAAAATAAAAAATCATTCTCTGAAGGGCAACTTCTGGTTCCAGATCTAACATTTAAAAAGCCTGGGAGTCATCACTTCAGTCTGTGAAAGAAGCAAAAAGCTGAACAGATTAAAAATCAATGACTTTTCTTGGAACCATAGTGAAAACCCACTACCCCAAATCTTCAGAGGGTGTCAATGCAGAAAACCATAGTTTAGATTAGTTTACCTAGAACAGAAGCCACCGGAGGCTCTGCACTGCTCTCCTGGTAGGAACACTTAAATAGACACTTTGACAAATTGCTGGAGGATGCATATGGGCTAGCATGAGAGTGAGAAACTGCTGGAGTCACAATCTAATGGGGGACCCCCACTTATTTATGGTTTTTCTTACCAGGAACCCCACCTGATTCTCACAGTAAAGAGCTACAAAAAAAAAAAAAAAATTGCTCATATTTCTGGCAGGGGAGTGTAGGGTTGGAGAGAAAGGTAACCATTCGAAAATATTCCCAGAGTGTTCTCCATAACAGAAGCCTACTCAGCAGGGGAAAACCCTACCAGAGCCTTATGCCACATGGGAGAAGGCAAATTACCCAACTACAGCAGCCTCCTTAAGTCCTCCTGTCTCATCCATGGAGTGGAACGGAACAAAACAAAAAAACCTTCGAAACACTTGTGAACATCACAGTCCAGGGACATAAGCCCATTAAAAGACTGTATTTAATCATATCCTCTCCCCTGACACCTTACCAAAATATTGACTGGGCTCTGGTGTAGTAACAGGATCATAGCTATAAAGAACTGCAAGGTATGTGTTCTATTTAGGGAGATTTAGGGAAACCTAAAGACACTAGGGGAGACAAAAACAAGGACACTAGAGGAAACTGAAGCCTCTGACATGTATAGCTACAGTAAATATTAAACACAGCCCAACACCTAAGCAGATTAACGTAAGACATCACATTAAAGGTCTGTTTACTTCAGTTCCAATTACCCAATACATCATGTTTGGCTTTCAAAGAAAAATTGCAAGGCATGCTAAAAGGCAAGAAAAAGCAATCTGAAGAGACAAACCAAGCATCAGGTGTACGTTCAGATATGACAGATTTCAGAATTCTCATACATGGTATCAAAAATAACCATGATTATTATGTTAAGGGCTCTAATGGAAAAGGTAGGCAACATACAAAAATAGATGAGGAATGTAAGCAGAGAGAGGGAAATTCTAAGAAAAAAATCAAAAGAAAATATTAGAAACCAAAAGCACTATGAGAAATGAAGAATGCCTTTGATTGACTCATCCGTAGGTTGCGTATGGTCTAGGAAAGAATAAGTGAGTTTTCATAAAACTCAGTAGAAACTTTCCAAACTGAAATAGAAAGAGAAAAAGAATTTTTTTAATGCTAAAATCTAGAATATCCAAGAACTGTGTTCCAAAATGTGTAACATATAGGTAATCGGGATACCAGAAGGAGAAGAAAGAACAGAAAAAAATGTTTTAAGTAATAATGGCCAAGGATGTTCCAAAATTAATGACAGATTAACCATACATTGTGGAAGTTCATACATGGACATATCATATTCAAACTGTAGGAAAACAAAAGGAAAAATTTTGAAAGAATCCAGAGGAAAATAAAAACCCTACCTCTAGAGGAAAAAAACATAAGAATTATCACCTATTCTCATAAACCATGCAAGTAAGAGATTGGAGTGAAATGTTTAGTATTGAAAGAAAAAAACCACCAATCCAAAATGTTATACCTCGTGAAATTATCCTACCAAAGTGAAAGAGAAATAAAAACAGGGAACTCATCAGCAATAGACCTACCCTGGAATAAGTGGTAAAAGAAGTATTTTGGGGAGAAGGAACATAACTCAGATCTACACAAAGAAGAGAAGGAATGAATGAAGATAAAATAAAACTTTCATTCATCTTATTCTCAATTGACCTAATAATAATAATAATAACGTGTTGGGTGATTTTAGTATATGGATAAGTGAAATGAATGGCATCAATGTTACTAGGGACTGGAGGAATTGGACACTCCTGCACTATGAATTGGTATAGCGTTACATGAAAGTGGACTTAGATTAGGTGTAAATGTATATTACAAACTCTAGGACAACCACTAAAATAGTTTTAAACAAGGAATAATTGGTATGCTAACAAAAGTGAGAAAATGGAATTATATATAATGCTTGTTTAAAACCAGAAAAAGCAGAAAAAGAGGGGAAGGATAGGTATAATGAATAGTAAATAGTACGGACCGCTAGAGATATTAATCCAAGTATATTTAAAAACCACTAAATGGAAGTGGTCTAAATTCACCAATTAAAAGAGAAGACTGTCAGAGTAGATAAAAACAAGACCCAATTATATGTTGTCTATAAAATAGCCACTTTAAATATAAAGATACAGATAGATTAAAAGCAAAGGGACAGAGAAAAATGTACCATGCTAACACTAACCGAAAGAAAAGAGGAGTAACTGTATTATTTTGGACAAAGCCGACTTCACAACAAGGAAAATTGTCAGGGGTAAAGAGGAGCATTACATAACAACAGAGAGGTCAATTCTGCAAGAAGACACAACACGCCTTAACATGTACACATGTAACAACATAGTGTCAAAGTATGTGAGGCAAAAACTGATAGAATTGCAAGAAAAAATGGATGAATCCACTGTTATTGTTGGAGATTTCAACAGCCCTCTATCAGAAATGGGCAGATTCAGCAGGTAGAAAACCAGAAAAGATGTAGTTGACCCAAACAACACCATCAATCAACTTGATCTAATTGACATTTATAGAAAACCTCATCGAACTGCAGAATACACATTCTTCTCTAGCTCACATGGAACATTCACTAAGATGGACCACATTCGGGACCACAAAACACACCTTAACGAATATAAAATAGAAATCACACAAAGTATGTTTTCAGACCATAGTAGAATTAAACAAGAAATCAACTACCGGAAGATAGCTGGAAACCCCAAAATGTTTAGATTAGATTAAATAACGCACTACTAATACACAGGTCAAGGAAGAAGACTCAAGAGAAAAAAAATATTTTAAACCAAATGAAAATTAAAATACAACTTAAGGGGTGTCTAGGTGGCTCAATCAGTTAAGCACCTGGCTCTTGGTCTCAGCTCAGGTCTTGATCTCAGGGTCATGAGTTCAAGCCTTGTGTTGGGCTCCACACTGAGCCTAGAGCCTACTTAAAATAAAATAAAATAAAATAAAATAAAATAAAATAAAATAAAATAAAATAAAATAAAATAAAATAAAATAAAATAAAATACAACGTAAAATTTGTAAGATTCAGCAAAAGCATCATTTGGAAGTTGTTAGCTTTGAGTTCATCTATTTGAAAAGAAAGATTTAATATCTCTGAGGGACTTTACTTACCTGACTGACGTCTCTCTGTTTCAAAAATACTGGTGAACAAGGTTTCCTCTTTAGGTAGCACAGCACCAGAAGAAGAAGCCCCACCCCACAGAGGAAGGCAAGGATGGGAAAACCTAGCAAGTTTAATTGGAGTTCAGCCATGGTGCAGTAAGGCTTCTCAGACAAAGATGATTCACATCATTTGAAATGTACTGCTGCCTCAGGCAGCTGGGCATTGAGAATACACGTTCTAGACTAGAGTTCCAGGCCCACATCACAGAGCTTTAGTACAGACACCAAAGGTTCTTGAGGGTGGGGGAGGGGACAATACAGGCGAAAGAAACTCAATGCAACCCTTCCCCCACTCACCAGCGCAGCAGATGTGTCCATCATTCTATGGCCCTTTAGATGCCTCCAACCTACCTTCCTCCTCCACCTATTCACCATATCATATCTTTACCTTAGTGAAATTTCCTCGTTCCACCTGTTACGCTGATAATACCTGAGACCCTTTTTACTACGTGGTGATCTCACTTTGGACCTCACATCATCTCTGAAAGTTTGCTATACCCAGGGATTTACATGGCCAAGGTCTACTCTCCCTTCAGCTGCAGCTCTCCCTCATGCATTTTTACCTGGATGAAATTAGAAATAGACTCAGCGCCAGCCCCCCCCATATCTCCTCAAAAGTACTCAAGTTCACTAAAGAACAGGAGAAAGCAGAATAATCTGTACCAAGGAACAGAAAGGATGACAAAGAGGGAGACAAGGGCATGACACACCCATGGACCTGTGGCACACAATTTAAAAATTTTAGTAATTCTTTTATTTCCCCAAATCCCTCTTAGGCTATTCACGCCCTACAGGTTCTCTTCCACACATATAGTGTCCACCCTGCTGCTCCCTCTTTCTTCTCTCTGTCAAATCCCCCTTCTTCCCCCCAACATTTTTGAAGATTCCTTTATTTTACAGAGCAAATGTGCTGGATCACAGCCCACAGGACCAAACTCATCTTGATTTAGGAAGTGGGCTCCTCTAGCATCATGTCTAATGAGCACAATTGTAAGTATATTTAGCAATACCATTTGGCATTTTTTGATTGACACCTATGCTTACTTTTTCCATGAAAAGTATTTTTCCCACATACCTTCAAACTTTTCACCAAAATACCTATTGTCATCGCTACCAGTTTTAAAAATAATGTCATTTTTGTTGATGGTTTATATGTATTTATTTCATCTCCACATGCCACCTAGTCATTTAATTGTTGGAACCCTTACAGCTTCATTATTTAGATTATAAACTGTTGAAATTAAGCCCTGTATCATTTCCTTACTTGACTTGCCTATATTCCCTCTCTGATGAATCAGTCTTGGCCCTAGACACCCAATCCTTTCCCTCCCATATGAGGAGAGTTTACCAATAATGACAGCTCCTTTCTTTACCTCTCTTCTCCTGCATCCACAGCTTCAGCATTGTCTCTACCCAAAAGGAAGGTACACTTCAAACCCACCCCACTTCACATACCCTCCCTTGACTGAAGGAGGGATGTCTGTTAAGAAAAATCCCTCCACATATCTTTGCATCTCTGGAATTGTTTTTAAATAGGAAGTGTGATCTTGACAGTCCCTAAGGCCCCTAGGACTCACAATTATAAAAACATCCTTTAAAGTCCGAGCAAGATAAGCTCCACCCAAAAAAATTTCCAAGTGAGAAGGGGTTATAAATATGGTACATCAAATTTATTTTTCAAAAATGGCCTTGTTCTAAAAGAGGTTGGGAAACTGATCCAGATTAAAGGAAACTAAAGATACACAACTAGATGTAGTATGTGATCCTAGACTAAATCCTGTAAAGGAGGTTTATACACACACACACACACAAACGACATTACTTGATAAATTGATAAAAATGGAATGTGAATGGGAGATTAGTTAAAAGTTTCATGTCAATGTGAAATTTACTGAAGGAGATAACTGTGCTGTAAGAGAATATTCTTTTTCTTAAGAAATACACAATGAAAAATATTCAGGGAGAAAGTGCATGATTCATGAAATGTATTCTCAAATACTCAAGAATGTATGCATAATTTTTGTATGTGTGTATGTGTGTTCCTATGTAAAGAGAAGGGGAAGGAGGAAAGGAGAGAGAGATTATAAACAGGTCAAAATCTTACTAGGTAAATCTGGATAAATGGTATGGTTTTACCATGTATGCAACTTTTCCACAAGTTTATTTTCCAATACATACATTTCAGAAATGAATTTAACCCAACCTTTGAAATTTCTGGCATTGATTCCAGCTGCCGCTACCTCCACCATACTCAGACCCCAGATGTGTGCCATGCCAACTTTAAAACAGTTGTCTCAGGTTCTGTCCCACGCGAGAAACCTGGGATCCTCTCTGCACATTTGAAGCATGCTAACATTTCAACAAGGTTTTACAAAATACTGGCAAAGAGCACCCCCACTCAAAAAAAAAAAAAAAGATTTTAGAAATTATGTGCAATATAAAACAAACAGAAAAGAACAAAAATTCAACTTGTTAATTAACACGGAACCCCTAATTTCTTTTTCTCTAGTGCCACCAGGTTGCTCGTCTCCTGGGTTTTGCAGTGTGAATGGATTTGCCAGCATTTTGTTTGCTCTGCTAGTCAGTTTCCACTCCTCCACCAGATTTCCATCTTCCAAAAATATGTTGACATCTTTTGTCTTATAAGCTCCCCTTCTTGTCATCCTTAAGCACTTATATTTAAATCTTTTACTTGTCAACACCTTTACTGAAATATAGTTCACATACCATAGAATTCACCCACTTAATATGTATAATTCCTTGATTTTCAGTATATGCACAGACACATGCATCACCACAGTCAATTTTAAAACATTGTCATGACTTGAGAGAAAAAAATCTGCAACCTTTTGCTATCATTCCCCTATCCCATCCTCCCACCAGCTCTAAGATGAATCTACTTTCTGTCTCTAGACTTCCCTATTCAGAACACTTCATGTGAATGGAATCGTATGTGGTCATTAGTGACTGGCTTCTTTCATTTCACATAATGTTTTCAAGGTTCGTCCATGTTGTGGCATGGATTGGTCTTCTTTATTCCAAAAAATATTATATCATATGGATATGTCATATTTTATTTACCCATTTCACAGTTGATGGATGTTTGCATTGTTTCTGTCTTTTGACCTTATGAATAAGATAACTGTGAACATTTGTTTACAAGTTTTTGTGTAGACCTATGTTTTCATTTCTCTTGAGTATATACCTAGAGGTGGAACTGCTGGGTCATATGATAACTCTATGTTTACCATTTTGAGCAGCTGCCAGAATGTTTTCCAAGACTGCACCATTTTTTATTCCCACCAACATTGTGGGGGGGTTCTAATTTCTCCACATTCCCACCAACACTTGTATTCTCTTTTTGATTATAGACATCCTTGTGGGTGTGAAGTGTTAGCAAATACTGGTTAAGATTGGCATTTCCCTAATGGCTAATGATGTTGAGCATTTTTTTCATCTAATCTTTTACTTTTAATGGCATTTTGGGAAAGAGGGGAGTGTTTGATCTACTGTGTTTAACTTGAAACACAATAGTTCATTTGAAAAGTGACAGGACAAATTTTTCTTCTAAATATTTGAAAACAGAGCAGTGTCAAGTCTTTATTAACATAAAGTGTTCTCCTATGGTTTTTGCAAGTTACAGTTACTGTGTGATTAAGGGACAGTGAAATCGTGCCCTGAATTTGCTCTGTAAGATTACTTCTTGTGTGGAGTTGAGGAATTCACTCAAATGGCTCCTCGGGGTTGACTCTAAGGCAGAGCAGAACTGATTGCCAAAGCCTCTAAAGCTCAGTGCTTTTTCGTCACCAATGCTGCACACATCTGTTGGGAATAAGTATGTTCCGCAGGTGATAAATATCAAAGAAATGTGAGAGCTTTGACATTGGTACATAGCATATGTCTCAGAGAGGGATGGCAAGATGTTTAAATGGGCTTTTGCACTTTAATCATAGCGTAAAAGATGGGATGTATGTATCACACCTGCCAAATAATAGTGCAAGTTGGGTGAGGGATATGTGGGAAGTTATATTGTTCGATCTGCTCTTGTACATGTATAAACATTTCTGTAGTAAAAAGCATTAAAAAAAAAGATGCAGGTGCCTCAGAAGGACAGGAAGAGGGGCAGAAGGAGACGTGGAAAGGGTAGATCAGTCCATTGAGACTAGAATTTAGCTCTCTCTCAATGAAGATATTTCAAAAAGTATGTTTCCTTTGAGATTGGGAAGGAAACCTCTTTCCATGTAACAGGAAGAGGAAAAAGAGGAATAGGAAAATACTTTTTGGAAGGTTTTTGTTTTTTCTTTTGTTTTGTTTTGTTTTGTTTTGTGAAAAGCTCCCACGTCACGGCTTTCTTGCTCCTCTCTGAACTGTGGTCCAGCACATCTGCTGGGCAAGTGAAGATGGCCTAAGTTTGAGGAAAGTGAAGGAAGTTTAAAATAGATCTGAGGGGCACCTGGGTGGCTCAGTCAGTTAAGCGGCTGCCTTGAAATCAGGTCATGATCCCAGGGTCCTGGGATCGAGCCCCATGTGGGGCTCCCTACTCAGCGGGGAGTCTGCTTCTCCCTCTCCCTCTGCCACTACCCCTGCTAGTGCTTGTGCTCTCTCTCAAATAAAATTTAAAATAAAATAGATCTGAGTAATAGGAGAGAATGTACTAAGGAAATAGTGACCTAACTCCATTTATTTTGTTCACGTTAGTAAGCCTGGGATAAGTATTTGTGGAATCAATGAATGATTTCCAGGTAGTGCTGGGGCTGAATTTCTTGTGGCCTCAGTAGACTCAATTGTGAGTAGACTCCATTGTGAGATGTGAGATTTAATCCAACAGTAATCAGTTACTTACAGAAAGGCATTTCTAGAAAAGGCAGAGAGACAAGATTTTGCCAGACAGGAAGGATTGAAGGGAATTAGATGGGGCCCACTTGTACGGGAGCCTGTTTTTTTTGTTTGTTTTTAATTGAATAGTTGATGCAACATCATTAGTTTCAGGTATATAACTCGATACTATGCTGTGCTCACCACAACTACAGCTACCATTTGTCACCAGATAACACTATTACAGTACCATGGACTCTCTTTCCTATGCTGTTCTGGAGTTTTTTAAATGTTGGTTACCTGATAAGCCATCAGTTCTACCTTGGAGAGTGAGGAAAGGAAGACAAGGCCTTGGGAGATTGTCGAGAAGTGGAAAATGAATGACGTGTCGTTGAAAAATTAGCAGGGGACATATAAACTGGAAGGATAGGGGGATGAGGCAAAAGGACAGAATGTCAGGCTATAGTATTCCTGATGCCAGAAGTATTCCCAGTAATAAGCTCGACAGAGGAGTGGTAACTCACTGGATTGGCCATAAAGGACCCTAAAATGAGATTATGTAGGAACTGGCAGGCTGTGTCATTGGCTGGCTTATCCACATAGATGTTAGAGCCTCCGGTACCTCCTCACTTCTTCAGGTTCCCTGCTGTTGGCCCCATCCCACCTATTGTCCCTCTCAGGGCCTCCACAGCATCAAAATCTGCATTCTTTCAGTGCCCCTAACGTTCAGATACTGGATGGTCAATGATAACCCTGGACAAGAAGGTACAAGTGTGGTAGTGAAAGAGGTCGTAGACATCTGGTTTTTTGTTTTGGCACTGAACGGTCATGAGTCTGTCCCAAAGACTACCTCGGGTGCTCTCTAGGACACTCACCCCATTTTTGAGTCCCAGTCTCAAGTGGAGTTGCCTTCCCTCCAAAACCCTATTGTAAGTGTGGGTACGAGTGCAGTCTTGGCTGAAAAAAAGCATTCCGTGGAGTTCCATGATAAGCCCCCAAACATCTGTACCCTGGTACGCAGTCGAGAACTCACCTCTGGTTCATAAGTTGCACATCTTCTGGAGAAGATCTACCACGGCTCCACTGAGGCCATGAATATGAGAGGTGGCACCTCCATCCTACCCATACTGAAAGCAGTATCTTACAGATTGCCATCAAGCATGGATGGAAGGAAGGCACCAAGATCACCAAAGGCGACGCCATGCCTGACCGCCTGCAGATATTGTTGGAGTGCTCAAGGAGCAGCCCCATGCCTCTTTGGTATAAGGCATCAGTAGGCTGTGCCGTGGTGGTGCCTGGATCAGACCGAGGAAGGAGGGGAGCAGGACAGGGTCATGATAAGGGGATGAGTAGACATAAACCTTTGTTCCACCAGCAAGGTCACTCTTTCACCTTTTCATTTCTTCAAAGGTGTCTTACCCTGGCAGGTGGTAGCTGCCTGGTCAACATTCCTGCCACTAACAGCTACGTGATGCTTCTGTTCTGCATTTGTTCTGCAAAAAACGTCATCAGTCGGGCAGCCTGAAGAAATGCCCAGCGAAGGGAAGCACTTCCAGTGGGAAACCTCAATGTCGAGTTTAGCGTGACTCACATGACAGATTCTTAAGCAGCATCTATGCGGTTCTTCTACCCTACCCCAACCAGCCCAAGATCAGCTGGGACAACACCCTCCCCCAAACACTCCCATTCAGAGTTCACCCACCTGTGGGATCCTCGGATCACTGACTGCTACATAATGATTAAGCTACTGTGTAGTAACAGTGAAGAAAAAACAGTGGCTTAATCATTATTTTCTGAAAACTATACCTGTCTTTGATCCTAGAACACTTGCTCTAAAGGGTATAAAACATTCAGTGAGGGCAAAGGTGTGAGCTACTATACATTTTCAGTAAGGCTAAGCTAAAGGGCAGGAGACAGAGCTCATCTCCTCAAACTTCATCAGAGAGGAAATGGGCTTTGGGGGTCTTGCGGGGCACATGGTATCTAGTTCTCAAGAGCTCCAGGAGACTGGTCACCTTTTAGAAGCCAAAGGAAGCAATCAGTAACAGCCGAACCGAGTTACCCGAAAGCCATGCCCCCAGTACAGTACACAGAACAGACATCGCTATTATTAGAGCAATATTTATTGGAGAGAATCAATATTCCTCACAAGGGATTATTTTGGGGTGGGAAATATCCCCCCGTGGAAATTCTGGAGAAGGGTTTTCTGTCTAAATAGTAGAGGCAGATCTCTGAACACAGTGCCTCCAGCAGTGGTGAGAGTGGCCGGAGGCCCCTGGCCAGCTTGATGCCTGCAGGTGGCATGTGGGTGGGGTGCAGGCTCCCTGTGGGGCATGGATAGGGGATGCAGTCGCTGGTCCTTAAATGCCACAGCTTTCTGGGGCTGTCTGTCCTTGTCTCTGATCTGTCTAATATTTCCAGTATGGCCCTGGACAGGCTGTGCCTGAGCCTGCACTTGTGCTTTCTGCTGAGTTTTCCCATACTTGGTTGGGAAGGGAATGGGCTGTTGAGGGCAGGTGCTATCTATTGCATGCCAACGCCCCATTTTCTCCTCTAGGAACGTCCCATCTGTCACGATTTTCCGAGCTTCCGTTGCCCCAGTAAAGGCAGTTCTACCTTTAAGTAGGCCTCTGCTTTCCACAGATGATCGGGGGCTGCCCTTTTCCTGGGAGTTTTCTTGCCTCTTGCATTTTATCCCTGGCTTAAGCCATTGCAAAAAACGCTTCATTTTTTTTCTGCAATGGCTTTCAGAAGGAGGCTGACCCTTCTGTGAAACGCTTTCAGGAGGCGGCTGACCGTTCTGTGATAGGGTCTGGGAAGGCTTGCTTCCCGGCTTTTCCAATAGCACGTCCTGAGTAGGGAACCTCTTGTTCAATGCCACATTCTCAGTAGGGAAACTGTTCCTTTTAGGTTGGGATGTCCCCAGTCCTGCATCCCCTCCACCAAGCTCTTGTGCCTTGGAGCCTGGAGGGCTCATGGTCACCGCAGCTGGTGGGAGATTCTTATTCTGGCACTTCTGTAAGACATGCTTACGGACCCCAGGCTCCTGCTGTTGTTCCACATTAATTCCTGTGTCCTCTGTATGGACATGCAGCACCTGAGAAGCTCCCATGTCCCCACTGGACACACCCTGGGCATGAGTCAGTGAGGCCTTGTAAGTCAAACTATCTGAGGCAGGGGGCAGGCCAGTGTGGTGGGCTTGCGCCCGGCTATGCTCTCTCTCCTCCAATTTAAACTTTAACTCACACAAGAGTTGTTGTTTAAGCTTTGATGATTTAGGATCTTGGGGAATTGATATGTTTGTTGGGGGGCTTTTAATGGGGATGGTAGTTTTGGCTTTATTAACATTCACCTTTATGATTTGGGAGCTTACTGGCTTGCTGGTTGTCAAGATATTACATTGTGATTGATGAGCATCAAGTTCCTTGACCCTGAATATCACCCTGGACACTGTGGGCACAAAGACAGGTTCTAGATTCTTTTTGCCCTGTTGCATCCCTCCTCTACCTCCAGAATTTGCACTCTTATCCTTTGGCTCATGTCCGGCCCCAGCTTCCCTTGCAGGCAGCTTTGGGGGCCATCTGTTGCCTATGGTGTCATGTTTGACAGGTGTAAGAGTCTGTGTGCCATCCTTAATCTTCTGAACATCCTCTGCTAACTCATGGTTGATGTCAGAGGGTGATTGCCTCAGACTTCTCTGTTCTTCCTTGCCCACAGTTGAGGCGGCAGGGAGAGGACGATCCAGGATGCAGGCTGAATTTGCTGTTCCCACTTTGTCTCCATGGAGAGATTTAGAGCTTCCTCTGAGGGAGTTGAAGCCCCCAGGTTTAGAATTTAGCTCAGAAATCAGGTTGGTTGAGGAGGAAAAGCTAGAATGGGAAGTGTCCTTTATCAATTTAAAGAGCTCTATGGATTCAAGGACCCTGGAGGGAAGGCCCTGTGTCATCATCATACGAAACCTTTTAATATGGGCTTCCAGCATCTGTTGTGCACTAGATTCAAGAAAGGGAAGCTCCCGGAAGGTGTTCAGGGAGTAGTCCTGAACCTCTGATGGTGGCAAACTTCTGTGTTTTATTTCAGTGTGGGAGTTCTCAAAAAGAAGCGACGTCTGCTTCATAGTATGCCATGAATTATGCACAGGCCCGGGGAGCTGACCCTCATTAATTTCCTCACACTTTTTGCTCAAATGAATTTTCAAGACATTTTCAAATTGTCTCCGACCTATAGTCTCCACAGACACTGTTGAGTTTTTCTCTGATGGTCTCCTAAGTTCTTTTTCAGAATCATACCCCATATCATTACCTGAAGAGCTCTCTGGGTCACTCAACAGATAATCTTTTGGGCCATTCTCTGGGTTGTGTCGCTGATCCTTCTCCAGATCATCATTGTCCTTCTCCAGGTCATCGTCCTCCAGCTGACTCATTTCTGAGTCCCCCTCATCGCTTTCAGATTCGCTCGATTTACTCTCACTCTTAGAGATCCATGTGCGTCCATGATAGCGCTGCAAGTTAGGTGTCTCTGAAAAAATACTCGGACCCATCAGTGATAGAGACTTACAGATCCTACGGGACAGGCCCCACTGGTGTCGGATGAGCCTCTTTCGAAGGTGACGCTCTAGTTTTGTTCGAAGCTCATCGGTGAGAGGAAACTGTCCAGGAAGGATAGAGATTGCAACACGGGCCTGGGAGGCCTGGTGAGTAAGAGGTTTAGGAGCTGAAGGACCGAAGTCCTCCTGGGATCTTTGGACAACAGTGGGTAAACCCCACACAGTTTCCTGTTCCTTCTGCAACACGTTCCATTCCAGATGTTGCATTTCATTTGGTATGAGAGACTCTGATTCCATCTCAGGTCTGTGCAAACACACTCCACAGACCTTAACCTGGGTTCGAGGACCAGATGACAGGATGGGGAGTGGGGACTGAAGGTGGGCCTGGGGCTGGACCTGAGGGATAGGTAGGGGCTGGGGTTGGGGCAAGGACAGAGGAAGAGGATGGGGAACTACCGGGGATTCCTGCTCTGTGGAGGCATTCGAGACTCTGTTAAAAATTAAGATGGAGGAACAATTATCTAAGACATGGGCAACAGAGAACAAGGACTCACTATGCAGAGTTGGGAGACCCCAGAAGAACTGGATAGGGGTTTGCTGTAAATGGCCCTCCTTCAAGGTGGTTGTAGGATATGGGGGCTGCCGATGCACATGCAGCTCCTTTGATTGATCTTTGCTGCTCCAGAAAGGAAGGGAAACTTCCAAGTCATGTTTTTCGGCAATTGTTTGTTTTGGAACAGAACTCTTTTTCATTTCCTTCCACATCCAGAAGTCACTCCTCTTTCGGACTTGTTCCTCTAGGAGTGCCAAGCCATCGGGGCTGAGAAGTGAGAGGTTAGCAGGCTCCACAAGCTTGGCTGCAGGGTCTCCCCCGGAAGAAGCCTCTGAAGAATGGAGGGCCAGAAACTCTTGATGGAAATCATATGGAGCCAAGGTTGAAGGGAAGAAGTCTTTGGCATGAGTTTGCCACGAAGGGAAGTCTAAAATTGACAATCTGGAGGGGTTAAAGCCTGTGATTGTTGGGACATAAGTAGACAACCCACCAGAGCTATCTGGAGATGAGATCTCTGGAACAGCCTTCATTGAGATGGAAATCGATTTAGGTTGAGTCATAGTTAAACTGCAGTCCGGTGGTGGCGAAACAGACAGGGTTGGTGGTGCATTATGCCAAGCAAAGGTCTCAGTGGGATTTACCATCTGGGACAACTCCGGTAAGGGGTTGACATCTTGGGAAAGGGCAGAGTCCAGACAGAAGATGGTATTTAGAGACAAAGTGGCCTCTGGATGGACAACAGGATCCACTGTCTGAGCATGATTTGGTGGGATTGGAGGAAAGGCAAGGGACTGGGGTGGGAAACTGTCCTTTGGGAATTCGGAATGCAAGGGAGGAAAAGACTCTGGTGGCAAAGAGCCACCCGGTGGTGAGGGTGGAAAAAAGTCAGCCAAGGGGGTCACTGGGTTAGGTGAGAAGGTGGAGGCAGGTGGTGGGGAAGGCTCAGGCAGAGAAGCTGATATTAGGTCTCCTGGAGGGACTGCTGAGGAGTCAGGGGAGAGAGTGAACGATGAGGAAGTCACAGGGGCTGTGGAAGCCAAGGGAGTAGCATCTTCCAGGGCCTCCGGGAACAGCAGCCGATTGATCTCAGCAGTTGTTCTATTACACACCTCACAGGAGGGGTCTGGGCATAGCGGTTGATGAAAGGAGATGGTATCATGATGCTCTCTCTTTTCCAATTTAAACTTTAACTCACACAAGAGTTGTTGTTTAAGCTTTGATGATTTAGGATCTTGGGGAATTGATATGTTTGGTGGGGGGCTTTTAATGGGGATGGTAGTTTTGGCTTTATTAACATTCACCTTTATGATTTGGGAGCTTACTGGCTTGCTGGTTGTCAAGATATCAGATTGTGATTGATGAGCATCAAGTTCCTTGACCCTGAATATCACCCTGGACACTGTGGGCACAAAGACAGGTTCTAGATTCTTTTTGCCCTGTTGCATTCCTCCTCTACCTCTAGAATTTGCACTCTTATCCTTTGGCTCATGTCCGGCCCCAGCTTGCCTTGCAGGCAGCTTTGGGGGCCATCTGTTGCCTATGGTGTCATGTTTGACAGGTGTTAGAGTCTGTGTGCCATCCTTAATCTTCTGAACATCCTCTGCAAACTCATGGTTGATATCAGAGGGTGATTGCCTCAGAATTTTCTGTTCTTAAGAGTCACAAAGGTTTTTGGGGGGTCGGGGGGAATTGAAGACAATGTGTCCACAGCCCCTCCCCCACCCACTATCCCAGAAGACCCCTTCACCCCTCCTAGGTCTTTCAGGTCTCTCTGCCCTACCCTGCCATCCTATTTCCTATACCTATATTCCTATATGCTACCTTAATGAAATTTTCTGCTTGTTCCATCTATAGCCCATATATTACCTGGGTCCCCCTTTACTGTCTGGAGACCTTGACTTGGGTCTTACCAGTTCCTCTGCCTTGAAAGTTCTCAAAACTACCTGGAATTTTTGCTTGTACCCTGACATTTACCCTCAGGATCACATATGTCCTCAAATCCATCTTTCCTATAGAATGTGTTTGTCTGGGGCACCTGGGTGGCTTAGTCAGTTAAGCATCTGCCTTCGGCTCAGGTCATGATCCCAGGGTCCTGGGATGGAGCCCCACATGGGGCTCCCTGCTCAGCGGGGAGCCTGCTTCTCCCTCTCCCTCTGCCTGCAGCCCCCCTGCTTCTGCTCTCTCTGTCAAATAAATAAAATCTTTTTAAAAAATGTTTTTGCCTTACATGAGCCCAGATATAGACCTTAAAGTTCTTTCACACTTATTTAGTTTTATCCATGTTGCATAGCACATTGCAGTTTTTGTTTTATTCAGCCTTTAGTATCTTCAGTCAGAGAGGCTGACTCAATCAAAATCAATAATGCATTATTCAATATTCCCAAAACTAAAACCAGTAAAAAATAAATGTAAATAATTAAACCTTCAAGTGGTCTTGGAGGTAAGTCTGTAGCACTTACTTTCCTGAAGTAAATGAAACTAAACTGCATAAAAAGTCTGGGGACATGCTACACACACACACACACACACACACACACACACACACACACACCCTTTGACAAAAAAAATCCAGTGTTTTTCAAATTGAAGAATAAAGTGTTTTCTCCTTTTATTTCACTCTTTCATAAAATTTTGACCCCAGTTCTTACTCTACCTAAAATATAGACTATTTGTGTTCTGTACACTAATTCCCTATGAGGTGTACAAATCTCAGTGACTTGTGGCACTGTAACAGAAGTACCATAGACTGGGTGGTTTAAACAACACATATTTTTCATAGTTCTGGAGGATAAGAAGTCCAAGATCAAGGCACAAAGGAGACTCAGTGTCTGTTGAGCCCTACCTCTTGGCTCACAGGCAGGTCCCTACAACCTCACGTGGCAGAAAAAGTGGGTGAGAGGTTTCTGGGATCTCTTTTCTAAGGGTACGAATCTCATTTATGAGAGCCCCACCCTCATGACCTAATCACCTCCCAAAGTCCCCATCTCCTCATATCATCACATTGGGATTAGGGTTTCAACATATGAATTTGGGGAGGAGCACAAACAGTTCATAAACTCCCCAAAGGCCGGGATAGGTTACAGTGTGCTAAGCCAATGATCCCCTGAGGCCTCTGGTGGCCAAGGGTAGTCTTGAAGAGCCTCATCTGATGGCCCTTGTGGGCCTTGCATATCTTTTCCTGAGAGTACCTTGCCATGAAAAAGGGTTGAGAAGCTCCATCCTATATAATCATCCCCACATATGTTTCAAACTGTGACATTTTTCCAGGCTCCTTTTGTTAGGTTTAAATAATCCCAATATTTCCCTCCACTCTTCCTACATCTTCTTTTCTAAACTCTTTATCTTCATGACAGCTCTCCTCTGAATGGCCTCCTAACTTCTCACGTCTTTCTTAAACTGTGATGCCCTTTATTTGACACCCCTGGCCTAGCACTGTTAACTCATCCTCTGTGAAAGGGTAGGACAGCCTTCACCCTGGCCCAGCAGAGTCTCCTTTCAATTATGCAGGAACAGGTAACCTGCCCGGAAGATCAAATCTGCCAAGAGCACCACTTCCTCCTCATCCTGACATGCAGTCCCAGCCACATTTTCCTTTAATATTTACTTTTAGAAGCCAAGAGATGCAAACATCTGTAAGTCCTGGTCTCTGTCCTTAAGGGCCTCATGGTGCTGTTCTAGGGAAAAGCCCTCTACAGGCCGAGAGTCACATGTGTAACAGGACAGGTGTCCTGCTGCATTTGTGAATTGCCAGGTGATCTCTGGAACACAGGAGCAAAGTGACAGGTACTATGGGTCGCAAATGCTCAAACACATCATGCTCCTTAGAAAAGGCAACTCTGCATGTCCAACCTCTCCAATTTTCTGATACAAATTAATGGTTCTTTGAGAAGATAGTCAAAGAATGTCTTTTCTCCTTATGCACATTCATGTGCCTTGAGTTAAAAGTTTTTTCAGAACCTGGTAGAAGTTCCTTCAAAATTTAAAGGAACAAGATATTTAAGGTATATATATATAATCTCACCAAAAATAACCTCCACTGATATTCAGTAGGGGTGGTTCACAGCACTTATCTTCTCTACACTAAAATCAAGTATAAATGATTTGCTAATTTTTAAAGAAGTTTACTGGGAGCAACCTCACAATCACCCCATGATGTGAGCAGGACAGGTATTATTGTGACCCTATTATGAAAGAACAAAACTGAAGCTCAGAGAGGGTAAGTGACTTCTCTAGATCACTCAGTTGTAAGTAGCAGAGCACTGACAATGAAATCCCCACTGTTCTCAACACCTCTATTTTAAACAATAAGTGATTTCTTAAAAATCACCCTAGTCCTAAAATTAAAGCAGTTGTGTGGCTAAAAATATCCACTTTGTCCATTAAATGCTGGCAAGTTTGTGAAGAAAAGAAAAGTTCTTTTTGTTATTCTGTCACCCCTTTGGGTACCTTTTCCTTTTCACACTTGGCACCAATGTCTTTACAGGTTTTCTCTACTGCCCTCTGAAAACCTGCTTTCAAGAGCCATATTACGTATGACTCTCAGTAAGGTATAAGTGAATAAGAAAAGTTTAAAATGCCATCCTTCTCAGGAATACATCTCACACAGTTTACATACATCTAATCCCTAAGCTTATAATAAAGCTTTCACATGAGCAACTCAGGCAGCCAGGAGGAGGCAGAGATGGCTTTTGGTGGAGTGAGATCTTTTCACAACCCCAGCTGACCTGTGTCACCACATAAGTCTGGTCCTGGATTTTATACTGCACTTGGTCGTACTGTCTTCAAGGAGGAGTATTTTCCAAAAGCTCTAGTAGAATAATACTCTTCTATTTGAAGAGACTCCATATAGGTAAGTCTAGATACGCCATTGGTTTAAGATTCTCATATGTCCTCCGTTTTCTAGGGACAGTCCTCAATGCTCTCTCATTCCCATCCTCATCACTGTCCCTGGGATGAGCCACACGGGGAAAGCTATTTTCAGGATAACAAAAGACCTGAAGAACAGATTCTGGGGCAAAATTCCTTTTAAAGTATATTGAAAACAGTAACGAGCTGTAAGATGTCTCTCATTCATTCACACACCAAACTTACTGAACTCTATATGTAGTATTTCTAATAGAAATAACAAAACAAGCTATTGCCTCAGCCCCTGAGCAGGTCATAGTTTAGTGAGACCTGCAAACAACTAAAATAAAGTGATATGAACTGTAAAGGAAGTAGGAATAAGAACACAATGTAAACACAGATTAAGGAGTAATTAATTCTTCTGCCAGGAAGGAGAAGAGAGAAGGGTCAGGGAAAAATTTATAGCTGGTGCCAACTGAGATGAGCTTTGTGAGGTATTCAGGACTCCTTCCTCTCCCTCGCCCTCTTGTCCGCCTCTTCTTCTTTCTGTAGACTTTATTTTTTAGAGTAGTTTTAGATTCACAGCAAAACGGCAGAAAGTACAGAGTTCCCATATGTCCCTCTGCCTCCCTATCACACACACAACTTCCCCTGCTCTCAATATCCAGAACCAGCATGGGGCATTTATTACAGTCAGTGGACCTACAATGACACACATCATTCTCACTCAAAGTCATAGTTTACGTTAGAGTTGACTCGTGGCATTTTATATTCTATGGGTTTGAACAAATGTATAATGACATGTATCCTCCATTATAGTATCATACAGTGTAGTGTCACTACCCTAAAAATCCTCTATGCTCTGCCTGTTTAACCCATCTTGCCCCATCATCCCTGGCAACCACTGATATTTTTACTGTCTTCAGAGTTTTTTCCAGAACGTCATCTAGTTGGAATCCTACAGTGTGTAGCCTTTTTCAGATTTGCTTCTTTCACTTCATGATATGCATTTAAGGCTCATCCATGTCTTTTCATGACTTAATGGCTCATTCCTTTTTAGCACTGGGTAATATCCATTCTTTGGATGTACCACAGTTGATTTGTCCATTCACCTATTGAAGGACATCTTGGCTGCTTCCCAGTTTTGGCAACTATGAATAAGGCTCCTATACATTTTCTTTTTTTTTAGACCACTTTATTGAGACTTAATTCACATACCATATAATTCACCCCTTAAAAGTGTGCAATTCAGCGGCTTTTAGTGTATTCACAGTGTTGTGCATTCATCACCACAATCAACTTTAGAACATTTTCATTATTCTAAAAAGGAACTCTTCCCCATAGGCTTCATTCACCCTTCAGTCTTCTCATTCCTCCTGCTCCCACCCTAGGTTACCACTAATCTACTTTGTCTACTGACTTGTCAATTCTGGATGTTTCATATGAATGGAATCCTACAATATATGGCCTTTTGTATCTGCCTTCTTTCACTTAGCATACTGTTTCAAGGTTCGTCCGGGTTGTAACATGTATCGATAACTTCTTTCTTTTTATGGCAATTCATATTCCCTTATATAGATATACCATGTTGTATTTATACATTGATCAGCTGAATATTTGGGTTGTTTCTACTCTTTGGCTTTTATGAATAAATCCGCTATTTCTGTACATGCTTTGGTGTGAATGTATGTTTTCATCTCTTGCTTATTCATTTTTATAGTAACTAAAGTTATACTTTGTCTAAGCATGCTGCTTTCTGAGATTTGCTTAGTAAAACCGTATTAGATTCCCTATGAAATGAGATCTCTGGGGTCTCAATGCAACTTTTATCAAATGTCTGGGTGCATCAATTTGCCCTCCTGCCAACACTTGCAAAATTAGCCCTTGAATCAGCAGGAATGATGGTGATGCGTAATGTTTCAGAATAATGGACACCTTATGTTCTCAAGGTTCTATTCTTAGAAAGTCAGAAAAGGGTGTGGGAAGAGTAAGTGCAGTCCAGCCAGAGGGAACATGAGCGAACCTAGAACATATATAAAAATACATGTCTGGTCACGCTAAACACGGTACGTGCCTGAGGATGAGAGTAGCAAAAAATTGGGCTGAAAAAGTAGAAGGGGAATCAACGGTGGAAGACTTTAAGTGACAGTTTAAGGAAACTTGAACTTTGTACTGAGGGCAGTGGGAAGCTTCATAACCAGAAGAATGGCATACTCTGTTTCAGAAAGATGACTGGCAAAAGAGAAACTAGTTGAGAGTTCATGAAGAAATATGCCAGTTAATCACGGTATCACATAAGACCCCCCTGCAGATGAGAGCCAACCAGATGAATTCTGGCTTGCTTAATTTTAATTTTAATTTTAATTTATTGGCTTATATTTCTCTGCAATATAGGAGTAGATCCGGGTTCTGACTCACTATCCCTTGGTTCTGCTTTCTCAGTGTTGACTCATTCCCAAGCCGCTTCTCTTGTGGTCCCAAGATGGCATCCAGCCAGGAAAAACAGACAACTGTTGCCCCAGTGTTCTCAACTAAAGTCCCAATATTCAGGTGAATGGCACCAGCTCAGGTCATAAGAACACTCCTGAGATAATTACCGGTAACTGGAGAATACTACTGGCCTGGTCTTAGCCAGTGCACTCAAAGTGTGGTCCATGGACCAGCACTTGTTTCCACATGGTTATTACCTTCTGCAACAAGTGTAGACATTGAGGATGATAGACATTTCTATTACAATCTGACAGAGTAATTGAGTCTAATAATTAAAACTGAGACTTGTATTTTGTTTGTCATTGTTTTTTGTGTCATTTTATTAAGTGATTCATTTGTACTGCATTTTGTGCAAGTATCAGCCCACGGTGGATGGGGGAGTGGGAGAGGAAGCAAACTGGTCCTTCACCACAGAAAGTCTGAGAAACGAATGTACATGCTCCACTGTGGAGTCTGGGAGTGAGTCAGCATTCTGGAAGCACACTGGGAGACTTTGGGAAGATCTTTCCCTCATGCCATGAGAGGGGGCAAAAGTAAAAGTCCACTATAATTGTGAGACTTAATTTGGAGAAGGAGAAGGAAGGATACTCCCAGAATTACTTCAGCTCTTTCATTTTCTCATGCTTTCTTCCACATTGACCTGCCCTTATTCAGAGTCCCTGGTAAGAATTTACTCTGCATAAGCTCTGGATATGGCCATTTTTATAGGCTAAACATTACATATACATTCACCTACCCTCCCCATTGGAACTTTGATGACTAGAATCAAAGCATTTGAATGGCTCTCCTAACCCATTAAGAGAAAAACAACTTTGAGCAAGACTAGCACAAGGTAATTACTAAGCTGAGCTGAATTCATTTGCCATGCTCTTGGCACTGAGGTATGGAAACTCCAGAGCCCTATAAGAGGTCTAAAGGAAAAAAAAATGTTCAAGACAAATTTCAGCGATCTCAGCTTCTCATTAAAAATACATTTTAGAAAATTGTTTTAGGTTAACTTGCTAGGGCAGTTGTATGGCAAGAAAAAGTGTGCAGCAATTTGGCAAACTGCAGCTTTCATTTCTCTTTTAAAATAAAATGGAAACAATAAAAATACAATTAAAAATAAAATTAAAAAAAACATAATCTGAAAGAGAATTTTGATTCTTTTTTTAATTAAAGCTCTGCAATTAAAGTTTTGCTGGAGAGCAACCTGTGTTCTTCATCTCCCTGTCCACAAAGGGCTAATACAGGTCCAGCATTTGAGATGTCTGCTACACTCAGAGCAGGAAATGGCTTTGGAGAACCTTCTAGTCTGGCTTTCTCATTTTACAAATTGGAAACTGAGGTCATGGCAGGTTTACTTCTTCTCTCCTTAGTCCTCTCTTTCATTCATGTGTGTGCATTTGTGTATATGAGTGCGTGGATGTATATGTGCATTTTCTCTCAGAAGGCTTGGAAACTTGGAGTCTGCACAGTTTTAACATAATTCAGACACTCAATATGGGACTTCTTTCTTTCCAGGGTCCTAACTTACCTTCTAGTATGAAGGTGGGGGGTTCAATAAGAACCAAATTTTATCCTGTGCTGCCTCAAAATGTGCAATTTTTGCCTAAGTAAAGTTTACAAACAATAGAAATTTTTTTGTGTGAAAATCTAATGGAAATCTAGTGCATGCCTTCATTCCATCTGCAATAAAATAAACTGAATGTAATGTTCCTTCATGACCCAAGCTTAGTCTAATAAAAAGCTGTGGTACTCCAGAGGAGCAGGTGTATTCCAGGATATAGACACAAAGGCACACTGGCCCCAAAAGCTACCATCATTTAAAAAAAAAAAAAAAATCCATCACTTACAATTTAGTGGATTACTTCTTTTTCATATAAATGTAGTGGTTGTTTATCAACTACATACACAGTGCAAAACCAACCTATGACAGAATGACCTTTAGCAGGGCACAGGACTACCCTTAAGGGTTAATGCAGTTTAGGTCAGCCCTGGGGTGGGGGGGTGAGGGAGGGAACTGTAAGGAGGAAATGGAACAGAACTCATGTGTGGCGGGTACTTAATATGTGCCCCAAACTTTCACTCATTTCATTTCTTAACTATCCTGTGAAGGAAGAAATATTTTTCTCATTTTACAGATAACAGAACTGAGGCCCCGAAAGACTAAATAACTTGCCCCAGGCCACAGAGCAAAAAGCTAAAAAGTGAGGCTATGACCCAAGCTTGCTGTGGTTCCAGGCTTGCATCTTCCCTCCGCACCATGCTGTCCGAGACAGCAGAGTCCCTGGGCCTTGGTCCTTGATGCTTCTCCATTATGTTTTTGTGATATAACAAATGGTTATGTTTTGTGATAGAACAAACCAGCCTAAAACTTCCTGGCTTAAAACAATGGCCATTTTATTTGCTCACAATTCTGTAATCTGGGCCGGGCTCAGCCAGATGACTCTTCTGTTGACCTTGCCAATGGTCGCTCTATGGATTTCGGTCAGCAGGGGCCTGGGCTTGGCTGGGCACTGAATAGCTGGGCTTTTCTCCCATGGCCTCTCGACAAAGTGCCAGCAGAGTAACAGAATCCTTATAAAGCAGATCGGGACTCAGAGCCCAGAAGCAGAACTTCTTAAGTCTTCCTATATAGACATAAGAAGGTGTACAGCATCACTCCACCACTTCTAGTCAGTCAGAATGAGTCACGGGCCCTATTCCAATTCAAAGAGCGAGGACTACACAAGGGCAAATACAGGGAGATGTGATCACTGGGGGCCAGCAGTGTAATGGGTCACCATTAACACTGAAGTTTCCTGTGTTTTCTGTTTCTTATACTTTTATGTCCAGTTTTTCTCTCTTCTCCTGTAAGTTTCTCCACTTGTTCCTACCAGTTCTCAGTTTCCCTGCATTGTAACTGGCCTTCCTTAGTCCGCTGCAGAGGATTCCTTTCCTTCACATCTGGGAACTGACTGATCACATCATGTCAACTCTGTTCTACAGGTCGTCCATCTTTGCAGCTCAGGTGTTCTATTGTTGGAGAGTCCTTTGCTTTTTGGTTGCTGTTTTGCTTTGCTCTTGCACCCAGCCCCAAAGCTAGAAGAATAGTTTAAAGGAAAAAAGACTTCCCTGAATCGAGAAGCAACTTAAGTGGATACACTTCAATGCTTTGCCCTTATAAATAAAATCTAGAACTTGTGATCTTTAGTTTTACCTGCAAGAAGGCAAGATGTCCGGTTCAATGGCCAAGTCAACAAATTGATGTTTACCATGTTTTACATGCCTTAAATTTCAAATCTCAGCCATCATTCACCAGGGCAGAGAAAGAAGAGAGGGCTGCAGGAGTCAGATAATTCCCAGCATTACAATTCTGGTTCACAGCAGTTTGCTTCTTACCTATGGCCAAGATGAGATCAGATTACATTTCCATTGAATCATTCAACCTGTCTGATCACTGCTTTCTGCTGTCAGGAGAGATTCAAGAGTACCAAGAATTAACCAGAGCCAGGAGAACAGGCTGTTCAGATACTACCAGCATGAGAAGGGCAAAGGAAATGAGAAAAAGAAATTTTAAAACACCCCAGGTGAAGATCCTTGCAGAAGGGATCATGGGTTTCCATTTGAAGTCCTGGGGAATTAATATGAAAGTTAAAAGTTGAAATGTGAATTACCCTTCAAGAGTTTCTAAATTCTTTCACTGACAATATTTATCATTGTTTCTTTAATTCTGCTCCCTGAGGCCAGTCTTTGGATCCTTGATTGTTGGATTACACCTAGACCAGACATTTAGGTGCAAAAATGAAAGGAATTAAATTCAATTTGGCTATTTATACGTCTAAATTGCTCAAGTTAAGAGGGCAATGGAGATAAAATGTCTTCATTATTATTTTAGATTAATTCATTGACTGAAATCTGATCTGTGGTCTATAGTCACAAACATCAAAAGTTGATTGAAAATGTTCATAAATTCATACAGAATGAATTATACCCGAATTCATTATAAACCGCATAATGACTTACACAAAATCCAATTAACATTCTATGAAACTTCTGGAGAATTTGACTAGATTCTGATGTTCTCAGGAAGAAAAATAAGTTTATCACAGAAAATCTTGAAGAAAGCATATGAGATGGGACTAGCCACACTACATATTTAAATATAAGGCCATATCATATCATTAAAGTAATTTAATAATGAAAGAAACAATGTATAGATACAGAAAACAGACCAGAGCTAGTCCGGAAATTGATTTGGATCCATATAAGAATTTGCTAGAAAATAAAAATGACATCACCAAAAAGGAACTTGTACATGAGTAACTGAGTAGGAATTTAAGGAAAATAAAATTAGTCTAGATGCATCCCTCATAGGGTACAAAAAAATAAGCCCCAGATACATCAAAAAGTTAAATATTTAAAGTTATCTTTTTCCAAATGCCCAAACAAGGTGTTAGACCTGTGAATTTAAGACCCAGGATGAGGGGCGCCAGGGTGGCTCAAGTCATGATCCCGGGGTCATGAGCATCTTGCCTTCAGCTCAGGTCATGATCCCCGGGTCCTGGGATCGAGTCCCACATGGGGTTCCGTGCTCAGTGGGGAGCCTGCTTCTCCCTCTCCCTCTGCTCTCTCTCTCTCTTTCAGATAAATAAATAAATAAATAAATAAATAAATAAATAAATAAATAAATAAATATCTCAAAAAAAAAAAAAACCAGATGACTTTCTGAGCTTAAAATCCTTTTAAGAAATCATAAAGGAAAAGACCCAACTACTAAGATTACATAAAATTTAAAACTTCTATTTGTTGGGGGGGAAAAAAAGGCACAAACAACTACTTTTTAAAAAGCAGACTGGGAAAATTACATTTGCGAAATTTGGCAAAAAGTTAGCATCTTTAGAAAAGGCATGATTTTACTACTATAACAGGAGAGAACATTTTCATATTTATTATTTGTTGGTGAATATTTTCTGTCCATGGCCTTTGTTCAAGGCAGCAGAATTAATCTCCTTAAAACCCCATTTTCTGGGGTGCCTGGGTGGCTCAGTCGTTAAGCGTCTGCCTTCGGCTCAGGTCATGATCCCAGGGTCCTGGGATCGAGTCCCACATCGGGCTCCCTGCTCGGCGGGGAGCCTGCTTCTCCCTCTCCCTCTCCCCCTGCTTGTTCCCTCTCTCTCTCTCTGTCAAATAAACAAATAAATAAAATCTTTATAAAAAAAACCATTTCCTTATGACATTTCCTTGTGACAAGAGTATAGCAATTCGGTCACTTACCATTCTCTGACCTCAGCCATTTTAGTACATATATACTCGACATATCCCTATACCATCTGCACACAAAATTTATTTAATAATTTTCTTTAAATCAACTCTCACTTAAATAAACTTTGTTCTAGCCAATAATTTCTGTGACATCATTGTTAGATGTTAAAATTTAAATCAGTAAACCTCGAGCAAAGCAAATGATCTGACCCTCCACAATGTGGGTGAGCCTCATCCAACCTGGTGAAGGACTTGAGAGAAAAGAATGAGGTCCCCTGAAGAAGGAATTCTGCCTCCGGACTGCCGTAGGATTCAAGATTGCAACATCAGCTCCTGCTACAATTTCCAGCCTGATCACCTGCCCCGCAAATTTTGAACTTGCCAACTTCCACACTCACAAGAGCTGACTCCTTAAAAAAAATGCCCACCCTTACCTCTGTGTGTGTGTGTGTGTGTGTGTGTGTGTGTGTGTGTGTGTGTACATCTCTATCCTATTGGTTCTGTTTCTCTGGAGAACCCTAATACCCTTACCAGCCTTCGGAAGCACTGACTTTCCAAATTGCATTCAAATGTCTTGGCCTAGATGCCCATGCTTACCTCAATCTAGCTCTTCCTTCTGATTCCATGTTCATTTCATGTGACTTCGCAGTGTGTACTCCTCGTTACTAAAGCTGGTCACCTCAAATCTTTATTTGTGCTCCGCATTCTGCCGAGAATGCCTTGCTTTGCCTGCCAGTCCTTCCCCGTTCCTACCTTTGGGGCCTGGATACATTTCCACATGAGGAGCTGAGGAAGAAAATAAAAGGCGGAATGAGATCCTTGCACCTAGAAATATGCAAAACCAGCTTTGGCAAGTAAGGTTTCATCTTGTGTGCCAATTCTGACCAATTGGTGGCAGTTACTTGGAACGTTTTAGGAAGGATTCGGAGGCTGTGTCTGTCAGAAAGCATTCAGGGATCTATTAGGGATGTCTGACAGTAGAAGGGCCAGGGTGGTAATAAACTTCCTACGTAACTGCCACCTCTGGCTTGGTTATTAAAGGAAACTGGCCAAGAGTATTTTCCTGGGCCTTTTCCAATTGCCTATTCAAACAAGGTATTAGATCTATAAATTTTTTTTTACAAAAACTAATCTACATTTACATATGTAGAGAAAGTCAACAAGAGCATTGAAACAAAGGAAGGAGTACAGAGAACAGGCTACATTTGCCTCCCAAACATCTCCTTTTTCACAGAGTACCGAATGTTAAGACAGAATATGCCTGCTGGGGCGAGTGCTTTTGGGAATACAAACAACCCAAGATGTCAGTTTAGCTATTCCTTGATCATGCTGCCCAGCAGCTGAATACTGGGACCTCCTCATAAATGCCTTTGCCCCAGTTCTCTTGAGGCAGCAAAAGTTGCATTGGTCCCTCCCCCACATCCCTGCCTTCCCATCCCTGAATTGCTGAAATGAGAACAGGAGCAACCCTGTTCAGCACACCAAGATCAGAGTAATCGATACAGATCTTCCTGAAAGTGAACCCAAAACTGTCCTAGTAGAAAATCACCCTATGCCTGGTTTTCAGTGGCTCTTTCCCATAGTCTTTAAGGTTGGGGTGGGGGAAGCATGATTATTTATGCAGCTGCATTAGGTTACTTTCATTCATTCTGGACTTGAGCACTTCTTTACAACAGGACAGTGTCATAGGCACTAAAGATACAAAGAGAAATCGTATTTGGTCTCTGCTTTCAGGGAGCTCCTAGCATAACTGATAGTCAAAGAATATTCAGAAACATTATCTTAGACCAAGGTCAGCAAACTTTTTCTGTAAGATAATAAATGTTTTCAGCACTGCAGGTCATGTGTTCCCTGTTGCGACTGCTCAACAGTGCTCAGTTGTAATACAAAAACAGTCATAGACAGTACTTAAATAGATCGTCATGGCTATGTTCCAATAAAAATTTGTCTACAGAAAAAGGCTGCTGGCCAGATTTGGCCTTTAGTTTGCTAATCACTGCCTCAGACTTATTGGGCAAATTAGGACCTGAGATGAACATCTCTCAGAGGAAAGGGTAAAAAAAAAAAAAAAAGTGGATCCGTTTTTGATTAGTGTGGTTGCTTGAGTAATCAGAACCTTATTCTTTGATGGTGATTCTTAAAAATTTATTAAAACTCCAAATAAGATCTATGGCATCTCCTGTGAATATGTGAAGAAAATAAAGCAGTTACATTTAATAACTTAAGAATGGCTTTATTCACTTAAAAATATTTTTAATTCAAGATTTGCCATAGTCGTAATTCATTTAATGAGGTACAATTGCCAAACATGAAAATGATGTTGTAGAAATCCACAGGGCAGAGTGGAGAAAGCCCTAAAGGGAAATAAGAAGAGTGAATGTGCGTGGTGGAAATGTGTCCCCATCATGCACAGAGTTCTCAATTTTTCAAATCATCATGGAATATTCTGGAAAAACCACCCTTGCCCCAAAACATCAACAAAGGTTTCCTTTCTCGTTTGAGTTCCTCCCTCCCCCCACCCACAGCAACTAGAAATTAATTGAGCAATGGGGCAAATAAAGAAGTCTGGAAAAAATCTGAGGGAAGATCAGAAAGTACACTTAATATTAGAACACTGATGTTCTAATGAAATCCTGGCCTTACAAAAGAACTTGTTTCTAAGAAGTTGATTTGAGAACTCCATTGAATCACAAAGGCTTTGGGTAGATGATGCCACCAGCTCAGCTAGTATGACAAAGCAACTCATCTCCCAAAGTCCATCGCACTTTTCCTCATTGATATCATTAAACTTCATAGTGTCCGAAAGATTAGGAAGAAAAGTACTCTTTGTTTTACTGTGAAACCAACGTCCAGACAGATTCAGCTTCGGTCAGTGGCACAATCACCGCCATCATTCACAAAACGACTTCCGTTTCTAGAGGCGACCACAGAAGCAAAACTGAGGAAGTAGACTTAGTTTTCACATCACTGATGCCCCTGCTCTCCCCTGATACATAATTCCCTTTATATTTAAATCCCCATCAAACTATCCCAAAGATGTCTGCTGATAAATATTAATATACTTTTTACTCCCAATTAGGTATTTATCTACATTTTCAAAAAGGACTCTTTTAAAGTCCAAAGCATCATTACAGCTCTAGCACTGATTCTTAATGGCAAAACCCCAAGCATCATCAGTAATAAAATGACTTTATTAAGCAAGGGAAACAGGTTCTTCTCAAACTAATGCTGACTAGTTTCCTGCGCACTTACGAAACGGTCTTCGTGGATTAAGACTGTAGTGGGTAACTGGCTGTCCGTTCACCATATCAAACATGTTTCTCCCAATTTAAACACAAATGTTATGTCATTTTAAGCTATCCAGTGGATCTAGTTAACTAAATTTCTCTCTAAGTGTGGTTACAAAAAGCCTCAACTCTCAAGATTGTGAAATAAAACAAGAAACACACATCTCTTGGTCACCCACTCTATTTATTGTATGGTGCCAGAGGCTAGGAACACTAAGAAATGTAAGACAGGATTCCTCTCCTGAAGTAGTCCGCATGGTCAAAACAAAAATAAATAGTAAAACAAATCACCATTTGATAGGTATAAATCCCTACAAAACTGCAATTATACACGTGCCAAACTACTCAGGTTTCTTTTTACTGGTTTCCCACTGCATTTAGAATAAAGACACAACTTCTCAACAGGGCTGATGAAAACTCTTAACCTCTAGGTGACAGTCTTTTCTCAGGCTGTGGGTCCACTTGCTCTCTCTGCTCCACACATACCATCCATCCTTCAGTCCCTTGTTCTTACCATACTCTCTCCCACCCCAGGGCCTTTAAACAGGCTTTTTTCCTGAGCCTGAAAGGTTCTTCACTCTGCTTTCTCCCTGGATAATTCCTTTTCATTATCAGCACTTAGATCAGTTTTCACCCCCCACCCCCCATTATGTTCTTTCATTGCCCCCATATGCCTACCCTTGGTATTTTCATTGTAGCAAATCGTCTATTCATTTCATAATTACTGTATTAATAGATTTCTCTCACTTCAAAGCTCCATGAAGGCGAGGATGATGTATATTTTTAGCTTATCACTGAATCACTCATGCTTAGCATATAATAGGGGTCCAACAGATATTTGTCTGAATAAATGGGTAAACAAATAAATGAACATCTGGACTTAGATAAATAAACTAATCCATATTTTTATTTGATAATAATCATTTAATATATAATTATTAAAGCCTAAAGTTCACTCAGCAAATACTCATAAAATTCCTACTCTGTACCTGGCACTCTGCTAGACACTGGAATGTAAATATGAAGACACTGTCCCTCTCCAAGCTGCCTACTGAGAGAGACAAAAGTAAACAGATCATTACAACCTAACATACGTTACAGGTAAGAGAAATCCAGCATGTCATGAGAACACAGAGACAAGAAATAACTCTGCCTAAGGAAGCTGAGGAAGACTCCTAAGGAAGTGACATCTGAGCTCTTGAAGAAGAAACAGAAAGAAGTGCAATGGCAAACTAGTGAGAGAAGGCATTCTATGCAGAAAATGGAACATGAGGGGTGCCTGGGTGGCTCAGTTGGTTATGCATCCAACTCTTGATTTGGGCTCAGGGTTGTGAGATCAAGCCCTGGGGTGAGCTCTGCACTGGGCGTGGAGCCTGCTTGAGATTTTCTCTCTCCCTCTCCCTCTGCCCCTCACCCCCACCCCAAAAAAAGAAAAAAAAGAAAATGGAACATGAAAAAGGTCAAAAGATTTGAAGAGGTTGAGATAGGCATGGAAAGGCAAATCATTTGGTACCACTGTGACTGCAATGTATGGAATGGGAATGACTTGAATTCAGGTGGAGACTCCAGGCTGAGGTCCAGTGACAAGCATGAGAATCTGAGCTAAGAACAACCTGCCCAAGTGGGACTGAATGAAAGTTGGTGGCACGTACAGAACAGAGGTTGGAAAAAGACTAAGAGAGGGAAAGATACCTCCATGGGAACAATGGGGGATATTTGGGAATCAGGGACCTCCTGACTGGAATTGCCTTTTCAAAATCACACTTCCTAGGGCAGTGTTTCCCACACTTCCCTAACGATAACAGTCACATAGCTATTAAAATATGTATTCTAAGGACCTATCCCAACCCCTCTGAATCAGCAGCCCCAAAGGAAAAGACTGGAAATCTGAACATTGAGCTAACACCTCAGGTCAATCTTATTATCCGGGAAGCCTGAGAAACTTCTATTCCACCTTCAAGTAAGGCTCACCACTTTTTTCCCTAGCACTGTCCATTGGCCTATCAGGGGTGTGGCTGTCCAAGAAAATATCAATGCCAATTAACAACAAAATGACCCTTGTTTCCAATTTAACAATAAAATATGCGTTGGCACAGGAAAAATACAAGTATAGTCACTATCTTATTAGGAGAATCGCACAGTCTCCTGAAGAAAAAGTTCAATTATGCCCAAAAGACAGAGAAACTAGACTCTGTGCAGGAGGAAGAAAGCCCCTGAACTTCTCCCATTAGTGCAATGGCTGTGGGTGATGTCTTGGGTCTCCAAATTCACTTGCTTCTCCCCAAGTGACTAACAAATCACCAGTTGAGGCCTGAAGAGTTGTGCAACCAACTGCAGAACAACTCAAGTTCTTTCAACATTTAGTTTGTTCAGCTTTTCACCAACAGAGGATGGAGAAAAGATACTTACTACATAGCACAGCCTTGTCGGAGTTTATCACACCCCTATAGCAGAAAACAAAATAAAAACAAAACGTTTTCTATGCTATTGAGGTATCAGTGTTGAGAATATGAGGCGGCCATACTGTAATCAAGGATGCCAGCCCTTCATCTAGCCCCACACTTCCTGTGGCGAGCTGGGTCACTGCTTGACTATGACTGCAGATATAAATGGACACTTGGGGGTTGCATGTTTTTTCTTTTTTTTTTAATTTAAATTTTAGTTAGTGAACATACAGTGCAATATTGTTTTCTGGAGTAAAATTCAGTTATTCATCACTTACAACACCCATAATGCTCATCACAACAAGTGCCCTCCTTAATCCCCATCTCCCATCTGGCCCATCCCCCACCCACCTCCCTCCATCAACCCTCAGTTTGTTCTCTGTCATTAAGAGTCTCATGGTTTGTTTCCCTCTCTCCTTTTTTTTCTTTTCCCCCTTCCCATATGCACGAACCTTTTCTAATGGAGAGCTTTTGCCCTTTTGGGAATCCAGCTGGGTAACTGCCTCCAACCCCAGAACTCACTGAAAAGTTAGGCAGTAGAATCTCTGGTTGTTGATACAATTTCCTTGACGGTTTTAGTTAAATAATTTCACAGCTCTATGCCTCAGTTTTGCCACCCACAACTCATTGCAAATGCTTTTTAACCTGTATCACATAATACTATAAACGTGAAAGATGTTTTTAAGAGTTTGCTTGACAGTATATCAAAATTATTTGTTGTCATCAAGCCATATTTAAATGGCAGCCTTTTGTTCCCATGGGCAAATATGTATAATCTGCTGTGTTTCTCATTTTTAAATTAGAGTCAGTGATCCTGAATTTACAGTAGGCTCCCCATTTGAGGCAACACAAATTGCAGGGAGGGGAAAGGTTTGTTCAAAAGCAGAACCTAAGAGGTGAATACTGCTATGTCTATATGTCATCTTTCTTCCCTAATGACATTTGAAAGTAAGATAGGATGCTCTTAATAAAAGATGACTTGCTTTCCAAAATGTCCTGCTGATTTGGTAAAAGAGGATCTGGAGAAGGAGAGCAATGACAGTTGGGAGGGAAAAAGAGTAATTCCTACAAATTTCTACAAATACCAGAAATCGCACTGGGTAGGCCAGTGGATTTAAATGAGAATCCCAGGAAAAACTGAGCATTGCTTCATAAATGGCCATCTCTAATTTTATGGATCTAATATCCAGTCACAAAATGATCCATGGGGTTTTCCAAGATTTCTTGCCCTTTGGTCCACAGTGGAATTTCTCAAAGTATGTTTTCAATGGATGATGATTATGAATTATATGGAAAAAGTAAAATAGGAGGGTCATGTTCAGAACCCATGTATATATAGACACTTGATTATGGCAAAAATGAAACTACAGGGAGTGGGGAAAGAATGGTCATCATAATAAATGGTGCTAGAACACATTTTCTCCATAAGGGAGAAAATGATATTGCATCTACGGCATTAGAGTAAAAAAAAAAGAAATCACCCTGCATATTTGACATCTCATATATAGAGCAGTGCTTCTCAAAGTGTGGTTTATAGACCACTTGCATTCAGGTCACTGGTGTGATAATATACAGATTCTCTAGATTACCATAGACCTGCTGATTCTCTAGGAATGAAACCTAAGAATCTGTATTTTTATCAAACTCCCCTAGATCACTTTTAGCACACTAAAGCTTGAATTTCACCAGCAGAGTCTTTGGCCGTTATAGAAACAACCATCTGAATCCAGGGTCTGCCACTTATGGGCAAATTAATGAATCTGTCTAAAAGCAGTTTTCTTATCAGTAAAGTGGTGATAACACTAACCTCACAGATAGGTTGCAATGATTAAGTGAGATACTGGATTTACAGTGCTTAGCACAGTCTTAGTTCATAGTAAACACTCAGTAAATGTTAGTTACTTCCCACGTCCAGTAAACCTACCAGAAATGAAGAGTTTTCAGTCACTAACAAAAATCTTCAATTATAAAATTATAGTTTGGTGCTGGTAAGACGGTATATAAAGCACATACCTTTATCATATGTATTAACAGGTAAGTGGTGAGTATTTGGTCTTGAGAACTTATTTGGAGGTACTACTTGGAGAACATAGCTATTCATTCAGATACCCCCACCTAAGAAGTCACAGTCCCATCCAAAGATGCAACTTTAGAATTTGTGTATGTGATGCAGGGACAAACATCTACCCAGTGACCCTGACGAGCTAAGTCACCTTGGTCATCAATTCAATGACAGATTAACTTATTTGGCAAAGGTTTACTGGAAGATTATGATGTCCCAGGCCCTGTAGCAGATGCTGAGCATTAAGAAGAAAATGATACAGTCCTTGCCCTCCAGTAGCATCTAGTTTGTGAATATTCCAGCATGTCATATTCATCCTTGCATATATTGAACAGTATTTCTCAACCAATTTTTGTTGTTGTTGTCAAACAGCGAGAAGATTGGAAAAGCCTAGTTTTATGGGCAGGGTATTTATGGCTGAATCAGGGATAAAAGAAAGCTATTAAACAATAAATGCACCTAGCTCCCTCTCCTCCTGTCCCCAAAGCAAACGCTTTTCTTTGGAACTTTGAAAACATGGCCAGATTTTCTTCCAGCATCCAGCACTACTGATGAGAAATGTGCCACATGGAGGAATGAAGGGAACTACCCTGGGGCAGTAAAAGCTACCTTAGCACCCTCTCTAGCCGGTACATCTCTCTGCTTGCTCTTCAGCACCGAGACACTAATGGTCAATGCAGGAAAGAAAGAGCCACTTCAGGGAAGAAAAGGCAAAGAAAGCAGGAGTCTGGGCTCCACTGTGCCCAGACAGTCCTAACCAGGGACACCTGAGATTCAGAAAAGACATTCTGCAGAGACAGTACATACTAGTTTCTTAGGGCTGCTGTAACAAAGCTCAACACATTGGGTGCCTTACACAACAGGAATTTATTCTTTTACCGCTCTGTAGGCTGAGAAAGTCAACAGCAAGGTATCAGCAGGGCCATGCTCCCTCCGAATGGTCCAGGGAAGAATCTGTTCCCTACCTCTCCCCTAGCTTCCTGGTGTTCCTTGGCTTGTAGCTATGTCACTCCAATCTCTGCCTCCAACTTCCCATTCGCCGCCTTCCCTCCGTGTCCTCTCTTCTTATAAGGACACCAGTCCTTGGGTGAAAGGCTCACCCGAATCTAGGATGTTCCTCTAAATTTAACTAATTATATCTCCAAAGACCCTATTTCTCAATAATCACATTCTGAGGTGGAGATGGACTTAGGGGAGGTGACTGTTCAACCCAGCCCAGTCTCAGTAGAGCGTGGTTTTAGGAGGAGACGGTGACAAGGCAGGGATGGGAGCAAAGGTGGACAGAAATGACTGTGCACTTAGCATCCGGCGGCACTGAAGTAGTCAGGGCTGCCTTCCACATATTCCTACCTCCACCAGCAGGGCCCCCATAGCTACAGGAACAATAGGCACAGGCCCAAGTTACTTTAGGGGCCCACAAAAATGTTTTAAACTCTTAAAATCTACAAAAATAAACAAATACGATCCAACTGGATTACACGTATATTTATATGGACACAGTCCATAAAATACAGCTTTTAATATTCTAAGCAAAAATGCCTAGGGCACACAAAAATCACAGGGCAGCCCTCTTCACTAACATCCCTGCTCAACACTTTCCACCTGAAATTCCCTTCCTCTCTGCCACCATGTTATCTTACCTGTTAGGACTCAATTTATGAGTCAGTGCCTCAGGGAACATTCCTCGACAACCACCCCCTCTCCCGTCCATTCCATCCCCCTGGCGCATCCCCCCACCTAGCTTGGTTACGTGCTCCTCATGCACATAGCTCTACCATTCCACATCCACACTGTCCAATCACCCATCGCGTGGCATCACTCAGAGACTAAGTACCACCTATCACTGTGTAGCAGATGCTACACCTCCTCCACGCAGATCCCCCTTGTCCTCAGAGTGCACTCATCCCCCAGATGTCACGGGCATCGGCTACTAAGGCTCACACCTCAAGTCACCCAGAGGAAATGTCCTTGTCTGACAGAAGTGTCCGGGGGCACTTGGGAGTTTACATTAGCCTCCACTCACACTCAGCCCCATGGTGGACCACAGCCCATCGGCGACTGACAGCAGGGATGTAACAGCCCTGCTTCTTCCCCTGTTCCTTTCCCTCCTACCTTTCCAGCATTCCCTCAGTTTATCACTTACATCAGAATTCCCACCTCAATCTCTGCTTCTAGGGAGCATGACCTAAGAGGCTTTGTATCTCTCTGACTGGCAGTAAGTACTACGTGGCAAAAATTCTCTAATAAACACACTGAATGAATGAATGAATGAATGAGATGTTAGAGAGACAAGGAAGCAAGTATCAAAGACTCACCCAGGCCTCTACAAAGGCTGAACTGCTAATAAAAGAACTTCCGTCCTCCATAAACTAAAAACCTGAACAGGAAGAAAAGACAGGATGTAGGTTCCAGAACAGCAGTACAAGAAGGGTTCCTGACAAAAACTGGAGAAGGGTCTAACAATGAGACCTGAGGAACAGCATCTACTGTGTGCCCGCACGTCACTCACACACACCAGCAGACTAATGATAGTAAGCCATCAAAACGGAACCAGGTTTCTTTAGATTCTCTAAGACTGCCTCCGCCCCAGAGCTGGGCATGAGATGAGTTTTCGAGCACGGACTATGAGGTTGGTGCAGGTGAATTTTTGTGAACAATGGGTTGGTGATAAACGGGTTGCCTTTGAAGACCTGAGACCTCATGACAGTGCCCTGGTGAGCCTAAAAGTGTGATCCTCTGGAGCCAGCATTCAACAAGCTGGAAAGATGAGAGAGGGTTTCTTGGTGGGATTTCTGTCATAGATGCGGTTCTTTGTAAGTTAAGTAGCTCCTCTCAACCTTTGCAGCAGTTTTGGAGCTGAGCAGATGGCAGGGGAGGGCTTGACTAAGTGGTGAAGTTTCAGCTGCAAAAGGCAATTCCTAGAATGACAATTCAGAAACTCATTTCCCCCAACACTTATATTGGCAGAGGGTTCGTGAATCTTTTTAGGAAAATGAGAAGGAAGCAGTGCATCAGAATAAGGCGTCCTATGTTTGGTTAGGTTCTGCGGAAGCAAACACGACCGAATCCAATTCTTCCCTTGTGTTTGCTATTCCCAAGGAAAGGGGCCAGACTTGTTTGTAAATTAAATAATGCCAAAAACGCTAAAGCCTAGGGTCTGTGGTATAACAAATCTCCAGCACACAAAGCAAGTGCTAAATGCATTCTGGAACCGGTGTAGGATAGTTTCAGCTGAGCTGCTCCAACCCTACCTGGCATTACAGACCCATGTAGCTTCTAGTTCTATCTTACAAAGAAACGGCAAGCTTGTAGAAAGAGCGTAATCTGGACTCAAAGCCTGTCTCTGATACTAAATAACTATGATCTTGAACAAATTACTTTTCCTTTCTGAGCCTGTTTCCACAAATGTAAAATGGGGGGGGCAATAGCTATCTCAAAGGATTATTGTAAGAATTCAGTGTGATGATGTATATGAAAGTCACTAGTAGTCAGTATGACCTTAAAGTGTTACCAGTTGTGTTTTTGTTTGTTTGCTTGTTTTTCTGTTTATTTCTATTCTGCCTAGCTTGGCACAAGTTTATGTCAAAGTAACTGTTGTCCTTTCAAATTCTTTCAGTTCTGGCTCATCAATAATTTTTCCCTTATCTTTAAGCAACTTTAATATTAAGATAATTAATAAAAAATTTTGTTTTCCTTTAAGTTCCATAGCCCTTATTCTGTGTGAATGAGGCAGTACGGTTCGGCTTTGGGGGTTTTAGTTTTGATCCTTTACAACGTGCACATAACAGAAACTGTAAATGTATTCGATATTCAGAAGCTATAAATGTATTGTCTTTTAATGAGGACTGTTTTAATCCAGTTTAATTTACTCAAATGCCACAGAAGTGTTATCGGTGAAGATTGTTTCTGTGGCAAATAACAGAAAAGCTATTTAACTGCTTTACACAATGAAGGGAATTTACTGGCTCCTATAACTGAAAAGTCTATAGGACTTTTCACGATTTGGTCCAGCTCTGGCTCAGTTTTTCTGCAGTTTTTTTTTTTTTTTTTTAGTTCTGTCTGCCTTCAGACATTGGCTTTGTTCTTGGGCTGGCCTCCTAAAATGGTGGCCAGCAGCACAGATAGTGATTCTGCATTCACATCCAAGGGCAGAGCAAAGGCCAAGGTCAGTTTTTAGAACCATCACACCAAAGTCCCAAGCTTTACTCTGATTGGACTACCCCGATAACAATCTTGGTGCTAGGGAAATGCTATGCACTGATTGGCTTAAAGTCCTATCAGTTACTATGGCAAGGAAATGGGATTATTCTGAGGGGCTTAGACCAAGCAGGACCCTCCTCTGGATCTGAAGATGAGATTCATCCCAGCTAAACTTCATGGTTGTCACTCAAGGAAGATGAAATGGCTATCAGAGAAGCAAAATCAAATGTGTGCTACAATTAAAAAATAATTCCTAGCAATTTAGTACAGTGTTCCTCAGTGCCTACTTTTGGGGGGAAATTATCACTAATTTCACTACGCTGAACTCTTTCCAAATAAGATATCATACTTTAGCATCCAAGGCAATGTTAGAATCTACTATTATAAGGCAAGTCATTAGCGAGACTTTCAGGACATCTGGGTTAGGGATCTCTTCTTGTTTTTCCTCTCTCCGCTTTTCCTTATTTTTCTCTCCCCTTATTTTCTCACTAAGTTTTTCTTTTCCTCACTTTCTTCCTTCCATCTGTATCCCTCTTCTTAATATGCCTTTTAATATACGCTCACATAACGGGATGCGAGATTAGACATTTCCTGACGTCTCAGGATTTTAGCTAAAGCTGTAAAGCTGTTGAAACAGGTAACAGTGTCCTCCTAGGGAGGCACCAGACACATCCTCTCAGGAATTATTAAAAGGGGACCACGCTCATCCATTGCTCACCTCCCCGGCAGCCCATGAAAGGGAAAACTAGAAATTCATTAGAAAGAAAGTTCCTTGATGTTCTGTATGGTGACTAACAAAACATAATAAAATAAAAAAGAAAGAAAGAAAGAAAGAAAGAAAGAAAGAAAGAAAGAAAGAAAGAAAGAAAGAAAGAAAGAAAGGAAGGAAGAGAGAAAGAAAGAAAGGAAGGAAGGAAAAGTTCCTCAAAGGCAAATTTATATGCACAGGTGAGAGGGATGCCGTCGCCTGTCCGGAGCCAACCGAGGAAGGCTTTTCCAGTGATTCACTGAGAAGGCCAGCGCTTGCCAGAGGGGAAGCTGGTATCTTACCCCCACCCTGGATGTTTACAAAAATCCACAGTTTGGGAGTCTGGGGAGACAGGGGAAGAAAGGAGAGAGTGGAAGGACAGTACTGCCCGTCTTTGCCACCGTCAAACCCCAAGCTTCCAGTCAGAATTGAGCTGAGGAGAGGGTAGAGAGCTTGAGGGAAGCTTTTAAATTGCATACAGGATGGAAAGTCTGGGGTTGTGTTTGTGTGTTTGTTTTAGGGTGAACTAGGTTTTCTAATACCCCAAAATATAACTCTTCACTAATAACCAAAATACAACTCTGCCTGAGGCGTTTTCAAGAGGTGAGGAGGAAAAAGCCCTAAAGAACATTGTTAGTTGTCAGTACATCTTTAAGATGTTTTACGTTACATTTCGATGTAAACGAAAAAAAGCTGTTTCCTAATTGTACTCCACTGAATGCAATTTATTTAGTAAACTTATGAAAGCATCATAGATGTATCTTCAATGTGCTTTCTGTGAACACATCTACATAATGCATCAGTCGGGTCCTGCAGGAAACTGGGAATGTTTGGAGAGCGACTGAGGAATTAACAAAGATGTAGGTGGGGCTGAGGGACTGAAGATGGCAGATAGGAGCTTCCAACAAAAGGGAGCATTCTGAGGCCTGTGGAGAGAAAGGGAGGGGGTGATTGCCCGAGTCCTGAGAGGGATGGAGCGAGCTGGTGCCTTGGACATCAGCCGGCAAGGAAGCCCAGCCGGTGGTGGGCACAGAGCAGAATGGAGACAGGTGAAAAGCTCACTGGGATTGGCAAATGGCAAATACTCGGCACAGGTAATATATTTCAATTGTGAAACCCTGGCAAATATAATTGTAACTGATGTATGGAATACTCAAATTACTTAAAACTGGTGATAAAGTAGAATTTTCCCATTGAGTCTCTTGGCAAAAATGGAATTATATTCCTCAAGGAAAAAAAATTAACCTCAGGCCAATGAAATCAGCCTTAGGAGTACAGAAAATGTATTTAAACACAAATGTTATTCATCTAAAATGAATATAGATAATCATACGATAAAAATTAATCACCAAAAGAAATCTGGAAATAAAAATGCTGAAAATGAAAGCTGAAGAAACAGTGACACTCTGTAGGATCACAAATGGCGGCCATAAGCCTCTGGGCCACTTCACCCACACTGACGTGTCTACACAGATCATTAAAGCACCTTCTCTGTTAACATCTTTGCTGAGACAGGCCCTCAGTGGTATATTTCCTGACATCTGCCGTCTAAAATCATGATAATCATCTGTACTCCTAGGAAAACAGAAAGCTTTGTCCTTCTTGGCCTTTTTCCCCCTTTGAGTCCTTTTGCCATGACTCTCTGCTTTCTTATCTTGGTGAGCTAAACGTGGGCCTGCTAAAGCTTCCACATCTTTGTTCCTTCTCACTGATGAGCTAGGGAAGCGAGATGTGTTCAGGTGACTCTTTCCTGGACCTACCTCTCCCTCCAGCTGATTCCCACACTCCAGCTGTGCAGACCTCTTTCTCTTTCTAAATACAAACGCAAAGAGTTCTGGGTTCTTCCATTGCTCTGGAAAACTTTCTTCTCTGTCCCCACCACACAAACATATACACACCCTCCCACTCCCTTCCCATCCAAGGAAATTCTTCAAGGTCCAGTTTAAATGCCATCTCTTTTCTCAATCCCCCACTAATATCACCCCATATCACACCCATACCCCCAGTCTGGCCAACAGAATTCAACATCCTTTCTCCTCTGCTCCCCTGGTACTCTGTCCCCAGACTTTAGAATGGTCCTTATCACCTATGCTACAGGTAATAGCTCTTGTGGTGACCATCTTCCCATGACAATGTTATCTCCATATATCCAGTGGCAGAGGCAGAAGGTCCATAATTTATGCTGAAAGAAAGAGAAAAATATCTAAAAAGTTTTTCAAGGTATCTTTAAGGTTTTATAAGCAATAGAGGGAACCCTCCACTCCACAGGTGTGTCAGGGCCCAGGGTTATAAGGAGATAGATGACAGACATCTGGGCTTCCCACTTGAGCCAGAAATCAGATCAAGTCCACCTCAACATCCCTTTAAAACAAATACAAGAACAACATGTAATCAATTAAGACATCCATTTGCTGCTTAATTTTTAGCCAAGTTCTATACGTCAAGTTGCCTTAAAATGAGAGGTGGCTGTTTATTAATACCTTCCTGTTTATTAAGGAGCAATGAGGTGGCTGTGTATATGAAATGGGCTGTTGCTACAACACACTTACATAGGTGTAAATAAAGCAAACTGCAAAGAGATTAGCAATGAAAGATCTGAGATTTTATTTGTTTTCACGAGGACTCTCCCAGTCTCTTCATGCTTAATGGCAAAGTCATGACTGTACCCTAAGGTCTATTTACACAAGACTAAGTGGTCATCGCCAGCCCCATTAATGCCTCAGCAAGCTCAGCAGTGCTGCTTACAGACCAGGGAGGAGAATGATGTCACTTGGTTTTTAAGAGATACAATTCCGAAGTCTTTGAGTTTCCTTTGCAGTCAGTACAGACAGACCCCCCCCCCCAAGTGCAGGTTAGAGACGTTTCAGACTGTGAACTTTCAAGAGTTCCCTCCAGGCCCACCCTCCCCTTGTCATATTTACTATGCACATTACACAGGTCACTCAGGTACAGTAAGTTCTGATTATTTGCAACCCATTGTTCTCCAAAACTGCTTGGTAAACTATAAAGGACATTAAAATTGTATTTGTTTTCCTGCCTAAGGTGGGAACATTCCTCTTCCATCTGCAATTATCAGCACACAGATCACAACTGCCCAGCAGTGAGGATAAACTTTCCCTGATTTCTAAAGCAACATACTGACGTGGAAAGAACAACGTGGAAAGAACGCTTTATTTAGAGAACTAAAGTCCACATTCTGGCTATATTACCAGGGCGGGGACTAGGGTGCGGTAAGCACTCACTCTCTGGGTCTTCCTGTTACAACCTCTGTGACTTGGGTTTGGTTTTTTGTTGTTGTTGTTGTTGTTGTTGTTGTTGTTTTGAGAGTAAATTCATCATACCATAAAATTAATCATTTTAAAGTGTACCTTTTTGGGGCATTTAGTACATCACAATGTGGGACAACCACCACCTCTATCTGGTTCCCAACATTTTCATCATCCCGCAAGGAAACCTTGTTCCCGTTAAAGCAGTCACACCCCATTCCCCCCTCCCCCCAGCCCCTGGCAACCACCATCAGTTTTTCTATCTCTATGGATTTAATTCTCCCGATACAACCTGTGTGCTTTTGAGCAGTAGTCCTAATACCTAATTTACCTTGTGCCAAGATGCGATTTGAAGAGTTTTATGTGTATGAATCCAATTAAACCTCACAAAAACCCAACAAGGTGGACACAAATAGCCCCAGGTGAATGACTTATTATTTAATTCTCTAATTATGATTTCTTCATCTGCAAGATAAAGACAAAAGCAATACTCTAACAATAATTTGCTAAGCATATTTATTTATGGGAGAGGCATTGTTCTAGGCCAAGCATAGCAAATAAGATTCATCTCTAATCAAGTGGGAGTGACTTTCTGTCCAAGAGGGGGAGAGAGATCTTTGAGATGGCTCATGGGACAGAGTATAATCATTGACTCGCACTGTCTGTCATAGACAGAGGAATGGGTGAAGTATCATAAGAAACAGAGAATTTGCCTTCACTCCTAGGAGAGTGAGGGGAAAAAAAAGGAAAATGCAGACTCTTCTTAGCTGGGACAGGAGGGAATCATCACCCATATGAGCACAATGAGAATGTGAAGGTAATTTACAGAGTATTAAGAGCAGAGGTGTTGGAAGTCAAAACAAACAAAATGGAATATGTTCAAATCTCAACTCTACAACTCTTGAAAAGGGTAACGTCTTGAAAATTATTTAACCTTTCTTGTTCCCATTTCCTCTTTTGTAAAATGAATAAATAAATCTAACTCATAGAGTTCTGGTGGGAACAGCATGTGATAATGCAAGTGAACTGCTAAGCACATCTACACATAGTAAGAGCTTAATAAGAGGTAATGAAATAAAATATATATATTGTATATTATATTGAAACATTATCAATATACTTTATATATGTGATATATATATATAGAGAGAGAGAGAGAGAGAGGAGAGAACGTGTAGGTATATGTCTGCATTGTACCAAAAACACATATACATGCTCTCCTCTTTATGGGACATACAGTGGACAGAAAGAAGGAATCAAGTCTACTTACAAGAGGAAGAAGAAGTCAGAAAAGCCTCATAAAAGAGGAGGCCCTTCAGATGACACTAGAAAGAACAGACCCACTTGGCCGCCTCACCCTGTTGTTTTGAGGATTTGGTGACATCATTTATTTAAAGCATTTAGCACAATGCCCGTAGTCCACAAAATGTAAGCTGAATATAAATGTTTTGGTTCATTGCTTTATTATTCCACTGTGGCCTTCTGAATCAGTCAGGGTTCTTGATGGCAAATGACAGAAACCGCCTCCAGCTAACCCAAGCGGAAGAGAACTTCCTTAGGCAGGTCTCGGGGAGCTCACTGAATCAACAGGAAGCAGGCTCAGAGCAGAGGTGGGAACCCAGGGAGGCTGGGCAGTGGCAGACGTAGCCAGGACTGGCTCCCCGGAGCCCCACTGGGGGTCACTCAGCTGCCATCAGTGAGAGTGATTCTCAATGTCCCTGGGGTTTCCTACCACCACCTCAATGTAACACCCCTGGTGAGAGCTGTCTACACCTCAGCTGCCCGCTGACTGACTGGGTCTGTTGTCTACACCTCAGCTGCCGGTTTGGTCCAGAGAAGCCATCTGGCCCTCCTCAACTTCCACAGTGAGAAGCGGGGCCCTTTTTCCTCCTGAGAGTCACACAGCAGGGATTTACTTCGGCGATAGAAAGGGAATCTGGATGTAGGGTGTCAAAAGAGTTTCAGCTGTACCTTAAAGAACACTGTTTTGACATAGCAGAGAACACTGTACCAAAAATGTAGAAAATCGCCACAAAGCCCAGAAATTTCTATTCAAAACGTAAAATATTTAGAAATCAAGATATTTAGGTCATGTTGAGGTGTTTCATGCCAAAGACCTGCTATATAGGAGGCAATCAATAAAAAGTAGTGGAGTAAATGTAAAGAGTCAGTAACTGTGTGATTAATATTAATCATAAAATATGATTTCTTCAAATCTTTAAAAATTGCTCTAAAATGTTAATTTCTCAGTTTGAACTCCCCACACAGGCCAATTTGAGATGTGGGAAGATTAGTTCTGCTCTCTTTACCTCCATTTACAAATCTGAGAGATGTTTTTATCTAATGTGAGTGGAGCATCTGGGAAGTAGTCAGAGGGGAATACGGGTTTATGAGTTGATAACAAAAGCTGGTTGTTAAGAGTGAGTTGATAATGGATTAGCAAGAGATCATTCTGATGCTCCTAAAAGATCTGCTCTGAGATTTCCAGGAACTACACAGACCTTTAGACAGAAGGCAGGAGCCAGAGAAGAGGAAAATTACTTCAATAGAAAAACTGGCCTCTTACCACCAGTACTGAAACATGTCCAACTCTCTCCCGTGTCAGACAAACCTTCCCTCTACATCTTCCCCTGTGGGGCCTGCCCTACTTCCCTCCCCTCAACTGTCCTAAACTTCTTCATAGCTGCTCATATTTGTTTTTCTACTTCCCACCTCCCACTCACTTCCCAGCCCACTGCAGTCTGGCTTCTGGCCACACCACTCCACTGAACCGTCACCTGCCAAGGTCACCAATAATTGCCTTATAGCTAAACCTAACGGATGCCTTTCCATCTTTGTCTTCTTTGGCCTCACACTGGCTATGGATGATGCTAACGCCCTCTCAGACATACACTTCACGAATCTTTCCTAACTCAAGAGCCTCATGGTTTGCCTCCTCTGTATATTCAATTGTAATATATTGTCTTGGATTTTGCAAAGGCACACCCAAAACTCCCAGATTGAATTCATCTTTCTCTGCAGATACATTTTTCCTACATCCTCCTTCAAAATGAATACCTCCCGTTTGCATGGGTGCTAAAGCTAAAGAATCTGCACGATCTTTGACTCTTCCCTGTCCATACTCAGTCTCTCAACAGCCCCCCCACCACCACCACCAATCAGTCAGTCAGTGCGGATATTACAGTTCCTAAATAGTTCTCCAATGCTTCTACTTTTCAGCATCCTTTCTGAAACTATCCTTGTCCAAGGAACCAACTAAATAACTCGATGAGCTTAATGAGCTCGCACCTCTGAGTCTCAATTTCCTGGTTTGTAAAATGAGACAGTGAGAATGAACACCAAGTTTCTTCCTTTTCTATATCCTGTGATTATAGGAGTTTAATACCAAGGAGGGGCTCAGGGTAAAATCAATTCCTGTGCTTTGGGAGATGACCTCACTTTCTGCACTTAAGTGAAATACTGGAGTGGCCAAGATTGTGCTTCACATCCTCCCACGGCAGTACTCTTACATATAATCTCAGGGTCTTCAAGACAACTTAAATAATAAGGCCCTTCTTCTTAAATAGGGATCTGCCTTATGCCACATTTTGAGCTGTAGAAATTAGTTTCCAATGAGACTCTAATGTTGGTAACAAGTTATCTACTTTGTTTTATTAACTGGTCTGAAAGCTCCTTGAAAAGAATAAGACTCTTATTTCTTGAAAATGTCCTATACAGGGAAGAAAAAAAAAGGCCGAGGTAAAGCTTGAGTCCAACTTCGTTGACTACCTCTTGAGTGTATATTTCCTGGTTAACAAGGTTGATGGAGATTGGCGGGGTGGAGACTGCCGTGATGAAGAAGTTTGGTTGATTTTCAGCAGCAGTAGGATCAAAATGAAAGCATTATAAGCAAGTAAAGGATTTATTTAGGCCAGTGCTTTCTGTGAAAGAAAAAATTAAAAACCCTAAGAAGATGGAAAAAGTTAAGCAACACAATATGGCGGATTCCACTAATGAGTTTAATGGGCAGCCATTTTAATGGGAGCAAAACTAGACTGCAAACACTGTTCTAAAGTTATAGGTTCCAGCTACACTAGACATAGTCTGGTGTCCCAGTTTTTAAAAGGCTCATTAAAACATATCATCAAAAAGTAGTATTTGCTGGAAGAATCTCAGTCCCCATAAAAAAAAGCACTATCGGGGATTCCTACCATAACCACCAAATGAGTAACCAGCCTTCCCTTTGAGGGAAGAGCTGAGATGTGAGCTGAACATCAAGTGAAAATGACATGGAATCAGAACAGAGTTGGAAAAGGAGGACCATCACCAAATTGTAATGTGGGGTCCCTCTGGAAAACATAAAGCAGCCTAGAGTGAGGCCAGGGGAACCAAGCAGAAAAATATATATATTAATGGAGAAAAGATCAAGTTTGTAACTTCATTCCCGGGGTTCACAAGTTCCATTGTCCTTTCCAACCCATAAGACAGAGTAATACTCAGGATGACTCCACTAATCATGTGGCCTTGAGTATCTCAGCAGACATCATTTAAGTCATTTAAAAGGATAACTGCAAATTAAATTAGTTCATCCTAATTATGCAAAAACGATAAATTCAAATAAGCAAGGTAATTCACCTCCAAATTAAAAAATTTTTCAGTCACTTGGCATCTCAAATCAAAGCAAATGGGTAATGTTACCAATTATATCAATTTGACTCTTAAATTTAAATACATAAACATATGATGAACTGAATTAAAATTCTTATTTGGTATGCACTTAACTTATTAACATTTGTACTAGGGTAGAGAACCACATTCAAGATATGAAACAGGGTCATGTCCTTGAACAACAAAGAAGGTGGTCACGAAAGTACTTTTGTGAGGATCTAGCAACAGAATGAGTCCCCCAGATCTACTAAACAAGTTAGCCCTCAGGAAAAGTAAAGTAGATCACATTACAAAAGTAAAGGCAACACTATGAAAGCTTATGAAATATTTATCAAGGGGAATATTTGATAACTAATAAAAATATTCAGTTTTAGGAAGCAGTATGATAATATGTTAAGTTTCGACATGGTTGCCCTTATGAGCATGAGACTTTCATAGAAATGGAAAGAGATGAACATTTATTGAATAGGTTGTGTTAGGCAATACTAAAGACTTTCAAATACAGTATAGTATTGGAAACTAGGAATCAGAGACATTAAATAACTTGCCCTCGATCACACAGTGATAAATGACAGAGCTAGGACTTAAACTCCATCTTTTGATTACACAGGAGAATTATTTTTGTCACATCTGTATCACTTTATCCTGAGCCAGTACTCAAAATATGATGGTGTTTAAAATATTTGCTGGGGCACCTGGGTATCTCAGTCAGTTAAGCATCCGACTTTTGATCTCAGCTCAGGTCTTGATCTCACGGTTCTAAGTTTAAGCCCAGCGTTGGGCTCCACTGTGGGTGTGGAGGATACTTTAAAAATAAATTGAAATGATAAAAAAATAAAATATTTGCTTAAATATTTCCCAAGATTGCTGATCAAGGTCAATTCAGATTCCAAATTCGAAGCTAATGAGCAATAAAGTGATTTTTAGGAGGAAAAAAAGAAAAAATATATGCATGCATTCTGGGTGGCAGTATGAATCTTTCAAACACTTGATAAAGCATTCTTTATGTCTCATATAAGGATGAAAGAATTATCTACTGCTATATAAGAAATCACACCAAAGTGTAGTAGCTTAAAACAGTAATTTATTCCTGTGTCTTATTATTCTGTGGGTTGACTAAGATTGACTGGGCAGTTCTTGCTTAGGGTCTCCTAGGAATTGCAGTCAGATGTCAGCTGGGGATGCAATCATTCGTAGCTCAATTGAGCCAGACGTCAAGATGGTTCACTCATATGACTGGCAAGGGATGCTGGCTAGCATCTTATTTGGGGCTGACAACTAGAGGGTCTCAGATGACTTGGGCTTTTCTCAAAGTAGCCTGGGTTCCAAAAGGGAGCTCCAAAAGACCCAGACTTCTTACAATCTCACCTCAAAAGTCCCAAAAAGTCATTCCCAGAGCATCCTATTGGTTGAGCCAGTCACTAAGGCCTAGAGGTAGGGATTTAACTCCACCTTTTGATATGAAGAACATGACCTAAAAGAACAGAAGAAGACTACCCATCACACCTTCATCTTCTGCCTCCTGGCATCTCTACTTTACCAACTGACTTAGAAGGGGAAACGTATAATAAAATTACAGTAACATAAGTCATTTTGTTGTATTTTCTCTTATCTTTTTGGCTCTGTCTCTTTCTCTGGAAATAGCATTCTTTTTTTTTTTTTTAAAGATTTTATTTATTTATTTGACAGAGAGAGAGAGCAGGAGAGCACAGACAAGGGGAGCAGCAGAAGGAGAGGGAGAAGCAGGCTTCCCGCGGAGCAGGGAGCCCAATCTCGATCCCAGGACCCTGAGATCATGACCTGAGCCGAAGGCAGATGCTCAATGACCGAGCCACCCAGGCACCCCTGGAAACAGCATTCTTGAATGAATAAATAAACGAAAGTGTTTCTCTCTCTTTTTTTCATTCTACTTTTTTTCTTTTATCTTTTCTTTTCTTTCCTTCTTTCAAACTAAAGATAAAAGGCATAAAACAATTTTTTAAGCAGCAACATATTCTAATTAGTTAGTGAATCTAATGTTTAATGTCTACCCGTATCTCCCATCTGATATCTGCCTGACTGACTCAGTTATCCTGTATAGGAAGGTAAAAGAAAAAATGCAGGCAAAAGAAAGAAAAGAGGGGGAAAAAATAAGAAAGAAAAAGTAGATTATCAAGGGAAGAAGGAAAATATAAATGGTAAGGAAAATAAATCAGGAAGACTGAACAGTATTAAGCCTAAGTGACTGAAAAAACCAAGAGAAAGAAGCCAAATTCTCCCCTTATAATGCTGCACCCACCCCTTCCTTTCTGATCCATCACCACCATCACCAGCCCTGTCCAACCTTATTTTCAATGCCCGAATTATTGCTGTATCATCTTACTGCCTAGTGTCTTCATCCCCTTAGAAACCATCAAAAACACTGTTTTCCTCATGGTGCTCCCGATTAACAAACAAACAAAACACTAAATGACTTCTATGGATAAAGTCCAAGATAAGCATTTTAAGGATTTTCATAATCGGACCCAACCTTCCTCACCAATCTTGTTTCTCATGAAACTATTCATTCAGCCATAGCACTCTAGTCACTGTATCTAAATACACAGAAAAATGAGAGCAGATATCACTATTTATTACATCATAAAAAATAGGAAATCTGAATCAGGGAAAATAATTAATAAATAACAAAAATATGATGTTTCACAAAGAGGTGGCAACATCGTAAGCTTATATTTATCGCACTTGAGGTCCAGATTGCTTCTCATGCATACAGCCTTCTCATTTTTGCCTTCTGTCCTTTGCTTCAGCTGATCCCATCCCTGGAAGCTTTCCCTGCTGCTCTCTGCCTTCCCAAATCTTCTCTCACCAGGACTCACGAAGACCTCTTCTTCACAGAAAACGACATTAGCTGATTAACTTGGAAGAAGTGTAATGAGCAGGATTATCCTGGATCCGAAGTACTCTGTTAAAACGACAGCATCTGATCTGATTCTCTGTGGAGACCCAGTTGCCCAAGTTCCATTTCATTCTACTCTGTGGATTTGTTTGCTACACAGTAGTTTAAAGGACCACTTCATCCCAGTTTGGTAGATAATTCAACTGGCATCCAATCACTTATACAACTTTGATTTGCAAGAATTACAAATAGCAATTAGAGGAACAGTTAAAAAAAAACACCACTGCAAATATTACAACTCTTTGGGACCCTGATATAAACGGGATTTTAAAAAAATAGGATATTTGAAGATCATGATGGGTATAGTGCATGATCAAACAGATTTTGCGGCAAGAGTTTATTGTCAGGTGTAATTAAAGACGTAGATACCATTTTGAAAGTACAGCCTTTAGGGGGCAAGGGAAGACTTTTGAAGCAAAGTAAAAATTAGGAGTAATTACAATGATGATCATGAGATAGCAACATCCATTCTATGAGGAGCTCAGTATTCTTCCAAGTCCCACTGAATCCAGGAAAGCATGTGTATGGGAGAAAAGGCAGCTTTGGAAAGAATACCTTTGAAATATGAGAAAGTGGAGTGACTAACAGTCAGCAAACATAAAAGTGCACCAAAGAATAAATGTCCTGATTACCAATAGAAATTGTACACTTCAAAATATCTTTTTTTTGTAAGTTTTTTTTTTTTAAGGGAGAGAGCATGTGAGCTGGGAGGGAGGGGCAGGGGGGCGGAGAGAGAATGCAGAGCCCAACACGGGGCTCAATCTCATCACGCCAAGATCATGACCTCAGCTGAAACCAATTCAGACGCTTAACTGACTAAGCCACCCAGGCACCGCTACACCTCAAAATATCTTGTTAAAAAAAAAAAACCCTAGTTCTCTTTTTCATGTCCAATGTTGAATATGCAGGCAGTTGTTGTTTTTCTTTTTTAATCTACTCTGATTTCAAAACTGGGTGAAATGAAACTTTTTAGGGGAGCTCCTAAGGGTGGTAAAATTATAAAGAAAAGTCAGTAAAAGATTATTATATTAGACAGGAGAGTGGAGGCTTCTGGGGTGATATCAAAGTTGTATTGCCTATAGTTCTACGGGTGCTCACTTCATTCTAATCATTTATGTCTTACGCATTTTGCTGTTTATGAAGATGTTTTGGAGAAAACCATGGATAGTAAAATGTTCAGCTTCTACAACTCATCAGCTCTTAGGTATCTGTTACAGCTGTAACCAGTGCTTTGTTCACATTCACTTTTGCCCAAATGAAGCTGGTTGTGCATTGAGAGATGACTTCTTATTTTCCAGAAGAAATAGTGAACCCAGTCTGGCCCTTGTTGATATTTCAAAGCAGCCTTTTTGTGCATGGGCATGAGAAGATGTCCTTCTTAAGCCAAGGATGAAGTGTTTTACTGTGTATGATTTAAAGTACCTGATATAATGCTACACAAGCAGTATGTATTCCCTCAATCATCTGACAGGTATTTATTGACCTACCCATCCACTGACTCCCTGGAAAACCAGAGCAATTTGCCAAAAATATGGTTAAATGGCATTTGATAAGTGCTATAAAGACATTAGAGTTTTGGCAATTCCTCCCAGCTATCAAATTTATTTTGCATAATGGATATCACTCTCATTCCCACTGAAGTTTTACAAAGGGATACTAGAAGAAGACTGGCCAGTTAGAAGGCAGAGACTTAATAAAAATTGAAATAGAAAGAGTCAGAGACAGGAGGAAATAAAAAAAGGAGAGGAAGGGGTGCCTGGACTGGCTCTTGATCTCAAGATCATGAGTTCAAGGCCCACGTTGGGCATAGAGTGTACGTAAATAAATAAATAAATAAATAAATAAATAAATAAATAAATAAATAAAATAAAAATTTATAAATAAATACATAAAAAAAGAGAGGCATAAGAGGCAGAGATTGTACAATAGCAAGCCCTCAGTGTCCTGCACAGTTTAAGTTGAGCCAGGTACTCTTTCCTGTTTCTTTGCTTGGTTTTTGTTTGATCCTTCCTCTTGGGCATGCCGCCATCTGGAGAAGTCAAGACCAGCATGGGTGCCACCGAGACAGGCCAAAGCCAGGAAATGATCCTGGGATCAAAACTTGGCTGTGTAGGGGCAAAACTTCTGAGCAGCCAGAAGTAGAAAGAGCCAGAAGATACACATAACCCATTTTTGAAGGAGTGCCAAAGGTGAAAAGTGGGAAAGCCAAAATTACTCATCAAGTCCAAAACGGGTAAGCAAAAAGCAAAGTGAAATAAAGGATCCAAGACAATAATTGGGAACCATTGCTTGGGGTTTGATACCGGATTTTGTTGAGTATGGGTTAGCTTAATTTAAGAGTACAGGATCCAAGGGCACCTGGGTGGCTCAGTGGGTTAAGTGTCTGACTCTTGATTTCAGCTCAGGTCATGATCTTGGGGTCCTGGAATTGAGCCCCCCCCACCCCGGGGCTCTGTGCTCAGTGAAGAGTCTGCTTATTTCTCTCTCCCTCTGCCCCTCCCCCAATTTGTGTGCTCTCTCTCTCTCTCTCTCAAATGTATAAAAAGAGCACAGGATCTGAGCAGGTACCTTCCTTCCTTATGACTTTATCGCCCACCTATTGACGACCATTATCAACAAGGCATTAAAAACACTAAAGAAACTGGGGCACCTGGGTGGCTCAGTCAGTTAAGTGTCCAACTCTTGATTTCGGCTCAGGTCATGATCTCAGAGTCACAAGATGGGGCCCTGCGTTGAGTCCTGCCTCGAGCCCCCTGTGGAGCCCTGTGTGGAGCCACATGCTCAGCGGAGAGTCTGCTTGAGATTCTCTTTCTCCCTCTCCTTCTGCCCCTCTCCCCTAATAAATAAATTAAAAAAAAAAAACTCACCAAACAAAATTTGAAAGCCTTAAACCACCTTTGCCTAGACTCATTTGACAATGAGGATAACCACATCTCCTGAGGACAGTTGTCCTTACATTCCTTCACTGACTATTCTGAGATACAGAGCACTTAAAGAAATGGTATACTTAAATAAATGAGTTCAGGTTTGAGCCGCCTGAGACACTCGTAGGTAGAAATGCTTTACTTGCCAGCAGAAAATTTACTGAGCACTTACTTTGTCCCATGTTGCATGCTCACCCAAAATACTTTACATAATATCATAATGCGATGCCCCAGTATACTTAACATTTTAAAATTTCTCCATTTGGGCAAAATCAACTGATGTTTTTGAGGCTCTTGACCCTCCCTCATCCCAATTTAAACCATAATTTCCTGAAGACTAGGATTATCTTGCCATATTCTTTTTAACCTCTCTAATTTCTAGCGCAGTGTGCACTGGGGGCTCTTAGCACCTCTGAGGTCATCTCGAGTCTACCTGTCCTATAGTGGGAAAGTGACTTGCTCAGTCAATATAGAACCAAGTGTTTAGTATCAGCCTTAAAATAAGTGTTTTTTAATTGTCTTCTCTTCCTGCTTTTCAGAGGAAAAAAAATAATGTAAACTTTTCTGCTCTGTGGCCTACACCGCACAGGCACTGCATAATAGCTGAGCCAGGGTTTAACAAAGGATTGGGGGGGTATGCAGGTGTGCACGTACTTGTGTGCATCACACAGTGTGACTGTCCCACGTGAGGTGCGAGACAGGAAAGAGTGTTTAGGCACATGCATATTTATATCAAAGAGATGGTAGGACCCTCCCCCCCCACACACACACAAAAGAATTTGTTTTCTTGTGGCTTTAATGTTAAATTCCGGAAGAGGCTTGGCAGGGAAGGGTGAAGAGCAGCTAGGGAATGGGTTCATATCTCTAATTGTGGAGGGAGGATCGGGTACGAAGCCAGCCAAAGTCTTTCCTGGAATTGGGATATTTCATTCTAGAAGGGAAAAATGCCATGCTCATTGCCCTCTTCCCTCCCGCCTCACTTCCTTGGTGCCCTTCCAAGGTAGGGCCCCTTGGTGCTGGCTTCTCAGTCCTGCCCCCGGGGAAGGCTTAGCAAGGCCAAGAGGGCCAGATGGGGCTGCTGGCAGAGATGCTGCTGATCCGGCTCTTTCTCATCCCACTTTCCGTCTGCCCATGCTTTTGGTGGTGGCAGCGCCTAGTCCTGACGAGTTAGAATTACCACCCTGTGGCAGGTGGCGTGAGCACCAGCAAGCATGCCGTGGCCTTCACCAGTCATCCTGTACCTGCTCTGGGCTGTACTGTGCCATTATCTTGCTACTCCCATTTTACACTTCACATACCAGCTTTCTCTCAAGACAGTTATTTGATCACTAACACTTCGAATATCATGATCATCGGCTCATTTATTTTTTCTATTTTAAAGGATAGTGTTGGCGTGCGCAGGGAGCAGCCGTATCGATTTCCCCATTCGCCAAGGCATCCGAGTGTGAGCTGCCTATCACGGTGCTGACTTTAATAAAAGGTTATTACTGTGATCATTATTTAGCATTTATATAGCTCCTCACAATTGTTTAGCCATTATGCCTCAGAGCACCCCTGTCAAGGTGATCAGTATTAGCAACCCCCATTGTAGAGGCGATAGATCAGGGGTCCTGGAGAGGTTTTAGTAATATCCACAAAAGGACCCAGAATAACCACAGACCTGGGATGGGCCCGGTCTCCCTCCCTCTGGCATACTTGGTGAGTTCATTCATGCCATCATTCTGGTTAGCAGGCCTGCACAGGGTGGGCTCCTCATGGCAGGTTGTAGCTCAAATATATACTGAGAGGCCTTGCCTGGCTACCCTTCTAAAATAGCATCCCCTCCCCAAGGTACTCAATATCCCATTCCTGTGTTGATGGGTTTTGCAGTGCTTAGAGCTACCTGAAGTTAGCTTGTTTGTGTATTTATGTTTCTGTTTATTGTCTGTCTTCACCATTCAAGAAGATGATCTCCATGACAACAGCAGACTTGCCTGGGTTGTTCATGGCTACGACTGTATCCATCCTCTTTGTTGAAAGCACCTGGCATATAGTACGTGCTTAATAATGCTTGTTGAGTGAATGACAATAACAAGAGCCCCATAAATACTGTTACTTATGCATCATTTCCTATGGCTTTTCATTTCTTTCTGGACTTTCTGTATATAATCACACATACAGTCAATTATTCTTAATTACCCTGGAGCTAATGATCTAGTTTGTGGATGGCCCAAGTCCTTGGCTTCCTCTCCTCCAGAGATTCCTCCAGATTTTTCAGTCATTTCTCACCTTTAATTGAGATGGGTCAAGGAGAGAATAGGGCAATGAAAAAGCCCTGTTAGACAATTTCACTAGTTCTAATAGCTTTGGAAAGGTAGAAAGTTGAAATTACTGATTCCAAGATTTCTTTTTTACCTTATTTGTGGATTTCAAAAAAAAATCCATCTGTTTTATATATGCGATACAGTGAAATGTGCTTTGAAGAAGTTAAAAGCACTGTATAAATGTAGTGTATAATTATGTATGCACATAGTCCCATTAACCTTGGTAATTGAGAGTTGGTTATACATTTCAGGTTTAATTAGTTTTGATAGAACAGTAGCTCACACTTTTCTAATGGGTAGGGCCGGACAAGGGCTTAGAAAATGTGTCTTTGGTTGACTTTTTTTCTTTTTTTTTCAAATCAAGATAAAGCTTGAAAAATCCCTTCAAAGCCTGAAAGGTAGGCAGTAACGCTGATTTCTCATCAACAAGAATAAGGAAATGGTACTAAAGTTTGAATTTTCTTGCTTCAAATTTCAGACCATAAGATTTCAATTTCCCTAAAAAAATCTTAGGCTAATCTTGGAAGAAAGACCCCCTGGATAATCTAAACATGAAGTTTTCTATTTAAAGGTTGTCTTTAATGTTCTTAATAGCCCTATGTGCAACCAGAAAACGGGTTGTCTTATTTTAAATGTAAGGAATCAACGTAATATCTTATTTTGATAATGTGCTGTTGCATTTGGTCCTCATTGCAACTCTGCCCAGAGATATTATTGGTGCCACTTTATATAAATGAAAAAATAGAAGCAAAGCCATTAAATGCCATACCCAAGGTCTTAGAAGAAGTCACCAAAAAGCGTCATCTGGCCTAAGTCTCCTGACTCCAGTTTAATATTCTCCACAATGTGAGAAAAACCACATTGGAAAGGAAAAACTCATTCCTAGTCCTGCTATCACAGTACAGACTTCAACGTTCAGGCAAATACTTTGCTTTATTGTTAAATTGGCCACACTTACTCAACATGTAGTATATCCCAGGCCCTGTGCTTTGCTGTGGGAGGACACAGAGTCAAAGTAAAAGACAGGTTAGATTTCCCCGGCTCTCACACTCTGTTTGGGATGGGAGACACACACATATAGACACTGTCAACAGGAGGTGGGAGCATGCACTCAGGGAGTCACAGTGCTCTGAGGGAGCAGAGGAGAAGCAGTATCTGAAAACATTCCACAAAAGGGGATCGATAGCCTTGGCATGAAATCAAGATTTCATCGAGGATACATTAAGAAGAGGGAAAAGGAAAATGGGATGTCTACTAAATTTGATCTACCTACCTACAACCTTATGTACCATGACAAGAAGGGAGTAGATAATATTTTCAGGAGCGGTGGGCAAGGGGATGGGTTAAATGGGGCATGGGTTAAGGAGGGCACTTACTGTGATGAGCACTGGGTGTTGTATGGAAGTGTTGAATCAATTTATGCCTGAAACTAATATTACACTGTATATTAACTAACTGGAATTTAAATAAAAACTTGAAGAAAAAAAAAAGAAAAGAGTAAGGTTTCTAGAAGGAGGGAGGAGAGGGGGCATTCCTAGCCGAGGAACCAATGTTAACGGAGAGAGGCAGCAGAAGGGCAGAGAGAAGAGCAAGAAGTCCATTTGGATTACAGGGTGGAATGCACCTGCATGGCTAGGAAACCAGCTGGTGCTGCTGGAGAAGACCTAGAATAGAAGGACATGGATATAGATGCTTCCATGGCTGTTGGTCAGGATGCCGACAAAGGGAACAAAGTGGTGACACACTCAGAACTGAGCTTTACCTACTATAGCAGCAGTGGTCCTCACATTTGAGATGACCTCCTTGTTAAAACCGAACTGCAGCGCCCCATGCCAAAGTTTCTTTTTGAGCAGGTCCAGGGTGAGGCCCCAACATTTTCATTCCTATAAAGTTCCCAGGTGATGCTAATGCTGCTGGTCTGGGAAGCACAAGCTGAGAACCAGTGACGGAGTAAGGAGCAACAAGGAGAAGTCAAACCCAGAGTCTTTAGAAGGAGAGGAGTAAAGGGACCAATCCAACAGCGCAGACCAGAAGGAATTATGTGTTGGGGGGGGGGGGTCCTGCCCGGGGATCTGATGGTGGGAAAGCAGGGAACAGCAACCAGGAGAACAGACAATCGCTTCAAAGGACAGAGGACCACGGGACCACGTGCCAGGTCATTTCCAATCACAAATCATCGGGAAACCTCCAGCGCCCATGCCAGGTACACAAGAAGCATTTGAAATTTGTTCTGAAAGTAGCAATCCTATCTAGAAATTAAGCTCTGAGTTTTATCTTACTTTCCCCTCCTCCCACGTCAATAACCTCATTCTAGTGCAATTTAGGTTGCTAAAGTGTCTTTCAAGGAGAACATACATATCTGCACCCAGCCGGCAAGCGTATCTATCTGTATATATAAAATTGTACTAAAGATGATTTCCTTATTATTTCATGTTAGAACACCCTTGTCACGAAATAGTGTTCAAAATAAATATGGAGGACTGGAAGCAACCATTTCTACCTAGTGGGGCAAAAACTTATGAACTCGCCACACCATATAAATACCCCATGAAAACACAGATGAATCCTTTCTCCAACTAACGTGCACTGAGTATGTACTAAGTGACGAGCCCCAGGGATGTGCCTGGATACAAACAGGAATAAAACATGGGCTATCCTCACTGCAGTTCAAAATCTAGCAGTCTTTCTCCTATGCTCTTAAATCCGCCTAAGGATGGTGTTGGGCTTGTAATAAAAATTCTAAAGCAGGGACAGAAGATAGTTAGCTTTGGAGTGCCTGGGTGGCTCAGTTGGTTGAGTGTCTGTCTTTCGTTTCAGGTCATGATCTTCAGCGTCCTGGGATCGAGCCCCGCATCGGGCTCCCTGCTCGGCTGGGAGCCTGCTTCTCCCTCTCCCACTCCTCCTGCTGGTGCGTTCTCTCTCTCAAATAAATAAAATCTTTTAAAAAACAAAAACAAGATAGTTAGCTTTTCTAACTTGACCACCACTGCTGTCTAATTATTCAACTGAAGAGAACACGTTGGTCCTGGGTTGTTTCCCTGAGCTCAGATATATTCTGCTGACACATGGAGAGAGTCTGGGGAGCATCCAGCACCGGTTCACACCCCCCCCCCTTGCTCTTCAAGTATGGTGACCATTTTTATCACTTACACCTTTCAATACCCAGAGAGGGTGCCACTTGGGTTTTTAAAATATCATTTCCTTTACTATGTCCCAAAATAACAGGGTCACTTCAGGACCCGTGAGTGATTGGCCCTGTGACGTGTTTCCCACAAGTACTAATAGTTCTGGAGAGGAGCAAGTATTTTCACAGCTGCAGGTCTGGGTGCTGAACTTTCTACTGTCAGTGAGAATCATGTCCCAGGGAAAATACAGAAGTGGAACCGACCGTCAAAGGGATAAGGTGACAGGGAGTGTTGTTTACCCGAGTCAGAGAGCAACCGAAAATGATTTCTGCAGCTGGAACAAAACAAAGACAAGGGTTGAAGGTCAACTTCCTCTTTTATTTTGGCTAATCAGCACGCCTAAGCGGCCTTTCCCAAATGTTTCGGGGCTGCGGGCTTTTGCTACTCTGTAAAAGACCCCAGGGTGTACTGACCTATACCTCTTGGGCACTGGAGAGAAACAAAAAGGAAAGTGTTCAGTCTCATCTTAATTCATGAAGTCATCCGTGGCACCCGGCTCTCTCTGCTCCAACCCCAACCTCATCCATCTCTAAACGTTATGGGATTTTATTTGTGAAATGCCCTCACATCCATGCAAATCCCCCACCTTGGCCACCCCCAGCACCGGCCGCCATGCGGACATCATCTGTCGTTAAGTGACCGGGATAGCCTTCTATTTCTTAGCCCCACCCCCCAACCTTTCTTCACATTAATTCATAGTATTAATTAACAATAATTCATTCACAGTAATCTTTTAGAAATTCAAATACTACCACTAAAATCAGAATACCCCTCCACATACACCTAAAACCTATCTTAAAAATTTTCTCTGGCTACAAACATGCTTGCCAGAGGGTAGGTGGGGGTGGGGGTGGACAGGGGGAGGGGATTCAGAGCACACTTATCATGATGAGCACTGAGCAAGGTAGAGAATCATTGACTCACTATATTGTACACCTAAAACTAATATAAGTTTGTGTGTTAATTATAGAGGAATTTAAAAAATAAATAAAAATTAATTTTTTTCCCCTCTGGCTCCCCACTGCTCCAAAGACTAACTCAAATGTGTACTTTCTCCCAGGTTTGGCCCAGAGAGCTCTGCGGGCATAATCCAAGCCTCGGGCTCCTTTCCCTCTCCTTGTTGCATCACATTCCTCCCCCTTCAACGGCTCTGCTCTCATCACCCAGAGTCCCCTGCCTTGAACACTCCCGCCTCCCTGCTTTGCCATATTGTTTCCCATATGCCTTTTAGCGCTTAACCCTTATCAGCTCCTGAGGGATGCTTGAGGAAGACCCTCTCCTCCCTGGTTGGGCCAGATCCCCATGTTCTAAACTCCCTGGGCCCCCTCAACCAGCTCATGAACCCTTCATGGAATGTATCACGGGACATTTACACTATCTTATAGGACTGTTGCATTCTGCCTGCCTCCCCACTAGACTGTAACTGTAATCTTCACTGCCCCCATGAAGGTAGGGACTCGGTCTCCTTTGGCTTATGTTGTGTTCCAGAGCCCAGCAGTTTCTGACATATTAGGTACCAAATAAATATTTTCATTATGAAGGATGGAAGGAAGGCAGACAGGGCAGCAAAGCGCTACTACTAGGATAAGAAAGAGGAGGTCTAGCATCTTTAAGTGAATGATAATAGGTACCAACTTAAACTTCCAATGTTAGGTAAAGTTTTAAGATACATGTTAGGTAAAGTTTTAAGATACATTTATAATTCATTCCTCACAACACCCCTATGAGGTAGTGAGTCTGATTACCCTCATTTCACAGAGGAGGGAACCAGGCACACAGAGATTAGCTACTCGAAATCACACAGCTTAGCAAATATAATGTACGTCATAAGGAAAGACAGTGCGATCATACGTAACCACATGAAGCCAATCTGCCTTGGAGCTTTTTTTTGCTCAACCATTTTTAAGGGTGTTAGCAACCACTGCTTTTGAGGGTCAAGGATTTATCTTATTTGGAATTGGGTACTGAAAGCAAAAAATTCCATGTCCTCCTTACAAATGTATCAATAAATGAAGATCAGAAGAAACCCTTACCTGGATTTCAGCTGCCTCTGTGTCACTTTTCTGGATGAAATTTTTCTACATGAATGTAAGGATGGACCAATGCAAACGAGCACAGAGTTAAACAACAGCTCACTCTGACCTCAGGGCCGATGGTCTTCTTTTAAAGTGGGCAGAACAGAAATTGAAGAAGCTAAATGGATAAAAGAAAGGGGGCAGGGGAGGAAAGAGTGTTCAGAGTATGGGAAGAAGAAGAGAAGAGCCGTTCCCTAGGAAGAAAGATGGAAATAGAGATATATTTGTTTAGAATAGAGGATGAAAAGAAATGCGCTGCCCTCCAAATATCTACAGGAAGCCACTGGCTGTGCACGCCACCATAGGTCAGTTTATTTTGGGCCCAACCTGGAATAGAAAGCCTAATGTTTAGACAAGGCAAAGGCTTCTGGGGTGGAGGGGCAGGGAGGATGGGAGGAAGGCACTATACGGAACAGATAACAACTTACTTGCAAAATGAAACTCTAGATGGAGCAGTTCCCTCTATTTGAATTTGCTGTGGAGACAGAGTATTTTCACTGGATTAGTAACTACTGAAAAGATGCCTGGTAGGAATACCTTAGCTCTGTGAGAGGAAATAGAATTGGATGATCCCCCACTTACAAAATAGAATCTGATGCATGGGGTGGATTCATGGAAAGAGGGGAAGGCAGATTAGGAGGAAGGAGAGAAAGAGAAGAGTTAGAATGGGAAGAGCTTTGAAACGGTGTATGAAAACATGAAGTGTGCTACAGAATATGATACAGAGGGCAAGGCTCTGGGGTCCAACTGCTGGGATTTGAATCCAGCCTCCATTATCCTCCCGAAACCTCAGGCTCCCCATTTTTAACATTGGGGATATAGTTGTATCTAGCTCATAGGATTTTCTTTTGGGATTAAAGAAACTAATCCTTGTTAACTTCATAGCACATAGTAACTGCTCAATAAATATTAGTGCCACTGTGGCTAGTAAAGATGATTTATCACCCAATAGCGTGAACCTGAAGTACTAGCTATGTTGGATAATGATAGAATCCATCAAAAATAGCCAGGAATAATGCTGCATTGGACTCTCTTCTGGAGGAACGTCAACGGTGAGTTTTCTCTCTTTGATGCAGAAACCCAAGGCAAGATGCCATCTTCCAGAAACCGATTTCATGGAAAAGCCTAGAATGGACATCTCCTCCTCTCCCTCTTTTTGCTTGTGTTCTCCATTTTTTTCCTCTTTGCTTGCTCTCCTACTTTGTACTCTGTTTTCCAGTCCTTGGAAACCTCTGCTCCTCTCCCCATGTAAGGATCCTGTCGAGACAGACTAAGCAGATCTGTTTCCTCTATGCTTTAAACACTGGGGGCCGAGAGAGAAAAATGTTTCCTTTGGGTGGGTGCCAAGTAACTACAGGGAGTGGGGGAGAGAGTTTTTAATGATACGGTAAGAAAGAAAATATTTATGTTTCATTTTAATTGAACTTTTCTTAAGCTCACTACATTTTAGTAGGTGAAAAAAATCAACATATGAGAACACTGGGAACAAAAATACACATAGCTCCGGCTTCATGCACAGAAGTAGAAAAGCAAGTGGGGAAAAAGGAAACCCAGTGGAGGCATCTGTGGGAAGAGTTGCCCTACCAAAACTCTGAGCTTAGTAGAACTGCCTTTATCACTTCATTTCCATGATTAGTGTAGATCCTGGTTCATTGGCCCATAAAATTGGCAAGATAATGAACAAGTTCATTACTTTAAATATATTTCATCTATTGGGTCCACTGCAATACCTCAAGGAACAAGTTTATAGAGTGTCGCACCCCAGTCAAACCTGGAACCGTTGTTGAGTATTGTACAAGGAGGCAGCTTCCCTTGTTAGGCGACTAGAAAGAGCTACTATTGTCACTGTTTCTTAAGCATTTACTGTGTGCTAGGGACTGTGCTAACTACTTTATACCTCTGCGCTCATTTAAACTTCCCAGAAGCTGTGTGAAGCAGGTATTATTAAACCTATTTTACTTATAGTTGACGTCAGGCAATTGACTGGGGCCACACAGCTGATTAGTAGTCACACAGCTGATTAGTAGCAGAGCCACCATTTGAACCCAGGTCCATTGGATACCCAACCCTGCACTTAACCTGCACCATCAGCGGAGGCCACACACCACACCCCACCCTCCGCATCCAGCGACTGGCCGCTAACAGCCCCTGGAAAGATGCATTATCTTAGGGTTTATGAAGACAACAGAGTAGCTGAGAGTGAGAACTCGTGTGTGTGTGTGTGTGTATGTGTGTGTGTGTGTGTGTGCAACATAATTAAGTGACACATAGTATCATTGTTCTCTTAAACAAATCATAGTGGGGGGCACCTGGTTGGCTCAATCCATTAAGCAGTTGACTCAATTTTTTTAAGATTTTATTTATTTGACATACACACACACACACACACACACACACAGAGCACAAGCAGGTGGAGTGGCAGGCAGAGACAGAGGGAGAAGCAGGCTCCCCATTGAGCAGAGAGCTGGACGTAGGGCTCGATCCCAGGAGCCCGGGATCATGACCTGAGCCAAAGGCAGATGCTTAACCGACTGAGCCACCCAGGCGCCCCAAGCAGTTGACTCTTGATTTCCGCTCAGGTCATGATCTCAGGGTTGTGAGATTGAGCCCCATGTGGAGCTCCGAGCACAGCGGGAAGTCTGCTTGAGATTCTCTCTCTCCCCCTCCCTCTGCCCCTTCCCCCGACCCCCAGTAAAAGAATCATAGCGGGACTAGGATAGAAACTTGTGGTTCCTCCCACTATTCCTGACTTAAAGGAAGCTCTGTTCCTTGTTCAGTTTCTCTTCTCCTAGGGTTATCTAGGCTTGCCTAATCCATTTCTGTGTGGACCACCAACCTTCACATCCCAGCTCTGCCTCACTGTTATCTGTATAAGCCATGCTGAACTCCCAGAGTTTTCAGGATTAAGAGAATGAATGCTTTTAAACATTTGAAAGAGTACCTGGCATGTTCTTGGTATTTTGAAAATGTTCTCTCTTAGCACTGGGCCACTTCCTTGAAATGGGGATCACACTCCCATTTGAAGAATTCACTTTAGTCCTTGTTGATGGACTTCCTCAAAAATACAGATGTTATCATAATATCTCTCCTCTCCAATGCATCTGTGAAATGCTCTTACCTGACTGGCTTGTTAACTGCCCAGAAAAGGCTCCCTCTCTGTCCATGCACCCCCCACCCCCACCCCGTAGCTCCTCAGAATCCTCTGAAGGGCGTGAGAATGTGTGTTCTATGCCCTTTGTCACACCGAGATGCAGGAAGATGTTTTTGGGTGTTCTGATGGTAACAAGAATCACCTCTTATTTGTGATCAAACTACAAACGGATTTTTTTTTTTTTTTTTTGGATGATGGCCATGAAATCTGTGGGTCTAAAATCCCCTGGAATGTAGCAACTCAGGAATGCTTCTGTTTAATGTCAAGCTTTTAAACAGGCCTTGGAAACATATATGTAAAGATACCAATCCTAAACTGATAGGCCTAACCAATACATCTTCAAAAAGGATTTTCTCTACTGTGGAGCATCCCGACTCACAGACTTGCCTTCCAAATCCCATGCCTATTTCAAGTGTCTGTTAAGTTTCAGACTCTTCACATTGAATTATCCAGCACAGTGCTCCCAATCTACAGATGAGAAAACTGAGACTCATTCAGGTGGGTGAAGTCAGTGCCCCTGACAATACTTTTCCTCAAATATTTTGTCTCACTCAACTTATCTTTCCTGAATTATAAAGATTTCCCACCCCTAGCCAATAAAGATATTGCTAAATTTTCTAGCTAAACTCCCTCAGTTTATCACTTGTCTTATTAACAAATGGGAAGAGGGAGGGGGGCTTCCATTTCCCTATTTTTGAATCTTTCTTTTCTCACCTGATTGTAACTCCATTGTTCCCCAAGGGTCATTCTGTTTTTATAGGTCAAAAATATCAAATATTGGCAACCTTTTATGTTTCAACCTGCTACCTAAAAGTCAAGTACAGTCTGTATTTTTAGGTTTATGTAGTTATTGATACTGTAAATTTTGTTTCTTGCTTCTTTACTTTCTTGGCATACAGTATACTTTAAAGTAAATCTTATAACGTCAAAAGATTTACTGTGTAAATAGCAGTTAAAACATATACACTCCTGAATTTCGGTCTCTCACAACACATCGAGGGATATCGACTTTGGGGTCCCCAAGACTGGCCTGCCTTGTCTGACAAGGACACAGTAAGGCATCAGGAGAAGAAATCAATCCACTAAAGAAGTCCAAACCTGTTGATTGACTAACAGAGAACAGCAAATTAGATTTGCAGCAGCATGAGGTTGAGCGGTGTGCCTGGCTTTGACCCTGACAGCAACCCAGGTCTGGGCAGAGGTCAGAGGTCACAGGGTTCCTGACATACATTCCGTCTCTCCTAGTTTGGACCAGCTGGTCCTTCAGAGGTAAACACGGAACAGCGAGCTCCAAGCGTATGATGTTCATGTGTTAGTGCGACAGAAGATGTGAGAAGTGTCTGGGAATGCGACTTCGGGGTCTACTCTCGTACCCTCACAGAGCATCTCATGTGTGACTCAGACCATTCATCAACCACTCGCATGGGCAGAAAATGACAAGCAAATCGCAGGTCCCATCAAACACTTCTTGTGCTGATGCATCCACAAGACAATCGATGGGGAGGACTCCCCCAGGAGGGGTAGAAGTTTATGAGTAAAGTGATTAAAATCCACCTTTTAAAAAGGCTCCAAATCCAGCCTTTTTAAAAAAAGTGTGAACAAGGCTATAACTCAGTAGTACTTTCCCCAGGACCCCGCAGCCAAGTATCTGAATCCAGTGTAGGCGCCTGCAGGGGCCCTGTATGTCTGTGGGACGAGGCACAGCAGAGCCACCCAGCCGGCGGCTCAGGTCCCGCACACAGAAAGCCCCACTGCGCCCCTCCCTGCTTGGATCACTTTGGGCAAATGACCCCACTGACACTCAGTTTCCTCCCCTGCAGAATGGTAGCTACCTAGGTCATAGTGTTGCTGTGAGCAATAGCGTTAGCTGGTCATTAATTCTCTCAAAAGCTGTAGTACAGTGCCAGGCAGGTAGCAGGAGATCAGGAAACAAGAAGTAAGAAGGAGCACCCCAGTGTTTACTCTGTGCCAGGTATAGTTTTAAGAACTTTAAGTGCAGCCTTTATGTCATTGTCTCAACAACACTAAGACAAGCATTAATATGATCTGCATTTTGTAACTGAAGGAGTCAGGCCTCCAACCCAGGTGGTCATCTGACCCCCAAAGCCCATGCTCTTCACCAAAAAATGGTGACCACTGTTTGTCCTGAGAATGACCTGAAGGGGACAAGATCCTATCAACAAACGGGCCGAGGCCTTCCTTTCTTCTCCCCCTATTTCCCTCCACACCATGGAACCCCCTCTTCCTGCACTCAGGGGGAAACCTGGGCTTCTAGGAGCTCCCAAGCCCTGCCGGGGTTGCCGAGGCCAAGCTAAATGGTTCAGGGCCGAGGGGAGATCATTCCAGAGTCTTTTCAAGCTTTGCTCTGGGCGCTGAGCCTAACCTTTATTTTGTAACTGATTTACTCTACCCAGAAGTCAACTTCGGCTACCTTCTGTGAGAACTAAGTAGACTTGGGAAATACTCGGCTGGCCAACCAGAAAATTAAATAAGAAAATCATCAGGCCCTGAAGCCTAATTCTCAAATGCCAAACAATTCAGAACAATGAGTCACTTTTTCAAAACAGAAAATATTCGTCATCCAGTGTTTAAGTTCTTGCAGCATAAAATAGCGTTAAGGGTTCAAAACACAGTGTGAAAGCCTGAGTTCTAGTTCCAGGAGTAGCTGTGTGACCCTGAGTGAGTTTCTTACCCGATCTGTGCTACAGTTACCTCATTTATCACATGGGAATAATAATAGGCCCTACCTCAGAAGCTGCTGTGAGGATTAATGAATATATGTATGTACTTTAGAACATGCCTGGCACATCATCAAAGCTATATAAATATTAGCTTTTCTTATTATTCTGTTATGTTTCAGTACATGTATACAGACTGTGCAGCAATGTCTTTAAAGAATAACTTTGCTGATGTTTTATTCCTTTTGAAAATGGTTTCCCTGTTTTTACCATCTCACTACCAGCCGCCACCCCTCCCCTATAAACTCCCCTCCCCCCATCTCATCTTTTCCTTAAAAGCAAAGGAAATTACATCTAAAAGCCTCATGGAATTACAACACTCAACATGCTCATAAAAGTCAGGAAATGCAAAAGTTAGAATTCTCTGAAGACATTAACTCAGAATCAGACTCTGAGATATATTTCCAAGGGCTCAAAGTAGCCTCTTAAAGTTTCTGGAGGGAGACTTGAGGCCTTCACTAACTGCCCCCTCCTCACCAGTCGCTCTGTCCTCTAGAATGCCTCCTGCGGACATCCACTAGGCCATTTCAAAGGCATACTGCCTTGGTGCAAAACTCACACCCAGCCACCGCACGGAGTAGTGGTCCTCAGACTCCACGAGCCTTGGATTGTCCTGGAGGGCTTGTGCAAAACACGGAGGTTCCCGGTCCCCACTGCCAGTTCCCACTCAGTAGGTCTGGGGTGGAGCCTTAGAATTTGGGTTTGTCACAAGTGCCCCAGTCTGGATGCCAATGGTTTGGAGCCCACTTTGAGAACCATGCCACGGGCATGTGCCTGCACTCCAAATACACTCTCCTCAAGTCCCACAGACCCCGACCAACTGCACTGCAAACGGGATAAAAAATTCCATTCCCGTGTGTATATTACTCCTCGGTTTTTTGAGAAATGGAAAGCAAATTCTGTTCAAAGCCCAACACAGCCTCTGCAAAACAAGGCTCACCTCATTTCAGGCGCCTGCCTCATTCCACCCACCTTTATCCTTGCAGTCGGTTTCTGCCTCTCTCTTTGCACAGATGGTCAGGACTGTGTGTATGTTTATACGTCTCCAGCCCTGCTTGTTTACATGTACACATTTGTGTTTCTCCTTCTCCCCCATTAAACTATAAAGTCCTTGAATGTCTTTCTCTCTAAGGCTCCAACAGCACCTGATGCTGAACACACAGTGGGTGTTTAATACACGCAGTTGACGGATAAATGTTGACTTTTTTATTGTACCTGGGAAGCAAAGTGAAGAAACAAATATTGCCATGAGAACTTTAAACTTTGCATCAGAGACCAAAGACTGTTTATTTTTGCAGCATTAATGTAGCCAAAAGATGACTTTCCACTCACATGTAAATATGCGATATGTTGCCAATGAGCATTTTAAATGCTTTGATGCCATTCTCAGAAATACCATCTGTGCCTCTTCTTCTCACATAGTTATCAGAATGAGTAATTTAACATAGGGGAGTCTGTTGCATCCTTATAGGGAATCACAAGAGAGAGACAAGTTCTAGGAATATTAATGTAATTGTAATCAACTTTTATTTTATGGGACATTCATGCACATATGTACACCAACTACGTCTCAATCTTGTCTTCTCAGGATTAGATAAAGCGATGGTATTGGCCTGAATACTTTTTGAGAGTTAACAATTAACCCAGAAGTTATTATTATTATGTACTGATTTACAAATCACATGAACTTACATCGTCAGTGGATGAGATCATTATTGTCTTAGCTATTGAACAGCTAGGAATTGAACTTCACCAAGTTAAGGACCAAGTATATTATCAGTCTTTTCCAAGCAAGCAAAGGCTAGGAGGGAGCCAGTCAGAAAGCACGGCTTCCGTCTCAACGTCCTCTGAGGTCCAGAATATACATTAACCGTAATGACATTGGAGGTCAAATATTTACCCAATTCTGTTGAAAGAAGTCAGTGTTATACCTACTCCCAGTCGATGTGACAACGTGTGGCCTTTTAAGATTTTTTTTTAAAGGATTTGATGCTACGTCTAACCTTCTACTGATCCTATTCTTTTCCAATCATTAAATTAAGGAGAATTTTGCTGGTGCATTCTGAACACTTGGTTTCTTTCAGCTTAAATCTTTCCAAAGTTCAACCAGGGACCAATAATGAGTTCTAACTGAGAATAAGTGTAGGTTGTTTCTGAATTTTTAAAAAAGTGATTTCATGCTATTGTTACTTTCATAATAAATCGTAGTGACATCTGGGTTGATTTCTTTCACTGGTCCGATTCCCAGTGTTGCTTTTATTCACCCAAGTCAGGTCTTGTTTTATAAAAGAAGCTGTGTTCATGCACTTGACCTAGCCTTTTCTTACACATACCACATAATTACAGGCGGCACACTTCTTCCCCTTGCAATTAATTAATCTTTATCCCCCAAAGAAATCAGGACAGTAGAGGATAAAGGGTATTCTTTTGTCTTTAAAGGTTAAAATCACATTTTGCCATACCACACCCAGATTTCAAGCCAGACTCTCTTTTTTTTTTCTTTAGGTAGGCTCCATACCCAGAGTGGAGCCCAGGGCAGGGCTTGAACTCACGACCCTGAGACCAAGACCTGAGCTGAGATCAAGAGTCAGATGCTTAACTAACTGAGCCACCCCAACGCCCCTCAAGCCACTCTTTTTAAATTTTTTTTTATTTTGGGGGGGGCACCTGGGTGGCTCGGCCAGTTAAGCGTCAGCCTGCGGCTCAGGTCATGATCTCAGGGTCCTGGGATGGAGCCCCAAGTCCAGCTCCCTGCTCAGCAGGGAGTCTGCTTCTCCCTCTCCCTCTGTCTGCAGCTCCCCCTGCTTGTGCTCTCTCGCTCAGTCTCGTTCTCTCTCTCTCTCTCTGAAATAAACAAAATCTTTATATATTTTTATTTTTTTAATTGAGATGTAATTGACATATTACATCGTGTATGTTTACAATGCATGATGTGTTGATATGACACATTTATATTCTGCGGTATGATTACCACGGTAGCATTAGCTAACACCTCTATCGTGTCACATAATTATCTCTTTTTTGTACTAGGAACAATTAAGCTCTAGTCTCTCAGCAACTTTCAAGTTTATAATGCAGTCTTGTTGAGTGTGATCACTATGCTGTGCGTTAGACCTCCCGAATATATTTCTCTACTAGTTGCAGGTTTGTACCCTTAGACAACATCTCCCCAATTCCCCCAGCCCCCAAGTCCCCGGTAACCACCATTCTACTCTGTTTTTACAAGCTCAGCTTTTTTAGATTCCACATATAAGCGAGATCATATACTTAGTATTTGTCTTTCTCTGTCCAGCCGGTCAGACTCCTGGCTCATTGGAATGGCCTTAAAACCAAAAAGGCAGGTGCTTGTACATTAAAATAGGCCAAGAATAGCTATGGTCAAGCAAAGGGGGGAATAATCCTGATCTTCTTCTGCTACTTCAGAAGCAAAGTTAAAACTGACTTCAAAGGAAACCGAAATTCGGATCAATTCCGAGAAGATGAGAATTCAATCCAGTTCAACCACCGCAGGAAACTGTGGATAATATGAAAGTAATAGTCAACACAAACCCAGTCTTCAAGAAAGTTAGAGAACATCAAAGGGATGATAAGAGGTCAAAACCATTTGTGGCAAAGTACTTTTATTCTTCTGGATTTTGTTGTGGTTTATTTCCTAAATTGTGTTGTTTCCAGTTAATAGGCGCTTCTTAGACTTTGGAATTAATAAAAGATTATAATCAGTGGTATAATTAACAATGTGTTTTCATTAATACAGATTTTTCAAAGCTAGCTAATAGTCCTTTAGTGAAGAAATTCTTACTGAGAAAAAAAAAACTAATCCTTTTTTTTTGTTTATTAAGTTTACCTTTGTGGGGCAAAAAAGAAAAAGAACTAAATCTTTAGTGAAAAGACTGGAACTGAGCCCATTTTTGGCATTTCACTTATGGGAGAATGCTGGCAACTTAGCATTTTTGCAATTGGGCACTGGTTCTTTGCCACAAGTAAGATTCATAGAGGGTTTGAGCTCCTCACATATAAATTAATTGGAGTTGTTTTAGGCTGAGTCTACCACAATTTCTCTTTCCATGCTGCACGTTTATACCTGTTTTTTTTTTTTTACTCAGATGTTGCCTGTTGCAAAATTAATTGCATCCCCATAAAAGTCTTCTCAAGTACCCAAATATATCATCCCATCCATCAGCAAACTTTCAGAATCTCCCCAGGTATAAGCATTCCATGTATTTCTAAAGACATGTTCCTTTGAAGTGTAATGATTTGCAAAAACATGCTTCGGTGACCTCAAGCTCTGTGGTTTTCTCCACTGCTCTGAGGGTACCATACAGGGTGGTGGAGGTTACCTGGCATGTGGTGGCCTGAATAGGCACCTGAGCTTCGGAACCAGACCTGGGTTCAAGTGCCAGCTCCAGTACTCAGCACCCATGTGACCTATGAGATTTTGTAAGCCTTCCAAACCTCAGTTTATCATCTGTAAACCAGGGATGAGAAAGACCTAATGGGATGACTGCTAGCATTTAAGAAGATAATGCAGGTAAGCCACTTTGGTATCAACACACTGGGTATCAACACATAGTATCCACTCAATAAAAGGCACTTGCTGCTGTTATAATTGCTTGGTTGTGGTTCAGTAACTTCCTCCCCAGAGGAAAGTGCTCTTTTCGCAACAGTTTAAAAACACACGAATATTTCCCCTGAGAAATGGCTCATCCACATTACTCTGCTCCAACACTGCCGAACGCTTGTTCACCTACAAGCTGATCCTCATTCAATGTCTTTATGACAACACCCAGCCCACAAGCATTTGGTAAGTGCTTACTTTGCACCTGGGAAAGAAAATAATGCTACCCTGTCATATAATGCCATCCCTGCCCTTCGAGATCTCACAGATCTCATAATTTCATGGAAAAAGACAGATTGAGAGAAAAAAAAATCAGTGAAAAGGAATTAGGGAAATGGCAGACGAAGGAACCTTTTTAAAAGAGTCCATCTTGAAGGATGACTAGGAGTCTGTCAGGCAGAAAGGATGGAGGCCAGGGGAGAATGGGGCTCAGAGCAAAAGTACTGGATGAGGCAAGTTATTAATCAGAAGTTGACTAACGATGACAAAATCAGAACAAGAGAAAGAAAACAAACGATGGAGGGGAGCACTCTTGCACCTAAGGTTTGAGGAGAACACTGAGCTCTCTCGAGCTGACCGCAAAAAGCAGCTCTCGGAGACAAGAAGACTGTGTCTGTTACCAGGACTTACGGGTCTCTGCTTGAAAAGCTGTAAGTTTTGCCTCTCTATGAACTCCATTTTCCATACTGGCATGTCCATGACATATTGTTTCTTTTCTTCCAAATGTATATTCTCTATCTGCTAAATGCTTTGCTTATAAATGTAAATGATAAAATCCAGATGACTTCAGCAAAGAAACAGAAAACAAAAAATCATGCTCATCTAATGACAATTCCTTTCGACATCTCTGCTTTAAGTCTATAGTCTGTCCTTGGAAGGGTTGGGGGAGGGGGGGGCGGTACGTCAGTCCTCTGATAAGAGCTGCCAAGTTCTGTACCCTCATTATGCACCAGTCCCTTTCCCTTGCCTCATGAAAGCCTCCCAGTAGCCTTAGGAAGAGTAGGACAACTCCTATCCACGTTGTATACAAGCAGAGATGAAACTTGAGAAATACCTGGCCCAAGACCATACACACCCACTTGTGACAAGGCACAGACCTGACCACAGGTCATCTGACTCCACTGCCAACATCTCGTAATGCCTGGAGCAGCGGTTCCCTATACCAGGTCTTGACCTGGGGCCAAAGAGTAAGGGCAAGTTCATGGCCTGTTGTGGAATGAAAAACCAAAGCCCACTGCAATGAAATTTTACATACAGATAGGTTTATTAAAGAATGGTTCTTTCTGAGATTGTACTTACTTTTTCTTTTTATATCACACTGTCAGTCTTTTATTTTATGGGATGATGAAATTGAAGATGGTAGTGCTTTCTTTATGATGCCCTACTTATGAAACAAAAAACCCAAAAGTTGGCATCTGCTGTCAGTTTTTAATTTTAAAAATTTGTTTTCATTCCCAGAAATCCAAAATCTAAAATTTACTCCTGGGTGAGAAAATATCTTCCTCCCTGGAAGGCACATGTTTATTTTCTGTTGTCCACATGATTAGCCATTGTCATCTTGAACTTGCAATTTTTCATTGCCTGATCTTTAAGTGCTGCCACTTCTCTTCCCCAAACTTGGACCCATCTCTTAAATGCATTTATATTTACAGGAGGAGAGTAAGTGAATAGATAATAGAATAGATTTCTTCTACTGTGGTTTCCACAACAGTGAAAAATCCAGGCTTTTCTTATCAGAACTGGCTGGAAACATTCCACACTGGAGATGTCAAGTCATAACAATGTGGGGGGGGAAAAAGCTCACTTTGCTCTCAGAACAACACAGTTCTTCTATAGAAAAGACATTCTTAAAAGCTGTTTGCAATATCCTACATTAATTTCCTCTGGAAAGGCATCTCATACAAAGGGGTCTTATAAATGGATTAAGTGTGGTTGAGCGCAAAAGTACAGTAAGCCCTCTGTCAGATGCTCTTGAGGGTGGATACCACAAACAGGGGCTTCCTTCATAAGGGTTCCTTGCAAATAGCTGACTTGGAAGTTTTGTGACCAGTAATAACCTCCTTAAAAATAAACCACTTATACCATCTGCTTAACAGTAGTCTCTAAATTATACCAGGAATGTGTAGCTTTTCTGCCCTGGAAAATGTCTTCCATGTTGACAAAAGGATAAACAGAGGGAGGAGGCAGGGGCTGGGCAGCCCTGGATCTTGGAATCCCATCGCTCGCTGTGCACCAGCATTGTTTGGCCCCTGCCTACTTCGCTCAGCATCTTCCGCAGTAAGAGTAAGTTTCAGACGGGGAAGAGCAAGGACCCACCTCAGCATTTCCGAGACCAAATGAGTCAAAGTTGGACAAGGACAGGTGAGGACAAGCAGGCAGAGGAGCTAGAACGAGCCCTCGGGGCAAAGAGGGTATTGGTTGGAGCCCAGGCTTTCTGAGCCAACTGAGACATGAATGGAAGAGTGGAAGAGAGATCAGGATACCGTTTTTAATATCTGACAAAGGGTGTATTAGAAATAACTACTTGGACCAGAGACCAATATGGTTTTTATATCTTTCCTCAAAATGTGGATTCAGGTAAATCCATAAGGGGAAAGCGAGTTTCGCAGAGAATTCGTTATCTAATCTAACTTACGTCCACTGGAACGTAGCATGACTTGGATTCCACTGAGAATTTGGGAGAAAATGGCCCCCTGTGAGCCGTTTCACCCACTCACTCACCCCACTGAGCCATGTGGGGCTCTCATCATCTCACATTTCCCTTCTCCGTGGCGAGAGCCCAGGAGAGAGCGAGGGGAGATGGCCATTTCTCCCCAGTGCCCCTCATAAGGAAAGTTCGCTGGGAAGGGTGAGGCAGGCACGCGAGGAGAAGAACAAGTGAGAAACTGCGGCATGTCGCGCCCAGAGGATCTCCCCAACAAGATCGCAGTTTCTGTAAAGCAACAACTTCAAAATCCCTCCAAACTCAAAAAAGCTGGCTGAGGCCACCTCTCAGATGGTAAGAGAAACAATTTTGTCCCACACTTACTCCAAAGTGCTGTGCCTTGAATCACAGAATTATAGAGTTTTACTTGGCTTTTCTTTAGTTAAGTAACACAAGCAGGCGCCAAGCTAATATATAAAACCTAATTGAGCCTTTCTCTTAAACAATTTTTTACTCTTCAAAATGCAGCCAAACATGACAACAAGAGCGGGATGAAACAATTCTCAGAAAGAAAGCACTGTGTTCAGGAAATGAGAAAATTTAAATGAAAAGAAAAATACTTGCACTTGCACCAAATAAACTGTATTTTAGTGGGTGTCATCCAAGCCAAGAGTTTTCTCAAGCAAAGTGCAGACAAGCTCATTTGAAATTAGAAGTCCTCATGCTTCACCCAGTCAGCAATCTCTGAGGTCAGTCTCCATTATGTCCTGAAGTACTAGAAGGACGTTCCATGGCTGGCTCCAGCTGGATGCATTCTCTCTGTGATGCAAGTTTTCAGAGGAGTGCATTACACCCATGTGTGTACATGTGAACGCGGGCACGTGCGTGGTGCGTTCAGGAGCACCCAGGTTGCCTTTCTGCTCCCGAAGGGTGGAATGAACAGAATGCCATCACGCTGTGGACAAGCTTCTGGTCCTGTGAGCAGGTGGGCTGCTGGTCTGCCTTCAAAACCCCCTCCTTCCTCTCAGGCACTCCCTCCTGCAGATAAGAAAGGGGAAAGAAACAAGAGGTACCCTGAGCCAGGCAAGAGGTCGACAGTGCATACAAGAAGGAAGACTGAACTCCAGCTACTCCCAAATCCCACCTGATTTGTGGTTCTTCCTTTTACAAGATTAGTCAAGGCAAAGTTGGGAGCTGACGATGAGAACTTATGAACCTCAAGATGTTGAGACAAAGGTATCTCATGGGACAAAAGAAGAGATGTGAGGCAGAGTCATATGGATACTTGTCTTGGCTGAATCCAAACTCAGACTCTTCATTGTTGCACTTGGTCTTCAAATGGTGGACTCTCGCTGACATTTTGGCACTTCTGGGATTTCTCTATCATATTGCACATATTTATTTGGGTAGTTGGGCCTCAATCTTCTTCAGATGGTTTTTAAAACATCTCTTATTTCATCAAGTTGGAGAACAACTGCAGGAAAACTCAGTACAGAAGCCTACTTGAGTTCCCCTCAAACTTAGCACATGTTTTCCCCTTCTTCCTTTCATTCTAGGCTCCCCTAACCCTCACCTTCTTTGTTCCTTTCCTGTAACTTATTTAACATACGCTGCCTGGGACTGACAATGAATACATCCCTTTTAAACCTAGAAATTAACTACTCTTGAAAACTTCTTAAGGCAACATTCCTCGGAGTCCAACAATCATATAATAAACTATTTATGAGCAAAGCATCCTATTATGTGCTTTGGAGACAAAGCAAAAGCATGCCAGTCCTATATATTTAGTTATCTACGGCTGCATAACAAATGACTCCAAAACTTAGCAACTTAAACAGTACACATTTATGATCTTATAGTTTCTGTGGCTCAGGAATGGAGAAGCAGCTTCACTTGGTGGGTCTAGCTCAGGGTCACTCAAAAGGCTGCAAATCAAAGTGTGGGCAGGGTCTGCAGTCACTTCAAGGTTCAACTCAGGGGAGGACCCACTTAATACGCTCGCTCACAGGTGCCTTTCCTCAAGGCCACCTCCACGCTTCTCCATGTGGCCTCTCATCCTCCAGGGCCCTCCTAGCAGGATAGCCTGGGCTCGTTTACATGGTGGCTGGGCTGGTGGGTGGGGAATGGGGTCGGGGGAGAGGGAGAAGGGGGATAGAGGGAGGACAAACAAGAGATCATGACCAAGATGGATGTCGGTCTTTTTGTAACCTTATCTTGGAACTGACATCCCATCACTTCTGCCACAGAAATAAGTCAGCCCACATTTAAAAGGAGGGGAAGACCAAAAAATAAGAAATAAAATAAAAATAAATAAAAATTTTTTAAAAAGGAGGGGTATTTACAAGTTATGACTACCAACAGATGGGGATCATTGGGGGTCATTTTAGAGGCGGCCTACCACACCCTGCCAGGCTCTACACCCTGGGCAAAGATTGACACAGACCGATACAGCATTGGAAGGAAGTTCTAGTAAGTTCTTTGACAATGGTAGAAGGGAAATTCTCCAAGATGGTAGGAAAAGGGGAACTTAATTTCATTTGTGAGATGCTGGCAAGGTTTCTTGAAGAAAGCAAAATCTGAGCAAAGTCTCAAGTAGACCTCAAAAAAGGCATTCCAGGCAGCCAGGAGAGCTTGAGCAAGCGGTCTGGGATTTGAACAAGCACCAAAATCCCCTGGAGGGCTTGTTTAAATGCAGATGGCTGGGACCCACTTCCAGAATTTCTGTTCAGTAAGTGGTTGGGGCAGGGGCAGACTGACCATTTTCACTGCAGGCCATGCTGACGTCCTCAGTCCAGGGACCACACTTAGAGAAATGCTGAGCAAAGGATCAGAAATAGAGCATATTTGGAAAGTGACAAATAGACGTTTTTGTCAATTTGGACTTACTCAATTAGTTTCAAGATCCTCTTAGAATCAGTGGAAATGAAAGGCATTAGTCTGTACTTACTGAATGCCAAAACTATCCACTTTTAATGCTGGGAGGGATTCAGAGCATCTAAAACCATCATTTTTCAAATGAAGAAAGTGAGGGTAGGGGGTGAGATAGAGTTTTCTTTAAAATCAGATGGATTTTTGTGGTTCCCTCACTCAAGGGCTCCTGAAAGTAATATACTGGAGTCTTTTTCCTTTCAAGTCTGAGTGCATTCTATTTGAAATGGGCTAAGGAGTTTGTGATTGACTCTCCCAATAGAATACTCACCCTCCATAAAATGCATATGCCCATACTGTGGTATGGAAGGGAGGCTGAAAGCCCTCTCACAACACCTTGGGGTCCATTACACAAGCTTCCTTGTGCAGAAGGCTGTGTGTAACTCCTACCCGGCTTCCATGTCATGAGAAGCCTTCCCCACACCTCTGCGGTCCATTAGGCTCCCTTGCCCTTTCTTTCACAAAGCCTCAGGTGTACAAAGTTGGGTGCCCAAACTTCTCTGCAACACTTGGATTTGGGTTGCTGTTTCTTTTCAAAGTCTAAATAATTAGTAAGATCTAAGTGCAAACGGGGATGCATCCATCCTGGCTCCTGAAACGTGCTTTCTTTGGAAACAGGAGAGTGAAACCCTGTAGTTTACTCCTTGCAATGTGTGCACAAAATTAGCTTGGTGCCTTTGTTCTGTTGTCTGAGCTTTTGACACCTTTTATTTGACTGTACTTAGGGAAACAGTATGAAGACATTTAAAAGAAGCCCAAGGGAATGTTACTTGCACATTCAAACACAGGCATTTGTGACATAATTCTCCTCTCCCTGACTTCCTCACTGTTGCTCTTCCTCCAGTCCCCTCCATCCCACTCTGACACAAATTCTTGCTCCAAAAGAAACAAAAACTCGAAAGGCAACTGAACTGTCACCCCCTTTCCACTTGTGGTTTCTGCATCAACTTGCAGAAGCACAGGTGTCTCTTCAATTGTGACATTCTGAGAAGTCCTCGAGCTCACCACCCACACTTCCTCCTGAGGGCAGGACCCGTCCCGAGCCTCAACCTTGGATAAGAAGGTAACCTACAGACAGGCTGAGGTTAGCCAAAACCTCACTCCAGCTTCTCTCATGCCCAGACCTGGTTTCCGAGCACACATTTGCTCACCGGTATAAAAGGATGCCATGTAGCTAACGTCTCCTTGAAAAGCGGAGAGGTGAGAATGGCAAACTGTAAATCCATTTTATTCATTGCCTTTACCAATTCAACCACAAATTGTTTCCTCTTCTCCCACTGAGCACCATTTAATGAGCTGTATCGGGCATACAATGGAAGCAGTGAACCACAGATGGGAAGAGAACACATCATGTGAGCAAGCGCACGGGTCAGACCCTGCTTTCCCCACTTCCCAGCTCTTTAGCCGAGTTACTTAACATCTCCGGGCCTCGGGTTCCTCATTTGGGCCTTGGCTTCCCTCACCTAAAATGGAGGGGGTAAACTGGAGCTGTTGTGAAGATCACAGATTCCATGTGAATACAGCAGGTGTTCAATAAATGGTAGTTGTGACGGACCAGGCATTTAATAAACACGTGATGTTTGTCCCAAAGAAGCTCATGATCTCTGTAGACATTGTTCGCAGATGGTCTGTTCTTCATTGGCTCAGGACCACTATTGTGTTATCATACTCTTAATTCCGTCTGAACAAGAGAAGTCCAAATTTACCTGAACATGAGTCCAGGGTCGGCCTCTGCCTGAAAACCTCTGCGCTGAAATGCCCCGTATGCTTTTTCCAACCAAGATCACGTTAGGAACAACGTTATTTTCTAAGCCATTAGTAGGGAACCGTCAGAGAGGAATCATTCCCTGTATCTTCTGGGGGTTGGTAGAAAAAAAAAAAAAGACTTAAGAAATGTTGGAGGCTGAAGCATCAGCCACTGACCTATATTCATCGGAAACAAAGATGACTTTTCAGAAGACGAATCTGTGGTGCACAGAGTCGTAGAAAGAAAGACACTTGGGCTGTGGAATCCCCCCACCTTCTCAGGGGAGGCTCCTGCCTCCGCCTGCCGTTCATCAGCCTTGATTTTGATGGGGCGATTTTTAGTCAGCTGCCTCGATCATTTTGGCAAGAACAAAAATCCTTTAAAAAATGTTACACTTCATCAAAGTGTATCATGAGACTTCACAGTCATTATGTGAATGGCCCCTCTGATGTGCTACACTTGGCAGAGACACAAACGGTAGGGGGTGTACGAGAAGAAAGCCAGCGTTTCTTGTGGAAAGCCGGCAAGCCTCGCCAAGCTTCTGTCAACAACTCCGCGCTCTGATCCGAGGCACTGAGCGTGCTGATGATGCTCTTGTTTCTGGAGGAAGTAAACAAGAAAATGAATTCCACCGCGCAACACAGCCTCTTTGTATCTTCAAAATGGTGTGACTGGACCCGAGCCAGCCGCGTTGAAAGTTTGGCCATTTATGTCATCAGGGACCCGGTACTGATGGAGGCTTGGATTACGACTTGGACCCAGCTAGAAGACCCTTCAGGGGCAGCCACGCAGCAAATAAAGGCATTGATTGGTTGTTGGGTCAATTTAGCCGTAAGGGTCCAGAGCACGGCTCTTTTGAAAAGCCTAATGGATTAGCTACACAACCAGTCCCACTGTAGGCCTTATTTTTCAAGTAACTTCAGGACGGTTTTCCAGCTTGGCAGGGAGCTAACTCTTCCTCCAGAGCAAGCTTCAGAGCAGTGCTTGTTATCAATAGTGGCGCTCAGAGGATTAGACACAGCGGGCTTTACAATTTAATGAAAACAGCTGTTGAAACAACAATTAAGGCAAACAATAGTTTGCATGGAAAACTATTAATTATGTAAAGTTATGCAGAAAGTGGAATACCCTTCTATTCAGGGCCTTCTAAAGTGACTGAGCGGCCTTCCATGCCAAGGCTTCAAGTGTCAGGAAGTGGGGTGCTTGTAGGAAGCGGCTCGCTGGTGGGTTGAATGTGAGTAGGGCTCCAGGCGCCCAGCTTGCTGCACCTCGAGTCATGGGTAAAATATTCGGGAAAAGAAGATGAGTTAAACTTACATTACCTTGGGTGCCTCAGATTTTTCAGACTAACTCAGAGCTGTCTTTTCACAAGTCTCTGAAATCCAGTTTAAGCCTTGTGGTTGGGATCTCTGCTTTTGCTTTAAACACATACACACACACACACACACACACACACACACTCTTACAAACCCCCCAAAACCATTTTTTTAAAGATTTATTTATTTGACAGAGAGAGAAAGAGAGAGAGCACAAGTAGGTAGAGAGGCAGGCAGAGGGAGAGGGAGAAGCAGGCTCTCCGCTGAGCAGGGAGCCCGATGTGGGACTCAATCCCAGGACCCTGGGATCATGACCTGAGCTGAAGGCAGCCGCTTAACCGACTGAGCCACCCAGGCGCCCAAAACCATTTCTATAATATACCCCCCTTTCGGGCCTCACTCACCCTGAGAAATTATTAATGGCAATGTTCTTTTCTGAGTCATTAGTAAGGAACTGTCAGAAAGGAATCCTTCTTGGGGGAACTGCTGGGGTCCCTTGTTCTTTGGCCTAATAAGTAGGTTTTCCCTGCATCAGCATGGTCCAGTTTGGACTCAACCATTCCTCTCCCTTCCCGGCCCCTCGCACCTCTCAACTCTCCTTCCTCGCTCTCTGCTTGCTGGGGCTTTTAAATTCATTGCTTCTCTCCTTGCAATTTCCATCCTTGACTAACAGTGCTGGGAATTGACTTATGGCTCTTCGCCTACCCCGTGTTCCACATCTTACTTTCCTCCCCATACGGGAATCACCAAGCCAAGCAGTCCCATTAAGAAGGTTATTAACTGTATACATAAACATTGCCTCCTGCCTACAGTTAGATTTATTTCTCGTCACTTCCAAGGAACTGGTTTTAACACTCTTTCCAGCGCACGCAACACCTTTTATTTGACTATATTGTTTTAGAAAGGCCTTTGGGAATTTAGCTAATTTCATGCTGGAACTTATTAAGTGGGATTTGACACTCTTTGATAATTCCAATAAACCATTAGTCAAGTCTCACTCCCTTCAGGGAAGAAATGAAAGCTTTATTAGTCATAGGGTCTCTATTCTAAACATGTCACTGGAATTTAGTAGCGCATCTGTGTTGAAATGCAATTGACTTTGTGAATAAATAGAACTTCCCCTGAAACTATAAGAAAGCTGTCATTGGCTATCACCAGTAAGAGAGCATGTGCCTTTTTCAGAAAACTCTCTTTAGATTCACCTGTGCATTTTGAAATAATTCAATGAACTTAACTGACTGACCTGTGAATATTAAGGAAATGAACAGCACATACGGGCGCATGCACGCATGCACACACACACGTTTGCAAATTCTCTCGAAAGTACTTGGTTTAGGGCACCTGGATGGCTCAGTCGGTTAAGCGTCTGCCTTCGGCTCAGGTCATGATCCCAGGGTCCCGGGATCAAGCCCCACATCGGGCTCCCTGCTCAACGGGAAGCCTGCTTCTTCTCCCTCTCCCACTCCCCCTGCCTGTGTTTCCTCTCTCGCTGTGTCTCGCTCTATCAAATAAATAAAATCTTTAAAAAAAAAAAAAAAGAAAGTACTTGGTTTAGTCATTTCTTTCACTCAGGATACAAGAACATGAATAATCTCCTTCCCTTCTGTGGACAGTTTAAAAATCTTGAGAGATCATATCTCTCTCTAGAAGGCCCCAGAACATAATTGAGTGTGCAAATGAAATTCATTACCAGGGTCACAAACAATAATCCAATTAACGTGTATGTGTGTGATGCCTTTAAAGTCATTCAAACTCAAAATCACATTCATCTTTGAAGTATCACACAAAGTACCACGTCCCAGCATACTCCAGTTCACACTTTGCACCGGAGAGTACAAAACAGCATCAAGATTGCAAAAGCAATTATTCCAGTTATCCAGATGTGGTTTTTCAATCATTCTAAGAATTTTTTTATTTTTATTTTTTTAGCAGTTCATATTCCGTGGCACCACTCACAGCTCTCATGCTGGCACGGTACTTACATCTCTTCATTATTAATTCAGCTCATGGAGCTTAATTGGACAAGGCTAGAGCGAATTTGACAAACATCACAGCAGCAGAAAAAGCAATCACTCTTTCAAGATGAAAATTTGTTTGATGTCTTACTGTGTAACTCATTTACTCTCCTTGGGAATCATGTGACCTGAATGTTAATCAGCCATTGATTGGTTTCTCTCCTTGGACAGTCACATGACTCGAATATTAATGGACTGGCACTCGGTAGCTATACTGTTAGGCAACCTTGTGATTGGCTGCCAGGTTAAGATACGGAGATAAGTGGGTGCTTGATGAGCACTTGACAGAACTTCACAGAAAATTAAGGCCCTAAAATAGCATGAGAAAGTCTTGTCAAATCAAGCATGATTATCATTGAATGCTTAAGGAATTCATCATCTGCATGAAATTGATACACTTCAGCACCAGCAGGCCCTGGAGTCAGCAGGGACTCATCAGATTTTTATTTATATGTGTTCACCAAATCACATTAATTCTGAGAGCTAAAACATGCTAAGGATGAAGGTTATTTTCTGTTCAATCTAATTTATCTATGACAATAATCATCACTAATAATGTGTCAAATTGGATTGCAGTCATTTTATGCATGCATGCTGATTTGGAAAATAGTGTTAAACCATCCCGTGGTAATTAACAACCGGTAAAGGTATGCCGGGGCCTGAAGTAATCAGCATATCTAGATGGAAAATTAAGTTTTATAGAATGGATTTATAGATACATATCCTTATTTAATTCGGAATATAAATTATTCCTGGTAAAAGCTGACATCATTTTTATAACACCATTAAAGCCAATAACCATTGAGGGACTTGCATCCTTAATTTGCTCCATCCTTCATTTTTTCTCTCATTTTCTGTGGTTAACTTTCTAATGGGTGTCACTTCCTTCTTGACGAGTCCTCATTTTAGTGGGGTTTGGTAGGGCTAAGAGATGAATGAATATGCACTGGTTTAAGTGTTAATCACAGATGAAGGACATGCATCATACCTCTTAATACACAATGCTTTCTAATTATTGGCGGGGGGGGGGGGTTGGGAGGTAGGCAGCAAGGAGAATACAAAGAGGGGGGTGGGGCCAGACTTTGGCCTTTGGGTGTTTCTCTATTCTTTCTCATCACAAAGGGACAATAGGAAATTTTGCAGATTAACTCATAAGGGATTAATGTTTCTTGGGGAATCGTTTAAGCCTAAATTGCTTTTATTGAAATACTTTTTATGGAACAGAAGTTGGTTTTGGTTTGGTTGTTTTTGTTTTTTTTTTAAATAAACTCCTGCTTTATAGGGCATTATTGGAGTAATGGAGTATTGGAGTAATGAGATCTTACAGAAATGTTTACACCCTTTGGTGAGTGTGGCTGAAATGTTTCAGAGGAGAATTACATCTCGAAAAGGGGGAACATAAATACGTGTAAATGTTGTTCCTTTCCCACCCCCCCCCCACCCCCATCTTAATCTCCGGAGCGACCAGGACAGGCCGCTATTCTCTGCCCCTCTCTCAGGAGGTCTCTTTATTGATTAAATGAATCTGCTCCAAAGACTGGCTCCCAGGCTCTTTGATCTAATCCGATCTGATTTTATCCTATCGCTTCAGCAGGACATCGGGGAATTAACAATAAGCAGCTTTACCACAAGTGTTTAATAACTCAACACAATCTCCTTATGGCTCCGAGCTGCTCATGTTCCCATCCAGTCCACGGCAAACAGTGTAACAGATTGGCCAACCCCCTCCCCCGAACCTGAGGAATTTTCATGCACTGTGAAACTAATCGCTTCAAGTTCCTTCATAAATCACACAAAGCAGATTTTAGCATCTTAACAAATTGAAACACACACACACACACACACACACACACACACCCAACCAGGCAGAGTGGAGTAGGGGGCGGGGTGGCAGAGAACTCACCCTCCAGCTATGGGGGGGCAACCCAGGAGAGTTGAGCTCCCAGATCCCAGAGGGGGTAAGGGGCCCATGTAAAATCACTTCTGTCCTCTCATGCAATATGTTTCTCATCTCCTTACATTCTAAAATGAATGAAATAATTTGGGCAGGCTCAAACATCACAATGCTCCGAGCTCACAATGATCTTATTTTTTTTTCCCCACTGTGATGGACACGAGGTGGTTTCAACAACAGGCCTCTCATTGTTGTTCCTGTGACAAGCCCTTGAAGTATGCGAGGAGCACACAATTAAGCAGGGATTGTGCATCCTGTGTGGCGCAGAAAGCCAAGATGTGAGGCTGAGACGATAGGGCCCTTGGACTTCAAACCTGCGTACGTGCATAAAGGAACCTCTGAAATAAGCATTCTTGAAATGCCCTTTTTTTTTTAACCTGGAGCTGCCCCTCTGTATACATCCCTAGCTCTAAATTGCAAAGGCAGAATTCACTTACTATCTTCCTTACCACCCCCACCACAAAAAAAAAAAAAAAGTGCACGAGACCCCTCTTTTCTAAATATCATGACCACAGTTAGTAAAGGTGATTCTCTCCTTTTCTGAGACTGAAATGCGGACGCGGTGGCTCGCCCTTATGTCAGAACACACAGAGCAGGGAGCCTGGGAGAAACTGGGCAGGGAAAGCTGCTGGATTATTAGTGCCATGGGGAGACTATCACTCCAGTACTAATCTCAAATAAAACATCATTTAGTTGCTCTATTTAATACCTACTGTACATCAGAATTACCTATAAAAACAGGTTTTGTCACAAAGAAAACAGCCCCATTTCCCCATCCCCCGTCACTCTCTCTCCATTACCCTGGCAGGGCCGTGATTTCTCGCTACATCCGCAGAGTAACCAAGTGCCCTCTAACTGAACATCTGGGGGCAGAGGGAATTTTATGACTTAGGTTTAGGACAGATTATTATTATTACTATGGTGAGATCTTTTTCCATATCCCCAGGGTCCAAGGTACTTAAAGATTCACTCCGATACAGCTGGATGCTTCATTACTGTTTTCCTAAGTAAAAACATTTATTTTTATACCCTTATATCCCTCTCCACCCACATCCATTCATCAGGATTTATCCAGATTTTCCCACACTCTATGAGTCCAGCATTTTGAGACACCTCCTTCTCCCCAAACCAGCACCCCCACCGCCACAAAAAAGTCTACTCTGATTTTGTGATCTACTCAATACGGAATGGCATGCTAACATGAATAGTGCTATTATTTCCTCTTTGGAAATGCCTTTTGCCTTACTTTTTTTTTTTTTTTTTTTCCAGATAAACTATGTCATAACAGAAGAATCCCTGTGAAGTTCTCCAAAGAACTCTATGCTGCTTCCAGACCCTGGAACTATAATTATGCCTTGCGAAATTAAAACAGAAAGAGTGTCCCCTGCCAACTGTGAGTGCCCCTGTTTATATCACAAAGAGATAGCAAAATGTACTCAGGAAGGTTCCAGCCAAAGTAATTGAGAGGACTGCCTGAACTGAGCTCTGCTTTCTAAACATTGTCGCTGGGTCAGAATTGAGAGCCCGGGAAAGGAAAATAGAGGAGGAGAACCCGAGCCAGAGGCCTGTTACTTTTCCCGCCTGGGCATGATGTCATGGAGTTCAGTGACTCTGGAGGCTGGTGTTGACTGAAGTCATGTTGCACATTTAGGTCCAGGTGCTTCTACTGGGGAGCTTCAGACCTGTCACTCCACCGTGCGGTGGCCTTCAAATGTTCTGAACCCCTGCACTCACACACAAAAGTCCAGAGCATTAGGCCAGGGTGTCAACACATTCCCGACGTCAAGTAGTACAAAGACGATTCTTCTGCTTGCGGTCAGTCACTTCGCAAGCTTGTCTTTCTTTGGAGCCTTCTTTGTAGGCTGTGGAACTGGAACATAACACAGAGAGACAGAGAAAGACAGGGAGACAGAGAGGTTTAGTGAGAGAGAGAGAGAAAAGAAAGGGCACTGAGGAAAAAGGGGGGCAGAGCCAAACCGAAGCCACAAGTGAAAAAAAAAAATCCCTATAAAATAAAAGTGCATTATGTTTTTGTATATTTTCGAAATGTAGCCAAACTAAACCATTAAATGAGGATTTTGTTTCACAAAGTCTGCAAACTATTCAACCGCTAACCCACTATACCAAGAATGTGGTGCCAACCAAAATATGTCAAGATTAGTAGTACTCAATAAAATCTCAAAACCAAATGACATGCAAGCTGTATTTCATGATTAGAGCGTTTCCTTATGTCAAGGAACATACATATTAACTTGTTTAAACACAGCGATGGGCTGTCACTCTGTTTGTCAAAAGCAGAGGAAGGAGAATCTAGTGCTTACCAAACCCATCCAGATGATACCTCATGCTTTCTATCTCCCTGGCAGATAGAAAGCATGGACACCATCCAATTAATCTTTACATCATCTGAGAGAAGAGGAGCTGAGGGAGGGACAGAGGGAGGAAGGGAAGGCGGGCGACAGAGAGACACCACTTCCCACTATACAGAGCAGGGTAGTAAGAGCAGCGTTTGAAACTGCCTTGCCCAAGGTCCTGACCCAAGTACAGAGCTGGGGTTGGAATCGAAACGCTTCCTTTTTTCTACCCAGTCACCAAAACTGCCAAATGCGAACACCCTGAATCTTTTTCTTTTTAATCTTAGGAGCTGACATTTGCATAATGCGTTAATAACTACAAAGGGCTTTACGTTTTCTCAGGAATCCTCACCCCCGTTCCTAGTCAGGTATGTCTCGTTCTCCCCTTTTTACAAAAGAGAAGCCCAAGTCTCAAAGAGATGAAGTGATGTGTGCCCAAGCAGCTACAAGCACGCACAGGGACAACCAGAGCAACACCCGTCTCCGGGCTCCGAACAAAACGGGACCCACACAACACGATGCCGCTTTCCCAGCACGGCACCTTTTTTTTTTTTTTTTTTTTTGCACTGAAGCGCTTGAGTTTGAGCTGGATTCTAAAAATGGAGAGGGGTAATTATCTCATTCTCTGACTGTCAACAGCACGGCGCGGCTGTGTATTTCTACCTGGCAGGAGCCCGAAAGGGAGGCTGCTCTCTCATTTACAAACTATGGTAGTAAGACACGTGATTATGTGAGGAACACTTGAGGGGCCTTTGGGGTGAAATGGAAAAAGCAGAGTCCGCTCCATCTGTTATTCAGGTGCTGCTTCACGTGCGCCAGCCTGACAAGCCTGATGCAGCCAGAGCACCTGCCCCCCGCAACACCCACACACATCCTTGTTCTCAGGGGCCTTCTTCATGCTGGGGAATCACTACCTCCCTTCAACTACCACCTAAGCCCTGGGGAGTGATGGAACAGAACTGGAATTCAAACCAGTGTCTCCTCTGACACTACACTGTGGTTCCTTCCAGTCCGCACCTCACCCCTCAGCCTGAGGGGGCCCACAGAGCCTACATGCTCCATTCCCAGGCCCCCACCCCCAGTCCCCGACGCCCTCCTTAGCCTGATGAGAAGCCAGCCTTTCAAGATCCAGGCATCGCGACGGCGTCCCCTGAGACTCAGCCACATGCACCTGACTCCAGCCAGACTTCACAGATGCCTTCCGTGAGGGCCTGCAATGTGTCCCTTGCCCAAATTCAAATGTGCAATCCTTAACCCCCTTGTACCTGAGAATGTGACTGTTTAGAGAGATGGCCTTTGAAGAGGTAATTTAGGCGAAATGAGGTCACATGGGTGGGAACTTAGCCAACGCGACAAGTATCTTTATAAGAAGAGGAGATTAGGGTACAGAGAGAAGGCCAAGTGAGGACACAGTGAGAAGGAGCTATCTGTAAACTAAGGAAAGAAGCCTCGGAAGAAACCAAACCTGCTGATACCTTGATCTTGACTCTCAGCTTCCAGAACTGTGAGAAAGTTAGTTTTGAGCCACCCCCCTCTGCGGTATTCTGTTATGGCAGTTCTACTAATAAAACTTCTTATTCCCGATCCCCACCATGGTCTTTCACACACAGCCATGGTTCCACGCATGCTGCCCCCTCTGCCTAGAACACCTGTCCCTTGACTGTTGGCCGAGTGGACACTTCTTCCTCTCCAGCGTTCAACTCAAATGCCAGGTCTCCTCCTCAGGAGGCCTTCCCAGCTAACCACAGGCACCAAACAGTTGGTCTGTGATAACCCGGAGGCTGCAACACACCTCTATCATGTGGCCATCGCCTACACTTCTCCGATGGCCCGTCCCCTCACAGACAGTGAAAAGGGAGCCTCTCTCCCTCATTTCCCCAGCCCGCCACAATGCCTATCACAGAGATGACATTCACTTCATGTGTGATGAGGGGACAAAGCAGGGACTGGAAGGAAGGAAACAGCAACTGCAGTAGCAAGAACTAAACCTCACTGTTTGCTGTGTGCCAGACACGGGGCTAAGTGCTGCACGGGTACAAACCAACTCTAGCCTCCCAATAACTGTAGGACGCAACTAATACTGTGGTCCTCATTGTTCCGCCGAGAACCAAGGCATTCCAAGATAAGTAACTTGCCCAAGGTCATGCAGAGCCAGGGATCTAAAAACCACGCGTCGGCTTCAGAATCTACCTTTTTAAGAAAATGTCTTCCGAGGAAAAAGAAAAGGAGGAAAGGGAAGGTGGGAAGGGAGCAAAAGATACTTCACGTGGCCAGATCTTAAATTCCTGGAAACCCAGTTTGCTCATCTGCTTCTCTCAGGAGAGGCTCAAGTGAGAGAATCTAGAACGACCGAACACACAGCCTCTATTTTCAGGAGGCCTGCCCCTTGAAGACAGGATTTCAGGGGGAGACATCTTGCAGAGTGGATAATCCTAAGAAGAGACATTTCAAAGAAAGAAAAAAATTCCAAGATGAGAGCTGGAAAGTAATGCTTGTCTCTTCCGAGCCAGCAGCGCCCTGGGGGCACCTCCCCTCTCCCCCTTTCCCTGCCCCCCTTGAGGATTTGTGCCTTCCCACTGCCCCACCAGGAGGGTCATCCTAGTGGGGTGTTGCTCCTGGTTCCAAAACCACACATACCACCCTTGAGAGTCCTACAAATTGGGGTTATATTAAAATTTCAGTTTATTAATCTGGTTTACTGGACTTAACACGTAGAGCTGGGCGGAAGGGTCTCCTGCTCGTTTCCAAACTGGACTTCTCTGGGTTCCGTTTGTTTTAAATACGGTCTTCAATGCCGGGCCTTAGTATCTCTTTTTTCTTTGATTCATAAATGCATTGAGCATCACACAATGACTTAATGAGGCCTGAGAAAGAGACATGTCTAGTCATTCTACACCTGCAGGCTACGCTCTTCTTTGAAGGTTTTTCAGATGACCTACTTACCTAGGCTGGGAGCAGAACGGTTAAAGCGCTCGGAGGAAATCAACTGTAAATAGAAAGGCTATGTTTAACATAATCCCTTCCAGAAGACTCTCTCTCCTGCGGTCACTGTAATCAACCCCGTAGTATCAGGTGAAGGTTCTTCATTATCTCCCTGTGGCATTATGTCTCACCACATAGCTGATAATAAACTGATGGATTATCAAACAAGATTACAGCTTTAGCAAATAAAATCATGTTTTCTGTGAAGAGAGAAAAACGTTCACTATCCCTATCTGCCTGGCTAAATATTTACATATCACAGGCTTTCTAGAGTCCCTGTTCTTGCAAATCTGATTTTTAAAAAACAACACAGAGGTTAAGTTAACAAAAAAGGGAACACACTGTGCTTTTGACACTAAGCTAAATGCACCTCTGGGAGAAAACAGGGACTGCCTAAAAGGTAGAACCAAGTAAATCCAAGGCCTCAGATGCTGGTGAGATCAATGGGTAGGTGTCACAAAAGACAAAGCTGAATGTGTTTCAAGGGATTCAAATGCCTACTTTAAAGGGAACATAAATGAAAGAGAATAGAAATCCAAAGCATGCATGCAGCTCTGTGTGTGTGTTGTGTGTGTGTGTGTGTGTGTGTGTGAGAGAGAGAGAAGGGGAGCAATGGGCTTGTATAAAGTCTCACGCTGGTCTGTCCTTTACACCTTTCAAAGCCCTTTCTACTTCATTATCTATATCCTCTCCCCCGCCCCGTCTTCCTCAATTCCCCCAATCTCTCCACTTTACAGCTGACATAAAGCGAAGCCTAGGAGAAGTAACTTGCAAAAGATCCTGGAAGGCAGGCCTCAAACCGATTTTTGGATTCCTAGGGCAACCCCCTTTCTGCTCCAACACAGGGTAACTCTCCTAAGGGAAAAGAAGGGCAGAAGGTTGGTGTTTTTTTGTTTTGTTTTGTTTTTTGTTGTTGTTGTTTTTTCCTTAATTTTAAGCTTCTTGTATTCATATTGACAAATCTGATGTTGAATTACTATTTGGTTTAAGATTCGTGGACAGAAATGGATGTAACTTAAAGTAGGAAACAGACATTTTAAAAAAATGCCTGCCTTTTGAGAGACAGACAGAGGGAGACGGAAAAAAAGAGAAACAAAGAGAGAAATTGCTTTGGGAATTGTACTATACTGGACAGTCTAAATTTGTTACCGTCCCAGGGCAGAGTACAAAGCAGTGATAACAACCACTATGGCTAGTCATACAGCAAGTTATTTCAGACGACCTAACTTCCTTCCATGAATGACAGATCTTGCAAACATGGAAGGGCAAAGAGGCGTGTGTCTCTGCATGTGAAATTCACAGAAGCTCTTGGTTCCAGTGATTTTTTCATCTGCTACACACAAAACAGCATCAGGCTGACCTTCGCTGCAAAGGAATTTTTGTTCAGTGGACTAGGGCGGTCCACAAAAGCACGAGGGCAAGATACTCTGTGCTTCTGCCTCTACTTTGTCAGGGGGCATCCGGTCTTCAGGCAAATCAACCAGAGTAATCCTGGAGTGAGAACAGGCCACCCCTCAGGCACCGTACCTGAGGATCCAGTGTTCTGTGCACATTCTGGTCACCCAAAGAACAGTCCTGAGTGCAAAAATCATGAGCGTAACACGTAATAAAAATGTAAGGCTGGGCTGTTTTTCCTCTTCTCTTGATACTGGGTCCTCCTGTGCTCCGCGAAGATGCAGCTCAAACCGATGGAGATTAACCCCGAGATGCTGAACAAAGTGCTGACCCGGCTGGGGGTGGCCGGCCAGTGGCGCTTTGCGGACATCCTGGGGCTGGAGGAGGAGGCCCTGGGCTCGGTGCCTGTGCCTGCCTGCGCGCTGCTGCTGCTGTTTCCCCTCACGGCTCAGCATGAGAACTTCAGGAAAAAACAGATTGAAGAGCTGAAGGGACAAGAAGTCAGTCCTAAGGTGTACTTCATGAAGCAGACCATTGGCAACTCCTGTGGGACCATCGGGCTTATCCATGCAGTGGCCAATAACCGAGACAAACTGGAGTTTGAGGATGGGTCAGTCCTGAAACAGTTTCTTTCTGAAACGGAGAAGCTGTCCCCTGAAGACTGAGCAAAATGCTTTGAAAAGAACGAGGCCATTCAGGCAGCCCATGATGCTGTGGCACAGGAAAGCCAATGTCGGGTAGATGACAAAGTGAATTTTCATTTTATTCTGTTTAACAACGTGGATGGCCATCTCTATGAACTTGATGGACGAATGCCTTTCCCCGTAAACCATGGCACCAGTTCAGAGGACTCCTTGCTGCAGGATGCCGCCAAGGTCTGCAGAGAATTCACTGAGCGTGAGCAAGGGGAGGTCCGCTTTTCTGCTGTGGCCCTCTGCAAGGCAGCCTAATGCCCTGAGGGGGATGTAGCCTTTTCCCACCCCTTTCCCTTATACATGAAACCCACCCTCACCAATGCAGTCCAAAATGCTTCAGTACTTGTGGAACACAACTGTTCTCCTTTGGTTCTGCAGATACGCTCTTCCCCTTGGCCACACCCAAGCACTAGCAGAGCTCAGCTGTTGATCGAGCAGTTTGGTATAAGCTTCAGATGGCGAAGCATTCCCCTCCCCCCCATGTATGTATTGTACCTCAATAGCTAATGCTTTAAATGGCTACTACTTTAGTTTGTGTCTGTAAGTTAAGGCCTTGGATGTGGTTTAATTGTTTGTCCTTAAAAGAAATAAAACTTTTCTGCTGATTAAGAAAAAAAAATGTAAGGCTGTAATTCCCTTTTGCAACGCTATGTCATCTACAAAATGGATCAAATATAAACTAGCAAAACCATGACTTTCCCTTTTAATAATTAGAAGTTTGAAAAGGAGATAGTTTTTTTAAATATAAGAAATATATCAATCAATACATTTCAAATTATCTACAACTTGATATAAATATCAGCAACAAATGTGCATCTTTCCTCTCCCACATCTTTTTCCCATCTCCACAAGAATGGTCTCTTTACAGTTTGGTATGTGCCCTGCCAGTTCTTTTTCTATTTTATATATATATACACACACACACATATATATATTCTCCTACTATATCTATTATACACACACACACACACACACACACACACAGACACACAGATATGTATACCTCTACCAATATCTGTTTTGGCCTTTTTTAACACATTATATAGTTGAGGTTATACTTTATACACGGTTTTGTCACTTTTTTAGAAAAGAAATATTATATGTCAAAGATCTTCTCAGGTTAGTAGTGCCTCATTTTCTCTTTAACTGCCCCTTAACTTTCAAGAATATGGATGTTCCATAAGTTACTATGGATTCTCCTACTTAGATCAATTGATAATGCCATAAACATTCAGGTGTGTATATTTTGTGCACATGGTGGGAATACTGAGTTAAAAGAAATGTTGGGTTTTGGGCTCCTGGGGGCTCAGTCAGTTAAGTATCTGCCTTTGGCTAAGGTCATGATCTCAGGGTCATGGGATCGAGCCCCTCAGCTGGCTCTCAGCTGGGCATGGATTCTGCTTAATATTCTCTCTCTCGAGTTTTAGGAATTCTATATATTATTGATCATAATCCATTTTGAATTACATAAGCTACAAATACACTATATGACAAACTTTTGGTCATAGATTTTTTTTATTGCCTTTATTCTATAGAAGTTCTAATTTTATGTTATAAAAATCTGCTAATCTTTTTTTTTTCCTAATGGCCCCGAGTTTTGTGCCTCATCCCAAAAAGGACTTTTCTACTAAGTTTTTACACTTAGCTCCTTGATGCATCTGAAATTCATTTTTCTAAGAGACAGGGCTCTCACTTTATTTTCTTTCCAAATCAAAAACTAATGTTCCCAGCACCATTTATGAAATTGTCTGCACTTTTCTATGTAATCTGAAATTCAAACTTGTCCATATAATAAATACCCACACTTGCTCAGGACTCTCTAATGCCTATTGCAATTAGCCATCTATCTTCTCTCCAATCATTTCAACACCGTTTCAATTGGTATGGCTACATGTCATGGTCTGGTATCTGGAAGAACAAGTCCTCTTTCATTGTTCTTTTTTCAAAATCTTTATAGCTGATATTGTACATTCTCTCTTTTAAACCTTTTACTAGACATCAAAGAGGTAAATAAGAATTTTAAAATATGTGTGTGATACAAAGAACAACAATAAAATGAATATGGGGCGCCTGGGTGGCTCAGTTTAAGTGTCTGCCTTCGGCTCAGGTCATGATCTTGAGGTCCTGAGATCAAGTCCCGCATTGGGCTCCCTGCTCAGTGGGGGGCCTGCTTCTTCCTCTCCCTCTCTCCTCTGCCTCCCCCCACTTGTGCTCATTTGTGCTCTTTCTCAAATAAATAAATGAAATCTTAAAAAAATCCACAATAAAATGAATACATATATAACCCCCATCCTACATTTTGTCCTCCAGAAAAATTTTAAAATCAGTATATCTAATTCCACAAAAAATCGTGCTGGAATTATAACTGGGACTGCATTAAATTTATAGGTTAACCAGAGAGAAATGAACTGACACCTTTTAAACATTAAGTATTCCCAAACTGAAACATGGTATTTTATTTTAATTTTTAGAGGGTTTCTATGACTATCAGTTACATCTTATATTTTTCCTCATATAGGCACACACATTTCCTAATAGTTTCTGTTGCTTTTGTGCACAAGGCATTTTTATGAAACTTTCTGATTACTTACTGTGAAGATCCAGGTAAGCGACTGGTTTTGATAAGTCGATACTGTAATTCTTACTAAATACTCTTAAGAGTGCTAATGTTTTTCAATAGATTCTTTTGGATTTTATAGACAGAATATATATATATATACACATATATATATGTGTATATATATGCACACACATACATATATAGTATTTATATAAATAAAATTTATATAAATAATACATAATGAAATATTTTGTTCTTTCCTTGTTTCTTCTTATTTTTTATTCTTATCTAAAAGCTTCAGCTAGGACATCTATTATTATTTTGAGTAAGGGTAGTGATAATAAGCCTTCCTGTCTTATTCCTGCTTTCAATGGTATACTCTATTTTACCATATAATTTTGTATTTGCTTTAGATTTCTGGTAGATACCCTCTACCAAGTTAATGAAGTTTCCTTCTCTGACTAACCTAGGAATTGTTTTATTTCAAATCACAAATAGATGTGGACTTTATATCATGCATTTTTTAGCACTCCTTGGGGTGAACCAATGGTTTTTCCTCCAACTTTTTAATGTAGTAAAATACATTAATAAGATTTCCTAGTGTTCAGCTATTATTGCATTCCTGAGATTAATACTACTTGGTAATAATGAATTCAACTTGATACTCTTTTACTTGGAGTTCTAGATGTATGTACATAAGGAAGCTTGTCCCGAAGTGGTCATTTTGAGTATGCATGCAGTCACTGTCAATTTGGGTATCTTGACTGTATATATAAAGATAGCTGAGTTGGGATGATTTCCTTCTATTTATTTACAACAGGGATTAACTGGTCCTTAAGCATTTGTTGATTTAAAGCTCATAAAATAGTTAAGACTGCATATCTTTGGGAGGGTTGATTTTTTTTTATTATTTTGTCAATTTCATCTATTGTTCTCTTTAGGTTTTCTATCACCATTTAACATAATATTAGTAATTTACATTTTACTAGAAAAGTGTGTCTTTTCAAATAGATTTTGAATATGTTATTTCAAGGTCGAAGACATTATACTTTTATGATTTTTAAAAGATTTCCTCTGAATCTGTAGTTAAATCCTCACCCTTGTTTCTACAATATATTTGTATCTTACCTCTTTTTCTCTGGATCAGACTCAACAAAGGTTTTGTCTGCTTCATATACCACTTCAAAGAAGTAGCTTTGGGTTTTAGAGAGAAAGTCAATTGTTCTGTTTTTTCTATGTCATTAACTTATTATCTCCATTCTTGTACATTCTTGTTTATTTTACTGCTTCTTTTCTCAATTACTGAATTTTTCAATCCCTTCTTATTTTCTAATAAGTGAACTGAGGCTATAAAATTTCCTCTAAGTGCTGCTTTAGCTACAGCCAACAAGAGATGATTGGTAGAGCTTTGTTTATTTATAAATGATTAATAGTTCCTGTCTTTATTTCCTCTTTAAACCAGGAGTTATTTAGAAGAGAGTCTATCCTTTTTTTTGAAATATGTAGATTAAGGCTAGAGAATTCTCCTTTTGTTGTTACTATTTAATTTTATTATATTTTTTAAAAGATTTTATTTATTTATTTGACAGAGAGAGAGCATACATAAGCAGGGGGAGCGACAGGAGGAGGGAGAGGGAGAAGCAGGCTTCCCGCAGAGCAGGGAGCCTGATGCAGGGCTCGATCCCAGGACCCTGGGATCATGACTGAGCTGAAGGCAGACGGTTAACTGACTAAGCCACCCAGGTGTCCCTAATTTTACTATATTTTCTTCAGAGAATATGAATGACTTCTGCTCTTTGGAATTTATGGAGGTTTTCCTAGGAGACTTACATATGATCAAATTTTGTAAATGTTCCATGGATGCTTGAAAATTGTGTCAATTCTCTAGTTGATGATCATCAAGTTTATAAATATTTAAAATGGTGAATTATACATGTTATAGCAAGGCTGTTAAATGTGTTTTAAAATTCTATCTCCTGAATTTATTCATTTTTGAGAAAGTTATAGTAAATTCTCCCACTATGATTGTGGGTTGTCCACTTCTCTGTATTTTCATCATTCCTTTTTTTCTTTGCTTTGCTTTATATTTCATAACTTTGTCCTGCATACAACTTCATGATTATTGCATGTTCTTGTCAAACATTTTTTATTGCTTTTATTTGGGGACGTCACAGAGTTTAAGAGCGTGTTAAAACAGGAGAATGTAAGCCATTCACATTTAGTGTCACTACTTCTATGTCTGACCTACTTCTGAGGACCTATTTTCATGTTTTCCATTTATCATTCTTTTCCATCAGTCTCTTTTGTCCTCTGCCTTTTGTTGAATTAATGTAGTTGTTCCATTTTTTCTTTTTTAAATGTTTTAAAAAGACATGTATTCTATTCTTTTCCTATTTTTCTTAGGGGTTGCCTTGACATTTTAATATTCACATATAAATATATATATCTTGGGGCACCTGGGTGGCTCAGGTGTTTGCCTTTGGCTCAGGTCATGATCTCAGGGTCCTGGGATCGAGCCCCACATTGGGCTCCCTGCTCTGCGGGAAGCTTGCTTCTCCCTCTCCTGATGCCCCTGCTTGTGTGCTCTCTCTCTCTGTCAAATAAATAAATAGAATATTAAAAGTAAATAAATAAACAAACATATGTATCTTCTCAATATCTAGAAATAATCAGGATCTCTATTATCTTCCTGATCAAGGCAAGAATTTCAAGACATCTTCAGTTCTGGCCCCACCAGAATTCTGGCTTCCTATTCTCTAATCCCTCTATTCCTACATCTACTACTTATAGGTTGGAATTTTAGTTCCTTATTATTAATAACTGTTTCTTTATTATGTGTCAATAGTTCTTTAGACTCAGTGATAACTTTAATAGTTTTGGGCCCAAATATTTCTTGTTGCTGTATTCATTTTGTTTTTCCTTTTCTTATTGTTTTACAGCAATATATTTTGGAATATTACTTTCAAAGTAATCTGCTGGTCATGTCCAAAATATCTTTATTTAGTTCTTTCACTGGAACACAAATTTGGTTAGGTATAAAATTTGAGGTGTAAAATTGTTTACTTTCAGTAACATAATCTTTAGTAGTTTGGCTGTAAGTGCTAGTCACTGTTTTTTTGTGTTTTTTGGGGGGGTGTTTTGCTTTGGTTTGGTATTGCTATTGTTGTTGTTTAATGAGAAGAAAAATGTGTTAAATTTTCCTGTGTGGGGAAAAAAAATTACTGAAGTTCATGTTTAAAACATATAGGAGCTGTCTTTTTTTAATCTAATTTTGTATGGGGCAAAGAAGCAAAAAAACTGAAACTTAAAATGGGATTCATTCTTATAAATTCTTATGTAAAATGAGTTCTAAGTACCATCTGCTAAAACGAAGAGATTAATGATAGAAAGGGAACCAAAGGAGCTTCATATGCTATTCAAGTCACTTCCTAAAAGCCTTGGAACTATATTCACTCTATAAGGGGTCTGATAAGGGTAGGTAAATTGTTTACTACAATAGTACTTTGCTCAAATAATTAGCTATTGATAATAGGTAATACTAGTAACAACAAGGGAACCAGAGCATACCAATGTATTTGTATTTCTTTAAATTTTGCTCTCATGCACTATGTTGTTAATACAATAATTTGCCACTAGAAATTGTCATGCTTTATCATTTTAACAGAAAACTTTTTTTTAGAGAAACATCTATTTATGAACAAAGAATTTCACCACAATCTTTGTTCTCATTCTAGTCAATGGAAAACTTAGTCATTGAAGTCACAAAACTTAATCCAAAATATACCACTAAACACATAAGTTTCATGGGCTGTTGTGAAGAAGGAAATAAACTTTCTGATGACCACTTTTACACATGGAAATCTATAAAATGACAGAAAACATTTTTTCCTCCCTCTGCCCTTACCACCATCTCCTTCCCCTCAAGTTTTCTTGTCATTGGAAAGGGAAAAAACTAACTTCACAGAATCTTATTCAAACCAAGAACAATTCACTGTTTGTATTTCAAATCTTCTGCTGAAAGCTCGTGCCTTTTCGATCACCCACACCATTCCTCACCAGCACAGCCTCCTGAATGACTAACAGTGTTCAAAATAGAATGCACAAATTATAGCTGCTAAAAGGTCACAAAGAATCAACTTTGTTTGACAAAGTTTTATTAGACAAATTAATCAAGAAATGTTAGTGTGAGTAGTTATCTTTGGCTATAAAAGGAGGGGTAGGAGGGGCAGTGAAGTTAAGAGGTCTCTACAATCATTTTCTGTATATCTGGGTACTATTTAAAACCTTTACAATGACAATATAATCATACAGAATCATGTAATATAAAAAAAGGCAAATATTTCAAAAACACAAAAGAGAATATAAGCCATTAGAGATGACCTAGTCACAAATCCCTCAGTTGGAATAAAACTGGTATTAGAGAATGTAACTGACATACCCCAGGTCACAGAATAACCCAGTTTCTAACTCTTACCTTCCCTTGAAAGGAGGGAGGTGGGGAACAGCAAAGAGCTGCTCTAACAACAGGCATCCTCCCTTGAGAAAACAAGAGACGCCAAGGCTTGAGAGATGAGTTAACCCAGAAACCACACAGGAAAACTTTGGTTCATATACTGGAGGAAATAAAGAAATATGCCAAAAACCAGTGGATATGAGTTGAGGAAAGGTTAAGGATTCAAGTCACAGAGTCAATCCAAAGATTTGGAATCTGGGCTATGGGAACCAATCAAGACATTAGCATCAAACTGGACCAACAGGTTGCCTCCAACACCTCTAGAGATTGAACCTTTCCTTTGTGAGTTTATTTAGTGGCTCGGTTTGTTATAAACAATCACAGGGATGGGGTGGTAGCTGACAGTAGACTGCTGTCTAGAATGTAAGAACAACATGTTGAATTCTAGTTTAAGCATCCTTGCACTACTCTATCACATGCCAAACACCGGCAGTAATAATTTCTCATCTGCTTATCTGTGAGTGATGCAAAAACAGATATAAAAAGTGGGCTAAACCCTTGGGTAAAAAGAGCTAAAATCCTTCAACAGGAGCAATAAGGAATCACTAAGGGCTATATTTTCTTATATTCCTATAACTTAGCAATATTATTTTCATGTGATTGGGACTGAGTCATAGATAATCTTTCAGTCTATTATTTGGGAGAATCAAAAATGAGAGAGGTGAAAAAATGTAAAGACTTGGGCACAAATGGATCTGGTAATTGTAATGATTTCTCTTCGTGTACCCATGCTCTCCTCAGATGAAAAAACAAAGCGGTGTCTTCCAGGACGATATTAGAAAATACCACAAAATTATAAATACCAAAGTATACTGAAGTTCAAGTTAAGTTTCACATTTACTGGAAGTCTAAACAAACTTCTTGATAATTAATCTCCAAAATGTATAAATCTGCTGCAGATATGTGCACATAAATTATAATAAAGAATGCTGGTATGCAATTTGATTCAAAGTGCTTTTTAGTAAAGTACATAATGATGCATGCTGAGGAGATGCAGGTATATTTAATTGGATATAATTAAAATAATGATGTGTGTTTAAAATAATGATATATTAAAAAAATTTTAAATGTAAGTGGCTGAAGAACCTGTAATAAAAAGCCAAAGCAGTAAGTACTTTTTGATTACCTGATTATTCACAGAGTTAATACCTTTCATTTAACAAGTAATACCGTAATGTGTTAATAATGTCACATTGGAGGGATTCAGGGAACGCTGCTGACAATTTGGGCCTTTGCTTGCCCCTCTTCAGAGTATGTTTCTAGGCCTCTTCTGATGCCAACTTCCTTCATCAAAAAGAATTTTCTCCAAGATAGATAAAATGTTGGTGAAGCTGGGCAATGGGTACAGGGGGTTTAGTGTATTTTTCCTCTTCTGTGTATATTTGTGATTTTTTTTATCAATGAAAAAAAAAACCGGAAGTTATCTCTCTACATCCGAATATACATTATATAATGTTTGGTAACTTTGCAGCTTCCCTATGCAAAGGACATAACTTACTAATGTGTCTGTGCATGTCTACTGCATGAAATTCCCTTCAAATTTCTACTAAAATTTCCCTTCTGGTGAGTGGACTAATAGCAGATAAATGTACATTTCCAACTCTCAGCCCTGGTTAGGTAAGGTCCCCTGTAAAGACTGCTTTTAATCTCGGCTATTTCCCACCATCCTGAATTTTTCTTTGTTCCCCCTTCTTTGTGTTCACCATTCTTCCTGCTTCAAGTTGAATCAGTGAGTCACATCCGCCTCATCCATGCGCCAGGATTTCTCAGATGAGCAGCTGAAGAGCTACCCCACTGCCCAGACATCTCATTATCTTCTGTCCTCTGCTGCCGCGTGGTGACCTCAAACTGAGTTCAGTTCAACTCCCTGCAGAGTTGTATGGGCAATCAGTGTCCTTGAACCCCCAGCTCTATAATTTTTATTCCTGCTTATATGACTAAGCTTCTGCACTCAAAAAGGGAAACTAGGCTTGTGGTGCACATATAACATTTCTTAAGGATAAAAACCACATTGTACAGGTTCTCTATATTTCCTCCCTCACTCTTAATGTTTAAAAATTGATACTATGTTTTCACTAGTTTGAAATAGATATTCTAGACTTTAGAAAAATCATCTCAAAAACACGTCGACTCCTCTAACAGTTGTGGTTTTACAGCTTCACAACTTCATCTTAAAAGTTTATCATGAAGCAGGTCTATCTTCTTTGGAGAAACACATGTAGGGCATCCAGAAAACATACATTAGAAATAAAGGTCAATAAACTCTTGGCGTTATTTTGTCATATAGCAATTTCATTTCAACTTGCATGGGCTATGATCCCAGGCTTTTGATTATTCAATGGTGATGATTCAGTTTATAAACTGCACCCATCTCCTATTTCTGTTTTATTTGGCCCATCTCTTAATTACGTTACTACACAATATTAATACCAACTTTACAAAGAAAAGGCAAAGAAATAAAGGTAGAAAAAAACACAAGCTAATCTACTGTACACATTTTAGCGTCTCTCCAATAAGATGGTTTGGAGGGAAACCTAAAACCACTGACCAAATGAAATCTCTGGAGATTGAAGATTCATGCAATTACTCTCCTCCCAGTGCTAAAAGCAATGAGGAAGTTGTTTTTATATCCCAACTTTAGCAAGATAACCATGGAATCCAACGCTTGAATACTGTGACTGAATTTTTATAAGATTTTCCAGCTAACATAGTTTATGTAAACAAGTACACTGAATATCCAGGACCAAGCTGGATGTCTGAAAAAAATCATAGTCTATGTCCCATGAGAGTGTTTACATTTGAATTCTTACATGTTATCCTATGTTTCAAAGGGCAGTTGAAATTCAATTAATTAAAAAATTAAAAATAATTAAAAATAATTTTAAAAATAAAAAGAAAATTTAAAAGACAGTTAAAGTCCTCTTGGCAAGTCTTAACATTGCAAAGTTAGTTTTTTTAACATTTCTCCCCGTTCCCTTTCATTTCCTTCTTGTTCACCCACTATCACTGACCCAGATCTCTACCACCGAATTGTAACATGGTAGAGAACGGGGAAACACACAGAGAACAACGGAGGGCGAGGAGGGATGACAAGAGCCAACAGAAACTTTTACGAGGGCCAGGGTTTGGAGATAATGTTATAAGCTAAACACAAAGCAGCCAAATTATTTATTTTGCAGTTAGTGGAATTTTCTTCTTCAGTGTCAAGAGGCAGGAGCCAAACTTTAGAAAGTCACAGTTTTCCCAAGACTTAAAAGAAAGATAGCCTTGATTATGCACATATTCTTGGAATGCTCGTAGGTTCTAACTGATGTTCTTCCACTGGATGGACTTAACAGGCCAAAATGCAATCAAGCTTGGGAGCTCCTAGCTCCAGTTACAACTTTGCAAATGAGGTAGACAGATTTCCAAATTACATCTTTGAACTGCCAGTATATTCTCTGTAATACACCTCCTCCATCGCCCCAATTTTGAGATTCCAGTGACTACTCCATGTTCTTTGAGGTAATGTAATCTAAGATTTTCTAAGTCTCTGAAGGACAAGGAAAGGTATGCAGGAGTGAAAATATGTAAGGTGTTACATGCCATGGAAAGAAATAATAACTTTCCCTTCAGGAGGAACTATGTATGACAGGTTTCTAAGCAGGATCAAGATAAGACCAGATTTATTTTAGAAAGATAGTTCTGAAGATGCCAATTTCTTCCAAAAAAATTTATAAATTTAATACAATCAACATAAAAATTTCAACAAAGTTTTTTTTTGAAACTTGATTAAATGATGCTAAATTTTATTTGGAAAATAAAATGCAGGGGGGTGGGTAAAGTAAATCTCTGCCATACCAAAAAAAAAAAAAAGCAAATAAATAAAGAGCAAAGAGGGGAATTTGGCCTATCAAATATTAAAACCTATTAGAAAACTACTAGATTTAAAGCAACAGGGCATCTTTGCTAGAATTTGTAGCCAGACTGATGGAATAGAATAGAAAGCCCAGAAACAGACTTGAAGTTCTATAAGAATTTAGTGTATGACAAAGTGCTGGCATCTCAAATCACTGGAGAAAGGTTGGATTGAACTATAAATAATAATCGGAAAGCTGACCAACCATTTTAGGAGAAACAATGTTGAGACCATTGTTTCATACCTCATACCAAAAAATTTCCAATTGAAAACAATTATAAATCATGAAACCACAAAAACATTAAAAGAAATTACATGTGATCAGAAGTGGCATTTCAAGTAAATTTTTCCTAAGAAAGTGAAACAGAAAGAGATATAAGTAGATAAATATTAGAAAGATATGCAATATAATATCATTCATAAAAGCAAAATGATCTGAATGGCTCTCAAAAGGAAGTTATTTAAGTAAATTATAGTACGTCCATATAATGAAATAATACAAAGCCACCAAAAATGATGTAGATGTGTATTAACTCATTTAGAAAAATACTGAAAATCTATTTTTAAAAAAGACAGATCATCAAACAGAATTAGGTTATAATCTAATTTGTGAGTATGTGTGTATAGTCATAGAAGAAGGTCCAGAAGGATACACTCTGGGATTTTATTTGGTGATAGGATTTGGCTATTTAACAATAAGAAACTGTTTTTGTAGTGGAGATAAAACAGAAAAGAGCTTGCATTTTGTGGAAAAAAAAAGATTTGGTCTGGCAATAGTTTGAAATGGGGCTGGAGGTAAAGAAGATTAATGATAATTTAGGGAGTGGCTGCAAAAGTCCAGGTGATAGCCGATGAGAAACTGAAGAGATGCAAGGACTATAAAGCTGAGTCTGAGAAATACTTGGGTGGTAGAAGCAGCAGGGCTTGGTCATCAGCTGGGTTTTTGTCACTGGTTGCTGTTTAGGATGCTTATAAGTTAAAAAAGTAAATTAACAGGTCATTAATTATAAAGGAGGATACCACTGTATGGTAGGGTAGGTGGGTAAGCCAATAGATCTGCCTTTAGACATAAATCTCAGGACATCATGGAGGAGCTGTCCAGCAGGCAACTAGAAAAAAGGGGCTGGAAATTGGGATATGGGGTTTATTAGTATAAAGGTAATCATGGTTTATCACCATAAAATCATGGTAATTCTCCAGGTAAAATAACCACTGGGTCCACAAAGTTTCTAGAGCTCTTATCTCACTAGACTACATTTTCCAAATTACATGAGATTTTATTTCCTGAAATCCTAATCATTCAAATCTCCTGTATCATTAGGACTCCCAGTCTATCATCATCTGGATTAAGTAACTACCAGACCCTCCTTTAAATCTTCCAGTGGCTTATCATTTCAGTTAGAATAAAATCCAAACTCTTGGCCAGGATCTACCATCCCTACATGATCTAGACTGATGCTCTCTCTGATTGCATTTCCCATCATTGTCCCATTATTCACTGTGATCTTGTCATTCTGGCCTTCTTTCTGATCCTTGAACACACTGAGTTCTTTCCCATTGTGGGCCTTAGCAAATACTCTTTCCTTCGCCACAAAGGTTCTTCCTTGGCTTGTCTCATGACTGGCTCCTTCTTATCTTTCAGGTTTAGTTCAAATGTCACCCCCTTCAAGAGGCATTCCTTAATCTCCATTTCTAAAAAACCACTCTCCTCTACATCCTGCCGCTCTATCACATCACCACATCACATTTCCTTCACAGAACTTACCTCTACTCAACATTAGTTTACTTGTTTACTATCGATCTTTCCTTCCAGACTGTAAGCTCCATAAGAGATTATGTCAATACAGCACCTATAATAGATCCCAAGACACTAGGCTTTCAAATATTTGTGGAATCATATAATGTGGAATGAATGTGGAAGCATTTATATTAAGTAGCACTAGATTTGCCATCAGAAGACCTAAATGCAATATAAGCTTGGCTAAGTCACCCTCAATTTTCATGTATCTAAAATGTGGCCAGAAAGGTTTACCCTGCCTACTACGTATTAGGGTTTTCATGAGACTTCAGTTACCTATTCATTCATCAACAAATGTTACCCACGTACCTTCTATGTGTTAGGTACTGTGTTAGTTGCTATGCTCATGGCTACGAATAAGGAGTTCAGTCTGGTGGTTGAGACAGCCAAGTTTAGAGGCAGTTATGAACAGTAAAGCTATTGAAAAGACCAAGTACAGGGTGCCATAACAGCAAATAGGACAGGTACCAAATGCATCCTCAGGGAATCAGAGAAAGGTGAGTAGAAGTAGGTAGAAATCAATCTGGTAGGGGCACCCGGCTGGCTCAGTTGATAGAGCATGCGATTCTTGATCTAGAAATCGTTGAGTTCCAGCCCCCTGTTGGGTGTAGAGATAACTTAAAAATAAAATCTTGAGAGAAAAAAGAAAGAAAGAGAAAGAAAGAAAGAAAGAAAGAAAGAAAGAAAGAAAGAAAGAAAGAAAGAAAGAAAGAAAGACAGAGAGAGAGAGAGAGAAAGAAAGAGAGAGAGAGAAAGAAAGAAAGAGAGAGAGAGAAAGAAAGGAAGGAAGGAAGGAAGTTCCTAGGAAGGAAGGAAAGAAGGAAGGAAGGAAAACAAAAGAAAGAAAGAAGGAAAAAAGAAAGAAATCTGTCAAGGAGAAGGCTGGGCAAGTGGGTGGGAAGAGAAAGGGAAAATAGTCCAGACAGAGGGAACAATGTCTGCAAAGGCCCAAAGACAAACAAGGACAAGGCATACTGATGAACTGCATGTCAGTCAGTATGGTGGAGACTAGGAAGGGAGAGTGGCAGCAAATTCAAAACTAGAGCTTTAAAAAGAATCAGGTCAGGATGGGCCTCTGCACCAGTGTGGACAGTCTGGAGAACTTTGGCAGGAAACAAAGGAGGCAGGGGTGAAGGGGGAGGCTGATTAGGGCATGCCACAGATGAGTCTAGAAATAGGAAGAAGCCTAATTAGGGTTTTGGATGCCATGTTAAGGAGTTGGACTCTATACTTAGGGTGATGGGGAGTTACCACAGAGCTTTAGGCTGGGTAGTGACCCTTCCAGCATGGAGAAAAATTGGAAGGAGACAAAATAACAAACTCACACGTGTTCATTACATCAAGAGGGAAGTTATGGGTGGCTTGAATTAAAAGGATGATGGTGATACAAATAGACAAGTTCAAGAGATACTTAACAGAGAGATCCGATGTGACTGTCAAACCATGTTTCTGGCGGGGTTGGGGGGGCATCAGCATATTGAGGGATCCTACTGATAAATCTTTAATAATAGCAGTCTTTTCATAACTCATTGAAAAGGTAATAATTAATGGATAGGATTTCCTTAATAGTAAGCTCTTCTATAATTTTTTCTTTAATTTTGGATTTTGTTTTTGTTTATTTATAACTACCTGGCTCAAGAGAGAATTCATACTTAGTGATTGTTTGAGATTGGGGTCTCTAGGAAGCCAACTCTAAGAGTTTAGTGGGCAGGATGTTTATCAAGGAGTATCCTTGGGATCAATACCTGTGGAAGGGACGTGGAAACCGAAATCAAGTGCAATATGAGCCTAATGACAACCTGGGACAGCTCAGCCAGGAGCTAAAATGGCCTGCCAGAGCTGCCCCATGCTGGAAGGAAATGACCAGGCCGTTGAACCCATCTCGATCAGTTGCTGGGAATGGGCCACCACGAGAAGGATGTAACCTTGGGCAAGGTAGTTTCCTGCAGGTGAGGTAACTCCTTAAGGCTCTAATAACTGAAGTCTATCTGCAGACTGCATTCCCAATAGCTAGGTCAATAAATTCTTCACTGAAGAGGGATCTGAGCTGGTGTACCTCCATGTCACAAAGCGACTGCAAGTCTGTTGACCCTGGGGAGACACCCTGACAGGCAGGAACTATGTCAACCTAAGAAAATTGGGGAGCTTCTTCCCTTCCAACTTTTCTTTAACACACATTGAATGAGCACATTTTTGTGTGTGTCAGGCACAGTGTCAGATGTGGGGTCAACATATATATATTATATATTAAAATTAAAATATAATGGGGAAATGTTTTTTAAAGAGGATACAAAAAACAATAAAATAAAATAACAATAAAAAGGAAAGATACTAGGGCGCCTGGGTGGCTCAGTTGGTTAAGCGACTGCCTTTGGCTCAGGTCATGATCCTGGAGTCCCGGGATCAAGTCCCGCATCGGACTCCCTGCTCAGCAGGGAGTCTGCTTCTCCCTCGGACCCTCCCCCCTCTCATGCTCTCTATCTCATTCTCTCTCTCAAATAAATAAATAAAATCTTAAAAAAAATTTTTTTAAAAATTAAAAAAAAAAAGGAAAGATACTGTACAATTAAACAAAGTATTTTCCCATAGAGATACTGGAACTGAAAGGAAGAGAAGAGGGTGAGTAGCCGAGAGGAGTGTCCTTCCACAGCGCCCAGGGAAAGCCCCTCCAAAGGCCACCCACATTCCTTGGCTCATGGCCCCTTCATCTTCAAAGTCTCCAGTGTGGCACTTTCTCTCTCCTCTAACCTCTGCTACCATCCTTATATCTTCTGACTCTGACTCTACTCCTCCTGACCCTTTAATATAAAGACCCTGGAATCAGGTCCATTTAGATAATCCAGGATAATCTCCCCATTGCAAAATCCTTAACCTAATTACATCTGCAAAGTCCCTTTTGCTATGTAATGTAACACATTCACAGGTTCTGGGGATTAGAGTGGAGACAGCCTTGGGGGGTCAGTATTCAGTCTACCATACTCAATTTCCTCATTTAAACTGGGTATAAGACTGCCTCACACGGTTGTTGAGAAAATTAAATTCATAGCATGTGCTCAGAGCTCTGAGCTCTGCCTGGCACAAAGAAAACCCTCAACAAATGTTGCTATATGTGGACCTCCTTCGCTATACCCTCCCCTTCATCCCTAGTGTTTCTGCCTTGGTTTGGGCCCTAATCATTCGACTCTTTCCATATCATCTGTTGTCTTCAGTTTTGCCTTCTTATACATGAGTCTCTAAACCCCACCCTTCCCACCCTCCATACCACCACAAGAGCAGAACCACAATGATAACGTTTCATGAATTCATTCACTTAATAAATATGTATTAGATGTCTACTCTAAGCCACACACCCGCAATCACCATCTACGTGGCTAATTCCTGGGCCAGCTGGACATCTTCAACCAGGTATTGAGTCTTGTTTATCTCTTTACCCCAGCATTATACTGTTCCTGGACTATAGTAGGTGCTCAACAATGCCTACTGAATGAATTGATGGATGAATCTAGTTATAACATTCTATAGTTCTATGATTCTATAAGGGTAGGAGCTGTATTAAATTCTCATCAGAGGAACTTATTCTGATTACTTTTAAAGCAGTTACGGTACTGTAAAAATTTATGACTATAGCTCAGTTGCATCCCCGGGAGGCGTTTCTGTGCCTCCACACCTCCAAAGGCCTCCTGAGCCAGAGCTGTAAAGAGCCACTGGTACAGAGGGAGCATCTGGGTAAACTGTCCAAGAGTCAGGCTTTAGAGCCAGGCATCTCTTTGCAACATTTAGAAAGCAGAACCAAGTGACCCTGTGATGTGTCTGCCATTTTGGTTAAGATATATTTTTTTCTCTTCCAATGTAATCTCATTTCCTCTCCTCCACAGCCAAAAAAAAAAGCAAGATACTGAGAAGGGCCCTTCTCTGTGCTCCCCATTCAAGAGTGCCTGCCAAACCAATTAATACCTCCTGAATGTTATCTCCCTGCTATGTTAATGTTATGTTAATAAATGCAATTAAGATAACATTCAGGAGGTGTTAATTGGTTTGGCAGATGTACATGAATAAGAAGCACAGATATTTTGCTTTCCCTATTTATGGAGGCAGGAAGTGACACAAAGTTGGACAAAAGGAAACTTAATTTGCCTCCAGTCTCTTTTGATACTACTTAGGCCTTTTCTGTTAGGTAATATATGGGATTCTTAAAAATGCTAATTTAGATGGTATTACAAAGATGAAGTGATTGTCAAATGTTGCAAAAACACTGAAATTATCTTTTGCCATAGGAATTAACTACATGGTGTTTACTCCCTTTAAAATGTTACATATGCCATATATACTATACACATGCACACACTTTCAAATGCACCCATAGCATATATGCAAATAAGCTCTCGTGCTAATTTATGAGGCAGATTGTTCTAGAAGACTAATTTCTAGCCTATTCTTGATGTAATTATTTAGTATATTCCAGTGATTTTACAGCTAATGTTCTTTTATTCTAACTTACAGTAAGATGGTAGCTTTTACTTTTTGTTTAGAAAGTACATATATATTATATATCTTTATTATATAAATTACATATACTATAATTACATATACATTATAAATTATATGTGTGATATATATATACACACACAGTGTATTTTACCTTGCAAAACAAAGGTTTTCTCTGAAATTTATATTTATACAAATATATATTTGTATAGATTTGAAGCAAAGAGACGTTACATTGTATTGCCATCAAGGTCACTGTGTTTGTTTCTGGAACTTCGCATTTGCCAGCACATCACAAGGCCTTTGGCAGGCTTAGTCCTCTCAGGGCCTTGTGAGGACACACCCCTGATAAGAACCCTGCTAAGAGAGGATGTCAGAGCACAGATCCACTGAAGTTCCTTCTAATCCTGGAGGGCAAATCATCAGCGTCTACACTGTGAACCAAATGAGAACTAAATGGAAATGCTAGTCTTCAACCTGGACTTCTAACACATTGGAAACACTTGACCTCCATTCTAAGACATGGTTTTCTGTAAAATGCACCAGCTCTTTAATAAGGGTTTTCCAGGGAGGAAAAAGGAGAAGTGGAGGAAAAAGAGGAAGAAGAGAAGGAGAGAGACCCCATGAAATTTTATATTTATTGTAAAACTGAAGTCCCATTCCAGAAATGCTAAAATGTGCTTCTCGAATAAAGAATACTATATATTATCTAGGAAAAAAAAGGTAACAGAGTAGGTAGCTAAAATATAACCACTGCTTTGTCTCAAGTGGATTGTTCTGAGCCAGTATCTGTTGCACAATTCTGGAGAATTCACCAATGCTTGAGAAATACATTCGTATGTTCTTTGCTAAACGCCGATCTGCAGGCCTTAACATCCCTTTGTCCCATTTCTCAGTGTAAGTTCCCTGGATGTTACATTTAGAATAATGGGACTATTCCTAGCTCTCAATCTGTGAGTGTGAGTAATTTCTTAAACGATAAACGGTTTTCGTCGCTCTTCAGTGACAATGGCTGTTAACTGAAGTTTGTTAAGAAATATTCTTCTAATCTGTGTGCGTGCATGTGCAAATGTGTTTGCAATGTTTTCCAGTGAGATAGAAGCACTGTGGCTCAAATTTTTTAGGTTTTACAATCCTGGCTCCCCTCCAGGCTAAGGAGGTAGAGGAACACTCCCAAAGGCAGCGATGCTGACTCAGTGTTTTAGGGCAGTCCCCTACAGCTCTTGGCTTTGATTGACTCTGGGGTGGCAATGAAGCCTTGACACAGATTCCATTGAGAAACCATTTCCAGATGATTCTGCTGCACCCTTGAGGGGAGTATTGCTCTGGGCACCTCCTGCCCCACTGCCCCAAGACACATGAAGGCTGCCTGAAGATGGGATCATGCAATAAACCCCTCTAAAGCAGTATACTCTGGTTCAGGGGTTGGCAAATATTTGCAGTTAAAAAAAAAAAAAGGTTATACTCACTTTTTAATTATTCTTAAGTAAAAGACTGCATTTACAATCTGTGGCATAGATAGCAAATAGATTATATGTGAGTGGAATGAGTGGAACAAGCTGAATTGTGTGTCCTGCTCCCCCCCCAACCCAAATTCATATGTTGAAACCCCCAGTGCTTCAAAATGTGATTGTTTTTGGAGCAAGGGTCTTTAAAGAGGTGATTAACTAAAATGAGGCCTTTTAGAGTGGGCCCTAATCCAATCTGATTGGTGTCCTAGGAGGAAAACACACAAAACAGACACCAGGGAAGTGCACACACAGAGGAAAGAAAGACAATGGGAGGACACAGAAGGAAGGTGGCCATATATAGGCAAGCCAAGAGAGGTCTCAAAAGAGACTAAACCTGCTGATCCCTTGGTCTTGGACGGCCAGGATTCAGAACTTTGAAAACTAAATTTCTGTTGCTTATACCACACAGCCAGTGGTACTGTGTTATGGCGGCCCTAGCAAACCAATACACCGTTGGCTGCCCAAAGCAACTATGTGAAGAAGAATTCGGGCAGGGCACGCACGAGTATGGGAGGGATCGCAGGGGAACACGTGCACGATATTAAGTCATCCTTACTCCATGGGATGGAATGGAGAAGATCTGAATATCTACATATTCACCTGCATCCAAGATCAAACCCCAAAGTACTTAAGTAGAAAAATCCTGGTCTTATTCAAAGTTATTTCTACCTTCCACCTACAGTTAGAAATAGATGGAATGTATGTGTCTTTGTCAGTTTCCTTAACTTCCACAAAAGAATGTCCATCTCATTCCCAACCTTGCTAATTAGTAACCAGGGCACTGCACTGAGCAGAATCAACAACCCAGAACAGATGCTTTTCTGGTCAGAAAGGAAAAGTCTAAAACTTAATTGAGGTTCAATATTAGTAGGAAACCTATAAATATTTTTTATGATTAAGTGAATCTCATTTGATGATTTTCTAATGTATTTTTATTTTTTGAGAATATCCATTTTTAGTTTCATTTCTCCCTCCAAAGGACTTTGGAAAACCAACATTTCTTCCCTAAATAATTGAGACCAAAAGCCATAAGTCATCTATTTATGAAAGCCAGGCTTCTGCAAGATTTCAGTTGAGAGTGCTTGATTTTTTTTTTCTCATTGATCTTCTAATACTTGTGCTCTAACTCTTGGGTCTTTTAAGAAATTTAACATATACTTTTGGTTCTAACTAAATCTTCACCTCAAAATTGGATAACTGGGTTTTGGGGTTTTTAAGTTTCTTTGTTTGCTCTAGTTTAATGGCCCATAACAAATAAGAGCATTAATTTGGAAAATGTCCCCATGGGGTGCATTGTTCTCAGAGTGGCTCAATGTTTTAGAGAGACCGTTGTGTGGAGACACAACTAGACACTGACTGCCTGATGAACCCAGCCTCCCTTACTAGTGAACAAGTAGGAGGGTAAGGGGATGTGATTAAGCAAAGTTAGGACTTCAGAAAAGCTTTTATTCCATTTAGTATAGACCTGGCCAAGGAAACGAGCCCCGTTATCACCAACACAAGCAAACTCAATTTGGGCAATTCAGGGGAGTCCATTACTATGCACTAAATGTTTGTGCCCCCCCCCCCCGCCATTCATATGTTGAAATCCTAAGCCTTAATGTGATGGTATTGGAGATGGGGCCTTTAGGAGATAATTCAGTCAGGAGGGTGGAGCTCTTAAGATGGGATTAGTGCCCTGAGAGACACAAGAGAGCTTGCTTTCTTACTCTCTCTCTGCCAGGTGAGGATACTGAATCTGCTGGTACTGACCTTGGACTTTCCAGCCTCTAGGACTGTGGGAAATAAATTTCTGTTGTTTAAGCCACCCAGTCTATGGTATCGGGTTATAGCAGACCACAACAGATGAAGACACTCATCAAGTTAAGCCGCTTTACCCCTTTCACACATGTAAGTCCTAACAACCACTCTAACTGTGCAGTACATTTTCTAGCCCATACGCTTAATGATCCCCTGCTATTTAACCCAACAGCACACACTCCATTACCTATCTACAGACTTTTCTAAAATAATTGAAGTACCATTGGGATAGGAGCACAGAAGTTAGATTCTCTCTTCTCAACTTAGTGTGTCTGTGTGATTTCTAACCTGAAACTGTACTGTTACTTTTTAAATTTTTATTTTTAATCCACATACAATAAAATCCAACCTTTTGATGTGAAATTCAAAGAGTTTTGACAAATGCAGTCATTTAACCACCACCCTTATCAAGACACAAAACAGTTTCCATCACTCCCCTACCCCCTGTTTTTAGTCAAACATTCCACCACTGACCACAGAAAACCACAGATTTGTTCTTCATCCCTGGAGGTTCAGCATATCCAGAATGACATGTACATAGAATCACATAGTATGTAACTTCGAAAACTTGGTTTCTTTCACTCAGCAGAATGGTTTTGACACTCATTCAAGTTGCTGGATATATGAAATCGTTTATTTTTTTTATTGTTAAGCAGTATTCCATTGCATGGATATACCACAGTGATTAATCTATCACTCATTAAAGGACATTTGGGTTGTTTCACATTTTGGCAATTTTGAATAAAAGCTGCTATAAGCGTTTTTGTACAAGTATTTGTGTGAATGTAAGTCTTCCATTCTTCAGAATAAATACTCAGGAATGGGATCACTGCATCATATGGTAAGTATATGTTTAATTTGATAAGCAACTTCCAAACTGTTTTTCAGAGGGGCTGTACCATTTTGCATTCTCACAGCAGTGTATGGGGAGAGTCCTAGCTATTCTGCAACCTCATCAAGACTTGGTATTGCCAGTTGTTTGTTCATTTTTAATTTTAGTAATTATAGTAGGTGTGTAGTTTACCTTGTGATTTTTATTTGTCTTTCTCTAATGACTAATACCTAATAATGCTGAGAATCCATGCACTTTTTGCCATCTATATGTCTCCTTTGATGAAGTGTCCACTGAAATTTTTTGCCTTCTAAAAAATTGGGTTGTATTCTTATTGTTGATTTTGGAAAGTTCTTTATATATTCTAAGTGCAGGGTCTTTGCTAAATGTATGATTTGCAAATTTTTCCCTCAACCTGTGACTTGTGTTTTCATTGTCTTAACAGCAACTTTGACAATCCAAAAAGTCTCTAAGTGTGATAAAGTCTAATTTGTCAATTTTTCTCCTATAAATCTTGCTTTTAGTGTCATATTTAAGAATTCTCCACCTAATACAAGCCCACAAAGATTTTCTTCCTAGGCTTTCTTCAAAAGTTTTATAGATTTATGATTTGCATTTACTTCTATTACCCATTTTCAGTTAGTTTTGTATAAAATGTGAAGTATAGGTCAAGGTTCATTTTTGGTTTTTTGTACATGGATGTCCAGTTGTTCAAGCACAATTTTTTTGAAGAGACTATCTTTTCTCCATGGAATTGCCTTTGTATCTTTTTCAAAAATTAACCCACCATAATTTTGTGAGTCTATTTGTCAAGTCTCTATTCCATTCCATTGAACTGTGTGTCTATATTTTCATCAGTATCTCATTTCCTTGATGACTTGCCTTACAGTAAGTCTTCATGTTGTAGTATGAGTCTTCCAACTTCGTTCATTTTCAGAATTGAAATGGGATATTTACTTTGCCTTTCCACATAAATCTTAAACTCAGTTTGCCAATACAGACAGACACAACGACTGGGATTTCTATTGGAATTGCATCAGATATATAGATCAAACTGGAAAGAATTGACATCTTAACTATAGTGAATCATCCATTCCATGGGCATGGTCTTCTTTTTATTTATTTCATCAGTGTTTGATAATTTTAAGCATACAGATCATGGTAAATTTATACCTAAGTATTGATTTATTTATTGAGTTACCATAAATGGTACTAATTTTCAATTTTGGTTTCCAATTGTTTATTGTTATTATATAGGAATACAATTGCTTTTTGTATTTTAATCTTATAGCTTGAGATTTACCAAACTCACTTTTAAGTTCTAGGAACATTTCTGTGAATTCTTTAAGGTCTTCTACTTAGGCAATAATGTCATCTGGAAAGTTTTATTTTCCAATCTGAATGCCTTTTTTTCTTTTTCTTGCCTTACTACACTGGTTAGGATTTCCATTATGTACATTGAATAGGAGTGGTAGAGCAGACATCCTCGCTTTGTTCCTAGTCTTAGGGGAAAATACTGTCTTTCATCATTAAGTATGATGTTAACTACAGGTGTTTATAGATATCCTTAATCATGTAAAAGAAGTTCCTTTTTATTCCTAGAGTGCTGAGAATTTTATCATGAATCAATGCTGAGTTTTATCAAAAATTTTTCTACAATGATTGAAATGATTAAGTGGTTTTTCTTCTTTTGTCTGTTAATGTAGTAAATTACAGTGATACTGAATCTTAAAACAACCTTGCATTACCAAGATAAATCCTATTTGGGGTGCCTGGGTGGCTCAGTTGGTTAAGCATCAGCCTTTGGCTCAGGTCATGATCCCAGTGTCCTGGGACCGAATCCCACATTGGGCTCCTTGCTCATCGGGGAGCCTGCTTCTCCCTCTGCCTCTCTCTCTCTCTCTCATGAATAAATAAGATCTTTAAATAAATAAATAAATAATAACTAGATTTTAATTTCATTAATTTTCTCTAATGTTTGTTTTCAGTTTCATTGATTTCTGTTCTTATCGTTACAATTTTCTTTTTCTCCGATAGCTTTGAGTTTAGTTTATTTTTTTTAGTTTCTCAAAATGAAAGACTACGTATTCGAGACCTTTCTTTTTTTCTAATGTAAACATTTTAGTGCTATAAATTTTCCTCTGTGCATTGTTTTAACTGAATCCCATAGACTTTAATATGTTGTATTATTTTCATTCAGCTCAAAATATTTTATAATTTCTTAGGAAGTTTCTTTGACCTATGAATTATTTAGAATTATGTTTTTAAGTTCTAAATATTTGGGAGTTTTCCAGATATCCTTCTGCTACTACAGCTTAATTCTGTTGTGATCAAAAAACATACTTTGGGGGACTCTGCTCTATAAGCCCTTGGAAACGAGCCTTGGAAATCCCTTTTACGAAGATGGCGCCAAAGGCTAAGAAGGAAGCCCCTGCCCCTCCCAAAGTTGAAGCCAAAGCAAAGGCTTTGAAGGCCAAGAAAGCGGTGCTGAAAGGCGTCCACAGTCACAAAAAAAAGAAAATCCGCACGTCACCTACGTTCCAACGACCCAAGACACTGCGTCTGCGGAGGCAGCCCAAATTTCCTCAAAAGAGCGCCCCCAGGAGAAACAAGCTTGATCACTATGCCATCATCAAGTTCCCCCTGACCACTGAGTCAGCCATGAAAAAAATAGAAGACAACAACACACTTGTGTTCATTGTGGATGTCAAGGCCAATAAGCACCAGATCAAACAGGCTGTGAAGAAGCTCTACGACATTGACATGGCCAAGGTCAACACCTTGATCAGGCCTGATGGAGAGAAGGTGGCATATGTTCGACTGGCTCCTGACTATGATGCTTTGGATGTTGCCAACAAAACTGGAATCATCTAAACTGAGTCCAGCTGGCTAAATCTAAATTAAATTTTTTTCACCAAAAAAAACAAAAACAAAAACAAAAACATACTTTGTATGACTTCAATTCTTTTAGGTTTGTTAAGATTTGTTTTGTGGCCCAAAATTGGTATATCTTGGTGAATGTTCCATGTGATGATGAAAATAACGTGTATTCTGCTGTCATTGTGTGAACATTCCTATACATGTCAAATAGGTGTTGGTATTATTCAGATCTTCTATATACTTGCTGGTTTTCTGTCTACTTGTTCTGTTAATTATTTAGAGAGGGGTTTCAATGTCTCTAAGTATAATGGATTTGAATATTCTTCCACTTAATCTTATCAGTTTTTATCATGTATTTTGAAGTTGTTTTTAGGTGCATAAACATTTAGGACCATCATATCTTCTTGATGAATTGATGCTTTTTATCAGTATGTAACGTCCTTGGTATTTTCCCTTGTTCTGAAATCTATGTCTGATATTAATAAAGCCACTACCACTATCTTTTTATTCGTATTTCTATTGTATATCTGTTTGCATCACTTTGTTTTTAACCTGTCTATATTATTATATTTAAAGTGAATTTCTTGCAGATATCCTATAGTTGGGTTTTGTACTTTTTTAACTCTGTCTTTAATTAATGTGTTTAGAGTATTTACATTTAAGGAAATTATTAATTTATTTAGATTTAGTTTTGCCATTTATTTGTTTTATGTTGGTCCCCTCTGTGTTGATTTTCCTGTCTTCCCTTTTCTGCCTTTTATTGGATTTAAAAAATATATATTTTAGTATTTTATTTATTTGCATAAATATTTTAGAGTTTGTTCTAGGGATTACAATTATATACCCTACTTTTTTCAGTTTACTTAGAATTCACATGTTACCCTTCAAGTGAAATGCAGAAATCTTACAACCATATAGTACATACAGTCATAAGTACTACATCTACTTACACTGAAAATCCCATTAGACAATGTTAAAATTTTTGCCTTTGATAGTCATCAATATCTTAAGATTTTAAGAGGGGAAAAATATTCTCCTTATCCAGATATTTACCATGTGCATTGCCCTTTCTGTCATAGTTTTCTGCATCTCAGTGACCATTCATTTGTGCTCAGGCCCAAACCTTTGGTATCAATTTTTATTCTTCTCTTGCCCTCACACTCCATATGTAGTTCATCAGCAAGCTAGCTCTACCTGAAAAATATATCTTGTATGTGTCCTTAAATCTCTCCTGTCTGAAACAAGTATTCTGTAACTGTAAAAATTAAACTTTAAAATGTTTTTTTAATGAAGACAAAAATTTTACCTCCCAGCATTTTAATAAAAAGCAAATTTCTTTTAAAAAATCCTCTATTTAAAGTTATGTAGAGAAGAAAAATGTTATTTTCAAAGTCTTTTGACTAGTCAAGTTTAGTGTAATGAAAGAAAAAGTTCTAATCCATATCCAGCACTGGAGCCATCCTATTTCCATTTTATAGTCAATTGGATAAATTTTCTTTCATTTTGCCTCTCAGAATTTTGTCCTTTTGAAGCAGGCAAACAACTCAGCCTTGGCAATATTGTTTCTCATTTAACAATCTATTTCAGTCTTATCCTTGGCAGTTAACAATGACCTCGTGCTGCTGACACATTTTTAGTGTGTGCGTGGCTGTGTATGAAATGTTGTTATTTTCCTACGTTGCTCTCCCCTTTGATCATCAACCTTGTCTTGTCTCCTACTCTCTCTTGGAGCTCTAATTGTTTTTACTCCTTTGAAACCTTCTGAGGAAAGGAAGTCCTAAAAGAATAGTCTCCCCTTTCCAAGGCTGCCAGCTTAGAAATTTTCTAGTTTCTTTCTTCCTGAATATTTTTGGTTTTGTTAAGGCGTATTTTTCCTTTCCATCTAGCCTAGATTAATCAAGACCTATCTCCACCCAGTCTTCTTCCATCAGTAACATCTCAACACCCTCAGATGTCACAGTGGAAGAGTATGAAGTTTTAAATAAGAACACTTGATATAAGTCATAATCCTATCACTTCCCGGCTAGAGACCTTGGGTAAATCACTGAGCGACTCTGGGACTGAGTCTCTTCATCTGTAAAATGGGGGTGATCATGATATCTAAATTTTGAGGGCTGTTTTAAAGGATTAAATAAATATATATGAATGTTCTTGAGAAGTGTGATGCAGTGATATTGATTTTTGTTCAGTTTAATAAACCTCTGTTAGTAACGGACAGGGGTAGTAAACTCAAAGGACTATAAGTAATATAAATACATGCAGCAGGCAGGATTCCATGCATTAGGGAGCAGGGAGGTGTGTGTCTAAAGAATTAGAGATCGCAAGCCTGTCTGAGGAGGGCAAATACTGCTCAGCTCCTCCCAGTGACTTATCAGGTAGGGGATGCCTAACCATCCCACTGCCAATTTGAAGCAACTCTGAAAAGTCGTTCTAGCTCCAGAGTTCTTTATGGTGCCAGATGAGACAAGTGGGTTTGCATCAAGGCTTAACTTCTCCCTTGGCCCACTCCTGCTTCCTTCCCCTTTCCAAAGGTGTTTCCACAAGGGTGCTTCTAAATAAAGATCTTGTACACTAAACTCCATCTCAGAATCTGCTTCCTGGGGAATCCAACCTGCAACACCATTCTTGAACCCATGGAAAAATCTGTATGCTAAGCTAGGTAGACAGATGATTTCAATACCATCTGATAAGTGCTAGAATATATACATAAACAAAAGCTATGCAATGAAGGAGGGGGTATCTAAATCAACCAAGGGGACTCAAGTCTTCCCAGGGCAGGCAATGTTCAGGTGACTTTTGAGAGCTAATGAGGCTGTAACCAGATAAGGAAGGGAACAGGTATTCTAGGCAGAGAAAGAAACACTAAAAACAAACAATAGAAAGATATCCAAGGAATAGAGACCCTACATATGCATGGAGAACCACTAGCAGCATGGTACTAATAGAACTTAAAAGACCTAATAGAACTTAAAGAGAACTAATAAAACTTAAAATGTAAATTGGGGATTGGCATGAGATAAAGTGGGAGAGAAAAGTTACAATTTAAGAGCTTGGCCTTGATCCAGTGGATATGGAGATTCATTTCCCCTCCTAACTCCGAACACTTGTTCTCTCTTTCCTCCCACAAGCTTTAAAGTTGGTCCTTCATGGAGCCTATTTTCATTCAATAGGCATGACTTGAGAAATCTACCATCTCCTACTGTAATTTAAAATCTAGATATGAATATCTAACTCAATATCTCCACTTGAATGGCCCATAAGAACCATAAAATTCAGTGTGTCCAAAACTGAGTTCATTACCTGACCTTCCTGTACCTCATCTTTCTGAATTATCTACTTTGGTGAATACTAGCAACTGCCCATTCAGTTGCCCAAGCCACAGTCCCATGTATCAGTCTTGATTCCTTTTTCTTTTTTACTCTTCAAGTTCAATCCTTCAATGGATCCTATAAATGATCCTATTTATTATATTTTGGATCATTACATGTTTACTGCTACTTCCTGAGGTCAGTGAAAGCTTTTAATAACTGATTAATCTGCCTCCAGTCTTACTCCTTTCAAATCCATTTGCCAAAGAACTATAAGAGTAATCCTTCCAAAACACAAATTTGATCATGTCAAGCCTCAGCTTAAACTCCTCCAGGGGTCCCCATAATCTTTGAGATGAAGTCCAAAATCCTTAACAAAACTCTTCATTGTCTGGCCATGGATTTCATGCTTTCTGCTTTACGCACACTATATTACCTTAAAATTTTCCAGTTCTTTATGCCCTCCCCCTTGCTTTCAGATCATGTACCAGGTTGCACTCACAGCCTAAAATATCTTTCCCTGCCTGTCTTTCCTCCTCTTCTTCCTTTTACCTGATTAAGAACTATTAGGGGTGCAGGGCTCAACTTAACTGTTAATTTCTCCAAGGAGTTTTCTCTGCCACCCTCACCCTTATTATAAGCTAAGTGCCTTGTTTATAATACTATGAATCTATCCTTACTTCTCTCTACCATGAGATTACAATTAAAGGCAGAAAACATGTCTTATTTATTTCTGAATTTCCAACACTTAGCATAATAACTGGCACACAATAGTTTTCAAGAAATATTTTCTAAATAAATGAATAAGTGGATCAGAATTTGATTTCCAAGGATATACTCTGATGGCAATGAGAGTCATAGTTTCAAAAGAGAACTTACTGAAAAAGACAAGAACTAATAAGTGCTGGCAAGGAAGAGGAGAAAAAGGAACCTTTGTGTACTGCTAGTGGGAATGTAATTTGGTGTAGCCAAACCAGAGGTTCCTCAAGAAATGAAAAACAGAACTACCCTATCATCCAGTAATTCCTTTATGGGGTATTTACCCAGAGAAAACAAAAACACTAATTTGAAAAGATATATGCACCCCTATATTTATTGAAACATTATTCACAATAGCCAAGATATGGAAGCAACTCAAGTGTCCATCAAGAGATGAATGGATAAAGAATCCACACACACGGGGGGCAGAGCAAGATGGTGGAGGAATAGGAGACCTAGATTTCGTCTGGTCTCAGGAATTCAGCTGAATAGGGATCAAACCATTTTGAACACCTACGAACTCAACAGGAGATCAAAGGGGAGAGTAGCAACAACTATCTGAACAGAGAAGCGACCACTTTCTGGAAGGTAGGGCGTGCGGAGAAGTGAATCTGAGGCGATATTCGGGAGGATAGACGGCGGGGGAGGGGCCTCCGCCGGCCGCTTCTGGCAAGTGATAGAGTCGCGGAGCATAAAATCGGAACTGTTAGAAGTCCGCTCCGCTGAGGGACGTCGCTCCGGTGGCTAAGCAGGGGGTGGAATCCTCGCGGGACAGTGTGGTCTCAGGACCCTCGGGGTCAAAGAAAGACTGGGGGTGCCTGAGTGCACCAGAGCTTCCAGGTATCGGAGTGGGGAAGCCGGCTGCAGAGACGGAGCTGAGGCGCAGGCTCTCAGCTTGGGGTGCCCATAAACTGTGATCCGCGGCCCAGTCGGGCCACTGCTCCTCCAGCAGGGACCCAACAGGCGGCAGAGCCGGGGAGACTCCCCTTCCTTCCCGGGGAGGAGCGGCGCGGGAACGCACTGCAGGAATCTGCTGGGTTTGGAGACTCCACATGGGGTCGGGTGCCAGAGATAGCAACGCTCGGTCACAGGCCGGGGGAGCACGGAGAGCGGCCAGAGACCGGGAACAAGGGAGTGACTGTTTTCTCTGTGGGCGCACTGAGGAGCGGGGCCCCGAGTTCTCAGCTCCTCTGGGTGGAGATTGGGAGGCCACCATTTTTGCCCTGGTCCTCCAAGGCTGTACGGAGAGCTTGCAGGGAACTAAAGCTCCTGATATCAAACCCGAGCAGCTTGCTTAGCCCAGACCGACAAGGGCGGGGCAATTCAGCCTCGGGCAAAGACATTTAGAAACCACAGCAACAGGCCCCTCCCCCAGAAGATCAGCAGAACAGCCAGCAAGCCAAGACCAAATTTACCGATCAAGGAGAACGGGAGAACTCCAGCGCTAGGGGAATACTGCACATAGAATTCATGGCTTTTTTTTTTACCATGATTCATTAGTTCATCAAAGTTAATTTTTGTTAACTGTGTTTTTTTCCCTTTTTCAACCAACATCTTATCAATCTCTTTTTAAAAAAAAAAAACATTTTTTATTTTTCATTTCTAGAGTCATATTTTATCACTTCATAGTAGTTACCCTTATTTTTGGCATATATATATAAGTTGTTCTCTCTTTAAAATTTTGAGATACAGTTTCTTCTAACAGATCAAAATATACCCTAAATCACTAGTGTATGGCTCTGTTCTAGTCTCCTGCCTGATCACATTCTCTCCCTTTTTTCTTTTTTTTTTTAAATCTTCTTTCTTTTTTCAAACAACTTCTTATCTTATCAAGTCCTTTTATAAAATCTTTTATAATTTTCACCTTTACAGTCATCTTATATCCCTTCATTGTATCAACCCTTATTTTGTACATATATGTCTTTCTTCCTTTAAAATTTTAGGAGGCACTTTTTTCTAACAGACCAAAATACGCCCAAAATCTAGTGTGTGGCACTGATCTATGCACTAGCCTGATCATATTTGATCATATTCTGCTTTTTTTGTATTGTTCTGTTTTTGTTTTTATCTTTTTTTTTCTCTTTCTTTTTTCTTCCTTTCCCTTTCTTTTCCCCTGGTTTCAGATCTTTTCTGATTTGTATACAGTATATTTGCTGGGGACGTTGTAAACCTGTTAGCATTTTGTTCTCTCATTCATCTATTCTCCTCTGGACAAAATGACAAGACGAAAAAAATCACCTCAGCAAAAAGAACAAGAGGTAGTACCGTCAGCCAGGGACCTACTCAATACGGACATTAGTACGATGTCAGACTTGGAGTTCAGAATCATGACTTTAAAGATACTAGCTGGGCTTGAAAAAAGCATGGAAGTTATTAGACAAACGCTTTCTGGAGAAATAAAAGAACTAAAATCTAACCAAGTCGAAATCAAAAAGGCTATTGATGAGGTGCAATCAAAAATGGGGGCATTAACTGCTAGGATAAATGAGGCAGAAGAGAGAATCAGCAATATAGAAGACCAAATGATGGAAAACAAAGAAGCTGAGAAAAAGAGAGATAAACAACTAATCGATCATGAGGGCAGAATTCAGAGATAAGCGATACGAAAAGACGAGACAACATTAGAATAATTGGGATCCCAGAAGAAGAAGAAAGAGAGGGGCAGAAGGTATATTGGAGCAAATAATAGCAGAGAACTTCCCTAATGTGAGGAAGGAAACAGGCATTAAAATCCAGGAGGCACAGAGAACCCTTCTCAAAATCAATAATAAGAGGTCAACACCCCGACATCTAATAGTAAAACGTACGAGTCTCAGAGACAAAGAGAAAATCCTGAAAGCAGCTCGGGAGAAGAGATATGTAACCTACAATGGTAAAAATATTAGATTGGCAACAGACCTATCCACAGAGACCTGGCAGGCCAGAAAGGACTGGCAAGATATCTTCAGAGCACTAAACGAGAAAAATATGCAGCCAAGAATACTATATCCAGCTAGGCTGTCACTGAAAATAGAAGGAGAGATAAAAAGCTTCCAGAACAAACAAAAACTACAGGAATTTGCAAAGACGAAACCGGCCCTCCAAGAAATATTGAAAGGGGTCCTCTAAGCAAAGAGAGAGCCTAAAAGCAGCAAACATCAGAAAGGAACACAGACAACATACAGTAACAGTCACCTTACAGGCAATACAATGGCACTAAATTCCTACCTTTCAATAGTTACCCTGAATGTAAATGGGCTCAATGCCCCAATCAAAAGACACAGGCTATCAGATTGGATTAAAAAACAAGACCCATCCATATGCTGTCTGCAAGAGACTCATTTTAGACCCAAAGACACCCCCAGATTGAAAGTGAGGGGGTGGAAAACCATTTACCATGCTCATGGACACCAAAAGAAAGCTGGGGTGGCAATCCTTATATCAGACAAACTAGATTTTAAAACAAAGACTGCAATAAGAGATGAGGAAGGACACTATATCCTACTTAAAGGGTCTATCCAACAAGAAGATCTAACAATTGTAAATATCTATGCCCCAAACATGGGAGCAGCCAATTATATAAGGCAATTAATAACAAAAGCAAAGAAACACATTGACAACAATACAATAATAGTGGGGGACTTTAACACCCCCCTGACTGAAATGGACAGATCATCTAAGCAAAAGATCAACAAGGAAATAAAGACTTTAAATGACACACTGGACCAAATGGACTTCACAGACCTATTCAGAACATTCCATCCCAAAGCAACGGAATACACATTCTTCTCTAGTGCCCATGGAACATTCTCCAGAATTGATCACATCCTAGGTCACAAATCAGGTCTCAACCGGTACCAAAAGATTGGGATCATTCCTTGCATATTTTCAGACCACAATGCTTTGAAACTAGAACTCAATCACAAGAGGAAAGTCGGAAAGAACTCAAATACATGGAGGCTAAAGAGCATCCTACTAAAGAATGAATGGGTCAACCAGGAAATTAAAGAAGAATTAAAAAAAATTCATGGAAACCAATGAAAATGAAAACACAACTCTTCAAAATCTTTGGGATACAGCAAAGGTAGTCCTGAGAGGAAAGTATATAGCAATACAAGCCTTTCTCAAGAAACAAGAAAGGTCTCAAATACACAACCTACCCCTACACCTAAAGGAGCTGGAGAAAGAACAGCAAATAAAGCCTAAACCCAGTAGGAGAAGAGAAATAATAAAGATCAGAGCAGAAATCAATGAAATAGAAACCAAAAGAACAGTAGAACAGATCAACGAAACTAGGAGCTGGTTCTTTGAAAGAATTAACAAGATTGATAAACCCCTGGCCAGACTGATCCAAAAGAAAAGAGAAATGACACAAATCAACAAAATCATGAATGAAAGAGGAGAGATCACAACCAACACCAAAGAAATACAAACAATTATAAGAACATATTATGAGCAACTCTATGCCAGCAAATTAGATAACCTGGAAGAAATGGGTGCATTCCTAGAGATGTATCAACTACCAAAATTGAACCAGGAAGAAATAGAAAACCTGAACAGACCTATAACCACTAAGGAAATTGAAGCAGTCACCAAAAATCTCCCAAGAAACAAAAGCCCAGGGCCAGATGGCTTCCCAGGGGAATTCTATCAGACATTTAAAGAAGAATTAATACCTATTCTCCTGAAACTGTTCCAAAAAAGAGAAATGGAAGGAAAACTTCCAAACTCATTTTATGAGGCCACCATTACCTTGATCCCAAAACCAGACAAAGACCCCATCAAAAAGGAGAATTACAGACCAATATCCTTGATGAACATGGATGCAAAAATTCTCACCAAAATACTAGCCAATAGGATCCAACAGTACATTAAAAGGATTATTCACCACGACCAAGTGGGATTTATCCCTGGGCTGCAAGGCTGGTTCAACATCCGCAAATCAATCAACGTGATACAATACATTAACAAAAGAAAGAACAAGAATCATATGATCCTCTCAATAGATGCAGAAAAAGCATTTGACAAAGTACAGCATCCTTTCTTGATCGAAACTCTTCAGAGGATAGGGATAGAGTGTACATACCTCAATATCATAAAAGCCATCTACGAAAAACCTACAGCGAATATCATTCTCAGTGGGGAAAAGCTGAGAGCTTTTCCCCTAAGGTCAGGAACATGGCAGGGATGTCCACTCTCACCACTGCTATTCAACATAGTATTAGAAGTCCTAGCCACAGCAATCAGACAACAAAAAGAAATCAAAGGCCTCCAAATCGGCAAAGAGGAAGTCAAACTCTCACTGTTTGCAGATGATATGATACTGTATGTGGAAAACCCAAAAGACTCCACCCCAAAACTGCTAGAACTCATACAGGAATTCAGTCAAGTAGCAGGCTATAAAATCAATGCACAGAAATCAGTGGCATTCCTATACACCAACAACAAGACAGAAGAGAGACAAATCAAGGAGTCGATCCCATTCACAATTGGACCCAAAACCATAAGATACCTAGGAATAAATTTAACCAAAGAGGCAAAGGATCTGTACTCAGAAAACTATAAAATACTCAGGAAAGAAATTGAAGAAGACACAAAGAAATGGAAAAACGTTCCATGCTCATGGATTGGGAGAACCAACATTGTGAAGATGTCAATGCTACCTAGAGCAATCTACACATTCAATGCAATCCCTATCAAAATACCATCCACTTTTTTCAAAGAAATGGAACAAATAATCCTAAAATTTGTATGGAATCAGAAGAGACCCAGAATAGCCCGAGGAATGTTGAAAAAGAAAAGCAAAGCTGGCGGCATCACAATTCCGGACTTCCAGCTCTATTACAAAGCTGTCATCAAGACAGTATGGTACTGGCACAAAAACAGACACATAGATCAATGGAACAGAATCGAGAGCCCAGAAATGGACCCTCAACTCTATGGTCAACTTATCTTTGACAAAGCAGGAAAGAATGTCCAATGGAAAAAAGTCTCTTCAACAAATGGTGTTGGGAAAATTCGACAGCCACATGCAGAAGAATGAAACTGGACCATTTCCTTACACCACACACAAAAATAGACTCCAAATGGTTGAAAGACCTAAACGTGAGACAGGAGTCCATCAAAATCCTACAGGAGAACACAGGTAGCAACCTCTTCGACCTCAGCCGCAGCAACTTCTTCCTAGAAACATCACCAAAGGCATGGGAAGCCAGGGGAAAAATGAACTATTGGGATTTCATCAAGATAAAAAGCTTTTGCACAGCAAAAGAAACAGTCCACAAAACCAAAAGACAACCGACAGAATGGGAGAAAATATTTGCAAATGACATATCAGATAAAGGGCTAGTATCCAAAATCTATAAAGAACTTATCAAACTCAACACCCAAAGAACAAATAATCCAATCAAGAAATGGGCAGAAGACATGAACAGACATTTTTCCAAAGAAGACATTCAAATGGCCAACAGGCACATGAAAAAGTGTTCAACATCGCTCGGCATCAGGGAAATCCAAATCAAAACCTCAATGAGATACCACCTCACACCAGTCAGAATAGCTAAAATTAACAAGTCAGGGAATGACAGATGTTGGCGGGGATGTGGAGAAAGGGGAACCCTCCTACACTGTTGGTGGGAATGCAAGCTGGTGCAACCCCTCTGGAAAACAGTATGGAGGTTCCTCAAACAGTTGAAATTAGAGCTAACATTCGATCCAGCAATTGCACTACTGGGTATTTACCCCAAAGATACAAATGTAGGGACCCGAAGGGGTACGTGCACCCCAATGTTTATAGCAGCAATGTCCACAATAGCCAAACTGTGGAAAGAGCCAAGATGTCCATCGACAGATGAATGGATAAAGAAGAAGTGGTATATATACACAATGGAATATTATGCAGCCATCAAAAGGAATGAGATCTTGCCATTTGCAACGACGTGGATGGAACTGGAGGGTGTTATGCTGAGTGAAATAAGTCAATCAGAGAAAGACATGTATCATAGGACCTCACTGATATGAGGAATTCTTAATCTCAGGAACAAACTGAGGGTTGCTGGAGTGGTCGGGGGTGGGAGGGATGGGGTGGCTGGGTGATAGACATTGGGGAGGGTATGTGCTATGGTGAGCGCTGTGAATTGTGCAAGACTGTTGAATCACAGATCTGTACTTCTGAAACAAATAACGCAACATATTTTAAGAAAAAAGAAAAAGAAGAAGATAGCAGGAGAGGAAGAATGAAGGGGAGTAAGTCAGAGGGGGAGACGAACCAGGAGAGATGATGGACTCTGAAAAACAAACTGAGGGTTCTAGAGGGGAGGTGGGTAGGGGGATGGGTTAGCCTGGTGATGGGTATTAAAGAGGGCACATTCTGCATGGAGCACTGGGTGTTATGAACAAACAATGAATCATGGAACAGTACACCAAAACAAATGATGTAATATATGGTGATTAACATAACAATAAAAAAATTAAAAAAAAAAGAATCCACACACACAGCCATAAAAAAGAATGAGATCTCACCATTTGGAAGACAGACTGAGAGTATTATGCTTAAGTGAAAGAAGTCAGACAAAGACAAATACCATATGATTTCACTTACATGTAGAAACTAAAAAATAAGAGAAATGAATAAACAAACAAACAAACAAAAAGCAGAAACAGTCAGTAAATACAGAGAACAAACTAATGGTAGTCAGAAGGGAATCGGCAAAATGTTTGAAGGAAAGCGAGACATACAGGCTTCCAGCCAAGGAATGAATAAATCACAGGGACGAAAGCCATAGTATAAGGAATAGAATCAATGGTATTGTAATAGTGTTGTAGGGTGACAGATGGTAGCCTCATTTGTGGTGGGCACAGCATAATGTACACATTTGCTGAATCACAGTATAGTGCACCTGAAACTAATGTAACACTGTGTGTCAACTACAATAATAATAATAATAATAATAATAAAATGGGAGAGGGGCACCTGGGTGACTCAGTTGGATGAGCATCCAACTCTGGGTTTTGGCTCAGGTCATGATCTTGAGATCATAGGATCGAGCCCTGCCTCAGGCTCTGCCCTTGGTGGAGAGTAGGCTTGAGAATTCTGTTTCTCCCTCAGCCCTTCCCTCTTTCGTACCCACACACTCTCTCTCTCTAAGGGGGAGAATCTACTGGAGGCCAGAACATAAGATTATAGGACGTAGTAATGACCTAAACCAGAAAAGTGGGAGTAGAAATACAGAAAACAGGAGCTAGATACAAAGCTAGGTAGAAAAACATCTTGGAGGTAAAATCAGCAGAATTGGGGAGTGGATGATGGGAGTGAGGGAAAGACTGTGGTATAAAATGATCCCCGGATTTCTGACTTGGACACCAAGATGGGGATACCTTAACCATGACAATACAAGAGAAGAAGCAGGTTGAACAAAGGACACAAAGATGAAGAGTGTGATGGTCCGTTCGTTCAGGACATGTTAAGGGTGAGGTGCCTCCAGAAGATTCAGGTGGAGTTATTTGGACATCAGCCTATAGGGTAAAGTAGTAGATACCATAAATGGGATGGCCCGTGGGAATAGGGCTATGAGAACGTAGCCTAGAACAGTGATCTGGGAACACCAACTTGGCTACAGATTGTTCTGGATCTCTTGCTGTTGTCCCTCCAGATCCACTCTCCATCCTGCCTCAGGAGAGTGACCTATGTGGACTTCAATGGTTTCCTTGCCCTCTGGTTTCGTGTGGCTTCAGTTAATGTGGGGAAGCAGCAGGAGACAGGAGAGAGGACAGTGAAGTGTGGATATGTATTCTCCAGCTTACTTCCTGCTTCATCTATCCACCAAATGTCATAGCAACTTTCAGGTACCCTCTTCATACAGCTACCTCTCCAGGTTCCAGTAACTGACCCTTGCACCATCAGGTCTAGGTATGGTAATGAAGCCCATGTGTCACTAGCATGGGCTGTTCCTAAGCCACACACACTTTGCTTTGTAAATAGCCCCTTCATTAAACTCCTCAATTACCCAGCTTGACTAGGTTGTCCATATCCTGAAGAGAGCCTGAGTGATATAGAGGGGATTCTGGAAAAGGAAAGATAGGCAAATTAATCTGATAAACTAACTCTATTCAAGTGATTTAGCATTACCTTTCCTAAATAGTCTTCTCTGAAAACTAAAGGAATTACTTCAAGAGTAGAAATTTCAAGCACCTAGGACAAATGAGTAAGTGGTTGTTAACTAGGATGAGTATAACAGGAAATTAACTTGGGAATCCCCGAAATTAAATTTCAATGTGGCACCTTCCAAAGGGCTAAATAACTGTACAGACGGATTACTTGTAGGTATCTATGGTGACACGGTCTCATAATGAACTTCATAGTTCATTAAGACATAATAATGGCAGGGGTTACTAATAACTAAGTATAAAATACTGGTGGACTGGGGAAGTGGATTTAAAAGTATTACTCTTGGGGCACCTGGGTGGCTCAGTCATTAAGCGTCTGCCTTCGGCTCAGGTCATGATCCCAGGGTCCTGGGATCGAGCCCCACATCAGGCTCCCTGCTCCGCAGGAAGCCTGCTTCTCCCTCTCCCACTCCCCCTGCTGTGTTCCCTCTCTCACTGTCTCTCTATGTCACAAAAAAAAAAAAAAAAAAAAAAAGTATTACTCTTGCCAATTCAATGACATCCCTCCCACTTGGTTCCACTAGCCAGGCATCAAAAGAGAGCAAAAGAAATGCAGAGATGTTAGGGGAAATTCAGCTGTCTTACTCTACTGAAACCACAAGTTAGTAACATTTATGTATCTTGTATTAAAGATGGGATTTTGATTCATGTACGGCCTCAACATTATTTTTATTTATTATTATTAATGAATAATAACACATTAAAGCTAGACAATGGCCATTCCTTAGACTCTTCAAATGTAGCATATAGGCCACCGCCAACTCTGCCCAGCTCTGTGATATCTCCTTCCATGTCTGTACTCTCTTGGTCTTTACTGTTCCATAGTTTATGACCCACTTTCTAAACGAACCCTGTAAACAAATTCCACTTGACTCAAGGCAGCTACTATCATAGCTACAACCCCTGAGGACCCTTATATTGCCAGCTTGTTTACTGAAAGTGGCTAGATTGCAAATTTAATTTGTTTTATCCTATGATTTATCTAATCAATATTGCCAAAATGCAGGGGAAAAATAATGGAGGCCACTCAAGGACAATTAAAATGTCAACATGTTGGGGCGCCTGGGTGGCTCAGTCGTTAAGCGTCTGCCTCCGGCTCAGGTCATGATCCCAGGGTCCTGGGATGGAGCCCCACATCGGGCTCCCTGCTCCACGGGAGGCCTGCTTCTCCCTCTCCCACTCCCCCTGCTTGTGTTCCCTCTCTCGCTGTGTCTCTCTCTGTCAAAAAATAAATAAAAAATATTTAAAAAAGTAAAATAAAATAAAATGTCAACAGGTTTAGAAAGAGACCTATTAATAATGCAAATATGAAATACTTTCAATGTTGATATTCAGGTCATTAGAACTCAGTGTGAATCAGGCCATCAGGACTTTGAACTGACTTACAGTTAGGTGAAGAAAGCAGACCCAGGGCTGTGGGTGGTTTGCCCTGCTTAGCTCAAGTCAACATCTAAATCAAATCAAAGAAAAATTCCACTTCGAAATAACTCTGGAGTTCATTTCTTTTGACTTGCTTCTGAATTCACTAATTCCTTATATGATGTCCCTGGCAAAGTCACTCATTCACACATTTAACAGATACAAATTGAGCACCTATCCCTGCCAAGCATTATTTAACCCCAAAGATGAAAGCACTTGGTTGCTATGTCCACATCAAACCTGTCCTTGAATGCTGGCTTCATGACATAAATCCTTATCATCAACTGCCTTGAACCAAAACCTGCCCCCACATGGTTCCAGAAGAAAAAACTCTGTCTTCAAATATTTTTCAGAAGTGATAATACTTTTGTGCCATCCATTCCAACCCACGTCTTTTTTAGGCAAAATATACCATGTTTGTTCCATCACTCCTTACATGATTTGGTGTCCAAACCACTCATGACCCTGGCCATACTCCTCTGTACATTCAAGTCTGTCTAATCTCCTCTTACTGTGAAGAGCCCAAACTGGAAGATACACCCAACATGTGTTCTGTAATGACCTGGACACTGTGTTTTTACTAATACAATGCCTCAACTTTTTTAAAACACTCCTGTGATTCTGTTACATGAGTATGGGCTTTGGAGTCAGACCTGAGTTTGTATTGACAGATAATTTTGTAATCTTGGGCAAGTTAGTTCACATCCCCAAACCCTAAATTCATCTGTGAAACAGATATAATCATTATTTCCTTATGAATTTTGAGGGTGAAAATAGATGACATATATAAAGCCCTTAGCACCGTATCCAATACATAGCAGATGCTCAAAAATCATTAACTGATGCCATTGATAATACCTCTACTTTCACACACATACACTGTTATCTTTTTTTATTTTTACTGACACCCAATCTAGTACCATCCATCCTGTACTTAACTGCTTTTCTCCCTGAAATTTAAGATTTCACATTTATTATTGTCACAGTTCATGTGCTTTCATCTTCCCAGTTTATTAAGATTTCCCCTAACTTTTACATCCTGGTGTGTCACCTGCAGATTTGACAAGCCTGAGCTTTAAGTCCTCATCCAAGTCACTGATAATGCTATGACTAAGAAGGACCAAGGACAAAAAGCCCTGTGACACATCAGGGGCCTTCATTCAGGTTTCTATCTATTTCCACTTTCCATCAGTTGTTTAATGAGTTGTGAAGAGAGCTTACTGCGTTGACATCTTACACACATTCCTTTATCTTTCCACAAGAACATCTTAAGAGAAAAACCAGGCTGACAAATTTGTCCCTGGCATTTTCCACATCTGTCTGCCCAGTAACTCTGCTAAGTAAGAAAATGATCTTTGCTCTGATTCAGTGAATTTATACTAGCTCTTGATGCTCATTTTCTTCTCTAATTACATGTAAATCATCTCTCTAATAATCCATAGTATTTCTTTGCCTCCTCCTTCTTCTTCGTGGTAAGCAAAATAACGTCCCTCTCCCCAAATATGTCCATGTCCTAATCCCAGACCTGTGAATTTGCTACTTTATATGGCAAAGGGACTTTACAGATATGATTAAGGCTCAGGATCTGGAGATAAGACAATAATCCCAAATTAACTAGATGAGTATCACACGAGTCCTCAAAAGCAGAGAACCTCTTTTCTGGCTGTGCTCAGAGGGAGGTCAAGGTCTCTAGTGACTACAGAAAAAGATGAGAGAGGTTTAATGTTGCTGGCTTTGAATACAGAGGAAAGAGGCCACAAGCCAAAGAACATGAGTGGTCTCTAGAAGCTAAAAAAAGGCAGGAAACACATACTCCTCCAGAGTCTCCTGAAAGGAATGTAGTTCTGCCAATACCTTGATTTTAGCCAAGTGAGACCTGTGTTGGACTTCTGACCTTCAGAACTGTAATTTAATATACTTGGGTTGTTTTTAGCCACTAAGTGTGTGGTAATTTGTTACCAATTTGCTACTATTTCCTTCTACTCTTCCATTGTAAATACATACTTTCAGTTCACATAAATTTTTCTTCAAATTCACTTTTGGCCCGTTGGGGCTTAAAATGGCCAAGGCACAGGAGACAAGTATAAGAAAGGTCCGGTGAATTGCAGGAAATCATCAGTTAATCTCTTAATAACAATTTATCCTTATCTCGTCATTAATGTGGGGTGTAATGAAATGTCTCCACAGCAAAACGTCGTTAGAATATAACCATGCTGACTATGTAACTATATTTCTTTAAAAACAAATAAACAAACAAAAATCTTAAACATCTTTTGATCTTTACTCCCTCGCATCTCTGATGTAATTCAATAAAAATCAGTTTTATTGAACGCATTTTATTCTTTTTTTTTTTAAAGATTTTATTTATTTATTCATTTGAGAGAGTGAGAATGAGAAAGAGAGAGAGCACATGAGAAGGGGGAGGGTCAGAGGGAGAAGCAGACTCTCTGCTGAGCAGGGAGCCCGATGTGGAACTCGATCCTGGGACTCCAGGATCATGACCTGAGCCGAAGGCAGTCGCTTAACCAACTGAGCCACCCAGGCGCCCTGAACGCATTTTATTCTTATAACACATGTAATGTTGCAGATGCTACATTTGTGAGCCAGAGCCCAACTAAAGCCTCTGAGTTTTATGACTTTCAATAGTCACTTCCATCTCTCTGGACTTCAATTTTCAATACCTAGAAAAATAAGGATACTAGACAGCATAATTTCTAAGGTCTCTTTCTTCCTCTAAATTGCTTTGTTCTATCAGCGTACAGGTCCAAAAAAATAAAAATAAAAATAAAAAAGAAGTCCCTTTTTCTTTGCTGAGGGATAAACTCATTGAAGTACAGCACTTCAATTCTTTGCTCATGCCAGTCCCTCTACATGAAATGGGCTGTTTTTCGCCCTTATTTTCTGTTACCATTTATATCTCCAGCTAGGAAAATCCTACTCTACTTTCAAGTTCCAAATCAAATGTCACTTCTCATGAAAACTTCCTTGATCTCCTCTGAAATGCTACAGCACTCACTGTGGGCTGATCACAGATGGAGTTATTCTATTCTGTTGCAAAGTCTTGCCCCTCCAATGGGACTGCAGCTTCTCGAGGATAGGGTCTATGTTCCTCGTTGTTTGCCAACAGCAGGTATGGAGTAAATATCCTGTCTTCCGTCCTATCAGTGGGAGTGGTACCCTACTCAGTGTCAGCCCATTATGTCCTGTCTTCTTATTCCATCCTTCCTGCCTCTTGCAGACTTGGTGACATCATCTTCAACTCCAGCTTCTCTTCTAGCCTCAGACCGTCAGCTCAACTACCTCCCATTTAAAGAAAATTCCTCCCTTGGCCCTATGTCCAACTCTAGCTAAATCCTTGGATCTCCCAAATTTCATAAAGGTGTTGAGTTGTTCACCTTTACTGCCTCAACTTCCCCATCTCTTATGCTTTTGTCCACTCCAGTCTGGTTTCCACCCCAGCACTCCAATGAAATGTACTTCCTCCAAGGTTACCAACATCCTCCAAGTCACTACAGTTGAGGGACACTTACTATATTTATCTTCTAGGCAGCAGATCACACCGCTAACTCTGACCTCCTTTTTGAAACACTCTCTTGCATTGCCTTCCATGAGACTATACTCCTTCATTCTGCCTAGATGCTCCTTTAGTGTCCGTTGCCAACTCACCCTCTATTATTCACCTCTTAAATACTTAACTTCCTTAGCCTTACATCCTGGACCCTCTTCTGCGCTTGGTCTACAAGATCTCCCTAGATTTTTTCCGTTCCCAAAGTTCCAACTATTATGTAAAAGAGTGAATTAGACAAGCAAGGCCTTTGCTCTCCAGAAGCTTATATACTAACGTAAAAACAAAAACAAAAACAGACAATAGACAAGCAAACAAATAAATCACATAGTGATAAACTAGACATAAAGGATTTTTGCATACAGATAACATACAACAATAAAATTAAAACAAAGTTGCAGATCAACAAACACAGAACTCATAATATTCATATGAATGATTTTAATTTAATGGGATAGGTGCAGATGGCCACTCCACCCCACAACCTGAATATGGCCAATGTGCAGGCTGAGTCTAGTGTGCTGACATGCTGTACAATGACTCGATGTTTCTACCTCTTGTCTCCAAGTTATGCAGAACCTTCCTTCATACATCTTGTGATGAAGTCATTTGGCCTTCACTTAGTGAGAACACAACCTTCACATTTTAACTACCTGTGTGTTCTTTTTTCCCCCCAAATCATTTGTCTCTGACAATTAAAGTGGCACTCTCTGGCACCACAAAATCTTAAACACTGACAGAAACGCAGGCCCTGAAAGCATGTGGCAGCTTTCTGTTCAGCTGCTCATCCAAAGGAACCAAAAGAGGCTGATAGCCATTTATTATCATCACCAAAATGGAAACACAAAGTTAAATTCTCATAGAGAACCAGAGACCCCTTAAGGATACAGCTGAAGACTTCCAAGGATCGTGAGACCCTAATTTGAGAAGTATGAATGAAGTGAGAAAGGTCCTTAACTTGAAATCAAAAATTGTGGATACACATCCCAGCCCTGACCTGGACAGCCAGTGGGCCTAGGATATTTACCTTATAGACATGTTAGAAAGATTAAATACTACCATAGTAATAAAATTATTTGTGAAATCATCTTTGTAGCATGTGAGAAGATGCTTTAGCCAGGTTTCCTGGAAAATAGAGGATGAGTGTAAGCAATATGCTCATCCTGTGCTGTCCCAGGGAAGCAGGAATGAAAAAAAGGCAGAAAGGTCTGTTCTTCAGTAATCATCAGGGATAGGAGTATTGCCCTTTCTTTGCCCCTGTCAGAATGTTCAGTTTGTTAATACAATTAGAAAAACCCTAGCCTACAATTTTTTTAAAGTTTTTATTCATATTCCAGTTAGTTAACATACAGTGTAATATTAGTTTCAGGTGTACAACACCGTGATTCAACACTTTCATACAACACCTAGTGTTCATCACGACAAGTGCACTCCTTAGACCCCACCACCTATTTTACCCATCCCCCCAACCACCTCCCCTCTGGTGACCACCAGTTTGTTCTCTAGAGTTAAGAGACGGCTATTTGGTTTGCTTCTGTCTCTCTTTTATCCCTGCTTTGCTCATTTGTTTTGTTTCTTAAATTCCACATACAAATGAAATCATATGGTATTTGTCTTTCTTGGACTTATTTCATTTAGCGTGATACTCTCTAGTTTGTTGCAAATGGCAATATTTTATTTTTTTCTATGGCTGAGTAATATTCCATTGTGTGTGTGTGTGTGTGTGTGTGTGTGTGTGTGTGTGTACGTACATACACCATGGTTTCTGTATCCATTCAATAGTCAATGAACACTTGGGCTGCTTCCACAATTTCACTAGCCTACAATTTTTCATTTAAATTATACACTCGGAACCGCTGGGTGGCTCAGTTGATTAAGCATCTGCCTTCAGCTCAAGTCATGGTCCCAGGGTCCTGGGATCGAGTCCCGCATCGGGCTCCCTGCTCAGTGGGGAGCCTGCTTCTCCCTCAGCCTGCTCCTCCCCTGCTTGTGCCTTCTCTCACTTGCTCTCTCTAATAAAATCTTTTTAAAAATTATATACTCAATTATACTGTTTTTTTCTTAAAGATTTTTTATTTTTAAGTAATCTCGACACCCAATGTGGGTTTTGAACTTACAACCCCAAGATCAAGAACTGCATGCTCTGTGGACTGAGATAGCCAGACGCTCCTCAATTGTACTGTTTTTAAAATAAAGCCAAACCTTCCTCTTCCCTCCCAAATTCTCCCTATAAATAGAAAATGCCTTTCACTTCTATAGACCATTTGGGGGGTTGGTTTTAATATGGTTTCATGCCATATGTACATGAAAGTGTATTTGCTGAAACTAGTTGCCTGATTTGAAATGCAAAACTTCAGAAATGCAAACACGCAAACATGATTGCAAACATGTAAAGCAAAGCATCTTATCCGAATGACCCCAATGAAGCCAATGTCCTGTTAAATTAAATAAATAAAACAGATTTTGGAGCAGGCTAAGAAGAAATAAAACATCTAAAGTGGCTAATTGTCCTTGGTTCACCAAGAATATTAATCTTATTTAACCTATAAAAGATAATCACAGGGAAAAGTATCAAAAGGCCTCTATGTGTCCCATTTTTTTCCCACCCAACTATTCTGCAATATTCACTTCTCACTTCCAGGCTCTGCGCCTATTTTTAGACATTCAATAACACTTAGCATAAGCCAGTGCATGTTAGGCATGAATTAATGAACAGTATCTAAGTTGCTGGCAATATATTGTGTCAGGGAGTCAGGTGAGATGGATGGTGGAGAGAAAGAGTGTTTCATGATCTTACAGAAGGTAACACCATGGAGTTTAGTAAAGGAATAATCTCCCTATATGCTCTTCAGACAACAGTCAAGAGAAGATTCATCCTGCCCAAGGGGCTTCGAACATTCCACCTACCATCAGCCCCTGGAGAGAGAGTAACCCAAGAGAGTGCCTACAGAACTCACTCAGGTCAGGGGGCCATGGTGAACACAGCCATTCCAGCGGATCAGCAGAGGCAATACACAGAGGTAAAAGCTCCAAGATAAAAAGTGGACACCTACCAAACCAGATAAGACAAAAATCAATGGAGAGCATGCATAAGAGAATCCAGTCCAAACAAGCACAGAAAATTCCCTTAGCTACATAATTTTGCAGTGGTCACTGCTTTCAGAAGGAGGAACTAGAGGTAAATATAAGAACTCACAGTTCTTTGTCCTCTTGCACAATGAGAAGGGTAAATAGGAGTGTAAACTACTCTGTATTTGATTTTCTTTAGAGTGTGGATCCAGTTATTCTTAATATATTTTGTCTTCTTTGGAGTCCCAAGTTAAAATGAATGAATGAATGAATCCTATGGTTCTTGCCATATATACATATCATATTGATTTCTGACTTTTATCAAGAGTCTGGTTGCCAAATGGCCAACACCAGATAAGACCCATTTCTCAGGTCTATGTGCAAGTATATTATATATATTTATAGTGGGTATCTGCTATTTTGTTTGACTAGAACTCCTTCTTCCTTCCAAGAAACTCTCTTCTTGTAACTGCTCCATTGCATATTCCTTATGTGGTTCAAAGAGATTGGGCTGCCATGTTGCCATGTTTTTTAGATGGCCCCAGGCCATTGACACAATTGATTGAACCAGGCTGGTGCCCCTCTCTGAGGCCAGGATAATCAGGGCCTTCCCCAAGACTTCTCTGTCTGGAATTAAGAAATAAAGTACTGACTCTTTGGTGTTTTAGCCACAATATGTGGAAGTCAGTATCTACAATGAGAGAATGACCTGAACAACCAGGAAGAGTACAGATGAAAAGAATACTAAAAGCAGTTTGCTCCCTGGGTCTCATTTTATTTTACTTTGTGTTAAATTTCTGGCTATTTCCTTGTCTTTCCCATAGATTGACTTTTAACTACACCTTTGGTTACTTACAATATTCTAATATTCCCCTAATAAATTCCTCCCTTTTTCCTAAACAAATTCAATTTGGATTTGGGTTGTCAGTAACCAAGGGGATCTTTTTTTTTTTTTTAGAGATTTTATTTATTTATTTATTTGACAGAGAGAGACACAGAGAGAGCAGGAACACAAGCGGGGGAGCGAGAGAGGGAGAAGCAGACTCCCCAGGGAGCACGGAGCCTGATGCGGGGTTCGATCTCAGGACCCTGGGATCATGACCTGAGCTGAAGGCAGACGCTTAACAACTGAGCCACCCAGGTGCCCCACCAAGGGGATCTTGAATAATAAAAACAATACACTGTCGAGGCGTCTGGGTGGCTCAGTCAGTTAGCGTCTGCCTTCGGCTCAGGTCATGATCCTAGGGTCCTGGGATGGAGCCCCTGCATTGGGCTCCCTGTTCGCTCTCTTTCTTGCTCTCTCTCAAGTAAATAAAATAAATTGTTGTCTTACTTTTCAAAGGATGAACATGAAAATGTACAACAGCTAAAGGACAAGGTGGTGATCCCCAGTTCCAACTTTGTTTTAGCTAACCTGGATAGATGGCTTACCACAATTTTAAACTCAAGGGTTAGGCAGATATCAAAGTGAAAAGAAAATTTCCACATTGTCAGGCCAACACTAATGAAAAGGAGATAGTCAGAAACAGTAAGGATTTTCAAAGAGGTCTTCTCCCTTTTGTCCTCTTTTTATTTTATTATTATTATATTTTTAAAAGTCTTTTGCTCTGAACCCTTTGCTCCCCAGGTAGTGCAGCTGGGAAGCCACGGGTTGTCTACTCCTCACCCCGCCAGGATGGCCCAAGATGACATGCCTCATGAGCAGTGCCCCTAACTAAGCAGAGTCCAAGGCTGGGACAAATCAAAGGAGTGATTTTTACAAAACAGGTTTACTTTGCTTGCTGTGCAGGGCCAGTCTAGGACTGGCTGGCTGGAAGCTGGGATGTTTCCGAAATAAGTGTAGCAAGAAAGAAACAGCATGGAAGATACCACTGCTTAGCATTAGTGTCCGTCTGAAGACAGGCCTGCTGTTAGCCAAATGAATTCTAGAATGTTACGTTTCTAGCTATTATGTGTGTATGTGGTGACAAATATACATTAAGAAATGCCCAGAAATGAACCCCTTCACAAGTGGGCTAGCTCTTCTGTACCCTGGCAGAAAGGTGCATGCCCATGCAGAGACAATCTTCAGTCAGGGTCACACAAGCTAGGCTAACTTTTCAACGTGTCTTTGAATTAGTACAGGGATGCCTGGTTGGCTCAGTCAGTGGAGCTTGTGACTCTTGATCTCGGGGTTGTCGGTTCAAGCCCCATGTTGGGTATGGAGATTGCTTAAAAATAAAATCTTAAAAAAAAAACAACAAAAAACTTTTGCTGAGTATGAAAATCAGTGAAGATGTCTTATTACTCCAGGTGTATTCAGATCTACTGTTTGTTACTTTTTACTGTTTTTAAGCCCTGAATCAAAGATTTCACCGCATTTGGGCAGAATTCTATTGGTTGTTTTGCAAATGGACTTCCATCTATGTTAATGGTGACTTTTAAAATCCCAAATTTATAGAGTCAGATGTATACTGTTCCTTTTAAAGCAGTCTCCTGAGGAGACAACAGTAATGCTGAAACTGTTTCAAGTCTTTCTGGACCCTCCCGAAGTGCTGCCTAAAGAAAGAGCATGTGCTTTAGAGTGAACGAGATCTGGGTTTGAATTCTCGCTTTACTACTCATTTGCTGTCTTATCTGGTAATTAACTTCTCAGCCTGTGCTTTCATCTGGAAAATAGGGTTACTAATTCCTACCTTTCAGGGTTGTTGAGAGATTTAAAGGAGACAGTTGATTCGAAGCACCGGTATAATTTTAGAAACCTATAAAGGCTAAATAAATAGTTATTCTAAAGATTGCTTTTTAAATATCCCAGTGGTTACAACCTATGTTCTCTGCATTTCTGAAGTGGCCTAAATCTACCCCAAACCCATCCCCATGGCAAAGGTGATCCAGCCGGGGCAACACAAGTTTTGGTCAAACACAAAGCAGACCTTGTATGTAATGAGGTTACGTTGGTAGTATTAATTGAAAACTGGTTCCGAATTGCCAAAGAGAATTTCCAAAAAGTGGTTGCATGGCCTTCCCATGATGATTGTAATCTTCCACCTCAAGTCTATACAACGTCATCCATTCCTGCCCCTCCATCCCTCCTATAGCCTCACACCCACAATCAGGCCCAACCAAGGCTGCTTGGCTTGCCAGACATTTAGTGGCTTAACTTTTCATCACCTTCTCAGACTTGGTTTCTGGAGTCACATTTTCAGTGGCTGGACTCCTGAATCACTCTTTTGACAACCAGATCCAGAGTCCACGAATGATCGATATTACCTTCTGAAGAAGCTGATCTCACCGTCAGCTTCCAATACTGCCCCCCCACCCCACCCCCAGTTCATTCAACCAGACTTTCCCAACTCCTAGTCCTGGCAGGTTACCTTACTGAGCCCTCTCTACTGTCCCAGATCTCCCGTTGTGCATGCCAATTCTCCTGCTGTTTAAAATAGGTCCTGTTATACAGGGGGAGAATCCCTGCATGGAAATTTGGTCAAGTTCTTTTTCATATGCAGTAGAATCCAACTCTGGTTGGTTTTAATAGAAAAGTAATTTATTAAAGGATATTGGGATTAACATAGATCAGGGAAGACTGGTCAACCAGGCTCAGTAAATGGTAAAGAATACACTAGACATTGGTCAGGGCCAGAGCCAAGATCATGTCTAAGTCTTGCTGCTAAGGACACTGCTGCCAATACCATCGCATGCTGGACCTCATGGCTTGAACTACCATCTCAGCACCGTATATCAGACGCTGCCATGCTCACAGCTGCTGCCCCTACACACATCCTCCAGATGGATTCTCTGTTGTGCCTGCTTCCTTGTATAAATAGCTTCATCCTCAAAGTGTGGAAGAGGCCAATCTGATTGGTCTATCCCAGGTCACATGCCAATGCCCTCACTTCTAGGGAGTCTAGTCTATGTCCCCTTTGAAGAGGACATCCATTCCAATGCAGTAAGCTTTGGGATTTTTAAAATTTGGAACACTTTTCTGGAAGGCCTTAAAAGAGGTTATGCCTTTAGACTCAGAAATTTTACTTCTCTATAATGAGACGACCTCAGAATAATCTCAGCCTCTATAATGAGGATATAATGTAAAACAGACTAAAATTTCTTCAAAAATATGTTTATGATATTATTTTTAACAATTAAAAACAATTGGAAAAAGCCTAAACATTCAACAGGAGATGACTGCAAAATCATGGTACATTCACTTAACAGCACATTATACAACCATTAAAAATCATAATTATATTAATTTTAAAGAATAAGAAGGTACAAAATGTGATATAAAATTGCCTACACTAAAGGCAAAATTCTATACAGAATAGTCTCAACCATATAAAAAAATACTGAAAAATAGGTAGGTAGATAGAAATAGATAACTATATCAGGAAGGTAGTCATGCTCACAATTGGTGGCAGATATAAAAGCACTTGTTTTTTTCTTACTTCTACTTTTTGCATGTCAGATAATTTTAACAAACAAGATGTACTGACTGAATTTCTTATACACAGCTTAAGAGTGATTTTTAAAATATGTTTCATATCATGACATAGTCTTAAAAGTCCTATATAGTCCTCCTGCAGGTACCACTTGGATCCTATTGATTGTTGACAGTTTCCTTGGAATCCTTGTGTGTGTTTTTTTCAACCTTTTTAAGTATGATACACAAACAGAAAAGAAAAATAAATAAATATCTGTGTCATTTCCTTTATAGTCAGTCACTCTTGATACAACAGTGTATCAATTAAGTTAGCTTATTCTAGATTTTAAAAAGACTAGTAGCAACACAGTCAAATGCAATGACCCACACAGTTATAAAAATCACCTTACAGGCAACTGGTAGTATTTGAGTATCAGCTGAGTACTAGATGATATTAGGGAATTATCTGGGAGGGATATATGCTAAAAATTAGTTTGAACAGTCACAATATCTTTAATTTAACTTTAAATGGTCAGCAAAAATATATAAAGGAAATATGGTAGAATATAAAAAGAGACACATGTAAAATATTTTAAAAGACTGAGAGCATTTGGATAGAAAAAGGAAAAGGAAGATAAACACGATGCAAATATTAACCAAAAGAAAGATGGTACAGATGTAGTAATATCAAAGTAGGAAAGCACCAGTTGAGATAAATTGGAACACTTCCTTGTGGGAAAAAGGTTACATTCACCAGAAGATAGATCAATTCTAAATTTGTATTCACCTAATAACTCTGCCTCAAAACATATACAGCAAAAACTGAAGGAATGAACCTATACATACGTTTAGTGAGAGATTTAAACACCCCTCTTTCAGTAAATAATAGAGTGGGCCAACAGTCAAAATAAGCAAGTTGGTAAAAAATACAGACGGTTTGAAAGAGATTAACAAACCTGCTGTAACCCGATGTAGAAGGAACATTCCCAGCAACAACTACAGAAAACATTTCTTTCTTCAAGTGTACCTGGAGTATTTATAAAATTGACATAACCTGGATAGCAAAGCACGGCTCAGCAACTTTCACACAACTGAAAACACACAGAATCTGATCCCTGGGGGCACCTGGTTGGCTCAGTTGGTTGAGCATCCGACTCGATCTTAGCTCAGGTCTTGATCACAGGGTCATGAGTTCAAGCCCCATGTTGGGCTCTACACTGAGTGTGGAGCCTACGTTAAAAAAAAAAAAACTGCTCCCTGGACATTGCAGATACTAAAACATAGTAGAAATACAGGTCCCATTGCCAAAAAGATAACTAGGAAGTCAGAAATATTCACAAATTAAGAAATACAGATCTAAGTATATCGTGGTACAAAGAAGAAATCACAAAAGAAACTAGAAAAAAATCTTGAAGTAAATGAAAAAAAAACTCATCTCCTCTAAAATGATTTATGCCACACTACTAGTCTGCTAAACCAAAGACAGTCTGTTTGGTTTAAAACAGCAATACTTTCCTTTCTCAAAAAAGACCTAAACATGACCAGACAAAAAAAATTCAATGTCAACATTGAGAAATACCAAATCTATCTTCTTCAAAGAACAAGGGCCAATCTTTGGGTGTTCTTTAATCTGTCCAATGCTATATAATTTGAGCAAGGAAATTAGTCCACCTAAGGGATTTGAATGCATTTTTAATATGCATGTGACGGTGTTAATTCAGGTTCATTACCCAGTACTTTTCTCTGTGAGAGCAGAGAGAAATAAATAACGGAAGCCTTCTAGCTGACTGACAACACATGACAGCACAGGAAATGTCACCCAGTGCAGCTTGAGGAGCTGCAAGTCTGAAATAGACTCAGGGAGCTTTAACTAAGCATTTCGGTAACCTACACCATAAGGAAAGAGTCCCTTGGTCAGGAATTTAGAAAGGAGACATTTGGTGTCTGTGCCAGGCGGCACATTTTCAGCAAAAGAAGTCTGTTGTGCAATCAGAACTCCTAATTTGAGTTCCCCCACTGATTCCTCTGTGTCCTTGGGCGAAGCAGGAAACACATCTACCTCCATGAAAGACGGTGTGTATCCAACACGATAATGAATGCAGATGTGCTTTGTAAACTGTAAAGGGCTGCAAAAATGTTAATGATGATTGTGTCATAGCACTGTTGCAGGTGAACATTTACCGAGGTCACCACATAAACACTGTTGGAAAGTTGTTTGAAGTAATCATGTAGAAACTGAATATTCTTCTCTCCTTTCTTTCTTCTGCCCTCTTTTCAAGTTCAACTCTTTCTCTCTCACTTTGGCAAATACCACAACAATAAGAATAACAGTGGTGATGTATAAAGCATATAATAACGCAGCAGACTCTGTCCTATGCCCTTTACCTGTCTTACTATTAATCTCCAATTCTCACAGCAATGCTTTAAGGTAGAGATTTTTCAAATTTCTCAGATGAGGACACCTGGCACAGAACACTGGTGGCATTTAGCCCTGGGTGGGGGTGAGAAGGGTGGCAAGAATGAGGGGTAGTCAAAACGAGCCATTCTTTTAGAAAATGCTAAGGAGGGGCGCCTGGGTGGCTCAGTCGGTTAAGCATCTGCCTTTGGATCAGGTCATGATCCCAGAGTTCCGGGATCAAGTCCTGCATTGGGCTCCCTGCTCAGTGGGGAGTCTGTTTCTCCCTCTGCTCTACAGCCTGCTTGTGCTCTATCTCAGTCACTCTCCCTCTCTCTCTCAAATAAATAAATAAAATCTAAAATAAATAAATAAATAAAATAAAAAATGCTAAGGAGGGGGAATGGAGGGACAAGGGTGCACATTTCAAGAAAATTCCCAGAGTAATTGTCTTCTCTGGCCTTTTGAGGAGAACCAAATGACTAGGTTAATTAATGTGTCAAGCTGTTAAGAGAGTACAGAACCTGCATTCAAATTCAGGCCTCCCCCAGCAAAACTTACGCTTTTTCCACTTTATTTCAATGATATATCATGCAATATACATTTAAATTTATTTCCATTTTTGAATCACAAGTAGTAAGTGATCTTTGTAGAAAATTTAAACTAGATAGCACACCTTCATCTATAGAATATTTTTGCCAAGAACTTGTAACATAAATCTAATCAAACTCCTAGATTCACTTCCACATTACAGTTAAATACATGGAATAGGGAAACAAGTTAAATGACACCACAGAGAAACAGGCAAATCCAGAATTTTGTATATTCTACAAGATAATTAGCTTGGATTCTTCCAAAAGTCAGTATCATTAAAAAAGAAAAAAAAGGTGGGGGAATAGTTTTTTATTAAAAGGTACTACAGGGGCGCCTGGGTGGCTCAGTCATTGAGTGTTTGCCTTTGTCTCAGTTCAAGATCCCGGGGTCCTGGGATCGAGCCCCACCTCGGGCTCCCTGCTCTGCGGGGAGCCTGCTTCTCCCTCTCCCATGCCCCCTGCTTGTGTTCCCTCTCTTGCTGTGTCTCTCTCTGTTAAAATAAATAAATAAAATCTTAAAAAATAAAAGGGACTATGGAGACTTAAAAACCAAATGTAATATGTGAACTTTGACTGTTGAACTGGGATCTGGAGGGAAAGATGATGAAAGACATATTTTGGGATAATTAAGGAAATCTGAATATGGAATGGACATCATATAATTCTATAAGATTGGTGATAATTTGGGGGGTTAGTTAAGTTAGGTATGATGATGGTATTATGGTTATTTATGAGAGTATACTAATTCTTGGAGATGCATGTTAAATTGCATAGGGGTGAAGCATGGTGTCTGCAACTTTTAAATGATAATACACACACATATATACACAGAGATAGAGGAGGGAACAAAAAATGTTAATAATGCGTGAATCTAGGGGATACAGATGTTCAAGGAACTCTTCCTTCAGGTTCTCTATATGTTTGACATTTTTCAGGAAAGGAGAAATATATATATTTACTCATATAACTGTGAGGGATGGGTGGGGGGAGACGGATTGTAAGCTCCATGAACATGGGACTGACATCTTGTTCACTCTTGGATCCCAGGACTTAGCTAGAAGGCCTAGCTCATGGAAGGAGCTATAAATAACTACTAAAAGAAGAAATGAGACAGGGAAGGAAAGAAAGAGGGGAGGGAGGAAGGAAGGAAGGAAGGCAGGCAGGCAAGCAACAAGGCCATCCTTGGTCCCGGCACTCAGGAATAACCAGCAGGAGCATGTGGCTGTACAGTGTCCAAGACTTTTTCCATCACACAGATAAATCCATTTCTAAAAATGCTGCATTAGTAGAAACATCAGGTTCTAGAATCAAAAGTGCCCTGGGAATCATCCACATCCTTACACAGTTGAAGAAACTGAAGCCCCAGAGCAAGGTGACTAAGGTCACCTGGCAAGTTAGTGACTGAGCCCTAGTCCTCTGTCCTATGACCAAGGCTCCTCCCATCACACTAAACTGTCTTGCTTCCAGCTTTGGCAAAACTAGTCACCTATCCATTGTAATTTAAATGGAAATCATACAAGAGCCATGCTTAGTTACTCCTAGGCTTTCATTTTACTGAAAGGAAAATTCTGTCCAGCACAGCAGTTTTGATGACCTATCAAGCTTGCCAAACTAAGATTCCTGAAAGGACAGAAAAGTAAAAGTAAATATTGGATGTCATGCATTGTGCTACGAGCCTCCCTAGCTATGGTTTTATTTACTTCTCCCAATGGCCCTGTGAAACGCATTATATTTTATAAAGTCTACCCCCTACTACCTACCTTTTATGGTTAAAAGGTGAAAACAATTTCAAGATGGAAAAGGGAAGGGAAGGAAAAGGAAACAGATAACAGACAACTGAAAAATGTTCCTGAACCCTGTGAACACTTAATAACTATTTCTCCATGAAATAGAATAAATATTCATATAGCCCTGTGGGGTTAACAAGAGGGGAAATCTAACATGTCAAATAATAAACTAGCTTAGTAAACTGACAAATCCAATGATAAATTATTGGATGGGGGGGAAATTCAAACAATAATTAGAATGTAAGAATCCATGAGTTAAGAAGTTATAATAGGAAGGCCTATATGGACCATAATTTATTAAAAAGTAGACACTGATGCTAATATAATTCATTTCAGGATCAGCACTTTCACTCATTCTGTCTAGCATTTCCTTTCAAGGAAAAAAAAATACAAACCATTGTACAGAAAAAGAGTGAAAGGAATGGTACAGTCTAAAATTTCAGAAAATAATCCACAAAAGGTTAAAGTAATGCCTCTTTCAAGAGCAATCTAATCTGGACAGAAGCACGTTTGGACCTAGATTTTAAATGGGCAGTATTTTAAATCTAGTTTGTAAGGATTTTAGGGTGAATGCGGCCTAGGTCCCTGTCCTCTTTAAATCATATGTTAACACTTAACATACATTTTGAATTATCTTCCTCTTTTGTTTTGTTTTTTTTTTAAGATTTTATTTATTTATTTGACAGAGAGAGACACAGCAAGAGAGAGAACACAAGCAGGGGGAGTGGGAGAGGGAGAAGCAGGTTCTCCACTGAGCAGGGAGCCCAATGCGGGGCTTGATCCCAGGGCCCTGGGATCATGACCTGAGCCGAAGGCAGATGCTCAACAACTGAGCCACCTAGGCGCTCTGAATATATCTTCCTCTTAAAAATATTATTTCTACCTTTACTACACAAGGGAAAGAGAAGTGGGTGATTGAAGACAAAGTTCACTTTTGTATGAAAAAGAGACACAGGAATTCTGAACTGGCCTTGCAAGAGTACTCAGATAATTACTCCAGTTTTATATTTTGTGTAGACAGAGTCTAAAAGTTTAAAAACGGAAGGCGCCTGGGTGGCTCAGTTGGTTAAGCATGTGCCTTCGGCTCAGGTCATGATCCCAGCGTCCTGGAATCGAGTTCCATATCGGGCTCCCGGCTCAGTGGAGAGCCTGCTTCTCCTTCTGACCCTCTCCCCTCTCATGTGTTTCTCTCTTGCTCACTCTCTAATAAATAAATAAATAAAATCTTTTAATAAATAAATAAATAAATAAAAGTTTAAAAACGGAATTATTTAGGCAAGTTGGCCAGCTGTTATTCTACAATAAAACTAGGGACTTTAATAGATCACAACATGATTAAAACAGTTGTATTCAAGTGATTTATAAGGTCTATATAATTATTTATAATAGAGCTTATTTTTCTTTAAAATATGTGAATTTTAACTGGAGAAATGAAAAACTTTATGATCGTAAAAGGATGATTTCATGAGAATGGAAATGGAAAAGTTCCTTGATATTCTGTCAGTTAGGAAAAACACTTCTAGCAGTTTTAAGAATTATACTTGAAAAATTTACTGATATATTTATTAGAAATAATATTTCCTGGGGGGTGTCTGGCTGGCTCAGTCAGTGGAGCATATGACTCTTGATCTCAGGCTTGTGAGTTCAAGCCCTATGTTGGGTATAGAGATTAGTTAAAAATAAAATCATTAAAAAAAAGAAATGATATTTCCTTATAAAGTATCATTATAATATGCCAATCAGCAACCAAAGTGTCTGATCACCTAGTTCTTCTACCCAAATACTCACTCACATACATGTTCAAATTGTAAAGCTATAGAATCAAGATGGATATTTGTCTTCAGAGCATGGAGGGCTGTCTACTTCCTGTCAACCAGGACATCTTCACTCAGAGGTAACTGATTGTGTATGGTATATGACATTAGGACAACCCACTCCACTGTCACCTGATTTTCCACCTTTAGATGAAACAGCTTTGTGTAGAGAAAAGGGATTGGACCACATATTGGAAGGCCAGGGTTTTTTTCTTAACTCCGCCACTAACAACTGTGGCAATGCTGGTGATCCCCAGACAGCCTCAGTTTACTTATCAGCAAGATGAGGGAGCTGGTCTGCCTCAGTGGTTTTCAAACTTGTTTTATTTATATTTATTTTTTTAAGATTTTTATTTATTTATTTGAGAGAGAGAGAGAGAGAATGAGAGACAGAGAGCACAAAGGGGGGAGGGTCAGACGAGAAGCAGACTCCCTGCTGAGCAGGGAGCCCAATGTGGGACTCGATCCTGGATCGACTCCAGGATCATGACCTGAGCTGAAGGCAGTTGCTTAATGAACTGAACAACCCAGGCGCCCTTCAAACTTGTTTTAAAATCCACAGATCCTGGGGTGCCTGGGTGGCTCAGTCGGGTAAGCAGCCAACTCCTGATTTAGGCTCAGGTCATGATCTCAGGGTCCTGAGATCGAGCCCTGCATCAGGCTCTGTGCTCAGCATGGAGTCTGTTTCAGGTTTCTCTCTCTCCTTCTCCCTCTGCCCCTTCCCCTACTTGCGCACTCTCTCTCTCTAAAATAAATAAATAAATCTTCAAATATATATATATTTTAAATCCACAGATCCCTTCCTTCAAACAGAATCTCACACACTGCTATCACATCAAATGGGTAATAAGGAAGCAGAAGTTTAGGAAGTCAAGTGGATCTGTCCACTGTTCCCAGAGCCCCCAGGAAAGTTCCATAAGCACCTCAGTGGTTCCCCTAAGTACAGTGTTAAAACCACCAGAGTTTAGCTTTTCTGTAACACAAAAGTCCTTAACAATAGACCCCCTGATAAATAAGAATTATAAACAAAATTTTGTTTGGTCTGCCCAGTGTTTTATTTATTCACGTATTTTCATTTAAATGTCATTAGGTAGACTTGTACCCTCCAGTTCCACCCATCCTATACCACACTCTCTGTTGCTACACCAGTGGCTTTTTCACACACACATTCATGCTAAATGCCAGGGTCCTGAGTTCGTGAGTTTGTGACCATGTGATCTAACATCTCCTTTACCACTAACATCCTATGATTATTTTTTAAATTGAATATTGCTTCCTAACTGGTTTCCTCTTTTAAATTGCAAACAATTCTAAGAAAGGTAATACAACCATTCCAAAACAGTTCTAAGGTAAATAAGTTGATCAGAATTCTCTCTCTAGCTTGATGCTGAAAATCATGGTCACAGTAGGGACTCATGGGACAAGTTACTGAAAGGTGAAGGGAAAAGTGAGGGTGGGCATAAAAGATACATTCGATTTTCTTACCAAAGTTGACCTAGGGGATCATTGGGGAAATGAGTAATTCCAGGGATGAGGCAGAGTAAATAGAAGATGAGCTAAAGAGAGTGAGGCGGTGCGTCGAAGCATCATGGAATCATAGCACAAAGACAAACCAGGATGAAGGTGCCGCCCATTGGGCAAAGCTGGGAAAATCTGGATTCAAAATTAAAAAATGACAGTAAAAGATTATAACCCACAGAAAAACATAAGAATCCATGAGTTCATACTTAAATAAGTAAATGGGAGAATGGAAAGCTCTTCCTCACAGCAAAATCCCAACTAATAAAGCCATAAGGAATAATGGAGTCAGAACATCAGCAGTGGATGCTAAAGTAGTCAGAAAACGTTTTAGAAACAAGATATTGACATAGTCTCAAAATATCTTCCCAGAAATTACTTGTAATTTAGAAAGAAAACCTGTAACGTTATGGTGGAGAAAGTAACTTAACCAAGAGATCAATGCCAATGTCACTGATATTGGGATGAATGGACATCAGGTAATTCCTGATATGGTACATCAACAGACATCACCTCAATGGTATCTCTGCCAAAAAATACATAATCCAAGTCTAAATATGAGGAAACCCCAGCCAAACCCAGAATGAGGGGGCTTTCTACAAAATTTAAAAACCAAAACAAAGAAGAGTATTGATCTGCCCTCTTTAAAAAATGTCAAGTTAATGGGGTACCTGGCTGGCTCAGTCAGTTAAGCATCCAAATCTAGGTATCATCTCAAGGTCGCAGGATCAAGCCCCACATGGGGCTCTATGTTCAGCGTGGAGTCCACTTCAGATTCTTTCTCCCTCTCCCTCCCCTTCTGCCCCTCTCTGCTCACACATGCATGCATGCTCTCTCTCTCTCAAATTCATAAAATCTTTTTTAAAAAAATGTCAAGTTAAGAAAGCAAAGGCTGGGGGAGGAGCAAGATGGTGGAGGAGGAGACCTAAATTTTGTCTGGTCCCAGGAATTAAGCTAGATAGGGATCAAACCATTCTGAACACCTACAAAATCAACAGGAGATCAAAGAAAAGAATAGCAGCACCACTCTGAACAGAAAAGCGACCACTTTCTGAAAGGTAGGACGTGCGGAGAAGTGAATCCGAGGTGATATTCGGGAGGATAGACGGTGGGAGACGGGGTCTCTGTAGGCCACTTCTGGCAAGTGATAGAGCCGTGGAGCACAAAATCGGAACTTTCAGAAGTCGGCTACGCTGAGGGACGTCGCTCCAGTGGCTAAGCGAGGGGTGGAACTCTCACGGGACAGTGTGGTCTCAGGACCCTCGGGGTCACAGAAAGACCAGGGGTGCCTGAGTGCACCAGAGCTCCCAGGTATTGGAGCGGGGAAGCCGGCTGCAGAGACAGAGCCCAGGAGTGGGCTTTCAGCTCGGGGTTGCCATAAACTGTGATCTGTGGCACAGTCGGGCCACTGCTCCTCGGGCAGGGACCCAACAAGTGGCAGATCCAGGAGGACTCCCCTTCCTCCCCCAGGAGAAGAAGTGTGGGAGCGCACCGCAGCGATCTGCTGGGTTTGGAGACTCCACGCGGGGTCGTGGGCCAGGGATAGAAACGCTCGGTCACAGGCCAGGTGAGCACAGAGTGCAGCCGGAGACCGGGCAGATGGGAGTTACTGACTGCTTTTCTCTGGGGGCTCATGAGGAGTGGGGCCGCGAGTTCTCGGCTCCTCTGGGGAGAAGATTGGGAGGCCACCATTTTCACTCTCGTCCTCCAAAGCTGTACCGAGAGCTTGCAGGGAACAAAAGCTCCGGAGAGCAAACCCAAGCAGATTACTTAGCCCGGACCCGGGAAGGGCAGGGCAATTCCGCCTCGGGCAAAGACATTTGGGAACCACGGCAACAGGCCCCTCCCCCAGATCAGCAAGAACAGCCCACCAAGACCAAGTTTACCGATCAATGAGAACGGCAGAACTCCAGAGCTAGGGGAATACTGCACATAGAATTCATGGTTTTTTTTCCCATGATTCTTTACTTTTTCAAAGTTAATTTTTTAATTTTCTTTTTTTTATTTTTCTTTTTCCCTTTTTCAACCACCATCTTATCAATCCCTTTCTTAAAAAATCTTTTTTGTCTTCCATTCTTAAGAGTCATATTCTATCCCTTCACAGTAATTAATCTTATTTTTGGTATATATATATATATATGTTGTTCTCTCTTTAAAATTTTGGGATACAGTTTCTTCTAACAGACCAAAATATACCCTAAATCTCTTCTGTATCGCTTTGCTCTAGTCTCCTGCCTGATCATATTCTCTCCCTTTTTTTTTAAATCCTCTTTTCAACCAAATTCTTATCAATTCATTTTATAAAATCTTTTATAATTTTCATCTTTACATTCATATTCCTTCTCTTCATTGTATTTACCCATATTTTTGTACATATATAAGTATTTCTTTCTTTAAAATTTTGGGAAGAACTTTCTTCTAACAGACCAAAATATGTCCAAAATCTAGTGTGTGGCACTGATCTATGCACCAGCCTGATCATATTTGATCATATTGTTTTTTGTTTGTTTGTTTTTTGTTTTGTTTTGTTTTTTAACTTTTTATTTTCTTTTTTCTTTCTTTCCCCGTCTTTTCCCCCAGTTTCAGGACTCTTCTGATTTGCTTAGTGTATATTTTTCTGGGGTCGTTGTTACCCTGTTAGCATTTTGTTCTCTCATTCATCTATTCTTCTCTGGACAAAATGACAAGATGGAAAAAATCACCTCAGAAAAAAGAACAAGAGGCAGTACCGACTGCCAGGGACCTAATCAATATGGACATTAGTAAGAGATTGGAACTAGAGTTCAGAATGATGATTTTAAAGATACTAGCTGGGCTTGAAAAAAGCATGGAAGATATCAGAGAAACCCTTTCTGGAGAAATAAAAGACCTAAAATCTAACCAAGTCGAAATGAAAAAGGCTATTAATGAGGTGCAATCAAAAATGGAGGCTCTAAAGGCTAGGATAAATGAGGCAGAAGAAAGAATTCGTGATATAGAAGACCAAATGATAGAAAATAAAGAAGCTGAGAAAAAGAGAGATAAACAACTACTGGATCACGAGGGCAGAATTCGAGAGATAAGTGATACCATAAGACGAAACAATATGAGAATAATTGGGATCCCAGAAGAAGAAGAAAGAGAGAGAGGGGTAGAAGGTATATTGGAGCAAATTATAGCAGAGAACTTCCCTAACTGGGGAAGGAAACAGGCATCAAAATCCAGGAGGCACAGAGAACTCCCCTAAATATCAATAGAAATAGGTCAACACCCCGACATCTCATATTAAAACTTATGAGTCTCAGAGACAAAGAAAAAATCCTAAAAGCAGCTCGGAAGAAGAGATATGTAACCTACAGTGGTAGAAACATAGAGACCTGGCAGGCCAGAAAGGACTGGCATGATATATTCAGAGCACTAAATGAGAAAAATATGCAGCCAAGAATACTATATCCAGCTAGGCTGTCACTGAAAATAGAAGGAGAGATAAAAAGCTTCCAGGACAAACAAAAACCAAAAGAATTTGCAAACACGAAACCAGCCCTACAAGAAATATTGAAAGGGGTCCTCTAAGCAAAGAGAGAGCCTAAAAGTAACACAGACCAGAAAGAAAACAGACAATGTACAATAACAGTCACCTTACAGGCAATACAGTGGCACTAAATTCCTATCTTTCAATGGTTACCCTGAATGTAAATGGGCTAAATGCCCCAATCAAAAGACACAGGCTATCAGATTAGATAAAAAAACAAGACCCATCGATAAGCTGTCTGCAAGAGATGCATTTTAGACCCAAAGACACACCCAGATTGAAAGTGAGGGGATGGAAAACCATTTACCATGCTCATGGACACCAAAAGAAAGCTGGGGTGGCAATCCTGATATCAGACAATTTAGATTTTAAACCAAAGACTGTAATAAGAGATGAGGAAGGACACTATATCCTACTTAAAGGGTCTATCCAACAAGAAGCTCTAACAATTGTAAATATCTATGCCTTTAACATGGGAGCAGCCAATTACATAAGGCAGTTAATAACAAAAGCAAAGAAACACATCGACAACAGTGGGGGACTTTAACACCCCCCTCCCTGAAATGGACAGATCATCTAAGCAAAAGATCAACAAGGAAATAAAGACTTTAAATGACACACTGGACCAAATGGACCTAACAGATCTATTCAGAATACTCCATCCCAAAACAACAGAATAGACATTCTTCTCTAGTGCCCATGGAACATTCTCCAGAATAGATCACATCCTAGGTCACAAATCAGGTCTCAACCAGTACCAAAAGCCTGGGATCATTCCCTGCATATTTTCAGACCACAGTGCTTTGAAACTAGAACTCAATCACAAGAGGAAAGTCGGAAAGAACTCAAATACATGGAGGCTAAAGAGTATCCTACTAAAGAATGAATGGGTCAACCAGGAAATTAAAGAAGAATTTAAAAAATTCATGGAAACCAATGAAAATGAAAACACAACTCTTCAAAATCTTTGGGATGCAGCAAAGGCAGTCCTAAGAGGAAAGTATGTAGCAATAAAAGCTTTTCTCAAGAAACAAGAAAGATCTCAAATACAAAACCTAACCCTACGCCTAAAGGAGCTGGAGGAAGAACAGCAATTAAAGCCTAAACCCAGCAGGAGAACAGAAATAATAAAGATCAGAGCAGAAATAAATGAAATAGATACCAAAAGAACAGTAGAACAGATCAATGAAACAAGGAGCTGGTTCTTTGAAAGAATTAAGAAGATTGATAAACCCCTGGCCAGACTTATTAAAAAAAAAAGAAAAATGACCCAAATAAACAAAATCATAATGAAAGAGGAGAGATCACAACCAACACCAAAGAAATACAAACAATTATAAGAACATATTATGAGCAACTCTATGCCAGCAAATTAGATAACCTGGAAGAAATGGGTGCATTCCTAGAGATGTATCAACTACCAAAAGTGAACCAGGAAGAAATAGAAAACCTGAACAGACCTATAACCACTAAGGAAATTGAAGCAGTCATCAAAAATTTCCCAACAAACAAAAGTCCAGGGCCCAGATGGCTTTCCAGAGGAATTCTACCAAATATTTCAAGAATTAATACCTATTCTTCTGAAACTCTTCCAAAAAAGAGAAATGGAAGGAAAACTTCCAAACTCGTTTTATGAGGCCACCATTACCTTGATCCCCAAACCAGACAAAGACGCCATCAAAAAGGAGAATTACAGACCAATATCCTTGATGAACATGGATGCAAAAATTCTCACCAAAATACTAGCCAATAGGATCCAACGGTACATTGAAAGGATTATTCACCAAGACCAAGTGGGATTTATCCCTGGGCTGCAAGGTTGGTTCAATATCCACAAATCACCCAATGTGATACAATACATTAAGAAAAGAAAGAACAAGAACCATATGATCCTCTCAATAGACGTAGAAAAAGCATTTGACAAAGTACAGCATCCTTTCTTGATCGAAACTCTTCAGAATATAGGAATAGAGGGTTTAAACCTTAATATCATAAAAGCCATCTATGTAAACCCACAGCGAATATCATTCTCAATGGGGAAAAACTGAGAGCTTTCCCCCTAAGGTCAGGAACACGGCAAGGATGTCCACTATCACCACTGCTATTGAACATAGTATTAGAAGTCCTAGCCACAGCAATCAGACAACAAAAATAAAAAAAGGTATACAAATCGGCAAAGAAATCAAACTCACTGTTTGCAGATGATATGATACTTTTTGTGGAAAACCCAAGAGACTCCACCCCAAAACTGCTAGAAATCATACAGGAATTCAGTAAAGTGGCAGGATAAAAAATCAATGCACAGAAATCAGTGGCATTCCTGTATACCAACAACAAGACAGAAGAAAGAGAAATTAAGGAGTTGATCCCATTTACAATTGCACCTAAAACCATAAGACACCTAGGAATAAATCTAACCAAAGAGGCAAAGGATCTGTACTCAGAAAACTATAAAATACTCATGGAAGAAATTGAGGAAGACACAAAGAAATGGAAAAATGTTCCATGCTCATGGATTAGAAGAACAAATATTGTGAAGATGTCAATGCTACCTAGAGCAATCTACACACTTAATGCAATCTCTATCAAAATACCATCCACTTTTTTCAAAGAAATGGAACAAATAATCCTAAAATTTGTATGGTACCAGAAAGGACTCCAAATAGCCAGAGGAATATTGAAAAAGAAAAGCAAAGCTGTTGGCATCACAATTCCGGACTTCAAGCTCTATTACAAAGCTTTCATCATCAAGACCGTATGGTACTGGCACAAAAACAGACACATAGATCAATGGAACAGAATAGAGAGACCAGAAATGGACCCTCAACTCTATGGTCAACTTATCTTCGACAAAGCAGGAAAGAATGTCCAATGGAAAAAAGACAGTCTCTTCAACAAATGGTGTTGGGAAAATCAGACAGCCACATGCAGAAGAAAATGAAACTGGACCAATTCCTTACACCACACATAAAAATAGACTCAAAATGGTTGAAAGACCTAAATGTGAGACAGGAGTCCATCAAAATCCTAAAGGAGAACACAGGCAGCAACCTCTTCGACCTCAGCCATAGCAACTTCTTCCTAGAAACATTGCCAAAGGCAAGGGAAGCAAGGGCTAAAATGAACTATTGGGACTTCATCAAGTTAAAAAGCTTGTGCACATCAAAGGAAACAGTCCACAAAACCAAAAGACAACTGACAGAAGGGGAGAAGATATTTGCAAATGACATATCAGATAAAGGGCTAGTATCCAAAATCTATAAAGAACTTATCAAACTCAACACCCAAAGAACAAATGATCCAATCAAGAAATGGGCAGAAGACGTGAACAGACATTTTCGCAAAGAAGACATCCAAATGACCAAGAGACACATGAATAAGTGTTCAACATCACTCCGCAGCAGGGAAATCCAAATCAAAACCTCAATGAGATACCACCTCACACCAGTCAGAATGGTTAAAATTAACAAATCAGGAAATGACAGATGTTGGCGGGGATGCGGAGAAAGGGGAACTCTCCTACACTGTTGGTGGGAATCCAAGCTGGTGCAGCCACTCTGCAAAACAGTATGGAGGTTCCTCAAACAGTTGAAAACATAGCTACCCTACAACCCAGCAATTGCACTACTGGGTATTTACCCCAAAGATACAAATGTAGGGATTTGAAGGTGTACGTGCACCCTGATGTTTACAGCAGCAATGTCCACTATAGCCAAACTATGGAAAGAGCCAAGATGTCTATCTACAGATGAATGGATAAAGAAGTCGTGGTATATACACACACACACACACACACACACACACACACACACACACACACACACACACACCATGGAATATTATACAGCCATCAAAAAGAATGAAATCTTGCCATTTGCAAGGACATGGATGGAACTGGTGGGTGTTATGCTGAGCTAAATAATTCAATCAGAGAAAGACATGTATCACATGATCTCACTGATATGAGGAATTCTTAATCTCAGGAAACAAAATGAGTGTTGCTGGAGTGGTGGGGGGTGGGAGGGATGGGGTGGCTGGGTGATAGACATTGGGTAGGGTATGTGCTATGGTGAGCACTGTGAATTGTGTAAGACTGTTGAATCACAGTCCTGTACCTCTGAAGCAAATCATACATTTAATGTTAAAAAAAAAAAAAAGAAGATTGCAGGAAGGGAAAAATGAAGGGCGGGAAATCGGAGGGAGAGACAACCATGAGAGACTATTGACTCTGAGAAACAAACTGAAGGTCCTAGAGGGGAGGGGGGTAGGAGGGTGGGTTAGCCTGGTGATGGGTATTAAAGAGGGCACATACTGAATTGAGCACTGGGTGTTATATGCAAACAATGAATCATGGAACACTACATTAAAAACTAATTATGTAATGTATGGTGATTAACATAACATAATAAACTAAAATTAAAAAAAAAAAAAAAAGAAAGAAAGCAAAGGCTGAGAAAACTTTCCAGAATAAAGGAAACAAAGGAGACAAGACAACTCAGTTCAATGTATGATGCTGGTCTCAGGAAATAATTAGCTTAAAATTACTGGGACAATTGAGAAAATGTGATTTTAAATTTGGAATGTAGCTTATGTTATATCATTATTAAGATACCTCGTTTTGATAACAACCATGATTATTAAAGAAAATGCTGTTTGGGGTACCTGGGTGGCTTGGTCATTAAGCGTCTGCCTTTGGCTCAGGTCATGATCTCAGGGTCCTGGGACTGAGTCCCACATCAGGCTCCCTGCTCGGCAGGAGGCCTGCTTCTCCCTCTCCCACTCCCCCTGCTTGTGTTCCCTGTCTCACTATGCCTCTCTCTGTCAAATAAATAAATTTTAAAAATCTTAAAAAAAAAGAGAGAGAATGCTGTTCTTAGGAACATACCCAAATATTTCAGGGTAAAAGGGCATAATGTCTCCAACTTACAAATGATTCAGGAAAGAAAAAGTTTGCAATAAAAATAGATTCACAGAAAGATAGTGAATGGTGTAAGACATAAATAAATATGAATCTCAATAAAGGGCATATGGGGTTTCCTGCACCATTCTTGACACTTTTATATAAATTTGAAATTATGTCAAGATAAAAATGTTATTTACCCAAATGCTAAAAGGAATAGATTTCTGGGAGTGACGTGGCCATCCACAATGCCCTAAATCCCATCCTGAATGACTGATCTGTACCATGTAGGAAGTATAGGATGTAAAAATGTATCAGCTGCTGAACAAAATGGCGTTTACCAGATGAGGTAAAGCTGATGCTAACAGAAGTATGGTGACACCAGAAGACCACATGGTACAGCTGGGGACTACACTTATCTTGGTGAGCAGAGTAATATGCAGAATTGTTGAATCATTATGTTGTATACTTGAAACCAATATAACATTTTATGTTAATCATACTTCAAATTTTTAAAGGTAAAAGTTCTGTACTAATTTTTTTTTTTAAAGATTTTATTTATTTATTTGAGAGAGAGAGAGAATGATAGAAAGCATGAGAGGGAAGAGGGTCAGAGGGAGAAGCAGACTCCCCGCTGAGCAGGAAGCCCGATGCGGGACTCGATCCCGGGACTCCAGGATCATGACCTGAGCCGAAGGCAGTCGCTCAACCAACTGAGCCACCCAGGAGCCCTTCTGTACTAATTTTTTAGACCCAACTTTACTTGACAGGAAAGGGAATAACTATGCCTGAGCCATCATATTGGAATGGGTAGGAACACAGCCAGCTGTGTTTCCTTTTGGCCTTCTAATTTAAAGTCAATATTTTAATAATCTCTTTGACTCTCCAGTTGGTTGCTCTCAGGCTGCAAATGGACCACCACCAATATGTAATTAAAGGAGAATAACAAATAGTTAGAATATAGATTACACAGGTGCTGACTTACAAATGCAAACGTTGTAGCAGAAGATTAAGCTCCCAGGAGGCTGGAGGTGTGTGTCTCTGCTTATTGCCATCATAATTCATTAATGGTCAAAGTGAAGCTGAGATCAATATTCCTGCAGTCACAGGAATGAGAAAAAATGATCAGCACCAAAATAAGATACAAAGACAGTCTCAAAATGTTTCTCCCTACATAATTAAGAAACCGGTCACCGTCATGAATTTTAAACCTTAACAGATTCTCTTAGCTGTTCTATGTTCAAGAGGTGACACAGCTTAAAGGATCTTGAAAAGAATTATTCCCCTAGATAAGACCATATGCAAAAAGAGAGAGAGAAGTCATCTTTTTTTCCATCTTGGTGGTAAAGAAATAAAAAGGAAGGATGCTAGGATATGGTAAGCACCACAGAAGGCAAGATAGCATGTAATGATCTCACAAGAAGCTCAATCCTGAAATACAGTTGAAGAGGATGAACAAATAAACATTTTAGTAAGATCTATGCCTAAACCAATAGCTCCAATGGCAATTCCTGGGCCCCAGGAAAGGGGATCAAATTCAGCAGGACTATGTTTGGAACCAGGGAATCTGCATTTTAACAAGTATTACAAGTATCTTAACAAGTATTTCTTTGAGAAATAGTAAAAGAGGTACAATACTTAGTGTTAAGAGTAGTAAATACACCTTATAAATAAATTAAGCCGTATAGATGAAATGGTACAAAGAAGCTTATGATGATTCCTCCCAACCCCAGTCATCTCCTGTAAACACTGTTTTAAACATTTCTGCTTTTAGTTCTCTGGTTGTAAACAGCCCCAACCCATTCCCCCAATTTTAAGAACTAAATACTGACTGCTCTTTTACAATATGGTTATATTTTAGATAAATTAGAATAATGAATATTTGAAATAGTGTAATTGGCCTATTGGGTAAGTACTTGTTTTGTGCAAAATTTGAAATAGTTTAACTCCTGCCAAGAGTAATCAAGAATTGCATAATTTAAAGCTAGCAGGCAGTGTGTATGGCAACTGTGTTTATCTGTGTGGCTATGTGGCGTGCCACTTTAGCCAGTAATCAGAAGTACAGTGGAACCTGTAATTATACCCCCCTGGATAATGGGAATTTGGATATGACAAGTTTGGTGATTGGCTCCTGTCCTCTTGCAGCTGGCTCACCTTGCTCATTTCGTTAACTCTGCACTAAGTTGACTCCACATGTTAAGTGACTGAATTTTTTGGATCTCGCTTAGGAAGTTATGGCAGAGTTTTACTTGCACCTGCCATCATCTAACAGTAGCTTATGAACCATGCTGTTATTTAAATGCACAAGAATGATGAGACATGATTCAAGTGACTTTTATGTTAGTTTAATCTTTAGAGTTATAATTTTAAAATAGTTTTTATCCAGTAACAAGGTCATCTAAGCTTTCATTCACTGAGAGCAAAAATCCAATTCTGAGAATTTTTTTTTGGAACAGAAGTTAAATGAAATAAAATACTGTAAGGAGGCCACATGGCTATGTACTACACTATTGATTTTGGAGAGAGTACTCTGTGAAATATTAGAGATAATTCTGAGAAAATTTAAAAGAGTATTAAAGCATATACAACTTTAAGTTTGCAAAGATGATCTTATCATCGGGCATGAATATTAGAATGGGAAAAAATGCCATGGCTGCAAGAACATCGGCACCATAATGTGTCCTTAAGCTATAGAGATTGCTGATACCTGTGCTCTGAGATTGTGCCCCAGGATCTTACATGTATGCCTATGAAAAACCACTCATGAATTATGCATTCTTTGAATATATGGGCTGTTTGGAAAATCATTCCTCTTTTCAATTGGTTGTAAATGGCCTCCAGTTATGAAATAATAAGAATTCAGCTTATTTTTGTTATCTTCTTCTTCCTCCCAACTCCTCTGAGTTTGGGGTATTCACTATCATTATTTTTAAGTTTTGTTTTGGTTCCGTTGTTAACTTTAAATAGTATGCTATGCTATGCCTCAATTTCTCATTCTAAAAACTTGAGTCACTATCTTGACTTCCCATTATAGAAGTTGTGGGTTATCAGTGATACTATCTTTCTTCTCCTATTTCCTTCATTTTCCACTTCCCACCTTCTGTCAGCTACACTTTTATATTATGAAGATTAATGTTTGCTTTTTTTTTCCTGCAACATAACCAAGATCTTCCTTACTTTGTCCTTAGGGTGATTGCAAGAGTTTAAAATCAATCAGAGTACTTACATTAAGACTACATCAATATTGTGCACTACCAAGCTAAGTACCATATTAGGACTATTTCCTTTTCTATGAGGGCAATGTCATAACCTCTCTTCTACTTCAAAGGACAACGTTTTAGCACCATGTGCTGGTCTTTCTCTGACACTCCATACAACATACTATAATTCTTCAAAATTGGATAGTAGTCTTCATTAGCCTTTTGTTTTTCTGGATTTCTTAATTGCCTATCTTTTTTATTGACTAAATATATGCTTTATTTTATTCTCAAGGTTTTCTTCTTGGTTTGTTGATTGGTTTCTATTCTTTTCTTTTTTTTTATATTTGATTTATTTATTTGACACAGAGATAGAGTGCGCATGCACAAGCAGGGGGAGTGGGAGAGGAAGAAGGAGGGAGCCCAACTCGGGGATCAATCTGGGGAGTCCAGGATCATGACCTGAGCTGAAGGCAGATGCTTCACTGACTGAGCCACCCACGTGCCCCAGTTGGTTGATTTTCATTCTCTTAATCACATTATGAACTGCTTGGAGTTCTCTTTTGCCCTGGAACACTTACCTTTGGAGCTCTTCATTGTCCTGCCCCAAAATGGAAGATTTTAGGGGTGCCTGAGTGGCTCAGTCAGTTAAGCTTCTGACTCTTGATTTCAGTTCAGGTCTTAATCTCAGGATCATGAGTTTAAACCCCATATTGGGCTCCATGCTGGATATGGAGCTTACTTTAAAAAAAAAAAAAAAAAAAGGAAGATTTTATATCATATTTGACTTCCTTTTCCTGTGTTAGATCCCTTGAATTCTTCTTTGTTGGATAACCTCCTCATTCTGCTGGAATACATATTCGAGTAACTTCTTAAGAAAGGGGCCCCGGGAAATAAACTTTCCTAGTGCTAGTTTATGTGAAATGCCTATGTTCTCTACTCTCACAGTTGATTGATAGGTTGGCTGAATATGGAAATTAGTTTCAAATTCAATTTCCCCCAGAAGTGAAAGGACTACTCTATTATCTTCTAGCAGCCAGAGATGTTAATGAGAATTTGGCTCCTCAATTTTCACTCCTCTGTAGGTGGCCTAATTTTTCCCTCTGGAAGCTTTTAGAAAGTTTTATTTATTCTTAGAGTTCTAAAATTTTACAAAGTTGCATCCAAGTGGGTTATTCCCCCCACTTACTATAGTTGGCCCTTAGGAGACTCTTTTAATGTAAAGATGCATGTCCTTTTCCAGGAGATTTTCTTATATGATTTCTTTTTTACCATTCTCTCCCTTTCTGGATCTCATATTACTTGCTGTTGGATTTCTTAGACAGGTTTTTATATCTCCTCTTTTCTTTCATATTTCCCATCAGTGATGGAGAATGCTATTTGTACCTCAACATCTTCTTCTCTACTGTCACCTTCTTTGTTCACATCAGTTCATTAAAATAATAATACTATTATTAACAAATGTGTCAGACTGGAGCAGAATCTTGGCTTTTACTGCTCTGATCCAGAGACATGCCCATCCAACTGCTGTTGTAGGTAGCATCCTCTTGGAGAGTTGATGCTGAAACTGTCAGGGAATGGATTTAAAAACAAAAGAAAATGAAAAACTTTACTGAAGTCCAATTGTAGTATTGCTTTCCCTTCTGCCAGGCTCATCAGTCTCTCATAGATAAAATTAAATTGGTCTGGCATAATTTGTACTTCACAAAATCACGTTGATTACTACCCAGTACCTTGTGCTCTTCTAGGTGGTCGCAAATTGATTGTTTGATGATTTGTTCTTGTATCTTCCCAGGTATCCAAGATAAGCTGAATAGTCTATAATTACTATGGTTGTGCTTTTCCCTGTTTAAAAAAAAAAAGGCAGGTACTCCATCTGCTGATTCCACTTGTCAGGACCTTCTCCTGTCCAACCTTCCTTTTCTAAAATAAAGGCTTGTGGTCTTGCAATTACATTTGCCAATTCCCTGAGTACCCTGGGATGCAAGTAATCAGGCCCTGCTGATTTGAATGTCCTGAGCTCTCTAAAGTGCTCTTCAATCACTTCTTTCCCCTTGTTTGCCTTTGTACCTCCAATAAGATGGCACTTAATCTGGTTTAGTTTCCTTATCATTGCTGATTAAAAAGGAAAAAAAATGGGTTAAAAGCATAGTGAAAACCTCTGCTATTACAGTTATTTGTTAATAGTTCTTGTTTATCAGTACTTGTTAATGGTTTTGTTTTGTTGATAGTTTTAATGACTGTATTTTGCATCCTATAAATTCCTGCCGGTATTCTAACTTCTCTCGTTCTTGGCTTCCTTCCTTTCCCCCTCCCCCCTCCACTCTCTCCCTTCTTAAATTTCTTATACAGGGTAAAGTAAGGGGAAGGGAGGAAAAACAAAAGAGACACAGAGCTCCATATAATTTTATAGCAGAGACATTTACTAATCACAAAATACCCACATGCTCCACCAAATTTCCTAGCCTGCTTATAGTTGGGACAAGAGGCATGTGACCAGTTCTGGTCAATAGGTACTCAGGAGCCATGAGTTAGTTCCCCATTGTCCTCTTTCCTCCTAGCCTGACTAAACTGGAAGCCATATGTTCTAGATGGTGTACTAACAAAATGCAAGTGACCTAGACCGCTGAGTCACCACTGAACAGAGGCAGAACTGGGGAGCCATCAGACCCCCAGAGGACCATGTGTTAAGCTGCCAAAGTTTTGAGGTTTGCTTTTGCAGCAGAACCTACCCTATCTTCACTAATAATAGACCTGATTTCTGGATTAGTCTGATTATGCCAGGTTTTCCTAAGGGAACGAATTAACCCTGAAATCTAAGTGGCTTAACATAGTGAAGATTTATTATTTCTTTTTTTTTTAAGATTTTATTTATTTATCCATGACAGACAGAGAGAGAGAGGCAGAGGCAGAGGGAGAGGCAGGCTCCCCAAGGAGCAGGGAGCCCGATGCAGGGCTCGATCCCACGACCCCGGGATCATGACCTGAGCTGAAGGCAGACGCTTAACCATCTGAGCCACCCAAGCGCCCGCAAAGGTTTATTCTTATTTGTGGTATGTGATGGCTATTCTCCAAAGAGGGTCCTCAGTGACTCTTCCCTCATGGAATCACACCCTTGGACAGTCACCTTCCTCTCTGCCTCTGCACTGATCCCGTGACTCACAAGAAAATGTAGCAGAAGTGATACTGTGACAGTTCTCGGCCTCAAGCTTAGGAAATCCCAACAGCCTCTGTATTTGAAGTCACTCATGATATAAAAGTCTGGCCATCCTATGGCAGAGAGAGGCCACACACAGATGCCTAGAGAATAAGACTCCATGTGGAGAAGCACTGAGGTACCAGATGTGACTAAAGAAGCCATCTTCAGTTCAATTCCATTCAGGCCTTCCAAGGACTTCAACCCCAGCCACCATTTGACTACAATCACAGGAAACCCAAAATGAGAAGAGCAGAACTGTCCAGCAGAGACCAGTCAACTCACAGGGTTGTGAGACATAACAATAAATTGTTTTAAGCCATTCTGTACGGGATGGCTTATTACGCAGCAATTGCTAAGAGAAGCATGGTAGACAGGCAGTGTTGGTATATGGGGACATTCACAGAACCACGCTGATACAGGTTGTGTCTTACATCTTCTATCTGTAGCACTGGGAACATGTGACTTCCTTTACTGCAGTGGCAAGGCAAGAGAGGGCTGGGCATTGCATATCAATTTTTAAATGCTTCCATCTCTGTTCCCAGTTCATTGGCCCATGGGAAATGTCAACGAGTAAGCAGAAATTCAATGAGCATTAAATGTCCCTGCCACAGAATGTGCCACTTAAACTTTGTCTTTTTTTCCCCTTAGTATTATAACAAGATTTATCTGGGATTCATCCAACTACCTTTCCAAAAATTGTAAACAGTGGTGTGCAGGACTGGCTCACAGAGCTCACAAGAGCCCACTGAACATATCTCCCCTTAGTTCTGCATTCTGTGATGCCATGTTGGTAGAATGAAATCAGTCATGGTGGAAATATTTATACCACAGAAACCGGCAAATGCTGTTAAGTCAGGGCTCCCTTGCCTGAGAGCTGTTTGTTATATATTTATCAGACCACTCACTACCTATACAAGATCCAAAATATACCTATTATTCAGCTGCCCCTGTATTCACACATATTCATTTATTATTATAGGTAGAATTTTAAAAACTTGCCATCAATGGTTTTATCTTTTTTTTAAAGATTTATTTATTTATGAGAGACACAGAGATAGAGAGAGAAAGAGACAGAGAAAGAGACAGAGACAGAGGCAGAGAGAGGCAGAGGGAGAAGCAGGCTCCCCACTGAGCAGGGAGCCTGATGTGGAACTCAAACCCAGGATCCCGGGATCATGACCTGAGCCAAAGGCAGACACTTAACCATCTGAGCCATCCAGGAGCCCTGGTTTTATCTTTCTATTCCATATTTCAAATAACAGCTGAACCTATGAATTGAAGATGTTTGCACAAACCTGAGTAACCTTTAATAATAATAAAAAAGATGACAACTTGAAGCTTTCTATATGTAATCAGGCTGCACCTATTTTTATAGTTAACTTCACTTTTGTACAGTATGGGAAACGTTGCCATAATGTTAAGTACAAAACATACCTATTTTCATCCAGCATCAACAAGGATGTAATCCCTCCAGTAATTATTACATCTAATAACATTATCTTAGCTACTGATTTATTCTGGAAGCTTCAGTACCATTTAGGCTTTAGAGTTTATAAAAACAAATTGTCTCTTTTAAACTTTGTTGAAAGAGTTAATTCAGCTTCCTGTTCCAGTTCATCACCTCTTGCTCTCCCAGCCTTCACCCTCCACACACAACTGAGAGAAAGGCCATCAATAAGGTTCAAGTCTCTATTACAGGATATGAAGCAATAACATTTTAAATAGCACCTTGGAGGCCTGAAGGAGTTAATACATCTTTCGGCAGTGCCTACTTTACAGCTCTGGAGTATTGTGGATCCTGAAAACCTGGATCATTATTTATTAAAAGCATGAGAAAGATCCAGTTGGAGGGAAAACCTCACTCACCAAGCAAGAAGAAAGGATATGCTTACAAATGACATTTGAAAATAAGATGACCAGAAACCTTTTGCTATAAGTAACAAGGGATTTGAACTTGATCCATGCCTAATTATATGGTAAAATAAAATACAAAATGGTTCTGGAATCAAGGACACAAGTCATCTTTAAAATGCTGCTTCCTAGGTAAAACCCAGTGAGACCACCTATGGATACATTTTTTAAAAAAAGATTTTATTTATTTGAAAGAGAGAGCAAGAATGAGAGCATGTGGGGGGACAGGGGCAGAGGGAGAGGGAGAATCAGGCTCCCCTCTTGCCTGAACAGGGAGCCTGAAGGGGGGAGGCTCGATCCTAGGACCCCAGGATCATGACCTGAGCCGAAAGCAGACGCTTAACTGACTGAGCCACCCAGGAGCCCCTGGATAAATATTTTTTTTAAGATTTTATTTATTTATGGGCGCCTGGGTGGCTCAGTTGGTTGAGCGACTGCCTTCGGCTCAGGTCATGATCCTGGAGTCCCGGGATCGAGTCCCACATCGGGCTCCCTGCTAGGCAGGGAGTCTGCTTCTCCCTCTGACCCTCTTCCCTCTCGTGCTCTCTCTCTCATTCTCTCTCTCTCAAAAAATAAATAAAATCTTTAAAAAAAAAAAGATTTTATTTATTTATTTGAGAGAGAGAGAGGACACAAGCAGGGGGAGAGGCAAAGGGAAAGGGACAAGCAGACTCCCCACTGAGTGGGGAGCCCGACACAGGGCTCAATCCCAGGACCCCGAGACACCAATGTGAGTCAAAGTCAGACACTTAACCAACTGAGCCACCCAGGTTGCCCCTACCTATGGATAAATTTGATGTTCATCAGTTCAGAATAGGAAGAAAAAGAATTCTCACTGTATCCACCAACGGGTATATTTTCCATCACCACGCGGATAATTTTCTGGGATCTCTGATAACTTTTTGAGTTTTGGGGATTTTTCCATGTATGAATCAAGATTCTTTTGTGAACAAGTATGACTGATCCTATTTTCTGAAGATGTCCACCCTAATATACATTCTGGCCACATGCTTGTCTCCAAACATGATACTGACATTTCTTCATTGAGAGGCAGCATCCTTTTGAACCTGGGGCGGGAGGAAGGGGTATCTACTGTCTCCACAAATAGGATGAGGCAGAAATAACACTTCATGACTTCAAGACTAGGTCATAAAAGGTGAGATGGCTTCCATCTGGCCCCTTCTCCTTGGGACGACTGCAGCGACCCCATGGGAGGATTTGTATGGCAGCAGCATTCCCAAAAGGTTCTCTGGTTCTTTCTTCCTTAGTTCACTGCTGGTGCTCTTTCCAGTTTTACCCATTTCAGTACTGAGTGGGGTGAACAGAGCAAATCCTCTGGCTGGGTTTCCCTAAGAGGAACCTGGCAAGATAGGAAGGTGAAGCAAGATGTACTTGCTACTGTGTTTGTTTTTTGCTGTGGTGGTTTTGTTGTTTTGCTTCACCACATCACCAGTTTTCGTTACCTAAGTAGTAACACCCTGTGTAGTCTTTGTCACACCAGTATTATTTTAAGTAAACGTAAGGAGGTGGGACAAAAGAAAATGGCTATTAATCAGAACTTCAGTCCTGAGCAGCACTCCCCACAACCAGGTGCCTTCAGAACCATCCAAGGCGAACAGTTGTTTGGAGGTCATTTGTAACCAAGGCGATCTGCAGTGGACAGGATCAAAAATGATTAGTTACCTCCTTCAGAATTCACGGTTACAGTCGTCTCCAGAGACTCCCGTTCTTTAGCTCACTTCTGAATACTGTAGCAACAGATAAGCTGAGAACCCACTGAAATGGGATTGGTGAAAACTGTAAGGAAGATATAGGCAAGCCTAATGCTCAAGTGATTGTCAAAAACAAAAATGGAAAACAACAACAAAAAAATCAAAACCCTATAACAGTGTATTTTATTTTTTTTCCCCTTCCCGCCTTCCTGAATAATCAGTTTCCTGAGACCATGCTGATATATATTCTTCTTTCCTTTCCAATACAGAATTGAGTGCTTTGCAGCTTGGTTTCTCTCCTGTCCTTGCCCAGAGTGGCGCACAGCTAGTGAAGGGGGCAGGAAGGAGGTCTATAACTCAGTAATGAGCAGTGGGGTCAACAACCCCCTTCCAGCTTAGGCACCCCACCCACCCCGCACTGCAGCCTCAACATGTGGATGATAAGGCATCTCACCCACTTGGTTATTTCCAAGCAGGATCATCTAGTGGTTAAGGGCTTGTTGCCTAAATGATTGGGTTTGAACTCTGGCTCACCCACCTACCATGTGGTTTAACCCCTTTGTGCCTCAGCTTTCCCATCTGTAAAATGGCACTGATAATAGTATCTACCTCCTAGAGCTGTGGCAAGACTAAATAAGTTGGTATCTGTAAAACACTAAACCAGGGCCAGTACATATTAACCCAATAAATGTTAGCTATTATGACTATCACCTAGGAATATTGCAGTATCATAATTACAACACATTATATTTTATTGTCCTCTAGCTGCATACCATGAAATCACCATATAGACAAAAATTAGCCAGAACCTATTTCAGTTCCTAAACACTTCATTATGAGATCCAAAATGTAACAGCTTGGAGTGACTGAAGTCAGTGAAGACTAACGTGAGGTCCAGTAATCCTACTTCTAGGAATGCCATCTATGGAAATTTTCAAATATTGACGCACAAGGTACAAAGAGGCTCACTGTGGCATTATTTATATAGCGAAGAAGGAGAACCAGCCTACCTGTGGAACAATCTAAGAACGACTGAATAACACTACAAATATTATGAAGCCACTAAGAGGCGTGCTTTTGAAAAATGTTTAATGACTGGTAAAAGCTCATGAAATAATGATGAGTAGAAAAGCCGACTTCAACAGACCACATTTGGTAACTATGGACACACACCTGCAGAGAAAACCAAACCCTAGGGAAATGCATCAGGATGTGCACAGTGGGGTTTCTGAGGGTGGAAGGATTTTACCCATGGTTTTTGTTTATATTTCTTGACAGTTTTTGGTATCACAAATTATTTTACATTTGGGGAAAAATTAAGTCATAAAGCCAAAACATTTAATAAAGACTCTTTCAGAAGACACACAGAGGACCAACAGAACCTGAACGCATGTTTCCTAAATCCCTAGGTATTTTCTCTTTGTGTGTGTGTGTGTGTGTGTGTTAGCCCCAACAATGCCAAATAACAGAGACAGGTGTTGCTATTCTTCAACTTATCTTTGCTTTGGGAAGAAAAACTGAGTAATTTCCTGGCTAAAAAACAAACAGAGAAAGAGAGAGAGAGAGAGAAATGGGTGAGGGCAGTTGGGGAGGACAGCAAGGCCTTCCTAAGGCATTAGGGTACAATCTGGCATTAACTAAGTACAACCATTTGTTTTCACAACATCAGGTAGAAACATCCTTGGCCCCGAGCAAAATGGAAGAGAGCCCTCTACCAGTTCTTTTGGAAGTTAAAAAAAAAAAAAAAATGTAGTCTGGGGTTTAAAAAAATAAAAAGAAAAGAAAGCAAAAGAATACTAATGCAAACAGGACATTAGTCAAATCCAAATAGACAAGTAACAGAATTCCATGAATTCCGATGCCCCTGCATCCCGCACCTTGCTAATAAAGCTCCCTCTCTGAGTCCTGCACCTAAGGAAAGATTACTAGGGAGAGCCGTACTCTGAAAGGGCTCGGAAACTTCAGGGAATATCCGTTTCACCTGAAGGCCTCCTAATGCCCTTCAGCCAGGGGCCCAGGTACTGTCCTCTGCCTGGAGGCATTTCCCCTCCAGCTGTGTGCTCAGAAGGGCAGGGAGCCTTGCAGGAGCTGCGCTTCAGCCTGAGAGGCAAGATTAATAAAATTAGGATTATTTATGATACTGGAGTGATTTAATAATATTTTTCAAGAACCTGAAGGATTTATGTAGAGGAACTGCTGTTTTAGTAACTAAACCCTTTTGGATGGACTCCAAGATAAACTAGTCTTGTCTGGTTTCCGCCCCGAGCCCCTCCACCTTTTCCAGTTTGTCTTGGCAGAGAATCTCTTCTACTTCACTGAAGGGTGATGGTCAAGGAGATGACCTTCCTAGCTGCTTTATCTACCCTTGTGCCACCTCAAAATGTCTCTCAGCTTCTCTTTGTTCCTTCAAATCTCAAAGGAAGAATCAAGAGGGGAGGGAAGTAACATTTGCTGAATGCCTGCTACATTCCAGGAGCGGGCAGATACATTACCTCATTTAATTCCCACAAACACCTTGTGAGGTAGGCATAATTAGCCCTATTTTGCTTGTTAGGGGATAAAGGAAATTTATTCTTTTAGCAGCTGGTAGAACAGTACCTCCTGGGAACAGAACCATCTTTGTGGGAAAATGCCTTAATCAGCCTCTTCGGGCTATAAAGCAGGGAGATGGGGCAATGTGTGGAGAATTGGGGGTGGGGGGGGATCCTGGGGGCTCCTCACTCAGAAAGAAGAGACAGAAGAAAGAGGAGAGCAGGGGGTTTAGAAAAAGACTGTGGGGTGGGGCGAGGGGCACAACACGCTCCACTCTCCAAAGGGACATTCTTCTGATCTCCAATAAATGTGCTAAACTTAAGAAATGCTTGCCGAAAGAGAATTCTCAGAATGGGCTTGCTGGCACAGGGTGAAACAGAAGCCCCGGGTGTATCACCTGAAATGGTGACAATTGGTACCAGAAGGATATGTTTCCTCAAAGAATGGAAAGGCCCCACTTGACATCAGAGGTACATCAAGGGGCGAGCAGGGGACTGAGGCTCAGAGAAGTCCGTTGACCTTACTGAGATCAAACAGCAGTGATGGATACATGCATCACCAGCTGAGACTGAACTGACCCCAGGTGTGTTCACCGCCAATGTCCTTTGTTTTTATTCTAATCTACAGGCCGCTCAGTGAGGTGGCTCTCTCCTCTCCAAGGCCAGTTCTTCCGCTGGTGTACTCCATCCAATCCTAGTCATAGCAATGAATATTTATTGAGTGCCTACCAAATGCCAGGCATTGTTGCATGCATTTGCTCATCCGGCCCTTGCAACATCACCTTTATATTTGAGTATAATTATTCGGATTTCAGAACGTGAGAATTGCTACCTAGAGAACTGAAGACACCAGCTCAGGGTCCCACTGCTGAAAGTGGTGAAACCAGGCCATTTGTTTTGTTCTCTCCTCTCATCCCTTCCCACCTCCGTCAGGAATGATTCCTCTAATTAATCCATCGAATTAACCTGTTCCTTCCTTGCTACACCCTGGGCTGCACCCTGAGATGGGACCTGGTGGGGTGCGCACAGGTCATGTAGCTCAGCTCTGCTGAGCTCAGGTCAAAGTCATCCTCACAGCTCAGGCTAGTAGTGTAACTCGGGGGTTGACAAACCTTTTCTCTAAGGGGCCAGACAGTAAACCTTTTCAGCTTTATGGGCCGAAAATGATCTCTGAGGCCAACTACTTAACTCTGCCTTTGTAACATGAAAGCAACCAGAGACGTAAAGGAATATGCACGGCTGTATTCTAATAAGGCTTTATTTATGGACACTGAGATTTGAATTTCATATAATTTTTACCTGTCACAAAGTGTTACTCTTCTTTTGATTTTCCCCTCCAACTACTTAAACAGGTAAAAACCATTCTCAGTGCAAGAGGCACCTAAAAACTGGAGGCAGGCTGGATTTGGCCCATAGGTCACAGCTTGCTGACCTCTGGTTTTAGTAAACGCTCCCTCCTTTGGGGTTCTGCATCCAGCTGGGCCTGCATCCAGGCTGAACAGCCTCTGGGCTGGGCTTTGATCCTTCTTTCCTCTCGCCTATAAAACCACACATGTTCAGTTCCTGAGCTTCTGCACACTGCTCTCTCATTAGGAGCTCTCTTCCAACACTACAGCTTCTCCTGCTGAACCAGAAGAAAGGTTGTTTGCTGTCCCTGAAGAAGGTGGCCATAAGATAAGACAGAACTGCCATCACTTAGGTGACCCCGTGAAGCTAAGCTCCAGGGCAGGTGAAAGGAGTGTCACCCTTAGGCTAGGACAAACTTTGAGAACAATATGCTTTCAAATAGACTGAACATCCTTGAAGGAAATCTCCAGGAAGGGTGGAGAAGACATTGCTAAGAATCTGATTCCAAGGAAGGAGTTCCTGGAGCCCAAAATGGAAATGCCTTTCCCATCTCAGGAGGCCAAGACAAGAGGACAAGGGATGGTACGACAGGCGAAGGACAGGAATGCAATTCAGCCCATCGCCAGGGGACAGCTTAGGTCCAGACCCAGAAAAATGATTAAAATGCCCTAAGGAACAACCGAGAATAACTGCTAACATTTTTATTAATCATCTGCTATGTTCCAGACAGTATATTGCAGGGTTCTTTACATATATTATTTCATTTAACCCTTTTAACACTCTGGTAAAATAGGCATTTAAAAAATATCTCCTTGGGGCGCCTGGGTGGCTCAGTCGTTAAGCGTCTGCCCTCGGCTCAGGTTATGATCCCAGGGTCCTGGGTTCGAGCCCCACATCAGGCTCCCTGCTTGGCGGGAAGCCTGCTTCTCCCTCCCCCGCTCCCCCTGCTTGTGTTCCCTCTCTGGCTATCTCTCTCTCTCTGTCAAATAAATAAAATCTTAAACAAACAAACAAACAAACTCCTTGCATTTATTTAAGAAAAACAAAAACAAATATTCATCGTGCATCTTCTATGTAGAAGACACTGGGCTAGATGCTGAGGACATGTGAATAAGCAAAAGCAGACCTTGTACCTGCTCTCATAAAGATTATAGTCTAGTACGGAAATTGGCAAATTTTTGCTATAAAGAGACAGTAAATATTTTACTAGGTCATAAAGTCTCTACTGAAACTACTCCACTCTGCCATTGTCATATAAAAATGGCCATAGGTAATATGTAAATAAATGGGCTTGCTCATGTTCCAATAAAACTTTATTTACAAAAACACGGTACAGGCCAAAGCTGGTTATAGTTTGCTGAACCCTGGTCTAGTGGGAGACAAACATTGAGCAAATAATTTCACAAATAATAACCATGAAGTGTTATCACAGCAAAGTTCCTCATAACAAAAATGCCTATAATAATAGGAAGGAGTTTACCAGTTCAGGGAGATCAGAGATTTCCTATAGGGAGTTGGCTTAGATCTAAATGCAGAAATTACTGAAGAGGGAGGCAAGAACTATTCCAGAGGAATCATTATGTGCAAAGGCCCTGTGGTAGAAGGGAGCATAACGAACACAAGATTGAAGGATCGTTTATGTGGTTGGAGCAGAAAGAGTGGATGAATCTAAGATGTGGCTGAAAAAGGCATGTAGGGCCCAGACCACAGAAGATCTTATGGATCTTATTAGGGAATTAAGTCTCGATTTAAGTACAGAAAGCACAGCACAAGGACTTAAATAACATGCTCCAGGCAGTGTAGCTAGTAAGCAATATAGCTAAAAGTTTTGTCTGTTTACTTCCAGACCCAACTTCTGTATTCTCTTCGTTCACTTTGGTTTTATGTTTGCCTCGTGTCTTTGCAAACCCCCTTTATGAAATTTCAAAATCTCTCATCGAAATTAAAAGGAAAGGGAATTTTGTCTACACCTAGACTGGAAGGCTAGCCAAGCCCTGACATCAGGGCTTACTTGAAAACCAAAGTAAACTGGGTAGAGGAGTCCTAGTTTGAGAAAAGCATTGGAGATAGCTGTCTATTCTCTTTCATCTCCAATGTCCCTTATATGGAGCCGTATTAAATTGTCCTTATACTCTATGTCAAATAGTAATCTTCAGAATATTACCAAATTCCTGCAACCTGCTCTGACATTCCTTCCTTTTTTTTTTTTATGATTTTATTTTTGAGTAATCTCTACACCCAACGTGGGGCTTGAACTTAAAACCCCGAGATGAAGAGTTGCCAGCCAGGTGCCCCTCTGACGTTCCTTCTTGATCTAGCCCCTGCCTACCTCTCCAGCTCTGTCATCACCACCTCATTTGTCACCCACCCCCTTTGAGAAAATTGAATGACTTGCTGCTCCATGAAAACTCCCTGCTCCCTCTTTCCTTCTGCTGGAAGAGCCAGGCCACCCCTGCCCTTTTGTCTGGCTGCCTTCCCTTCCTGAAAAATCAGCCTGGGAATTACTCCTCAGGCTTCCAGTTCTGCAAGGAGGCTTTCAGGCCTATTCTCCAACTAACCTGAATGCTGTGTTCCTCCTCTGTATTCACACGGTTCCCTGTGTAAATGGCTAACATCCTAAACTCCCATTCATGGCCAGCCTCGCTCACTGGCCTCTGAGCTTATGAGCTCTGTGACAGCAAAGAACTTCTCTGATAGGCATTTAGCATTTTCTACGAAGAGGTTAATTTGTTTAACATCACTTTCCATATGGAGGTTAACTTGCTTAACTTGTTGTTAATCTATTTGTTTCTGCCTCCTAATTATTCTCATATTTCTCCTTGAGAGGTTCTACAATCAGCAGTTCTCAAAGTGGGGTCCCTGGTCCAACAGCATCAGCATTACCTGAGAACCTGCTAGAAATGCAAATTGTCAAGCCTTCCTCCACCTCCCTAATCAGACACTCTGGGGGGTGGCATCCAGCAATTTATGTTTTTGTTTTGTTTTGTTTTAAGATTTTTATTTATTTATTTGACAGAGAGGGAGACAGTGAGAGAGGGAACACAAGCAGGGGGAGTGTGAGAGGGAGAAGCAGGCTTCCCATCAAGCAGGGAGCCCGATGTGGGGCTTGATCCCAAGACCCCGGAGATCATGACCTGAGCCGAAGGCAGACGCTTAAGGACTGAGCCACCCAGGCACCCCAATACATGTTTTTAATAAGCCTCCAGGTGATTCTGATGGTCTCTAAAGTTTGAGACCTGCTGCCTTGTAGGAAATCATTGCTCTTTAAATGGTTGTTGATTCCTTAAAGATAGTACCCACTTATTTTTAATCTGGAAAAGAAAAAGTCACCGAGAAAATGACAAGGGAAGCTTTATTAGACCGGATTTTTAGAAAAGGCATTTTCTGACATGGTATTTCAAAATACATGTTCAGAGAAAGCTCTCCTTTGTATGGCTTAAGACTGATTCTCCTCTGTCTGACTCAGTCTGGCTTGGGTATGGTCTTGGAGAAGGGCAGGGCTTTGGACAAGATAACCCCGCTAGGTGCCTTCCAGTGCTTAGGTTCTCTGCTTCTAGGATATTCTATATACCACAAAAGAAATACAAGTTAGGGAGCCGGGCATCATTAGTTGGGGACTTTGGGCTTTCCACCCACAAGGAAGTATATGCTTTTATTCCCCTCATAAGTTGAGTCTGTGCCAGTCTATACTCATAAAGAGAGAGGACCAGGACCTTTCGAGAACGGTAATTGTTTGTTTTTAGGTCATAAAAATGAATCCTTGCATTGTTTTCAAAGGAACATGCTCTTCATGCAATCTATACAAACTGAATGACAAGTAGGTGAGGCCCAAGATTGGGAAGATAAAACTTCATTTGTTGATTTTTGGCCCAAGAGCTGAAACAATGGGACAAAGGAGTGGCTTGTTGGTATAAGCTCTATAAAACACAATAATATTAGTCATGTAAACAGAAGAAAATAGGAGAGGCTTAATGAGATAAATTACACCAAGTCCCCACATTAGGGATTAAAATAGTCTGATAAAGCAAACACACTAAAAAGTCCAAAAGAAAGGATAAAGGGAGGAGTGATAACTTCAGATTTGGAAAACAATGGGTCCTTCTATCCAGGGAGCTGACAAGAAGAGCTTTCAGAAGCTGTCTGAGCTGACTGAACGCCCATTAAGATCCTACTTTTCATCCAAAAAAAAAAAACAACAAAAAAAACCCACCCTCTACTCAAACCACTGGCAGACAAAGCCAACACATTCTTTTCTTCTTTGCTTCCCTGTTCTTTTTTTTCTCCCCTTCACAATTGCAAAGCAACCCATTTTGCTATATAAGTCTGTGAAGAGAATAAAAGCGTTCACAGGTTTCCAACTCTCTATTTGCATTTGCTAGATTTGTTGGCCTGACTTCCAAAGTGTGAATCGGCCGCTGTTCTCAAGCTCAGGGGAAAAGAGCCAACTTATCACTGTTTAAGATTGTTCATGTACCTGTGTGAACAGCAACTTTTCATAACCGATTTTATAAGGACATTTGAACAATTGAAGTATAGTGCACGGATTTGTGCTATTTAAGCTAATAGCGCTGCGAGGTCTTGAGTAGATATTATATATTTCTATAGCTGTCTTTATTAAGGGTACATCCATAACTATGAAGAAATAGAACTTTTTCCAAAACTTGGAACAGGTAAATTCTCACTGGTTCACACTACGATAAACTTCTTGGCAATGGTGATGAGGCTGCCAAAAGCCCGTGAGCAAAAACATAGAAAACAGTAGTAGTAGTAATAATAATAATAATAATAATAATAAATAACCAGGCTATCAGACCTAGCCCCAGGTCAACAGCCGACAATATTACTGCTAGAGATAGGACTTCAGCTGAGCTTTTCAGGAATATTCCTCTTGGGTATAAAAACTAAAGCCTATGGGGAAAAACACAACAAAACGAAACACTTGGGCCTAGGTATTTTCACAATAATCTTTTGATGATTTGTTTGGTGCTTTTATTTATTTATTTATTTTAAAGATTTTATTTATTTATCTGACAGAGCTAGAGAGCACAAGCAGCAGAAGCAGCAGAGGGAGAGGGAGAGAGAAGCAGGCTCCCCGCTGAGCAGGGAGCCTGACTCGGCGGGCTCTATCCCAGGACCCTGGGATCATGACCTGAGCTGAAGGCAGACGCTCAACCATCTGAGCCACCCAGGCACCCCTGTTTGGTTGCTTTTATTATTTTTATTTATTTATTTTTAAGTAGGCCTCATGCCCAACATGGGGGCTTGAATTCATGACCCTGAGATCAAGAGTTACATGCCCTACTGACTGAGCCAGCCAGGCACCCCTGTTTGGTTGTTTTTAAAAGTAGTACATATGATGGGACGCCTGGGTGGCTCAGTTGGTTGAGTGACTGCCTTCGGCTCAGGTCATGATCCTGGAGTCCCGGGATCGAGTCCCGCGTCGGGCTCCCTGCGCGGCGGGGATGCTTCTCCCTCTGACCCTCCCCCCTCTCATGTGCTTTCTCTCTCTCGAATAAATAAATAAAAAATCTTTAAAAAAAATAAAAATAAAAAAATAAAAGTAGTATATATGCATTTGTTGTGGAAAATATTAAAAATGCAAACAAAAAAATTAAAACAGCCTTGATCATAAGATCTACATAAAGCCATATTTTGGTTTATTTCCTTCCAGGCTTTTTTTCTGGGCATATATTAAGACATGCACACATATACAAATACACACAAGTATTCTCCAATCCAATACCATACTATGATATACTAATATCATATACTACTGCATTATGTACTTTTTTCACTTAATAATTATACATATTTTCTTGCCGACAAAAATTTTAAGTCAAGGGTTGTAAATTGATGGCCAATGAAGATGTTTGATTGGCTCACACAGTGGTCAACCAAATGGAGCTGAGGAATAGCTAATCCTGTGAGACAGGGCTTATGCTCTCTACCTTACTGAAGTCTCCACTACTCTATTGCTCTCCATCTGATACTGGCAGCTACTATGTCTGATTTCACTTGAACTCTTAAAAAAAAAAATTAATAGTAGGGTTAAGAGGAAAGTGAAGCAATCCTTCTCTTCTCCATGTCTCTACTTTATATCCAGACTACCTCACTCAATTCTGTTACCTCTTGACACCCAGGTCTGGGATCCTTTTACTAAAGCATGTTTTGTAAAAGCTGCAGAAAATACAGCAGTGGGGCACCTGGGTGGCTCAGTCAGTTAAGCGTCTGCTCTTGGTTTTGGCTCAGGTCATGATCTCAGGGTTGTGAGATTGAGCCCCATGTCAGGCTCTGTGTTTAGCAGGGGGTCTGCTTGAGATTCTCTTTCCTCTCCCTCTGCCCTTCCCTCCTTGCTCTCTTGCATGCTTTCTCTCTAAAATAAATAAATAAAACCTTAAAAAAAAAGGAAAATACAGCATTTTATGACTTCCATAATTTACTGAACCAAATTATTGCTGTTGCATATTTAAGTTGTTTCCAGCTTGTTGATATTACCAGTAATACTGGAAGGAGCATCTTTTTACATAAATGTAAAAGAGAAATTCCTAGAAGCAGAATTGATTTTGAAGGGCAGGAGTATTTTCTTTTTGATATATACTTCCAAATGCATTTCAGAAAAATTGCACCAAATGCATTCTACTAACAACGGGTGACTTTGCTTATTCCCTATTCTCTATGCCAGAGCATTACTATACTTTCTGGTAAAAGTAGTTGCCAATTTGAGGAATTAAAAGTGGCATTTCAGAAGGCACGGGGGTGGCTCGGTCAGTTAAGAGTCTGCCTTTGGCTCAGGTCGTGATCTCAGGGTGCAGATCGAGCCCCCGAGTTGGGCTTCCTGCTCAGCGGGGAGTCTGCTTCTCCCTCTCTCTCTGGCCCTACCCCCACCCGTGTGTGCGTTCTCTCTCTCAATAAAATCTTTTTTAAAAAGTGGCATTTCAGGCATGCTAAGTGAAATAAGTCAGAGAAAAACAAGTACTGCATGATCTCACTTATATGTGGAATTTTGTAAAACGGTGTTTAAAAAATAATAAAAATAAAAATGGCATTTTTAGGGGTACCTGGTTGGCTCAGTTGGTAGAGCACACAACTCTTAATCTTAGGGTTGTGAGTTTGAGCCCCATGTTGGGTGTAGAGCCTACTATTTAAAAAAAAATTTTTAAATATGTATTTCATACTCATTTGTTTCATATATAGACAATTATATTTTCTTTGGGAATTGCCTATTCATGTGTTTGCTCATTTTCTACTAAGGTATTCATAATTTTCTAAATGGATTATACAAGTTCCATATATTAAAGATATGATTTTACTTGGTCATATATGCTGCAGGGTTTCCCCCAATTCCGACTTTAATTTTGTGTGTGTGTGATTTTTTTTTTTGACATGCTGAAGCATTTAACATTCACGAAGTCAAAACTAGCCATACTGTGTTTCCTTCGTTTGCTTGTACGCTTACAAAGTCTCTACCTTGTGACTGGGTAAAATTTTATGTATATTTTCTCCTGTTTGGTTTCATGGTTTTCCCTTTTATATTTATGCTTTCAGTATCCCTTCTGCCCTCTCAACAAGATTGGCCAGGGCTCCATAGTGAAATTCTTGGCCATGCGGCACTAAATCACCCAGCTGTTCTGCTCCCTGAGGTGGGACCAAGAAAAATTCATTTTCACCAAGGACCTGAGAGAAGTTTCCTGCAAAGTGATGAAGGAATTACTGGGCGGGCCCTTTTACCAATCTGCAATCTGTCTGTATCTACACCTCTGTGTCTATACAAAACTACGTCCCATCCATATCTGGGTAGTACCCACTGAACACCTGTAGCTGTCTATCCCCCAGGTACCTCAAGCTCAATCCAAAGTACAATTCACTACCTCTCCACTCAAAATTGCTCATCCACTCACAACAAAAGGTTTCCCTACCCCAGATCTGAATCGGCCATTTCTCCAAGGATCTCTAATATCTTTTATTGGATAATGGTATTTAGAAACTAAGATCTGGGCATCATATACCTACCATTATCTTGTCTTAACTTTGAACTGTTTCCTCGGGACACAGTTCCAGCAGTGAGATTATTGGATTACAGAAGATGAAATATTTTATGGCTCTTGATTCAATATTGACAAAGGTACAACCAGTCCATTCGTGGGCCCTGTTGGGACCATATATCTTTGCCTCTCCTCCCTCAGCTTGTGTCAGTCACTAATATTAAAGCGGTAGCATTACCTAACATTGTCCTCCTGATGCTAGAAGTTCAGAGGAGAGTTCTGAAATACAGCTCCTATTCCTGCCTTCTTTGGTTCCCCAGGGTTTTTTTGCTGATGGAGAGAACAGACACACTCTGAACAAGAGCCAAAATGGGAAGAAAGAACTAAGTGGGCAAGTGCACTAACCAGCTCCCACTCATGCCCCCTGTCCAAATCCAGCGCATGTCTGGTACATCTGTAGAGGAAGATGAGGCCAAGGCCAGGACCTGTAAGCAAGGCTTCTCACTTGCATTTACCTCCTTAGTCTGAGCATCTTCAGAATGCACCAGGAAGACTAAGCTGGCCTTTCATGATGGCAGTGAAAAAGAGAAAGATGGGCATGATTTCTGAACTTTAATGAACAGTAACAACATCCACCAAAAATGTGTGACCCAGATTAGCTTATTGGAGGGAATGGAGGATGGAGAGAAAGGTAGTCAAGAAGAGGATAGAAAGGGGGCAGAAATGTGACTTCTCCTAGACTCCCTCAGTTATCATTTGTGACAAGAGGGGGATAGAATTCCCTCTCCTACAAGTACTACCAGGCATACTCTCCAGACATGTTTACTCTTCCTTGCCTCAGATAAAGCCCACATTTGCTCACCCAAACTAGGTCCAAAAGACACTGTGAGGCCCTTGGAAAGAACAAGACTTGCTATAAGCTGTCTCGATTTCCTTAAGGGCCAGAAGTGAAGAAAAAGATGCCAGGAATATAACACTGTATGTTAACTATACTGGAATTAAAATAAAAAGCTTAGTGGAAAAGAAAAGAAAAGAAAAGAAAGAAAAGAAAAGAAAAAAAAAAGAAAAGATAAAAGAAACGAAAGAAAAGGCAAGGCAAGGCAAAGCAAAGCAAAGCAAAGCAAAGCAAAGCAAAGAAAAGAAAAAAAGATGCCAGGGAAGAATCAGAGCAGATATCGATCTTTCGAACCAATCTTGTACCTGAGCTTGAGAGAGATCTCTTTCTTTTATGGTTCTTCTGATGCTTCTGGGTGACAGGAACTCCTAACATCTCCAAACTGGACTGCTTTAAGTCCAGCTCCTTCAGTTAAACCCAGAGGTTTGGCCTTAGCTGAAGGGGTGGTCAGTAATCCACCTGAGAGGCGACCGGCATCCGGGCTAAGAACGCTGACGGCAATGTGGCTCTGCCACTCACTAGCTGTGAGATTTCGGGCTCAGTTTCCCATTTGTGAAACGGAGATGTATTCTTCAGGGTTCTCTACAGAAACAGAACCAATAGGAGATATATGGGGGGAGGGAGGGAGGGAGAGAATTATTACAGGAAATGGCTCATGTGATTATGGAGACTGAGAAGGCCGCCTGCAAGCCAAAGCTGGCGGTGTCATTCAGTCGGATTCTAAAGGCCTGAGAATCAAGAGAGTTGATGGTGTAACTCTCAGTTGAAGGCCAAAGAGTGAACAAGAATGAGACCATGGTAGGGGTGATGGGAGTGGTGACGGTGTAAATCCCAGTCGGAGTCTGAGGACCAGCAGTGCTGTGAGAGGGCAGGAGAAGAACGGATGTCTCAGATCAAGCGAACAGCAAATTTGCCTTCGTCCTATCTTTGTTGTTCTATTCAAGGCCTGAGCTGACTGGATGATGTCCATTCACACCGGGTGAGGGCAATCTTCTTTACTCAGTCTGCTTCAAACACTAATCCTTTCCTGAAATCCTGCCACAGTTACACCCAGAAATAATGTTTTACCAGCTCTCTGGGCATCTCCCTTAGCCCAGTCAAGATGATGCATAAGATTAACCATCAGGTGATAACAGTAGTGACTTCAGAGTCATTGTGAGGAATAGATGAATTCATATGTAAAGTACTCAGAACAGGGAACTCGGGAACAATAGTTAGAAGGTGGTAATGACGGTAATGGCGACCATGAAGGTGCCGAAAGGCATCTTCCTTCAACCCGCCAACCTGCCGGTACTAAAATTCCCTCTGACCACTGCTATAGTTTGAAAGCGGTCCCTAAACTCTGCTTCAGGGCATGCTACTGTTTCAGGAGCTGGGCCAAAGAAATTTATTGCTACAATAGAGTCGTGACAGTCTTCTCAGGCCCTCTCTCCACCAACTGCAGACCAAGTTAAGTTAATGGATGGAATTTTTTAACTTAAATTTTCATCCCATTAGTTTTTACACCTTTAGTGCTAAGTGAGCATTTGGAAAGAATCAATGAGTAGAAAACAATTATTACCGGAAATGCTCAGAAAGAGTCGCCGAAGCATAGCTGAATAGCCAGATTACTTTTCATGAAGATGTACCCAATTGTTTCTAGATTGCATAAATATAAGTTATTTTCTGCTAGTAAAATTAGCTTTAATTTGTATGAGAGAATGAAATATGTCAGTATTTGGTTTTGCCCTACCAAGAGGATAGTAGTGTCCAGGTTCAGTGCTAGCTGAGAGAATCTGGGTCCCCAACGTGAGGTACTGAAGGCCTTCATGACATCTCCAGGTACAGGGCTCACTGATCATAACACTCACCTGACCCTTAGCATGTACTATCTTACAGAGTTTATTATTCTTATTTTTATTATTACTCATCATTTAAAACATTAGTTTTTATTTCCTAGTTATACTTACACTCTCTGAAAGAAGAACTGACTTTTACATAGTTCCTTATGTCTTCAATGGCTAAAAGAGAACTATATTTTTAATGTCTATCTAAATAAACACATGGGTTAATAACTTGTTACTTGGAATGGATTATGCTTCAAAATTTTTAACTTCCATTAACCGCCCCCAAAATGAGACGTGGGGCAGCTAAGTCTTAATAATTAAGGAACTAGAAAATGTCTGCCTAAGGACCAAAAGCCCACAGTATGAGGTCTATAGCTGGAGCTTTATGAGTAGGGCATTAGCCCCTAAGAGTTGTTGCTGGAAAAAAACCCTGCTCCACGGAAAAAGTTCCATTCCCTTTAAAGGCTTGCTGGAGGCCATCATTACCAAACTGTAGATGATTTGCCCTTTTCTGGGTCCTAACAAGAGGCTATTTCCCTACTGATTCCTTTCACATATGGAAGAACTGTTGCTTTTGCTTTCTACATAGATCACTGAGCTAAACTTGGCGAAACTAAATTTAGCTTGAGATTCTTATTGGATATCTGTTGAGATTATGGAACTATATAGTATTCTATTTATCAGGACATTTTTCAAGAAACGTGAATGATAGGGTTCATAGAAGGAAGGCTCTTTTTGCACTAGAAATCAACATTCTCAGCCTTAACCTCTTCCACTCACAATGAACACCCTCTCCCCACCCATACCTTTCCCCACCACCATCTTGGCTGCTATAGTCAATCCAAAGGGGTGATGGAAATGAGAACACTTCATGCCCTAGAAAAGAATCTCCTAATTTGGGGCACCTGGGTGGCTCAGATGGTTGGGCGTCTGCCTTCGGCCCAGGTCATGATCCCGGGGTCCTGGGATCGAGCCCCACATCGGGCTCCCTGCTCAGCAGGGAGTCTGCTTCTCCCCCTGCTCATGTTCTCTCTCTCTCTGTATCTCCGTGTCTCAAATGAATAAACTAAAAAATCTTTAAAAAGAAGAAAAAGAATCTCCTAATTCTAACCCGGTGCAATTATGGACCTTCCAGTCCATGCTCATCCTAATGCCTGTGAATGAACATATTATTATGTGAACACACTTACTGAAAAAGAGGAGTGTATTTCGAAGGACCTGTTTGAAGATAACAGTTGGCAGATTGTAAATCCTTAATATGCCTCCCCATATGACACTGAAGGAATTCTTATTGAGTGAAATTTAAGAAGAACTAAGTACCACCTTCTGCATGTTCATTATTCCTTCTCCATCTCCCCTCCTCCAATCCTGGGAGCTCAGTACTGTTCACAGCATAAAGATAGGCTTTGTTCTATCTTCCCAAACAGAACTTTTCCTGAAATGGCTGCCTTGGGGGAGGGAAAGCCGATAGGATTGGTATATACATACAGCAATGCTAAACATACTATGTCTTATAAATCATAAGGTTCTCTCTCTCTCTTTTTTTTAAAAAGCCTAATTTGAGTAGCCAAGACTGTTTACCTGATGGTCTAATTTTTCCAGACTGGAAATAGCCACACCTAGAGAGAAAAACCCCTTCTTCTTTTCTCTCACTCTTCTCATAAACATAGGTTTTATATTCCAATTTTTTCCATCTTTCTAAAGTAAGCTGATTTCAAATGAAGAAAGACACAGAGAAGAGGTCCTAAAGAGTCTCTTGGTAGACACAGAATTGTTGAATTTAAAGATAATTGAGTTTGACTTCTACCATATAAGCAACCCACGGCCGTTAGGATTCTTACTTAGACAGGGCTCATCAATTCTCACTAAACCTTATTCACAAATTTGAGAGACCTCGGCCATTGCTAATAAAATAGATGATATGAAAGGAAGTCTCTGGGAGGAAAGTGGAAGTTCCCAATTCAAAATTAATCCTAGACCAGACCACACTCCTAAAAAAAGTTCCATTAATATCTAAATGACTTCCTAATTTCTATATGTGTTTCTCAAGGTCTTTCCAACGCACAACTTCATATTTGTTGGGTGAGATGGTGTGACATTCAAGAGGAGCATATGTGAGACCTAATTCCATTAAGCTCTCACTGGTTAGCCTCATTTTTTTCTTATTATATTATCTAAAGGGGCAGCCCCGGGGCATTTAGCCACCAAAAGCAACTGTCATATGTTGTGATGAACTGTTGTTCATTATTTTTCAAAGCCCTCCCACCCCAAATTCCATTTTCAACTTCCAAAAAGATATGTGTATTAGTGTTATTTCTTCTTGCGTATGAAACAGCCTATGAATGTAGTGGTAGGGGGTGGAGGGGGAGGGCATTCAAGGTCAGTGGCTCCTGCCTTTCCCTGAGATCCACTTATCCTGTGCCCAAGAAACACCATGATGATGTACTTCTTGAGCCCCAGAGGACTGGGCCATGACCAGACCCAGACTAGAGTCCCACAGAAAACTCCTTGGGAATCAATCCATGCTGCTCTGTGATTTTCCAGGCTGCATCTTGGCAGGGTGGTACTTCCCCAGCTGCTAGGCGAAGGGTGTTCATCAAGTCCCAGGCCAAAAAAAAAAAAAAAAAAGGGGGAAAGGGAACAAGGCTGTTAGGGCCAACCACTGCGTTAAGGACTAATACTGTTATCTCAGCTCATCTCATTCAGTCTAGCAACCACCATGAGAAACCCACTGCTATCATCCTGATTTTATAAGTGAGGAAACTGGCCCAGAGAGGGCAAGTGGTTTGCCCAAGCTCATATAGTAAGAAGCAGATAGGAATTCCATTTCAGGACCCTCTGCTCTGAGCCTGGTACTCTATTTTTATGTTTTTGTTTTTGTTTCTAGGCTTGGGGGTGTGTGTGGGCAGGGAGATGGGTGAGGGCTACCCTGGGATGTGGACGCTGGGATGGGGATGGGGGGGGGAGGAGGCAGAAAAGGGCCAGCAGAGCAGGGAGTGACAAAAGGATATGCAGGAAATTCCCTGAAGAGCTCTGAATCCTACTGATTTGGAACTATGACCGACTTAAAGGCAGGGATTATGATTTATTGTTGTAAAAAGTGTAAAGGAAAGAAACAATCTGTCCTAATGTTATTGATTACAGTTTTGGGGTTCATGACTTTTTGTAAGTCAGAGGTGTTAATCAAATTTAAAAATTGTATAGCTGGGATGGTTCACTTTATGTCAATTTCACTGGGCTAAGGGATGCTCAGATAGCTGGTAAAACATGATTTCTGGGTGTGTCTGTGGGTGTGTTTCCGGAGATTAGCATTTGATTCAGTAAGCCTCACAATTGCAAGTGAGCATCATCTAATCCATTAGGGGCCTCCCAAATAAAACAAAAAGGTGGAGGAACAGCAAACTCTCCTCTTTTCTTGAGCTGGGGTATGAAGCTCCTGGTCCTCTTGCCTCCAGACTCCAAAACTTTACCAGTGGTCCCTCTCTTCTCAGGCCTTTTTATACGAACGGGATTATACTACTGGCTATCTTGGTTCTCTAACTTGCCAATGGCAGATGGTGGGACTTCTCGGCCAGTTCCTAACTTCGGTCCCCTACTGGTTCTGTTTCTCTGGAGAACCCTCACTCATATGACTGCAAAATTGAAAGCAGTGTTTTTAAACCAGGTGTTGCAAAGTGTGCTTGTGACCTGTGTGCGCGTGCGTCTGCATGTGTGAAAGACCGAGAACTAGACTGAGATTTAAAAAAAATGTGTTTCTTACTATGGTCCTGGTCAAAGATCCTTGAAAGCCATTGATTTTAAGAGGGCTTTGGAGGCTAGGAATAAATCCATTCACATTCAACAGGCCAAATGTTTCCAGATGTGTTATCAGGGCCCTGACTACATGTCTACTGTTACCAGGACATCTCAAACCACTATTAATCACAGAACTACCTATGCTCCCCCCCTCTAATTTTGTATTTTTATTTTTAAAAATGTTATCATTTGTGAAGCTGTAAATAAAAACAACTTGCCCTGCTGTCCTAATCGAGTTAGGACTCACGGTCTCCCTCATTCCTCTGCTAATGAGCCCGTCTTTATTTGCTGCTTTTGCAATCTGGGGTATGGATTGGGTGCTGCCAGAAAGCACACGACTGAAAGTGGCTGTGTTTCTCTGCTGGCAGGCACAATTCCAGAGCCCCAAGGCAGCTGTTAGCTCTGTTTGCAGGAATATAAATTCTTAAAGCATCAACCTTACCTCCAAAGTGCCAAGAGAAATCCTACCAAACTTGTGGGCAAAATACATATAAACATTTTTCTATCACTAGGTCAATGAGGGATGTAATCCATGAGAGGAGAGTGAGAAATGGTACCTAAGTACTCAGCTGTGGGACGTGGCTCCTAGTGAGCTCTCCCGAGTGCCAGGGTTCAAAACCAGCCCTCCCAACTGCGACTCTGAGAAAGTACTGGGCTTCAGGTTTCTTGTCAATAAAACATGGATGATAATGGTACTTACCTAATAGAAATGATGTGAGGGTTAAATGAGGTGATACAAATAAAGCCCTTAGAAGAATGTCTGACACATAGTAAGTGCTCAATAAGCAAGGGTAAGCACAAATTTAGGAAATTAACAGGATGAGAATCCACTGTGAAACTGGTGCATGACCAAAAAAGGAATCCTATTGACTCAAAGAGACTGGTAACATACACATAACATAAAATGTATCATCTTAACCATTTTTTAAATTAAATAAAAAAAGAAAAACTTTTTTAAGAAGGCTCTACACACCCAGCATGGAGCCCAGTGTCGGGCTTGAACTCACAACCCTGAGATCAAGATCTGAGTCGAGATCCGGAGTTGGATGCTTAACCAACTGAGCCACCCAGGCGCTCCTTCACCCTTTTTAAGCACAGTTCAGTGGCATTGAGTACATTCACATGGTTGTGGTGCCATCACCACCGTCCATCCAGAGGACATCTTGCAAGACTGAGACTCTGTACCTATTAGGCAATAACTCCCCCATTCCCTCCCCTCCCCAGCCCCTGGCAACTTGACTTCCTATTAACGAATTTGCTTACTCTGTGTGCCTCCTCTAAATGGAATCATTTAGTATTTGTCTTTGTGTCTGGCTTATTCCACAGAGCATAATGTCCTACAGGCTGGTCCACGTTGTAGCACGTGTCAGAATTTCCTTCCTTTTTAAGGCCTGTTGACTTTTTAACCTATCAACTGCTTTTTCCTTTGAGTTTTCAGAAATTAAAGATGTAAATATGATGATACCCCCTCTCACCAACAAAGGCAAATAACTTCTTGAAACCCTCCCCGGAGTTACCTGGAGATACCGGTCTCCATAGAAATGCTAATTGGAAAACCAGTTTTCCTAAGAAAGGTATGATTCCTTGAGGCAGGCTGTTTACATTAATCAACATTCCTCTAATACTTGTCAGTGTTTTGTAACACTTTTTTCAAGTGCCAATTGTAGCTTGCCAGTTCTTCTGAAGTGTGGAGGCTGTTAATGGGGGAAACCAGAATGGGAACTCTGTCCCCTGGGGGCTTTTTCTGCAGGGTGAAGCTGTTAATTTTTATCATTTTCATTTTATATAATCGTTGCTTAGGTGGATGGTGGCTAGAAATATTGCACGGACGGATTAGTCAGTGTGTGAAAAGTCCCGGTCGCCCTGTATCTTCCTATTCGCCTCCCTGTAAGGTACTCAAGTTTTTCGCCGAAAGTTGTGGATTTAATCTGTTCACACACCAACCAGACTCTGCTGACCACTGTCACAGAAATTTTTCCTTTCAATAAACATAATGGTGATAGGAAAAACAAAACACACGTGAAACAGCTACAATGAGAGAAAAAGAAATGATAGATGGGACCTTCCAACTGTCAACTCTTAGATTATGCCTTGTCACTTTTCACGACTTTTTGGGGAAACTATTTATTTATTAGCACATCATAAATATGTGCCTCTGTGATTCTAGTTGAGCATAACATCAGTGTCCGAGATTTAGTGCTATTTTCATTTCTTTCAAGATTAATATTCAAAGCTTAGTACACAGAGCAATCATCTGTTTCAGCATTGTATTTCAAAATATTAAGGAAATTCCAAAATTAAACCAACAATTTATAAATTTCACTATGAGCCTCAAGCAATGAAAAGGCCAGTAGAATCATTATTTATAATGGGAATTAAGAAATTAAAATTTATTTGCTGCTACCTTATTTTTTAATATATAAAGTTTTGTTTTTTGTTTTATAGATTTTCTGGTAATTCTGAGCTTGATGGCCCATAAAACGATACATCAGAGCACTGTTAATGTAATGCGTTAATTTATTTAAAGATTTCCATTTTATATTAATTGATAACTAAGGGTCATTTAAGACTGCAGAGAAAACAAACAAAAATAACATAAATAATAAAAGAACTAAAAGAGCCAGAGCAGAGTAGGTAATCCTTTGGTTATTAGTAGGACAACTTTTCCATGATCAGAGAAAAAAATAAACAAACACAACACCATTTTTTTCCTACTTTTTAAAACTAGAAACACCATGAATCAATCTTTTAACTACAAAGGAAATTTCCATTTTGGCACATGAAGAAAAAAGATGTAACACCAACCCTGGAATGGTTTTCCCACTTTCTATTGTGAAAAATTTCAAACATACAGGAAAGTTGAAATACTAAAAGGAGTAGTGACAGATTCTATCCCTCAATTCTGTGACGGTAGACCCTTCAGCAAATTTGCTTTCTCTTTCTGCACACACACTTTTTATTTGCGGTTACAGACATCATTTGAAGTTACAGGCTTTACCAAGAATCTTCTCAGAATAACATCCTCCTACACAACCACAATTTTCTCACATCAAGAAAATTAACCATGATTCCATATTACCTAATATCTAGTCCACATTCAAATTGCCCAAGAAAGTCTTTCATAGTTGTTGGGGGGTTTTTTGTTTTGTTTTGTTTTGTTTTTTAAACAAGGAGCCAATAAAGATTCACATATTACATTTCCATCATATGCCTTTGTTTTTAGGGAACAGTCCTCCCTATTCCCTTCCCCATACGCGTAACTCTGGCTTTTTATTTTTATTTATTTGTTTGTTTGTTTATTTTAAAGTAGGCTCCACACTGAACTTGGGGCTTGAACTCAGGACCCTGAGATTTAGAGTTGCATTCTCTAATGACTGAGCCAGCCAGGTAGCCCTAACATTGACTTTTTAAAGAGCACAGGCCAGCTGTCTTGTGAAATGTCCCAACGTTCTGTATTTGTATCATTTGACTTGTTCATCTAGGCCTAGAATAGAGACTACAAAGACATCTGGAATGCTGCCTAGCGTTCTAGCTCCTTATCTATTCCCAGAGACCGGCCTTCAACCGTGAGGAACACCCAGAGATCACAGCTAAGCTGAACTCCAGCTTCAACTCTTCAAAGCAATTGCTAGTTTCAAGAAGAAAAGGTACTTAAATGATATTGCCAAAACAAAAGCTTTTAAGGTCAAAGGAGAGGTGTCCTGTTTTAATGTTGATCTAGCAAGTCCAGGGTCTGCAGCAACGTGGGCCATCCCAGACAGCATTCGGGGGTCAAGGTCAGCTCTTGTTTTATGTGAACATGTAGGAAGGACCAGCAAAGGTGCTTCCTTTAACTTCCTTTTGCCTACCAAATGACTCTGGCTTCTGTTGAGCTAAATGCTAAACTGAAAGAATAACAACAACAAAAAAAATGTTATTATCTCAACTTTTATCAGACTTTAGAATGGGTTTTAAAAAGGCAGGGGCTTGCTAACTTCACTGGGACACACTGGTACGTTATGCTCTGAGCTCCAGGAAATGTCTGATCTTGCCCCAAAATACTGTCTTTGCATTTCAAGGGCAGCTCCCCAAGGACTTGGAGAGCTCTGACAGAAAGGCCCTCTGCTTGAACCATTTCAAGGAAAACTAATCATGAATCTACATGAACACATAGGAGTGTGCCATCCATGCGCTTAAGATGTAAACAGGCCTAGAAGGGGGCATTAGTATGTGGGAGAAAATGTTCAGTGGCATTTGTGGCTGCACTTCTCTGATAGCTTATGGACACAGGCTATTTTGGACTGGTACCTCTCTAGAAATACAGACTTAAATAAACAAAAGTGCAGCCTCCACCGAGGTGGTGTTCTTCTCTAGGCCAAGTGTTTTTAAAAAACGTGATTGGCCAGCTAAGAAGTGTATCCGCCTGGTGCCTCAAATTCTCAAACACTTTATTTGAATACCATGTGAATGGCTAATCTCCTACAAGTTTTGGGGCTTTAACAAGGTAAACAAATGAGTGGCTGTGAAAGTAAACACTGCATTTCCTCCCAGGCTCCTCCTCGGATCCAAAATTCCACTCCCTCTGTCCCTTTCACTAGCCCCAGCCTTCCCCTTCCCAAGCTTGGTCTCTTGTACCCTGCAGAAGTACTGAATTTGCAAAGGAGACATTTTTAATTATAAGTACTACAGTAATGAATTCAAGTACACTCGTTTATCATAAAGGGCTTTCCCATCTGTCTCTAAAGTATACTTAAAAAGGCTGTGTATTTGATAACATTAGCACCGAGCATCTTCCACATGTTACTGTTCAGCATTTTAGATGTTAGCTTCCCGCACATACCGCCCCCCCCAACATGGTGGTTGTTCCAGAAAAGGCACATTTATCTCTGTGTTTGGGAGTGCCTGTGTGGTCTCTTCCTAATTTATTTGCACTCTAATCCTCAGGGATAGCATCCCAATCCCCGTAGGCAAAGGGAGATTAGGGAATGGGGCTTTCTGCTTCTCCCCACCCTAACAGAGAAGGGAAAACAACTTCCTCAAGTCCCTCAAGTTCATCTGGCCACTGTACAAATTGTTCTTGAGCATGGAGGGTTTCCAAAAGCCCTAATTAGCAACTCACAGCAAACATTTCTTTGCATTAGCTAATGATCCGGCTACACTTGTAAGCAAACAGAACCAACATATCTAATCAATGCTGAAAAACCAACCAAATGCCTATTAAACATCTGGATGTAATTTTCTAGTTAGAACAAAATGAAAACATATGCAGGTTCCTTTGATCTGCATCTTAACAAAGAAATTGTTGATAAAAAACCATACTGGTCAGTCAATGTGTCATTTTCATAAACTCTACTCGTATCTCTTCAAATGCTCCCAGTTTAATTTAGCTGGTTTCCTGCAATCTCTAATTTTACCATATTGTGTGAAACCACAAGAGATTCTTTGGATGTGATTTTATTTGAGGTTTTACTGCTGCATGGATCTGCTACTGATATTTTTTTTTCTTTCTTTGCTTTCTCTCCTCCATGCCCCACGCCCATCCTGCTCTTTCCTTTGGTAAAGGGCTGAGGGAAAAGGTTATAAAGCAATGCTGGGAAAATTCTTCTGGACTCTACATTCATGGGTTTAATAAAACTCTCAGTTAAAAAAAAAGTCAAACGAGAAAACGTATAAGCAATAACTCACAGCTAAAAGGAAGAGAAAATAACAAGTGATCTTCAGAAATTGACATACTTATTTCAAATAAAAAAGTAATAGATTTAAAAGATGCATAATTTCCATGACCAGCATCCATAGCTTTTTCTATTGTCTAGAACCTATATGATATATAACATCTAGTTTTTGTAGTGACTTAGGCCATTGGTTGAGTTGAAAATTTGCTAGTCAGCAACAAATGAATGGAAATATACCCATATATGCATCAAAGATAAACAATCTGGCAATCTTCTTGTTTCTTTGCAGAGGATAAAAAGGGGATTTTTTTTTTCAGAGATAATTTTCTATGGAAGTGGAGTACTTAATATCATTTCATGGAAAAACATCATCAACATATGAATATGTTAAAGGTAAAAAAGATTATGGTTAACAGGCTTTAAATAGAAGACTAAAATGATAGATTTCATGAGTAGGATTATTTTTTTAAATAGGCTGTAGACAATCTGCACATATATTATTTATTTAAGACATAAGATTAAAGCTACTTGATTGTTTAAACACCATCATTTGTAATGCAGTTTGATGAGAGTTTTGTAGTATAATTATTACAGCATGACAATCACAGAGAAAATATGACCTTGAAAAGGGGCCCAGCCTTCTCCCTCTGTCAAAGAAGATGGGATGCACTCGAAAACCAACCATCTTTATGCACACAATTAAAGGTCTTCCAATTTTAAAATCATTATGCTTTCTTTTCTCCAGATACTACATTATAAGAAATTTAGAAGGCTCCTTTCTCAAAATATACCGTTTTAATTTCTCTGTTTAAACCCAATTACCAGTGTGTGCCAGTAAATCAAACTAAAGCTTGGGTAAGCCAGGGAGAAGTGTCAGTTGCCCCAGCTGACACAGCATGCACAGGCTTATTTGTGGCATCCAAATTCCTTCTACACAGTCCTGGAGCTGATTATGGGATGAACTGACCACAGACTGACACAGGGCCCAGTCACTAGATGAAGATTTCAAGGAACACAGGTTCAAGGAACGCAGGTTGCCAAAGGACAAAAAACTTAGCTGCCCATGAATCACACTATTTCAAAAAGTCCTCTATGTGGAAAAAGCCGGCTCCAGTCATCACTCAATTTAACTTAGGAAAGAGGGACAGTGCTTGCTTCCTTTTCATTCTTCATGTTAGCAAAAGGAATACTATAACCCCCTCCCCAACCCCACTTAATGAGAACACTGCAAAACCACATGCCGAACTTGTTTAAGAATTTACTGTGGCCTTGTACAGGCTGGCTAAAATGGCTCCCTTATTTTTTCATTTATAATTGATATTTGGGATTGATGCAATTATAGACAAATCAATATCATGCATATTTAAAAACAACCCCAACAGTGAAATGTATTATCTAAAATGATTCTTTTAATATTTCAAGAAAAAGATCTGAGAAAGCAAATCTTCGAATAAAATGTATTTCTCTTTAAATAAATGCCTTTCCATAAGTCCCTTGAAAGTAAAATAATGAGAACGTGAAGGTTATTAATACCCAAAACTTGTTAAGTATCTTCCAACGTAGGATGAGTGTTTGTCAAAGATGTGTCTTTCTTACGGAAGAACTCACCACCATTGGGCTACAACAGCATTATTCACTCACCAATCGTATGGAAATAGCTCAACCTAACTGTTCTTTAAACAAAAGTATAAATGCGGCAACACTGAAGGTTTTCTGCTATGTGGTGTATTTGAAGAAAGAGACAAAAAATGGAGATTTACACAGTATGCCCCATTTATTTAAAATCTCAAAATACCTTTCAGGTCAAGTTCCACTCACAAGAATTTTAGCCACGTCATGTACCCAACGCTTCCCATTTAGCTCCTCACGCAGCTCAGCCCTGGGGTACCACCCTAAGTATGGGGTAAGGGCGGGCAAGACAGGTTCCAGGTCTCCAAGCTGGTTTATCCCATTTTTTCCCTTTGTTTTTAGTAATGGGAAACAGACTCGTGGTCATGTTGCTGAGAGGCCCCTAAAACTCTCAGCGGCTCCCTACCCCCGACCCCTTCGACAGCGAAGTCGAAGACAAGGACGGACCAGAGATTTCGAGCGCGGGCAAAAGCCTCGCATCTGCAACTGGGACGTGCGTGCCTTACCCTGGGGGCACCTTAGAGTATCCTTCCCGCCAAACGAAGGCAGGCCGACCTTTTGCAAAGTCGTTTGAAATGCTCCAATAAAAGCCAATCCTTACCACCTTGGGTGCAAAGGGAGGGCATGAGCATTAAAAGCCTAGTCTTAGACGGCCGGTGTACGTACGCCAACCAATGCGCTGCCGCATTTTGCACGAAGTGCACAGTCCAATCCTTCTCACGAAAAGGCAGCTCAAGGAAAAACAATCCTCATAGAAATTTTTGAATGTGACCTCACTTTCAAAAGAGGAGCATCAAACAAGGGGCAAGCACCGAAAGACGCATTTGGCTCGAACTACCAACCCCCCGCCCCCCCATAAGAAACTACGCGGTTAGTCTCCTCTGAGTTACTTTCACTGAGATCTGAGGATTTCCATTAAAGGGAAAAGTGAACAAGTGGCAGGATTTTTGCAAATTCGAGCCCCCAGCTTCCGCGGCTGCACGCTCGCCGGTCCCTCCCGCTCGCGCGCTCCCGCGCGCACCCTCGCCGGCCCCACGTTACTTTGATTGACAGCCCGGCCCCGCCGCTCTCCTTCCCACCGACCTTCCCATCCACAGTGCCAATCTCCGCGTCTCGCTTCTTCCTATTGGCTGCTTTCGGCGTCCCGCGGCTCCTCCAGGAACAGTTCTTCACCGAGCCCGGGAGGACGCGGCTGGCGGAGGAGGGGTGGGGGTGGTGGGAGGGGAGACCGGGGAGACGGCGGAGATGGAAGCGAGTCGGGTGGGAGAGGAGGGGGAGGACGGCCCGTCCAGTGTTGCGCTGCCATTGGCTTCGGGGAGGTGTTGCGTCAGCACCCCACGTTGGGCATGGCGCACGCGATTGGCTGGCGCACGCTTCCCCGCTTCCCCCCCGCTACCGCCCGGACCCACGTCCCCCGCCGGCTCTGCGCTCCCGCCCCCCGCCCGCGCCGGGCTGGGCGGGGCCGGCGCTGGTTAGCTCCGGAGTGTGAAACCGCGTGTTAATGTAACCGGCGCGAGAGGCGCGGGCGGCGGCGGCGGGAGCGGCGGCTGCAGGAGCAGCAGCAGCGGCGAGTACCCTGTGCCCCGCGTCCCCGAAGCAGCCGACTGCGCCACCCCCACCCTCTTACGGCCGGGCGGGACCCGTGCCGCCAGCCCGGACCTCCGCCGGCCCGCGGCGACCTAAACACCAACGCGACTACTCCGGACCGGTCTGCGGAGTTTGCCCGCCGGGTAGGGAGGCCGAGCGGCGGAGCGCACTCCTGCTTTTTTTCCCCCCACCATCTCGTGGATGTCGCCCCCCGGGTCGTGAGAGAACTTTGTAGCGGGCTGGAGCGCCCTTTGCAGAGAGGCAGACGAAGGGAAGGAAAGAAAGAGGGCCCAGGAAGGGGCTTGGAGGAAGAGTCCAGAGCTGCCGTGAGGGGCGAGTGCGCGCGGGGCGCGGCGCCCGGATGCACCCCGGGATCGAGGAGCAGCAGGCGGCTGCGGGACTGCTCTCCGCGGTGTAGCCCCGCCGGGCCAGGAGGGTTTGTGCAACCGCGGAGAACACCAAGTGTCGGTCGCACGGGGCGTGCCGAGCCGCCTCCCGGCGCGCCCTCCGCACTTTCCCCGCCTCGTCGTCATCCCGCGCTCCTCCGCCCGGGCTGAGGCAGCCGAGCGCCAGGCGCGGAACCTCCGCGGCCCGGACCTCGCTCCTCACCGCCTCCCGGGAACCCACGAGCGCCCGGCTGAAGGCGCTGCCCTGACCCGCAACGGTCGGTCCCGAACGTCGCCAGGTTTGTTTGTGTGGGGTTAGCCGGGGGCGCCGGGCCACCTGCACCTCGCCCGCGGCCGGTGCCGCGGGGAAAACCCGGAGAGGAGGCGGACCGGGAGAAGAACGAAGGAAAACAGTCCGTCTGGATTTGTTTGCTCGGGACGGGTGTCGCGTACGGGGATCGCCGAGGGGAGCGCAGCCGGAGTCACCGCGCCCCCACCTCTCCGCCTGGGCAGCGGAGGCCCGCGGTTTGGATCACAGCCCCCGCGCGCTCTTCTTGGGCGCCGGCGTCACCGCGCAGGTTCTTGGTGCAGCCGGGCCCCGGGTGCCCCGCGATGTGGCCCTGAGCGAGGGAACCCGCACCGGCGGGAGCAGGAGCAGCCGAGTGGCCGGTGCGCCCCGCCGAGCGCGCCTGCGTGCGTGGCCAGCGCGCTCCCCGCGCTCCCGGTTTCTGCCTGCCTTCTCGGCTTAATTTTCCTCGGCGGGATTAAAGTTGGAAATTGAGCGGAGAATTGAGTTGCCCGGAAACAGAGCTACGGCCGCCGCCAGAGCGATGTTCCCGCAGAGCCGACACCCGGTGAGGCGCGGCAGGGTGCTGGGTGGAGGGGCTGAGCAGTGGGTTGGGGGTGGGGTGGGGATAGGCGCTCTTCCGGTGCTGTAGGGAGACGGGTGTCTGCTACATTCTGGAGGACCCCCCCAGCCTCTAGGGGTGCAAGGCTGGGGAGGTCCCGTACCGTCCCCTCCTGTGGTGGGGAGTGAACTGAAACTCAATTTTTCCCCTTTACTCTGGGCCCCCTCCGAGTTGACGTCTAGACAGGGCGGGCGGGGGCGCCGTGAGAGGCTGAGGTTTCTTTCCCGTAGCGACAGCTCCCCCCCAATCACCCCCCCGCCGAGACGGGTAGGGCGCCCCCCCTTTGTTTCTTGTCTCGCCTATTTACATGTCAATGCGGCCCCCGTTCCGGCGCGCCTGAAGGTGGCCCCGGCGACTCTGGGAACGGGGAATGTTAGGGAGTTGTTTTTCTCTGATTCCCGGGGTCGTTATCGCCCCCGTGGGGAGGGGGTGGTGGCTACGACGACAATTTGGCCGGGTCTTTCCCGGCTGCCGGGGAGCCCCTGTCCCTCCAGCCGGTGACCCGGGCGCACGTACTGCGACCCGCCCTGGAGCACGGAGGAGGCTCGGAATCTTTGGAGACTCCGGATCCGGCGACGGTCCGCTTTCTCCCCCGGATAAAGTGCAGCGCAGACTCGAGTTTAGGGTTCCGTTTTCCGCCACTTCTAACTTAATTTTTGCTTACGTCCCACCCGCTTTTCCGTTCTCTGACTTAACTGTTTTTTCTGTCTACCCGCATCCCTGTCCCTCGGTTCTCCTCGCCGGTCGCCCCCAGACGCCGCACCAGGCTGCAGGCCAGCCCTTCAAGTTCACTATCCCGGAGTCCCTGGACCGGATTAAAGAGGAATTCCAGTTCCTGCAGGCCCAGTATCACAGGTGCGTGTCCGGCCGCGCAGGGCAAGTGGTAGCCCAGGGGCAGCCCCGGCCCCTCCTCGCGCAGCCTGGGGGCTGTGGCGGCTGTACTTAGTACTTGCGTCCAGGCGGTGGCGTGTGGAGTCGCAGTTAAGACCTGTCATTCATGTTACCCCCTTTCCAGGTTCTTCCCGGGCCGCCTCTTCTCTAGTCTCCTCCTCCTACCATTGTTTCCCTTTTGCCCGTTTGCTGCGGTTCCGGGGAGCCTTTTTTTTTTTTTTTTTTTTTTTAGTATTTAGAAGTTGCATGAGAACCGTCAATATTTGCCCTTCGTTTATTTATTTTGCAACAGGCTTAGCTGAAACCTTGGTTCAATCGATGCCCCAGCCCTGGAGTGCAGGTTTAGGGAGGCAGAGCCGGTGTTGAAATCGCTCTTTGCCATACTAGAGGATCGTGTTGTCTGAGGCAAAGTCCATTATGGAAGGCTGTAGATGCTGTTAGCTGTGCCCATCATTGGTGGTGAAGAGGGAGGTGGATAGGTGTAGGGAAGGCTCCCCTGCTTTGGCGTCACTTTGGTTGGTTTGGGCAGGACAGGGGATGGAGTCTCAATTACATATATCCCAGCTTAGTTTCTTCATCTGATGAGACCTACTTCAAAAGGTTTGTAAATGAAAAGTGATTGTAAATTTTCCAGAAATATTAGTTTCTTCCCTTGTTCCTATGAAGTCTTCTCTGATTAGAGCTAAGAAATAACTGTAATGACAGTTTTTATTTTTGTCAGGCTGGAGAACAAGCACACAGATGCTTGGGTGTGAGTTTTCTTATTTTGTCAGAGGTTTTTCTGATTATTGACCTTTTGTCTGCTTGAAGATAGTCATCTCTGGAACTTGAGGCATACCTGCCCACACTGTTTACCAAGTAGGGAGGACTTCAACCCACTTTATTGCAGTAGCTACTTCACATATTTTGGCAGGGATTTAAAAACCGAAGATTTTAAAAGGGACCAACAATTGTAGAAGTAACTTTACAAGTACAGTTTTCAAACCTAGAGACTGTTTGAGTTGGCAGAGATGGGACAAGCCTATGTCTGACGCTGAAAATTGTGCAAAGGCCAGATTTCAGTGGAGTCCAAAGGAGCAAACTGGTGCGGGGAAGTAGGAGTGAACAGATGAGCAGGAGGAGAAATCAATCTTCTGGGTAGATCAGAGGTTTTGACAGATTTTTCATTCTTGGCATCTGACTAAGTATGCACCAAGAAGAAAAAGAATAGTAGCTGAATGGAGACCCTGTCCTGTTCACCTGACCCCTTTTCCCTATAAAATGCAAGGACAAAGTTTTTGCATGTTTACCTAGATAGTTTATGGCTTTTCCAAATTGGTCTGTGTTTTTACTTGAAGTGCAAATATGTGAGGCAGATGTTAAAACAAGTGACATAATGTTTACATTAAGTTGCCTGTTTTGTTTTTGTAGCCTTAAATTGGAATGTGAGAAACTGGCAAGTGAAAAGACAGAAATGCAGAGGCACTATGTGATGGTAGGTATCAGAGATTAGACTTTTCTTCTTTTCACGTAAGGTTAGCAAATGTGTGTTCTTAGCATTGCAAAACATGAGTTGACAAAATGCTTTTTTTTTCTTTTTGCAGTATTATGAAATGTCATATGGATTAAACATAGAAATGCATAAACAGGTAAGCTTTAGTTAAATTTCTAGTTGAAATGAGAAATCAGTCATGATTCCATAAAGCTGGCTTTGTCCTCAGTGGTGGGGGGATTTGTATGCTGTTTTCTTGCCTTGGTTTCCCTTCCTGTGAGTTGGTGGTAGTATTTTGCAGAAGGGTTGCTTCTTGACAGTTACAGAATCTTTAAATGACTAGGTGAGAGGTGCTTTGGAAATGTGAACCAACCTGTTTCTAGGCTGATAGAAACTGAGTCTCTGAGTTGACTTTTCCACCTGGGTAGATTCTTTCTCCTCTTGAAAGACCTGGGTATCCCGTAGAGTTCTGAAATTCAGAATAGCTTGTTTTTTTGCTGTTTTGGACAGCGGTGTGGTCTTATATTCAGGAGTTCCTTAAGCAGGTTAAATATCGTGTATGACTAACCTAGGTTTTCTTCATGCTTCAGGGATGCATAAAGTGACACTCAAGATTAGTGGCTTATTAGCAAACATCTTTTTGGAAAATTTCTCAATTGATGCAGATTTGGAGGTGAAAAAGCATTCTTTTATGGCCACAGCATATGTTGGGAGTAGCTTCAGTCCTAGTGGTTTTAAAAGCATGAAAAGATTAGTGACTGGAAAGCTCTAGCTATGACTATGAGTTTGCAAGTTCCCATAAAATTCACACTTATGGCTACTATAATGGTGTATAAAAAGAGTATTGAGCTGGAACAAGGCACTAAGGACCTCATAAGAGAAGAAAAGCTAAATGATTGCTCAGCCCAAAGGACCCTCGATTGAGTAGTCATTGTCTGCCAAAGAAAGCATTAATGGCAGGGTGTAAGTATTCTGGAGATATGCTGACATTCACTTTTTCATCAAGACGCTGGTACAATAAGTCTTTTAGAAATCGATTGCCTCTTAAAAAATTATCATCAGATGAAGTTGCACAGTTGGACACATTTCAAAGTGCAACAATACAATTCTTACTTGATGTATATGTGCTATTTCATCTCAAACCCTTGTTTCATTAAATTAAAGAGCATGGCTGACCGGCTGGGGCACAGTGGAGAAATTGATTAGTTCAGCCTTCAGATCTTCCTATATTCAAAGACTTTCATTAAGCAAGTGTGTTTCAGAGTTGAATTCTGCTTTTGTAACTCCACACTCTTTGATTTTTAATTCATAGATTTCATAATGTTAAGTCGTGTACACTAGATCTGTTCTCAGATATGTGTTTGGAAGGGGATAGTGAGGTTCAAGGCCTTTCATTAATAATATAATTGGGCCTTTAAAAATGCTGATTTTATCCTGATTTGCAAAATTGGTAGCCTAGATTACGTTGGGCTTGTGCCTTTGTTTTTTGTGTGGTTCAATGGCTTGTGCCTGATTGAGGCAGTTGTAACTTGTTGATAGTAATTGGGCCAGAAGATCTGTGGTCATTTGAATGAATTATGCAAATAAACTGGGTAAAGGAGTTGTAACCTGCCACTTTGTTTCTTCTTTTAAGTTACCCCAAAGGCACATTTTTTTGCTAACAAAAATTCTAGAAGAGTAAGAGAAGAGTGAACTTTTTCTTAAACTCATAAACTCAAAGGATTTAATAACTTCACCAACTCTTTTACAAGGAAACACTGCCTCTGTGTGATGCTGTATGCTGGTATAGGGATTTATTGGGGAGGGGGGGTAAAGGAGGTGTGTAATTCTGTGTTCCTGTAGGTTACGTGGTTACATGACCTCTTTTTATCAAGTAGGAAAAAGGAAGAAGGGGTGAGGAGGGTCAGGAGCCCCATGGTGTGAAAACAGGTTTCTAATGAGTTTTTATACACTATTGGGCATTTGTGGGTAATATTGTCCATCCATGAGCCGGTATGCATTAATAATATGCTGTGTATAATTGGCTCAGTAATTTGAAAAATGTGAAGAGCTGAGAGATGCCATGTTCTTCATAGTAGGGTATTAAGACCCCTGAAATTTAGTTTATATTGTAAATGCTGACAGACCCTTAACTAGAGTGGTGTGCAAAGCAGTGCTGTAATTCAGTTTAAAGTGGCCTTACATTTGAAAAACATCCTTCTGAATGTCACACATTAATAGTAAGTTCTGAGGAGGCATTTGGTGCAGCTAGTAATCATAATTCTTATTAAAACTGGTGACGTCTGGCCCCCAGGGTGTAGCCAGGCTCAAATTGATGCTTTTTGCCGCCTGATCACCAGCATGGCCTAAGTGCTCATTATATTGTAGAGAGGGCCTTTGGAGCTCTCATTAGATTTGACAGGAATTCTCTCTGGGGGGAAACTGGGCATTAGCGAGACTCCTGACAGGCTGAAATTAGTCCTGCTTTATGGCTTATAACCAAATGCTAGCAAGGCATCATCAGGGGACACAAAAAATTGTCATTTCTGACAACATCTTTGTTACTGAAAAAAAAAAAAAAAACGCAGCAATGGGGAAACTTTCCACGGAGAGAGCTTTAATGTTAAGATTTGTCTGTAGTGTGACTGCTCCCTCTCCCCACCTTTCAGCGGGTTTGTCGAAGGAGTGAGTTTTAGAGATTTCAGTGTCAAATCTCACCACGGACTTTTCCGTCTGGAAGTTTTAAAGTGGTAGCGCGTCCAAATAGAGAATGGTATAATTGTGGTTTCCTTACTTGGTTTGGTGCCCACAGTCCATGTTTATGTTGTGTCAACACTTCCTGATAAGCCTTCCCCTCACTTTCTCTGCTCCCATATGTGCTGGTTACTGAAAAGTCAGTGCACTAGGGATGGTAATGGGTACTTAATTTTTTTTACTGTAACATTAAGACAGGTTTTTTGGGGGGTTTTTTGTTTGTTTTGTTTTGTTTTGTTTTTTTGAGGGGCGCCTGGGTGGCTCAGGGTTAAGCGCCTGACTTGATTTTGGCTCATGCCATGGTATCAGAATCTTGGGATTGGGCTCCTTGCTCAGTGGGGAGTCTATCTGAGATTCTCTCTCCCTCTCCCTGTGCCCCTCCCCCACACACTCATACTCTCTCTCTCTCTCTCAAAATAAATAAATAAAATCTTAAGATAGTTCTTTTTTGTTTGTGTTTTTGTTTGAGTCTTTTGTAGATCTCTGCCTGTCCATCTCTCTCCAGGTAGATTGTAAATTCTAGGTATATCTACCTGGGAGGGGTAGAGACATCTCTTGACACGTCATGATGCCACCAGAGGGTTAGGGTGCGTAACAAAACAGCAAATTAACGTGAGTCTGGTTGTGAAGGGCTATGCCTGGTTTGTTTGGCAGTCTGATCTTTCAAGTTTTGTTTTCTGTCATGTGGTATGGTATGACCTCATTTGATATTTTTGGAACAAGATGCACTGTAAATACATATATAAGCCTTATTTATTCCACTTGTGTATCTCTTCAGGATGCTGATGAAGCCATGCCATAAGTTGTCTTTAGTGGCATGAATTTGTACAGCACTTAACAGTTTTCAGAAGTGATTTGCCTCATCCTGTGAGGTAGATTGGGTAGGTGTTTTGCTCTGCCTGTGGCTGTGGGCATGTGTTCAGAGTCCGGATTTGTCAAGGCCAGGTTTCTGCTGAAGCTGGAGTTTGGGTCACCTGGTCCCTAGAATTCAGTGCTGCTTTACTTTACCCAGCCCCCTGCCATTGGAGGATGAGGCCAGTGGTGGAATCACCTGTCGGCCTGGCTGCAGGTCTCTCCTGCTCTCTCTCTTTGTGCTGACAACTTGATACACAATCACGTCAAGGCTAGATGCATGTTCTAAGAATTCATGAAAATCAGCAGTACTGACTGGCCTGTGGAGGTCACAGCCATGGGTAGGTAGAAAGTCATAGCCAACTGAGCACTGCTATTGCAGGTTAAAATATGTCTAAGAACAAAAGAAATTGGAAACTGTTGTCAGGACTCCTGGTTGAGGCCCAGGGCACAGTGAGTGTGATCAGTCACTTTGTGTCTCTGTGCCTCTATTCTTCTGAAGAGCGGGCAGAGTGAGTACTCAGTGCTCTCCAGGGCGGCCAAGAATTTAAAAATAAATGAAAGGACTAGCTCTGGAAGGAAAGACATACTCTGCAGTGCTGTGTGGGGTGGGGAAGGAGAGGAGAAAGAGAAACAGATGAGAGCTTAACATAACCAAGCGCCATGTGATGTTTCAGCCAGCACCGTGTCTCAGACCACGTAAATTTCGGAGTGAAGCCGCTTTCACAGTTTTGATGTGTGCTTTAAAGTTTCCCTTAAAAAATAAATTGTCCTCTGGTAGTGTTTTTAAAGTGCTTAGGTGGAACTGTTAGGGGTTCACCTGCAGGTTAATCCCTTAGATGTGCCTCTTATAATTTGTCTGCAATTCTTACCTTTCTTCCTGCTTTTTAACCACGTGTGTTTTCCATCTGCAGTTTCTCACTTTGAGATTTTTTTTTTCCCCCAAGTCCAAGTCTCAGAATGGGAAAAGACTATAGTGGAGTACTTGCACTTAAGAGTTAAGCTCCACCAGGTGTTAATTACCTTGTAATACAAAGGGACTAGCTGTCATCAAGATTGGAGTGGTCCCCAACTTCACTTCATTAGCCAGGCCTGCCCTTCACAAGCTTCAGTGAAAAGAGATAAAGCTCCCTGTGTATTAAGAACCCAGATTTTGAGGCACAAGATTAGCCTTTGTTTTTTTTGTATCAGTAAGCAGGGCAATTCCTCCCTACTTTCTCTCACCCTACCCGACCCCTTCAACAGTTGGCTAGTTCACGGTTACTATCCAGAACCGAGACTCAGGTGAGGTGAGGGTTGCATTGCCTCGGGCACAGAATTTAAGGCAGGGGTCAAAAAACATAGTCCTTTAGATAAAAAATATTTTTAAAATTCAAAATTAATGCCAAAAAACTCTAGGAGGCACAAAATATGGGATCTTTAGGATGGGCGTTGGTGTAAAATACAGCTCATTGAGGTCCCTTATTTAGGGGACTTTGATTAGTGACTGGGTAAGTCATTGACTAGTTAGTTGCCTGGGCGTCAGTTTCCCTCATAAATTGAAGGGTTAGACTAGGCAGGTTCTCAGTATGGCTCCTCTTAGGAGAGGAGAGTTGTCCCTCTAGACCACACCCCTCACCAGTGTTTAAAACCCAGTGCCTGCTTGTGTCTGTTGAGTAGAGTCTTCAGCCAGAGGGCTTAAGCTGTTTCTCCAAATAGTGTTTATTAAGAAACAGAATATGTTCCTTTAGCAAATATTTAAATAAATCATCTTGTGCGGTAGTTAAACTAACGATATATTCAGTTACTGGCTCATAGAACCATTTTAGGTTTCCATAGATCTGAGTGTTTGCTCTTGTATTATTTAAATATTTGTGGTCTTCAGGAGTGGATTACATTGGAGAAAACTAAGAAACTGACTGGTCTTCTCATAGGCTTCGATTGGCTCGATTGTCCCTATGGCCGCCCATCCCTGTTGCTTACTGTTACTTCAGGTTTTGAAAAATTGAGATTTTCAGAACTAGTACCTTTAATGTGGAATATTTGGTATAACGGTTTTCAATTAAATTTTGGGCAGTTGTTTTTATAGGAAGGCTTATTTGACAAAAGTAGGCATTTACAGATTGAGAACAGTCCTCACCAATGAGATTGGTGAGTTTTGTAATATGAAATGTGCCATAGGATTGTTCTAAGACTGTGGTTTGGTGTTTTAAGTTAGAGTGTGTGTGGGTGTACGTGTGGGGCACTCAGGTGTGGGAGAGATTTTGTAGGTTTTTTTCTGAGGCATGGTTTGATCTGAAAAATGAAAAAAAATTCACAGTGAAATTTTAACAAATTAAGATATTTAACTTGTGTGTTGTTACTCACTTGGCTTGGCAGAAAATGGTTTCTAAAATTGTTTGCAAAACTGTAATGTTTACAGAATCGTTTAGTTTAGAGACCACCCGTTTGCCATGCATTTTATGAAACTTCAAGAAATGTTGACACAAATTTTATCAAGTAACCTGTGATTTTGCACAAACCTGTATTTTATTATTTCATATTTCAGTTTTTAATAATTACTGAGTTTAATTCTGTTTGCCTGCTTGAAGCAACAGGAAAGCAACTGTGAGCCCAGAGGTTAGGCCCTTCCCCCACACATTCTCACAGTAGGCATAACAAACAAATCTTTTAGTTTTTCTAGAAGTTTTATTTGCTACTTAGTCATTCTTTGACCACAAAATGTTAGCTGGAAGAGGGTAGGGTAAAGGTCATTTTGGGTATAAGGAGAAGACGGGGAGGAAGAGAAACTCTGAGGATTCAATCCATTGAATTTATTTTTTCATCTGCCAGATAGAGAAAAGTGCTGTTAAGCATGGTGTGTCTATATCCCTGCATACGCCGAAGAGGTAGAGGTGTGTGTACGACTGTTTGCAGTGTACTGGTGGATACTCACTAGATTTTCATTATTCACTTGAGATGAGTGGAATCAGTTTTTGAGAATGTAAGTGTATTTGAACTTGCACGTCCAAATCACGTCTTTTGTGGAACTGTTGAAGTACATGCGGGATGTACTAGGTTTGCTGCTATTGGGCGCCGTTATTGGCCTAACTAGATTATTAGTTAGTCCATGGTATTTCGTGAAACCTGTCAGTGAAAAGCTTGAAAATATATCACCAAACTTGTTTGCTTACAAATTTATAAGTTATAAAAGCATTATGTACTAACGTATTGTATCTGTATGTAATAAATGGAAATTGTAAGCAGTGGGGTTAAAATAAAACTTCTCACCTCTTCCACCCACCTTATTGGCATGTCCTGTGCAGCCGCTGGGTAAGTGCACTCTAGAGACCAGCAGCCTACATCCAGACGCTCAGAACTCCAGCCCCAGAATGGGAGCATCTTTTAAAGTGGTGGGTCTTTGGGCATGTTGGTCTGTCCGTTCTTTCTGATTGTGACTTCCCCCTCAAGTGGTGGCTCCTGTGCACATCGCTCACAGCCTTGTGTGTCTGTCCCTCATTATTGTCTCTGCTAGTCTTACTTGGTCACCTTTGTCTTTCTCCCACCAAGTCCTTTAATCCAGCCAGTGGGTCTTTTCTTCCTGCCTAAAATATGTTGTGCATTTTTCTGTTTTCTTTATAAAAAGCCCAGGTCTTTTTGTCCAACTTCACATGGCCTTCCTCAGTATCCTTCAAGGTCCAGTTCAAATAGCAACACTCCTTGTTTACTTTAAGGCCTTCCATGACCTCTCCAACAGGAGCCTGTCACATCACTGATTTTTGCTCCAATTTCTGTAATAATGTTTTTTCACGTGTGTCTGTCACATCACTGATTTTTGCTCCAATTTCTGTAATAATGTTTTTTCACGTGTGTCTTCTGTTACTCCAACTAGGCCGCAGTCTCCTTGAAGCGTGCACTTGAGACTTAATCCATACCCTTCCCAGTGGGTCAGAAGGAGTAGGCACTTGTTAGGTGGTGTTTAATGTGCTTCTTAAGAGAGTGATAGTTGTAATCATTTTGGATCCTGAACCCGTATGAAAATCAGGTGGAAGTTGCTGGGCAAATAATCCCACACATTTTTATACATCAAGATAGCTTTGCCCAACAATTTTGGCCATTTGGGGACATCTTAAAATCCTTCAGTAAATCTGTGGAATCCAGATTAAAACCTTGAGTCGAGAGTACCAGGCTGGATTCTGATGCTGAAATTAAGAATGAAATCTGTTTGGGGCGCCTGGGTGGCTCAGTCGTTAAGCGTCTGCCCTTGGCTCTGGTCATGATCTCGGTCCTGGGATCGAGCCCCCGCATCGGGCTCCCTGCTCAGCGGGAAGCCTGCTTCTCCCTCTCCCACTCCCCCTGCTTGTGTTCCCTCTCTCACTGTGTCTCTCTCTGTCAAATAAATAAAATCTTAAAAAAAAAAAGAATGAAATCTGTTTAATTTCGCTAGATGTTTAAAGGACCTCAGTTCTCATATAACCACTTTTGCTCAGTTTTTCTTTTGGACAAGTGACTTATAGTCAGAATATCCACAGAGGCTTCTTCATGGGGAGTTTAATTATAGTGATATATTTGGGTTTGTACTGAAGAGAGCAAAAACAGGTCGTGTGTTGCTGAGGCCTGGGTGTCTGTGCAGTGTGTACACGCATCACTGGTCCTGGGGCTGCTGCTGGTCTCCTCAGGACCACCACAGACCTGAAATGGAGTTGGGGATAAGTAGCTCGTAATGCGTTAAGTATAAAGACATTTAACTTGACTGAGTTGCCAGATTTCTTAAGAATCATGATCATACCCTTTTGATTATTTACTTTTGGTCTTTACATAGTTCCTTTGCCCCACCAAACATATTATTGGGAAGAATTTCAAATATACGGAAAAGGAGAAGGAAATAAAACAGTGAATACCCATGCTCTTTTCACCTCTATGATCCCAGGATCTGCCTGTCACATATCTTAACATAGAGCTTTTGCTCCCCTTCCCCCAGTAAAGAAGTGAGAAAATAATTCTGGAAAACTTGGGCCAGGCCTTTTCTTAGCTCCCAACCCCATTTTAGACTGACACGTGAAGGAGGGCTTTTCTCCAAGTACATTTTAAGAATTTCATCTCAACAGGTGTTTACAACATCTTATAGCACTGTCCTCCTAGACTTTGCCCTTTGTGTTTTGGCATGGTTATATTATATGGTGTTAGGGTGCTTACTTTTTCAGCTGTCACCTGGAAGCAGAGATTTGCACTTAACAGAGAAGCCACCCTCCCCCCACTCCCCAAGGCTTCCTACTTTTTGGTCCTTCATAATGTGTACGTTTAAGATGCCGTCAGCATATTCTCTGAGGGGAGGAATAGTTTAAAGTTGTTAGGTAGGAAACCCGGAAAAAATTGTGCTAAACGACTCTGATTTGGAACTTTGGATGGATGGAAACTGTCCTATTGGAGAGTTTACATTGGCCTCAGAGGCCCTGGGTGGAGCAAGGACTTTGTGAAGTGCCAGAAAACAAAACCTCTTTGAGGGCCCCAACATGCAGAGGAGGCTCTCCAAGACTGGACCCTCCAGGAGCAACAGCCTTTGTCTTTCCTAGGCACCCTCTTGATGCTTTGAGCAAACAACCGGTCAGAGCCTCTTACAAGTAAGGTGACTAGCCAGTGTATTGACACGCACAGACACAATAGAAAACTGCATTAGGAGGCGAGCCGTTGGGATTTGCAGTAAATATATTACAGAACACAAGTGACTTGCCGATACTGCTTGTTTAGCAGTTTGCAAGGGCAATGGCAGTATGGATTTTTGAATTAGAAGGGAAGGGCTGTTCTTTCTCTGTGCGGGAACATCTAGTTGATGGCTGGGGAGAAAATTGATTTAGAGAACAAAATGCAGCCGCCTTTATTTGTGCCATTTGAAAGGCTTCTATGGATTAGTGAGTGAAAATAAAAAGGTCGCATTCGGTTTAGGGAAGGAGGTCTTAACATTGATCTGCATCTTGGTCTGGAATGGAGAGGATAAGCAGGCTTCCCCACTGAGCAGGGAGCCCGATGCGGGGCTCGATCCCAGGACTCCGGGATCATGACCTGAGCCGAAGGCAGATGCTTAACGACTGAGCCACCCAGGCGCCCCCTGGAATGGAGAGGATAAAGGATGGGCCACTGGGGTGGAGGAAGGGTCCCCCGTCTCCGAGCAGCCTGCCCCTACAGGTTCCCGCTCTGTTTCCCGGTGTCCCCGTTGTCTTTTTCAGCTCTTCGGATTTCAGAAGTGAGCTCCTTGGGCTGATTATTGTAGAGTAAGCTGATTTGGGACATCAGAGTGAGCAGTCAGCTCCCATCCATTGAGTGCCCATGTGCCCTAGGAGCTGTCTGTAAATCCTTCCAGCCCCCTTTTGTGTGGATATTAATTATTCCTCCTCACTGAAGAGAAAACAGGCCAGTAAGTTAGGGGATGGCAACAGCACCTACCCCGTATCGGGTAGTTATCAGGAATAAGTGAGCTTTTGACGCAGGAGCGGTTACATCGGTGCCTGGTGCTTGGGCACCCCAAGGGAAGGATACTTGTTCTTGAAATTGATTATCTACATGTATTATTGGTCCCTTTAAAACTGTAGCCTGCTGTTGGAATCCTAGGCCGGGCTCCCATCTTGTTTTTCCAAGCCCAGCGGCTTTCTTCCTCCCTACATCTGCATTATTTCCTTCTCATTATTTCCCCTCAATTACAAAGGTTTTTATTTGTTTCCTTCTAAGAGCTGAAGCATTTATCTTTAGGCTCAAAAGGAAACTTTTCTTTCTTTCCTTTTTTTTTTTTTTAAATCACCTATGGGCAGCCTCCCGTTGTCGAGGAATCCAGAGGAATTCAAATGCCTTATTTAGGTCAAACAGCAAAATGTGCCCTTGGAAGGCAACAGCCTTAAGTAGTTAATACCACTACCGGTGAGAACAGAGTTACGTTGAGTTCTTTCATCTAAGGGGTTGGAGGAGCAACAAAGAAGATTTAATTCATTTTGTGGAAGTGAGTTTTGGCAAAATGAAAGGATGAGAGGTGCATTTTTATGTATTTTATTGTATTTTAATATAATGTGGAAAATCCAATTCTTAATTGGTTTGAGAGGCTCTGTCATCCTGGGAAAAAAAAAAAAAAAGCGAGGTGAGACTTACCAGGTGAAGTTGTTGCTTGGTTAGAGAAGGAAGAAGTCTCCAGCCTCAGTGAGATAGACATACAGACCATTTTCCTTGTAGCTCTGGAAACCTGTAAAACGCTATGTATAAATTTGAGTAGATACTTGTGTTCCGTTCTCCACATCCTCCATGGGCTTGAGATCTTTGTGGATGGTCGCAGTCACAGCTGCTGCTTATGTGCTAATATCTGGGGAAGCAGGAAAAAAATGCACAGGGGAGGAGGGTGCCTGGGTGGCTCAGTCAGTTGAGCGTCTGCCTTTGGCTTGGGTCGGGTCGTGATCTCAGGGTCCTGGGATCAAGCCCCATGTCGGGCTTCCTGCTTAGTGGGGAGCCTGCTTCTCCCTCTCCCGCTGCCTCTTCTCCTGCTTGTACTCTCTCTCTCTCTCTCTCTCTCAAATAAATAAATAAAAAATCTTAAAATGCACAGGGGAGAAAAGCAGGGGCATTGGGATTAGACACACTGGAAGTTTAGGTTTTTGGCTCTTATCATCATGCATGATGCCATAGGTGCCATAGAAACTTCTTGGATGTCATCATAAGCATTTGGGATGGAGGAGGGCACCGTTCAGATTGTGTTCAGATAAACTGTGCCGGTACCTGCTCTCACTCTTGCTTAAAGGCTCGGCAGCCTGCTGACATCTGTGTGCTGAGCAGCCCCATATTGCTGTCTCTTTCTTGAGCTTGAGAATCGGTCCTGAAGTCCCGAGTATCTGCAAGGGGAAGCACCGGGTTCTTGACAACCCATGCAGCCTGCCAGTTGGCCGGGGTTCTGGAGCCTTTTCTGTTTGTGAGCCCCTGGCTCTTCAGCAGTGCCTGGGCTGTGAGCTCCCGCCTGCGGAGCCCGTCTCTGTGTACAGCTACTGAGAAGGCTGGAATTGGACCACGGAAACGTATCCAACCTCTGTACTTTTTAGCTGAACAAAGGCCAGAAGCATACCACTAACTCAAGAGGGAAATTGCTGACTTTCGAATCTCATAAGAGATCTGTATTCCATAATTGACTTACCCTTGATGCTGTGATATTCGTACATTCAGTGAAGTACAAAGACGTGTCACATTTTGGCGATGTGGCTTTCTCTCAGGGTACAGAGATTTTTGAGCTAGTTGTTGCATCTGTATTCATTCTTATTTCTTGACAAATGCATCAAATATGGCTTTCCCACCCAAAGAACCCAGACAGATCAATGTCAGTGCACTAGTATAATCTTACGTAGCTATGGCTTTGGTCATTATTTTATTGCAAGTTCCGATACCCCCCAAAGCTGTTTATTTTCTTTTTTCTGATGAGCACTCTAGTCAGTTTCCCTCAAAGTAACTGAAACTGCTCAGGGTTTGTATGGAATGAGTACCAATTGTTGCTTCTCAAATTAAAACAGTATAAAAGGGAAGGAGCTTTTGAGTGGGCTTTGCACTGTGAGAATATTGGTATTGACACCATTTATAATTTGGAGTATAGTTTGAAGACCAGATTCTACTGTTTGTCGCATACTGGTTAATATGGCTGTAAAGAGGAGATGAATGTGGCTACTTTTCCAAGTCTATTACTCAGGAGGACTGTAAATTTGATTGGCTGTTACAATTCTAGCAGAATCATTCGATTTGAGAGCAATAGAAAGATAAGATATCCAATTACCCAAATGATTTGCAGGGTTAGCCAACGTTGTCATGGAGACACGAGTTGGAACAAATTAAATTTTAAGCAATAAAATAATCTTAAAGCCCGTCTGGGAACAAGAAAATTTGGCAGTGGCACTTACCTGAATTGAATCTTAGCTTGACACGATGTTGTTTGACATTGATATACTGTGGGGGCTTAAACTTATATATGGTGCAACATTACCTTAAAAAAAGTAGTTTGGCCAAACCAGTGAAGGGGAGTATTAGTATAAAGTCAGGATGTTAACATTTATTCCATGGCTTAAATGATAATTAGGCTCTGGGTTCCCAGGAATATTTTGTATTTAAGGATTGAAATGCCTTAATAATGATTAAGCAGCATTAATTGGACACTTGAAAAAAAAAGATTTATTTCGTAGCAGCATGCAGTTTCTGGAACTGCTGCTATTTCCCTTTGTGTGTGCGCTAGCAGATGTAATAGAAATCGTGTGGCTGTCTTTTGGTGGGGGGTGGAGGTGTAAGTATGCATATATTTGCATGTACAAACAAGGAGATTTTGGCACATGCCCCTGCACTGCAGATGATTTCTCTGTATTCGTTAAAATTTCTACTTTGCGGTACTGCTTGCAGACTGGAAAATTGTGTTCCAAACTTCAGCCGATGGCCTAAAACCTGAGTAAGCGTCGGTCTGGGGCTTAGAAGGTTATTTCCCCTTATTAATGTATTGTTTAACTGGTTCCTGGCTTGTGCTGCGGATTTGGAAACAGCCGAGTGGCCCAGAAGGAGGGAGGGGGAGGGCCTTTTATCCACATGTCTATTAGACAGATGGAGATGAAAATTGGTCTGAGGTCAGGCCATTTGCAGCGTTCTCGCAGCCTTCGATTTTCCTCTCATCCTCACCACAGATCATCTCAAATGATTCAGTAATGACCAAAAGTGCAACATTGACCTTTATTCCCTGGTGGATTACTGTGTTTCACAGTCCAAATGGCAGGAAGTCTATTCTGTTCTTCCAGAAGGAGCTCAGCATTATGGAGCCAGCCCAGCCCAGTGGGAACCAGGGTAACAGAATATGGGGTTCAGTTTGGTTTCTGCTGCTCTGGGAAATGAGAATTGACATATCCCAAACCCACATAATTAATGAAGGGGTATCTGGGATGCTTTCTAAAAACACACAGGAGCGCATAAGTTGATTTGTCCACTTGTCAAAGAACTGGTGAGTTACAGAAGCGGTAACTCCTGCAGCATATAACTTGTTCTTACATTCATGACCCTACCTGTTCCCCCGTCTATGTAATGTTTCCCCAGTACAGCTTGGATAGCACAGTAACCTCGTGACGCTGGATCACTTTCACATTATAAGTTGGCATGACTGGGTAAAGGGACTCCGGGCCTTTCTTTGACGTGCTTTTAATTATAAATATTTTTGGTCAATCCATGTAACCCTGAATAAATTACCTCTCATGCAGGACGCTTTTTTTTTCTTTTGCCCCAAAAGTAGCTTGATTGTTATCTTGAAGAATTGGTAATTATTTTTCTCTTGCTTTGGTTTATTTCTCTGTGGATTGTATTGTGATGCAATGATCAGGGTTTTTGTTTTGTTTCTGGTTTTTTTTTTTTTTTAGTAATTTAATTTGTATTTAAAATGAGATTCCTTTTTGCCTCCGCCTGCTTGGCTGAGTAAATACTCTGTGAATCTTTAATACACCAGTGAAGTCTGTCATCGAGAATTCTTGTACTTACCGTCTTCTAAATATTTAAAAGCTTTTGCAAAAGGAGTACGCGTTGAAAATTTTCGCTAGCAGCCCACATTTCATTTTAATCATGATCCTAGGTGCTTTCAAGAAAATAACTTTTTTGGGGCGCCTGGGTGGCTCAGTCATTAAGCGTCTGCCTTCGGCTCAGGTCATGATCCCAGGGTCCTGGGGTCGAGCCCCACATCGGGCTCCCTGCTCTGCAGGAAGCCTACTTTTCCCTCTCCCACTCCCCCTGCTTGTGTTCCCTCTCTCCCTGTGTCTCTCTCTGTCAAATAAATGAAATCTTTAAAAAAATAAATAAATTTTTTTTTCTTGACTGATGATTTCACTGTGTACAAGCTCTTTTTCTACCTCAGTGGCTTGCAGCCTGTGATGCCCCATTCTGCTGCATTCTGGAGCTTAGCGGGCTTCTTGGCACATGATGTGGATTGCAGAGAGAATCCCAGGTCCCAACTGGGAAGACCAGGAACCTTGTCTTACTTCCCAAAGGACCACCTCTCCAGTAGCTCAGCCTGGGAGCAGGAAAGCCCCGGGGCGTGGGGGGGGGGGGACTTCCCGATGGAGACTGAGTTTGGGGCTCTGGAGGCTTTGCCTTGGGTTCTCACCATCACAAACATGTATCTAACTTGTGGTGGCCATTCTGCCACCATATGCCACACGGCACTGATGTCATAGGCCTCCTGGTGGAGTAGCTCTTTAGCCTAAGTTGCTTTGGAAGAAAGGTAGCACTGTCATGTATGTGTGTGGGTGATTCAGCTGCGGCATGCTTTTAAAATTAGGGAACCCTTGGGGCGCCTGGGTGGCTCAGTCGGGTAAGTGTCCCACTCCTGATTTCGGCTCAGGTCACGATCTCAGGGTTGTGAGATCGAACCCTGCGTCAGGCTCTGCGCTGGGCATGGAGCCTGCTTTAGATTCTCCCTCTCCCTCGGCCCCTCCCCCCACCCCCTCCTGTGCACATGCATGCGCTCTCGCTTGCTGTCAAAAATGAGATGAAATAAGATAATAAAATAAAATAAGGGCACCCCTGGCTCATGGTCACCCCAGGCTGGAATTTCCTCTCCCACTATATGGGTTGGCTAGGGACTCCAACCTGTTAGGGAAATACTCACACCCAACTGTTTATCCAGTGATCTCCCAACAAAATGCGGGGAGCGAGGCAGTGGTTAATGTTAAAGCTAATGATAACTAGTTCTTTATGGGTAGTGTGCACTGCTTGTTTGCTGTGTCATGATGTAAGATGTGGAGATAGTCTTGTTGACGTTTAGAAGTCAGTACCAACCGAAGACAGCTAGTACAGGCCTAAAAGGTAGCTACAGTGAAAAGGAAATGTTATAAATTTTATTGAGAGGAAAATAATGTTACAAATTTTGAAAAGGAACAGTCTCATAAACCCGGTTTTCAGAGGTAACTGGATTTTTGCATATTCCCATGCAGTCTTTGTCTTTACGTGGGCATATTTTATTTTCCTGATTGTAATTTTAGCCTTTGTGCCAGGATGATGTAGTCTGCTTTTCCTCCCACTAATCCTGCTATTGTATGATATTATCTAATTTCTCATGAGCTCCCTAATGACTAAGACCTGTGAAGAGGGTGAAAGGTGTAGGCTTGCTCTGGGTGTGTTCCAGGAGAGGCTTGTTCTCTTTCCATTCCGAGAACAATAGGTGGTGACTTCATGGTTGTGCTCTGTGATTCACTCCACAGAGTGTCTTGAAAACCTTCTTTGGCGTAGCAGTGCATTTTCCTTTAAGGCCACCAAAAGCTGTCTTTTTCCATCCTGGGACAAGTTGATAGGATTTCATGTGAACAGCACTTGCTAAACTCCATAACAAGGGTTTCTGAATAATGGAAATGTGCTATTTGGGCCCTGAAACAGCTGCGATGCTTTTGTCAAGGATGCATCTTTACCAAAATGACAAATTAAAGCCCAAATGCTCTGCTTGGCAACAGTTGGGTCAAAACATTTAAGTCATTAATTAGAAGGAACTGAAGGGGGAAAATTTTACACAAATACACAGCGATGCAGACTCAACTTCATCTTGGAAAATGCAACTGAATTCTTAAAAAAAGGGGGGGGCAGCCCTCAAGTGGGGCCTGCCAAGCTTGTCATTTGCAAATAAATCAAAAGACCATCATTGCAGGACAGAGAACCAATGAATAGAGTTGCTTTGTCATTCTTTGATGGGCCCCACACTCAAGCCTGCTATTAAAAATGAATGCATTCAAGAGGCTCTGCATTAAGAACATAAACAATTAAGGGCACTTGAGTTGCTCTGCTGAGAGCTGCTGCGAAGATACGAGAGCTTTCTCCGGAGATGCAGGCCCCTGCAATCTGCCTCGTGAGGAGCCAGAGAATGGGAGCAATTAGTGTTGCTATCTCCGCCCCGGCAGCCTTCAGCAGGGTTTTTGTTGTTGTTGTTGTTGTTGTTTTTTCTCCCCCTTCTTCCTTTTAACCCCTCCCTGTTTTCAGAGAAGCCGCGAGTCTGAAAGATGAGCAGGGAAAGGATGGAGTCTGCGCCCAGTTGGAAAGGGCTCAGGTTTAGAACACGGTAGGAGCTGCCAAATGAGGGGGAGGTAGGACATAAAAGTTATTATCTGCCAGTAATTGGTGACTTCTGTTCTGATTAATTGAGCCACTAAAGGGTTTCTGTCATCTGGTACTCTTTGTTTTGTTTTAATCATAGGGTTTAAGAAGGGGTGAGACTACATTGCCAGGGATGGAATCATTTAAATGAATATTGTTTGAGGTTTCCCACAGTAGGCAAATGTGTTCCTGCACCCCCCGGGCTGTGTTCCTGCCGTGGTCTTGTTTTATAAAAAATGGGTGGAGAAGGGCGCCATGGCTTATTATGGCCAGGCTTTAAAGGAGGAGAGGCAGGGCTGACCTCCCTGCCTGCTTGTTTCTGAACCTAGGCGGGTTTTGCTAACCTTTCAGCCCCTTCTCACTGGGCACCTGTGCTGGTTGATGAGGCATCAGAGTACTTGGTATGCGTGCTAAGCAGTAGACGCTGCCGCTGCCTTGGCAGAGCCTGTGGTTCTCAAAGTGGGGTCCCCGGTTCAAGAGCTGCAAATCACCTGGGAACTTGTTAGAAATGCAGATGCTTGGGTTGCAGACCTCTTGACTCCGAAACTCTGGGAGTGGGGCCCAGCCATCTGTGTTTTAACAAGGCTTTCATGTGATCCCGCTGCACCCTTAAGTTTGAAAACCACTGACAACCTCGTTAAACCATTAAAAACTCAGAGAGACGCCAAGCCCTTTTCATTTGGATTTCCCCAAAATGTGGTTAGTCCTTTATCGACATAACTATATTTTAAACAGAGAGCTACTCTGATGCATTAGAATTTAAGATAAAATTACCTTTTCGTGAATGTGCTGGTGAGCAAGGCGCCATCATGGAAGACAGGCTGGTGAAAAGCCGACCTTCTGAAGAAAGTCTCCAGGCAGGGAACCTTTCCCCTCCTCTAAAGGGCAGGGGAGAGTATTGGGAGATTATTTACAGTGCTTTGCATAGATCATTTTAGGCATGCAGTTTTTATTCACACATCCTGGATTTTTCTTAGGTATATCCGATGTCATCTTTAGGATGTAGAGATGTATTCTGTGGATGTGCTTTTGTGGATTTTCCTTTCCTGGAGTGCTGGACTGTCTGATGTTAGGGCTGATGCATGAATTCTCTCTGCCTATGAAGGGGAGGATGAAAGTGCGGTGAGTTGGGTGGCTGCTCTTTGTTTGCAATTTATAACTGAAGTCCGTTATAAAACTCTTCCTCTGCCTTGCAAAGCACCTCTGCCATGTCAGTGACAGACGGGGGCCACTTCTTGGGGTACTGTTGTCGGCCAAGGGATGACATGCTCTTGACTCTGTGCTGCCACGGTCCTACTTGGGCTGTATTGCTCTGCAGACAAGGCTGAGTTCATCAGCTTTGTTTCTTTTGAGCTTGTCCCCATTTCCCACTTCACTTCCTCGCGACAGGAGCAGGCAGAGGAAGTGGCTTCTAATCTTGCTTTATGATCCTGGGCAAATCATTTCCTTTCGGCATTGGTTTCTCCGAGTGTGGTAAGAGGATTGCCAGAGGGCTGAGCACCCAAAGGGTTTCCAGCTTTGCCAGCATTGTCATGACTCAGCACCACAGTCAATCACAGGCGTGGTGGGCCTGACTACCCTTCTCTCCCTTCCCTGTGCCATCATACATTTAAACAGTCAATCATGGGTGGTGTTCCCGAGGTCACTGGAGGGGAAAAAAAAAGTTACAGATAACCCTGCCACCCCAGCATAATCACTGTTTTTATTTTGGGTATCAAATTTCAGTGTTTGGCCACATGCGTATGTTTAAAAAAAAAAATAGGCGCACTAACACCACATCTTTGTTCTTCCCCTCCTGCTCCATCTAGTAAATGGGTTGGCCATTTAAGCATCATTATCCATAAAAATCACCTTAATGGTTACTGGCTCCATGCCTTTGGGTTGGTGTAGTGTATTTAACCATTCTCCTAGTCTTAGACAACTGATTTCTTAGGAGTGCAAATGTTAAGTTTTTCCAAAAGCTCTACAGATGGTTGTGATGTGTGGAGCTGCTGTTATATCTTTACCTGGCTTTTTCTCTTTTGCTTTGGAGAGTGCTGCAGTGAACAGCTTCATGCATGGAATGCTTTTCATCGCAACTATTTCCTTAGGATACATTCTTAGCTGTGGGAAGCCTTACCGAAGGGTTTGAATAATTTCATGCTCTTGAAACACATTGCCCAGTTCTTTCCAAGACGACTGTACCACTTTACTCTGTCATCAGTAATGTATGATTGTTCCAGTTTCCCAGAGGACTCATCATTGTTGGATTTTATTAATTTTTTTCTTTTTTTCTTAAACTAACTTAACTTGTGCGGAATGACCCTCCTTACATACAGCAAAATTTGCATTTTATTTGGTTGTCGGTGAGGTTAAACGTTTTCTTTTTCTGTATTTCAGGCTGTCATTTCACAGACTCAGACTTCTAGTCAGAGGGATTTAGAGAGGGGCGTCTGGGTGGCTCAGTCTGTTAAGCGCCTGCCTTCAGCTCAGGTCATGATCTCAGGGTCCTGGGATCGAGCCCCACATCGAGCCCCACATCGAGCCCCACATCGGGCTCCCTGCTCGGCGGGGAGCCTGCTTCTCCCTCTCCCACTCCCCCTGCTTGTGTTCCTGCTCTTGATATCTCTCTCTCTCTGTCAAATAAATAAAATCTTCACCAAAAAAAAAGGGATTTAGAGATTATTTCCTTTTTTTGTATGCTTTGTTTTTCATGTTCTTGCCTATTTATCTGTTGCCAGACACTTCTTACCAACACTCCACTGAATTTTTCTCTTGGCTTCCCGCTTGGTTCAAGGAAACCAAAAGATCAGTTTGCCAGCCCTCAGCACAAGCAGCATTTTTTATGAGCCATCAATTTGCAATTTAATGGTGGTGGAGTTTCCCCTCCCTAAGCTGACTTTGGGCAAGGTGCCACTGGATTGCTTTGAGACCCATGGGCAATTACTCTTGAGCAGTCTTCGCCCTGTTTGAGCTTCAGACAGCACTCATTATATATTATTCTGCGTGTAATGGCGAAGTGGGCAGACGTCGGGGGGTGGGCTCTTTGGTAATTAGACAAGGCGTAAGGAGTATGAAAAGGTGGAGAGCCGAGCCCTTAGGAATCATAAAATCCTAAAACTTCAAGTTCACATGCCCAGAAGGACATGTGTTCTCTTTAGGAGCCCTGCAGAATACGCCAGGATTTGGTTCCTCGCTGGTCTTGGAGGTATTTGACTATATTGAACTTAGTTAAAATATCCATGCACCTGAATCTCATGCCTCCTAAGATAGGATTTCTTCCTGTAAACAGTCTTATTCAGATGCTGTTGAGGAACAGCTTATCTGGTTGCATCTTGGTCACTGAATTTAGGGTGTGTGGGGATTCCATCTTATTTCCGTGAAGCATTCCTCTGAAAGTGTGTTGAATGTGTGCCATGCAGTCAGTGTTAGTGGGGCAGGTCTGGTAAGGAGCTGTGTCCGCGTTCAGAAGGAGTCTTGCTCTCATGCTTCCCGTCTTGCATGGAGAATACTTTAATGCCAGAAGCTGTTAGGAAACTGGCCGGAAGCTTTATGTAAACGTGATTTTATTTATTTTATGTTTTTAAGATTTTGTTTATTTGTCAGAGACAGAGCGACAGAGACAGTACAAGCAGGGGGAGCAGCAGGCAGAGGGAGAAGAAGGCTCCCCATTGAGCAAGGAGGCTCATATGGGTGGGACTCGATCCCAGGAGCCCGGGATCATGACCTGATCGGAAGGCAGATGCTTAACCGACTGAGCCACCCAGGCGTCCCTTTGTAAACATGATTTTAAACATATAGCCTTCCTTTGCTAAATGACAGTAGGATTATGAAGGGCCTAGAGGAATGTTTATTGGTGTTACAGGGCAGCTTCTAAGTGGATTTGAGGAAGGCCTTGAAGGGTCAGGGTAAGAGTCTAGCACTTTGTAATAGTGTAGCTATAGTTGACATAGTTGCTCCCTTGATTCTGACTAAACGATTGGCAGAGACCTGGGGCCCAGAAGTTGAAGTGACTTCCCTGAAGACACCTAGTACTCATCTGCTGAGATGCAAACCCAAGTTTTTGGATTATCAGGGCCAGCCCTGTTATCATAAGTGAATCAGTGAGGGGAGTTGGCATTGACAAGGAGAATAGCAGATCGTTCTGGGCAGGTAATTTGGATTCCTGCTTCCTGCTCCCCCAGTGTGTGGTGGCTAAATCCATGAAGTAAGGCTTGATGCTGGGGCCTTTCACCTCTGGTTAAGTTTCTGGGCACGAAGTTGCCTTGCAGATCCGGTTTGGGGAAAGCTCTTGAACGCCTTAATGTTGTTGCTTTACATAGTGTCCTAAATACAAGGCACAGGGAAAATTTATTTATAAGTGTCATGACTATTAGCAGGTACTGAATGTATCTTCAGCTTTGGGCAGGAGAATGATTTCTAGGTGGAAAATACGGTTTGCTTTGGGTTTTTTGTTCATTTGTTTTTCCACTGGAGTTGTCCAGCCTTCCGAGCAGGTAGAAGACAGTCTTAAAAGAGTCTGAGAACTTTTCTTAATGCCTGCTTAAGCTGGGTCAAATGTCCCGTTTCACCTGCTTGCAAACTCCGTGGTCAGAGGCCCAGGTAGCAAACTGTTGCTTGTTAATTTGTGCTGAATTAAAGATCTTACCAGAATATCCTTGCACTGAAGCAAGAGATAATACTAAAGAATTATTGTCGGTTTTTATGCTGCCGTCCACACTATTTTCAGGGCTGGGGAGAATGTTTATGAAACCCTCCTGGGATGGCGGTGATGTTTTCGAGCTCATAAGGCACTGTCAGGGAAACAGGTTGCATCCTCACGCTGCAGGAGGGTAGGTATAATGTCATTAGGGAGAATCAGGGCAGCTTGAAGAATTTCAGGGTAAACCAGAGGTGAAATCTGAATTTAGCTTTGTGGCCCCAAATCAGGCTCACTTGTCAGAGGCTAGTTTAAGATGAGGGCTCAGAGACCTGGCAGGAGCAGGGGACAGCTGGGGTAACAGCCTCCTATGTTGCTCTTATTTCCATTCTTTCTTCAGACCATTTATTGAGAATTCCCAGGACAGATGGTATGGCTTTTGATGTCTCTTCATCGGTCTGAGCTTTGATCTTTAACCTCCTTCTGTTTCAATTTTACCTACTCTCACCTAATTTATATTGTTTATGCTTTAATCTGTACTTCTTTTATTTTGTTTTTAGGAACTTTCATATTATTAAAGGTTTATGAGTTCATTCCATTCAGGGTCTTCACTGTCCCCTGACAGTTCAGTTCAGTTCTACCTTGAAGCCATCCTATGGAATAACACATATCATTATTATAGAGATCATCTTTTCTTCTTAAACCAAAATAAATTCCATTAGCAGCACTAGGAAGAAAGTTAAGAATGGCATCTATGATTTTGGGGTGTTCTAACCCTGACCCAAAAGCCGGGAACATAGGAAAAATATTCTTTAGTAAATGACCACATAAAAATTTAAAATTACTTTTGGCAACAAATCCACAGTAAGCAAGGTTGAAAGACAAGTGGCAAGCTGGAAAAGCTATGGAAAGTGTTGATATTTGTCATATGGAAAGAATGACAGAAAGACAGTGATGAATAAATACCAAGGGGAAAATAAAGGAAGGAAAATAGTGGACTAGTAAATATGTGAAAAGATGTTTAGTTAGCTTCAAGAAGAATCTAAGTAATGCAAATAAAAATGAGATCATTGTTTTAATCTATTAGGTGGATAGAGATTAAAAAAAAAGGTCAACAAAACCCAGTATTGACATTGGGTAGGAGAGCAAGCCCCCGCATAGATGGGTGATATAGTAAATTGGTAACCTTCTCTGCTGGGCAGTTTATCAGCATGCATTACAGGATAAAACATGTATACCCTTTGACCTCGCAGTTTCACTTCTAGCGATTACTTTTAGAGATCTATGTAGAGGGCTATTTGACACAGAGTTTGTAATTGTGGAAAATTAGATCAAGCGTAAATATCCACTGATACCAGGAGTGTTTAACCACCACTATGCTTATATAGTGGAATGATGTTCTTATTCACCTTTGTAATTTATTGAGTGGGAGGATATCCATAATACAGTTTTGGGTGGAAATAACATATTATAGGAAAGCCATGTATATAATGGGACCCCTTGGTGTAGGAAGCGCACCTTTCTACTCTGGGCTTGTATGCATGAGCCATGTATATAATGGGACCCCTTGGTGTAGGAAGCGTACCTTTCTACTCTGGGTTTGTATGCATGTGTGCATTGAGAGCGTGGAGTGATCCTTTCCAGAATCACCAAAATCTTACCTGTGGTTATCCCTGGATGATAGACTTGAGTTTCTTTTGACTTTTTTTTTATATTTCTGTATATATATCTCGTTGTGTGCCTGTGTATGCTCAAAGCGAGCATATATCCTTTAAAAGTGGACCTTAAGTGTGAATTTTGGAGAAGGGGAAAGTACAGAATGGTATTGGAATGTACAGTAGGTAGGGAGTAAGGAATAAGGACCTACAAGTCCACAAAGGGCATCCCTACTCCTATACATGTACTCAAGTATATATTCCTGTTGCAAAGGAAGGGGAAGCCTGCCCATACTTTCGAGGAGAGCCATGACCTTGAGTTAGCTTGAGTGTGTGGCTATGATCAAATGAGCTGGGTGGGGCTGACACAGTTGTTTTTGCACCTGGTACAGCTGCACCTTTTTTGCATATATCTGTGGCCCCGCTGGTTAAAGCAAGGTCATGGTTTTGCTCTCTGTACCAGTCATTTCCCCCTTGCTTCCAAGGCGAGATCTGAAACCCTATCTCATTGGTGGTCAGGGAGAATTGAGTTGTTTGGGCCTAAATCCCATCCCTGAAAACCAAAGGCCTTGTTGCTCAGTTAACTAGGATCATCTTGGAGGATGAAGGCAGCTTTTTTTAATGTACTTGATTATACAGTTTCTGAGTTTTCTACTTCATCTTACTTATTCTGTTCTGTTTCTCAAGGGCATGGTCTGTATGCTTCATAATTTTCTTCTCCTCATGTTCCTTTTCATTGCCTAATTCAGTAATAGAGGTGGCATTAGTAAGCATTGACAGAAAATGATGAAATAAATAAGGTCAAGGCTAGGACTCTTCAGATGACCTTTTCTTTTTCTTTTTTCTTTTTTAAAGCAGAACTGGTTCTTCAGAGTTAGAGGAAAGCAGAGCTGCTTTGCCATTGCAGGAGATTGGAGGACGGGTGGGCAGGTGGATTCTACCCTAGACTGGAAGCAGAGCACTCTTGTTGCCTCCCTTGGCCAGTTTGTCTCTTCCAGCAGAGGGAATGCTGGGGATTTGGAACTGAGCAGGGACCTCTCCTACTTTCTTTACAAAAGCCTGTGCCACAAACACTCAGGACACATTTTGTGACCTTCAGCTGACCCGTGGGACTCTCTCAGCAAGGTGCTTGCATTTGATGCCGCATTGTGGTGAAACCCGACAGATAACCCAGCACATCTCGATTTGACCCTCATGCTGGACCATGGGTTCTGTTTCAGCAATGTTTTCTTGGCCTGTTGAAATAGACTCAGTGAAGGCTACTAATGTTAAGGTCCCATTTGAATTGTGTAAGAGTTGGGACAAGCAGGAAGGTGGTCCGTGGGCTCCTTTCTTCTCTCTCACTCTTCACCTTATCTTGAAGGCTAGACCGAGTTTGTTGGTGCCCCTGCCCCACTGGCTTCTGACACCAGTTGGAATGAACTTGCTATAACAACATAAAAATGCGGTAGTACACCATAACTGAAGAAGCATACGAGGGGGTTTGCACTCACCAGGTTAAAGGATCATATAGCCTTAAGCCACGTAGATTTTCTGACTCAAACTACCCATTATCTTTTCTTTAAGTGACCAATAAAGCGTGTGATTATGTCTTACTTTGCAAATGGGATTAATACCTACTGTTTATCTGAAGATAAATATTAGCAACATAGCTTGGGAAAGCAATTTTATGCCCTCAAGAGTGAGGTAGTGGAGGGCGAAAGTTTTGGGTATGATGTTTTATCTTTCTGAACTGATTATGAAGTATACTAAACATTTATATGGCTTTGTCTTTATAGACTGAAATCGCCAAGAGATTGAATACAATTTGTGCACAAGTCATCCCATTTCTGTCTCAGGAAGTAAGTAAAACTGTTCAGCTGTTAAAGTGCAATTATGTTGCTTCTCTGTTTGCAAATTAGCTAGTTTTAAGATGTTAATTTTATCACAAGGAACAAGTGTAAAGAACATCTGCTACAGCTGAAGTGAGTAAACCCCCTGCTATCCCATCTAACAGAGCTGAGGGCACACTGTAAACATGGTGTCTATAGCTCAACCCCAAATTAATGTTTTTTTTTTCCCATGGAAGACTGCAAAATGACGATCCACCGTAAAGCTTTGCTTTTCTATGAGGAGTAGTATAAGCTTGGGAAGCTACTGATGATTCAAGTGTCCTTCTAGAGAGCTTTTCCTGTACTGTATTTTTTAAAAATGGTTCCATCAGGGTTGACTTGACCATGGAAGCAGGTGTTTGATTTGTCCCTTTACATCAAGTCAGGTCTGCGTGGGAAAAGCTCTTTATATGAGTAATCTGTGAAATGGACTCAAAACCAATATAGTTTAGTTTTGCCTTCAAGTTTACTTTTGGATACAAGCTAGTAAATGATAAACTGTGTGTTCAGTGTGTACAGGATGCATGTATCTTGAGACAGTGAAAAGCTTACTGGGACCCACAGCTAGAATACCGGGTATCTGTTCCTTTTGAAATCTGCTGCTCCAGAGTGGATAGCAGGTCTCCTCTTTGCCTTTTCCAGTGTAACGTCTACTCATTGATACAGTTTAGATGTGTTGGTCTTTGGAATGGTGTTAGACTTTAGTAATACTGGTTTCTGCTGCAGTCTCATGCCTCCCAAAGCAAAGATGCGGCTTTGTTTTTATTTGTGAGTGGAGTTGGGAGACATGGAGAGTGTTCCCAGCCTGTGAATTAAGAGTTGGGGGGGGGGGGAATCCTTCCTTTTCCCCTCAGGCGGATAAAAAAATCTTAAGGCTAAAGAAGGAGTGGAATCCCCCAAAACTACTGGCGGGTTAAGATTTGTTGACCAGAGAAGTAATCAAGATCGAATGTTTAAATTTTAAGTATAGAAATGGGGGTTTTAAACTGGCTGTCAGCTTTACCTGCTCAAACTTAACAGTGAACCCCTTTTGCAAACCTGGGTCATCTTCCAAATCCCCAATACCAGTGATTTTCTAAGGCTTCAGGTTACCATTTTGACGTCATCTTTGACTTTTCTATCATTCCAACCCCAAAATTCCCATCAGAAGTGGGAACTAGTGTTGGTTAGAAATAAGGGAAGCCTCGTCCTCTGTTTTCCTTTTCCTGCTGTACATGTGTTCTGTGAAATAATCCGTGCTTGAGAAACTTCCCATTTAAATCCATATTCTGCTTGAATCTGCATTGCATATGCTTTTATATTTTTATTGTTGTTTTTGGAAGGTACAGTGAAGTTCTTTGGCTGCCTTGCTAACACTTTTTCTTCTCCTTATTTTCAAAGCATCAACAACAGGTGGCCCAGGCTGTCGAGCGTGCCAAGCAGGTGACCATGGCAGAGTTGAATGCCATCATCGGGGTACGTGGCCTACCAGGTCTACCTCCTACAGTGTGTATAACCAGCTTTCATTTCTTATTAATTTGATGGCTTAATCTATCTGTATATATAATGTCCTGTAGGCTTAACGTTGGCTTGTCGGTAAGGGTGGGGGAGGAGGGCTCAGGTATGCGAGGTGTGTAGGGGAAGACAGATGAGCATAAGGAAGGTGATAGAAACATTTTTAGGAGGGGAAGAAAAATAGATCTATTCAGTGGGAAAATAGATACAGTTTATACCCTGACACTTAAACCGCTGTTGCTCTCTTAGTCAAGTAAAAAGCTCCAGGTTAGAGTTTTAAATACTTTCCTTACTTCGGGCTTATTATAACTTTGGATCACAGGTTGGTCAAGACATGTCTCAGTGTGATCCTTTCCTTTAGCCATCTTTGCTTTTGCCTTTTCCTTTCTGGGGTGTTAGACCCAAGAGAACTGTTTGCTCTTTCTCTTCCTTGTGCCTCTTGCATGAATTTTTAAGTGGCGCCCCATTGGAAAGAGCGCTCTCTTGCCGTTGAAGAAGTGATAATTGTCTGCCCCAGTGCTCTCTAGCTTTTCACCAGGTTTCTGCTCTCCTGCCTTGAGTTCAGTTAGCGCTCCACGCCGACCACTGGTTGTCAGTCACAGGTCGTTTGCTTTGCATTAATGAGCCCAGTGTCCATCTCATCCCCCCGCCAGTCCCCCACCCGTTCCCCCCACCACATCCCCCTGAGTTCGCCCTCACCCCTGCAGGCCCGGGGACCCCGGGATGGTTCTCATGTTTTCTGCCCTTCCAGACTAAGCCAAAGAAGTAGCTGAAACAAGGGACCATCCTTTCTGATTTTATTCATATGTGAGTGCCTTGAGCGGATTCAAATCACTCATTTATCAATTTATGTTAATTGCTTGTGAGAAGATGCCCTGCTGGTCTTTATAGTTCCCTCAGACACTTTGTAATGATAATTAGACATGCTGCTGTACGGATTAAGAGTGCCATAGTCCAATGACGGCCACAGACAATGGAACCAGTTAATCCATCAGGGTTTAAAATTACATCCCAACTGGAGATGGAGAAAAAACATAAGAGCCGAGGAGGATTAAAGAATGAGCCTCAGCTTGAAAACTCTCCTTTCATCAGTTTCTCAATTGCCGATCTGCAGTCGGGTTGCCTGTGGTAAGCTATTGGCAGTCAATTAGGTGAAATAAAGTGGGAGGGTGACCTTCATTTCCTTTTAATAGCTTTTTCCTCCCTGAAATGGGGAGCTTCAGTGGATTTTCAGCTTAAATTTTATTCAAGCTGCTTTATTACACTTGACAGCTTAGCTCTGCATAAACAATTCTCCCCTCCTCCTCTTCCCCCCAGAACCAGGCTCTGCCTTTCTCTCCCGCCCCCCCCCCTTAGATCACATTTTTGACTGTTACTTAGTGGGCTCTCTAATCACATTCAACAAAAAACACAATTACATCTGCATTTGTCGGCTGCCTTCTGTACCCTTTTCTTGTGTAATGAATTGCTTTATTTCAGAGATCAAATCAAATATTCACTGGTACTTTTGCATGTACCGTGTTTGATTAGCAAAGACTAATAGCAAATTGTACTTGTAGCTCGAGCACAGAAATTTTTTAACCCAAATGAATGAGGATGGAAAAGCCTGTTTTGATTAAAGAGAAACATATGCAAAGCAGTTTTCAAGTACCCAGTTACACTTTGTGGAACATGTTTGTTTTCTGATAGTCTCTAGATTTTTATATATCCTTTCTCGATGGTGAACCTCGCGCCCGTAAATTCTCCAAGGCCCTGTCCAGTCCCACACGTTAGAAAGGAGGAAATTGTATTAACCAGATGTTTATAGGTAAGACTCCTTTTGAACTGAATCGGAAAATGAAAATGGCAGGTCGCTTGAGAAGGGCAGATGAATCGCTAATTTTATGAATGGCTTTCATCCAGGAAACATGTTGTTGAGATTATAAAAGCAGATTAGCTCTGATAGCTAGCAACAATAACCCAAATCAGGGAATTGGGCCCCGAGCACAAGACTTAACGCCAATTGCATGTCTTCAGCCTACTAGCATGTGCGGTTTTCCTAATTGTAAATTTTTGGCTCAGTCTATTAATTTATGTCAGAAGGCTCTTTGAAAGTTTGTAGTGATCAATAATTATCCTGCACCGTAAGTTTCATGCTCTGGCATATGCTTGATTTTTGCTCGAAAGGAATTGTGCGTGTCCTGGAAAATTGAAGTGGCATAAAATTGGGTTGACAATTCAGTGGACCTTTGCACCCCTTCATTGAACATGCAGTGTGTCAACCTGTCTCCCCAGAGGGGAGAAGGCTCCAGGAGGCTGTCTGTTCCTACAGGCAGCAGCTGTGCACAGAGTAAATGCAGCCCCCGCTTGATAGCTGCTGTCAGTATCACTCAGGGACCCGCTCAGGACGAAGAACAATGGGAGAGGCCACGCTCTTCGTCAGCATCGACTTTCAGGCTAAGAAAAGAAATAGTAATTTAACGGTTTAGACATCTATTACAAGTGTGAAAGATCATGAAAGAGTAGCCTTTAAAATGCAAAGGAGTCGAAACATTCTCCTTCCCTTTAAGGTACAATCAAGGGGCTTACTGCTTGCTTGGCAGGGCTAAAGACGTTTCTCTTTAGCAGACCTGGAAAACGTGAAATCTTCTCAAGGACGCCAACGCTGCTAAGGTGGGCTCAGCTTGTGTCCTGGGACTGTGGATTGGTCTTGGAGGAGGAAGAGAGAGTTTCTCTTTTTTTCCGTCTGTGTTGAGTGAACTAATGATGCCCATTTCTCGCCAGCATGGGAAACTTAGTTCTCCTACCTGACAAAAAATACTGAATTTTAAACCTTTTCCACTCCAGACACTACCTGCCTTCAACTTACATAGATTACTGGTATTTCAGAAAGATAAGCTTCTTAGATACTTGATATTTGGAGAAACTGTTGAAATAGTTACACTTCATGTGATACTTCTTTTAAACAGTTGTGACGGATAGCAAATTTGATAATTGGCAGAATAATAACTGCAACCCTACTTTTTGAATTTTGCTTTTTATTAACTCTTTTGCTATTAAACGTATTATGTTCTTGTAGCAAGAGTAATAATGCAGAGATCTTAATAGGTATAGGGTTTATTTGGTGTGACTACATAACTCACTTGTGCTTCAGAAAACAGGTTCGTGTGGGAAGGGAACTTACTGGAGACCTTAATTTTTTTTTTTTTTTTATTTATTCCTTACATCAGTACAGCCTCCATGATGTAAGCAGACTTCCTCAAAGATTTTTTTCCCCCAATTTGGAATTCTGTTTAAAATGCTCAAAACAAAATAGATGACAACACTTTGTGGAATGGTTGATAACTTCCTGAAGGCAGGGAAAATGATTGAAGGACTCTTTGAGATCATTTTCCCTTGTATTATTTGAGGGAGCTTGGAACTAAGAACTTTCTTCTACTTGCTATGATAATAATTGATTTTAGTTGAGATTGGACTTCCAGATAATTAGTGTTATCTTTTAGTGGGTTTATATCACATGTAGTTAATACGGATCATATACTTATAGTTACGTATGTATTTGTACACATACGCTTTTTTTTTTTTTTTTTTTTTTTTAGAATTGAGGTATAATTTACATGTTGTGAATTGCACCAATCTTAAATATATAGGATGATCACTTTGGCATGAGCACACACCCTGTAACCCACACTACTTTCAGGGTGCAGATTCTCTCCTTCACCCCAGGAAGTTCCCTTGTACTTTTTCTCAGCCAGTGTTTCTCCACCCCTAAAGAAGGTTGCTTTTTGCTTAAAAAAGTAAAATATGATTGGCTGAGTGTAATTTAAAAAGAAAAATTGCATAATCGGATATCCACTTGCATCCAAGTACTGACTGCCCAGCCAGCTTCATGGTGCTTTGTGCTCATCTTTCTTTCTTTTTTTTTTAATAAAGATTTTATTTATTTATTTGACAGAGAGAGGGAACACAGGCAGGGGGAGTGGGAGAGGGAGAAGCAGACTTCCTGCTGAGCGGGGAGCCCAATGGGGGGCTCGATCCCAGGACCCCGGGATCATGACCTGAGCCGAAGGCAGACGCTTAACGACTGAGCCACCCAGGCACCCCATGTGCTCATCTTTCTAAGAGCGTTTGCCTTGTGTTTTACCTTGCACAAAGGTAAAGCATAGGTCTAGGGTCAGATGGACTTGAGTAGGACACTTGGTGCTGCCACTTGGTAGCTTTGCGACCCCATACAATCAGTTAACCTCCTTGAGTGTCCCCATCTGCAGATGGGTAATACCATCTACCCTGGATGGCTCTTGTGGGGATAGGACCTTGGCTGGCAGCCTTTACCCAGCATGGTCCTGACTCCTTGAACTGTGGTTCTGTCTACCTTGTTTCTGTAAGTGCCTATAGCAGATCTGTGGGTCCAGTTGGCAAAGTCTCGTGTGAGGGGTGGTGGCCCCGAGCAGCGGGTCACTTCCCCTTTAGTCGTTTCTAGTGGTTACATGGATGTCAGTGTTTGAGATTAGACCCATCCAGATGCTCTGCTCCTGCCACTCAGTTGTCATGCGTGAATGGCCTTTACTGAGGATGTAGCAGTGAAGAAGCCTTGGCTATTTAACTTGATCAACAGACGTAAGGTTCAAAACAGAAGGGTAAAAGTTAAGTTTTGGGAGCAGATGGAGAGAAAATTGAGAAGCAGAAGTGAGTATAAGACATCGTTGGCTTCCTTACTTAGGAGAAAGGGGAACAAGGCCTTTGCTGGCCCTGAGGGGTTGCACAGATCATTGTGATGGAATTGGAAGGAGAGAGAGAAGAGATGGCCAGATGACCAGCGGGGATTGTCCTTCCCATACCACAGAATGCCTGATTTTTGACAGCCGTCCCAGTGCTGACTGTGGGATGTAAGAAAATTTGAGCAGTTGCTCATAGCAATGCCTGTGAACATCAGGAACTCAAAACATTTGGGGTTAGTGTCGGCCACCTTGTTTTTCCGTTCTCATTTAATTGGTCCTAGTCTGACTTAATGTCCTGTGAACAGAAGAACTTCTGTCAAGGCCTTTGGGGCTCCAGTTATTGGTCAGATGTTTATATCCCTGCTTCATAGGTGAACTTAAAATTCTCTATACTTTAAAACAACTTAGTATAAAATAAAAGAGGTCTAGAGGCTTTTCTGGTGTCTGTGTGTAGGGGATGGCTGTGAGTACAAACTCCTGATGTGTCTGTAGAAGGAGGATTCCTGTCCTTAAGAGATTGAGTTGTAGACCTAAAGGCTCCCCATTGTTGCATGAGATGATTGGTTTAAGGATTAGCAAAATGTTGGATTATTTTTCTCCTCAGGCTGTAGCTGTCAGCTATCTATAGGATTGTAGTGTGTGAAGTTTAAGAGGATGAGGTTAGCCTCTTATTCTTATGAGTATGCAGTTAATCCCTGGAAAGCCCATCAATAACCCAGCTGTAAGTTTCTTTATAAAACAAATTTGCCCTCGGAGAATAATGCCTTGCCTGCTACCAAGAGCAGAAAATGACAGGGCTACAACTAGCATGGATATTCTAGCTCTACTTAGATTTAGTGATCTACCCTCCTCCTAAATTCTAGTAGTCCAGCCCTTCTATTAATTTTCCAAGGAGAAGGAGTCTGCTGTGTATCTTACTTCTCCCTGGGTTCAAGTTAAATTTTTTACTGAGAGTACAGGTAGGTATCTCTTCAGGGCTTGGCTTCAATGTCTGGGTTCTTCTGAATAATCAGCGTGGTTTTTTAGTTGCTAGAAAACTTGTTGAGGCACTTTTTAATTTCCCCGCATATATTCATATGATTTGTACTTGATTCCTTGGAAGGAGACATTATCCTATTTTCTCTCTTTTCAGAGTAGAAAGTAGAGCACCCCATTTTAACAGTTAGACCTATGCATTTTTTTAAATTGATGCATAATTTACATACCATAAAATTCGCCGTCCCAAAGCATACGAATCAGGGGGTTTTGGTATATTCACAAACTTGTGCAACTATCACCACACATTCTAGAACATTTTTATCACTCCAAAAAGAAACCCCATATCCATTAACAGTTACCCGCCTTGCCTCCCAGCGCCCCCCCAGTCCCTGCAGCCACTGATCTTTCTGTCTCTCTGGGTTTGCCTGTTCATTTTGTGTAAAAGGAATCCGCTAACATATGTGGCCTTTTGTGGTGAGGTTCTTTCACTTCGCACAGAGTTCTCAAGGTTTATTCATGTAGCATGTACTTCAGTCCTTATTGATGAATAATATTGCATTGTATCAATACACCACCTTTATTAATCCAGTCACCGGCTGATGGACATTGAGGTTGTTTCCAAACCTTTTGGCTGTTTATGAATGATGCTGCAGTGAACGTTGTGTACGTATGGTGAGGACCTGTTTTCTTTTCTCTCAGCTGAACCTGCGAGTGTCCTCACAAGGTCTTGTGCTAACTCAGTTTAACGCTTTGAGCAGCTGCTAGACCGTTTTACAAAGTAATGGATGAGAATACCACTTTCTCAGCATCTTCTCCAGCACTTGTTGTTGTCCATCTGTTTGAGCCTAGACGTTCCAGTGGGTGTGATGTTCGTGGTTTAGATTTGCAGGTTTCTCTGCCGGCTGATGATGTTGAGCATCTTTTCATCAAAGCCTTCCATGGCTTTAGAAGTGTATCTACCTAAATCAACATGGCTTTTTAAAACTTCATTTGATTCAGGCCTTTCAGTCCAGCGCTCTGATCATTGTCATCGCTGTCATCGTCATCCAGGGTAGGCGGGACGAGCAAGGACGTCAGTGATGATGCAGGAGGAGTGGGCCTTTGTGGATTCGCTGCAATGCAGAAAGAGTAAAGATGAGTTCAGGTCTTTTTTTAGAGTTTTAGGCCTTCATCCTGGTGCCTGCCTCCATATAGGCCATCAGTTTTGTCTCTGGGTGTCATTTTCTGTATGCTCCTGCATGGAGATATGGGGCGTTTCAGTGGATTGTTGTTGTTGTTGTTTGTTTTTTTAAATTATGTTCAAGTGGCTTGAGAATTCTTGGCCCCAGTAAGCAGTTTCTGCCTGTTTATCACCCTTGCCACTCTTCACAAGAGAGGCCATTCACATAATGGGAGGTTTTCAGATAACTCCTATAGTAGTGTCCTTGACGTTTCTGCTCCCACATGGCTCTTCCCCATTTTCCCGGCTTGTTTACTGTAGCATGCCAATTTTCTCCTTCTGCAGTCTCCCCAGGTAAGAGCGGAATGTTTTCAAGAACAGGGAAATAGCAAAAATCAAGGAAGAGTGATTTGGCGATAACTGGGAACAAATACTACTTTCCCCACATTTTTTCCTTCTTTAGAAGTGTTTATAATACCAAATGCTATGAATGTCACTTACTGGCATGCTTTTAAAGGCATGAGAGATGCTATTTTGGGGGCATGGTTTCAGTTCTGGTTGGGTTCAGTTTGTGATCTGTGTGACATGGTTTTCCCTAAGGTTATAGAGCAGGGTAGATTTCCGAAATCCAAGTTGATTCTGTGGTGGGTGATAAAGAGCTTAGCATCTGGTGAGGTTAAGGTGGGCGTTGGCCTTCGTTTTCCTTTTGGGTGTCCGTTCCCGTTGTATAGGCAGCTCGGTGGCGATAAAGCACGTGCTACAGCTGTTTTAGAAACACAACTGTGGAAACCACAACACCGTTACATTAAAGCTCTGAATGTAAACAGCAAAGTCGATTTCATTATAGTAACATAATTGACCCAGGCTGCACTAGGTAAAACACGAATTAAAATTCTGAATGCGGCGCTCTTGTTTGACATGGATGAGGTGACTTTAGTCGTTGTGGGTTTTCATTATCATTAACTCAGGGTTTGGTGTTTGTTTTCCTTGTCTCACTCCCAGTCTGTCCACACTGTTTGGGTAAGAGCGAGTGCATGTCTCTCCTTCTGTCAACAGCGAAACCTTTCTGCGACCACCTTGGAGGCGCAAAACACCGATACGTGGACGTTTCCCGTGTAGCTTTTTAAAGTCGTTTGATGAAATGTGAGCTTTTTGTTGTTGTTTGTTTTATTTTAAAATTGTCAGTGGAGTCCACACTGGGAAGCAGATGCTTGTCTTTTGAGTTGTGACAAGGTACTTGATGGCGATGAAGGGACAGTGAACAATTGAGTGTTGAAAAGCATTTTTAGTTTTTAAGCAACAGTTTGTCAGGTCGCTTGCTGTATAAGCACATGAATTCTGATGTAATGGGACAGAATTCCAGCTTAGATCTCTGCTAAAAACGTTCAGCCTCAGCACTATTGACATTTGCGGCTTGTTAATTCTCTGTGACAGGGGGCTGTCCTGTGCATTGTAGGATGTTTAATAGCATCCGTACATAGTCCCTCCCCCCATCCTTCCAGGTGTGACAACTATAAATGTCTCTAGACATTGCCAGATGTCCCCAGGGTGGAGAAAGGAGGGGGTGTCAAAATTGCTGTTTGAAGGGCGCCTGGGTGGCTCAGTCGTTAAGCGTCTGCCTTCGGCTCAGGTCATGATCCCAGCTTCCTGGGATCGAGCCCCGCATCGGGCTCCCTGCTCGGCGGGAGGCCTGCTTCTCCCTCTTCCACTCCACCTGCTTGTGTTCCCTCTCTTGCTGTCTCTCTCTCTCTCTGTCAAATAAATAAATAAAATCTTTAAAAAAAAAATTGCTGTTTGAGAACCACTGGTCATCTGAGAAACTACCTGCATTGCTAAAAACCACCATTGCTCATCAAAAAAGCCTTTTCTTATAGCTTTACAAACTGTTTTGCCTGTGAGTCCTGTGCAGTATAAATCTGCAAGCATTCACTTTAAAAAAGTTTACTAATTAGTGGAAGGTAATGGGGAGGTAGAAGTTTGGGATTTTCCCACCCTTGCTGTCCAGTTTGAAACATCTGAGTTTCCCCCATTGATCTGTGCAGGTTTGGGTCTTTGGAGGACCATTGCATGCAGATTCCCCAGTTTGTAGAGCCATTGGGGTTTTTTTTTTTTTTTTTTTTTTTTGAGGTTTTGCTGGCTGTATAACGATGTCAGTACCTCTTTTGTTCCAAAATACATTTTTAAAGTAGCATTCCTTTCCCCCCTGCCCCCGCTTTTGGGGAAGGTGCCAGGCCCCGGATTGTCTCAGGTAAGCCTTGTTGAGAGAAAATGTCCTTCCACACACACGTGGGACAGGTGTGCTGTCTGTGTGGAGTTGTTTACTCTCGTGGATGTGGGCCCTCTATTCATTCCCGTGTGTGTGTGTGTGTGTGTGTGTGTGTGTATCTCAGATATACTGTTTGTTAATCATCTTCTGAGAGTAGCCATATAAGCTGTCACTGTTTGGGCTTGATTCTTCTTTACCTGCTTCCTTGGAAGAGCGCTGGAGTTAAAGAGATCATCCTTTTCCGGATGTAGGGGCGGAGTATTGGGAAGTGGGGACTAGAGAGCTGGGACTCGTGAGGCACGGATCTAAGAACAAATTCCCATCTTGTCACCTCCGTTAGGGCTGCACGGTAAAGGTGGGGCGTCTCAGCACGTGTGGTATTCTACGCCCTTAGGAGCCTCCACTTACCTGGGAAGGGAAAGACAGTGAGGTCTTCGTTGGAGAAGCAGAGCGCCCTCTCCCTTCCCCATCCTTGGGAACTCTCAGCCTAATTCCTTGTGAACATGGCTGGGCTGCTGGGGTCACAGGAGAAAGGCTGTTCTAGGGAATAAAAGGTTTGTTCTCCTCGTTCTGGCTCTGAGCCCTGTGGCAAGCCAGTCTCTGCTCTGTGAAATGGGATCCATGATGCCCACCCTTCCTGCCTTGGGGGTGTTCTGAGGTGAGGCCAGACAGTGGCCGGGGGTGCAGGTATGTAGGCATGCTGCCTGTCAGGATAAGAAGTAGAGCGTGAGGCTGCAGTATCCATGTTCCTGGGTCTACAGCATCTTCAGTAGTTGTGATCCATCCTTTCAGTACTTAATACTCTTTCCAGTTTGGTAGGATTTTGCTTTAAAAAAAAAAAAAAAGCTTGGGGCACCTGGGTGGCTCAGTTTGGTTAAGCGTCTGACTCTTGATTTTGGCTCAGGTCATGATCTCAGGGTCGTGAGATCAAACCCTGAGTGGGGCTCCATGCTGGGCGTGGAGCCTGCTTAAGATTTTCCCTTCCTCTCCCTCTGCCCTCCACCCCATGTTCTCTCTCAAAAAAAATAAAATATAGCAATAAAAATAAAAAGAAGAAGCAGGAGCAGCTTTCAAAAGGGCCAAGCAAGGGATGGAGAAACTTGGTTGCCTCTAATAACGGATGGTGAGCTTTCTTCAAGGATCCTGGGAAACCAGAGCTGGGTAGAGGTGGGTGTTTCCCAGGGCCAGTTACGGCTGTTGGACATCCCAGTTTTTGTTTTTGTTTATTTTTTTTAAAAGATTTTATTTATTTATTTGACAGAGAGCGGGAGAGAGAGTGAGAGAAAGCACAAGCATGGGGAACAGCAGAGGGAGAGGGAGAAGCAGACTCTGCACTGAGCGGGGAGCCCAACTCGGGGCTCGATCCCAGGACCCTGGGATCATGACCTGAGCCAAAGGCAGTTGCTTAACCAACTGAGCCACCCAGGTGTCCCCGGACATCCCTGTTGATAGTTCTTAGCCTAACTGTGGAGTTTAATCATGTGGGTCTACTTCGCAGCTGTGGCGAAGCCCCTTTATTATATAAGCTAGTTTCTCTTTTCAGTAATATATCATAGAACGCTTTCTAGTTCATCTTTCTAAAAACCAACCTGGATTTGGCAGAAAAGCTCTACTTTCCTTCTCGTGTATCCAGGCATTTGCCTGAGTATGCCTTTGCTGTGACATAAAATCACACCCCTGGAAAAGTCTTTTGGTGACTCTGTTCTGGACTTTTGGGAGAGCGGGGTATGCAGGGAGGGATGAAAGGGTGGTGTCCCCCACCCAGTAGTTAAATCCTTTCCCCTCTGCTTGGCTTCTCTCATCTTGTAATCCGTGCCGTGCTTAATTACCCCGTTGCACTTGCTTGTGTATGCATCATTGCATTTCCCCCCCAGAAGCCGGACATATCTCTTATTCTCTAAGTAATGATAGCAATTGCTGGTAGGGCAGACCTGTTCCTCATCCTTCTCCGAGCACATTTCTTATGGCAGGTGTCTAGTTCCTAATTAAGTGCTAATGAGCATGCCTAGTGGACCATGATGCCGCTCCCGGCCTCTCCAGTTTTATTTCTTGCTCTTGCCAAGCTCTTAAAAGGTGACAGAGCAAGATTCAGTATCTTTGGGATGACAGGAAGGTGATTTTAGGTGTAAAGAAATTGTTATGATCTCAGATGGTGAATGAGGAGTTTATAAATACTTGCCAAGAATACTATTAATGTTCGCCTCTCTGACCTCTTTCTCCCCTTTCCACTCTTCCTCTGCTTAGCCCTGTGCTCCCACCTTTGAAAGAAGGGGAATTTCAAGAGAAGGTTGGCTCCTGAAGATTTTTTTTAGAAGATGCTAGGAGTGGTTGAAAATTTACTGTAAACTGACTGTAGACACCGATTTCTGGCTTTAAGATGCTATTTTGTCTCACTCTTGAGGGCGGGAAGCATGTTTAGGATTCAATTAAAGATCAGTGGCCTGGGTAGAAATTACTGAAGATCTGGCGTGAAGATTTAATATATTCAGTACACACGAGGGGGTAATAAATAAACGAGTAATTGAGTCCCAGGGAAGTGAGCACAAATCAGAATCTTAAGAATTTTCTAACATCACACCTTAGAAATGAGCTTTAATCGTTTTTACTGTCTTATCAAAAACGAGTTTTATGTTGGACAGCTGAAATGTGGCCAGATTTATGGCTCAGGGGCCATTTGTTGGATACTTTTTCATTTACTACAACGTGCTCTGCACTATAATATATGAGAGCACCGGTACTTTTTAGTGTGAACAGATTTCTAACTTCTGGAATGGGCTAAAGGATAGAGGCAAAGGCATTTGGGAGTAGGGGATGTGGGTCACTGTGGGGAGAGTCCCAAACTGTGGGGTTCCTTGTCACGGTCTCTCTGGGTCTCAGTGTTTCCCTCTGTGACATGGAAGGGGGGTGGGTTTGGGGTGTGGGGCTCAGGAGAAGAGAAGCGATAAACACAGTCTCAGGCTACGGTTTCTTCTAGCCGTCACAGCATGGCCCCTGGGGCCTCCCTCTGTGTGTGGTGGGACGGTGACCCGAGTGCAGCCATGAGGGTCATTCCTACATGAACCGCCCCCTACCCCCGCCGCCTGCTGGGAGAACCTCGGCAGTTTCCTTAACGCCCTGCACCTTGGTTTCTTCTGTGAAATGGGAGTGTCCGTGCTTCTTCCTAGGTCTGTGAGGGCTCAGTGAAATAAGGACGCAGGGGTACCTGTGAGGGGAAGGGGCGTGCCTAAGAGATGCTAGATCTTTCTCCAGCCTTCCGTTAATTTAAGGTAGTATTTTGGTTACGCCTCATCAGACCATCGTGGTAAGTTAGCACAAGAATCTTGGGGAAACAGAGTCAACTCGTAATTGGTGACTAGTGGAGAAGAGTAGCGTTACTGGTTTGTAGGGTGCACATCTGTGCCTCCCCCGCTTTAACCTTCCTGAAATCAGGAAGAGTCTTGCATTTGGGGACATACTGGATTTCATCCCCGGAGGTGCTTAGAGATGGATCTAACACGGGAGTGCTAGCCTGGCTGGCTGCTCATCCCATACTCTGCGGGCATGACCCATGCCAGAAGGAGGCAGTGTAGATAGATCTCGAGTTGTATTTTGGGAAGATGGGGAAAGATAACTGTATAGATGGAAGCTTTTGATGAACTGAAAATGCTAATCACATTTTTTCCCCTTTCCTCCCTTTGTCTCTTTGTTCCTGTCATGTGTTTGTTGAACCTCCTGTTGTGTTCCCTCCATTGTGGGTACCTCTGCCCCTCGATGTTGTTGCCACCTCCACCCTCATCCTCTGCGCCTTCCGCTCTCACCTCCTCCCCTTCCTCTCATCGCTTCCTTCTCCCCTTCCTCTCTTACCTCCTCCCCTTCTTCCTCTCCTTCCACTCTCACCTCTTCCTCTCATCTCCTCCTCCCCTTCCTCTCATCTCCTCCTCCTCTCCCCACCCCCACTTCTCTTCCCCTTCCTCTCTCACCACCACCACCAACAGCAGCAGCAGTTGCAAGCTCAGCATCTTTCTCATGGCCACGGACCCCCAGTGCCCCTAACGCCTCACCCTTCGGGCCTTCAGCCTCCTGGAATCCCGCCCCTCGGGGGCAGTGCTGGCCTCCTGGCGCTGTCTAGTGCTCTGAGTGGGCAGTCTCACTTGGCAATAAAAGATGACAAGAAGCACCACGATGCAGAGCACCACAGAGGTGAGAGGCCGGGCAAGCCAGATTAGGACTTGGTCCTAATACTCATACAGTGCTGCAAAGTTGTGTGCACCGCTAAAGAAAGCCCCACCCCATACAGAGAGCAGACAATGAGCTAAGAGGAACTGTCGCAAAGCTTGGCCACTGAAACCCAGTTCTCCCTGGAAGTTTTCAGGGTTTAACGTGGGCATCTGTAGATTTCTCGATCTCTTTAGATTGCAGGCATCTTGACATCTTGGCAACTGCCTAGTTAATGCCAGTGGCCTGTACCATATTATGGAAAACTGTTAACTGCTTAATTGGGTAATTTTCAAAGAAAGTAATGTTGTTAAATGGGGCGAAATAAGAAGTTAAATTTGAAAGTGAATGTGTTCAAATGAAAGGTTTGATAATTGCATCTGTTACTACTTAGTTTCATAGGCTTTAATTCTAGTATGCATTAAATATTGGGCAAAATTGCACTTGACTAATTTTTTGAAGAAAAGTAATTTATTCTGTCAAGAAATAAAAAAATAGGCTTTGTGTATGGTTAAACTGTAAATCTTATGTTTACAAAATACTGTAATTTTCAGGAAATCACTGTATTAGGAATGTGCAATGACTTATATAAATAAAAGCCATTTTTAAAACTGTTTGGGGCTTGTGTTCTAATTATTACCCCCTTTTTTTTATTTCTGTTCTTGCCTCTGTGTCTGAACGGGCATGTCTGTGCGTTTCTTGGTAACCTCGGGAGCAGACAGAGAACCGGGCACAGTAAGTACTCAAACGCCTACTGTACATAAACACATTGCCCTTCCAGCAATGCACCCCAAGCTGCCTTTCTTTAAACATGGCCACAGACACGCACATGCTCCCTGTCTCTCTCAGTGACCTGGTTTTTTTCTTCTCTTTTTTTATATTATGATGGTCTACCCTCCTTCCCCCCAACCTTTGTCTTTTTTTTTTTTTTTTTTTAAATAAAACTTTTCTGAGATGAGAGGGACATGATTTGGAGGCAAAGCTGTCTGCTGTGATTACTCATTTGGAAATACACTTTGATCTGTATGTGCCCCAGACCCACTTTAAAAATATGTTTATCATTGCATTCCGACTCCAGGTTGCCTGGAGTTTTAAAAGAATATTCGTTTTTGTCTTAAATCAGTTTTACAGGCAAGAGGTCACAATCCATATGTGAAATTGGTTAGTAATGTTTTACTTTTACCTAAACCATTCATTATCCTCCACAAATGCATCTTAGTTGCTAGGTTTCCATATCTAGTTTTCTTTTCGTAATTGTCCTTGGAGGGTGAACTTGAACTTTAATTTATTTTTGACCAAAGAACTGAGTGTCTAAGTAAGCTCTGAAGAACAAGGAAACTCAGTGGACAGAGGCTCTGGGCTTTATAAGGGTTCATTTTCTCATCGGCCTAAATCTTACCCATTTTACATACTGCACGGTCAGTCTGTACGTGTATCTGCCAGTAAGCTGTGGGGAGATCGAATCTAAAATGCATCTCTCAAATGTTGTGGAGCAAATGGAGTGAGAAATTGGCCCCTTTTCAGCGAGGATAACCTACAACTTGTGCCTCCTTTCCTCCTCCTTTCCTTTCCTTCTGAACATGGCAGTATTTTGGCCGGGTTAAATCTAAATATGGTAGCAGAATTGGGATACTGAACTTTTAAATCATTCTGATCCTTTTTTTTTAGGAGTTTGGGGGAGGGGGAAGACAGGCGAATCACCTGTGTGCAGAAAGTTCTTTTTCCCTCTTCTGTGTAGAATAGTGGCTACTTTTAAAATTCTCTTTGAGACCGATCTTGGTGTTACTTTTTTTGTTTTGTGTTTTGTTTTGTTTTGTTTTTTTGTTTTTGAGAGGGAGAGAGATGGGGGGTGGGGCCGGAGGGGCAAAGGGAGAGAGAGAATCTCAAGCAGGCTCCATTCCCAGTGCGGAGCCTGATGTGAGGCTCGATCTCATGACGTGAGCTGAAATCAAGAGTCGGTTGTGTACTTTATATAGCAGGATGCTTTGGGGGCAATGGATAAGGGTGAAAAGATGGGGTGGCTAGTTTTAAAATTCTCCTAAGTTTTCTCTGGAAAATGTTAGGAGGGCAAGAGGGGAGAAAACACCCCAGCTAGGGAATAAAATACCCTACTCCGAAAGTACAAACCTACATGAACTGACTTTGATGGAGGTGACTTTTATGTTGGTTGCTGTCTCAGTGTCACTGTAGATTGTCCTCTTTCGAGCCACGTTCACTCAGTAGACTGTCGAAAACCCTAATCCTGGACCAAAGAACAGAGATGGCAGGAGATGTTGAGAAAGCTCCTGTCCCGTAGTCTGCTGCAGGTTTTAACTTATTGAACTGATTCTAGGTTTGGAACTGTATTTCTAAATTAGCTTTCTGTTCTCGGTACTGTTTCATCTTAGATCACTGTATATTTGTCGAGTGCTTGCGAGATGTAAGACAAGACAGGAAATGTAGCTATAGTTAGGGATATGTAGGCACACGTATTACAAGCCTTTCTCAAAGCATTGTGGGAAAGGTGACAAAAACACGAGAAGATCTCAGGTAGTAGAAAGTTTTAGCGAGAGTTCTAGATAGTTGTGGAAGGGGCACCATAGTATGTATTTCTCTGAGATGCCGTGGCACGAGTGATGAGCTGAGGTGTGCATGCTGAACCCAGTAGAGTCACTTTCCATAGCTCTGCTTGTGTGTCTGCGTGTATCATATAACCTGTTTGTATTTTTGGCTGATAAATGTAAGCAAGAACTTAATTCACTTGGGGAAGTGAGGGTGGGGTGGAGGAAGGGTGAGGAATTATACCATCCAAATGCAAAACAGTCCTTGAGTTTCGATTGTTCTTAGGTCCTCAGGTTGAGTTCACTGCCAGTGAACTTTCAAGTCAAAATATGGTGGATCTATAGCATAAACCAATCTGTACAATACCATAAAATGAAAGGTTACTTAATGTGCTATTTGCATGTCTCTTTCACATCAAATTTTTCACAAGTCTTAATGATAATTTTATTTTCAGAATAAGTATACATACTGTGTGTTTCCGCCTAATTATTATAGACCTCTCTTGGTGGTGATGATATAAAATGGGAAAACTGCACTAATTTGTAACCTAAACATTTAATTCGGTCTGTAGAGGAATGAAACTGTTCACTGTCCACTTATGTAAGTGGGGTTTTGCTGCAGTTATATAAAATGAAGTAGCTCTTTAAACTTGTGTAAAATTGAATATGAGAAGCAATGGGTAATGAGAGGATGTGTACTGCTAGTGACTAAAATATTGTAGTACTTCTCTATTTAATAAAGTGGTTTGAATTATGAAGTCAAATTTTACTAGGCGAAAAAGTCAGTTGATTACCCTATATTGCTGCTGGGTTTTGTGTTTTTTGTTTTCAAACGAACAGAGTAGTGGTTTTCAAACTTTACGGGCTCAGGATCTTTACATCTTAAATTAAAATTATTGATGACCCCAGGGAATTTTTCTCTGTGTGGATTACAGATTTTGAAATTTTTCTGGATTAAAAAATTTAAAAAAACAACAACAAAATCACTTTAACTGGTAAAGAGCTACTTAATTTGTGTTAGCATAAATAACTTTATTAATGAAAATTAACTATTTTCCCAAACAAAAAATTGTAGTGGGAAGAGTGGCTTTGTTCTACTTGTTTGCCAGTATCTTCAGTGCCTTCAGTTTGCAGAGAGGATAGATGTAGTCTCATCAGCTTCTGTGTCCTCTCTGTAGCAATACATTGTTTTGGTTGAGGTATAGGAAGAAGATCTGCCCCGGTAGAGATTTGTAACAGTCTCTGGGAACCTCAGGGGTCCTTGGACCAAAAGGAGAACCTCTCTCATAAGTAAGACTGAGGAGTTCTGAGACATTCCACGCTAGTATCTGGTCTTATTTTTTTTTCCTGCTGTTCTATCTCTGTATTGAACAAACATGATAATTATCTGTATCAAGTGCAGCAATCAGGGACTTTTTGTAGACCCAGAGGGAATGTGAGTGTGTATGTATTTTCATCTGTGCATCTAAACCCGGTTTGTAGATAGTTTGTGTTTGTTTATTTCTAGTGACAAAATTATTACATTTGCTAGTTTAAGGTTATTTGGTAGGAAAACAAACGAGCCTTACTGTAGGTAGCCTGTTTCAGTGTAAAGCCCAAGAAAAAAATGAAGGTAAGGACAGTGAAAATATGGACACTGTTTTTTAATTTTCTTCTTTTTGAAAGAGATGAATGATGAAGGGAAGAGCTTTGAAGAGGGTTTATTTTGCTATTTGGCTGTTGATTTTAAATTAAGATTGGACTACTGTTTTTACTAATTTGCAAAACTTGTTTGCAAGTTTTTTTTTTTGTTTTTTTTTTAACATAAGGCTACTTGTCAGAGTGCTACATTTGAGCAAAGAGATATGACATGACCTAACAAAAAGGACTTTATTTCTTACGTAGTAATAAAAACTTCGGGTATTTCAATTAATGTAAAGATGAATTGTGTTCAGTTTTGGCTGAAGGCAATCTTTCAGTTAAGTCAGCTTGAAAGACCTGGAATCAGAGATTTAACAAAGCATTTGTATGTGTCTTGAAAAAACATGACAGAATGTGTGCTTTGATACTCATTCATTTAAGAAATATTTAACAAGCACGTACTACGTGCCAGGCACTGTGTGAGGCACTGCATGTAGAATTGACCCTTGAACCACACGGGTTTGAACTTTGCGGGTCCACATGTGTGGATTTTTGTTGATAAACACAAGACGGCACCATAAGTGTTTTCTCTTACGATTTTCTTAACATTCTCTGGCTTACCTTTAAGAATACAGTATATAGTACATATACAAAATATGTGTTAATCAACTGTGTCATCGGTAAGGCTTCCCGGTCAACAGTAGGCTATTAGTACTTAAGTTTTGGGGGAATCAAAAGCTAGGCATGGATTTTTGACTGAGATGGAGGTGCACCCCTAATCCCCACGTTGTTCAAAGGTCAGTTGTACTTGCTGCCATTTTGCAGTGATATCTTTTAATGTCACAGCCACATATTTGTTAAATGAAAAACACTGGAATGCCTAACATGTGTGATCACTATTTGGAACTTTTGGAAGAGGGAGGAGATGTTCGGGATAGGGGTCTGGGAGAGACTCCAGAGCACAGGGTCTGTGGACTTAGGTGGGGTACACATGTGGGCTTCAGGAGGTACTTGAACCCCTCTAAAACTGTGTGCATCATGTTCTGGGTTGGTGCTCCTTTCTGTTAATTGTGGAGAGAAATGATAACTTTCATCAAATTCTCCGAAGGGGTCCCTAGCCCTGAAAAGTGTTACACTGTTCATGTATTTAGAGGTCATAATGGTGCAACACCATCATCTTACCAATAAGACACCAAGCTCAGGGAGGCTAGGTGCTTCTAATTATACAGTTAATTAATGGAGGTAGAGATTTAGATTATGTCTTTCTGAGGAACTGGGTTGTCACTGCCATAACTGACTTTGTAGAATTATCAAGTTCATCTTTAGAACTTAAAAATAGTCATGACAGTCATCATTTTGTTTACTATGAGGTGGTGTCTTTATTTTGTGTTTATTCTGTAGCTGTTCTGCTTAACTGGTTAATTGGTAAGACCAGATCCTACTAGATCCTACTAAGGATCACCCATGATTTTTTTCTCAACTCACACTCAGCACTATAGAGTGTAAGGAGAATCTAAGATGTGAGTCTCTTTGGAGAATACTTCACTGTTGGCTTTTTTCTGAAACTTTGCTTCTTTGAGTATCACATTAGCTCCCAGTAGCCCTTCGAGCATGGGGTGATAAAAAGAACACCGGTTTTGGACAGAGGCAGACCTCAGTGGTGTTCTGGCACGGACCAGGTGTTTCGTCCTTTGGAACTTTCCCCTAGCCTCATCTATAAATTGGTGATGGAAACTGCCTCACGGGGTGAGGGGTTTTAGGGACCACAAACAGGAAGTCATCAGACAGAGCATAGCAAGCCTTTCGGAATGTCCTCCCTATCCTCTCTACCTGTAGAGTAACAAGACAGCCATAAATGCATCAGTCACACTCCATGTAGTTACTGGTGGTTTCTTTGCCTGTTTTCAAATGTGTGAGGCAGTTGTGGAGATGTGGGCCGTGACTGATGTTTCTCAGTGCGGAGAGCAGGAGACTGACCCCAGCCCATCTTGAACTTGGTTGGGCTCATGATGCTCAAGTTCTCAAAGGAGGAAATATTTCTGCCTAACTGTGAGTTTATCCCCTGACTTACTTCAAGGAATCGCCTGGAAGTGAAGGATAAAACCGAGATGAGTCACCTAAAATGTCAATATTTAGGCACAGTGGAAAACACTAAGTTTTCTTCAGCAGTTGTCTCAGCAGATTTCCTTTTTGGCAAAATTTAAAACTATGTGCTTGAAAAATAGCTCCCTGCATCACTGCCGTGAGAAGGGTGAAGCCTGGAGGAAAGGAAAGCGACTGTGGTTTCTAGACGGTTGGGAGTGGTCTGTCCTGTACCAGGTGGAGGTGTGTCTTTACTGTGGACACCGTAACTCACCAGGGAGGGTATCGGGGCCCATATGTAACTGGAGAAATGTTCAGGTTTTATCTCATTGTGCTCATGGTGAAGATGGGGCATTGGGCATATTGACTCTAAGAAAGCAGAAAACATTACCTCCCTCCGAAACTCTCTTCAGATTTGTTTGTTCTCTGTAATTAGAAAACGTAACTTACACCCACCATTGAGAGCAGGTTTTTAAAAATTTTATTTTCCGTTTGGATCATTTTTATCATTCCCTCTGAAACGTAGTAAGCAGGAAACTCTGGGTCCCTCATCTTTCAGATGAGGAGAGGTGGAGGTGAGTGCCGTCAGATACCCCAGTTAACTCAACGGCAAGTCTTGACCCAGTGTTTTCTGGTTTCTTGTACTAGAAAGTTTGTCCTCGGGGACTAGAGAACGAAGAGCGACAGTGACAGCTAAGTAGTAGCTCTACAAAAACTGCTTTAAAAAAGTTTGAAATACAGATTTGATTTTTTGCTGTCACCAAGGTCCTGATGAGGGGAATGAAGTCACGAGGGCATTTAAAAGTTATTTTGAAATAATTATATTTATTGTCAGCTCTAAAGTGTGTGTGTGTGTGGGTGTGGGTGCGTGTGGGTGTGGTGTGTTTTATTTTTCTTTACCTGAAGTGGTGGAAGGGCAAACTGGGGACTTTGCAAGTGATGCCAGGGGTATCTATCTCCTGCTCTAGTGCATCTCCCAGCTCACCTCTTTACTGGGTCTGTATGCCTTCTACGTGGCTAGCTTCCCTTCTGGGAGTTCTGACTGAACCACTCATCTGCATCTGACAGTTGCAGAGTTCCCAGGTCGAGAACACGTGGGGTCCTTTCCATATTTTGCATTCAAACTGTAGGAAAAATCGATGTGCACCCTTCAGACCCGCCTCACAGCCAGGGCTCCTGAGATGTGACGCAGTTGCCAAATGGACACATTTCCACACATCTTTACTTTCTTACCCTTGTCCCCGTTGACAGGTGGGGATCCTGTTAATTTTAGGGGTTAAAAATGCGTTCGTTGAAATGTCAGGCAGAATCTGTGAATGACCCGTTGGACTGAAGCAAAAAGTACAGCACAGGGGTGATGGCTTAATTGGTACCAGGTGTAGATGGAGAAGGCACACAGATGTGATGGGGGTGCGTCACTACCTAATTGTTTTAATGTTCACCGAGAAGTTAATTGTCAGTGTGGAGTGTGCTAGCAAATTAGGTTCCTACTGCCTTAGTGTAACTGAGGATAAATGAGGTGTCATGAGTTTCCAGTCTGTACCTCTGACACAGACACTTTTCAGGAGGATCCCAAGGGGCATCAGCATGGCAGCTAAAGAAATCCATTTGAATAACGTGCATTATTTTCACATTAGGGAAACCTGTCTAGCATTTGCTGTCTCCATGAGCAGGTTTTCCTTGCAGATTTGCTGCTGGTGGCTTCAGGGTTTAGACATGGTTGGCAGGAGACTTGCTTTGAGGTCTCAGAATCGATGAAGGAAACATGAAGGTTCCGTAACAAGTATTCTGGTAACACTGACAGGGTAACATTCCCTTAAACCTGCTTTCTTTCATTTTTTCCGAAGTTTACCTTCCAGAATATCTCCGTTTACATGAACAGCCGTTACTGTTAAATTGCTAAAGAAAAGCGAAAGTATTGGAACCAGCATGTACGGACGGGTTTTTATCCATATTGAAGCATCTGGGTCTCTCTGCCTCGATCTTGAGTATTGGGTATTCAGAGCATGAAATAGAAACACCATTGTCCAGAACGGTGAGAGTAAAGGTGACACAGAGTCCAAATCGTGATGTTTTCTTTTGATTCAACTGAATCTCAAGAGCAGCAGACTCTGATGCTTTACCATTGGAAGTTCCTCTATGAAGGTATGGTGTAATGATTGCATTTGGATGTTTATTTTTGCTTTGAGAGAATAATCGTGCACTTCTACCCGCTAGGTTCAAACGCTCTGCCAACTCTCTAGTTAACTTGCACCCAGAGAACTATAGCAGAGGCTAGTCCTGGTACGTGTGTTTATGAAACATGGTTCACCCAGTTAGAATGTGATCTGGATTTGGCGACTGGAGGTAGTATACCCCAGTTGTAACATGAGAACTTCTGCTACTTTTCCTTTTCTTCTCTGAGTAGCTCTTGTAGTCTTGTCACTGTTCTTAAGCATCACGCCACTGCGAGTGGGAGAAATGACCCTCAGGAAGCATACAGTAATGGTAGCCAACAGTTGGCCTGTGGTCAGTGGAGGTGAACACTGAAATTTTACGTTCTCCAGATTTTTTAAGAGGGAGAGTTCCCTTGGGGTGCATGCTTTCTCGGTCCTTGCCCCTCATCTCTTCATTTCATGCGTAGTTTCCACCTACAAATAGAGAGAAAGGCACACCAGTGGGGCTAACAGGTCCTGTGGACCCTCTTTCTTACTGTGGTACTCAATGCTCCAGGGGAGGATCTTTTTTTCTCCAGAGACCTGTCAGATATACCTCTACCTTTATTGTTTGACTTGGCTGCATTCCCATAAGTGTGTGCAACATGTAAGGTACAGAAACTCATCATGGTTTTAGAATTTTAGTTTGTTTTGAAGTCATAGTGTGTTTTCGACCTTGATTTGCTCAGATTCATAATCTCCCCTGTGGGCTGTATGAATGTCCAATTTTGAGCTCTGATGGAAGACACAAAGTAAATAAGATGATTTTGTTTAGTTAAAACAATTTTAAAAGAAAGGGAAAGTTTATATATATACAGTCTCAAAAATCCCAGACCTCAGGACATTTGTAATAGAAATCTGCCCAGTAATTATCGTTTTTGAAAAATTCTGGCAGACATTTAAATTTTACCAGCTGCAAGGTGAATAAAACATTGAGTTTCTTGGCTAGCATTAGAGTATATCAGTCAGTGTGGTAACTCTAGTTCTCATGCTGATCAAAAAAAAAAAAAAAACCTCTGATTCACAATTAAATATTTATTTCGCAGATTAAATGTTTGAAAACGAACTTTACTTGATGAATGCTGTTTGGTAGATTAAAGCCTTTCAAAATATGGACCCTGGGAGGAGAAGTCTGGTGGCAGCTAAGTCTGCAGAGGTCCTAGCGGCCATGAGTGATGTCGTGTGAAGCAGTGCTGTGTGTCTCCGGACCGCTTTGTTGCTCTCTGCTGAGGCCTGTTGTTGTGTGCATTTTGGGTTATAAATGGCAGGAGTAATGTGTGGAAAGGCAGGAATTTTCAGGTGATTTTAATGTTGAGTGTAATTTTTTTAAGATATTGACGGTTTTTCTATGGTGGCATAAAACCAAGTGTGTTTGTGTGTGTGTGAGAGAGGTAGAGACTGTGGTTTGCAGGGGGCGGTCAGAGAAAGCATGCAGCATGCACTAGGCATTATTATGTCACATTAGAATGTTAAATGGTTGAGTGTTAATGGTTGAAGAGCCAGGGTGACTCTTAAGTGATAAGTAGGTGGGGGCAAGTATTTTATGTACGTAAATTGAGTATAAGAATCACTCCTCTGGGAGTGGAGACGCCTTGATTTAATGGGAAGAGCTTGGTGACTTTAGGTAAATTGCCTCCCCTCTCTGGTCAGCCTCCAGATAAAGGAGCGGAGGGGATGAAGAAGTTGAACAATAAATCTTTTAAGGTTGCTTTGGCTTCTTCAAGGTGTGATTCTAATTATCTTCTGTTTTTCCAGTGCACAAGTTTTGAAAAAAAAACTTAAAGTCAAGCAACCTGAGTTTCATTGTTTTGCAAATGGCTTCTTCTTAAATGTTGATTAAATGTTAAATGTGATACTATCTTATCCTAGTCCAGATCTAACAAATCAAAATAGAATCAAGATAAATATTGAAAGATCCAAATGATATTCATTCAATACCCAGGTAGAATCTCTTTATACTTAAAATGTGTACAAAATGGCTCACAATGACCATCAATATGACTGTTATTCCACCCCTGGGTCATGAGGAACATAAGCTGGTGTGTGAGGAAAACACAGAGCATGGGGGAGGGGGGGAATAAAACTTCTGGTATCATGAGACATCCAGTAATACCTGTGAAGTCACTTTTGGGTTTCTAAGGAGCTCACAAGGGAACCATGAAGATTAGGGTCACCTAGGCAGTTGTTAACCAAAACAGCTGTTGTTGCTGACAGTGAAGTTCATTAGGCTGGAGCCATTTGATTAAATCAGGAACGACAACGAAAGCAGTGTCAGGGCTGGAGGATGTTGGGGACAATTACACAAAGAACAGGTTCCTGGGAACAGGGGTGAAAGGAAGTGGCCCGTTTTGGGCGGGGCTGCCACGTGAACCAGCTCCCCACTGGCTCCGGACTTTGGCTCCCCCAGGCCTTCCCAGCCCACCATCTTTGCTGCCTTGTTTTGAATGCATTTTACAGCAACAAAGGTACGATGAGACACTGTGTTTTGCAACTTGTCTTGAGTCTGCCATTTTGAATGGAGCCAATTTTCACATAAGTAGCAGTGCTAATTACTAGCCTTGTCCAAATTTAAAGGAACTTCCAGAGCTTTTCAAAACCTATTCAGATTATAGGCCTCATTTACGCCGTTCAAGCAGGAATTACAGTAGTAACTTCTAACATGTAGAAGCAGAGGCCTCAAAGCTTGACAGGCTCTCGGGTCCAACTATAGAACTGTTACTGTTTCTAACAGAAATTGCATTGTTGCTAACAGAAGCGAAGTTTACTTTTATGTTTACAATACCACTTGACTTCATTAAAAAAAAAAAAAAAGATCGTTAAAAAGCTATCTTTGAATGGCTGAGCGGTTTGGATGCCCAGCACTGGTTACAGCAGGAAGGCTTCGAAGGTGACCCTGTGGAGAGAGACTACACTTTAAAGTTGCCGGTGGACACCAAGTCTGTGCCACATTCTTCTGGGCTCTGGGGCAGATGTAAAGTTGAGTGCTGTATGGTGCTGCCCTCAGTACATCAGGTCAGAGTCTGGACGAGGAGACTTTGGAGAGCGGATGAGATCTAGAACACGGGCAGGTGTACTGGGACACTGTTTACACCTGAGCGCACGCTGCTGTTCCCCTCCCGTGGCTCCGCTTTTTGGAGTGCACGTTAGCACTTTCAGGAGTTTGGTTAAGTCTCCTGTGTCCTATCAGCCAGGGGGTCTGGGTCGGAGGGGTTAGTTTTTAGCAGACACTTACCACTTTAGTCTTTAGTGGAGGGATCCGGCCAGTTCACCTTTCAGCCCCATACACTGTGCTAAAGACATTACTCTGAGCTACTCTGTACTGAATCGCACGGGTCCCTCCCTCTGCTTTTATGTAAGCCTCCTGCATTTGTGTAGCTTGACCGGCCATGAATCAAAGCTCAGCTCGCCTCAGTGTCAGTCCCTGCAGTGGGCAAAGAGGCCTCAGATGGCCCCCTGGTCCCCAGTTTTGATTTCCTCCTGTGTGCAGTTGAGCTGGGAATGTTCCCATGGTGGGGTCCACAGTTTTCATGAGGGAACTTAGAGACCCAGCCACCTGGCTGACTACCTTGGGCTGGTTAGGAGTGAAGTCACCCCTTCCCCCCCCCCCACCCCGCTTTTAAAAATTTGCTTCTGGTACATGCCATTGCATTAGAGGTGGTCTGACTTAAAGGTTTCCCCCAGCCCCTTCTGTTTTAAATTGTGGCAGAGAAAGGTAACATAATTGTCTGTTGGCCCTGGACACCCCCCTGGTAGTTCTCCAGCCTCAAAGAAATTGGGGTTATCTGGGCTTTGTGCAGGGGATTTTTGCACAGCTCCTTCAGTATTGTTCAAGGCAGTAACACATCACTGAACAAATTGCCCCCTTGCATATGCTAATCCTGTACTTAAAAGAACTCATTGTAACATGTTCTGATGCTTTAGCCTGAGGGGAGATGGGAATTGAAGGGATGTCAGATCATGTCATGTGACCCCCCAAATATCAAAAATGCCTGTTTTCTTTGGGTCAACAGTTCGTACTCAGCACATGGGAATGAAAGTATCCTGTGTGGTTGGTAGAAAAGATTAGTCCTTGTTCCTGCTTTTGTGTGGGGGAAGCTGGCCTCGCTGTTGAAGATTTCCTTGGCTGAAATACTCGCTTCGGGTCTTGAATTTCAGTGCTGTTGGCGGGGAACACCAAATCTTATTTCCAACAGCAAATTAAAAGAATTCAAAAGAGTTCCTTCATTGTTGCTGTGGAAAATGTGATTTGCCTTTTAGGAAGCCATGCTGTTAATCCCACCTGCTCTCTGTGTGTCTTTTTCGAGGGGCATACACTGTCACAGTCACAGAATACGCCTGATAGAATAATCTCAGGGTTCCACTCCTAGGCCGTTTATATTCCTGACCAGGAGATTGCAGTGGGAAAGAATAAAAACACATCCACCTGTAAACAGCAAGCTCCCATCTCTCTAACAGTAAAAAGAGAACGGAAGAGCATTTTGAGTGAGTAGGGCCTGAAGGATCCACCAGGCTCTGGATGGCTTCATTGCATAGTCAGGGTCTCCCTTTTAAGTGCTTACACCTCTCTAAATGTTTGCCATCAAAGTCTTCAGACGAGATGAATTACATGGCGTGAAAGTGGTGTAGGTATCACCTTTCTTAAAATAGCTATCACTTCCAGATTGGGTTTTCATGTGTACAAAGAGACCTGGGAAGGAATCTTTGATTAATTTTTTTTTTCTTTTTCTTGTGTGTGTCTTGCAGAGTAATTCCCTCTTGATCCCAGACAGTCTAAGGGGCACAGATAAACGCAGAAACGGGCCTGAATTTTCCAATGACATCAAAAAAAGAAAGGTGGACGATAAGGACTCCAGCCACTATGTAAGTAAATAAAGGACTTGCAACAGTATTTGTTTGCTTACTTGCTCACCTTCTAAGTGAGCATATAAGCATACTCTAAGATCATAGTGATAATTCCACATCTTTTAAAATAATACTATCAAGAGGATAGATTCTTAGAAGGGTACTATTTCCCTCTAGAGCTGTAAACTCTGCTTGGTCAGCTTACATTTTAGGCCTCCTGCCTAAGTTCCTCATAAGAGGGGATAGCAGCGTGCAGGGGCCGAACCTGCAGCCTGTGCATTTGCATGGGGCCTTGCTCTTAAAGGGACCTTGCCCTCGGTTTGACGCTCTGTCCTCACCATCTTCAAATTCTCAGTTTTTGAACCAGGGCCTGCATTGTCATCTGTCCTGGGTCCTGCAAATTTGATAGCCTGTCCTGCTAAGATAACCAGGGTAAAAACATTGCTGTCACAGAGTACCTTTTTGGATGCTATTCTGTTGACTTATTCAGGCTCATGTTCGGTCTTGAGGCAGAGTTCATCCTCTTGAACAGCAAGCGGTTTGGCTAGGTAAGTCCATGGTAAAAATGGAAAAAACCCTGGAGGCATCTAGATCAGACCCTGCAGATTGAGAACGCCTGACTGTGAAGGGAGGGCTCTTGACTCACATCTAGCTGGAACCACATTTCATGAGGAGAGCAAAACCAAGCTAAATGGCAACTGGCTGGCGTCTGAGGGTCATCAGCATTGCAGCTGATGAATGACTTGGAGTTTTCTTGTGTATCCCCAGGTGTGTCTATTTTAAGACGTACACATTCTCGGGAACAGGATGAGAGTAGAACATGGGATTAGCCCACTTCCCGTTGCTTATGGCAAAAGCGGCCGGCGTGTGGGCAAGATGGGGGTTACACATGAGGCCTCTCTGCCTCCTGCTGGCTGGTTCAAGCCAATAGCTAACAGTGGCTAGTATTTCCTGAGCGACAGCTTGTTCGTGCCACGTACCGCGTGCTTTTACATGGATTGTTGCATTTGACTCTTAAAACCGCTCTGTGAATTTAGTACCATTGCCTCCGTTGTAGATAAAGAAACTGAAGCACAGAACTTTTAAGTGATTTGTCCCAAGTTCAGAGTTAGTGGTGGAGCCTGGAGGCAGTCTAACTCCAGAATCCATGCTCTTGATCACTATGCCAGGATCCCCAAGCTGAGGGCCTCAGAGAAGGTATTTTTTTTTTAAAGATTTTGTTTGTTTATTTATTTGAGAGAGAGAGAGAGAGTTAGCAGAGAGAGCACAAGCAGAGCGAGCGGGCAGCCTGACGTGGGCCTTGATCCCGCAACCCCGGGATCATGACCTGAGCTGAAGGCGGATTCCTTACTGACTAAGCCACCCAGGCGCCCCTTGGAGAGGGTATTTTGCTAGAGGTCCTTGTATTGGTCCACACTCTGCACTGTGATAATGTTCTAAGAACTTGGGAGTTGTAGGTTCTCCCCATTCCAGTCCGAGGCTTTGTAGGACATAATGTTTGCCCCTCACCTTTGTCCACAGCCGGTTTCCCCTGCAGGTACTTTTATATATGGCATCAACTGTTAATAAGCTATTCAAAACGTCTATGACATGCAGAAATTCGGAAGTTGCCGATAATACAGTTTTGAGTTGTTGTGCATGAGGCTCATGTAGATATTTAGTGGTGAGTGATCTAGAATCCATAGCTCTGCATTACTGTTTTATAACCTCATATTAAGTATGTCCAGATGTATAGGTAGTTGAGGGTGATGTATTGAGTTGATGTTGGAGAATCTGGGGCAAAGTCATCAGACCTTAGCTCTCCGATGACCAGACTACATTGTAGTGTGAAGATTCACATTTGCAGAAGGGTCCAAAACAAACCTAAGTTTGAAATTACAGACTACTCAAAAACTCACTTCATAGTCCCATCGTAATAAATGAGCTGTTTGCTTCTTCTTGCTAGTTTGTATACTATGTGAACCTTTTTAATAAACTTTTTTCTAAGAAAACCTTTGGCTTATATTGTTCTTCACCACCACCATCTTTGGGTTCTTTTTTTTTAAGATTTTATTTATTTATTTATTTGTCAGAGAGAGCACAAGCAGGGGGAGCGGCAGAGGGAAAAGCAGGCTTCCCTGCTAAGCAAGGAGCCCGATGCGGGACTGGATCCCCGGACCCTGGGATCATGACCTTAGCCAAAGGCAGACACAACCAACTGAGCCACCCAGGCATCCCATTTTTTTTTAAATATTTATTTTATTTAATCTCTACCCCCATTGTGGGGGTCGAGCTCACACCCCCGAGTTCAAGAATTGCATGCTCTTTTGACTGAGCCAGCCGGGCACCCCCTGTCTTTGTGGTTTTTTTTTTTTTCTCTTTAAAGATTTTATTTATTTATTTGAGAGAAAGAGAGATTGGAGAGAGCACAAGCAGGGGGAACAGCGAGAGGAAGAAGCAGATTCCCCACTGAGCAGGGAGCCCAATGCAGGACTCAATCCCAGGACCCTGAGATCATGACCTAAGCTGAAGACAGACCCTTAACTGACTGAGCCACCCAGGCACCTCTGTCTTTGTGTTCTTAACACCTGAAAACATTTGTGCTTTTCTGTTGTCTTTACTAACAGAAAAAGCAAATCTTCTTTTGTTTTATTTTATTCTTTTATTACATGAAAATATTTTTTTAGTAGGCTGTTATTTTGAGTTACCCAGGCTTCCTCATTGGTTATAATTTTATATAGTTGTAGTGAATTGCATGGTGCCTTAACAGTGATTAAATTAAATCTATAACAGACTATTGAAGAAAGTAAATTGGGTCTTCCACGTGTAAAACTCTAGGTACAGTTAGAAAAAACATGTAAAAGATATGAATTTAAAGTTGAGGGTAACTTTCTAGCTGGACTTGGAGGCCCCACAGAAAGCCAACGTGGCTAATATTTGCATTTGTACTTATTAGTACAAATTGTCAAACCTTTGTGTATTTGTAATTGACAGTGATTCAGTAAAAGGATTGTGTAGATCATAAATTAGTGACCTACTCCTTTTTGAGAATTAGGTGAGATCCTACTTCTTTCATAGGCTTATTGTATCACTCTGTACTAAAGGACAGGAGGCCTTTTGGCTAAGAAAGTAGACTTTTTCAGTTTGCCCTAAACTTGATGTAGGAGTGAGCACATAGTTGAATAGCTTTTCTAAAGCTTTTTCAAACTTAGGACAACCTTGCAGTATCCTGGGTTAGCAACTTGTACAGCTTTATGAAGGGGGAATACAAGCCCTACTGCAGGATGCAGTGCCTTCCAGATTTTGCCATCCCATGTTCTTCCAACGCTCCTAAAATATTCTGTGTTGATTGTAAAAGATTTTTATTCTTAACATAAGGTTAGATCTTGGTACGTTATCCCAGTCAAGTTGATAGCTTTGTTGTTTTTGGTTTTTAGTGTTCCTTTTTTTCCTTCAGTAATTAGTAACCCCATGGGAACATGGTTGAAGTTTCTCTTTATAATTGCAAATTGTGAACACTAGATTTGTTGGCTATCTTCAAGATGATACACACAAAGCAATGATATGAAGTCATGTTCTTAATTTGACATCCAGTGGGGAAAGAGCCCTGATAGAAGGCCATGGGTGGATTTCAGATTATAGGAGAGATGCACCTGTTGCAAACATACATTGAGCTCTTACTGTGCATCCAATGTTTGCAACATGCTCTCACCTGAATGATCTATAGCAGGTATTCTACTGCAACAGTTCCTGCCTGTGCCTTTGGGTAGCCCCGTGTCAGATAAGGGGGGAAGGCAATATTAATGATTAGGCCTGGCAATCTGGAAGGGGACCTGTAGGCATGTCCTGGGCTGTTTTTCAGTGTGTCTGCTACCCAGAACTATAGGAATTGAACTGGGCCTCCAACCCTTTAATAAATGGTATGAACATCTTTTTTTCCAGGATAGTGATGGTGACAAAAGCGATGACAACTTAGTTGTGGATGTGTCTAATGAGGTAACCACACATTTTCTCAAACTTTATTTTCAGAGTGACTTATGAGAAACAGAAAGTAGAGCCATGGTATTTTGGTTTCTCACAACTTTGCACATTAAAAACTTAGTGGTTGTTCACAGATGGAGCAATAGTGGTCTGACAAGAACGTTTGTTTCCTTTAAACAAAAAAATCTGTTTTCCCAGTCATTTTGGATTCCTAAGTTGGGTACCTGGTGCTCCTTTCCTTCCTGTGCCCTCTACGCAAAGTATTTGAGCATGAGGACACTTAGGATTGTTCCTGGATGTGCTTTCCTCTGTGCTGTCTTCACGGTGTGTTTGCAAACACCATCCTGTTAATTATAACAACATTGCTAGTCAGGGGGCACACTCCCAAGTCCTCCAGATCTGAAGGACTTAGAGTGTCCTCCTTTAATTTAGAGAATTAGTGTGGAAATAGAGTCCGTAAAGGGCAAGGTCCATCCGTTATGAGTGAAATCACACAAGCTTTGCTTATACTTGTCGAGGACCCTTCTTCTCCACGAGCAAGCCCCGCCCATTCACCCAGGGAAAATGGGATCGACAAAAACCGCCTGCTGAAGAAAGATGCCTCCAGCAGCCCAGCATCCACGGCCTCTTCGGGAAGCTCCACTTCTTTGAAATCCAAAGAAATGAGCTTGGTAGGTCTCCTGAGCCGTCACTTTGCCTATGCGGCTGTGTATTTTTCTTTGCGGTTCAGAGAACCCGATGGTATTTGAAAATGTGGGCTTTTACAGAGTGAGAGGTATATTTTTAAGTTTAAAGTGAGACAACTCCTCCTGCTCTTTGTCCCATATGATGTTTCCTTTCTCCCTCTCGGTAGTGTGTCTTGGGCCGTGATTCGAGAGAGACGGCAAGCTTCCATGTCTATTGCTTTCTTATTTGGGGGGTGTGCAACCTCATAGGAATTTGAAGTCCTGAGTTTACCTTATTTTAGACTGACCCACTGTGTTGGGGCATGTTGGGATTGGGTTTGGAGTCAGAATGGGGATGTACTCAAGCAGCCTCCAGAGAAGCTTGGAGCAGGTGCAGGGAGGGTGGAGCCTCCGAGCCTGCTTTCAGCCATTCAACAAATAGTGAATAGCATGTCATCTCTTAACTCACAAAAACCGAGCCATAACAGTCCTGCATTTGATTCATATACAGCCTCCCTAGGCATTATCCCATTTCACCAATGGGGGGGAAAGCCTGAGGAGCTTGCCAAGTTTACATTGCCCATCAGATCCAAGGCCTGAGGGAGCTGTGGTCTCTCCCTAGCCCCATGCATGCTGTTTGCTGCTCCATGGCACTCCTCAGACTGGAATTTAAAGGAATGAAGGGTTGAGATGCAGAGGATGATGCCCTGGGACCCTGTTACTGTCACACTCCTGAAGGCCTCTGTGCTAGTGAGTCCACACCCGTTAGTGGTGGCAGTGCTTAACTCCACACACATCTCTCAAATGGATAGGAATCCTTCTAGGGCTTTAGCCTTTGAGATGCTGGTTTGTTTCTCAACAGATCCACGGCCCTGCTGCCCCTCACCATTAGTCTCAATCCCACTGCCACTAAAAGGCAAGATTAGAAAAAGGATCCTCCCCCTGACATTCTTGGTGACCCAGCCATTTGTTTCTGAGTGACTGGGAATTTTTCGCTGGGTGGTCATCATTTTGACTTGGCCTGGATCCAAAGTCCACACGCCTGATGGAAAAATACTTTTTAAAATAAAATCTGCGGAGGAAGAAGTGTGATCATGTTCTGTGTCTCTAGCTAGAGTTTTAATTCTGGCAGGAAGAGGAAAGGTCAACATTTCTCGCTCACAAGTTAATGCTGTCAACATTGTGTGGATTTATGAAAATTGGCTGAGGGAGTAGCTAGAAGGTGCCCAGTGTCCCAGCTGCTGTTGTGATAAATTGTGTAATATGGCTTGGATTAAAAATAATACTCATTTAATTTGTTTAATGATACCAGCATGAAAAAGCCAGCACGCCTGTTCTGAAATCCAGCACACCGACGCCTCGGAGCGACATGCCAACGCCGGGCACCAGTGCCGCTCCAGGACTCCGTCCAGGCCTCGGCAAGCCTCCAGCCATGGACCCCCTCGTTAACCAAGCGGGTAGAGCCTCGCCTCTTGTGCTTTGTTTTGTTTTTCCCTTTCTGGGCTTGACTCGTCGTCTGTGCACTCCTGACGCCATTTCCCCGTGAATATGAAACACACTCAACTGCCTGCCTCTTTCCTATCCCTGAAAAGCCATGATAAGAAACAGATGTTTGTCCTTAGGTTCAGCAGCTGCACCCTGTTCGTCTCCGACTGTTTACATTTGGCTTTCTCTACCCCCCTCCAATAATCCAAATCCTAGGGACTTCAGTAAAGTTTCCGATAATTATTCCGCACGTAAGCCCCTTACCAAACTGTCACTGCATGTCTGAGTTCCCTAATACTGACCGAAACGGCCAGCCCAAGTGTGCTTCTTGCTTACTTGAGTTGGCCGGTTTTCTCCTGGTCCATCCCTCAGGAATCTGTGGTTTCTCTGTCAGTAGAAACTGGGAGGGTTTCACTGAGACTCCAGCCTGTGAATCACTTGGTAACTTCTAACTTTCTCTTCCTTAACACCTGAGGCCCAGAGGAAAATAAGCCCCAGAATATTCCTCCAAAACCCGGGCTTTGGTTTAGGTAATAAACCCAGGGTGAGGTTTTCATCTGGAATTGGTAGCAGGGAATGGAAAGGAGAAATCTTGGATTTTATCAAAACCTTCTTTTGAGATGAAGTCAGGTAAATAGGTAGTGAGTGCCCTGTGCCTTGGTTTGCCTTCTGTGATTTGGGTACAGTACTGCTGTTTAATTTTAATTGCCCGGCTTCCCAGTGCTGCCAAGCCAAGGATGAAGTACGTGGGCAGTTCTTCTCCTGGGGTCTGTTCTTCCCTGGAGATGAATTCGGCTGAGTTGGTGGTGATGAAACCAACCCCCGCCCCCCCCCCACACACACACCTCACCCAAGCCTTCCTCCTTGTCCTCGCCCCTCATGAATGGTGCTAGAAGTGACTCTGGAACTGACGGTCAGGCTGAGTCACATCACATGGCTTGTGCTTCCTTTCAGCGGCCGGCCTGAGGACGCCGCTGGCGGTGCCCGGCCCGTACCCCGCCCCGTTTGGGATGGTGCCCCACGCCGGCATGAATGGCGAGCTGACCAGCCCCGGTGCCGCCTACGCCAGCCTGCACAACATGTCCCCGCAGATGAGCGCGGCCGCCGCCGCCGCTGCCGTGGTGGCCTACGGGCGCTCCCCGATGGTAGGTGCTACGGGCGGGCCAGGGCCGGGACCCCCGCCCATGCCTGCGAACAGAGCCCCAGTGTCCCCGAGCCCGCCCACTGCCATCAGCATGCCGCTGCATTAAGTTAGGGCGCAGCGCTTCTGGGTTTACTGTTTTTGTGGATGAAACAAGGCAGTGTTTAGGAGCTACTTTGGCGGTTCAGGGGACATCTGGTTTTCTCCCCCCAAGTAGATTTTTTTTTTTTTTTCTTTTTGGAAGGCAGTGGAATGACTCAAGTAGCTCACAGAAGCCTTTTCATTCATTTTCTTGAGGGTTTTTATTTTCCCCTCTTTAATTCTTAGGAAAAACTATTTGAGAAGCTGTAATGTTTTCTTTCCATGCCTATATTATCCTTTAAACCCAACAGTGTGACTCAGGTGTAAGCAGTGATCTGAGGGCAACAACGAGAAAACAGAGGTGACTGAACCCTGGGGCAGCTTGCCCATCTTCTTGCCCAGCCTTTTATGACTATGTAAATAGTCTAATTTTTGACTGGAAAGATACAAAACTGTATGCAAAGGGCTAAATCGACTGTAATCCTCAGTTGCAATCCGGGAAAGGAACCAGATGATAACCTGTAGCAAATAGAAGTCCGTATATATTTTTCTTGGCTATCTAAAATACGTCATGTTCAGTTTTCTCCTCTCCCCTCTTCAGATGGCATGACCTCCAGTAGTTTGGTCTGATAGTGAAGTTTGTGGGTTTTTTTCCCCTCATGTTGCACTAGTAAGAAAGGCTGTGCATTGGAGGGCAAGACAGTTTAAAGCAAAGTGGGCAGCTAAAGGACTAGATAACCTTTGTTAGGGCATGAATGTTTAAGCAGTAACTTAGGCCAGTGGTATGAAACTGGGGGTGATTTTGCCCCCCTAGGGACATGTGGTAATATGTGGAGACACTTTTGATTATCAGAAGTGGGGAATGCTATTGGTACGTAGAGTGTAGAAGCCAGGGATGGTGCTAAATATCCCAAGACAGCCCCAAACAACTGTCTGGCTCAAAACATTGATAGTGCCAAAGTCGAGAAATCCTGACTCAGACAACATGCCTGTACTGGTTTGGGCAAGGCAGGACATCCTAAGTCCACAGAAAGTCCATTTACTATGGGAAGCTGGTTCTCGATGTACAAATAGACCACACTCCAGCCAACCTCCCCAGAAAGAAGTGTGGCATGTCCATTTACAGGTGGTTATATTACTTCTTGCATTGTAATTTTTTTTTTTTAATGTTTGCACATGTTACTGTTTCTATTTATGTTGCGTTGGAGATGTAGCAATTTCTAGTGAAAAGTCTTTATAGATGTTCACAAAGTGCCTACTCTGCATAAATTGAGTCTTCAATGTCATTTTTGTTTCCAGGTTGGGTTTGATCCTCCCCCTCACATGCGAGTACCTACCATCCCTCCAAACCTGGCAGGAATCCCTGGGGGGAAACCGTAAGTACCTCTGACTTCTCAGTTTTGTTTTAAAGGCAGTTACTTAGTCATGGCTATTAGCAGACTAGAATTCCAAAGGGAACACAGGCTTGGACGTTTCCAAGGAGATTTCTAGTGTCTTTTCCTGAGGAGTGTTAGCACTTTCTATAAATAGGCACCTTGTAGGTGTCATGCCTCTGTCTTCTCACTATGGGTGATCTCATGCATTTAGTTATTTCTGGAGAGAAGCTGTTGTAGACGGGGGCCAGGAGGGAGGCAAGAAGCGGGGGTGGTTGGCCCTCCTTGCTTGACCCCTCTTCAGAAAACTGCTCTGCTCTGCCTTTGGTCAGAGGGTAGCTGCTGGAGGTTTTCAACAGGACTGTGCTGTGGGCAGTAGTAAGCTGTCACGAACTCTTGAGATCTCTGAAATTTGAAACATGTCATCTCTCTACCTGGCTCAGTGCTACCTTTTCCTTATTTTGGTGGAAACTAGAGTTGTATGAAGGATAGTTGTGGCGTCTGTTGGATCCCAGCGTTGGAGATTGGAACCTCCCTGCCCACCCCTCCCCAACTCCCAATAAAGTTTGGGGCGTGCTTGACACGGAGAAGTCCAAGATTACAAAACTAAGAGTGGCTTTGTGGGAAAGCATGAAAGATAGATTAAAGGGACAAAAGAACATTCAGAATTTGAAAAACCCCATTGGTTATTCTTCCAGGGTCACTTAAAATCACTTGCTTTCCATATGTTAGTAATTAGAAATGAGATTTTGAAGAATTTCTAAAGTCCTTAATTTACATACAAAGCAAAATCCAAATATGGGGGGGGGGCGGTCTGTCTTACTTCCCAGCATGTACTCTGCTCTTCTGTAGGGCCTTTTACAATTTTGATTTTTCCAAATAGGGGTATGTGTCATAGGCCTTCAGTTTATTTTTCTGATACTCTCTGCCTTTGTGTGGTTGCTTTCAGCTTTCATTTATGTGTCTGCTGCATGTTGCATATTACATTATTCTGAGTGGTCCATTCAACTACCTGGTCACCTTGGTGTAATTTGAATTAGAGCCTTTCTTCAAATAAACCAGCAGCATGAGGAAAAATGGAATCCTTACTCCATCACCTGCTTTTTGGAAAGCAGATTGCCACAGCTCTACTTTACATGCATTATAATATCTATTTCATGGTAATTTGATTCATGACAAAACGAGACTTTTTCTATACTAAGAACTGGTAGAGAGATGTTAAGAACGTACAGTGACATCTAGGCCCAGGGAAGAGCAGGATTAGGGGGTGGGACAGTGTTGTAAATGTTTTCTTACCTTGTAGATCTCTTCTGATTGAATAACCTTGAACTGCTATGTTGTTTAGTTTTTTGGATCTGCCCCTCTGCATCCAGCCTGGGATTCCCCCGGGCACTCAGTGGGTATTTTTTTTTTAATTTTTATTGTTATGCTAATCACCATACATTACATCATTAGTTTTGGATGTAGTGTTCATGATTCATTGTTTGTGCATAACACCCAGTGCTCCATGCAGAACGTGCCCTCCTTAATACCCATCACCAGGCTAACCCATCCCCCTACCCCCTCCCCTCTAGAACCCTCAGTTCATTTTTCAGAGTCCATCGTCTCTCATGGTTGGTCTCCCCCTCCGATTTCCCCCCTTCATTCTTCCCCTCCTCCTATCTTCTTCTTCTTTTTTTTTTTTCGTAACATATATTGCATTATTTGTGTCAGAGGTACAGATCTGTGATTCAACAGTCTTGCACAATTCACAGCCCTTGCCATAGCACATACCCTCCCCAATGTCTATCACCCAGCCACCCCATCCCTCCCACCCCCCCACCACTCCAGCAACCCTCAGTTTGTTTCCTGAGCTTAAGAATCCCTCATATCAGTGAGGTCATATGATACATGTCTTTCTCTGATTGACTTATTTCACTCAGCATAACACCCTCCAGTTCCATCCACGTCATTGCAAATGGCAAGATCTCATTCCTTTTGATGGCTGTATAATATTCCATTGTGTATATATACCACATCTTCTTTATCCATTCATCTGTCGATGGACATCTTGGCTCTTTCCATAGTTTGGCTATTGTGGACATTGCTGCTATAAACATTGGGGTGCACGTACCCCTTCGGGTCCCTACATTTCTGTCTTTGTGGTAAATACCCAGTAGTGCAATTGCTGGATTGTATGGTAGCTCTATTTTCAACTGTTTGAGGAACCTCCATACTGTTTTCCAGAGTGGCTGCACGAGCTTGCATTCCCACTAACAGTGTAGGAGGGTTCCCCTTTCTCCACATCCCCACCAACATCCCTTGTTTCCTGACTTGTTAATTTTAGCCATTCTGACTGGTGAGAGGTGGTATCTCACTGAGGTTTTGATTTGGATTTCCCTGATGACGAGCGATGTTGAGCACTTTTTCATGTGTCTGTTGGCCATTTGGGTGTCTTCTTTGGAAAAATGTCTGTTCATGTCTTCTGCCCATTTCTTGATGAGATTATTTGTTCTTTGGGTGTTGAGTTTGATAAGTTCTTTATAGATTTTGGATACTAGCCCTTTATCTGATATGTCATTTGCAAATATTTATCTTTTGGTTTTGTGGACTGTGTCTTTTGCTGTGCAAAAGCTTTTTATCTTGATGAAATCCCAAGAGTTCATTTTTGCCCTGGCTTCCCGTGCCTTTGGCGATGTTTCTAGGAAGAAATTGCTGTGGCTGAGGTCGAAGAGGTTGCTGCCTGTGTTCTCCTTTAGGATTTTGATGGACTCCTGTCTCACGTTTAGGTCTTTCAACCATTTGGAGTCTATTTTTGGTGTGGTGTAAGGAAATGGTCCAGTTTCATTCTTCTGCATGTGGCTGTCCAATTTTCCCAACACCATTTGTTGAAGAGACTGTCTTTTTTCCATTGGACATTCTTTCCTGCTTTGTCGAAGATCAGTTGACCATAGAGTTGAGGGTCCATTTCTGGGCTCTCTATTCTGTTCCATTGATCTATGTGTCTGTTTTTGTGCCAGTAGCATACGGTCTTGATGATGACAGCTTTGTAATAGAGCTGGAAGTCCCGAATTGTTATGCCGCCAGCTTTGCTTTTCTTTTTCAACATTCCTCTGGCTATTCGGGGTCTTTTCTGGTTCCATACAAATTTTAGGATTATTTGTTCCATTTCTTTGAAAAAAGTGGATGGTATTTTGATGGGGATTGCATTGGATGTGTAGCTTGCTCTAGGTAGCATTGACATCTTCACAGTATTTGTTCTTCCAATCCATGAGCATGGAACGTTTTTCCATTTCTTTGTGTCGTCTTCAGTTTCTTTCATGAGTATTTCATAGTTTTCTGAGTACAGATCCTTTGCCTCTTTGGTTAGATTTATTCCTACGTATCTTAGGGTTTTGGGTGCAACTGTAAATGGGATCGACTCCCTAATTTCTCTTTCATCTGTCTTGTTGTTGGTGTATGGGAATGCCACTGATTTATGTGCATTGATTTTATATCCTACCACTTTACTGAATTCCTGTATGAGTTCTACCAGTTTTGGGGTGGAGTCTTTTGGGTTTTCCACATAAAGTATCATATCATATGCAAACAGTGAGAGTTTGACTTCTTTGCCAATTTGGATGCATTTCTTTCTTTCTTTCTTTTTTTTTTTTATTTTTCTTTTTGTCTGATTGCTGTGGCTAGGACTTCTACTACTATGTTGAATAGCAGTGGTGATAGTGGACATCCCTGCCGTGTTCCTGACCTTAGGGGGAAAGCTCTCAGCTTTTCCCCATTGAGAATGATATTTGCTGTAGGTTTTTCAGAGATGGCTTTTATGATATTGAGGTATGTACCCTCTATCCCTATACTCTGAAGAGTTTTGATCAAGAAAGGATGCTGTACTTTGTCAAATGCTTTTTCTGCATCTATGGAGAGGATCATATGATTCTTGTTCTTTCTTTAATTAATGTATTGTATCATGTTGATTGATTTGCAGATGTTGAAACAACCTTGCAGCCCAGGGATAAATCCCACTCGGTCATGGAATAACGCTTTTATTTATTTATTTATTTTTAAAGATTTTATTTATTTATTTGAGAGAGAGAGAGACAGCATGAGAGGGGAGAAGGTCAGAGGGAGAAGCAGGCTCCCTGCTGAGCTGGGAGCCTGATGTGGGACTCGATCCCAGGACTCCGGGATCATGACCTGAGCCGAAGGCAGTCACTTAACCAACTGAGCCACCCAGGTACCCTGAATAACCCTTTTAATGTACTGTTGGATCCTTTTGGCTAGTATTTTGGTGAGAATTTTTGCATCCATGTTCATCAAGGATATTGGTCTATAATTCTCCTTTTTGATGGGGTCTTTGTCTGGTTTTGGGATCAAGGTAATGGTGGCCTCATAAAATGAGTTTGGAAGTTTTCCTTCCATTTCTCTTTTTTGGAACAGTTTCAGGAGAGTAGGTATTAATTCTTCTTGAAATGTTTGGTAGAATTCCCCTTGGAAGCCATCTGGCCCTGGGCGTTTGTGTGTTGGGAGATTTTTGATGACTGCTGCAATTTCCTTAGTGGTTATAGGTCTGTTTAGGTTTTGTATTTCTTCCTGGTTCAATTTTGGTAGTTGATACATCTCTAGGAATGCATCCATTTCTTCCAGGTTATCTAATTTGCTGGCATAGAGTTGCTCATAATATGTTGTTTATAATTGTTTGTATGTCTTCGGTGTTGGTTGTGGTCTCCCCTCTTTCATTCATGATTTTGTTGATTTGTGTCATTTCTCTTTTCTTTTGGATCAGTCTGGCCAGGGGTTTATCAATCTTGTTAATTCTTTCAAAGAAACAGCTCCTAGTTTCGTTGATCTGTTCTGTTCTTTTGGTTTCTATTTCATTGATTTCTGCTCTGATCTTTATTATTTCTCTTCTCCTGCTGGGTTTAGGCTTTTTTTTTTTTAAGATTTTATTTATTTGAGAGAGAGAGAATGAGAGATAGAGAGCACGAGAGGGAAGAGGGTCAGAGGGAGAAGCAGACTCCCTGCTGAGCAAGGAGCCTGATGTGGGACTCGATCCTGGGACTCCAGGACCATGACCTGAGCCGAAGGCAGTCGCTTAACCAACTGAGCCACCCAGGCGCCCTGGGTTTAGGCTTTATTTGCTGTTTTTCTCTAGCTCCTTTAGGTGTAGGGTTAGGTTGTATATTTGAGACCTTTCTTGTTTCTTGAGAAAGGCTTGTATTGCTATATACTTTCCTCTTAGGACTGCCTTTGCTGCATCCCAAGGATTTTGAACAGTTGTGTTTTCATTTTCATTGGTTTCCAGGAATTTTTTTAATTCTTTTTTAATTTCCTGGTTGACCCATTCATTCTTTAGTAGGATACTCTTTAGCCTCCATGTATTTGAGTTCTTTCCGACTTTCCTCTTGTGGTTGAGTTCTAGTTTCAAAGCACTGTGGTCTGAAAATATGCAGGGAATGATCCCAGGCTTTTGGTACTGGTTGAGACCTGATTTGTGACCTAGGATGTGATGTATTCTGGAGAATGATCCATGGGCACTAGAGAAGAATGTCTCTTCTGTTGCTTTGGGATGGAGTATTCTGAATAGATCTGTTAGGTCCATTTGGTCCAGTGTGTCATTTAAAGTCTTTATTTCCTTGTTGATCTTTTGCTTAGATGATTTGTCCATTTCATTGAGGGGGGGTGTTAAAGTCCCCCACCATTATTGTACTGTTGTCGATGTGTTTCTTTGCTTTTGTTATTAATTGCCTTATATAATTGGCTGCTCCCATGTTAAGGGCATAGATATTTACAATTGTTAGATCTTCTTGTTGGATAGACCCTGTAAGTAGGATATAGTGTCCTTCCTTATCTCTTATTATAGTCTTTGGTTTAAAATCTAAATTGTCTGATATCAGGATTGCCACCCCAGCTTTCTTTTGGTGTCCATGAGCATGGTAAATGGTTTTCCACCCCCTCACTTTCAATCTGGGCGTGTCTTTGGTCTAAAATGAGTCTCTTGCATACAGCATATGGATGGGTCTTGTTTCTTAATCCAATCTGATAGCCTGTGTCTTTTGATTGGGGCATTTAGCCCATTTACATTCAGGGTAAGTATTGAAAGATAGGAATTTAGTGCCATTGTATTGCCTATAAGGGGACTGTTACTCTATATTGTCTGTCTTCCTTTCTGATCTGTGGTGCTTTTAGGCTCTCTCTTTGCTTAGAGGACCCCTTTCAATATTTCTTGTAGGGCCGGTTTCGTCTTTGCAAATTCCTTTAGTTTTTGTTTGTCCTGGAAGCTTTTTATCTCTCTTTCTATTTCCAATGACAGCCTAGCTGGATATAGTATTCTTGGCTGCATATTTTTCTCGTTTAGTGCTCTGAAGATATCATGCCAGTCCTTTCTGGCCTGCCAGGTCTCTGTGGATAGGTCTGTTGCCAGTCTAACGTTTCTACCATTGTAGGTTACATATCTCTTCTCCCAAGCTGCTTTCAAGATTTTCTCTTTGTCTCTGAGACTCGTAAGTTTTACTATTAGATGTCGGGGTGTTGACCTATTTTTATTGATTTTGAGAGGGGTTCTCTGTGCCTCCTGGATTTTGATGCCTGTTTCCTTCCCCACATCAGGGAAGTTCTCTGCTATAATTTGCTCCAATATACCTTCTGCCCCTCTCTCTCTTTCTTCTTCTTCTGGGATCCCAATTATTCTAATGTTGTTTTGTCTTATCATATCGCTTATCTCTCAAATTCTGCCCTCGTGATCCAGTAGTTGTTTTTCTCTCTTTTTCTCAGCTTCTTTGTTTTCCATCATTTGGTCTTCTATATCGCTGATTCTCTCTTCTGCCTCATTTATCCTAGCAGTTTGTGCCCCCATTTTTGATTGCACTTCATTAATAGTCTTTTTGATTTCGATTTGGTTAGTAGATTTTAGTTCTTTTATTTCTCCAGGAAGGGTTTCTCTATTAACTTCCATGATTTCTTCAAGCCCAGCTAGTATCTTTAAAATCATGATTCTGAACTCTAGGTCCAACATCGTACCAATGTCCGTATTGAGTAGGTCCCTGGCAGACGGTACTACCTCTTTTTCTTTTTGCTGAGGTGATTTTTTCCATCTTGTCATTTTGTCCAGAGGAGAACAGATGAATGAGAGAACAAAATGCTAACAGGTTAACAATGTCCCCAGCAAATATACTCTAAACAAATCTGAAAAGACCTGAAACCAGGGGAAAAGAAAGGGAAAGAAAGAAAAACGAGAAAAAAAAAAAGGATAAAAACAAACAAAAACAGAACAAAAAAAAAACAGAATATGATCAAATATGATCAGGCTGGTGCATAGATCAGTGCCACACACTAGATTTTGGGTGTATTTTGGTCTGTTAGAAGAAAGTGCCTCCTAAAATTTTAAAGAAAGAAAGACTTACATATGTACAAAATAAGGGTTGATACAATGAAGGGATGGCAGATGAGTGTAAAGATGAAAATTATAAAAGATTTTATAAAAGGAATTAATAAGTTGTTTGAAAAAAGAAAGATTTTTTACAAAGGAAAGAGAAAGGCTGAGAATGTGATCAGGCAGGAGACTAGAACAAAGCCATACACTAGTGATTTAGGGTATATTTTGATCTGTTAGAAGAAACTGTATCTCAAAATTTTAAAGAGAGAACAACTTATATGTATATGCCAAAAATAAGGGTATCTACTATGAAGGGATAGAATATGACTCTAAAAATGAAAAATAAAAATTTTTTTTTCAAAAAGGGATTGATAAGATGTTGGTTGAAAAAGGGAAAAAGAAAAATTAAAAAAAAAACAGTGAAAAAAATTAACTTTTAAAAACTAATGATTCATTGTAAAAAAGCCATGAATTCTACGTGCAGTATTCCCCTAGCGCTGGAGTTCTCCCGTTCTCATTGATCGGTAAACTTGGTCTTGGCTTGCTGGCTGTTCGTGCTGATCTTCTGGGGGAGGGGCCTGTTGCTGTGGTTCCCGTGGTGGTGGTGAGGGGGGGGGGGAATTGCCCCGCCCTTGCCAGGGGCCGGGCTAAGTAATCTGCTCGGATTTGCTCTCGGCAGCTTTTGTTCCCTGCAAGCTCTCGGTACAGCTTTGGAGGACGAGAGTGAAAATGGTGGCCTCCCAATCTCCGCCCGGAGGAGCTGAGAACTTGGGGCCCCGCTCCTCAGTGCGCCCCCAGAGAAAAGCAGTCAGTCACTCCCATGTCCCCGGTCTCTGGCCGCACTCCGTGCTCACCCGGCCTGTGACCGAGCATTTCTATCTCTGGCACCCGACCCTGTGTGGAGTCTCCAAACCCAGCAGATCCCTGCGGTGCGCTTTCCTGCCGCTCCTCCTGGGGGAGGAAGGGGAGTCTCCCCGGATCTGCCGCTTGTTGGGTCCCTGCTGGAGGAGCAGTGGCCCAACTGTGCCACGGATCACGGTTTATGGCAACCCCGAGCTGAGAGCCCGCGCCTCGGCTCCGTCTCTGCAGCCGGCTTCCCCGCTAGGATCCCTGGAAGCTCTGCCGCACTCAGGCTCCCCCGGTCTTTCTGTGACCCCGAGTGTCCTGAGACCACACTGTGCCACGAGGGTTCCACCCCCCGCTTAGCCACTGGAGCAACGTCCCTCAGCGGAGCCGACTTCTAAAAGTTCCGATTTTGTGCTCCGCGGCTCTAGCACTTGCCAGAAGCGGCCCACGGAGGCCCCCTCCCCCGCCGTATAGCCTCCCGAATATTGCCTCGGATTTACTTCTCCGCACGTCCTACCTTCCAGTAAGTGGTCGCTTCTCTGTTCAGAGAGTTGTTACTATTCTTTTCGATCTCCTGTTGAGCTCGTAGGTGTTCAGAATGGTTTGATCCCTATCCAGCTGAATTCCTGAGACCATACGAAATCCAGGTCTCCTACTCCTCTGCCATCTTGCTCCGCCCTCAGTGGGTATTTCTTATCCGTGGTCTCTGGCAACGTAGCTGTTGTGTGTTCTACAGACTGGTGAGTGGATAGAGGGCAAATGAGTCATGGGATGAGAGTCAATAATTAATAGTAACTGATGAATCTTCAGGGAAATAATAAGCAAATAATGCCAAGTTTAACTGACCATTAGGGAAAGCCAGTTTCAAGAGTCAGAGGTGTGGGGGTATGTCTGGCTGCCAAGACCGCACCCTAAATGGGACGGGTGAGGCAGGTGGGGTGGGGTGGGACGAGCTATGATCTATCGTGATGGTCTTGAAGGTGCAGAGGACCATTAATCAGACCTAGCTCTTTACAGTTTGTGTGTGTGTGTGTGAATAATGCAATTAGACACAAAGTTGAAGCCTTCTCTGAATGATAATACTGTTGCCATGCTTAGTAGAGCCAAAATACTCATCCTTTGGCTGTGAGCACCTTGGATTTCTTTGTGTTCACATCTCTGTTAAGCTAGGGCACAACATGCTCAGGGACAATGACAGTGGGCAAGGCAGCAAAGTTGTGAGAGTCACGTATGAGGGTAAGTCTCTGGATCGGAGTGGTCACTGCCTTCCAAAACAGTGAAAATACATTCTTTAGGATTCTCTTTTAAGTTTGAGGGGAGCCATGTTATGTGAGGAAGATTGAGTTAATATCGGAGGGGAAAAATGGAGTTCACCATTGTCTCTGGGATCTGGGCTATACATTCTATTCCTTTGTTTTAATCCATTAATTAGTATGAGAGGGCTTCCTGTCCTCATTGTTGAGTAAAGTAATAGTCCCTGAAGCAGTGCTTCTCAAAGCTTCTATGACGACCAGTTTTTTTCCCAACATGACCCAGATTGGTACTCTTGTAACAGACAAATACAGATGAATAGGGGAAGAAAGATACACAGTATAAGTCCCAGTTGTTTTTTGTTTGTTTGTTTTTTAAGATTTTATTTATTTGAGAGAGAGAGCAGGAGGAGGGGCAGAGGGAAAAGCAGGCTCCCCACTGAGCAGGGAACCTGACTAGGGGCTGCATCCCAGGAGCCTGGGATCAGGACCCGAGCCGAAGGCAGACGCTTACCCGACTGAGCCACCCAGGCGCCCCAGTCCCAGTTTTTTATTACAAGAGTCAGCTGTCATCAGTTGACTCTGTCGAGTTGCTGTATAACTGTTTTCAACACTTCCTATCCCTGAGTGAGCTGATTTCCGTGTGGACGGTAGCAAATGTTTGCAGACCACACTTCGAACAGCTTTGGTCTGAGGCACTTAAGAGAAATGGTGACAAACCAACATGGCCAGGGTAAGGGTGAGCGAGGTGTAAAGGTTTGTATCATCCTCTGACAAATACCAATCGAAATAATATTTGGGTAGGGCGATGGATGGTTACTCTCGGACATTTGTGCGAGAACTGTGTGTCAGGCTTTGTGCCAGGTGCTGGGCAGGCTCCGGGAAAGAGAATGTTCATCTTCCCCACCTTTGGGGGGCCTCCCGATGTGGAAACATGAGAGGGACAAATGCTGCAGTACGTTTGTGAGGCACCCTGAAGGCAGAGCAGTGGGGGCTAGGCAAACATGTAGAGTCTTGATGGTTAGGATGGGAAGGGCTTCCTCGGGGTGAGGAGGATACACTGAAAGCTAAGCATGCGCAGGAGGAACAAACCCACAGAGCAAAGAGGGCAGAAAATTTGGACCATTGCAGGTAGAGGGGACAGCCTGCCACATGATCCCAGCACATGGGAGCTTGAGGGATTCCTGTGCCAATGGATGAGTTGCTTCTGAGTGGCAGAGCCAGGAGAGTTCCAGTGGGGCTGGAGGGACCTTGACAGTGCCTCTAGTGTGAATGCTCATCTGTGGTTCAAGTGTCCCATGATCGCCTCACCAAGTGGCTGTGTGCTTCTGCCCACGTGTGGCTGGTAACCGGGCCTTGCTGGTGGTTCCTGGAGCAAGCCACTTTTCCTGGCTGTGTGAAAACTGTTCCAGCCCTCGAGCTGAGATCTGTCTCCCTGGAACCTTTATCCATCGATCCTGGTTCTTTCCTACCCCTTGAGACCACACAGCACACCACTCATACATCATCCTCATGGCAGCTCTTCAGATATTTTGAGACCACCATCTTGCCACGAGGCTTCTCTTCTGGCTGAATATGTCCGTTGCTTCAGCCCTATCTTGTGGGATGTGATTTCAGGTTCCTGCACCATCTGCTCACTAAAATCTAACAGTCACCTCCCTCTTGTCCTCTCCCACTGATTTAATTGAAACCTGCTGCACAGGCCTAAAGGACCCTATTGGAAGCTCACAGCCTAGTGATGGAGAGACCACATTAATCAACTAATCACAAAATTGAATGCATAATTGTAATTGAGAGAAGAGCTATGACCAAGAGAAACGCTGTTCTGTAAAAGCACGTGGCAGGCTTCAAGGAAGAAGTGTTTCTGAGCTGTTTTAATCCCATAGGGGAGAAGGAAGGAGCATATGCAAAGGCCCTGTGGCCTTACATTGTTGGTTTTTGTGTTGTTTTGTTTTTATCAAAATAGAATAGAGTAAGGTGACTCCTGTTGCCACTATTTTGTACTTGGGTGGTGGTGTTAAAATGATGTAGGAACTCAGTAGGGTTTCCCAACCAACCTGGTCATTTTCCTTGTCTCCTTCACCCCCACACCTGTCTCTCCTGACTTCTCTATCTTTGTTAAAGGCGTCATCCTCATTCTCTCTGACATCTGTGCACAAACTTTAGCCTGTGATTCTTCCTTGTTTAAGTGACATTTCACCAGTTTTCTTCATTGTTGAAATCCTCACTTAATTCCTAATGACTTTTGTCAGTAAGATCCTAGATAAGTTTTCCCCTTTATAAAGTGCTTACCTGATTAGGTTCCTTTCTTGCTCAGAGATCTTCAGCAGTTGCACATAAACTGGTGATGGGGCATTCAAGGCCCCTCTAGTACTTTTACCCCCACCTGCTTTTCTGGCCTCATGTCACATGTTCTTTGCATCTTGTGCATGGGCCGAAAGAGAGAACCTTCCATTCTCTGAGAGCCTTTCCTCCTCCTAGCTGGAGCAGTGTCCCTTCTTTCTGTGCGAAGACTTTTTGTCCTTCAGAGACCATTTCTGTTGCCACCTTATTAACACGAAGCTTTCACTGATGCCTTATGAAATGTGATCCCTCTCCAGGAGCACCTTGTAACATCTTGTGACCCCTTGCACGCCTTGGCTTTGAGTGACCGTCATGTGCCCATGTCAGATCTCTACCTGCTTCTTCCCTATGAGAACTGAAGCTTTGAAGTCCCTCTGTCCCCTTGAGCACAAATACCCAGTAAACAAATATTTGGTGCATTGAGTAGGTGGGAAATGAGTCTGGGATTGTGTAAGACTGTGACTCATCCTTTGTAAAAGAGATTCACATTTTGCATCTGTGGTTTTAGAGTTCAGCACTGCTGATTTGTAAGAGGTAACCCCGACTGTTTTGAAACCCTCGAGGCAAGATTTAATTGGTATTGTTTGGTCAGCTTCACTTGAACTCACTTTTAGTTTTAGGAAATGTGTTCCCCCGAGTCTTGTGGAGATCCCTGGTAAGAGAAATTCTGGTTTAGTTAGGTCAACATCTCTTTGCTGTGCCTCACACCACCCTTCCCCCAAAACGGCGTTTTGGCTCCAAAGGACCGCTTTCCTCTCCATCCATGCATGGAGGCTGTGCCCTACCTGCCTCGTGTAGTAGCACCTAGAGGTCAGTAGTAACTCAGACTAATAATAGCTTGGCTTAAGATCCAGCTTCATTCCAGGTTCCTTCACCCTGTGTTTTAATGCTAGACATGTAATTGAAAAATCTTACACCCACTCGTTTAGTGTTTAAATAAATCTTTAAAGTACCTTTTTGGAGTTGGAACCTAAAGAGAAAAGAAAATCTTAACTACATATGGGGTAAAATTGCTTCTTAGGAAAACATGTTTTGCAGCAGTGGGGAGAGGCTACCCCGGCTTCCAGCCGAGGAGACATTTCCATGGCCAGCCCTTGCCCCGATCCCCCACCCCATTTTCCAGTCCTGATCTTGCTTCTGGTTCCTCTGTGGACCATGTCTAGAATCCACAGCCGGCTTATTTAGTGGATTTGGAAATTAATTCGGCCCTCTTTTCACTGGTTATGGTATTTGGGTGTTTTTTGGTCTATTAAACGCCAAAAGTAACATGCTTGTTTTATGCCTCGTTATCACATTTGGGTTTGGGTTTAATTTCTGTTTTTCTACTCTTTGGTCTTCTGGGAATGTGTAGCTAATTACTTGAGATTATATTGAAATGGAAGGCCCTTTATTTATTTTTTCTGAAGATTTTATTTTATTTATTTGAGAGAGAGAAAGAGAGAGCACAAGAGGGGGTAGGGTCAGAGGGAGAAGCAGACTCCCCGCTGAGCAAGGAGCCCAATGCGGGACTAGATCCCGGGACTCTGGGATCATGACCTGAGCCAAAGGCAGTCGCTTAACCAACTGAACCACCCAGGCGCCTGGAAGGCCCTTTATTTTGATGTGAATTACGTGTAGCTACTAGAGAGCTGACCTCCCTGCACATCTCTCTCTCCCTCTTCCCCTTCTCAGAGATGCCTTTCAGTTTATCAGATGTAAGTGTGCTTTGTTTCTTTCTTGCTCACATGATTCTTGGTTGCCTGTAGTGGTTGGTTCCTTTGCTAGAATTTTCGAATTGAGCTTTGAAAGGGCTGTATTTTAAACTTTTCTTTGTCTTCCTTTTCATCCAGGAATCTCTTGGTTCGCGTCTTTGTCCTGCATGGGAGCCTTGTTTTTACCCAGCACATTTACATGTTTTCAAACATTTATTTTTTTTTTAATTTTATTTATTTATGAGAGAGACAGCACAAGCCAGGGGAGAGGGAGAGGCAGATTTCCTGGTGAGCAGAGAGCCTGATGCAGGACTTTATCCCAGAACCCCAGATCATGACCTGAGCCAAAGGTGGACACTTGACCGACTGAGCCACCCAGGTTCCCCACAGATTTTCAAACATTTAGTTGGTAGAGGAAGTAGGGCCTAGAATTCAAAGTCATAAATGTTAACTTTGCTGGAGAACCTCCTAGATTATCAACTAGACCATCTCCCATTTCTTTTCTCATCTTTTTCATGTCCATTTTAAGAGGTTTTGCGTTTGCCTTTTCAAAAAAATGGGAATAGTCCTATGTTAAGGTCATAAATAAGGAAACAAATACAGAGTCTCCCATCTTAATGCTTTAAATTCTCACCTTGTAATTTAATTGTTACTAAAGCCCTCTATTCCTGTAGATATGCTCTCTTCCAAATAGGATAGGAATTGTGCCCTCATCTGCATATTTGCTGTTTGGAAGGATCCTGGGACGCCAAACTGGAAAAATCCTGTGTTTTATAGATGTTATGGGTTAGATATGCAGACCTTATGAAATGTTAAAGGTAAAGCTTGTTATATCAGCAGTGAAGGAGATTTTACCATAAATAGATGAATCGTATTCCCAAGGACCTATTTTCTTTTCCTGAAATCTTAGAATAATATGGCTCTGATTTCCTTATGACCTCACACCCTGGTCCCCCCGCCATCACCTTCATTATCCTAGCTCTTGAGGCCAAGGGTATCCTCCACAGTCGTAAATTACATCATTCTCATATACCTTTGGATGACCCAGGTGCCCCAAGCCCTCCAAGCCTCCGGGGCCAGGACTCTATAATGAAGTGCCCCGATGACATTGACAAGAAGATTTCTCTCGTGTAGGCTACCTGTCTCCATCTGATGGGCACGCATTTTCCCTCTCGAGGCGATAATGTCCAAGTTAGTGCCAGTGTGAAGCTAGGGTGAAGATTAAGAGCTCTCCTTTTGTGGTGGGCCTGCCCTGGATGTCCTGAACTTGAATCCTGGCCCCTCCACTTACTAGCCCAGTGGCCCAGTGACCCTGTCCTGTACTATTGCTTCTCGTCTCCACATAATGAGGGATAGTGAGCTACCTCCTGATGCGAGAACCAGAGGTTGAATCTATGTTGTGTGTCATGCTTTTCTGGAAGTACCTTCCCACGCAACCTCATTTACACCGCACCTCCTCAGTCGTGTTTAGTGGGTAAGTTTTCTCAGGGCGTGTTATAAATATAGGGACATGAGGCACAAGGTATAGGTAAGTTACCTATGGCCCCCACATCTTATTAGTGACTAGCTGAACCTCTAATCTGTGTCTCCTTTTTTTTTTTTTTTTTTACTCTACGGTATGCTTTTCAGCTGCCAGGTGCGGGATCGCGATTTTTGCCTGTGACCTGTGGCAGCTTCTGGAAGGGTCCCGCTTCCACTGGGCTCTGCTGACTTGGGGAAGGGCCATGGATTTCACTCCATCACTGTGGTTGCTTTCATTGCCTTTTGTTTCAGTCCAAATCATCTCCCTAGGGACCGCATTCCCCCCTTGGGAATGTTGATACTGTCTTTTTGTGACATTTGGTAGGACGACTGGAAATTTCTGGGGGACAGTTGGCTGGCATAACCCAGGTGGCTAGAGGACCCTCACTCTCTTGTAGCTTACTCTCCTTGCCAGAGCGACCTTCCGTGCCTCGACTTCTAAGCGAGTAGGGTAGCGATGAATGACTTGGGGTGTTGAGATCCAGCCGTATGTTGGCTGGCGAAGTCAGGCCACCTGTCTCTGAAGAACTCTGCAGTGGGAAAAACAATGAACGAGAAGTGTAAACACGTGTGGCAGTCCACAGTGTGATACGTGCCATAGCCGAGATTTATAGGAAGAGACAGGACCCTGGAAAAGAATCCTGCCTGGGAAGGTTGTGGCCGACTGAGGAGGAGAGCAAGTGACGAGCACTTAGGAGGGAGGCGGCGCTATTCTAGGCCAGAGGGAACAGTTTGTGCACAACTTGGAGATGTGACAGTGTGCGGTATTTTAGGGGACTGGCCCATTGTCCCACGTGGCAGGGAGTTTCAGATACAGGACGGTCACATGAACTGAGGCCCAGCCATAATACATCATGAAGGACTTGGCGAGCCCCAAAGAGCGCGTGAGGGTTTCTGACATGACTGGATTTTTGATACTTGTTCCGACAGCCGGAGCTTCCCCGTCGAGAATGCCAAGTCCACAGGCGGCGGGGTCTTGGCCGCAACGATGATCTCTGGGGGCCGTGGTTCTTCATCACTGTTTACCGGATCCCGCTGTTGCCGTTCCTGTCTATTTCCAGCAAACCAACGACTATGTAAACACCTGTTTTCCTTTGGCCGCAGAACACAGCATAGTTTTATTAGCAGCAGAGCTAGGAAAAAAAACAACCTACTTCTCCAAAGCGCGGTCTTGTTTTCCAGCTTGCTGCTGTCCCCGAGAGGCTTCCTGGTGGGGACTCCTTCCTTTGAGTTCCTTCCCCTCTGCTGTGTGCCCAATAAAGGAAGCGGCCTCAGCTCCGAAGGCGTTTGACTTCATTCAGTTTTTTACATCTCTGCTGTTCAGGGGGTTTTATTCTTTTCAGTTCTCCAACCAGATTTCGGAATTAGATCCTGATCAGCAGGTGCTTGTGCAGAAAGCTGGGTTGGGGCAGGGGCTCAGTTCTCTGAGGCTTTCGTGGGTGCAGTGGGTGGCCCCAGCAGTGTGGCCACTAACGAGGGCAGCAGGAGCTCATTCTTTCTGCCTCACAGTGTGCCACAGTCCTGGCTACATGTCTTCTCCTCTTTGCCAGGGGCTGTCTCTCCACTCTTGCTCTTCAGGATCTATGGATTTCCTTTGCCTCATCGTTGCCATGTGCTTTCCTGACTCCCACCCTGCACCTTCCTCCCTTTCTGCATTTCTGGTCCTCACGCTGGCCCACTGGTTGATAAAAGAGCCCTTGATTGAGCATACCCTCACTCTCCTCTTTTAAAGTCATGGGTGTTTGATACCGATGCTCCCATTCTCTGAGGGCCCTGCCGGTGTGGAGCACGGTGTTCATTGTTTAATGGTTTTGCAGCTCTTCTCACCCTTAGAGCAACCCCTGCATCCCTTATACTTGGTTGTATTTCTGTCTTGTGGATCAGGAACAGACACGTTACAGGCTACAGGTAGTGAGGCCGGGAAGGATGGCCACAGTTAGGCCGGCGAGCCTGGCATCTCCCATACATGTAACACGCGAGTCTGGGCTCTTGACTTAGCTGTGGACCTGGTCCACTTGATCATCAGTCAGGAGCCCTCTCGACTTTTTCTTGAACAAACAAATAAAAACTTTTAAAATTGAGACAGACATACAGAAAAGTGCATGAATGGTGTGTGTATAACTAAGTGACTTTGCACCAAAAGTACTGAAGAAGCCCTTCTTGTGTCCTCTCCAGTAGCTGAGGGGAACCCTCCCTCTGGGTTAACATCACAGATGAATTCTGCCTGTGTTTGAAATTCTATAAATCCAGTCCTTCCGTATGCATTCTTTGGTGGCTGACCTCTTTCTGAATTCAGGCTTGGGAGATATTTATAAATCCTCACTATGTGTTTATAAATTCCCCTTCCTGGTTGATTTTACTTTTCCTGGCTCTTCAATAAGTAGAGAATCTAAGTTTCCTTCTGGGATGTATTTAACGTCGTCATGATACGTCAGCAGCGTGGCCTTTTCTCATCGATATGCTGTGTCTTGTGTTCCTGTAGGTGAGTAATTCCAGACTCTTGTCTGCTCCCCTGATTTTTCCTTCCAGTTGATCCCTCTTTGAGACCCATCAGCCCTTTCTGTCGTTCTGGTTTGTTCATTTGATCAGGCTCTCCAGCACCGCAGGCGGCACCGGCTTCCTGCGAGGCCCCCTGTGACTGATGTATTAACATCCCTGTGCATTTCCCCGGGGACCCAGAAATGTGCCCAGCTTCTGGCAGCAGTTCACTGCTCTGTGAATCAATTTTAAATTTGCCTCAGTATGATGATCACAGACCTCCTGTGTGGTTTAAAGAAGAAGACACCTGGGAGGGAGGCGGGTGTCTTCCAAAAAGGAGCATGCAGCTCTTGTCTACACTTTGTGCGTCTGTTTTAACCTGGAACATTGAACTCAGTAACACTGAACTCAGTAACAAGAGGGTTTCCAATTGAAGCAAGGTAAAATTTTCTTCTCCTAAAAATCCAGAATTGCTAAAAGGGTACCTGATGGAGAGTTTGCCTCCCTGGAGGTGCCCACCTTGATTTATGGCAGACAAAGAAACGGACTTTCACGTGTGTCGTTATTCTCTTAAAGAAAGCTTTAAGAGGCAGGTTCTCCCCCCATGTCAACCACTGTTCTAACCAAATACGTTCCGTTTGATTGTTTCATGTAAACACTCTGGTCATTTCTCCAGCTTTACCTAGTTCATTGTTTGTCATTTTCAGACCCAGCTTAGGGGGTCACATAATTGCTCCTGGACCTTGAGGAATTCTTCTAGAACATGAATAGAGTTAAACTCCAGCTCTTCTCGTCCCATCTTCAAGGGCAGTACAATGCCATTTGATCCCAACTCCGAATATCCCATAATAAATGGCATAGGTTCAATGCGCATGTATTAAAATACCATGTGGGCTTGATATGTTAACTAAAGACACCAAAGGATACTGTTGGATAAAAAAATAAGGGATTTAGTGGCTTGTTTTGATGTAAGGGCTTTGAGCTATAGTTGTTTTGTATATTAATTTTCTAGTACATTCTGTAGAGTTCCCATTATGTGTGCTCAATGATTCAAATTAAGAGGAATGTTAAGGTTTTGGTCCAGCTAGCCATGTAATATTAGTTATTGGAACCAGTTTGTCAGGAAATAGCATATTTCTAAGATCGTGTCGTTTGGTTGGGAGAAGGGGAAGTTCTTTCTCAAGCCTTCATGTATTTGGTATTTTGCTTTCATAGAGTGAAAACAACAGCATATATTTTCTTCTCAAGCTTAGGGAAGTATGTAGGTTTTATGTGCGAGCAGGTTGGAAATCTGATAACCCTGTTTCAGTTTTCAGTTTTGTGCATGCTAAGTTATTTTACAAAATTTGAGTTAGCATTAACATGAAAATTTGAGTTCTGTGTTAATACCCATGGTCTTTAGATCTGTAAAGGGACGGCAAGGTGCCAATGACAAGTTCCATAAAGGGCCCAGACGGATTTATCCCAGTGGGTCACGGACAGGAGGAAACTCTACATACTTCATTTATGTATGCAGACCTATAGAAAAGGCTTCATGTTGAACTTCTAGAATGCCTAGTGTTGGCTTCAGATAGGAAGAAAGTGAAAGCAGTGGTCTTCAAAGTGCATAATTCCATCCGTTTGGATGTTGGGGGTGGATATTAGCATTTCTGCATCTTCCACCCTCTAAAAGTATCTTTTCTTTTGTGCATGTTTTATAATGCCTGTGATATATTAGTGCTTGGGTTTTAAATCATTAGATCTTAAAAGCATACAATATGCTTTAAGATTTTGGGGTGGAAACAAGAATGTCCTAGGATTAGGTTTGTTCGTATTGAACACAGGAGGAAAACAATAGCTTGAAGTAACATAAAAGTTTATTTCTCTCTCCCGTAAAAAGATACCGGCTGTCAGCAGGGCTCTGCATCGTTTGTGTTCCACTTCCTTCAGCAATTGATTTCCATCTTCAGAGTCAGCTTGTGGCCCCCAAGGGCTGGTGGAGCTCCACGGCACCTTGTTCATAGTTAAGGCAGTAGGAAGGAGTAAGAAAAGAGGGCAGGCAGGAACCCCGATGCTCCTCCTCTTTTAAAATTCCTTTTCTTTTAATTAATAAACTTTACTTTTTAGAGCAGTTCTAGGTTCATAGCAAAATTGAGCCAAAGGTACAGAGAGCTTCTGTATCCCCCCCCAGGGCCCCTTTCTTTCAGGTTATGAGCTTAGTGCCACCCAGCAGCGCATGTATGTTGAGCCACGTACATCTCAGTGGTGGGAACGTGGCGAAGCAAAGAGTAGCTTTTCTGCCTTAGATAAAACTGGGGTTCATGGCCAAAGGAGACGGGGAGATTGTTGAGGAGAAAACTTGAAATCTATCATCAAGCTATTTGATGTAAGAGAATCTTTTATTATTTTCTCTTGATTATGCAAAAGAGAGTAAATTCAAGCCTGAAACTGGTGCATTGAGGAAACTGTTTTTGTTTGTCAGTGTTGAAATACACTGTTCACTGTGTGAAATGTAATACGAGTTCTTAAGGGCTTCATCTGAAGCATAAAAAATAATCATTTAAAATTATGCTAAGAAATCATACAATTATACAAGGTACATGGAAGGAGGTATTTTATGTTAATTTGGAAGCGTAGTTAGCACTTTATATGGGATTGGAAGGAATGCTTTATGGAATGGTTAGACACAATTGAAAAATCGTTAAATACTTAAAAAATATAGTTCAATATACCTGTCTTTTGGTACACCCTAGGCTTCCGTTATTATGTATTTTAAATTTGCTCCTTCGGTAAATACTTCAGCTTCTATTGATCTCAAGAAAATCCTAAGGAGAATCGTTCCCTTCTTTGTCTTCCTCATAGATACTGCTGAGCTAATGATCAGCTGCTTTATGATAAATGTTTTCTCTGTCTCCTCTCCTGTCTTTCTCTCCAACCGTCCCCCTCTCCAAAAGTGCATACTCCTTCCACGTTACTGCAGACGGTCAGATGCAGCCTGTCCCTTTCCCCCCCGACGCCCTCATCGGACCCGGAATCCCCCGGCACGCGCGCCAGATCAACACCCTGAACCACGGGGAGGTGGTGTGCGCCGTGACCATCAGCAACCCCACGAGACACGTGTACACGGGCGGGAAGGGCTGCGTCAAGGTCTGGGACATCAGCCACCCCGGCAACAAGAGCCCCGTCTCTCAGCTCGACTGTCTGGTGAGTGAACAGGAACTGGTGCATGAGGGTAATGTGTCCCTGGAGACTCAATAAGGAAATGGCTGTTTGGGCCTGGGTTTTATTCCCATTATGAGGAAATGGAAGCCCTTTCTGTTTCCTGTGTTAGCTAGTTAGCTCCCCCACCCCTCTCCCTGAAATGTGAACGTTTCATTTGTTGCTCTTTCGGTGGTTAAATCCCAGAGTTGATGGATTTCTTTTAAAAAACATTGTACGGTAGTTTACAGAAGCTGTCCTTGTTTGAATGTATATTCAAAAGGGGGTTTCCCATTTAATGAATGAAAGCACAGCGAGGCCTGGACTCTGAGCTCTGCAATCCACCCAACTTTTAATTTCCCTGCAGCCTTCGGATAAATACTGAATAGTAAACATTTGATAACGTGGCATAAAAAAGCATTCTGAACAAGGTCTGTGTTTTCAGGGAGACCTGGGAGGGCTGGCTGGGTTTTATTACCTGAACTTCAGGAAAGGTTAATAGACCACACTGCATAAAAACGGGGGACGGCCGCCTGCAAAACGGGAATGGGGAGAATGCTTTCCTGGAGTACCCTAATCCGCCTGCTCCCACAGTAGGAGAATACCGTTTTGCATTTTTCAGGATCATAGCACATGTTGGGACATGTTCTGATCTCTATAAACTGTGACCCCAGAATTTATAACCCACATACCACTGGCCTGACGCAGAATCAGGGCCACAGTGCCCCTGATATGTGGCACGCCTAGGCTTTGCCGCGGCCGGTGGTGCGGTTTACCCACTGCCTGCCCAGCCACTGCTGAGGATTCGGGAGCCAGAGGTTTCAAAAAGAACAGTGGTGTTTTTGAGATACGAAAGCCTTTTGTTTTTTTTTTTTTTTTTGAGGAGTTACTGATTTACTTTTTAATCACATAACTTTAAAAGATCTCCATTGATGAAATTTCAGTGTGCTTCAACATAGGCTGACATTCTATAATAGTAGGCATATTTTGTGACACTCATCACCTTTTTTGAGATTTATGTGCTTAAAGTTTTTTCTCGTCTTTGAATAATAGGCCATGGTCAAAGCATAGCGAAAACTTCAGTTCTGTCTATTTGGGTTGAAGGATAGCAGTTATTTCCGTCAGGGAGGGAAGGGTCATTTTAGGTCCCACCTTCCTTTTTTTTTTTTTTTTTTTTTCTTTTTCTTTTTCAGAGGTAGGGGCAGAGGGAGAGGGAGAGAGATTTCAGCAGGCCCCACACCCAGCACGGGGCCCATGACCCGTGATCATTACCTCAGCCGAAATCAAGAGTTGGATGCTTAACTGACTGAGCCACCCAAGCTCCCCTCCCACCTTCCTTTTTTAATATGTGCTGGTTTTGATAGAGAGATGCCCTCTTTTATCAATTTCTTTGGACTGAGAGGCTTGAATATGGCAGCAACTGTGTTACCCCTTGAGAAAGCAGCTCTGTTAAAGTCCTAATAAGGAGCCACGTGGCTAATGAAGATTCAGCACAAGCCTTAGATAGAGATTTAAGAGTAATGAAAACCAGAACGTAGGCAGCAGGTCTGCACTTTCCAAATAGTAAATAAGGGTGGGTGATGAGGTCAGAGATTTATAAACTAGCTTTGAAAAGTGGTTTCTTCACAGAGAAATACGTGCACACCTACCTCACATCCGCTGATCATTTCAGTTCTTTCTACTCAGCAGGAAACTGGATGTCTTAGATGGAAAAGTTCCATCTAAGTGTTTGCACATGCCCGAGTGAGCCTCGGAGTTTGTTTTGTTGACTGTTTCAAAGGGGACAGTTACAATTGGAACCCAATCTTTGCTACAGACCTCTTGCTTTGCTGGTGTCCACGAAATACCACTTTTTCAAGTCAAAAACCAAGATAGCAGTTAGCATGGTATTGTTACTGCTTGGTCATGCATCATAGCAATTGAATTATGTTTATTTCACAGAACAGGGATAACTACATCCGTTCCTGCAAATTGCTCCCTGATGGCTGCACCCTCATCGTGGGAGGGGAGGCCAGTACTCTGTCCATCTGGGACCTGGCGGCTCCGACCCCGCGCATCAAGGCAGAGCTGACGTCCTCGGCCCCCGCGTGCTATGCCCTGGCCATCAGCCCCGACTCCAAGGTCTGCTTCTCATGCTGCAGTGATGGTAACATTGCCGTCTGGGACCTGCACAACCAGACGCTGGTGAGGTGAGCAGCTGTGGTTTTCTAGGGTGGGGGTTCCCTCCTTGGGTACCTGGGCCTGAAGACCTCCTGCTTCTTGGGCTGCACCCAGGCTCTCAGCCCATGTGAAGAGCCTCCTGTGTGCCAGGCTTAGACAAAGTGTGGGGTGTCTCCCACACTTTCTGTTTACCTCCCCAACATCCCCATTCTTCAGCCACTTACAGATGCCAGACTTGTTCAAAATATATTCCTAACATATACATACCATGGATTACCTAGAGGTACGGACAGTCCTTAACACTAGGTGCTTTTGGCTTTGGCTAGAACCTTGTTTCTGTAAACAGGAGCCAAGTGATAAAGGGTAAAAGAAAATCAACAAAAGGACATTAGAAGAGGAGATTCCAGGGGCGCCCGGGTGGCTTAGTCAGTTAAGCGTCTGCCTTTGGCTCAGGTTAGGATCCCAGGGTCTTGGGATCGAGCCCTGAGTTGGACTCCCTGTTCAGCGGGAAGCCTGCTTCTCCCTCTCCCTCTCCCTCTCCCTCTCCTTCTGCCTGCCACTCCCCCTGCTTGTGAGCACGTGCTCTCTCTGTCAAATAAATAAATAAACAAATATTTTTTAAAAGGAGATTCCATGAACTTTGCCCACAAAATGGTTTTAAAGTATGCATGTTTCCCAATTACTAAATCAGTGCCGTCCACGGGTCATTCCACCCTAGGAATGAGCCCGGCTTCCTGCAATCTGTCCTCTTAACTGCAGTGACAGCCGCAGTCCTGCCACCTCTGTGTCTGTCCTTGGCTCTGGCCAGTGCCTTCCCTCTGCTGAAATCAAGAGTCCACACCAGAGATGTTACAGAAAAGTCTTTACAAAGGGCAGCACTAGTCAAACATCCCAGGGAAACCTGGTGTGTATTCTGCTTTTTCGTTCCCTGTTTTCTTTGCTCAGAAACGCTCTTCATTTATGGTGTGGTGTTAGGCTGGTGGATGATTTAGTAGGGCTCCTTTGATGCTTTGGGTCCATGTGCCAGAGCGAATGGATGGACTTTCGAAGTCATTATAGCAGCTTCATCTCCCTCCAAACCTCCTCCATAGGAATCCAGTCAGTGTCACTGAGGCGGGCTCTGTCCCTGTGTGTGACTGATGCCGTGACCATTATTTTTCTCTTGTCATGTGCTGGGCAGCTCAGAATGATCACAATGGACACACGTAGCCAGAGCTGACAGCCCCTTCAGACTTTCAGCCTGGCCAGTGTTTGCTGTTTTTTCTATTCTTTTTTTTCTTTTTTTAAAGAAATCTGAATAAATAGCACTTTTAAAATTTTAATGCTAAGGGCTTTTCAAATATTAATCCATTTAATCCTTATAACGTCTGCACTGCTATTGTCCCAGTTTTATAGGTGAGGAACCTGAGGCACAGAAAGGTTAAGTCTGCCTGCCTGGCTCACACAGTCGGGTGTGGGGGAGATGTGATGGGGTGCAGGCATGCTGTTCTCATGTCTGTGCTCCGAACCCCTGCTCTGTGCGGGCCCCCGGGAGTAAACACCTGCTGGATATAATGGGGTAGTGCTTTTATGAATGTCTTGCCCACTTTGGGTTGGCCACATGTGGCTAACGGCTACTCTGTATGAGAGGGTGGCATGGAGTATGCTGAGTATCTCAGTATTTACTGAGACCCTGCGTGGTCTAAACCTACCTTCTGGGAGCCTAAGAGTAGCGCTGAGATTTGTGGACAGAGGGATGGAGGAACATCCACCAGGTGCCTGAAGTCCACAGAGAAAGGCATTTGTAGTCAAGGAGTATTTCATGAGTTCTAGAGAAGGCAGAGGTGAAATGCAGAGAGGTCATTGGGTTTCCAGAGCAGTCTGAGGGAAGGGATAGCAGAACTTTCAAAAGATGAATCTGGGACTTCAGTAGTCCCGCATGACCTATGGGGAGTCTTGGAGGGAAGTGGGGCTGGTTGGGGTACGTGTGCCTGGGATGGGGTGGGGACAGTTGGGTGCGTGCAGGAGAGAGAACCAAGATGGACATTCAGAATAGCTTTTGGAGGAACAGTTTTTGAAGTGATAGTTCTTGTCTCAGAATTCATGGCAAGGGGTGCTTTTGTCTGGTCTTACACGCTCTTTAAATTCTAAGCTCAGTTTAAAAGTTTGGAGTTCTGCGGGAACAATAAGGTGAGGGGGACCTAGAGGAAGGACAGACGTAGAAACGTTGGGTGTTGAAATTCCCAAGCCACTCTAATGAATCCCTCCTGGTTCACCATAGTGACTGGGCCTGTTCTGGTCACGTCCCTGCTGGCTCCCTCTTGGCATGCAAAACCAGGTCCAGATCCACAAATCACCAGCCCTGCAGTGGCTCACCTTGGCCTGTCCCTCAGCAAACCCCCCGCCTTTGGTCTGGCAGAGCATCGGCACTCTGCAAGTCCCTATTGGTTGGTTGGTTTTGGTAGTGTTTTTTGACTAAAGCACAAGAGTTCCCTTTAAGAGAACAACCTTAGGGTCAGCTTCAAGGCAGGGTCCCCGCTGAGGTGCCCATGGGTCAGCCTCAGCAATTAGCTTTGTCTCATGCTGGCCCCTGAATCAGGAGGCCAGCATGACCCTTTGTCTCTGGGAGTCCAGATTTCCTAATGCAGGGGTCTTTCTAATACAGAAAGCAAGGTTGAGTAAATATGTGAGCTCATGCTTTGTTGCCATGAAGGGCATTGCTGTGTGGATTCACTCGTGGAAAAGTAAGTGCTTCTGGACCCTGAGCTCGTAATGTCGTGATGCAGGCCTATATCTTTCTTTACAGAATATACCTGGGATTCTGTGTGTTTGTCCTCCCCCGCCACCCCCCCCCCCCCCCCCCCCCCGCCTTCAACACTCAAACACTTTTCCAGACCTGGGAGGAATTTTCCCTTCCAGACAGATTTGTAAGAAGAGCTATAAGAGTGTATTTTACTCCTCCCATGTGATGACCTAAAATGGCATTCCACGTCTTTAGCACTTGGACGACGAAAAAAGAAAAGGAAAATCTGCAGGTGCTATTCCCTCCTCGGGGGAAGGTTAGTGTGATCTTGCACATCAGCAGACACTGAAGAGATGACACACGCACACCGAGTCCAAAGCTAACAACACAACAGTGTTTACCTTGAGCTTGGGCAGGAAATCATTATTCAATCTGGTTTGTTTTATCAGGCAATTCCAGGGCCACACAGACGGGGCCAGCTGTATTGACATTTCTAACGACGGCACCAAGCTCTGGACGGGCGGCCTGGACAACACGGTCAGGTCCTGGGACCTGCGCGAGGGGCGGCAGCTGCAGCAGCATGACTTTACCTCCCAGGTGACGGGCTCCCCACTCCCTGCCCCCCGGCAATCTCTGATGTGGTCTGCGTGTGGCATCCTTCTTCCTCCTTCACACCCCACCATAGTAAGAACAAGGCAGATAGACCAGCCTTGACTCTGAGACGCTGATTTAAAACAAACAAAAACAACCCCCACAGACAGACAGCATCCCTGAAATGCTTAGAGTGGTTTCTAAAACCCTATCGGTGAAGACCTATTAGTTTTATTTATGTACGAGTCCACTGAAGGAACTTATTCAGTGAAGAGCCTACAGTTTGACCTGTTGGAACATATTCCCACCGTCCAGCGTGGGGGTGAGAGATGATTATTTGATTCACATATAAAGAGAGCTTGAAAAATAGGCAGGGTTATCACGAGGAGTCGAGAAAAAATCACCAAGCCCTGAAAGTTAATTCATTTCCCTTGCATTAGGGGGCTTAAAAAAAAAATGCGGTGGTGTCTCTGCGGATGCCCATTTTCTTATTCATCCCTGGGAAAATGGACTCGTGGCTGACTAGATTGATGGAGGTTTGAAATGATATGAAATGGCAACTTTGTGGATTGTGGAGATGAGTTAGATGTCAAGTGTCTGAATCTAGACTTGTTTTGGGGAAAGATGGTGCCATTTTACATGTCTTCTGTGGGTGGAATTGTTCTTTTGATCATTACTTGCATACAGCTATGCATATTACTCAATTTCATGTCCTTGTTAATCTTTTGTGGAGTTTCTTAGAGTCTTCCTCATTCCAGCCCTTTTCCCAGTATAAGCTAGGGTACTGTTTTTGGTCTGCCTTTTTTCAAAAAAAAAAAAAAACTTTTTATGGAAAATTTCAAATATACATGAGTGCAGAGAACGCCCTAGCATACATGGAAGTACAGAGAAGTGTCCAGTAAACTCCACTTGCCCATCACTGAGCTTTACAGTTGCGAACCCATGACCTATCTCCTGTATCATCCCTGCCCCCAAACACTGGATCATTTTAAAGTAAATCGTATTATTTCATCCACAAGCATCCCAGTTAAGTATCTGCAAAAGACAAGGACCACACTAGAACATACATACACACACAGATGTCCTTATTCTTAAGAATAATTTCTTGGGGGCACCTGGCTGGCTCAGTCCGTAGAGCATGTGGCTCTTGATCTCGGGGTCGTGAGTTCAAGCCCCACATTGGGGGTAGAGATGACTTAAATACGTAAAATTTAAAAAAATAACTTCATCACATGTGATGTACGTATTCCAAGCTTTCTGATTGTTTTCATAAAGATGTTTAACACTTGGCTGGTCTGTGTTGGGTCTCTTGTCTTGTGGACTATACTGCAGTCTGGAGTTTGCTGATTACATCCCCCTCTCCTTGCTGTTTTACCCCCATTTCTGGTTGCCATTTCATTTCTCGGTTTATTGGGCAAAATCACTAGTGAGCCTGTTCTGCTTCCTACAGATCTTCTCCCTTGGATACTGCCCAACTGGGGAGTGGCTGGCCGTGGGCATGGAGAGTAGCAATGTGGAAGTTCTTCACGTAAATAAGCCTGACAAGTACCAGCTGCATCTCCATGAGAGCTGTGTGCTGTCCTTAAAATTTGCTTATTGTGGTGAGTTGAGCTGAAAGGAAACTGGAGGACACCAATGGCCTCAATGGAAAATATTTCTTAAAAAAAAAAATACAGTAGAGATCATGTCTGGAAAAAATGTTCTCTGAGCAACTGGATGCAGTAATTCTATTGTCTTAATATGTCCCTCAGAGCATAGTGACATCCGTTCAGCCTATTTTCCTAATGTGAGAATAGTCAGCAGGGATGCAGTTGCCTAATACAAGGTTTTGACACAGATTTTTTTTTTTTTTTTCTTAGGCGGGGGAGTCTGGAGCAGAGGTGGAGGGCAATTCGTTACCACTCTGAAAGGGGGCAGGATTTATAGAAGCCTGGGGCAGCCACGTTGGAAGTTCTTAAGAGACTGAGCAGCATAGGGAATTAGGATCAGAGAAGGGCACACTCAGCTTGCCCCACACTGTTATACACTCTGCAGTGAAAATCAAGAGGGAAGAAGTGCACACGGGGTCAAATATTTGTTCTTGAGATGGGTGGAGGGATGAGTAGCTGTTAGTCACTGAGCCCATTCTATCTGGCATTTTACTTAAGTTCGTCATTTAATCCTCCCCAGTCCCAATTTCATCGTGAGGAAATGGACTGAAAGGGCAGCAGCTTCATCGAGTCAGTATTTAAGGACCCACTGTGTGCTGGGTGTGATGCTGTCCCAAGTGTATCCGGTGGCTCGTGGGGCTGACACGGTCCCTGCTGCTGCTGAGACAAAACCCAAGACCACAGATGGCTCACAGTGGAGCCCCGATGTAAAGCCTGCTCTCTCTCCTCCTGTCCTAGGCCAAGCCCTTGGACATGATAGTTCATGATTAGAAATGCTCTGAGTTTGATGAAGTCCAGGTGGCTAATAGTATAGGAGGAATTTTTAATCGTGTTCACCTCCATGTTCCTTTGCTAACTCTAGGTAAGTGGTTTGTAAGTACCGGCAAAGACAACCTCCTCAATGCTTGGCGGACCCCCTACGGAGCTAGTATATTCCAGGTAAGTAAGCCAGTGCTCCTTACCCAGAATGACCGTTTGATCAGGGCATTCTCCATGACTCCGGCAGTGAAGGCACCTCGGGGAGGAGCAGGGCCCCTGAGCAGCTCTGTTCACGTTAAGCCTGCGCCCACTGTTTTCTCTTCCAGTCCAAAGAGTCCTCGTCCGTGCTGAGCTGTGACATCTCTGTGGATGATAAGTACATCGTCACTGGCTCAGGGGACAAGAAGGCTACAGTCTACGAAGTCATCTACTGAAAACATGATGTGGTTTAACGTTTAGAGTTGAATCGGGCCAAAATGTTTTGAATTTGTAGAAATAGAAAAGTTGTAACTTTAAAAGGAAAAAAAAAAACAACCACGAAAACCTGTTTCCAAACCTCGACACGAAACTACTTTGAGTCTACAAAGAGGAGGCGACGAATCCATCCACTGAAGGTCCCCCATCTACCTAGACCAAACGGAGCACCAAGGCGGAGTGGACAGAGGGGCAAGGGGAGTAGGCAGAGCCTCTTCCTTCCTGTGTGTGTGGTCTGCCGAGGTGACCTTCCTGTTCCTTGCAGTTCCCCTCACCTTCTGTGCTTGGTAGAGCAGTGGTGTCTCCAATGAACTTGTTTCCTGGTTTTGCATCTTGTGAAATGTTTTTTTGTATTTTTGTTGAAGGTTAAACATTTGTATAAATTGTAAATATATTTGGTTTATTACAGTAAAGGCTTTAGTACCAATAAGTGGTTTTCCCTTTCCTTCTTTGTTGTTTTTATCAAAGCGTTGGGATCACTCATGTGGGTTTTAGAAGCAAAGTCCACACATGTGCAGAGGAAGTTTAAGCATGCACTTTTGAATTTGCAAATAGATTAGGTTGTGGGCTCGCACTGCACTGGCACCTAATCAACACTTCTGAGTTAGTGGGAACTCAGGACCAGAAATAGTCAGTACTTGAAGGTTTACTCATGACACTTTTATTTGGGAAGCTAAAATAACTTCATCAAGATTCATGTTTTTTTAAAGATACTCTTGTGATTGGAGGTCAGAAATTAAAGCTCTGCTTTTTCTTGGCAATTCCCTGGGAGACAGAATATCCTCTTCTCTGGGAGAGTCCAGCATCTTCAGATCTTTTATTGTCTCCCTTGGCAAGCGTCACATCTCTCAAGACATGTGGGTGACTTGTGTTCAGTGTTGGGATTGATGATGTTCACAAAGCTGTGGAATTCATTAACCTGTAAAAGAAAGGTGGGATGCCAACTGGTTTTGTCTCGTTAATACTTACTTAATCTATTATATGGGTTGACCTGAGCCAGTCACACCCAGCACTGAGCCCCATTCTTCTCATTAAGGCTTTCCCTGCATCTTCTAGCCATTGCAATCTCTCATTAGTCTGGTCTTCTTCCTGGTGGACAAGCTTTTATTAATTTGATCAGATGAAACCTGTAACCCTGGGCTTTTAATAAATTGACCATGTATGTTTCCTCCCGAAAAGGCTATATGGCTATCTTTGTATACCTGTTATTTACTGTTATATTTTAGAAAATAACAGTTAATATTTTTAAACCACGTTTCCTGGCTATTTAAAAATAGCACCTAAGGAAGTTCTAATGTTCTTGTTTTCTTAGGATCCAGCAAGTTGTTGGCAGTTTGTCTTAATATTTTTCATTTGTTATCTAGGCCTTCTTGTTTTTATACATTTAGCAACATTATTTTGTTTGCTTTTTGCCAAAATAATATTTGTTTATGCAGAGAGTTTGTTAAATATTTTCTCTTCTCATTAAGTGAATGGCAGAGCCCTAATTACTAAGGCTGATTTCTTTCTCATCCCTTCCTTGTATAATGAGGTACGTTTCTATACTACAGTCTCTTATGGCTTATTAATATAGTATTTATCTTTTCTGTTGTCTCTCCTTTCCTGCCTGCCTCCCTTATTTTCTGTAATAGGAGGGGAGAAGTTACGTTGCTACAACAGAGATCCACCAGTACAGTGGCTTAGATACCACAGGGGTTTCTGTCTCCCCTAGAGACCCAGACCAGCAGTGTAGCTCTGTGTTTTCATGCTTGCTTCCCTTGCCCCCACTTCTAGCCAGCAGTGGGGAAAGTGAAAGTCCAAGGAAACGGATGTCCTTGCAAGCAGGTGACTGAAGAATCTGGTCATTATTTCTATTGACTGGGACTTAGGCGGGAGGGCTGGGAAGTGGGGTCTCTTGCTTGCTGTGCAGCTGTGTACCTGCCCATCAAGAAGAGGGGGGAGCATATTTGAAAGGACTCTGGGTTAAAGAAATAGTCCTGTTTTCTGTTGGTGCATTTTTTCCTTCCATGCTTTCTTGTTTCCCACGCTTCTGATATTCTTTCTCTAGTGAGATTTTGTGAGGGTCTAGACCTTACAGCTCATCGACTATCTTGAATCTGATGAAACCCACTTCCATTTGCTAGTGAGGTACTGGAAGAGGCATTTGAGGGCTGGTCCGACTCCTCTGCTCAGCGTGTTTGGAATCTTGGGGAATTGCTGAGACAATTGCTCCCCTACTCATAAAATGGGAATGATACAGTAGGCGTGCCTGCTTCTCTGAGTCTTGGGGATCAGAAGCAGGTATGTGACGCAGGACTGAGTGGCACCTGTCTCACAATTGGGGGATACGAGTGGGAAAGCGATTTCTTCCTAAACTGGAATTAGGAGTCACACTCCTGTCCCCAAGGAGCCTGGAATCGTGGGGTTGTTGAAACCCTCGTAAGCCAAACATTGGTATACTCCGTGCCTTGAATACGGATTATAAATTCAGGTTCAGTAAATTCAGGTTCAACTAGACATTGATCACCTGTATGTGCCAAGAGCCGGGCTAGGCAGTTTCACCTATAAAAATGTTAGGAGATGATTGTCATTATCCCTAGATGTATTTAATCTTGTTTTTTTTGTTTTGTGTTTTGTTTATTTACTTATTTATTTATTTTTGGTCACTCGCAGTCTTTGCACCTTGAATGTGGGTTTCTGCCATGTGACTCTTCCATGGAATTGAAATTCTCTGGGTAAAAATTGAAATCCTAGTGAGATTAGGTTTGGAATGCCTTTTGGTAACTAGATGTTTCTAGCACTTAAAATAAGGACAAAATATTTCATCAATATGATGATTAAGTTTTTTTTTTTAAGTTTGTGCTATTTGCCAGGTAGTAGGGAGGTGTTTGACATAAATTATAGTCTTCACAGTGGTTGAGAGATGGGATTTTTGATGGCCTAATTGTTGTTGTTGTTTTTTTTTTTAATTTCATGACCGGTAAGTAGCATCTGGTTTTAAAGCCATAGAGCATTCATATAGAGATTTTAAAAAAATGGCATTTGTGCTAATGGCCCACAGAGGTTGTGACTTTCCAAAATGAGTTTTCCAACAAATCGGAGAGATCAAATTCTTAACTTAAGCATGCTGCTTCATGCCATCAGGAGACTGCTGCCTCTGTCATCAGCTTGAAATTGAGTGATGACATTTCAAGCCCTCCACTCTGCTCTCGATCCATGGATTTTTTTTCTTCTCGGATATCTTCTCTTCACTCTTCGCTCAGCAATGAAGTTGTCAGATCACCACAGTTTCGGGCTTCCCTGAGCAAGATGAAGCTTGGGTAAGGGTTATTTTCTGCCCTGGGGAATTTACTCTCCAGGCAACCAAAGCTTTGGCTTCATATTTTGTCCTGGCACTTAAACAGTTAAATGCTTGTTAGTTGGGTTTAGTTTCTAAAAAGTGGTTCTCAAACTTGAGACTGCATCAGAATCACCAGGAGGAACAGATTCAGATTTCTGGGTCTCCATCTCTTGAGTTTCTGAGTCAGTAGATCACGATGGGTCCTGAAAATTTGTATTTCTCCGAGTTCCCAGTTAATCTTGGGACTGCTGGACTGGAGCCCACACTTTGAGAATTGCTAATCTAGAGCAATAATCTTTACAGTGGACTATCGGTGTGTTCAAAAACTATTAGAGTATATTCATATTCTCTTAAGACTGGAACTCTCCTATCTTTTAAGTTTTGCGGGTAAGGGTTAGAACTAAAATGACAATAAACAGACATACTGTTTTGAAGTGGCTGTTCTTGCATTAGTCTTTGCTCTCAAAACGGACTTTTGAAGCTGAATATTATAATACAAATAAATGCAAATTGAGTACTTTAAAAAGTTTCTCTTTGCATTTAGTAATAATTTAATCTGAGTTATATGAGCCTTCTATCAGGATTGGAAAACCTACCGTAAGGACCTAATGTAGTGGAAGTCTTGAGAATGTTTAATTGGAGTGGTGATGCATAATTAAAAGTTAGAAATTGTTCTTGAAAATTGGAATACTTACTGGGTGTAAAACAATAAGCTGCTGACTTTATAGAGTGTTTTTATTCTTCAGATTATCATATTAGATTCAGTCAGCCCACCAGCATTTACTGAAGATGTGACCTCAAGCCCTTGGCGAGGTGGCCACCAGGGTGGTGGCTAAGGTGAAATTATTAGAGGGAGAAGGGTTTGGGGAAGAATCTGCTGATTGTGACGGAGGGGGATATGGGTGAGGCACTGCCCTAAGGAAACCCAACAGTAAAGGATTGACAGGCAGCTCTCAACAGTCTGGGATGTAAATTACTCATTTGGCATTAGCTGTCGAGGACAACCCATTGTGCCATTCCAGCAAGTGTTTGGAAGAACTGTTGTATGCCGGGCATTGGGCCAAGAGCTTCCACATGTTCCCGCATGATAATTTTTTTTTTTATTCATAGAAGTATCATATACCTCTGATTTCAATTTGGAAAATATGGCAAGGTATATGGAAGAAAATAAACCCCTTAATGGTGCCTCTTAGAAACAAGATTGTCATACCAAATATGTTCAATGTAATACAGATGATTAATAAGAATGAACATCTTTTGAGTATTTCCCAAATACCAAATAACTCAAGGACATTTGAGCACTTTGTATTATCTCACTTAATCTTCAAAAAAGCCCAATGAGGTAGTTAGTGGGTTCATGCTCATTTAACAGATAAGGAAACAGGCATAGAGAGGCAGTAACTAGCTGGAGATCACACAGCTAATTGTTGGTTGGAGTCAGATTTGAACCCAGGTCGTCAGACTCCAAAGCCTTTTGTCTTAATTCTGTTCTACTGCCTTGTCCGGGTGGTTTTATAATGTGTTTCTCACTTTTCTTTTTCTTTTCTTGTTTTCAGCTTCAGGTGTAATTGACAAAAAGAATTGTTAGATGTTTAAAGTGTACAATATAATGATTTGATAGAAGTATGTATTATGAAAGGATTCCCCCATCAAGCTAATTAATGTATCCATCACCTCAAATGTTTATTTTGGGGGGAGTAGTGAGAACACTTAAGTTCTGCTGTCTCAGCAAATTTCAGTTATACACTACAGTGTTGTTACCCTCAGACCTTGTTCATCTTAAAACAGAAAGTTTGTACCCTTTTACCAACCTCTCCCTATTACTCTGACTTCCCAGCCCCTGGCAATCACCATTCTACTCTGTTTCTAGGAGTTCAACCTTCTTTTTTTTAATTGCACATATAGGTGATAGCACGCAGTATTTGTCTTTCTCTTATTTCACTTAGCGTAGTCACCTCTAGGTTCACCTGTGTTGCAAATGGTAGCATTTCCTTCTTTTTAAAGGCTCAATAGTCATTTGTGTGTGTGCGTGCCCGTGCGTACGTGTGTGTGTGTGTGTGTGTGTGTGTGTGTGTGTGTGTGTGTGTGTGTGTGTCTGTCTCACACATTTCCTTTATCCATTCATCCACTGATGGACCCTTAGGTTGTTTCTTTCCTTTGGCTGTTGTGAACAGTGCTGCATTGATCATGAGAGGGCAGATATCTCTGAGATTGTCATTTCATTTCCTTTGAATATAAACCCCGAATTGGGATGGCTGGATCACATGATAATTGTATTTAAAATTTTTTGAGGAACCTCCATACCGTTTTCCATAGTGGCTGCAGCAGTGTGTATTTCTACCAAAAATGCACCAAGGCTTCCTACTCCACATACTTGCTAGCATTTGTCTTTTTTATAATAGATATCCTCTAACAGCTGTAAGGTGATACCACCTTGTGTTTTGATCTCTGTTTCTCTTAATAGTGATACTAAGCACATTTTCATGTATCTGTTGACCATTTGTATGTCTTCTTTGGAAAAACATCTATTTATGTCCTTTGCCCAATTTTTAATTGGGTTATTTGGAGGGTTTTTTTTTTTTGCAGTTGACTTTATTTTTCTTTATTAAAATAATTAACAAACAACTCGCAATGTTGGATTTACTATAATTTGCTCATTTCTCATTTGTTAGGTATGTAGGCTATTTCAAACATTGAGATATTGTTATAATCCTTGTAAAGAAAATGTTCATATATAATTTTCTCTCCTTATTTCTCTTCATTTCCTTAGAATTAATCCCGAGAAATGGAGTTACTGCATCAAAAGATAAAATGTTATTTCAGATCTTTGATATACACTGCCAAATTGCTTTCTAGAAATCCTAGGCCTATTTATACTACTCCCAGCAGAGCATGGTCATGCTAGCTTGCCTCGGGTCAACCACATTGTTCTTACTCTAAAAAATATTTGCTAATGATAGGCAATAAGCAATACCTCATTTTCCCATTTAGTTTTGCTGGAGCTTAGATTCATTCTTTGAAAGGATCCTGCCAAGGTCAGCTCATTGACCATCCGATCCCCATACTTAAGATTATCTGTCCCATTAGCAGATCTAGGAAACCTTTTGTAGAGCCTTGATAACTTCTTTTAGACACCTAAAGTAGATGTCTAATTTTCTCAGGATAGGTTTCTGTTACATAAACTTGTATGTTCTATTTTCAATATTAAGAAAGTATGTTCATTATTTTCCACCGTTATCCTTTGCTTGCTTCGAAGAGGTAATTTCATAACCCCAATGATGGTAAACCTTAGTAGTGAATTAAAAGTAGGGAACTATAACCTACCTCTATATTGTTTTTGTTGTTTAAAACCAAAGGGTCTTTTGTAGTTGAGCAGGTGTGATGCCCTACTTGTAATGAGAATGTGAACCAGAAATAGTCCACTGGGCACTGTGATGTGTTGGAAGGACACCAAGTTTGGAATCAGGCACAGATCCCAGGTGTGATATGGATTTATCATTTGGGTATGGCCTTGGGCAACTTCCTTAGCCCCTCTCAGGACTTTTCTCCAACTACGAAATTGAAATAAAAATACCTACCTTACAGGGCTGTTGAAGGGGTTAAACAAGTTTGATGCCATTTTCTGATAATTTAACAATTTTAACAAATTTGAGAATTTCTAAACAATTTTAAAGAATTTCCATCTTTTTTTTCAGACTTTGTTTTGAGAGTTTAACACAGCACTGGCCATGCTTTTCTTTTCTTTGCTAATTATTTGAGGTCCCGTTTAGCTGACCATTGACCTCATCAGCTGGCTTTTAATTGTGAATGCCTTGGGCAATGAGTTGTGGTCTCAGGGCAGACTTTAACAAAAGCTAGCCCATTAGTAACTGAACAGTCACTGGGAACTTCAGTTGGTTCAAGCGTATCTGTGTGTCTTGTGAAGTAAAGCCTCTGTGTCCAGGACCCTCTGCACTTTCATCTTTCCCTAGAAATGACCATACTCAAATGTCACCTTCGGAAAAGACAATATGTAAAGAAACTTGGAATTGCTTTGCAGCATGTTCACCTGGGAGGGGTGCTGCTCTCCTGGCACCGTCAGCTGACAACGGGTATCTGTTCACTCTGCGCTCTGGAAAAACGCTGACCGTGCCAGTGAGTGCACTTTAACTTAATAGGTTAGATCGGGAGGGTTCCCTTGATTTCTTAGAACAGTAATCATTCGGACTATCCTCTCCAAGAGGAAAATACATGTTTCGGTATCCTTCAGAGTTCCGGTGGTGTGTAGCCCTTGCCATTTTAAAGGCTATATTATGCATTTCACCCAAAAGGAATGAGCTATAAGGCTTGCACAATATCTACCTAGTCCATTAATTGTTAGGGTGTCAGCAATGTTTTTAAAAAGATTTATTTGAGAGAGAGAGAGAGCACAAGTGGGAGGAGCAGGGAGAGGGAGGGAATATCTCAAGCAGACTCTGTGCTAAGCTCAGAGCCCGAAGCAGGGCTCGATCTCAGGACCCTGAGATCACGACCTGAGCTGAAACCAAGAGTCAGACGCTTAAATGACTGCACCACCCACGTGCCCCAGGGTGTCAGCAATTTTTGATGCACGTGGCCATTGCCCTTGCTGTGAACAGGGCATGCTATGATTTCTCTATTTCTCTTTTCTCCTCACTCTGTCTAGTGAAGTAACCAGTGTTAACAACCCAGCTTTACTGTATGCTCTGCAATAAGCAACAGCCAATGTGCAAAGCCACTTGCAAAAGTGAGGCGGGAAGGGTCCATATGTATATCTGATATATACATATGTATATGTGTGATATATGTGTGTGTATATATATATATATGTATATTTGATACATATGTATGTAATGATATATATAACATTGAAGGAAGGGGCTACAAAGCATTAACCTCAAAACCTCTCCATCCTAATATATCTATTTTTGATATATTTCCCATGTATTCATTCATATGTGAGCACAGCACACATTCCATTTTGCACTCTCCTCTTCTTACTAAGCTATCCCGAGTCCTTTCCTTCCCCATATTTCTGGGTAGTCTTCAGCTCTTTTTATTGTCTCCATCAAATGACACAGCGCTGTTTATTAGACTACGCCAACAACGTTGCCTATCACATTTTAACTCTAATAGCTACTGCTGCATTAAACATCTTCACATATAGAACTGCTTTCTTCCTCCTTTGAAGTATTTCCTTGGAATAATCTCAGGAATAGGATTACTAGGTCATAGGGTGTGAATGTATTATAAACCTATTTTTCATTTCTGTAGTTGGCTTTCGTTTGCACAAAAGTAAAATTTATTAATCTCCACCCAACACAAACATCTCAATCAAGAGTTTTATTTTTATCAGACTTATTTTGTTGGGTATAACATTTCATGGGAATGTTTTATATGGCAAAATTAAAGAAAGGAACACACTGTTTCCCTTTCCATAATACAAACTGTTAGCACTCAAATAAGGTCTGTGTGCTGAAACCTGTGCCCTTCTGGTTTTCTTTCTGAGATTGTATGAAGTGACCATATCCTACTTGTGCATAAAAGACAGTTGATGAGAAAGACAAAGCTCTTGTTCTTTGGGTGAGTGATTCATTGGTTGATTGCCTAAAGTTTTCCACTTGGGAGCAAATTCCTTCTGTGGTTTCCAGAGCTTGAAGAGACATTAGTTTGCTTTTCAATTTACATGGCCATTCTACTGAATCCACTGCACAGCACTCTGCAATAGCCCTGATACATAACTTCACATTTGGAATGTAAAGTGCAACCATTCTTAATAGTTTAGTTTAATGGCCACTCTTTCCTTTCCCCTATGGTTTCTTGTGTATTATTATTATTTTTTTAAGCAGACCAACCATTTTAGTGCTACCACATTCTCCACTGAACATACACCCCTCTGCGGTGAAAATCCTTTTAAGCACAACTTATAGTCCCTTGGAAAGCAGACCACTTAGGATGAGAAAACATTGATCTATGGGGAGAGATGACTCAATGAGTCCTTGTCTGGAATTTTCCTTCTCCATTTTGTTCCCTTTAAGAAAAGCGAGCATGATGTATATGAAAATGCATGAGCAGGCTGTCTGAGAGGAGTTGTGTGGGCCAGTGGGGGTTAGGTAGTTACCTCATGTGATGGCAGTTTTTAAAATTGGTGGCAGATACCACCTGGGTATTTGTTTTACCTGAATGACTAGATCCTGAATTAAAGAAAACCTTGTATTTTTTTTTTTTCGTCTGAGGAAGTTTAAGGTGACTTCCAATTCCTTTGCTTCCTTATACCCCCTTAGCCGATCCCAGGAATCATAGCCTTGTTGGCTCTCCCCTTCGGTGCTGTCTTCTGAGATCAGCAAAGAAAGTGTTCCTGCTCTCAGCTCTTAGGGGGGTGGCATCCATGATTCTGTTACCAGGGAAACAAGTTTCAGATGGGTGCAAAGAAGGCAAAAGGTTCAAACATCTTATTTGAAATAATGAAATAAGAATGCAACCTATAACTCCCCCTCTCCCCACCTATCTAATGTCAATTTCCATGGCAACAAGATCAGAAAGGCCGCTGACAGCCAGCCACTGACAGTAAACTCACGTGTCTGTCTAGGTGGCAGGCATCCTTTTGATAACTGCAAATGCCAATTTGTTCGATCCCATGACATATCATTGGGCTGGAAAGACTCTTATTTGAAGAGTGAATAAAAGAGAATCTACCTAGCCAAGATGTCTGTCCTAACTCCTATCAAACAAATAATTCAGGAATATGGTTCAGGTGATTACTTATTGCTTTCCCTGATAGCCATTTTGTCAATGTGCAAACCTCCTTGTCTACCATGTTTGTCTTTCTGATTTCTGGACTAATACTTCACAGTATGATGACCACCTCCTCTGGGCTGTAATTTATTATATCAGGTATTTTGACACTGAAATATGTGTACTTTCTGAATTTTCAGTATACAGAATGTAAATGTTAGTTGATTTTAATCTCTGCAGTAGTGCCTAAACATTTGGTCACATTGTCTTACTAATTTATATCCATTTTAGATGTTTTGCCTTCTAGAAGACGTGGACTCTTAGGATGAAATATTTGGAAATCTTTTTTTTTAAGATTTTATTTATTTGACACACAGAGAGAGAGTGAATGAGCACAAGCAGGGGGAGCGGCAGGCAGAGGAAGAGGGAAAAGCAGGCTCCCCATGGATCAGGGAGCCCGATGAGGGGCTCGACCCCAGGACCCCGGGTTCATGACCTGAACCAAAGGCAGATGTTCAATTGACTGAGCCACCCAGGCGCCCCAAAATAGTTGGAAATCTTAACGTACATGTCTAAATAGTTAAAAAGTTCTAGGTGGTCCCTAACATGTGCAGAGCTGAATCCCCCACAGGTAAGTGATATACTGTTTAAAAATGCTTTGTCACGGCCATAATCCACCTGAACATTTCAACACAGGATGGCTATTTTTTTTTTAAGATTTTATTTATTTATTTGACAGAGAGACAGCGAGAGAGGGAACACAAGCAGAGGGGGTGGGAGAGGGAGAAGCAGGGAGCCCAATGCGGGGCTCGATCCCAGGACCCTGGGATCATGACCTGAGCCGAAGGCAGACGCTCAATGACTGAGCCCCCCCAGGTGCCTCAGGATGGCTAATTCTTAGTAACATGGGCAAATTAGCAGCAGAAGGAACTCTTCAAAAGGAACAGAGGGCTTCAAAAGGATTTCAACGCTTAGCATTGTGTAGAGATGCTGAATCACTTACATTATGAATTTTTTGCCTTTTCAGCTGCCTTTTGTTAAAATAAAAATACAATTCAGCATGCCATCTTCTCTGGGCTCCTCTACTAACATTAGACTTAAATTATTCAGATTAAATCGACTAAGTTTTAAATCAATGGATTATTTGCACTTAGTAAATATCAATTGCTACCTGTTAATGGTGGTATGAAATATATAAACTCTTAAGTTTTTTAGCACATACGTGCCTGTCTGATAAAACACTTCTGTAGAGCAGTACTCACATATGACGAGCTCAGCCCTGAGTCCATGCTGCCCTCGTTAGCTACATTCCTCTTAGCATTCATAGCTGAGGGAAGCTTTCTCACTAGCCACAGCTCAACACGTTTTCTGGGGGCGAGGTGATGCAGAGTTAGTTGAGTTGGTTCAATGACTCACACAGAAGTGCTGACATGGATTTTGGTGCTGGCCTTTCTTACCCCTCCTGGGGTGGGAGGACAGAAAAAGGTTAAGATAAGATACCAGTTTTAGCTAATATTTCCACAAGCTAAAAAACATTAAACTTGCCACTTTCTCTGTTCCTCCCTCTCTATCTTTCTTCACAGTGAAGTGGGCCAGGCTGACATCCCACCCAGGCTTGATTAAAGCCCTTGAGGCACACATGATTTCTTTGAGTTAGGTTGGGAGATATATAAATGAGTATAAACAAAAAATGTGTTTGATTTGAACAAATTTCATAGTACAGAATGCGTGGTTCCTTATGTCAGTGATTGACAGCTGTGCCTTGCACAATCGTGAGAACTTTGGGAATTACATCTTGGCATAGTCACAAAAATATCAGTGCCTATCCTGTTCGGGTGGACAGTGTTTCTCCTGGCATTTCCATAGACTGTTTCACAAGGTTCTCTTGTCATCATTATTTATATTCTGAGATACTTTAGTTTATGGCTATTTCTACGTTAGGAATTGTAATTTTGTAATTTGCCAGCAATTGAAATCTTCTAAGTCCTTCAGATCAACATTTCATTGACTCTAGGATGTGAGGAAAATCCTGCTGATCAAGTAAAACTAGAGTTGATAAAAACATGAGAGCAAACCCTAAAGTCACTACTGAATAGAACTTGAAATAGAAAATAAGCACAGTGACATGTAGCCATGTGTAAGTGATGCTGCCTGGTGCACTTTTTATTGAGTCATAATATTATTTTATTCACCAATAGAATCCCAGAGCAAACGCATATCCTCATGGCACTCCATAACAAGAAAGGCAAAGGATACCAGGTTTTTTTCCAGCCTGAATAGAAAATATTTTCTTTTTCCCATCCAGGACTCAGTGGAAGCATTTACTACCTACAAGCAGTAGATTTGATTTCCAACTTTTGAAATGTGAGAGGTGAATGTAAAAATATGGACAGGCCCCAAACACCAAATCTGCTAAACAGATAATAGTGTGCTTTTAAAATACATGGAAGTTTAGAGGCTACTTCAATTGTATAAAAAGCCATATTTCATTCAACAAACATTTACTATGTTCGGGTAACTTTGGAAGGTACTATTTGAGGGACATAATAATAATACTATGGCTAACATTTATTGAGCACTCACTGTATTGTCAGGTACTTTACTAACTATTTACCAAATTTCCTTTAAAAATAATAATAATACATGGTTTCTGCCCTAAAGGAGGCAAGTCCAGGTCCAGGATTAGGATGGATGAGGAAGGACTCTTCTTGGGCTCCAAGTTTAAGGTGCTACCAAAAACTCAGTGATCAAGATAAATAACGGTTTACTGAAATTTTTAAAATATCAATGTTAGTGCAAAAATCTGTGATGATATGAAGCAATAAGAACTCTCATTCATTGCTGGTGGGAATGCAAAATGGTACAGTCACTTTGGAGGACAGTTTGTCAGTTTCTTAGAAAACTAAACATATTCTTACCATACAATCCAGCAGTCAGTGCTCCTTGGTATTTATCTAAAGGAGTTGAAAACATGTCCACACAAAAACCTCCACATAGATGTTTAAAGCCTCTTCCTTCGGAATTATCAAAACTTGGAAGCTGCCATGATGTCCTTCAGTAGGTGAGTGGATGTGGTGGTTAAGTTTCTGTGTCAGCTTGATTGGTCCCCAGTGTGCCCAGATATTTGCTAAAACATTATTCTAGGGTGTGTGTGTGTTTCTAGATGAGATTAATGTTTGAATCAGTAGACTGAATAAAGCAGATTGCCCTCCCCTCTATGAGTGGGCCTCATTCAATAGTTGAAGGCCCAAATAGAACAAAGACTGAATAAGATGGAATTCATTCTCCACCTGTTATCAGACTGGGACAGTCTTTGCCTGCTTTTAGCCTCTGAGATGGATTGGCATACACCATTGTCTCCCTTGGATCTCCAGCTTGCTGGAGAGCAGAGCAGAAGTCTGGGACTTCTCAGGCTCCATAATCACATGAGCTAATTCCATAAAATAAATTTCTCTCTCTCCCTCTGTGTACATATATACATATATGTATATATTGCCTATTGGTTCTGTTTCTTGAAAAACCTAGGCCAATATAGTGGATAAATCAACTGTGGCATATCCAGGCAAAGGAATATTACTCAGCATTAAAAAGAGAGGAATTGTCAAGCTATGAAAAGTCATGGAGGAAGCTTAAAAGGATATCACTAAGTGAAAGAAGCCAATCTGAAAAGGCCGCATACCATATGATTCCAACTCTATGACATTCTGCAAGAGGCAAAACTACAAAGAGAGTAAAAAGATCAGTGTTTGCTGGGGTGGTAGCGGGGAGGGAAGGATGAATAAGTGGAGCACAATTTTTAAGGCAGTGAAAATTCTCTGTCAGGAACTAAAATGGTGGATACACATCACTATATGTCAAAATTCACAGAGAGTACACCACTAAGAATGAACCCTAATGGAAACATTTGAGTGAGAATGATGTGCCAATGGGGGTTCCTCAGTTGTAACAAATGTACCACTTGGGTGTGGGATGGTGATAGTGGGGAGGCTATGTTTGCGTGGGGGCAGCACGTATATGGGAACTCTGTACTTCTGCTGAATTTCCCTGTGAACCTAAAGCTGTTCTAAAAAAAGACTATTTAAAAAAATCTATCATGAACATAATATGAGTATTTTAAATAAAGGCATATCTAACCCTGTCCTTGTACATTGCTTCCCCCCTCACCTCACCCAAATTTTGATTCTGTTCCATCCTGGCTTTACTTAAAATTTTGACACTTGTTTATCATGGATTTTTCGCTCCCAGGTTTGGTTTTTTAAGTATTATTTATTTTGGTTACACAGTTTTTTGGCACTCCTTTATTTTGTTTTAATCTTTAGCATTATGTAATAACCTATTGTATCAATGAGTGAATTTTTTTTTTAAGATTTTTTTTACTTATTTGACAGACAGAGACACAGCGAGAGAGGGAGCACAAGCGGGGGAATGGGAGAGGAAGAGGGAGAAGCAGACTTCCCACAGAGCAGGGAGCCTGCTGCGGGGCTCAATCCTAGGATCCCAGGACCCTGGGATCATGACCTGAGCCTAAGGCAGACGCTTAACGACTGAGCCACCCAGGCGCCCCTCTGGCACCCCTTTAAATTTTGTGCCCATAGCAAATGCCTCTCACCCTAATTTCAGCCTTGAGTATGACAGATGTTGTACACACAGTTAATTAAAAAATAAGGTAACAAATGATACATTCCATTATGGTAATTGTTAGGGTCGCCAAAGAGAGGTGTGAAAGATATTCCACTAGAGGCATGGGAAGAAATAGCTTCAATTTATAAACATAGATTTACTATTTATATACATACATGCGTGTATATACAAATATTACTACTTCAATATTTATATATAGATATAAGTTGACATATCTATAAAATAAGGCTTACTAATATTTAAAAGCAGGTTTAATGTTATAATCCCTACTGAGTCTGTACGTCAGCAGGCCACGTGTCCCATTCAGTTCACGAGGTGCCTCAAGGAATGGCAAGGGCAGTGGACTGGGGTTGACAGTGGTGTCCTAACAGCAAATTGTCATACGTTGCAAATTCCATGTGCAGGTGAAGTCGATTTCTGTATTAATCTGTCTAATTTTAACCAACTAACTTAACCACTCATAGAGGTGACTTAAAAACCTTCTAGCCCTGGAGCTGGAGGTTGAAAGTAATGCTAACGATATAAACATGGGCAATCCAAAATGTCAGTGCTGACCCTTTTCCTACTTGGAATATTTGGACCGCTCCATCAGATAAATGATGAGATTAAAAAAAGAGGGAGGGGAGGAAAGAGGGCTTCATTAGATCTAACAAGAAGTTTGTCCAGAAGAAAAATTCAAAATTATCAGGAAGACTACTTGAAAAAAGAGGTTCACATCTACTCTGGTTAAGGATGAACTCTAACCTCGTGCTGGGTTCTTGTGTTAAATGATCCGAGGTGGGAGTACGTGGGAGTTCTTTGTATCCCGTCCCTGCCCCACCTCACTACCAATGGGGGAGGAGATCACTATAATAATGGCCCCACGCATTATTCCTCCCTGTGGCCACACCTCTTTGCACTGGGATGTTGCTGATAGTCCCGTCAAGTGTCATGTGCTATGTTTCTTCCTCCTTGAATTTGAGGTGGTCTTGGGACTCCCTTTGACCAATAGCACACGATGGAAGTGACACTGAGCTAGTTTCTCTAGAGGCCTTTTAGCTTCCACTTACACTCTGAGAAGCCTGAGATCATCATCTACAAAGCTTGTGTTCCTGCTCTCGCTATCTCTCTGTCAAATAAATAAATCTTTAGAAAAAAAAAAAAAAAGAATTCTAGTCTAGCCTCCCTGGGAGGCTCAGTGTTCAAATGGTGGATGAGAGGCCCCACTGACAGCCAGCACCAATGGCCTCAGTCAGATCACCAGATGACCATAGCTGCATGCGACCAACAGAACAATGACCCAGACTGCCAACCAACAGAATTTTGAAAATGAATAAATCACTGCTTCAAGCCACTAAGTTTGGAGTGGTCCATCACACAGCAACAGGTAACTGAAGGGGTGGTCTGTTAAAAATGGAATCTGGCCTCCCAACAGAATGTGCCCACTTTTGTAGGAAAACAGGTTCAAAAACAGCATACAACCTTTCCTCTAGGCTTGAGCAGTCCCTGTTCTCTGTCCTCAGGGTGTTCTGAACAGCATCCTGCATGAAAGGGTCAGCAAATCTTCTAGTTGAATTAGGTAACAAGTCCTTGCGGTACCACATGGCATTCTGGAAGTGGAGAAGGTTCTGGAGTTTTGTTCTGCAGGCTTATTGCCTTGTTCCTGCAGGATGGTGGTACATGTATATAATTATAAGCTTGAACATACTTAGTTTTCCAATGAAAATCTTAAGCCTAATATCCCTATGCTAATTAAGGAAACTTGGTGCTGATTTAGATAATAGCTGAAGCATTTGCAGAATCTGGAGTATGGACTCTTCGTTAGGGTTCTTCACATCCCGATTAACTGCCCCTGGAGTTGGGATTCCTGAGTAGGGGTCATGCTACCTCAGAGCCACCAGGGAGATTGCCATTATTAACCTATGCACACGTGTGGATCACTGATTTTATCAGTCTCTTCCCTGACCTCTTTCTCCAGGTAGCAACCCCGAACTTGAGTATACTGTCCTGTACAAGGCTGTCGACCTGAAAGTGGATAGAACTCCACAGGAGAAGGGCAGGGTGGACAATGGAAGTTGGAGGGGGGAGTGACAGGGAAACCCAGGGGCCCATCCAGGAGGAGTTAGGAAAAAAGAAAGAAGGCCTGGTCTGACCTTGACTCCCACTCAATGTTTTTAAGTATTTCCTAACCTTCAGGTTGCGGCACATAGAGAACAGGAAAATATTAATAAGATACCGTGGGGAAACGTAGAGTCTGCTGGTGCTGAGTATCACAACCACGGAGGGGACTGTGGTTTGCCCAGTGTACCTCAGGGCAACCAATGGGGAGATCTATTTGTTAAAAACAAAACCAAAAAACCTCCTTTATGGCATATATATATCATTAAAGTAAATAAAGGTTGACTATTGCAATAATCAGGAAAATTCTCACTCCCCTTTGAGATCACTGGAGATTCCCTAGGCTGGGCACGCCTGGGGTGGTGAGTCTGCACCCAGCCACGTTTAGTCACGGGAACTCAGTAGGAATAAGCCAAAGAGTGCAAGAAAAGAGACAAGTTTAAATTTAAAATTGCATACTGTAGAAAAGAAGATTCCTTTATTACTTCCATAAACTCAGCAAATTAGACACTAAAATCTGAATAGCTACTCATGGGTTAAATGAGAAGAGCTATCAGAAGAACAACCATTCTCAATTAAGTTAAGAACAAAAATGTCCCAAGTTGCCAAATTAGCTCTCTCAAATTAGTTGGGTCTAAATAAAATCTAGTCACAAGGGTAAGGATAGAAAGTGCATATGCTGAGTGACTGCTATGTTCCAGAGACTTCTATATCTTACCTTCAGTCCACATAGGGGTAACCTACTCCAGGCTCAAAAACCAAACTCAAAGCCAGAAATCAAAAAAGCTTGCTGAACTCCATGCCCCTGAAAGACTGCTACATTTGTCCTCTCTGTATCACATTACTTCTTCTCAGAGTAATCCCATACCAGTTCCCTCCCTTTCTTCAAGTCCAGCCTTGGTTTAACACACTCAGGCTTCTAATCCCAACCATGCCATGGAAACTGCTTTTGATAAGGTCTCCAAAGCTTTTATTGCCAAACCCATTGACCAACGTTTTATGTTTTTCTTGCTCAGAGTCTCAGCAGCTTTTAAAATAGTTGATGACCCTGTCCGTTTAGAAACTCTTTTCTTGGCTTTGGAGACACCAAAGTCTTCCAGGTTCCCTCCTGCCTTTCTGGATGCTGGCCTTTCCTCACTGGCACTCCCTGGTTCTTTATTACCCTCTAGACACACTCACCTTTCTTTATGTTTCTGAAACATGCCAAGCTTGTTTGGGTTTGTCCAGTGCCTTTGCACCAACTGTTCCTTCCATCTTGTTGCCATATGGAGGTTCCTTCTTGTCATTCAGCTCAACTATCATTACCTCAGAGAGTCCCGGACTTCATTATCTAAAATCACTCTCTCACCTGTCTCCTTCTGTTATTTTTTTATGCATGTACTTGTTTTAAATCCTTATTTGTGAACTTGCTTACTATGTTTTTCTTCCTCCCTAAGACCATGAACTTCTTGAGAGCAAATTTACTATCTGTAGCAACCAGAAGATGTACATATAATAGCTAGCCTCCAAGATGGCCATCAGTTTTCCTATTCAGGCCCTGTGTAATCTCTTCCTACATTGAATAAGGAAGATGTAACCAATAGAATACTAAGAAAGTGACGGTATAGCATTTTCTGCTTTGGTCTTTTGGGTGACTTCCTTTGGGGGAAGCCAGCTGCCATGTTGTGATGTCACTCAAGCAGCCCCGTGGAGAGGAACTGAGGGCTCTGCTAACAACCAGCACCAATTTGTCAACCATGTGAGTGAGCCATCTTCAGAGCAGATTCTTAAAGCCCAGTCAAGCCTTTGGTTGACTTCAGCCCACCCATATCTGACTGCAACCTCATCAGAGACCCCAAGCCAAGCTAGAACTGCCCAGTCAAGCCCAACCTAAATCTTGAATCACAGAAACCATGAGAGATAGTAAATCAGTATTATTTTAAGTCATTAAGGTTCTTCTTGTGGTTTGTTATGCAATGTTAGATAATTAATACAAATACCTGTATTTTATCCACTCGAAGAGCATGCTCATACTAGTAACTGAATTCCTGCCCCTCGCTTAGTCATATTTGGCTTTAGTGTGAATCCACATATCATCAGCCTATCAGCAAGTATTTATTAATCACATGGTATATGGGAAACACTGCTGAACTGGAGACACAGAGCTAAACAAGGTATGGTCCCTGTTCTCAAGTAGCTCTTGATATAGCTTGGAAGACAAGATAATAGCTATTGATTTAGGAGACAAGGACATGTGAAAAGTTAATGACATAAAATAGAAATGTAAGGGATGATGATTTCAGAGGGCAGCAAGAGATCGTAGAGTCTGCTTACCAAGAGAAGTTTTCATGGTAGAGATGGGAAGGAATGTATATGAAAAAGTGGTCCAGATCTAGAATATTTGGGGTTCTCAAATTTCAGGGTGCCCTGGAATCACCTGGAGAGCTTGTTAAAACTCAGCTTTCTATACCCTGTATCCAGAGTTTCTGATTCAGTCTGTCTGGACTGTGGTCTAAGAATTTGCATTTCTAACAAGTTCGCAGATGATGCTGATCCTGCTGGTCCAGAGAGAACACACCATGAAGCCTGCAACTCAAGTGTGGTCTAAATACCAGCAGCCTCAGTGTGTTAGAAGAGTAGATTCTCAAGCCCCACCCCATACCTACTGATTCAGAATCCGCATGTTAACAAGATCCCCAGGTAACCTGCGGGCACGATTAAGTTCGAGAAGCACTGCTACAGAGGAAAGAGGTCATGCTCTCTTTAGTAAGCTGGGCAAGTGCTGGATTTGCTAAGAACGTCTGAGGTCAGGCGTGGCCTGTGTATATAAGAGAATTCTTCTCTATGGTCAGCTCATTTTGGTTTCATTGATTTTCTCAGGCAGATCACTTTTTTCACTCATTGATGTTTGCTGCAGCTTGAGCCTCCCTCATTAGCTCTCTGCAGGTAATTTCAATTCGTTTTGATTCATTTCCTCACCAGCTTGGCATTTCTGCCCTGGCACTAGATGATGCAACTAATTGTGCTTGCCTGTGAGTGTCTAGATATGACACAATCGGGGAAAACTGCAAACGGTCAAGGGGATACTGCCCTGTGCAAAAGTGGAGAGGCCTGGATGCCTCTGGAAAGCCAGAGAATTTGAACCAGGGCCCAGTGATGTTCGTGCTGTTTGCTAAGTGAGAAGCAGGTGACAAAATGAACATGTCTGTGGCAATGCTTTGAACACAACTGGAAAATTCTATGCTAACTTGAGGAGGAATGGGCTGTTTTCCACTGGTGATTATGAGATAGATGTGGTGACATCAGCTTCTCTAATGTTCAGCCCAGGAAATTTTATCTTGAGCCTTTTGTGCTCACATGGAGGCCAAGCCACTCCCATGAACAGAAGGGGCTGTTGTGTCTGTGTTGTCACGTCAAGACACAGGGAAAAGAAAGCCTGCCACTCGGATCTGCTGGTCCCAAATTTCCCTTCCTTCCTTCTCTTTTTTGTGGGTTTTCATATTTTATCCCATTGACTGAAATCACACCTTAGCTACTTTCTTCTCAGAGTAACAAGCTCCCTCTTTCAAAAAGACATGTTTTTTGGTGGTGATGGCTTCACAGGTGTAAATTTATCTCCAAACTCACCAAGTTGTGCACATTAAATACATACAGTTTTTGGTCTGTCAATCATACCTTGATTTTAAGGGGCACCTGGGTGGCTCAGTCACTTAAGTGTCTGCCTTCGGCTCAGGTGATGATCTCAGTGTCCTGGGATTGAGACCCACATCGGGCTCCCTGCTCAGTAGGGAGGTTGCTTCTCCCTCTCCCTCTGCCACTTGCCCTGCCTCTTGCTCTTTCTCCGTCAAATAAATAAATAAAATCTTTTTTAAAAAAGTCGTTTTAAAAATAAGTCGGGGCGCCTGGGTGGCTCAGTTGGTTAAGCGACTGCCTTTGGCTCAGGTCATGATCCCAGGGTCCTGGGATCAAGCCCCACATTGGGCTCCCTGCTCAACGGGGGTCTGTTTCTCCCTCTCCCACTGCTTGTGTTCTCCTGCTCTCTCTCTGCCAAATAAATAAAATAAATAAATAAAATCTTTAAAAAGATAAAATAAATAAAATAAAAATAAGTAAATGAAAAGTCATTCCCCTCCCCCCTTCCTTCCATAGTCATTTAGCAAACATTCCTTGTCTTTGGGCAAAAATAAGACAATCCCTTTCCATAAGGAAAAAGACACATTGTTTTTCAAAAACTGCAAAATATTGTGGTGTGTGTTATATAAATATTGCTGAATTTATAAAATTATTCAGGTCTCTTAGGCAGAGGTTCCCAAACTTTCTTTGTTCATGGCACCCTCTAATGTTTTCATGGCACCCCCTGCCAAAAGAAATATCTAACAGCACTAAGTTATATCCAAACAACTTAATAATACTTGTGTCCTATAAACTTAGTAGCCATTTAAACACACATAAATTGGGTTTTTTTAGATGACCATACTAACTCATGGATGTGTACACCAGTTGGAAACTAAACAATTTGTCAAATTTTAGAATCAGATTGAACCACCACCCCTCATTTCCTGATCCATACTGATTTTTTGTGACTTAATGTTAAAACTGTAAATTAGTTCAAGCTAATTGTTCATACAATTCGTTCATCTGGCAGTTGTTTTAAGTACATCTCTGTGCCCCTTGAAAATGTAAAATACTGGGGCACCTGGGTGGCTCAGTTGGTGAAGCGTTGGACTCTTGATTTCGGCTCAGGTCTTGATCTCAGGGTTGTGAGTTCAGGCCCTACATTGGGCTCCATGCTCGGTGTGGAATTCACTTTAAAAAAAAAAAAAGAAAAGAAAATATAAAATATCTCATAGTGTCCCTGTGAGTCTGCTGGGATGCCCCAGGGGGTCATGGCCACGAAGTCTTATGGAAATGTTGAAGAAATATGCAACTCACAAAATCCTGGAGCCCCCATATTGCCCACTCTCCTCATGGACTCAAATTTAAGGAAGCACATTCCAGTTAACAAATATAGTTAAAAATGGGAGCTCATTTTTTTTTTTTTCTGATTGTGTTCTTGAGATGCTTTATCTGAAATAATTCAAATGTTTACACATTTTAAGTTCTCTAATATTGCAGAGTAATTAAATTTTGTTGGTTCACAATTTTTTTGGTCATAAATTCATTTATTGTGTTATACATACAGTAAAATGAATTTATCAAATGTCAGCTGCTGAATTTTTTTTTAAAGATTTTATTTATTCATTTGAGACACAGAGATAGAGGGAGAGAGAGAGAGCATGAGCAGGGAGAGAGGCAGAGGGAGAGGGAGAAGCAGGCTCCGCGCTGAGCCAGGAGCCCGACGTGGGGCTCGACTCCAGGACCCTGTGATCATGACCTGAGCCAAAGGCAGACGCTTAACCATCTGAGCTACCCAGGCGCCCTCAGCTGCTGCATTTTTACATAGATGAACACTACTGACCTTTGGGCTGGAAAATTTGTTGTTGTGGGAGCTGCTCTGTGCAATGGAGGATGTGTCGCAGCATCCCTGGCCTCTACTCTTTAGGTGTCAGTAGCATGCCCAGCCCAGTTACGACAACCAAAGATGTCTCCACATGCTGACAAATGTCCACTGGGATAAAATCACTCCAAATTGAGAAGCACTGGTTTACACCCGTGTAACCACCGTCCTCGGTTTGCCAGATTTAGCAAATACAAGAAACCCAGTTAAATTTGAATTTCAGATAAACAATAATTTTTTAAAAATTTGTCCTTGATTTTATCTGGCTAGCCTTCACCACCCAGGTCACGCCATGGAAAAGCTTCCCGAACCACAGGAGGCTTCTTTGCGCCCCCTGTCGGTCAATAACCCCAAGGCGGCCACTGTTTTGGATGACGGCGTCTTTACGTTCTCGCGAGATCTGCTGCAGTAGTTAACGACACCTTCCTGGCGTATGCAGTTTTCCTCTCCTCTGAGTGGTCTGAAAAGCTTCAGACTTGCTCACCTGAAGAATTTCCTGGAACCCAACCCTTCTACCTTTTCAGTTTGTGACCCCGTCCTCACTGTCCGTGACCTGTAGCGGCTTGTTCCGCTTTGTGCCCTGCACGTCCCTCTGCTCAGGGGAGCGGCTCTGAGGGCTGATCCGCGGGCCGACAGCGTGCCGCATTCCTGTCGCCTCTCACGCCCTACCTGCTGCACATTTTCTGCCTTCTGTGTCACCACGGGACGAGAACTAGGCTGGCAAGGACAGACCTCTGTAGGTAACAGGTTTGGAGGGCGTGTTTGGGAGAAGTGGAAGACAGACCACCCTCACCTGTCGGTGGCTGTGGGGGCTGACATCATTTCTGGAACCTAGGTGGCTTACCCCAGCTCTTCCCCACTCCGCCTGTCCCCTTGCATCTAACTGCGGGGCGAAACTAAAGGGCTTGGCCTCGGTGTCCCTCGTTCTGGGAGCGGGAACCAGCTACGAGCTGCCTCCTTGTGTGGGCTCCCGAGTCTACCACACACTCATTTTTTTTTTTTTGCCGTTTGTTCACACATTGGATTATTTTGTTTTTGTTTTCAATACACAAGTGTCCCGCCACTCACATGTTACAGCTGGACATTGGAACGATTTGGGTATGGGTGAATTTGCAGAAATCCACTGAATGTTGCCGGGAGTTGATGTCATGAGCTAGGTAAGATTTTGACACCAATGAGTGAGCCGTGCAACCTTTGCTATTGGATGTGCGTCAAGGAAGTTTCCAGAGAAGCTGATACTTGAACTAAGATTTTGAACTCAGATTTTGCTAAATGGTTGTGACTGAGGAAGTGTGTTTTAAATCAAGTTGTAAAACTTCAGAGGCAAGGTAAATATTTCAGTATGGTTCTGTGATGGGAAGAGGGAGGAGCAAGGTTTGAGTCCTGGGCAAAATGGTGGGTGTTTGGGTAAAGCCGGGAGGCCAGGAGTGAGGGTCGGGCCTTAAACATTTTCTGTGGGTCACAGGGAACCATCAGAAGCTGGTCAGTTTTTCATTTTAGACAGATCACCCTGGGAGCTCTGCGAAGGTGGACTACAGGGAAAGGTCAGTTAGCAGACTTGCAATTTTGGTCAAAGGGGTCAGTCATTCACCTCTTAGTATGAAATTTATATATACGCATTGCTTCCCTCCAGAACTCTAGCTGAGATTAGCAGTAAACACATGGAAGTTTTATTGAGGTAGTGAGATGACAGCAGAGCATTTTGAGATAGTGGATACTGCTAGGGAGTTCAGGCTTGGTGGAGGGGTGCACCTCACTGCACAGGGTTGGCCTCTGGTAGCTTTTAGTCATTGAATACATGAAGTTGGGGCAGGGAGGCAAGCATGGAATTAAAGAGAGTGGAAGGGACAAAGATGATCCATATCATGAGTCAGCCTGGGGTTGGTATCAGCCACATTGATGGGTATATACCAGTATGGGGTCGTTGAGTGTTCTGAGAATCTGGAGTTACAAAGGTGTGACGTCTCCTGAACATTTGTTCTTGTATTTATCAATATGTCCAGGAATGAGTCTGAGATTAAAAGAACAAATAGTTTGGAGATTAAGTAATCAAGCATTCAGCTGTGGCAGTCCCTGTGGTGCCTTGTTTGATCAGTTTAGTAGAAGCAAGAGACAGTAGTTTACAATCACAAAGCACAAAACTGCTGCCCCAGAAAGGACTGAGATCCGGGTAGGGGAAAAATGAGCTAGTAGGCTGGAAAGGTCACGAAGGGAAGTTAACCCATAGCATGGAAAACTGAAAAATGAGTTGTTACATCCCTTGTCATGGGTCTAATTTGTTTAAAATCAAATCCATCTGCTCATTTCACACCCTTTGTTCCACTCCCTTGCTGCAATCCACAGTGGATTACTCCCTTACTTTAAAAACTGGCTGCACTTACAATAAGCTAATAACTTACTTTGTGGTTAATGGCGTCAAGATACTCTGGAACATGACCACCATTTATTCTCCCTCCTCTCTCTCTCTTTCTCCCTCTTTCTCTCTCTCTTTTTCCCTCTCTCAAGAATGAACTTCTTAGTGCAGCACATTGACCGGGAAAATCCTTTAAGTCTCCTTCACAAAACATACTGTTTACAGGCTCTGAAGTGACACAGGTAGGGGAAAAGGTTTCTCTCATTTCACTAGGCCTTCCTTTTACTCCCCACATAACCTGCAAATGCTCATTTCCCTCCCATGCACCATACATTCCAAAAGACTTCTTGGTTCAATTGATTCTGTTTATGATCTCCAAATCTTAATTTCAAATGAAGCTTACTCCTTTTCAGGAAAGAATTATCTTCTATGCAATGAACCAGAGTCCCCTGAGGCATTCATTTGAGATGCATCAATTCCTTTAAGGTCTCTTAGCCCATTAAAATATGTACAGTATTTCTGGTTAACTAATGGATCATTGGAAAAATGGAATTGCATGCAAGATATAATTCAAAGAAATGCATTTGGGGTTGTTGGCCAATCCATTCATAGGAATATTTGCTGATTGGGAAAATATTTTATTTTTTTGGCTTAATCCTTGGCAAGATCACACAAACTAGTAAAGGTTGTCATTTTTGATTCGTTGGACCTAATTCTGAAGACAGAGCAGCAATGGAATTTGTGATTTTGTCACTGCTCTTGATTAAGAAATGAGTGGCTAGAATTTGAACTCAGTTGGATCTGTACAATCTGTGGATATTACCATTTTTTTCCCTTGTTGAGTACAAGTTATTGCTAGATGTTATCTTATATTCACTCCTGTTTTTTGAGGGGCCAAACATTTTGCACATATAATACATATGAAATTAGATATTCAAATGGCAGGTGGTTTAAAGCTGAGGAATGGGTGTTGAAAGATCCCAGCACATGCAGTCACAGTAATTTTACATTTTTCATTACTGAGGTAATTAAAAAATTCCTTAGGGCTGAATTATAGTAAAATTTTATGTATCTTTCTACTAAGCATAAACTAATTTTCTTTCCCACTGGACAGTGTTAATTTAAGTAGGAAATATTTTTAATTCTGTCTCATTTATTCATATTATGAAAAATTGCAAGCTTTACTAATTTCATTCAACGTTATTTCTAAGTATTCTTAGATTCAGTAACTGTTGGGCGTCTTAAAGGTTAAGCAGAAGTGAAAGATGTAATTTTTTTTTGTCTCAACGGTGACCTTTCCTAGTTCATTCCTAATTCTTAGATGCCCCCATGACACTCATAGAGTCTGAACCCTTTATATCTAAGTCCATGAAGGTCATGAAAATATGCCTGTAAGTTTTTCTTTTAATTTTGACATTGAGGAATATATGAAGTACTGTGTGATCTTGGACAGGTCCTTAATTTGTCTTTATCTATGAAGGAAATATAATGAGCTAAATTTTCTCCCTCACCTAATTCTTCAAGTAACAAGTAAAAAGCTTAATGAAGCCCTTTGCTTCTTTCAAGCCACAGGGTGCCATTTTGAGTCATATGGTTCCAGTGGTATTAAGTTTAGGGCTCACTTTTCTGATACTTATGGAAAGAGAAAAGTGAACGCAGCATCCAAGAAGTGGTACAGAATCTGATTAAAACCATTATGTCTAGAAATGGCAAGAAGGAACTGAGAGCATCCATTCTGGTGTAATAATATCCTATAATGGCTCACCCATTTGGGAGTTATGCCCAAGAGAATGCAATGACAGAGAAAGGGAAGGAGGGAGGATGGAGAGAGAACACTGCACCCAGTGCTTGGAGTGAATCCAGGTGGATCCTTGAGAAACTGTGGAGGAGCTCTGCATTTCATGTTGTCAAGGATGGCTTAGGCAGGGGAGAATAGTACATCCCACTGTCGACTGGGGGAAGGAGAGGGGGAAAAGGAGGAGGAGAAGGAAGGAGGGGGGAGGATGAAGAAGAAGAGGAGGAGGAGAGGAAGAGAGAAGAGCTGCCATTTAATTATCAGCCTCCTCTGTGCAAGGTGCTCTGCCAGTCCTGGCCGTAATGGGGCGAGCTTCACAAGTATTACCTCCTGTGACCCTTATAACCACTCACACGATAGTAGATAAGGAAATAAAGTGTTCTGACTAGGTCACTTGGCTAGGTTCCCATAGCTTGTAAGATTTAAAGGTTTTGGTTTTGAATGGAGGGCCCCTTCATATGCTCTTTCCACAGTGTGTCATCGTGTCCTTAGAGGTTCCTTCTGGGTGTACTTTGATGTCTATTCCACGCCTCTCACCCCATACTTGTCCCAGTGGTTTTCTGAATCAGCGAGGCCGGAGAGTCAAACATGCAGATGTCAGACCTTTGTCCAGATTGTTCACCTAGAACCTCCTCAGGTGGGGGTACTTGGGTAGGGACTGGTTTATACCAGAGGGTATTTGCATTTTAATATAGGGACTCTTGACTCTGTTCAATTCAGCCAGTCATTTACACCAAGGATTATAGTAGGCCTGGCTCTGAACACCTTGAGATTAAAACACATTCTGTCTTTAAGGCTGATGGTCATCTAAGTAAGCCTTCAGGATAGGAGTACATATGGATGATGAAGTTTCAGATTCATAAGTAGCAAGTGGAAGAGATCATTTAGAACAAAAAATTTTGCTGGAATCCTTCACATTTCTCCTACTTGAGTGAACCTCCCCTGCCTGCCCTCAAAACCAGTGAGCCAGGATGATCTGCTGAAATCAGCCCCGCAAATCCCCAAGGCTTAAAAATTGCCACACCAAAACCTTTCCTTTTCCGCCACTGAGGTGATCCTTTTTGTTTACCTCTACACATACCTGGTGTGATAGCTGAAAAAGGCAGCATCATAACACTAATTTTTTTATGGCAGTATCAACAAATATAGCAGAGACTAAACAGTTCTGCCAGTGGCTGCCTAATCTAGTCTAGAGAAATGAGAGGTGTTTCTGCTTCAGTTTTACTCATCTGTAAAGATCAGTTTGTTTTAAATGTCCCAGGCTTCTGAGTTCTTGGAGTTAGATATCATTTACAAATGAAGTTCATAAGATTAGGTAGGAATTCTGCATTTCTCTCGGACACATACTCTGCTCCACACCCTCTCCTGTGCAGACCCTTGTAACCCTAAGTCTCCTTCCAGCCTTCTTATACCAGGGTGAGGGTGGAGTTACTGTAATATTACTCTAATATTAGTACAGTCATTATAGCATAGATCATGTTGTCCAAAACATTACTGTTTATATGCTTTTCAAGTGATGGTCTCTAGATGCAAATAATGAGGGTGCTTTGGTTACTATTTGCACATCGATCCTCTCAAATAGAACCACTTTAAGGAAAGCAGAGCTGACCCTGAATCTCTGCTGTTTATTTACCTGCACTATTTAACTCCGTCTGAGGTGTTCTGCTTCTCCCCTCAATTTACTTTTGCAGTTGGTCTCTTCCCCCTTTCTTCACATTTAGCATTCAGATCCCGGGGCACGTTGTCTTACAACTTATCTTTTTGTATGCCTGTCTCCTCCACTGGACTGAAATCCCTAGCAGCAGGAGCCTGTCTTATTCATTTTTGTGCAGTACCTGGCCCAGAGTAGTACTCTTGTAAATTAATTGGAAAAAATGCTTGAGTTGATACAATGGCTAGGTGTTTTTTTTAATCAGACTTTTAAAAATGCTTGTGTTGATACAATGGCTAGGTGTTTTTTTTAATCAGACTTTTTTCCCCCTTCTCTTATCTTTTCTAAATCTTTCAGGTTGAAAGTGTATTACTTATATAATAAGGAAGACTATTTCAGTAAAATAAGGGTGTTTCTTTTGAATCCTATGAAAGCATTTCCACTGTTGTATTAAACTGTTAACTTTTTATTTATTTATTTTAAAGATTTTATTTATTTGACAGAGACACAGTGAAGAGAGGGAACACAAGCAGGGGGAGTGGGAGAGGGAGAAGCAGGCTTCCCGCGGAGCAGGGAGCCCCATGTGGGGCTCAATCCCAGGACCCCGGGATCATGACCTGAGCTGAAGGCAGATGCTTAACGACTGAGACACCCAGGCGCCCCAAACTGTTAACTTTTTAAAAACAATCTAGGCAAAGCATAAATCAGTGTCAGGAGCACATTTTGCAGGTGTTTATATTATTTTTTGAAATGCATTTGACTGTACACAAGCACATGGACCTGCTAGATAGAAGAAATAACTTCTGTGCTGGCCAAAGTGCTGCAACCTGTTGCACAGCATCTTCATTCCTTTTTGGCTCTTCTTTCCAACCTTCCCATCCCTTCACTTAAAAATCATCAGCTTAGCCCTAACTCCGTAAACAGAAATTATTGAATGCTAATAATTTCTGGTAAGCAATTTAGGAGACATTTAAGTCCCTTATATATATGTGATCCCCTTTTTTACTGCAATTTCCAGGGAAAGTGCTACACAGTGATATGTGGCAATAACAAAGTCAGAAGGAAGGGAATATGAAATTCAGCGAGCAGCGTGAATGATTTGCTGTTAGCATGGGGCCCAATAACACTACAAAGCTATAAACTCTGTCGATCTAGATTGCCCAGTTAGGTGGCAGAGATGCAATTTGTCTTTTCTGAAGCCGCCTGCTGCTTGCTAGCTCCATCTCCTGTCACAGCCTATTAGCTCCCCAAGAAAATTGGTAGGAAATTGCCTGCAGATTGTAGGAAATTGCATCTCCAGGCCCTGGAAAAAATGTAGGATAGCACAACACTGACCCTCCCAGAGCAGCTATTAATACAGCAAAAAGTGACCTTTGACTTGCTGGGAAACGACTTTGCTATTTGCTGAATAAAGACTGTATTATGTGTGGCTGAAGGAAGGTGCAAATGATTATCCTAGCGAGGCTCGAAGCCAACCTGCTTTTGAAAGCCTAAATATTAGTTAGAAGAATTTTTTTTTTCTTTTTTGGTTTATTTGTTTGTTTTAGATGCAGGGGGTTTGAGTGTTGTTGCTCTGCAGGGAGAAAACGGTCCAGTTGGCTTGTTTTTGAAAGCACCTTTTCCCAAAGGTAAAAAGAAAGAAGTAAATTGTCCCAAGGAAATGCTCACAAATCTCTCAGGCAAAAATTCAGAAAGCAAATCTTTCAAAGATGAGATTAAAAAACAAAGATGAGCACATTGGAGCATTGTTTTGTTTCCCCCTCAATTTGGCTACATATGCATCTTGCGCTTCCCCACCTCCCTCCCTAATTGCGTTTTACAATACTGGCTATGTCTACTCACTTCTGAATTATTTTCTTTATAGACCATCCCCGAAGTTCAGACATCAAGATAATTCAGTGTTCCACAGGGGTACATATTGTGCATATTTTAAGCATCATTAACTTTATGTTACGAAAAAATCAAGATCCTGACATGATATTTACAGGCTTGCGTTTCTACCTAGAAGGATCTTAGCTCCCATTTACAAGCGTTTTTTTCAGGGTGGGAGAAAGAGCATTTTAGCTGCTCCTGAATGAATAAGATGCCTTCATTGCACTTGAATCCTAAACATTGTCCCCTAATCCTACCCTCCTCCCCAGTATGGGTTATTCGGTTTCAGTGCCCTGGAGAGCAAATCCAAAATGAGAGGGTGGGATGCAGATACACCAGCTTCTCTCTTCCTTTGTGAAGGACAGTGTTACCTCATTTATTATTTGTACAAATTGAAACATAACTAGATGAGACTCCTTTCAGCTTTCCCAGAGTTGAGAGGTTTTCTTTAGATTTGCTGCTTTCTTACACTTGGTGCTTGCTTCTAGAGAGAAAAGTACTAGACACCATGTCATATCTGAGAACATTGAATTTAGCCCATGAATTTCTGAGCTTTTATATGAGCTCTGATACTCTCTGCCTATGTGATATTTTTTTAAGCTTTTAGTGCCTCAGTTTCATTATGTAAAAAACTGGGTGTTCTCTAAGAACCTTTGAGGTATTAAATTTTGTGATAAAGGATAAAAAGGTGGGGGATAGGATTGAAGGCTGAGCTGTCACCCTGCTTTCTGCCTGCTTCTTGGGCTTCTTGACTGACTGTCCTTGGTGAAGGGGTTCTGTATGGCCAAAGAATGTGTTTTGGAGTCTGCAAGCACCCAGCATGCAAACAGCTAATTTACAGTCGTTATACATCAAGACTTGCTTATGTCTACATAAGAGCCCAAAGAACTTCTTAAAACATGACCCCTGGGGCATACGGATTACCAGGGTGAGTGGACATTATGTGGTAGAAGGTCCATTTCAGGAGTGCTGCTAGGCAGTAGAACTTAGTTGATATTTATAGCCCCACATTATAGACTATGGGAAGGAATATCAAAAGAGGTCCAGTTAACTTTGAAAATATTGTGTTAAGTAAAAAAGCCAGACACAGGAAGTCACATATTATATGATTTCATTTACACAAAGTATTCAGAAACAGGGAAATCCATAGAGACAGAAAGCAGATGAGTGGTTGCCAGAGGCTAGGGGATGTGGGGGATGGGGTAATGGGGAGTGACTGTTTAATGGGTATGGGTTTTGCTTTTAGGGAGATGAGAATATTTTGGAACTAGATAGAGGTAATGATTGAACAAACTTGTGAATGTACTAAATGCCACTGAATTGTATCCTTTAAAATGCTTGATTTTATGTTATGTGAACTCTACCTCAATAAAAGAAAGACATCTAGTTAAATTGTTGAATAAAGAGACAAATACAAGAACATATAATTACTTGATATTTAAAATGGAGATTTTAGCCCAGGCAGTATCTCTTGCCACAATACAAACCATCCTGTAACCCTTTCTTATCTGCCTTTGTTTCCACTCTGATCTTTGACCATGATGATGATTTGAGAAATGACTGGAAGTTCTGATGTCCACAGTTCCAAAAGCCAATGCCAGGGCTGATTTTGAGATGATTTATGAATACCATTTTCCTACAGGCTCCTTCAAAATCAAATTCAGGTGCCAGGTCTTTTCTGAAAGGTTTCCAGTCCTTCCAGTTGAAAGAGATCTCTGCCTTCTCTGAATGAATGATATTTATCTACCTTTTTAAGGCTTTACTCGCTTCCTATCTTGGATTATAGTTGTTTATTTTTCAGACATGCCTTACCTCCCTTACTTGAGGCCAGAATCACATCCTTCTCACCTCTCTGTCCTCCCAGACACCAGGGCAGTGTGTACTCAGTAAACATTTGAGCTTTTGCTCTTGTTTTCTTCTCTACCTGAAATGTCGTTTGTAGAATTCCACAGAAATTCTTCCCCCCCCTTCTATTTAAGCTGCTGAATGTTTTTAGGGATCTACCCATTCCCCATTCTCAGTGTCCAAAATTCAGGTTGGGTGGAATGCCTCCCCGAAGGTATGCCACCCCGAAGGTATGCCATCCCTCTAACCATCTTCATTAGCATGTTCCAAATTTGAGACTCTTTCCACAGAGATTGCAGATTTGGGTCCATGTAAACAAACCTGGAGCTGAAGGTGACCATTGGCATGGGAAGAGCTTGCCTGGGAATAAAGCCAACATGAAGAAAAGCAAAGCTGAGCAGTGGAGAGAGTCTGGTTCTGAGAATATTGTTTGGATACCAGTGTTCTGCCAGCCTGGGGCCAAATTTCCCCAGTTTCACGAGCTAACTGTTCCCTCTTTTTTGATGAAGCCAGTTTGAGTGTGTCATTTATCATTGAAAGACTCTTGTCTGATGCATTCTTGTTATCTCTTCACCATGTTCAAAATATCCTTTAAGGCTTGGGTAAGATCAGATGTTCCCTTGGAAGTCCTTACATCTCTTCTTATATTTTTATTTCATTCACCTGGTTATTTACTATTCTACTTTCAACAGAGATTTATTGAGCATTAGAACAAAAGCACATATATAAAAGAATAAGATTGCTTTTGCTTCGCGGGAATGATAGTTACAGAAAGCTTTAAATTTAGGCAATTTTGTATAATTTTATCTCCTTTAATCCATACATTAGTCTTGTGAGATGAATATTACTACCTGCATTTTATAGATGGGGAAACTGAGAATCAGAGAGGATCAGAGGTTATAAAATTATTCAGATAAATGATCTCACAGTTTGACCATCCTGGACTCTTAATTTGAACATCTCCTTCCTTTCTCCTTGCATTATGTATTTTTTTTTTCTTTTCCATTAGATTCTAGATCCCTTAAGGGCAGGAACTGTGGCTTACTTATTCTTCTGTCAACTACAACCTTTAGCATAGTCTCTTGATGATAGAATTCCATAAGTATTTTTTGGGTAACTTGATGGATGAGTGAATCACAGTTGAGAGAATCATACGTGTCCTCTGAAATCCAAACCAGAATTCACATCTCCCGATTCAAATGAGCTAGAAATGCCAAAATGCTATTTCTGAAGCTCAGAATATTATACACCTGTATAGCCATTTACTTCCTCTGAGGCATCACCCCCATCATGGAAACATGTGTGGAGCCCTTAGGACTCAGAATCAGTAAAGATTTACCATTAAGTGAATGATGTTTCAACATCACTGAGGGCCACTCAGTTGCAAGATCATATGTATAAAATTTGTAAAAGTAAAACATTTGAAACATATTAAGATCGTGGTCTATTTCTTACATCTCAGTCTGAATTCATGGGTGTTCAGAATGGTTTGATAGATAATCCAACTAAATTCGAGGGACCAGATGAAACGAGGTCCCCTACTCTTCCACCATCTTGCCTCCCTCCAAGATCATGGTCTCTTTCCATTCCAGCTTTTCTTCCACTATTCTTTCTCTTGCGTAGGGTGGTATTATAATGGCCATATGTGTTTACCTAAGAGGAAATTGAGTTGGGGATACATGTAGTTTGGGTTTGGTGAGATGTATTTACATGCTTCATAGTCACTTTTAGGAGTACATAGAGAGTGTTTATTTAGAATGGGAATTAGGCTAGGTGTCCTGCTATGGGAATGGCTTCCTGGAATGTTCCTACTGCCTATTGTGCCAGTTGACCCGGTGTTGTGCCATGAAGGTGTGAGGAAGGAGTGGTCTTGCACTATGAACGTGTTTCATAACCCAGCACTGTAAGGGTGTGAGTAGTGGAGGAAAAACAAAATTTGAAATGTACGGAGTCAGAAACTAATAGGGATAATTTGTCCAATCCTCAGTTCTTAGTAAATTTGGTTCTCATCGAAGCCTAGTAAATGAAAGTTCTTTCCTCTCAGGAATATAGTCTGATAATGTAACACACACAGAAAACACCATAATTTTTTTTTCTTTTGTGATGGGAATTGAAGAAAATACAAAATTGGTATAGGGCCTTGCAAGGGACCCATGGGAGTGAGGGGCCCTGAAGCTGAAGCTTCATCTGCTTCATGGTAAATCTGCCTCTGAAAATGCTTTTCAAAATTGTTATGTGAAGGGATAGTCAAGGATGCAGACAAAAAATTGTAGGGAAAAGTATTAGGGCAGTGCATCATGAAGTTACAGTGTCAGTTTTTTATACATCTTGTGACTTTTGTGATATTTTCCATTAAAAAAATTATTATGTTTTGTGACTTTTTTCATTCTAAAGAAATATTCAGTAAGTATTCCTTTTACTAAAAAGCTCCTCTCTCTCTCTGACAAAAATGTAAAAGCTCCAGGCCTGCAAAATCTGGATTTGCCCCTGCTGAGAGTAACTATCAAATGACTTTGGTGTGGTCATTTAAGTCCCTAAACACTTGTGAAATTCATCTCACAGTATTTCACATCCTTCTGGAGAAATATTCATTTTCACTTTTCTTCAGGGACAGGGGACATGGCATGTTTGTGATTTCTGTGCTTGCAAATTCCAAAGTGATCAGATTCCTCTTACTTTTTAACTGTGCAGTAATTTCTTTGGATTCTGTGTAATAACCTCAGCTTCAGGATCTGGGAGAGCATCAGTATTTTTTGCCAATGAGTAGTACACAAGACAAGACTTTTTGGCGTAGCGTTAAAATACTGAAATTGTGTATTGTTGTGGAGTACTGTTAGCTACAGTTTATGTACAAATAGGCCAAGGCCCAGGGAAAAAATTGCCTTACCCAAGTTCACAGCATAATGAATATCAGAGCTGCAGTTACAATTTTCCAACTCCACAACTGTACATGCAATTTTCAGGTTTAAAATCCTGTACAAAAAACTGACAGAGAACACAGATGGGCTTCTAACCCCTGCTAATGAGAGCATCACTCTTCATTGCTGGGATAATTAAGCAAATATTTAGTGGTCAGAAACCCACCCAGACTTTAAATAAAATCAATCAAACTCCAATCCCTTGGGAGATGTTGATTTTGGATTTTTTTTTTTTAAACTCTGAAACATAACTTCATGTGTGTGGGTGTGTGTGTCTGTGTGTAGTTCTTATTTTTATGATTTAAAGCAGAAGAGAGTTCAGTTGCACTATTATGCCCACTGAAAAGCCACCTTCCCCAGAAAGACCATGCTTCTGACACTCAAAAGGCACTAGGTCAGGAGAGCATTTTATCTTTGTTGATTGCTCTTTTTTTCCTCAGAATTTTCCTTTTTCCTTATGGAATTAGACCCTTTAAGTAAATTGCAAACAGTTCCCCCTGTGTGAAGCAATGTCTAGCCTAACACACTATCTGACACAATCATTGACATTTCTTGTGTAAATAACAGCAGCTGGATTCAGCCCTTTCAAGAATGAGTTGAAAAAATAATGAACTGTTTTTTTTTTCTAAGATAAAACACACTATATGTTCCAGAAATTAGAAGGGTCTGAGGTAAAAAGAGCAAATTAATACAAAATTATGTTTATTTTTGTTATAACCCATCCATTCAACCTTCCACTCCAAATTCTTCTTACTCAGATATACCTTTTTTCCATAGAATTTATCATCTATGAATAAGCTATAGAATGTATTTATTTATTGAGACTATGGTTTATTATTTGTCTCTGCCTGCTAGAAGGTAAGATCTAAGAGGACAAGAATTTTTATCTGGATGTATCCCAAGCACCTAAGGCAGCACCTGGCATATAATAGGAACTCAAGAAATAGTTACTGAATGACTATGTGCGATGTTTCAGCACTTGGAGAGCAAAAAGTGAATATGATATTGCACTTTCCTCTGAGAAGCTTTATTTTTCCAAGGATTGACATTCCAGAATTTTGGCATTAAATATTTATACCATTTTTCATATCTTTCCTATTTAGGACCTTGATTTGTTTGATGTGGCAATATGTCTAGTGAAAATAGCCATTGTCTAGCCTTTCCTGCAGCTTTTCCTTCAATTCTGGCCAGCAAGACCTAAGTTGAATTCTTTTAGGGATATCTAGGAAAGTTTTGCTTTCTTGATGTAGACATTTCGTTTTCCTCTTTGTCACTTGTGTCTTCTGCGTGTGTGAAATGTGCCTGCAGGTAGATCTGCCATATTGAGACCATGGGGATGAAAGCAAAGTGCTAAAGATGGCAGCGTGAAAAGATAGAAATAGAGCAGGATGGCTTACTCCTCCACTTGTTACAAGAGAAAAATAAAGCCCTGTTTGGTTAAGCTTTTTTATGTGGATCTATGTTACATTGAAACCCAAAACAATCCTACAAAATACACTCATATCAAATTGCAACTTAACTAAATATCTTTAATGTTTTTCATAATCCCAGTCTTTCAGAGAGTTAAGGCCATAGGGTAAATTCTACATTTTGGTGTCTTCCTATCCTGTACCCAGGGAGTTCCAGAAATAGAGGGAGAAGGAAGAAGACCAGTGAAGAGGATTGCTGTATGACCTGCTATAAGGAAAACCCTTAACAGATAGATTTGTTAAAAAGCTAGAGGGCAAAATGCCCTTTAGCAGCACTCACTTTTTTGCAGACGCGTTTTGTTTGTTTTCCTCCTATCTTGTGGCGCTACATTATTGTAGATTTATTGCTATTCATGTGCAGGGACTAGGTAGAGATACTGAAAATTCACATTATAGAGCTGAATCATTTGGAGATCTTTTGTGCTGATATAAATGGTTGTTGGAACTCAGCAAAAGTATATGGTATAGATGTATGTTTGAGTGTGCAAGAGAATGTGAGACTGTCCTGTTCATATCCTGAAAGTAGCCCATAACAGTTTTCTCTTTCACTTAGCCAGAATAATCATTCCCACTAGTCACTGCTATTTTGATATTTGCACAAGTGTTATTTATTTATTATATATTTATTTATTTTTGGTTGATTAGTTGGAGGCACCACCCAAAAAAACAAAATATCCCTCTTATATCTGGGAAATTGCTCATGCCTCTCCTGTGGATTTTCAGATTTGGTGTTGTGATTTTTGTTTGTTTTGGATATAAAGCTAATCCTATAGAGAGAAACTTAACACTTCCCTTCTGCAAAGAACATTTAGTAACATTAGCTGTGGATTTGCTGTTTTTTTTTTTTTTTTAAAGATTTTATTTATTTATTTGACAGAGTGGAGAGAGAGAGCACACAAGCAGGGGGAGCGGCAGGCAGAGGGAGAGGGAGAAGTAGACTTCCCACTGAGTGGGGAGCCCGATGTGGGGTTCACAGGACCCTGGGATCATGACCTGAGCTGAAAGCAGGAAGGCAGACGCTTAGCCTACTGAGCCACTCAGGCGTCCCACTGTTTTGTTTTGTTTAAAGATGCTATCTTAGGGGCGCCTGGGTGGCTCAGATGGTTAAGCGTCTGCCTTCGGCTCGGGTCATGATCCCAGGGTCCTAGGATCGAGTCCCGCATTGGGCTCCCTGCTAGGCGGGGAGCCTGCTTCTCTCTCTGCCTCTCTCTCTCTCTCTGACTCTCATGAATAAATAAATAAAACATTTAAAGATGCTATCTTAGTATAGAAAACCTCTCTTTTTAAACCTTTTCAAAATTTAAGATGACAATTTCCTATGCTTCATTCATCAAAAAGAAACCAGTTATTTCCCTGTTTTTCCACCTCTGCAGGGGTGCTTTGCCACTATGCTCTTTTGAGGAAATTTGTGTTATGAGGAGAAAAATGAAAGAAGAGAGATAAGAAACAATAAGGCTGCTTCAGTTCTGATCAGGTTCATCTATCCTAGAAACTTCCAAGTTCCCCCAGTAAAAGAACTTTAATTGCAGTTTATATGTCTTGTTGTTCTTGGGTTCTTCTTCCCCTTTTCTTATTACTTAGGAAATTGATTCCCAATTTCACATGTATTTTTTTATCTCATTATATTTTTTAATGAAAATGTAAAGACAAACAAAATTGATTTATTCCACAATAAAACTCAAAAATTCTGTCATTAACCGGGAAGATGTCTGAGATACAGGTATTACTTTAATTCTCTCTTGGAGGTCATCTCAGTATTTGGAAGTAAAGATAGAGCTTACTCCCACTCCCCCCACCCCAGTATTCATTCTTCCATTTCTCTTTATCAGTAGAATCCTGGAACCCAGAATAAAGGTGGCAGATGCAGCTAGGTAAGTTCATATGAGTAAATTAGGGCCAGAATTGGTGTGTACAACCTCTGGGAAATGGAAGTGGTATGTCTTTCTCCTTTTCTTCTTTTTCATTCATGGCTTGTGAATGTGATGGCTGGACCACTTAAAGGAATTTTTTTTCCATGTGTAATTTCTTGGGAGTCATACAGACAGAAGGAATCCTTCTCTCATACCCAAATAAATGGGATTTCTGGTTAGAAATTCTCATGGTATAATTTTTTTTTTCTACTTCATCTAAATTCAAATCCAAAGCTCAGTGAGGCATATATGCCCAACATCTCCCTCTGTAAAGTGTATGGATGTTTTTTTCCTCTGCCCTTTGGGTGGGCAGGAGAGGGTATTGTGTGGAGGGGGGACTTTATGCCAAAGCTTTTCAATCTGACCTGTTCTCATAGGAGAGCTGGGGTATAGCCCAGGGCAAAATGAGTTATAGGCCTGACCTCTTTTTTTTTTTAGATTTTATTTATTTTAGAGATAGCATATGAATGGTAGGGAGGGAGGGGCAAAGGGAGAGAGAATCCTAAGCAGACTCTGTGCTGAGTGTGGAGCCTGATGCAGGGCTCGTACTCATGACCCCGAGATCATGAACTGAGCAGAAATCAAGAGCTGGATGCTTAACCAATTACACCACCCAGGAGCCCCTGAGTTATAGGTCTTTTGAGGATTTTTAGATAGTCCTAAGACAAGTTCTTTCTTTACTGCTTGCTTACCTTTCTAGATTCACACTTTTCATCTCTGGCCTCCAATCCACCCTTATATTTTCCTGCTAGCCAAGCTATGCATTCAAATGACATTTTAAATAATTTATTCAGCATTTTAGCTCTGCCTGGAGGGATGAGTCTGCTATATTGCTGGAAACAGATTCTAAATTCTCTTTGTTTCATCTTTAAAAAATAATGCTTACTTGATTACTTTATATTCATCTACATTACTTCTTTTATTATGCCCTCGTTCCTTATGTTAGACACAAAGCTATGGGTTTCCCTTCATTTCCTTCTTTCCTTTCTTTTATTCCTTTCTTTTAATCTTTTGTTTTCTTTCCTCTTCTCTCCTTCTTTCCTTCTTCTTCTCTTCCCTCTCCCTGTCCTTCTCTTTTTTTCTTTCTCAGTCCTTCTCCTTTTTTAAAGGTATCCATGGCTTCAGAGCCCAAGGTAGCAATGGATTTTAAAGAAGTAAAAGCATCACTATGTACTTCCACATTTACCGATTGCCTACTGTTTGTCAGGTACTGTGCTTGGAACTGATGCTGTATGGATGAATAAAGTCCTGCCCTCAAATAGCCAGTCATGTGGGGTGATGGTACAGTGTGGACTGCTGTTGTGGGGGAAGAACACCATGCTAAGTGAACACAGAGTATGTGGGAGGTTTTCTAGAGGAGGCCATCATTAAGGGTAATCTGTATATGGGAGTTCCTCTTTGAGAGCCCCCCCCCCCCCCACCACATGAGCTAATACTGTAGGTTAGGAGTGAGTGACCAAAGTAGTTCAGTCCCTGGAATTGGAGTTCTGTCTGGGAAACAAACACTATATTATTATCACTTATGTTACATATGTATGAGACTTTTTTTTTTTTTTTTTGGCCTCGAAATAATCACAAAGCATTTTTCCTGTGGCAGCAAAGTTAAGCAATCACATCCAGGAAGAACAGAAGGAATCTTCTGCTTTTGAATGGCTAGATAAAATGATCAGGGAGCTTCAAATTCAAGAAACAGACCCCCAACAAGTCAGAACACAGACATCAATCTCAAAGGATAAAAGAACTGCCCATGGTTTCTTTACAATCACAGGTTGGTGACCTCAAATAACCCTGCAAAAGAGTTGGCATAGACCATTACAATAAGTATTATGTTGCACTCCAGTACTGAACATATCCTAATTGAAATGGGTGAAATAATGACGTAGAGATAGGATTGTTTCTACGGGCTCATTTTGCAGTTACCATAATGTAAAGTGGAAATAATCACTTTGTTAAAATCCAATCTGTTCGGATCATGCTTTACACCAGTATCCCAAGACATGTAAATTTTTGTTAGTACAAAAGTACAGAATGAGAAAACAGGCTGCTGATGGACGTTTCTTGGTCCATGTACTGCCTCTTTTTGTGGGTATACTGGTTGGCTCACCCAGGGCCCCACAGATGACATACTGCATGTGCTCTTGGTTGTAGATCACAGCTGAACAAACTGCTTTGGAGTGTGAAAGGTCAGCACGGTGTAAACAGAAATCAGCAGTGACCTATAGAGTCGTCTCAAGACTTAATAAATACCATCTTCACGGTCCTCCCCACCTTCTGCTGATTCAGGTATTCTCTAGCGCCATGTGGCTTGTCTCTGGAGCAGTATTTCAAATCCAGCAGACCATCGTATTTGGAGCAGAATTTCTAACTACGTTTTTAATTTTGGCAAAATAACTTTCAGCTCCTTCTGAAAATGTAATCATATATGGGGAGCTTCATTGAGAAAGAATAAAATACTTTTTAAAACACTCCATTAGCTTTGGCTACCATTAGTTTTACTATTCTGTAAGAATTTCCCCTAGGTTTAGGGGATAAAAACAGAATTTTTTTCAATCCAGATAGAATTTTGTGGAGAATCATTAACTTTTCCTCTCCTTGATATCTCTCAATGACCATTTGTTTTTCTGTATTCCTTTATTGAGGGGCATCTAGGCCAGTATTACCTCCTGCTAGAGTAGGATTGGGCCCACATTCATCCTGTTCCCTTCCCTGGGACAGCCACAAATCAATCAGGAGAGCCTGCACCAGTCCTTGCCCATGTTAGGTGAAAAGACTCTTTCAGATTGTGCTTAGCCTTCAGCTAGCTCATAGTCACCTGGGTAGATAATTTAAGACAGAATTGCTCACCTGAACCTGAGGTGCCTGGATCTAGTGAAAGTAGACCATACAGTATGTTCCCTGTGCATTCCAGGGCAAAGTTCAGGAAGATGTGTGAATATATGTGAGAAAGCATTCCAATTCCCATCATGTGCAAGATTCACATAGATTTGCTTGTCTAATGGGATAGCCTTGCAGGAGATCTAAAGCCCCTCACGGAATAATACTATCTAACACTGTTCTTCTAGACCTAAGTGTAGAAGGATGATAGGAGGGAAAACTTCCCTCTGCTCCAAGCCAAACCAAACAGAAAGCACAATCCATAACCTATAATAACTTAACCCAGATGGTCATATTTTCTTTAGACTGCTAACCATTTCCAGTGAATTCATTAGTTTCGGTGTTTCTTCTTTTCTATTCTTGTAGTTAACATTTTGGCTTGCCAAATTCTAGCCATCCAAGAACAGGAGAGATCAGATGCTTCAGATTAAACAGTTCAAAGATGCTTCAGATTAAACAGTTCAAAGTCGGTGACATTTAGTTAAAATAAACAAATGGAATAAAATGGACTGCAGACTCATAGGTCCAAAAGTTAAAACTCGTTGACTGAGACTTAGTGCTATTAGATGGTTGATTTTACTCAGAACTGAAGAGCTCAGGAACAATAAAGCCAATAACAGTGGCACCAAAGAGAAAATGGGACTGTTATGTTGAAGGAATGGTCCAAACTCGCCTGTTGTGTGGCATTATTTTAAATCCCAGCAAAATTTCCAAGTAAAATAAAACAACTAAAACAATGAGAAACTAAAACAGTGGGTGAGAATATGTTGGTCATTAACATCTTCAACTTGGGGCGTTGTGATGATTCAGGGTAGGAAATCAGATGGGAAGGAACAAAATTAAAAGTTAAAGAGAACAAGAACCCAAAAAAGTCTGGCTCAGAGAATTATGTGCATACATTTATATTTTAACAATTCTCCATCCTCTACTAGATGCATTTGAAAATGAAAAACAAGGGCTCATGACTGACTAAGAATAACTTCAAGACCTATCACCAGTCGTTTTTACCCAACACCCCTTTGCTTTCCAAACTCATCACTTTGCTTTGCAGATAAAGATGTTCTTAGCCTACTTTGAATACTATTTTTCTTTGTCCTTCATGTCCACCATGTATATTTGCAATTGTCCTTGGTCATCTCCCTTTACTTCTTCACAGCACTGCTTAAATCTAGCACCTGCCTAATCCCCCCCTCCCCCATTTTAAAAGGTTCAACTTCTTCAATACAAAAGGAAACGTACCTCTCCCTGGACATCTAGGTACCATTCTGCACATGTCCACATGGTCTTTGTTGGCATATGTACTTTGCAAGGACAAGAGTCAGGTGTTTTGTAAGCTTGTACGATTCCTCCTCCTATTCCATCATCCATATAGGTATTTAGTAAATGTTGAATTGAAGTGAATTGCTTTCCAGTGCATTTTTTGGCACATGTACTTCAGTAGGTCAAAATTCTTCTCTTTTTGCAGTGCTTAGTGGTTTTCTTTTTGAATGAGTTCCTGACCAGGCCAGAGTTGTTGGATATCTCTGAAAGTTGTTCACAGCTTGCTAAACAAGGAAGCAGCATGATTATATTACTATATTGTAGACATGTCCCTGGTTTAAACATCAAGGAAATTCTATTTATGTTTTACAATGGGTTGTTCTTTCTCTTTTGTTCTCATTTCTCCTCCCTCTCTCCCTTCCTTCTTTCCTTTCTTCTTCCTCTCTCCTTTCTCCCTCCCCTCTTTTTCTTTAGTTCTTTTTAACAAAGCTCTCTTGTGAAACTCAAACGTTTATAGCAGGATCAACAGCAGTGAAGGGCTGTCTTTTTCAGCCCCACAAAGCTGGACAAATGCAACTCCAGAAGCCTGGCCTCAGCTCAATTGCGGAAGGTGTCAACAAATATGAGCTGAATCAAGGCTGGCCGAGCTCTCTACTTGGGAATGGCATTGGCTCCAACAGCGGGAACACTGAGTTTCTAGCTTCAGGCTTTCAGTTCTCTCTATAGCTTAATGGCTCACAGACCTTTTATGAGACAGCTGGATAACAATGTGCTTTTATGACAGCCTGACTCTTTTTTCCCCTTTTAAATCTCAAACTGTACTGTATAAGACATTCTGTCTCCTATCGTTCCATCAACAAGGCCTGAATAGCCAAGGCAAGTGCTCCTGAAGCACTTGTTTATTTCCTTGGATTTTTTTTTTTCTACAATAAAAGAATAAGGGGAAAGGAAGGTCCCAGATGTGAAAGATGGCTGGTAAAGGCCTCTGTGTGAGGTCCTTGGTGAGAAATCTCATTCTAAAGATCTGGGTGACTGGAATTTCCTTTCCTCCCATCCCCCGCAGACATCCCCCTCCCCAACAACCTTCTAATACAAATCCTTAAGCATTAAGTCAGGCGGAAAATGAGTCTACTCTACATTTATCTTCCTGAATGGCAGTCAACTCCCGCTTAATCTTTCAACATATATTTGTTCAATGGATCAACAGATTGTGTAAGCAGCATGACGGTTGGGTTTAGAAATGTGTCTGCTCATGTTTGGTTTGTGCTGAACCATTGACCATTTTGTTTGTGAATCCATCATAAATTATATCTCCGAGTTACCCAGCACTAGGAATGGGGACAGAGGACAGTGCTCATACAGGCAGAAAGACTTTTAGTCACTGTCATTTTCCAGTATTGAGAATGCTGACTTGTTTTATTTTGGAATGCTTTCTAATATTTTCAAACTAGAAAACCTCAATGTTAATTCCTTTCTCTTTTCCCAAAGGTGTCTCTTACATATTCTTCTCCTGTCCTTTCCTCATTAAAACAAAGTAGGCTTTGAAGGCACAGAGTAGTTAATAAAAAAGTATAACATATTAATAAGAAGGCTAAGAATTAAAAATCTGTGACTCTTTGGACATACTGGTTCAAATCACTGCTCCTTAAAAGTGGGAAGAATTTATGTGTTAAAAGATTGTTGCATCGGTCAATCAACTCATCACACAACTGATTTGACCTTTTATTTTTTTAAACAAATTGTCAGTTTCATTAAATTTTCAAGTTATTATTCAACCAGTCAACCAGTATTTACTGTGTTCCTACTTCATTAAATGCAGTGGAAAAAATATAAAAAGGTGAAGACAAATTTCCTAACCTCAACAATTTAAGTCAAGTTGGAGGAGTAATATATATGTTTGTTAAAAGATAGTATGAGGATTCCTAAATAAAAATGAGGGGATGAGAAAGTTTGTGTTGTAGTAGTATAGTTTCTTTACAAGAAGGAATGGTTTGCAGGGAAGTTTTATTTGTTTGAAAACTGTTCAGTATTTACTGAGCACAGTATTTTTGGGACACTGAGCATATAATGCAAAATAAGATTTACTTGCTGGCCTCATGATGCTTAAGATTGAAATAGGAAGAGTGGATGTACAGCTGTGGATGAGGAAGGAAGATTGATGTCAGCCATCATATGCCCATGTCATGCCCAACTCCTGTCCAAGTCAGGAACTGAGTTGGGGAGCTATAGGAAGACCTGCTGGTTCTGACATGTAGATTTTACATGTCATAGTGGAGCCTTGTTAGATAAAAGGACATTTCCATATATTTTAAGTGTAATATTCTTACATTTCAAAATGGGAGCATAATCATACTTTGTAATAAGGCGGGATTTTACTTATATCAGTAAAGAATATATTATTTTTTAAAACCTACTGTTGATGTTGCATTTTAGCCATTCCATCACCCCTGTGCTTCTGTTGCCTTAGTGACTTCCTGTAACAGTTCTGTCAGCTTGGGAAGGTGTTATTATCCTCATTAGAAAGGGAAGGAACCTGCAAGTTCTGGTAGACAAGTACGCAAGGTCATGGAGCCTAGTTAAAGGGAGATTTGACACCGAATCTTTTTTTTTTTTTTAATTTTTATTGTTATGTTAATCACCATATATTACATCATTAGTTTTTGATGTAGTGTTCCATGATTCATTGTTTGTGCATAACACCCAGTGCTCCATGCAGAATGTGCCCTCTTTTAATACCCATCACCAGGCTAACCCATCCCCCTACCCTCCTCCCCTCTAGAACCCTCAGTTTGTTTTTCAGAGTCCATCGTCTCTCATGTGACACCGAATCTTGATTCCTAGCTCTGGGCTTTTTCCTCTTTTGCATTTAGCATCCTTTGATTAAGTTTCATAATGAAGGGTAAGAACCTCAATTTGAAAACTTGTCTATTGATGCTCTTTTTCTACTGGGAAACATTAACCAGTGTTAATGAGTCTTTAGCTCAAGATATGTTTTAATATTTATAGGTGAATTTTAATATTTATAGGTGAATTCGTCTGCAGATGCCAAGACAAATTCTTTGCCAATGGTGATGACCTGTTACGGTGATTCAGCACTGACAGTCTCCACATACATTGAATGTGGAGTAACAGTAATAAAATCAGATACATAACATCCAATAAACAAAATATCAACAAAAGTCCTTTAGGAGCCACTGGATTGAGAGACATTCAGGTTTTGGAGTGTTTTCCCAGATTTGATGGCATTGAAAGTCACAGAGAAGCTGCAGTCCTAGACTCAAAATTGGTAGTGATGGTTTCCTTGATTGCAGAAAAGAGAAACTCACTGAAGCCAGTCCAAGAAAGGAGAATGGGTTGTTATGAGGTTTCATGGGGTCTGTAAGGAAATAGAGCTAGTAGAGGGGCCTTACAAGCCCTGTTGCTGGGGAGACATGGAAACCATATCCTTTCCTTGACTAGTGTAGAGTTAGGCAAACTTTGGGTTAGGTAACTACCCTGGGTCCAATCACTCGAGGGAACCAGGGTGTTGCACACCACTGTTTTTATTCAGAAGAGGGTATGGGCAGAGCTAGCAAGGGTCTGTGTCTTTCATTAAGAGTGTTCTATTTATTCTGTTTACCTTACCCCGCAGCTAATGGTCTCAGTAGACTCTAAATGTTTTCCCCAATTTGATTAAGGTTGATCTGGTTATTTATAATTGTTGAGAAGCATAGCAACATTTTGTTTGCACTGCAGTTTATTATGCAATATTTGATTTCCTCTAAAAACGGGGAAATTGTAATATTCAAAATTACTATATCTGTCAATGGCAGGGACAGAAATTAGAATTCTATATATTCTGGTCATATGGACTATGGTTATGCCAATGTTTCCTAATAGAAGAGAAAAAAAGATCATTATTTAGGTATATCATAAATATAGACTCTTTGCTAATAAGGGCCAGAGAAAATATATGAGCTAAGTTTTATCCTTCTTCACAGACATGTTCCTGAAATAAATGCTGCTTTGATTTGGCCTTCTCTTTCTCCTCTCACCCTCTGTATACATTTCTGGGCAGAAATTTCCATCATATAGTATGAAAACTCTGGGAATCCTTGAAATATTTCCAGGGGACTGAATTGTGTTTCCCCCAAATCCATATGTAGAATCACTAACACTCAACATAAGTGTATTTGGTGATAGGACCTTTATGGAGGTAATAAAGGTTATATGATATCATAAGGGTAGGGATAGAACTGATAGAACTAATGTCCTTATTAAAGATTATTTATTTTGAGAGAGAGAGAGATTGAGAGTGCCCTGGTGGTGGTGGGGGTGCAGAAGGAGAGAAGCAGATTCCCTGCTGCACATGGAGCCTGAAGCAGGGCTCAATGCCATGAGATCATGACCTCAGCCAAAATCAAGAGTCAGATACTTAACTGACTAATGTCCATATCAGAAGAGGAGAGTCACCAGGGAACTCTGTGCACACACAGAGGAAAGGCCATGTGAGGATATAGCGAGAAAGTGGCCATCTACAAGCCAGGAGGAGAGGTTTCAATAGAAACCAACCCTGCAAATACCTTGCTCTTGCAATTCCAGCCTAAAGAACTGTGAGGAAATAAATTGTTGTTGTTTAGGCCACCCGATCTGTGTTATTCTGTTATGGCAGTCTGAGGAGTCTAATACCAATATTTTTATATATGAGGAAGCTGAAATGCAGAGAGATAAAGTAACAAAGTATTAAGTGAAGAAAATTTGAATTTGAAAACAATTTTGAATTCTGAGTTTTGAATTTGAAAATAGGATTTGAAAATAGCCCCTTCTGAATCTGTGATGATGGTCTTTCTCCTCCCTGTCCTGCCTGTTTAATTCCCCTGAAGACTTAAGAGTTGAAAACTCTTACTGGTGTCAAATTTACAGATAGGTCAGAAAGTTTGAAAGTGATGAAATGCTGGATGAAGCTAGAGGCAGACCCTGATCATTCCCTGGCTGTGATGAGAGAGCTAAGGGAACACCCTGGAGATGGTGCTCCCGGCCGACTCTTGGTGCTGAGTCATACTAAAGTACTTCCAAGGGAAGTAGAAAAATGGGGCCATTGTAATTATCAGCCAGAAATGGAATTGGGGAAGATGAGAGGAAGCTAGCAAATCCACAGGCTATCTCCTCTTTGTATTCAGGCTGGGCATAACCAGACCATTTGGAGCAGTCCAAGAAAGTAGATCTCATGTGGAGGGGGCTAGTATTTGAATAGAATTGGCTTCAACATTCACTGTTAAGGAGATTTTGAAATGTTGCCAGTTAATTTAACAACAGTCTGCCTTAAAAAAAAAATCACATGGGTTTACTTAGCCTTCATTTGTATTTGCTAAGCAAAGCTTATCAGCACATTTCCTCTTAATTTTTTATCTTCCTTGTAAAATGTTCAATGTTGAATTTCACCAGTATTTTGTTTTTATCCCTGAATGATGGAAACCTCTGATTTTTTCCCCTTTCCTCTTTAGAGAGAAGAGGAACATTTAGAATTTGCCCTGGAGATACAATGTCTTCCAAATATTAGCTCAGGGAATAGAAAGGCTCTGAGTTGCCATGTGCTGTTGTTTGCTAGAATAAATAATCATATAAAGGCCTTGCTCTTTTCACTCCTTTCTCTTTCAGCAGAGTTCAAACCAGGGTTATTTGCAGGTATCCTCTTGAATCCAGTTGAAAGACTCTGAATATCTTGGCTTTTCAGTCTTGCTTTTGCTTTTTCTTTTCCATCACTGTATTCCTTTTTATTTCTTTCTAGGTTCCTGACCTTATTTCTTTATTTCTTTCAAATAATAGGAGCTCTTCAGTGTGTGAATGAGTGTACACGTGTGTGTGTGCGCGCATGTGCGTGTGTGAACCAAGAAGAAGAGGCTGTAAGGCAACTAGAGTGTTTATTTGGGGTCTTAGGGATTCAATGCAGAAGACATACTGTGGACTGAAATTAGAAATTGAAATTGTGCCCCAGATTACAAGCAGGAAGTGCAGATTTATAAAGGCAAAAAACCACAAGGTTACATAACGTGGTTTGAGGGAATTATGATTGGTGCCGACAAAGTTAAACTGACTATCTAATACAGGATTGGCTATTAACCTAACAGGTGTTACATTACCTCTCTTTCAGTCCAAAGTAGAGTGATATCTTCCAGAAGATAGCCTAGGTGCAATGGATAAGGGTCAAATGTCTGTGATATTCCAAAAATTGAAACAGGAGATGTGCATAGGCCTTTCTTCCTCAGTATCCTCCAGACCCTGTTTTGAATGACTCTCTTAGCGTTTCTCACTTCACTTTGGAATGTTCTTTCACGGTGTTTATGTGTGTTTATGTAGATGTGTGTATCTGTGTCTGTGTGTATGTGTGTAGGGAGTGGGTATGTGGTGTTTCTACCCTTTAAAAGTGACACTGATTGTACCATTGTCAAATTCCCAAGGCTCTGCCATCCATAATTATAATTGCTAAATATTGATAGACTAAAAGTCAAATAAATGAATGAATTATGAGATGCATATGGAATACAAATAAAGATCTTAAATATCCATTCCCCACATTGATTGCTGTTTAGAAAGTAGAATATATAAAACGCATTGAGACGCCTCAAGGAATCAGGGTTATGATACTCTGGGCTGTTTCTCCAGTGTTCACTTAGACACTTTTAAAAACAGGATTTTTTTTTTTTTTTCTGTTTTGAAAGAGTAAACACCTTACAAGCTGAAAGTCATCAAAATTCTGCCTTTCCCTACTCATCATACATTACATTTGCCAAGCACAGATTAAGGCAGATTATTAACCTACTCAATTACAATGGAACTCCTATGGAAATGTCTATTAGTACCGCATTAATATCTCATTAGTTCATCATGTTAATGTTATTACAATGGTTACCAAAGGAATTGGTGCTGATTGATACCTAATTTTGAAGGGTTGTTGCCCCAAGCATCATTTAAGAGGGAAGCTCAAGAGTAGAGGTGGAAATCTGCTTTCTGTCTTCTTCCCTAAAAAAAGAAAAGGAAAGGAAAAAGAACAAATGAATATTCCTGGCAAAACATGCTGCAGAGGCTGCATGAGACTCAAGATATAAATCTATTTTGACAGGTGTAGTCATTATTCTTATCATCTAGGAGAGCATTATTCTTTTTGTTTTAATGGCAGAGATAGCAGGAAGACAAAATTTGCCTTCATGTGAATGCATCAAAATGTAATAACAATTAGCTAATAAAATAAATTATTACTAATGATGATAATAGCATGTCTGTGTCTTTACAATGAATGTGTAGCTCTACTTATTTACATCTTTCCCCAGAGGAGTTCAAGTAGATTTATAGAAGTTAAACCACTCCCACCTCTCCATTCATTTGCATATATTAAAAGGAATAAATCATAGAAGCTGATCGTACCATTTTATAAGGAAAATTATGTCTCTGCAGTTTCACGTCTTTGATGTAGTTAGTAATTCTCCATATTTGGAAGGTTTGTGCAGCAGTAAGGTCAGTGGCACCAAGACTGGAGTCTAGACTTCATGACTTTGGGAGAATATTAATCACCGTATGCCCAGGCTTTCTGGCCCTGGTGGGGAGCAGATGGCTGTGGGGGTGTCCTACACAGCAAATCAGAGCTGGCCTTTAAGACAGATATGAAGAAGAAAAAGTCTGTTGCTGATGCTGTCTTATTTTCTATACTTTCCCCACCTGTCTCTCTGCTTTTCACTGAGACTCCAGAGCTCTCATGGTCTTTTCAATGAAATTTTGGGGTGGTTTGTCATAGTTAACCTTTTACTTTGTTTCTGTTTACTTAGTAAGAACAACAACAACAAGTTGTTGGAGGTTTGCAGAGAAAGGAGAAATTACGAGATGGACCTCTTGAAGAGTGGCAGAGTGAATTGTATCAGAAAATGTTGAATGAGGTTCAAGTGGCAGTGTCGAGGCCCCACGTCAGGTTTGTACACACATTGAATGGTGATCATTAGTGTTGTTGTGGGGCTTTCTCCTGCCATGTTCAGCTGCTTGGATGCGGGCACCCGGTCAGACTGGGATCTTGCTGGGTGTATAAGACAGAGGAGAGAGATACAAGGACACAGCAGGCATATATAAGGGTGAGGAGGCAAATAAGAGTGTGTAACAGACAGTGAAATGTAAGGGCACTGAATGGGAGGTCCCAATATGATTGAAGAATTACTGGATCAGTATTGTTGGAGGGATGGGCAAGAACAATAGGAGATGGTGATCTAAATGAGATTCTTGAAATTGAGATTTTGGAGGCAGTATGGTTGGTAATGACAAGGTCTAGGACATTAATATGGGAGGCCAGTTAATATGGTTAAACCATTAATATGGTTTCAGACCAGTGAAAGGTAAATTACTGCCACAAGGGCAGGCTAATGTGGTAATCTAATCAGATAACATATGTTTCCATGTCACTGGGGAATTTTAGAGATTGGGGGAAAACAATTGTTTGGAAATCGAGATAAGGAACAGGAGGGGGAAGGAACCTGGCCTGTCTTTAAGCCTTGTTAAATATTGGATATGAGAATCAAAACAGCCACTGCTTGAAAAGGCTGCTCTTTAAGTGGTTCCTGGAAACTCCAGCTGCAGCAAGAAGGTGCAGAAGGGAGGTTACCAGCGTAGCAGACTTTGGGTTCCAGAGGGCACAGTTCAATGTGTTAAGGAGTCATCTGAGTCATGACTCAGATATTGAGTCAGAATAGAGGAGGTACAAGTGCATATGGGGATTGAGTCTGAGTGGTAAGAGATGAATCTGAGGAGTAGAGAGAGTGAGAAAAAAATATTGTAAGCCCCTGATATTTTAGAGTTTATGAGCATAGCACAATCTAGCATAAATTAATTAATGCAGTCCTTTAAAGGAAGGGGAACATTCTTCTGTTTCCCTTTCTCCTTTGTACTGCTTGGAATATGGATAAGAAGATTGACACTCTTAATTAGTTAGGACTGTGAGATAACATGCTGAGGTGTAAGAGAAAAGAAACCCAAGTCCTTGATGACTATGAAGCTGCCATACCTACCATGTGCTAGCTACCTCTGGACTTCTTTTTTGGGATAAAGAAACTTCTATGAAATTTAACACAGGAGAGAAAATGATAATAATCCTTCCTTAATTAGAATTGTGGTCAAATGGGAAGAGAGAGCCAAAATGGGCAAAAAGATTGTAAAGAGAGTGAAGCTCCCCCTTGCTATAAATGCATGTTTTTCTTTAACTTTTATTTCAGTAAATTTAAGAAAAACTTGTAAATGAGATTGTTGAGTAATCCTGGCAACCATGAGGTATGCTGGAAAATCAGATATGGGAGAATGCCATTTTGCCATTACAGTTTTCAAAAAGAGGAAGAGAGACTCTGCAACTATTGAATTATGAGCTTTATTTTATTTCCTGGAGTTCCAAGAAGAGGAAGTGGTTGGGTCATCATTACAGTAACCTCATTTCCTTCTTTGACAGATATATTGGACTATGGTGCCAGGGGAAATGTGGCAGAGTGTACTTTTGAACTAAAGCAAGGCATTTGAAGGGGCTTTCAAAATGTCTTCATAGATCAATTAGAGGAATATTGGTTTGCATAGAAGATCGAAAGAGTGTATGAAGGGTAGTTCCTATGGGACAACCTGCAAGTTATTTCTATTTTTGCTCCCTGCCTTGGTGCCAGCTTCATTATAAGGGTTGGCTCCCCCTTGTGGTTAAAAGATGGCTTCATTAATATTTGCCAGGAATAGGGAGAGGGTTCCTTCAGGATCATTCCTCTGAGGAGTCAGGAAGCTTCTTTCCTGGATTGTGACAACAAACCTTTCTCATGTTTTATTGATTCCAGTTGGATTAGGAGTCCATCCCTGAACCAATTACTCTGTCCAGATAAAATGAATACTCTGCTTGGCTTAGGGCTGACTGGTTAGGGGTGGAGTTGGCTTCATGGGGCAGGAAGGGTATACAGTTTTGTATCTCTATATCTCTATATATCTATATCTAGAGAGAGCTGAGTAGTCAACAGAAAATGAGGGAGTGGATTATTTTGCAGGCAAACATAATATTCACTATTCTTGAAAGATTTTGAGGGTAAGGTTCTTGAATTCACAAAGTAGAAGTTTAAATGTTGATGACACAGGCATTCTGATAGATTTGTCAGGATTGCCTTAGCCACAAAATACACTCCAATTAATCAAACGAGTGAACTGAAGGAGCAGAATTGTTTATCATTATCCATCTTATGGCAGATACATGTTGGCCCAAAACCATGATTTTGGTTTAATTATAATCAAGGTTAACACTTCTACCTGATTATAATTGACCAATATGTTTACATTTTTTAGAACATTAGAGGAGGATTACGTTCTCTGAATGGCTCAGAATGACAACCAGTCTTTTTTTTTTTTTAATCACAGGATGGCGTGTATCTATTTCAACAGATTGCTCAGGTATAAATTAAAAAGCAAGTGGCTATAGTCTTTTTTTGTGCTGCTTAAAATAGTGGTTTGAAATACTTAAACTTTAGTGTAATTTTTAAGATGATATTAAAAAAAAGAAAAAAAAATCTCAAAGGACCCTTACATGTCTTAGATCATTTTATTGAGATCATAGTGACATATCTTGTTAAAAATGCTTAGAATTGTCCAGTACTTTCTGCTATTTTTAACCAGTTTCTTTGTTATGTGAGGCAAAACACATTAATGGTCACTGGCAAAAAGTCCATCTTGAAACTAGCTTATTCCTTATGCCTTTTATTTAACTGAGAATTCAGTGTGTGCAATGTATTGAAAAAGAGACCACAGAATTTGGGTAGATATTTTGTGAAATAATAGATCTGTAGTTTTGGGAAGTTGAGAGAAGCCCCTTTTATAGATAAGTCATCCTTTAGGGTGTGTTCTAAAAGATATAAATCTGATGACATAAAAAAATAATTTTGTAAGATGAGATCCTGTCATTCAAAATATTTAATGATTTCCCTTAGCAGAAGATTGTCCCCAGAAATAGTTAAATATCACTCAAAAATAGTTAAATATCCTTTAATACCTTGTTAGTCAAACTGTGGTCCATGGATCAGCAAGATCATTATCACAGGGAGCTTGTTAGACCTACACAATCTCACCTCCATCCTAGACCTGCTGAATCTGAATCTGCCTTTTAACAAGATCCCCAGGGGATTCATGTGTTCATTAAAGTTTGATCATAGATTACTGAATCTCAGTTAGGGAGATTTCCACAGTCTACAGAATACTGGGGGCAGGGCCTCATGGGCCAAAGAATTCATGTTTCTTACAGGTCCTCTCATAAAACCTCTTCAGATGTATCACAGAATTTTCATTTTCACTTATAGTGATGGCTACATATAATGTTTCCTGCTAAAATCTGTATTGTTTTATCATTATTATTTTAAATGAGCTATCTCTAGAAGAAAGGCTTTGAAGTCTGGATCTGCCACTTCCCAGCCATCTGACTTTAAGCACATTACTTCAACAGTTCAAGCCTAGTTTTCTCATCTCTAGGAACTCTAGATTCTAGAATAAATCTTCAGGATATCATCTCTAGATGGTATTGATCTTATACTGTTGTGAGGATGAGTTGAGATAAGGTGGGTAAAACATTGTAGCCCCAGGCCTGGGACATGTAAGGAACTCAGTGAGTATTAGTTCCCTTCTTCCTTGCTGGAACATGCACTCCATTGAAACCTTAGATTTATCTACTGTAAATGATGTAAAGACTACTGAAAGTCTTTGCCTGTGTAGCAAAACTGTAATGTGGTTCCTATAAAACATTAGATTTTTAACAGCTCTACTTGCCGAGTAAGTGATTTGCAAAATGATATTTAAATAATTAAATAGAATTGAACTGTTTAGTGTGGTCCATCTGGATGCCAAATTGCACTTGCCAAAATGATAATTTGGATTTTAACATAATTGATACTTTACTCTTCTTCCTGAATCTGATTTATCAACAAGCTTTGCTGTTTCTCTGCTACTTAGCTTTTACTTAGTGACTGCTTCTGGGGTCTGCTAAAAAGTCTTCATCTTGCTAAGTTTCCTTGGCTTCCCTGCAGTCCTTGTCTAATGAGGAATCAGAGTGTTCCATTCCCTGGTGGTCAAAAATGTGGCTGGGTGGGTTCTGATGAGCTGTTGAGGGGTTGGCTGAGAAGCTGCTTCTGAAAGACAGCCTGGCCTAAGATCTGTAGACTCCTTGGACCACCAGTAGTTCTTTATAGTTAAACTCTTACTCTGTTGTAAACTCCCTGACCACACCATCCCAGGATAAGTGAATTGTGAAATGATTGCTAGACTGCATGGCAGTAGTCAAGGCTCAGAGAGACCTAAGGTCAATGCACAGGCAAATCCATGTGACAGATGATGCGGCAGCCACTCATGGACCCTCTCTTTATATGGGGGGCAGGTCTCCACAATTCCTTCCTACCTAGAGCACTTCACAATGTAGAGCACTTCTCAGTATGCTATCATTTTATTTAAAAATGTTTTTAAAAATTAAAACAAATATAGTAAAGTATAAAAGAGAACATAGCAAATACCCATATTCTTATCACCCAGAATTAATTGTTAATATCCCATTTAACCATCATTTCCTGTACCATTTCCCTTTCTAACACCTCCAAAGGCAGACACCATCAGTAGTTTAATATGGGGCATTATACATCTCTATAAAAACTCTCTCTCTCCATATCTGTAACCAATATGGAATATTATTTTGTGAGTACTTTCTAAAATGTACATAAATGGCATCAAATTATATCAGTCTTTCTGAGCGTTGCTCCTCTCCCTTCAGCATTATGCTTTTGAGATCCAGCCATGCTGGTAGGCCCAGTTCATTCCTCAGTTTCATTTAACAGGAGTAGAGCTTTCAGTCTTGGAAATAGACTACATTTTACTAATCTCTTTTCAGGATTTGTAGGTTGTGGCTAATATCTAGCAGCCATCAGTAGACCTGTGAATGTACTGGCATTTCTGTTCCAGCCCTAATGGTTTTCTTGTTTAACTAATGGCTGCTGTCTTCATTAGAGATTAGTACATTAATTGAAACCGTACTTAGCCCTCTTGGTAAAGTGATAAATTGTATGTTTTATTCTTTTGTCCTTAAAGCTGAAAGGCAATGTGTGCACCCTTTGGGGAGCTCAGACTCCCTAAGTAAAGGACAGCACATTAAACAGCCCATTTGGTAAGAACAGGAGAGTCTCACTTACATGTCATCTTCTATTTTGTTGGCTCTTGTTAGACACAGACCAATGAAAAGATTACTTCCATGTTTAGGCAGATCCAAGCTTACTCCAGTCTTCACAGCTTGCCTCCCTCGGTGGCTAGTGAAGGAAGTTTCTGTGGCTTCTGACTGTCAAAAAATTTTGTTTATCCTCATTAGCAAAGCCAACAGAGTAATGATACTAAGGTCTTTTGAGGGCATCTTCGGGACACACTGAATGGAGCAGTTATTTTAATGGGAACATTATCCTTCATATAAACTATTATTGCCTAGTTGCCCCAGGTCTCTCTTTCTTCTGACACCCTTTATTAAGAATGTATTCCAGGGGCGCCTGGGTGGCTCAGTCGTTAAGCAGCTGCCTTCGGCTCGGGTCATGATCCCAGGGTCCTGGGATCGAGGCCCTCATCAGGCTCCCTGCTCCGCGGGAAGCCCGCTTCTCCCTCTCCCACTCCCCCTGCTTGTGTTCCCTCTCTCACTGTGTCTCTCTCTGTCAAATAAATAAATAAAATCTTAAAAAAAAAGTATTAAAAAAAAGAATGTATTCCAAATTGTCAAATAAAAACGTAACTGTGTAAAGTTGTCCACTGAAGTGAAATGTGGTACAAAGCAGTAAATTACCCTACGTGTTGGATTCCGTCCTAACCTAATCAGGGGGAAGGAGCCTGTAAGCAGGACAGGAGTGCGTGTGAGTGTGCATGTGCCCATGGATTCCGACCAGGTTTTCCTCCCCATTGTTCTGTAACCCCAGATGACTGTTAAGTCATCTGCAAACTCTGTATGGTCAAGTTCAGTAGTTAATTCTCAATCTTCATCTCACTCTTCTCTTAGAGTATTTGATACAGTTGTTCCCTTCCTCCCTGAAGCACTTTCTTCATTTGGTTTCCAGGGGCAGTGCTTTCTTTTCTCTTGATTATCGCCTGTTTTCCAGTCTCTCTTGTGAGATACGCTTCACCTTCCAGGCTTCTACATGTCAGTATGTCCAAGGCTTCGGTCTTTCCATTTCCTTCCTCTTCTCTCTATACCATTAGATGTGATTACATCTAGTCCATGCCTGTAAGTACCATTTATAAGGTAACCATTCTCGAATTTATATCTGCGGGCCAGATTTCCTCCTTAACTTTCCAACTCATATCTCTCCGCCTCCATGGCAACTTCTCTTGGACAATGAATTGCAATGATTCCTTAAAAACTGTGAAACTGAAATCTTGAGTTCCACACCCCAATCTTTTGTGACTCTAGTATTCCCATTTCAATAAGTGGTCCTTCTGCTTAGCGTATTGCTCAGGCCACAACCCAGGGGGTCATTCCTGGCTCTTTTTCTCACCTTTGTACTTCACATCCATTCTTTTGGCAGATCTGTTGTTTTCACCTTAAAACCATGTAGTGACCATCTATCGTCGTCATCTGTACTGCTGCCACTCTAGTCCAAGTTGCTAAAGTCTCTGGCATGCACTGTGCCAATAGCTTTTACTAGACTCTTTTCCACTCTTGTCACTTACAGACCAGTCACTGCATGGCAGCTAGAATGAATCTTTTAAAACATAAATCCAATTGGAACGAAATAGAAAGTCCTTGCAATAGTCTATCAAGCCCTATTAGATCTGGCCTTTCTGAGAGCCTTTGTACTTGCTATTTTCTCAACCTGTGGTACTCTTTGAAGATATTTTCATGGCTTACTCCCTCACTACACTCAGTTTTCTGTGCAAATGCCACTTCATTAGTGAAGCCTTTCCTGACCACCCTGTCTAGAGAACATAATCCTTCCACCTCTCTCTTTCCCCTTAACCCGCTTCATTTTCTGCCTGCTTATTCATGCAGTGCCTGTCATCTTCCACTAGAACATAAGCTCCCATTGGGCAGGGACCCCTTTATTCACTGATGAATCTCCAGGTCTGATAATAATGCCTGCCACATGCATTTGTTGAATGGATTAATGCAGGGAAATTCTATTTTATTCTGTCCCCCGCCTCTACATTTTGTTATAATTATAATTATTGAAAATGTATCATTTTAGAGAATGATTAAGGATGTGCATCTAGTTCTCTTACTCTTATCCCCATCCTGCCCCTGACTCATACACATTTTCACAGATATTAAGAAATTTGCTCAAGAAACATTAATAGTTTTACAGACATTTTGAAAGCCATGGTACCTCATTCACTTCTCAGATTCCAGTCTTTCTCTTAAATGTTTTGTTCAACTTCAAGACTTGTGGATGAGAAAGATATAAAATCAGCAGAAGTGTTATACGTAGGATACCTTTGCTTGTTTGAATACTATGAAATGAGGAAAGACCGCCTAAATTAAAAGCATTCTTAATCTTGCATATGTACATATACATATGTGTTTTGAAGTATGTGGTTCTTGGTGCAAATACATACTAAAGTTTGCCAAGTAAAGGTTCTCTTCGATCTGTTTTAGTGATTATATAACTAATTTATATTTGTAACATTTGTAATTAGAATATTACCTGTATGCAAATGAGCATAAAAGTAATTTTAAGAATGATTAAAAACAGATGAATTTCTTTGTAAGTATAGTTTATTTTTCTTCTACTTGGTATGTAATAAAAAGGGCAGACATTAGTTTTGTGTATTTAAATCCTGGATGTTGAATTAAAATTTTCCAAATTGAGAAGGAGTTTCTGTAATTTGAACAGTTAAAAGGAGGAACTAAGACTCTGGTTTTCTTGGTTCAGATGTGAGGAAAGTCTTTAGGTAACTTCATCTTGACCCTTCAAAAGATTTGTTTCCTTACAGAAGCCACAGAAACCAATGTAATTCCCTAAATTAGAAAGGTCATTAGTACATTTGGCACTTCAGGTAATTCCAGAGTAACCCATTTCCTTGCTCACCCTGACTGGCTCTAGAACCTATGGGAGAGATAGTTGGGCTAATTTAAAGTGAAAAGGACATCCCTTTCTGATTGTAGATCTCTTGGCTTACCTAAATTATCCCCTAGAGGCAAAGGAAGAATGGTAAAATGTTAGGTACCACATTTACGCAAGCAAAGTATTAGTCTTGAATCAAATCAGATGATCTCTGATGGTGCATATTGCAAGATGCCGCAAGAGACTAGGATAGTGGTTTGTTTGTCATGACCACTGGGGGGGGGGATGGGTAAGTAGCTTTGGGATTACTCTGATTCTGGCTGAGGGTACCCCCCTGAATGTTCTCACTGGATCCTCTTTCTCCTCTACAACTCTGCAGTGTATTCAGCCTTCTCCCAACAAGAGCAGCCAGGGATGACATCGGGAGAGCTCGCATATCCAAATAGTGCATATCTGTCTTCTGGGGTGGCCTCCAGAGTCGAGGCCTCTACTTACTAAGGTTGGAGCCTGTGGGCAGAGCCTGGCAATAGAGGTGGAGGGCTGGTGCTTTTTTTTTTTTTTTAAGGTTTTATTTATTTCTCTTAGAGCCCACAAGCAAGGGAAGGAGCAAAGGGAGAGGGAGAGAATCTCCAGCTGACTCTATGCTGAGCACAGAATCTGATGCGGGGCTCGATTTCACAACCCTGAGATCAAGACCCCAGCTGAAACCAAGAGTTGGATGCTTAACTGACTGAGCCACCCAGATACCCCAGGGCTGATGACTGGTAGGAGAACCTATGAAAAAATGCATTATGGTCTGACAATTGATCTTTTGATCATGTGTGAAACAGAGATTCTTGCTTTCATAAAATTTCATAATAAGCCCAGCAACTTTCATGTTCACACGTTAACTTAAAAATTGATAAAAAGATCTGCTTTGGGGGATATCCAGAGAAGCTTCTCTCTCCACCTAGGCCCATCCACTTTGAAATTTCTTTTTCTCTGGTCATTGTCTCCGTGTTGTTATTTTTATTTTTATTTTTTCCCTTCTTCTTTTTCCTTTTTTCCCCCCTCTTTTCTCTGGTTTTGCTCTGAGAGTCAAGGTAAGAGTAGAGGGATGGAAAATGCCTTTATGGGGTCTGACTTGGCAGTGAAACCTGATAACAGCAGTCAGGCATCCTGCACTCTGAACATTTATGTACCACTAGGATATCTCCTGAACTTTGTTAAAATTATAGTGTCCATCTCCTTCCTAGTGACATTATAGAAAACTTCTTCTCTTATCATACACTTAGAACATCCCTGCAACCGACCAGGCAGTTAGTGGTGATAGGGTGAGGAACATATCCAGTCATGTTGAATGAAGATGATTTTACATTAGGTACTAGGTTCCTTCAAAAAGGAAGGCAGAAGAGAGGAGAGATTTAGTAAAGCATGAAAAAATTCATGCTCAGGAACAACGTGATGTCTGTGCGAAGTAAAATCTACTCAGCTGCTAACAAGAGCAGACATGTCCAACTCTACAAGTTCCATGAAATGACTTGGGATTCCTTCCTTCCTTATTTTACACACAAGATTTACCATGCTATAGGCGCACCTGGGTGGCTCAGTCCATTAAGTGTCTGCCTTCGGCTCAGGGGTCCTGGGATTGAGCCCCGCATTGGGCTCCCTGCTCCGTGGGAAGCCTGCTTCTCCCTCTCCCACTCCCCCTGGTTGTGTTCCCTCTCTCATTGTGTCTGTCTCTGTCAAATAAATAAATAAAATCTTAAAAAAAAAAAAAAAAGATTTACCATGCTATATAAACTCTTCTGAACCTTGCTTTTAAAACTCATATTTTGGAGCCTGTTTCAAGATATTCTATATAGAGCTGCTTTGGTCTTTTCAGTGGTGCTATAATATTTTGTTATTTTGACGTACTATAATAATTTAAAAGATATCATCCATTGAACATTTGAATTACTTCTAATATGCAAATATGGCCTTTTTCGGGGATACTCTAAATAAATTTTTTGTGCATGCATCTTTGTTTTATATTTGTAAGTGTATTTGTAGCATAATTTCTTGGAAATGGAATTGCTGGGTCTAGGGTGTATGAATATTTTAATTTGGAAAAATATTGCCAAACCATCTTTCATTAAGGATTTGCCAGTTTACGCTTCGTTTTCTTACACAGGGATGCCTGTTTCCTCACTCCTTTTGCCCCCTGGACATTACCAAGTGTTTTGATCTTTGCCAATAGGATAGCTAAACCATGGAATCTTGTTACAGTTTTTATTTGTATTTCTTTTATTAGCAATGATATTTAATATCTTTTCAGACATTTAAAAGTCATTTTTAATTTCCATTTTCTCCAACTATCTTTTCATGTCTTTTGTCAATTGTGTTCTATCCCTTAAAAAATAATCAGGTAGTGGTTTATCTATTTTATTTGTTTGTTCAAAGAACCAAATTTTGAATGTAATTATTAATAGTACCATTCTCTTTCTGATTTCTAAGACATTGATTGCTGTTTTCAGCTGCATTATTTGTTCCTTCTGTGTTGATTTTTTAAAAAAAAATTAAGTGAAGCAAGACTGGCAAAAATGATGAAAACAGCTGGTGTGGTGGGGATGAATATATGGGAATTTATTATAACATTTTTATACTTTTGTGTTTTTTATTTTTTTAAAGATTTTATTTATTTATTTATTAGAGAGCAAGCGAGAGAGAAACAGCATGAGAGGGAAGAGGGTCGGAGGGAGAAGCAGGCTCCCCGCTGAGCCGGGAGCCCGATGTGGGACTTGATCCCAGGACTCCGGGATCATGACCTGAGCCGAAGGCAGTTGCTTAACCAACTGAGCCACCCAGGCACCCATATACTTTTTTGTTTTTTAAAAACATTGTAGAATAAATGAATACCCAGATCAAGTTCTGTGCAAATTAATTTAAAAACCTAACAAATTATTTTCTTGAAAAAATACAGATTAACAAAAGACTGTTGCTTTCTTCTTCCTGTCCTTTTTCCCTTTTTTTTTTTAAAGAAGGTATTTACTGTGTTTAAAAAAATAGACTTATAATTTAAAAATTTACATTTACAGAGAAGTTGCAAAGATGGTACAGAGACCTTGTCTACCCTTTACTCACTAGCTCCCATTGTTAACATCTTACACTTCTGCGGTGTATTTATCAAAACCAAGAAGCCCACACTGGCACGTTACTACTAATTAAATAGCAGACTTTATTTTGATTTTACCAGTTTTTCCATTAATACCGTCTTTCATTTCCAGGACCCAGGCCGGAGTGCTACATTGCGTATGGTTGTCCTGATTCCCTAGTCTCCTCTGGTCTATGACAGCTTCTCAGTCCTTTCTTATTTCTCATGACCTTCCCAGTCATGAGGGAGTACTGGCCAGATGTCCTGTAGAAATGTCCCCAACCTGGTTTTGTCTGATGTTTTCCCCATGATTCAATGGGGGTTATGGGATTTTGGAAAGAAGACAGAGAGGGTTTCTTCCATATCTTGGCTGTTGTAAATAATCTTGCAATAAACATAGGGGTGCATATATATTTTCAAATAAGTATTTTTGTTTTACCCAGTAGTGTAAATACCCAGTAGTGTGATTGCTGTGTCATAGGGTAGTTCTATTTTTAATTTTTTGAGGAACCTCCATACTGTTTCACAGTGGCTGCACCAGTTTGTGTTCTCATCTACAGTGCACGAGGGTTCTTTTCTCCACATCCTTACCAACACTTGTTATTTCTTGTTAAACTATTTCTTTAACTTTATACTTAATTACTTACCTGAAGTATGTCTTGATTTTTATCTCTCTGATTCATTACTTCATGGCATGTGGTATAAACTTTCAATCTGTAGTTTTAAATCTGCTTTTATTTAGGATAGCTATCTTGAATCATATCTTTGATTTTTTTTTTCTTCTCTTCATCTATTCTCTTTTTTCAAGAACAAAAATGATTTGAATTTAGGATCTTTTTTTGTTTTATACATGCATTTTCTATTTCCTCTTTAATCCTGTAAGCCTCTTTATTCATTAATTTCATTTTATTCCCCTTTTCTCAGTCCTGTTTTCTGCAGTGTCTGTTCTTTTTGATGTTTCTATACTAGCCTTAATTTCTGTGATTGTTTCATTTTCCTCTTCCACTTCTTCCTTAAGCACTGGATGCTTCCAATTTAATTTTGTTCTTAGATCTCACCATTTTTTTCCCTCTTGAATTTTTGTATCTTTTCTTTGTGCTCTTGTTTTAAAATGACATTTATCTAATTCTCTGAGATACGGGATATGTGTTTGATATTTCCATCTGCGTCACTGTAGCATTTTTTTATGATGTACTCTTTTTTTTTGCCATTGTTTTTTCTGCTTCTTTTGTCTTTTACTGTAGTATCTTTGACTAATTTTTTTGCTACTTCTTTATATTATCCCAATGTTTCAATAAAGATCTAGGTTTGGAGGTGTTTTACATTGGCAGTGTTCTGGGGTAACAGAAGGCCTTGCTAGTGCACGTTGAAGCTACATATGATTTAAGGTTTTGAGTGTCAGCTAGTTGACTCTCCCATCTCTGAGAATGACGGAGTTTAACATCTCCACAAAATTCAGAATCTCTTCTCTTCTGTATCAGCAACATATTAATTGAGGAATGACAGCAAGTCTATGTGTTTCTTTTTCTAACCTGGCCTCTCTTGTTATTCCTGGCTGCTAGAAAGGATCCAGGGAAACTCCCACCATCACTGCATGTTTTATCCTGTAGCTTCTACCTTTGAGGGTACCACCTGCTTTCGGTCTGTGCCCTCTAGGTGCAGTTGTTAGCATTGTTCTGTGCTATCTTGTCTGATATTCACAAAATTTGGGAACTCTTCTTTCTTGTATAGTTTGGTTCTCAATTATAGATGTATCCAGGTTTCATCCAAGTTGAAGTTTGCCTTTCTGCCTCTGCAATGCCTTGTTGTTTTTAGGTAATTTCAAAGAGGGATAGAGGGTAGAGACATCTTAATTTCACCATTTTAAAATTGGAAGTTTCTGTATCATTCACTTTTCAAATTTATGTGAATTTAAAATGAGCTTGAGAGGAAATTCAGAATCATTCCCCTAAACTACTTCAGGTAGAGGTAACTTTTCAGAATTAGAGGTATCAATAAAGTAGGTCATATAAATTTTAACCTAAATATGACCTGTTAGCTAATTCTGGGATAGCCTGGTACACTTGAATTAATGAAGGGTGTAAGGAAATACTAGGTATTTTTTTTTCTTTCAGAATAAGCTCATCTTGGGAAGTCATATAGATTATTTACATTTATAATCAAGGTAAATTTAAAAGATTTCCAAAAGATTTTAATTTTTAAAAATTATATCATACTATGATACCTAAGAGACTGCTTGTTATGATGCTGATTCTTTTAAAATTTGTTCATGAACAGCTTTTAAAAATGAAGCTGCACTAGAGTTGTGAGAGGTATTTAAGAATGTCCAGCTCAGCTCTCTTATTTTATAGATGAGGGAATTGAAGCTTGGAGAGCTTCACATCTCATATGTATCAGAGCGAGTTTTAGAGGAGCAGTGTTCCTAAATTCGGTTGCATGTAATGTCTTTATGTTTTTTGCTATATCTGCATGTTATTTTAAATATGTTTTGCACAATATTTTTCTTTAATCTTAGTCATCTGTTTTATCAAAATAAACTTACTTAAAGGAGAAATTTTGTGTAAATATTGGTATAGATCCCAAGTATTTGGTAAATATTAACTTGCAACCCTATGCTGTTTCTGTCATTCTCAGAGATAGGAGAGTCAACTAGCTGACACTCAAACAACCCCATGCATCCAACTCTCTGAAAATCTGTTCTCTGATTTAGAGTCTGACTATTCCAGTCTTTGGTCACCTTGGCTTCTCAGTTATTATGTGTCCAGTGATGAGGTTTTGTGGGCAGACATGCTTTAAACCTCTCTATGAAACTGGATTATCTTTAATTTTTTGTCTAACAAATTATCTCATTTCTACTTTTCTATTGAGATACACTTTTCTCTCTTCAGTGGTATTCAGTCCTTTAACCGTGGAGCTAGAAAGGCATGCTGGAATTCGATTCCCTTCATTTTACTTGTCGAAGCAAACCTGTCAGAAGGTTGACTTGGCAGCAGAGTGTCTTGGGGCCTTAGACTAAGACCTGGGTTCAAATCTCATTTTCTTACTAGTCTGTGACCATCAAGAATTTATTAAGCCTCTTTATAAGTCTTAGTTGACCTGTTAAATGAGGATAATAATATTTGCTTTAGAGGGTTTGGTGAGGATTGAAGAATATAATGAATATGAAAATGCTGCGTTGGGTGTTATTGCAACTGATGGATTTTTGAACACTACATCTGAAACTAATGATGTACTATATGTTGGCTAATTGAATTAAGAAAATGCTAAGCATGATGCTTGGTAGTTAATAGTTGGTCAACATGGTGCAATTATGACTCATTACTATTTTTATTATTATTAGTGGTAGAATTTGCATTTATGGTGGTACTACTGCAGCTTCTGCTCTCAGAGTTAGGGTGAATCATTTAACCACATCAGGTAAGCAATCCCTCAGGTCAAAATACCATTTTAAGAGGTTTATGCCCTCTATTTGACAATGGGTTCTGTAGTTAAAAGTACCAAAAGTGACCAAAAAGAACTACCTGTTTACTCCATCTGAAGCATACTAAAGTGGGCATCTGTTATATGGCTTGGTTCGAAGTGTCTACAAATATATCCTCAACGCTGTGTGCACTGGCTTGGAAATTGTCATAGACTCTAGAGACATAGTCAAGTATATAACAGTTAAGATACAGGCTCTGGAGCTAGACTGCATGACTTCAAAACCTGACGCATCCACTTAACTAGCTGTGTTACTACAGGCAAGTTACTGGAATCCTTCTGTGTTTCAGTTTTCCCATCTCTGAATTAGGGTTGATAACATTTACTTCATTAGGTCTGAAAGATTAAGGGAGTTACTATATATAAAGCATGTAGATTAGGTTCTGGCTCAACTTTCACCTGTCTCTTTCTTCAGTCTTGGAGGCAGCAGTTTGCCCTGTGTCCTCCCCTCTCTTATGTATCCAAGAAGAGTTAATGAATTTTCTTTATTTTCAGCTTTTTACTTGCTGTTAGGGTGGAGTGGCGAGTCCAACTCCTTACATGTGGAACTTGAAACTTAAGTATTATTGAATATTCAAATAAGAGAATATTATATTCTCATACATGCATAAGCGCACACATATATACAGAGCACACAGGTACACCTCTGATCTTAATGAAGTTACTCTGATTGCAACAATGCAAAACCAGTGGTTGGGAGGGGTATGCTTTGATGAAGGGTCGAGCGGTCAGGAAGGGCCTGGAGAGGGGAAGACTCAGGCATCTCAGGAAAGGCACAGAAGGCTAGGAACCAATCTCAACACCCCAGTTAGGGTACAGTGGAGTAGGTGACATGAAAAGAAGAACGAGAGTGGAGTACCAAAGGTAATAATAAAATGAATAATTCCTTCCATTTGCAGAGGATGTTATCCTTTCCCTAGTACTTCATCTCCATTTAAATCTTACAGTGATACTAGGAGGTGCGAACAGTGGGAAAAAGGAAGTAGGGAGGGCATGGGACATGGAAGGAGAAACTCTTCTCCCTCACCATTTCTTGGGTCTCTGCTGGTAACATAAAGGAGATTGGGACCTGGGTGATTATGTTTGAGCTTTTCTTAAATATTGGACATTTATGAAACACCTAGTGTGGTTTGAGGAAGGAAAATTTGAGCTGTCTTATGTTTTTCATATTTTATTTCTTATCCGTAATCATCGACTTGCCATTTTCAGTGAGCAAATCACTTTATTTGAATTTCTGCATAAGGGGGTATCACATGAGCATCGAGACTCTGCATTCCCAGTTGTGTGAATAGATTAACCCTTATCCATCTGAAGCCTAATGCCTGCCCTATTGTTAGCTTATGCAAAGATATAACATATGTGAGGAGGGCAAATCTTTAGGGAGAATTGAGGTTGTGGTCTGATGCACAGAGGTATTGGTGACCCTTTCTCCATTTGATCTTCCCAGACAAGGGCCATATGGTAAGAAATGCACGGCTCTGGGCCATTTAAGCCATTCTCTGGATCTTAGTAGTCCTAGTGGCCTCACTGTAGAGGTTAGCATAATTGAATCTGCTATTTTAATATCAAGTACTTCAAAAATGTTGATAGAGTATCCTTCCTGCCTTGGTGTTCAAAAATCCCTTAGTAAGTGGTCATTAAGCCTGCTTCTCTGCCTTTCCTACTCTCTTCTTTTCCAGGACATTCTCCTGGCACTGGATGATAGAAATATCCCCAAACCTTTGTACACTTCAGAAATATGCTGTACTCTGAATAAGTCTCACAGAGAAAATGTTGACAGACTGTGCATCAGGCCCATAAAATTCAAACCTAAAAAAAATTATGGGCCTGGGTCAAAGAAGCTATTTCCAAGAAAACAGTTGGACTCCATGCAAAGGATTTTTGACACAGAACATACTCTTCTTTTAGACAATCAGTGGGAGACTAGCTGGTCCCCAGCCATGCATAAATCTGTCCATGTGCAATTGGTAGCAGTTCCTAATTGAGGAAAAGGAGGGTGGGAATGGACTGGGCAGAGAGAGACTGGCAGGTGGGGCAGAGCCAGGAGGGAGAAGCCCAGAGCTTGCTGTCTTCCTTCCTGAAAGCCTCTACCACGGGACTGCACTGAGAATAAATCACCACCTTTTCTGGAGCTCAGTAAAATAAGACCATAAATAACGAATAGATGCACCCGAGTGCATTGTGGAATGGCTGGATATTGAGAGAAGAGCAGGAAGAGCATGTCCAGGCCAGAAGAAGGGCAAATGGAGCAGCATTTGCTGAATACAGTGAAAAGCTGAGTGGCCCAATTAATTTTTATGAAAACTCTTCCCTGTATTCTGGCAATTCAGCCTGTGTTCTCCAATAGGGGGAAAATCAATGCTCTTGATTCCTGGTGGGTAATAAATTGTAAATATCCTTCGATGGGGGCATTCATAGCTGTCTGAAAGGCTAATTTCCAAGGATAGGTTCACTCTCCAGACTTTTCCCCCTGAACCTTCTTCCTCTGGGTTGGAACACTTAGTGCCACCATTGGAAAGCCTCTTTTATAAATTTTTACTCCATTATGTTGTAATTTTAACATCTCATGCATTTGGCACTTACAACATTTTTATAATGGTCCTTGGTTTATTTTTGGCTCAGTTTTACGGCTTTCTGCCAGGCCCAAACTTCTGCTATGTAGCTGACCCAAAATAGTTTCCAAGGCTCGGATGCAACTTGATATCAGAATTTTATCCTCACGTGTTTTAAGTTAGCCCTGTAAAATTTGAAGCCTCTGCAAAAGTTTTCTTGGTTAGTTATTAGACTCATAGGATGTGTTGTACCTTTGCTACATGACGTGAAAAAGGTAGGTGTCCATGTCGCATACAGGTAAATCCAAATTAAAGATGATTCTGCAGTAAGGTGCTTTCTACAAGTCCAGAAAAGTTCCAGATGTATAGAAATAGAAATCAGGCTGACATTTAAAGGACTCTCGGTGTGCTACATAGCTAGCTAGGCTGGTGAGAGTCCTTGTGCATCTTTATTATCTGATCCCTCACGGCTATGTACACTACTTTCACCACCACCAGCCATCAGCGGTGACTGCTATTGTCTGATCATGTACAATGTGCCAGACCCTGTACCAATTGTGATCCTGTTCAAGGATTTCTTTTTTCTCCCCCCAAGTATTTCGTTAACTCTTTATAACTAGGAATACTTTCACCACTGTTTTATAGACAAGGGAATTTGTTGTTTGGAACAATGGCTTCCAAACTTAGCTGTAGAGTCCCTTGGAGGGCTTTCAAAAATCCCAGTGCTAAGGCAGCAACCATTACCTATTACATCAGAATGTCTGGGGATAGAAGCCAGCATTAGTATGTTAAAAAAATATTAACAAAAATGGCAGGCAATTCCAGTGTTCAGCTGTGTTTGGGAATCACTGGCTTAGAGAGATTTAAGGGATTGGCCGAGGGTCACCCAGTTAACAAGTGGTAAAAGGAAGGGGTCGTTTCAATCCATGCCTTGTGCCTTTTCTAAAATACCAGGCTACCTTTCATCCCCCTGCTGGGAAAATTGTAAAATATGTACAAAATGGAGTCTAGGGACCTTGCTCTCCAGGGCACGTGGTCTGAGGAAGAAAAATGATGTAAGTAAAGACCAAATCAGTGTTAAACTCTGTGATGTTGGTTATGAAGTCAGTAGAAGTTTGGGTTATTGGGCTAGCCAAGCAAATGGGTTTGCTTGGATTTGGCTGCCCTACTTAAAAGAAACACTGAAAAAACTCACCCTAACCAGCAAAAATTGAGGAGATAGGTTAAAATTAGAGGTTGAAGCTGAAGAAAATTGAGACTGTTATTTTAGTACCAGGGAAACTGGATCCTTTGGGAAATTACATCATATATTCATTCGTCAAAAAATAAGTGTTATTACATGCAGGGTACTTTAGACATATTGGTCCCCGTAACCCAGAGAGGTGTTGTCACTCTTATTTTACAGATTGGAAACTGAAGCTCAGTGAGGATAATACCTTGAGCTTCCATAACTAGTAAGTGTCAGACCGGGGATTCACATTCAGATTGATCTAACTAATTTAACCAAAACCCCTACTAGTGCCAAGGAATGAGATAGGCACTACTGATAGAATGATGGATAAAAATATAGTCCTTGACCTCACTGACCTTTAAGTTTGGTGGAGAAGACAGACATTAACCAAATTTCATAAAACAAGTAAAAGTACAAATGTGTTCTAGTGTATAAGGCAAGATGCGTAGTAGGTGCTAACTAGGCAGTTAAGCGGGGGAAACAGACAAAGGGAACAGCCTATGAAATTTTCCTATGACAGGAGGGAATATGGAAATCAGAAGGAGCACAGAAAAAGAGGGTGAATATGTTCCAGACTGGGTTGTGGCTAGAAAGGTGGCCTTCCTTGGTGGTTGTTAGTGGGAGACACTGTGGGAAATGACATCAGATCTATGTGTTGGAAGAGTCACTCTGGTTGCCTTTTAGAGAATATTTTACAGGAGGGCCAGAATGGATTGTGTCAGGCTGTCAGACATTTTTTTGCAGGTGATTCTTTGTTAATTTCTTAATACATGTTATCTCGTGACCTGGTATATAGTGCCCCCCTCCCCACACAAAGTTATGTCAAGAGAAGACTTTACCCTCTTTATGAGTGGTGTACTCTCATATTTTCTTTTCTATTTTAGCTAGAATAGCTTATTTCATTAAAAAGAGTACTGGTTACCATCTACTACATTTATTATTTATTTGTTTATTATTATCAGTTTAAAAGATACTGATTGAGGTATAATACTACCAGTTTATTTAGGCTCAGTGAGAGGTTGACAGAGATAGAAGTTGACAGACTAAAAAATGGGAGATAAAATTGATAAGATAGCGAAGAGGGAACAAAGTCTATCAAGGTGACTTTGTTTTCTGGCTTGAGAAACTAGACAGATGGCAGTTTTATAAATGGAGAAATGATAAGTAGCGTATACTTATAGGCCATACTTTGTGGAGGAAGATCAAGTATTCAACTTTGGACATTTTGGGTTTCTAGTGCCTTTGAGACACTGGCAGGAAATGTCCATCGGAGGGGTCTGGACTAGAGATGTCAATTTTTGTGTAATTAGCAGGCCACTGAGGGAGAGTCATGGATAAGAGTACCAGGAGACATTGAGTGTGGAGTGAAAGAGGAGAAGACCCAGGACCAAGATTTGAGGAACTCCAGAATTTAATTGTTAGGTACAGGAGGATAAACCTGCGAAGAGATACAGATGATGGAACAACTGGTATGAGGAAAAACACGTGTTTTGTGTCACTTAAAGCCAAGGAAAAAGTGTTTCAGAAAGGAAGGAGAAATCAACAGTGTCAAATGCTGCTGCACAGGGTCAAGTGGGATGAGGAACAAAACGTCTCTTGTTTTGTGGACATGTGTGTCATTGGTGGCATTAGAGAGTGCTGTTCTGATGGATTATTGGATATAAAGCCCAGATGGAAATACTTTGAAGCAATGGAGAGGGTGAAGTAGACATCAGCTTCTCATGAGACCATCCTGTCACCTGGGAGAGGCAGGAAACCAAGTGTCCAGTTCAGGAGAGGCAGTTCTGGACAGGCTTTTGGTAGCAATAGGAAAGCTCCCTGCTTCCTCACAGGGTTCTTGGGTCCCTGGAGATGCTCCTTCCCTTCTGGAGGCTCAGACTTCTCAAGCTGTTTCCAGGATAAGTTAGTTAATTCTCTAATTCAAAGTTAAGGTCATGTGTGCTATTGTTATGAATACCCTTAAGGGAACAGGAAGTTTAAAGTGAAGAATGGATGCAAAATCTGGGACACTGAGTAGTTGTGACCATTGACACAGATAGGTCCTGAAAAAAGGGCCTTTCATCATCTCCATGTGCCATACTCCATACCATAAACCCCTGTTTTAAAGAAACAGAGGTGCAGAGAGGTAAGGAACTTTCTTATATGGCAAGTTTCAGAGCTGGGATTTCAACTCAAGTTCTCTTCCCTAAGACTCTGTTCTCTGGTCTATAGTGCCTTGTTTACCACCCAGGGAAGAGTCTGTCTCTGCAGGAGGTCAGTTCTCCTCTTTGTCCATTGTATGTCTTTAGAAGAAAGTATGGCATACACAGGCCATTTCCAACAATAGAACTTTCTTTCTAAGCATCTTCTCCTACCACTAGGGCATTCCTCATCCCACCACAGATTGTAGTACAGTTCCACCATAATGGTGGCTTGTTCTACCATAAGGAATGGATATTAGATTTATCCATGCCATGAAAACAATACAAGGCTAATAATAACAGGAATAAATCAATAGGGAACCATAGAATAGGAACATTTATTTACATTATATTCTATTTTGGATTATATTATATCTGTCAGTCATATGTTGATATCTCTGGAAAGTTTTATTCTGTTATTCCTTTCATATTAGTAGGACTAAGATCTGATCATGGGAATTTTACATGTTCTTGTTAAGTCTCTCTCAGTAATGAAGGCTACCATTTAAAATGCCATGTAAGGGGCACCTGGGTGGTTCAGTTGGTTTAGCGACTGTTTTTGGCTCAGGTCATGATCCCGGGGTCCTGAGATCAAGCCCTGCATCAGGCTCCCTGCTTGGCGGGAAGCCTGCTTCTCCCTCTCCCACTCCCCCTGCATGTGTTACCTCTCTTGCTGTCTCTCTCTCTCTCTCTGTCAGTTAAATAAATAAAAATTAAAAAAAAATGCCATGTAAATGTCAAATATTTTACAAACATTTTATCTAATCTTCAAAACAGTCATATGAAATAGGATTTGTTGCTCTTATTTCACAGATGAGGAAACTGCATCTGTGGTAGATTAAAAATGGCTGCAAATTCTTTGCCACCCTTCCACTGAGAGGCTGGGTATTTTTCTCCCTTTGCTTCAATCTGTATTGACCCTTGAGACTGGCTTGATCGATAACATGTAGCAGAAGTGGCTTCGAATGCTCTGGGTCTAACCTTGAAGACACCTGATAGCTTTTGCTTTTGCTCCAGCTGCCATGTAAGGAATTCAAGTATCCTGAGACTGTCTTGCTTTGGATAAGCCCAAGGTAGCCATGTGGAGAGGCTATATGGGAAGAGAGGGAGGGAGGGTGGCGGGGGGGGGGGGGAGAAAGAGAAGGAGATTGAGAGAGGAGAGGCTTGGCCAGCACTAACCAGCTCTTCTAGCTGTCTTAACCCAGGAATTATCTTGGACATTCCAGCCCTATTAGATACTCTTTGGAAAAGAACCAAAAAGATTAACTAACCAGAATCTAGACCTCAACATATGTCCAGAATTGGGTCATCTCAGCCATTCCCAGCCCCCCATGCTACTTAGTCTGAGGCCACAGACATTGTGGAGCAGAGACAATCCATCCCTACTGTATACTTTCTAGAGCCACAAAATTGTGACTGTGGTAAGATGGTTGTTGTTTTAAACCACTAAGTTTTAAGGTGGTTTGTTATACAGCAGTAAGTAACTAAAACAGCATTACATTAAGCAATTTTGCCTGATGGCAGAGGAAGCAACAGAGTCTGGATCGAAACCCTCATGTATCTGACTACAGAGCTGGGGCACTCTGCTATTTTGTGTGTTCTTGTCTTTGAGACTTCCAGATTGGTGTTTAACTTCCCACTGGGCCTCTTGCTAAATTTCTCTTAGCTTAAATCCTGAGCATATAGGAAGGGGAAAGAAAGGTTTGTTTTTCTTCAACATTGCAACAGAAAATTAAATAATAGGCAAATAAGTTCTGAGGCTAATTCTCAATCTGCTGCTAATTCTTCTTCTAATTTGATAGGAAAAGTAGAAGTTCCAGAAGACCAACCCTAGCCATATAATCATCCCTGTTCATTCCCGATGTTTTCCCTACCTCTTGATTTTTTTTAAGTTTAAAAATAAAACACGATGAAGGTAATTCTGACAGAGGAAGGAGGCAAGAGAAGAGTGTGCAAGATGAATGCATTACCCCACTTCCAAACTACCATTAAGGAGGAGTTCATAGAGCTATTTTGTGGAAACTTTAGGAAATGGCAGGAATTCAGCTTACAGGGTGGGTATGGGATGTTCCTGTAGAAGAGGTTCTGTGTTTCTGTGGTAGCAGATGTACCATGTGGTGATAGCCCTGTGAATGGCTGTGTTTATCAAATTCCAAAGCAAATACTCAAGTGAAACTCCACATAAAAGGCCAGATCACAAGCTGGAGGTTCCCCCATGGTACTGGCGAACTTGCAAAAATGTCTGTGGTTTGTGAGTATGTGTGTGTGTTTAAATAACACATCTTTTATACATGCATCTATTTCTAGTGACTGCTTCACACAACTAGTAGAAAGCCTTAGTCCTTATCTCTTAACTAATGATGAATAGGCAATGGTGTTATAGTTGTGATAGATAACTTCTCTATTTGTAGAAGTATCATGTTACCTTACTTCCAATTCTGGGCAAGGAAGACATCAGTATTGAGAATTGTTGATGTATAGGGAACAAATAGCTGTCATGTGCATTGGTGTTGTGGATTAGATCACTGTTAAGCAAATGTTCACTTACTCCCCACTACCTCCATAGGAAGAGTATACTTCCTGACCCTACTGATGTGGACTTGGCATTGTGAGTTTGGTTAATGGAACGTAGTAGGAAATGAGAGTGGGTGAGCTCTGTTCCTAGGCCTTTAGATGCTTTGTGTGTCCACACGAATCTCTGGGAGAACTCTGACCTCTTCCCTTGATAAGGGCTGCTGCCTCTTTAGTCAGGGACCAGGATGAGCACTTGTGAAATAGAGTTGTCCCAGCTGGCTTACAGCCTGAAGCAGAGCCTTATGGTATGGTTGTTAAGTACTAGGTTGGTTTGTTACTTACCATTATTGTGACAATTGCTGATTGATACAAGTGTGTATCAGCTTTTGTGCAAATTTTTTCCCCTGAGCTTGTGCTTATGAATTGAGGCTGCTTAGGGGGTTGCAAAGTAGGTTAAACTCTAGAAGAACTATTAAAATCATACCTTTGGTTTATTCAGAGCAATGAGTTTGTGATTAGAAAGGACGGTTGTCATCGGAGGGCAGGTCAGGGGACTATGTGTAAGGCAACAGAATGGCTACAGATTAGCAGTTGGGCAACTGGGCATTCATCGCAAGGGAGCTGGAGCAGTTGTTCCACTGTGAGGGATTTATAGCTGTTTTTTGAATTACATAAGTAAACTAGTTGAGTATGTGCAATTGAGGAAGAGTGCTGTAAGGGGGCTTGGGGAAGGGGAAGGATCAGAGGATGGAGTTGCTGCTGCCGTAGGAAGCTCAGAACCTACTGTTCTAACGTATCTTGTGTGAAGAGAGAGGGCTCAGTTTTCTTTAGAGTTGACTATATTCACCTGCTTGAGGACTTGTGATGTGGCTCATCCTCTTTACAAGCTTCAACCAACAGAATGAAATATTTTCTGAGATGCCAGTGTTTTCCCTGGCCATCACAGGAAGGCTGGCCTGGGCAGACAGTCAGCCGTGACCACAAAACAGCTCTACCATTTTTTTTCAGATCATATATTCTGGAGGGAAACAACTTTGCCTTTTACTCTGGGTACATCAGCATCTCAGGAAGAACATTCAGAATTGAGTCACAGATAAGAAATACATCTTCACATAGGGCGCCTGGGTGGCTCAGGTGGTTGAATGTCTGACTCTTGGTTTTGGCTCAGGTCATTATCTCAGGGTCATGAGATCCAGCCCCGAGTCAGGCTCTGTGCTGGGCGTGGAGTCTGCTTAAGATTCTCTCTCTCCCTCTCCCCCTCCCCCTGCTAGTGCTCTCTCTCTCTCTCAAAAAAAAAAAAAAAGAATACATATTTACAGCTGTTCTGACTGCTGCTAGCTTCCTTGCCTTTGCTGAGTACTAGTGGTAGAATGCCAAGCAAATATGTAGGGCTTCTTTGTGAGGTTGCATTACAATGTGAAGAAACAACAACAACTAATATTTATTGAATGACTGACATATCCTGGGATGGATGTTTTAAGTGGTTTACTTCATTTGCTCCTTATATAATATCCCTGTGGGGTAAATATTATTAGAACCATTTTACAGATGAAGAGTTAATCTACTTCTGGCCACATAGAATTATCTTGTTGACCTAGAGTTTTTTCTTTTTACTTTTTTTGGTTCTTAACTTAGTCTTCTTTCCATTATGCCTGAGACTTTCCGAAATTTAATTTTTGGCTTTGAAGATAGAATTTGATGGAGAAATGGTGGCTGACTGTTAGAAATACATTAGGGTTGGGGTGCCTGGATGTCTCAGTTGGTTAAGCATCTCACTCTTGATTTTGGCTCAGGTCATGACCTCAGGGTCCTGGGATCCAGCCCCACATCGGGCTCCATGCTCAGTGGGGAGCTTGCTTCTTTCCCTCTCCCTCTGCTCTATCCCGCTCAAATAAATAAATAAATCTTTTAAAAAAAGAAGCACATTAGGGTCAAGTAATTATGCTGTAGATGTTAAACTTACACAGTATTGTATGTCAATTATATATCAACAAAAGGGGAAGGAAAAAAAGAAACAGAATGCAGGAGAAGGCAGCTCAGACTGTCTCATGGAGTGGGAGCAAGAGAGGTGGATAGTTGAATTTGGGGCTTCTTCCTAAACCTCAGGCTTTCTGCAGGGCCTTGAAACTTAATTAGGATGGGTATTTGCAGCAGGCAGAGAGAGGTCAAAGTCTCCTTAACCTGTAAGCCCCTCTCTACCACCTGGTAGAGACTCCTGATATCTGGCCTACGGTGACTTTTGTGTGATTGCTGAGAAGCCATAAAACTGCAGAGGCCGTTCTTCCTTGAGTAGATATCTATTTTTCCACTGGCACCTTTGATAGCCTCTCATTCAAGGGGGTCATGAGAATTGGGTTCTAACATCTGTTCTGATATGTGATGGTGGGCAAGTTTCTCAGCATTTTTCAACTCCTCTGCCTTTTTGTAACATGAGGGGGTTAGATGATACCAGTGCTGCCTTCTTTTTAGCAGCAAAAGTATTTTTTAAAAGTAACATCTGATATGGAATCCTAATATATAATATAGATTAAACTTTTCTAGTTGAAGCAAGGATTAGGGATCCAAATCCATGTCCCCTCTGAAAAAGCCCCTGAGCCACCTTTGAGAAACCAGGTGTTTTGTGGATCAAGTTCAAAACTGCTATTCTGGGAGATCTCTAGGGATTTTCCCGAAATTCATAGTGTAGGATTACGGAACATGGTAGCCTAAATTGCTTTCTAACTGTTCTCCCATGTTAGCTTCTTGGATATTCTTTTAATAGTCAAATGAACCGGCTCAAACTTCCTTCCCTAAGATTGTCCTCTGCCTCATATCTGAGGATCCACAGCCCCTAGTCTCATTTTGCTCCCGTTCTAATGAATACACATCCCTTCTCTGGTTCTCTTCATTCTGCCCACATTCACTCAACATAAAGAACAGCTGCCTTCCCTTTGGTTCTCCTCCAAGAACCACTCACATATGGCTGTGTGGGCAGTTACTTTTACTTATGGCTTGGCAACAATGGAGGGTTAGGGTGGTCATGTCACCTTATAGCACAACAGATACTTCAGAGTTGAAATTTAGCCATCCCTGTTCTAAATAGCTCCAAAACCATGTTAGTACTGAAAATTTCATGAGCAATCTTTTTGCCTTGGAAAAACTTTACTCCAGGATGCTCGGTTCCCTCACTGTCCGTACGTTCTACACGCCCCCGCCCCCGCACTTTCTTTTGAAGCCACTCACCTCTCTGTGCACCATCCAGATTCTTCTCATTTATGAAAAATATAAAAAGGCATTTATTTCTTTCTTTTACTCTCTTTTAGACTATCACCATTGTTCTACCTAAATGGCTCATCAAGGTATTTTCCTTAACAAAGGACAATTCTGTTCCTAGGAGAAATTTTGCCAAGGCCCTTTAAAATAACATTCTTCTGCTTTCCAACTCTTGGTTATGAAATTCCACGAAGTACTTGTATTAAGAGATAGAAAGATGAAACAGGCAAAAGCTTTACATAACTGTCCCTAGGTTGGTCAGAAAATTAATATTGGACTCACTCTGGAAAACCAGCCTTTTAAAGCCATGGGCTGCAAAGTAAGTTCTGATGGCCTGCCCAGCGTTGCCAAACTTAGCTTGGCCAGCCTTTCTCCTAGCCCCGTGGTTTCTCTCTATTTAGCTCTGAAATAGTCACTTGATTTTTTCCAATATATATATTTTAAGTTTTTATTTTAATTCCAGTTAGTTAACATACAGTGTTATATTAGTTTCAGGTGTACAATATAGTGATTCAACACTTCCTTATATCACCCAGTGCTCATCACGACAAGTATACTCCTTAGTCCCCATCATCTATTTAACCCATTCCCCCAACACCCTCCCCTCTGGTAACCATCAGTTTGTTCTCTATAATTCAGAGTCTGTTTCTTGATTTGTCTCTCTGTCTTATTTTTTTCCCTTTGCTTGTTTGTTTTGTTTCTTAAATTCCACATAAGAGTGAAATCATATGGTGTCTTTCTCTGACTGACATTTCGCTTAGCATAATACTCTCAAGCTCCATCTATGTCACTGCAAATGACAAGATTTCATTCTTTTTTTTTTTTTGACTGAGTAATATTCCCTTGTACATTTTCTTTACCATTCATCAGTTGATGGACACTTGGACTGCTTCCGTATCTTGGCTGTTATAAATAATGCCACTATAAGCATGGGGGTGCATGTATCCCTTTGAACAAGTGTTCTTGCATTCTTTGAGTAAATACCCAGTAGTGCAATTCCTGGATCATATGGTAATTCTATTTTTAACTTTATGAGGAACCTGTTTTCCAGAGTGGCTGCACCAGTTTGCATTCCCACCAACAGTGCATGAGTGTTCCTTTTTCTCCACATCCTTGCCAACACCTGTTGTCTCTTGTGTTGTTGATTTTAGCCATTCTGACAGGCGTGAGGTGATATTTCATTATAGTTTTGATTTGTATTTCCCTGATGATAAGCAATGATGAGCATCTTTTCATGTGTCTGTTGGCTATCCATATGTCTTCTTTGGAGAAATGTCTGTTTATGTCTTCTGCCCATTTTTCAGTTGGATTATTGGTTTTGGGGGGTTGAGTTTTGTAAGTTCTTTTTGTATATTTTGGATACTAACCCTTTGTCAGGTATGTTATTTGCCAATATCTTCTCCCATGCCATAGATTGCCTTTTAGTTTTGTTGATTGTTTCCCTTGCTGTGCAGAAGCTTTTTATTTTGATGTAATCTCAGTAGTTTATTTTTACCAAGCCTTAATATTCACCCAGAGAAAGAAGATACTAATCATAAATTTTCTAGAATTTTAAACTTTTTATTATCTTTACACAAATGGATGAAGAAATAGTACAAGGAAGACCCATATTCCTGTTGCCTTTCGTGATCAATTTTTAACTCATGGCTAATTCTGTTTCATCTACCTCCACCCACAGATGGACCATTTTGAAGCAAATCCAAGACAGTGAATCATTCTATTCATAATATTTTAGTATGTATCTCTAAAAGGTAAGGACTCTTTTAAGACAACATAATCACATAACCATTATCGTACCTGGAAGAGTAATAATAATACCTTTATATCATCAAATAGCTAGTCAGTGGTCACATTTCCCAGATTGTCTAAAAAAATTCTTTTTTTAAACCCAGTTGTTCAAATCAGGATCCAAATAAGATTTGTATATTGCAATTGGTTGATACGTCTTTTAATTTTCTTGTAATTTATAGGCTCTCCTCTTCCCCCCCATTCACTGGAGAAGCTGGGTCATTTTTTCTCTATAGTTGTCCATATTCTTGATTTTGCAGATTGTATCCTCAAACTATAATTTAATGAGATTGTCTTTCCCCATATCTATTAGAAACTGAAAGTTAGATCTGGAGTCTTCTCTTTATAGGTAATGGTATCTGCTTCCAGTAGCAGGCACATATCTGGTTATCACTCTCTTCATGGTATGAGGAGCCATTAATGATAATTTTCTCCATTTGTTAGTTTACCAGGGCTTGCATATTGTTGACAATTTAACACTATAATTCCTCCCTAATTTATAAGCTGGTATATTTCTGTACAGTAAGCATAGGAAAGGCAAATACATTGTTGATTATTTGTTGTTTGCCAGTTTTCAAAATGTTGAATTCATTCCCTGGCATTCTCCAAAGGTAGTCAATGAGTAATGATTTTAGCATGATAACAATCTAATGCATTTAAACATATATGATGTGTTTTAATTCATTGCAGTGGTTATTAAAATTAATATTCAGATTATTTTATCTTTGGCCATGTAATCCTTTTCCTATTGTCTCCTAGGCCCTTTTAACAATTGTGATAGTCTTCAATAGGTTCCTTGCTTTCTAGTTTCACAAAATGTTCCAGGTTCATCTGGAATATTTCATGACATAGGCTTAGAATGAGCTCTTCCTTTTGGTGGGAAAAGGTATTTGGAAATCACAAGCTGAGTGACAGAATGCTCATTGTTACTGGAATGGTGATTATTTCTAAGCCTTTTTAATGGATTATAATTTATAAAATTATACTATTATAAAGTTAAAAGCAGCATATTATTTTTGGCCTGATGTTAAATAAAGTACATGTATATGGAAGCTCCAACAAATTGCTATTGCTGCTGTTCTTTTTTCTCATATCTTTCCCTGTATCCTCTTGGCTTATAGAGAGGACATGCTCCCACATGACTTTTCCACTAGAGGTATTTGCTGATTTGTAAGGAACAATGGAGAGGCTGAGAAGATGAACAGAGATTTAAGCGCTTTCATGAGGCTGGGATGAAATAATTGGAATTAAGGGCCTGCCAAAGAGAAAGGGTCTCAGTAGTCACCCCAGGCTTTCATTTGGGATCCTTAAGGACCAAATCATAAAAATAAATGACCTGAAAATAGACCATCCACCACAGGGACTGTATTTCATCTCTAATCACCTCTTTCCATGATACATTAAGATGATCTGCTCCCCACCCTGGTAGAAGCACACACCTAGAAGAGAGAATACATTTGAAGTAAATATCCCTGTTAAAAAGCTTGTATTTGAAATATATTAAAAAAAAAACACCCACATACCTACAAATCAATAAGGAAAGATAAGACAACCCAATAGAAGAGTAGGCAAAATACTTGAACAGGCATTTCACAAAAGACGATAGTCAAATAGCTAGGACACATATGAAAGGTCCATAGCCTCATTATATTTCATCACAGAAATGTAAATTAAAATCACAATGGTATAACAGGTAGTACTGATACCTGACAGAATGGGCTAAACTTAAAAAGTTGGAAAATACCAAGAGTTGGTAGGGATGTGGAGCAAGTAGAACTTTATCTTACAGAGCTGGTAGGAATGCAAATTGGTATAATGACTTTGTAATACTGTTTGGCAATATCTCCTATGGCTGAACATCCAATAACCCCATGACCCAATAAATCACTCCCAAGTATACACCTAACAGAAGTACATAATATGGTCTTATAAAAAGCATAAGTAAATATGTTCATTGTGGCATTTTTTTGGTAATATCCTCAACATGTAAACAATCCAGATATCCACCAATGGTAGGATAGATAAATAAATTGTGGTATATTTATACAATAGGATACTTTTATAAAACAATAAAAATTAAACTACTCTCACATACAGCACAAATAGACTTGACAAACATTATGTTCAACATCAAGTTTCATTACTTGGGTGGAAGTTACACTTATGTTCATTTTGTGAATGATATGTATACTTTTGATTTATGCATTCTTCTCTTTATATATTATACATCAACACAAAGTTCTGTAAAAGAATATTTTGTTGATTTCTTTCATTGGACTCTGTTTCATTTCCTAATTATTATTTTCTAGACTTACATACTACTGTATTGACCTTAACATCTTCCAGAAAAAAGTCTGGTAATTATCAAAGATACAAAAGATGTCTAAAGTTAAGAAGCTACTACTGAGAAAGCAATAGTCAGAAAGATTTAAACCAGCTGGAGACAGGTGAAGAGATGAGAAAATAGAACAGTCACAATAGCAATTTTCTTGAGCTTCCATATACATGTACTTTTTTCTTCATGTATTTTACTTAACATAAAGCTAAAAATAATATATTTTTTCTTTTATAACAAAAATAACAAATATATACGTATTGCAGCAAATTCAGAAATACATTAAAAAAGGAAAGGAAAAATAGCTATATATCACCAATAATCCTGTCACCTTAAAACAATCTTTGTAAACATGTTGAATGATCTTCCATTCAGCACTCTCTTAAAATACGTTTACAGAACTTGAGTTCTACCTGAAGATATTCTTGTTTCCTTTTATGTCCACTCACATGTTTACTTAGGCAATGCATTCTGCTTATCTAAGTTGTCTAAACAGAGAACAGAAATAATCAGCTGTGCTCAACTATGAATGGAAGACCTGGCTGCTGTTAAACCATAGAGAGCAGCCACAGAGAAATGAATTGAAGGACTGTTTCTATAATCAGAAGATGAATTCCCCTTAGAGAAACATATTTTTCCCGAATACTTTGGAGGCCAGTAATTAGGTAGTTAGGGAATTCTCTGAATTCCCCAGAAAATAGCTTCTTTTTTTTCTTTTCTTCTTTTTTTTTAACTTTTCTGCATTGTAGATGTGGAATAAGACAGAGTTGGGTGGCATAATGGAGTTAACAGGCACTTTTGTGTCTTTGCTGGGACACTGTAAGGATATAGGTGGTACCTGCTCAGAGGGAAATTTTCTGTGGCATTTCATCTGCTTTGGAATCCTCCTTTCTGTTGGGTTGAGTTTAAATTGCAGGGTGCATACTGCAGTCATTGCCTGCCAATCTATGAGGTTTCCAGGGAGTAAGCAAGGTTTAGTTATATAAACTCTAGTGACATTTAGGGACTCACACTGTTCAAATGTTCTTACCACTTTCCTTTACTCATCTCCTTATCCAGGGCACAGGGTAACCTGAGATGCTGCATTTGACCAGTGTTTCTTGTTCATACCTATTCAGTACTATCTGTGAATTCAACATAGAAGGAAGGACGTGAGCTGCAGAAGCACCACCAGGCCCATAGGAAGCTCACTGGTGAGTGTATTTCTTCAGAGTTCTTATAAAAGGGGGCAGAGTTTGAATAAAAGCATAGTTGTAAAGCACTTAAAAATTGTAAATGGACCTGGGGGCTTGTTATTATGCTGAGTGAAATGTCAGACAGCGAAAGACAAATACCATATGATTTCACTTATATGTGATATCTAAAAAACAAACAAACAAACAAAACAAGACTGAAACAGACTTGTAAATAGAGAAAACAAACTGATGGTTGCCAAAGGGGTGAGCGGTAGGAGGAGGAAAGAAATAGATAAAGGGAATTAAGAAGTACAAAATTCCAGGCATAAAATAAGTAAGACACAGGGATGTAATGTACAGCGTGGGTAATATGGTCAGTAATATTGTAGCAACTTTGTATGGTGACAGATGGTAACTAGACTGATCATGGGGACCATTTTGTAATGTATACAAGTGTGGAATCCCTATGTTGTACACCTGACTAATACAACATTGGTATGTCAGTTATTCTTCAATAAAAATTGGGGTAAAATATACATACCATGATTTCAGTGGCATTAAGTACATTTATGCTGTTGTGCAGCCATGACCACTGTCTAGTTCTAGAATTTTTTTATCACCCCGAAAGGAAACCTCATACACATTGGCATCACTTCCCATTCCCATGCATCCCTAACTCCCTCCCCAGTCCTTTGCAGTTACTATACCTGATTTCTGTCTCTATGGATTTGGCTGTAATGGATATTTAAAATAAATGGACTCATACATAATATATGGCCTTTTGCATCCAGCTTCTTTCACTCAGCAAAATGTTTAAAATGTTCATCCATGTTTTGCTTGTATCATATTTCATGCCTTTTTAGGACTGAATGGTATTGTGTTGTATGGATATACTACATTTATTTATTCATTGATTGGTTGATGGGTGTTTTGGTTGTTTCTACCCTTTGGCTACTATGGATTGTGCTGCTATAAACATTTGTGTACAAATATTTGAACACCCATTCTCAGTTCTTTTGGGTGTCTGTCTAGGAATAGAATTGCTGTGTCATTTGGTAATTTTATGATTAACTTTTTGAGGAACCACCAACTGTTTATCACAGTTATAAAGAAGTTAAGTCTGGAAATTTCAGTACTGGAGTCCTGTCTAAACTACGTCAAATTAGGAAGTAGTTTCAAAACTTCTTTTCCATTTACTTATCCCAGTCCCTTTCACTTTTGGGGTCCAGTTTCTTCATGCCGTTCCCTAGATTCCTAGGGCCTTCCCCCCCGCCCCCCCGAAGCAAACTGTTCTGGCCTACTTTTTTTCCTTCCTAACTGCCATCTCATCCTCAAACTTACCTATTCTTTTTCTTCTTCTTTCATGGACCTTAAAAGAGAAAAAATTCTATTGTGTTTGGATGCTTACTGGGGGATTACTTCAGTGTATCTAAAGCTGGGATGAACATCAGAGTGGCGTAGTATGCTTTTGTCTTAACATGCCATTACCCCTGGCCTCACCTACTGAGCCACATATTCTGGAAGGTGAGGGCTCAGTATGTGTTTGAAAAACTCCACCAGAGGATTCTGTTGCACATGTCTGCTTAGTAATCAATAGATTAATGTGTTGCCTTCATAATTTTAAATTTAATAGGAGAGTTCAGGGTGTAATACTTCATCCCAAAGGTCAGGACTAATGATAATGTTTCTGGCACTAAAGCAGGTAGATGGAAAAGACGTTTGGACATTTTGGAGCAGTGGGGAGGCTTGAGGTACCTTAATTTACATTGAATAGGAAGCTGGTGGATTACAGGACTATTCATCATGATTCTAGGTGCACTTTGTTGGTTGTGGTTGAAAATAAGCTGCCCCCATTAGAAAAGCAGATTCCTGAATCTTGCAGAGTTGGCATAAAAGGAATACATGAATTGATGGGGAACTTCTGGGATTTGTTTAGTATAAAACAAGAGATTTGAAAGCTCTAGTTACTTGAGTGTGCTTCTAGAAGGGAGAACAGAGCTAAGTGGAAATGGAGTGCTCTGAGAAACAAGAAATGTGGTATCAAGGCTTGAATAAGTGATGGCTCTTTTACTTGTAGACCAGTTGGCGAGGCATCTGAACATGGGAATTGGCTGAGAGATTGAGAGGGCACTGTTAGCAATCAAAAGATGGGATAGAAACCTACAATTTTTTAATTTAGCAATTTGTGATTACTTGTTATGAGTTGGATTCTGTATTTATGCTAGATAAGTACATTTAATAACATGTTTTATTTAAGATATTTATCTTCATATAAACACTAATCTAATACTTCCCATTAATTTTTCCAACCCTAAAATTGTTCAGTCTTAAATTGTCATTCATGTTCTACCACTTGCTGGAAGCATTTCCTGTGAGGGTTTTGTTTGCGAGGGAAACCTTAAGAATGTGATGAGCCAAAGAGTCTTAAAGCTTTGGACATCCTGACCCTTGTTCCCAAATCTATACAGAAGAGATAATGGGATTAATATCTCATGGAGATAGTTTAAAGGTGGCTTAGCTAACATTTTGTGAAGCTCATGGGAAATGACGTATTTCTTTATATGATACTAGCAATGAGAAAAAAATCTCCATGCTTTGAAAACATGTCAGAAATACTACTAAATATATTTAGCATAACTCAGGATACCAGTCAGTTGTTGCTCAGTTGATACCCTGGGCTAGGACAACAGGTGTGTTATGCCGACAGTGCTGCCAGACTCACACATGGGCTGAGATAGGAATAGTGGTGCTAATTACACTTAGCAGAACTGGTAGCCAATTAATGTAACAGAGAATCCCACTAAACCTCACTTCATAGCGGCCATGCTAAAAATAACATAATCCTTGTGCTGACTGGTATGCCGGTTTTATTTGCCTGTTCAGCTACCATAATGTTATTTTATATTATTATATATTTTCTGACAGTATTATTTTATATTTTCTGACTATCTGCTATTGGAATCAAGATGGAATAAAAACAAAATTAAAAATTATTGGAGAATTTCTTCTATAATAGATATTTTAAAAATCTAGGTTCAGTTGCTTTGCTTTATAGCCTGGAAAGGAGGAGTTATCAGGTTAAATCACATAGTAAATAAACTAGTTCAATGCCGCAAATAGGTACTAAGTACTACTTTCTTATTGTGTATATTTATATTATTAATTTGGAAGTTTACAGCTTGAAAAATGGGCAGGCTTCACTCTTAGAATATTAATATGAGTGTCCTCTTTGGTGTGACAATTTAAGCAAATAGTAACTATACCTCTACTATAGCAGTAAGCCACAAGCCAAAATGCATGTTTTCCCAACATCAGTAATATATAGGCCCACTTTAATGAAAAAACATTCACTCATTCTTCCCACACTGAATTAACTGATACTGTTTTAAGTTAATGGTACTTATATCCATGCAAATGTAATTAGGTATAAGATCATTATGATTATAGATGATAAATAGTTATAAAATCAAAATGCATTTACAAATTAAATATCAAGAAAATTACCAAACCAATGAAATCCAAATTTGACACTGATTTAAGAAAATTTAGATGCTAAAAAAAAAAAAAAAAGAAAACTTAGTTGCTGATTACAGTGGACTTTGAGCCTTTATTTAGTTTTGTTTAGTTTTGGTATCATGGACTAAATTTTCCCATTTCTTTAGTTGAACAATTGAGAACTCATTGTTCACTTAGTTAACCAGGATTTTATTTGGCCTTCAACTGGCACAGTATGTCATTTCTATATTAATTCCTCCTCTGCTTTCTCTGCATTAGGCCATGCAAATTACAATAGTGTCAATTACTTGGTGTCAGCGCAATAGGAAAATGCAAGCACAGGCACTAAAATAGAGTAGAAGCACTCATTAATAAGATGGTTATCCATGTGGCTCAAAATATTTCACAAATTTTTTAATCATCAAAAAGAAAACACAAAATTAAAAAATTCCATTCTAGACAATCCAGCAGGACTCTCTTCCTACTACCCTCAAATTTTTCCGGACTGCATTGGTTTGTGCTTGTCCTTATTTTTCTGGTTCTAGAAGTTTAGCTCTGCAGCTTGACTTCAGCACTCACCTCTGACTTTCAGGTACCCGTAGTTCCCTAGAATACACATCTGGTATTTTGGACTGATGAACGCTTCCATGGATTTTAGCTTTTCTGACTCCTGTAGCCAGAAAGGAGGAAAAAATAGGTTGAGTGAAAGATGGCACACAGAAAAATCCCTGCTGCTGTTGAGACTTCTCTGTTCATTGCAGTCTGTTGAGAAGCCCACTAGCCATCTAATCTATTGGAAGACATCAACCACTCCTCCCCTGCCTTCTTCTTTCCCCCTGTATTCCACATTGCACTGCTGGATCAATTGCTCTAAAATGTATTCTAATAAGAATGATTACTTTTTCTTCAACTGCTCTTCAAAGAGTTTATTCTCTTTTACCATGCATTCAAAACCCTTCACAATTTAACCTCAACTTACCTTTACTCCCAAGCACCACCACCCCCTGTAGCACACCATGGTCCAGCCAAACTGGATCACTGTTTGTTCCCTGTACTTTTCTACTTCTGTCCTTGCTCATGCCATTCCGTCTGCTTGCAATGCCTCATCCCCCCATCTGTGCCTTCTGAAATCTGACTCGTGGCTTAATGCCCAACACAGATGCCTCCTCCTCTGTAGTGAAAGCATTCTCTGACCATAGCTGTTGGAAGCGAGGCTTCCTCTGAATTCTCAGGGTACTTGCTCCTTCTTTCCATGACCCTAATTTCATGCTGCCTCACATTAGAGCCATGTATGTGCATGTCTCACCTATTGCTCCTTGTAGAGTGTCAGATTCCTGGAGGCAGAAACCAGGCCTAATTTGCTTTCCTATTTTCCCCACTGTCTAGCCCAGTGCTTTTGGCATAAAAGAAACTAAATGCTATTTTCTGTATAAAGAGGAATCTGAAAATCACAATTCTTGAAGAGGTGTGAATAGTTTAATACTGTTCTAAGTAATAGATGTTATTTTACCTTCAAAAGTAGCATCAACTAGTAAAGTCTGATAAATTTTTCCAGGTTTCAGGCCAGATATTTTCATGCATGATCAATAACAAATTTAACAATTTGTTCGAAGATAAAAAATGATCATTATGAAGACTAGGCAGCCAATTCACACTCACTAAAATGAGAAGAGACATTTTATGCACATGCAGGAGATCTAATGGGAAAACAGAGCAATGGCCCAAAACTCTGGTCCAAGGACATGTTATAAACTGTCTAGAAGCTATGTTTACAGAAAACAGCTGACTTTGGGTATCTATGAGCCCCTGTACTTTCTGGCAATCAGTTTTTTGCTGCCAGCTTTGAAACATGAATAACCAATTCACCTCAATTCATTGACTTCACTGACTTGACTTAGTTTTTACTTATTTATTTTCTCTAAGTGTAGCATATGTTAATGGGAAAATGAAAATACATAGGGATACATTCTTCTACTAAACTCTGACATGAAACTGAAGTCAAACTTATCATTCAGAGAAATGTTTTGGATTTTAAATAAATAATTTTCTTCTGTTGGGCCCTATTAGTATAAACAGTTTTATGAATGGGCACATTTTTCCCCTGGTGGAGTTTATTTTCGGTCAAATCCAAACACATTGCTTTCTCCTTATTACATCACTGTTGGTTGCCAAAGTTATAATAATACATTTATCGGAAAGAGATGTTTACCATGCTGATGTTCTTGGTTATGAGGAGGACTGCAATGGTAGAAACGTCTTAGTAATGAGGAGGGCCACCTCTTGAGCTGTCTCAGTATTGAAGAAGTCATGTGACTAGCAGTAGTTGACCAAGGACTCTATAGATGTGTTGATGGCAGTCTGACTCCTGAGAATCTGACCACTGTCAGTCAAAGGTTATTGCAGTTCTAAAGGCAGTAGGAGCAACACATTGTTTCTGGCACTTGGGTTGGAGGGGGTGCAGTATGGTACCCTGAAGAAGTTGTAAAAAAAAAAAAAATGGACTTCCTTTGGAAAGTTAAATGTTAAGCTAACAGGCCACAGGATCCTGAGAGGGAAAGCTTTCCCTCTAGGACTGACTGAAACCTAATTCAGCATCATAACTACATAAAGAGAAAACAAAAAGAGAGAAAGAGGAGATGCTTTATCATCCAGGGGTGTACCAAGAAGAATCAGTGAGATGCACACATTGGCCATGCCTTTCCAAGCACTGTGTAGGAAGAGAGCCTCCTAGCACAGTTTGCTAGTCATATTGGTACAGCTCTTGTTGAGAATCTATCTAATATGGAGATGGATCCAAAGCTAGAGCACTTTAGGTCCTATTGGTAAAACCACTTCTACTCTCAGCTATAGACATCTGGCCATCTTGACCTGATGCCATTTGCTTTTGGTTCACATGATGGGTGCTTTCTTTCTGATTATAACCTGCCTTTCCATATAGTTTTGCTTATGACAAGGAAATGTGCTCATTGTCGCTTGTACAGAGAATTCTGGTTTCTGTGACACTTTGAGTCAAAGTAATAAATTTGATAACTTTGTGACTTGGATTAAAGTAAATCAGTCTGTCCTCAGGACTGACAGGATCTCCTTTCTGAGGCAGTAAGGCTGAGAATCAGACTCTGCACTGTACAAACATTCACCAAGGAACTGTGAGGCTGTTGGGGCCACGGCCCAGAAGTTTAGCCAGATGTAGCAGGAGGCGTGATTACTCTGAGCATGTTCTTTGAAAGTGGAACAAGCGGGGCCCAAATGTTTGGATGTTTGTGCACTTTGTTCACTGCATAAGGATATCTGCTGAGGGATGAGTGGCAGTCTGGCCCCTGCTCAGTTCTCGAAGTTGTACTCCCTGAGCAGGTCCACCTGGAAAAAGGGCTCACTTTTTGAATTTGCAGAAAGTCACAATTTGGTTCTGAATCAGAGGCTTTGCAATGGTTATAATACTTATGAGAAGTATTTTAGGGCAAGTCAGTTAATATATAGATCTAGATCTAGATATCACTGGTCATACCCTGAGACTCTGAACAAGGGTCTCCAAATGTGGATTAATTTATCATTACCAGGAAAAAATTGTAAGTATTAACAGGAAAATATTGTAAGTATGTAAGTATACTATACACATATATTTATAATATGTATAAATATATTTTATTTATCTAAATTAGATATTTCAATGTACTATGTTCATCATTAAATATATACAGTAATTAAAAGGAAGAAATAAAAATAAATGCAAAAAAGAATTTTTGAACTTCACTCTGGAGATCACTAATGTAAGGAAGATGATCAGAGTGGGCTCTTCCTTGCCCTAATACCACTTATACATCTAAAAAAATTGTGGGGAAATGCTCCTCTTCCCCCAGAGATTCATCTTTCCTACTCCCTCTACTACCACATCACCCTAAGTTCAGAAAGGCTTTTGCTTGTCTATCTCAAATTCCAGTCACATAAACTTAACATTTTCAAAGACACTCTAGAAATTCTTCGTAAAATGAATTGTAGCAATTGGTGTTTAGGTAGATCTTAGTCTTAACCATCTTTAAATAAGCAATTAAATTAATTAAATATTAAAAGAATTTTAAAGGCTTAATTTAACAAATATAAAAATTTTATTTATAATATTTTGAGTTTTATGTTTCTGCAAGGTATCCTCAGATTGTAAGGCAAAGACAAAGAAGAACAAGTTTCTGAAAATGTTACTATCACTACCAACAATAGCTGCAATAATACATTTTATCTTTTAACTGGTTCTTAAAAGGAGCCCAATTAACCATATCTGTTTTAGAATTGGTCATTGAGATAAACGTTTCCTGCTGCCATTGACAGATTTCCAGAAGTTTTGCTTCATTATCATTGATCACTTTATCTGGTTGTCAGTTTAGGGTATTTGGTGATAAAACTACAGTACCTTTCTTGTCTATGTCTATGTATTTTTTTTAGTATTGGCACCAGACTCTGTCTGCCAGAGCGATTCCATAGAGAGGATTAATTAGCCTGGTTATGACTCCAGAAGGTCTGTTCAAAGAGACAGAGCCTTGTATAAATAGGGTTAACCCCTCAAGAAGTTACTGGAACTTCAGCATTCACTTTGCATCTTACTGGAAGTGTGTTCTTCAGAGGCTGGAGGAGTGTTCTTTATGTCTACAGGAACTTCGAACAGGGAAATACTCTTTGTTTCTACTTGGAGAAGATTATTCCTTAGGTTAATATGATAAGTGAAGTATAAGGAAGAGTATCTCTATAGATTTTTCTTATCTCTTCAAGCGAGTCCTTTCCCTTGAATACTTAATGTTTACTGGTATTTGACATGAGCTGGTGGTGACCTTTGTTTGGCAATTAATTTGGTTACCCTCTCTCTCAATGCTCAGCACGACTTTTTATATACATCTTTTAAATCTCCTTGGAAATACCAGGTATCTGCTGGGAACAGATATGTAGAAATCATAATCTAGAGCCGGTTCACATTATAGATTTCCAAAGGAAGAATTTCTCAATGGTTTAACTTTAAGGAACTGGTATAATTACTATGATCTATGAGAGCCATGTGTGAGTATTGCTGGTAGGGACTCAAGTGTAAAGAATTGTTTTTTTAATTGAAATACTGAATATTATTCATACATACAATATCCATACATTTAATGTGTGTGTGTGTTTACAAAGTGCTTACCCACATATTATTTCATTTTGATCCTTACAACAATTCAATGATTTAGGAAGGTAGATATTATTATCCCTATTTTGTTTATGAAAAAACTGTCTTCAAGAGGTTAAGTGCTTTATTATAATAATAATAATAATAAATGATATGATGAAGATAATGGTGGAATGGGCAGAATCTTTTCACTGATTGCTAAATGTATATATTTAGCTGTTTATTTGACATATTTTCTAGTATGTCTCTTAAGTAACTTAATTTGTCCAAAATGAATTCTTGACTCCATCCCAAAGCTTTTCCTTCTCATTCATCAGTCTTCAGAAGTAAATGGCATCACCATCCTTCTGTTGTGTGTGTTAGAAACACAAACATCATTCTTGATTTTTCTTTCCTTTTTAGCAGTCTCTCACATCCAAACCATAATCAGTATATCAGATACATGTCATCGCTTGAGACATACACGTCTTCTTTCCACTGCTACCACCAGTACCCTAACTGGACTGCCTCTTGCTATGCTGTAACACCGCCTCCTACACATCTCCTGGATCTTACTCTTACCTTCTGTCAGTTCTCTATGCAACAATTAGTGTGCGCCAATACGTAAAGTGGATAATGTTCCACTCCTGTTTAAAAACTTGCCATGGCTTCCCATTGTTCTTGGGATGTAAAATTTGTATTCTTCTGATTTACATGATCTGGATCTTTCCAACCTCATTTTGTGCCTCTGTACAGCTTGCTTATTACACCTTGTCTACTGCAATCTTTCTTGAAGTTTCTTAAACATGCTAAATTTACTCCAGAACCTTTGCACAGTCTGTTCCTTCTGTCTGGGATGTTTTTTACATGGTTGACTCCTTACTGTCTTTAGGTCTCACCTTCAGTATTACATTTTTCTAGATGCTTTCCATAAAAATTTAATCTAAAATAGCTTCTTTCCATTATTTTATGTTTCCTCACCTTTTATTTCCTTCATAGCATTGATAACAGTTCACATTTTTGAACTTATTTGTGTTGTCTTCTTTCCTGGATCGTGAGCTCCGCCAGGGCACTGGCTCTGTCTTTCTTGTTTATCATTCTATCCCGAGCTCTTAGCACACTGTCTGACACATAGTAGGTACTCAGGTACTCAAGTATTCAAGTTCTTGAATAAATGAGCCATTTAGTTCAAATCCCTCTTATTAATAATGGGAAATTAAGGTGGCTGTTTAGCCCAACACAACATGGGATTTAGTGACTAGATTCATACCTTCCTATACCTGGCATTGGAATCAGGTGGACAATGACATAAAGGTGTTAGAAATAGTTTCTTGGGCCTTTTATTCAGATATGGGGTGAGACTAGCTTCATTTTAAGCTGAACATTAGATAAGTAAAATGTTATGACTGTAGCTGGAATTTAATCAAGATCTTTTAGTTTATTTCTGAATATAAGGACTTATTTACCTACCATCACACATTCCTGATGATTTGACTAATTAGAATAATATTAATATAAACCTTGAAGGAATTTTATCAATAAAAGTTGCAGTTTTTTAAAGGATCATTCTATATGATCAATTTATGAAGGCATAATTCTTTTTTTCCTTAAATTTTTATTTATTTATTTATTTGACAGAGAGAGAGAGAGAGAGAGAGAGCACAATTAGGCAGAACGAGAAGCAGGCTCTCCGCTGATCAGGGAGCCCGATGCAGGACTCGATCCCAGGAACCTGGGATCATGACCTGAGCCGAAGGCAGATGCTTAACAGACAGCCACCCAGGCGCCCTGAAGGCATAATTCTTAAAAAATGGCTGAGTGAGTGCTGCCCTTTCTTTTATATTTTCCCATCGGAATCCTTCTCCTTTAGAGCCTGTAGGGATCCCTTCAGTGTCCTTCCAATAGGAACAGAGTTTATTCTCAAGGGATATCCCATGACAGGGCCAAACCCTTAATAGCGAACCTAGAGTAGATGTGGGGATATGGGAGGGCACTGAGGCAATGTTTGTTGAGATCCAGTCTTACACTTATATTTCTTGCCTGCATGATACTTTGCACGTGGTATTTGCTCTGTGTAGTCAATGCTATTGGCCCCATTGAAAATTCCCTTTATGGGGCCAGTGTGTCTGCCACTGTTGTAAGAGTGGGCTGCAAACAACTCACAGCTATACCTGTTCTTGGGCTAGGAAGCTACGTCATCTAAAAATGCTTGGGAGGTATGCTTCCTGTCACCCCCATCCCCAACTGAAGGCCAGCCCACAGCCAGTAACTGATAAATATGGGAAAAAACCTAGGGTCCTTGCTTAAGGTGGGAAAACTCTATGGTGCTAGTCAAGTTCCAGAGTTCCCTGTGGGAGCAGACAAAGGGTAGACTTCAGCTGAACCCACATCTTGGCTTCTCCTGTGCCATTCTTCATCCCTGCCTCATAGATTTTACCTTCGAGCATGCCCTCTATATTGATATAAAATCACTTGCACAGTACACCCTGTCTCAGACTCCTTCTAGGGAAACTGACCTAGAGCATGTAGTATTTGGGAGCAGTTGTGAATGAAATGATTGAGGAATTCTCTTGGTGGCTTAGAATATAAACCTCCTCATTACTATGCCCCCGGGTACTAATGACAGTCCCTAGAAACGGGGTACACCATAAAATTCTTGTTTTAGATTTCAGCCTGTTAAAGGGATTGGTACTATGTGTTTGACAACATGTCAATCTCCAAGGCTGAAGTGGAAGCAGAGTGGTCTTTTGAGTACTAAGTCATCCCTGGCACCTATTAATCTCAACATTCCTATTTCATTTATCTTCAAAGAAGTCCATCTTGTAAGAATATAATATATTCAGTGCCCATTTGCATGCTGTCTCTTCAGTTCTTCTTGTCTTCCTGCCTTCGTCTGGGACCAGATTCATTTCTTATCTTTTATTATTAGTCTGGGCAAATTTTGTCCTAGAAATCCTGATTTAACCCAGAAGCATTTGAGGGACAGACAATGCTCCATGACCCAGAGACTTCTTAGGGAGCACAGGGATGAAGCCTTGTCCCAGCTTGAGCTGCCCAGGAAGGAGATTCAGTGGAAATGAACATGCATGAGGTTGATTTCGGAGTGCTTTGGGCATCTGAAGCTGTGAGAGGGAAGGGGAAGAAGCAGGATTGGGCAGAGGGAGAAGTGGAAGAGCAGTGCATTCTCAGTGGAAGCCTCAGCCAACCCATGGGGAGATCTGAAGCTGGAGTGAACCTTCAGAATCATTTGGCTTGGTCAGAAGCACAGGGCCTTCATAACCACCACAGCAATTGTTCACTGATATGGGCCACCTAGAAAGGGTGGTGATCTTGAGCATGTTCAGCAGAGGCAGTCCTTGTATGGGGCTGTCAGTTAAGGGCTGTCTGCCTTCAACATTACCAGTATTAGTGCACTGGGTCCCTAATTTCTAGAGAGGAATCTAGGTGGTACAGGTACATTTACATTCACCTTTGCATGGAGGGAGTCCTAGAACAGTCAGATACATGGTCTACTGCTCTGGGATTTACTGTATGTGGCCTGCAGCCTCTCAAGACACCCTTGCCCAAAACCTGTCTCCAAGAATGTAATTGGAAAGCTCATACGGGAGGGATAGATGCTGGCTCTTACTGCTTCTAAGGTATTGTGGTTAGTTGGGGCTGGATTTGGGCATAGGCTTATATCTCTGGTGCCTTCTAGCAGCTGGTCCAAGAAGAAAATAGGGTTGTTTGAAGTCCTGCAAGCTCTATTAGAGGATGGTGTTTTTGTAACATAAGATCATGAATTCTGTTCCTAGTATCATATGATTTAAATTTAGTTGGGAGCTGGATTGGCTGTGTGTCTTGACCACATATCTATTAAAAGAAAGCCCTGGGCTACAAGAGAAAGGCTTATCAGCTTCTCTCAGTGTTTGGAAACCTTGAAAGAAGGAAGAATGTTTGGCAAGTGAGAAACTTAATAGAAATTTGAGTAGACATGGGACAACTAGACTCAGGAAAGTTTGAGTAAGGTTAAAAATGTCAACTAATTGATTTGATCAAATATAAGACTTGAAACACTTTGTATTTTTATTTTCATTTTTAAAAACATGCATTTTTTTTCCCTTCTAAGCCTTGTAATTTTTCCAATAAATGTCTAGAGTTAGTACCTCTTTCTGTAAAATGGAAATGATAGATGAACCAGCTATGACATTTTAAAATTAGAGGTTGTAAAGCATTTTACAAATTAGTACGCTCACACACAATGCTTGAATAAATGGTGCATGTTTTGAGTAGCCCATCAAATTCAGTGGGATTTAATCTAATCTCCAGGCTTCTCTAATTCTCTAACTGAATGTCTGATAGACCAGCACAGATATGAAAATGGGCTAGTATGTTGCCAAAAACCTGAAAGGGGGTGTGTGTTCAATGTAAGTGGGTAGCACATTTGGCATTAAGGTGTTCACAATCTTCTCAGTAATCTATTCAGGAGAAACGAAGCCTCTTCATTTTAATTTAGACAAGTACCTTTGACAGTGACTCTGATAGAACTTTAATCTTATCATGCCTTATAGCCCTGCTACTGAAACATGGTAGGAAGCCCTCAACCCCAAGAATGGAGTTCCAAAAGGACCTGGAAAGTTCTGGACTTCAGAGTGCCCTTATTGGTGACCTTATATCAGCTGAAAAATGCAGTTGGAGAAAAGATGGTCTCGCCCTTTTGCATATCCACGTGGAGAACCAAATAAAATACTGAAGACCTAATAAGATTTAGCTTTCCAGCAATATAAATAATTTAATCAGATTAATGACATTGTTCTACCTGAGGGGTTCCATAATTAGTGGATTATTGAAGCCACATGAAAGTTATCTGCCATTAGCACCTGGAGGAATTCCTGTTTTCTTAGACTGTGGAATCGAACGATATGAATATTCCTGTCATGCAAACTGTAAAGATAATAAGCCCCTGGCATTTTGTAAGCTATATAAATCCACAGATTTCACATTAAATATTTAAGGCACAGGAGGTGTTATTTGTTAGGATATAGATAAAGGGAGTTCAACTGCCTCAGCCCTTATTTTCCCTTTCGGGAAGTCTCTTTCTTTGTTGAAGGTACTTTCATGCTTTTATTATTGTGTATTTCGCCCCTTTTTATCTGTATATTGTTTCAATTCCTCTGGAAGTATTCTTTGGATTTTGTATGAGAAACATTCAAAATATTTTTACAGAAGATTTGTCCTTTTCATATAAAAAGGAAATTCATACCAAGGGTGCAAACAGCAATGAATCAAGTGGTATCTCAGTATATGGCAAATGCTAGAATTCTGTGGGAAGACCATCTCATACTCTGTCCCTATAATATTTGAAAGCCAAGGTTTTTCAGCTTTGTGTGTGTTCTGTTCCTCTCATTTACATGTTATTTAGCTATGGGAAAAAAGACTGGCCTGGAAATGTGGACCTATTTTTTCATGTTTTATATCTTTGTAAGACCTTTCATGTGAGTGGAATTCATAGATCAGAAATTTAAAATACTGTTGTGAGGCCATGTGCCTGAAAACACTGTAACCATAGTTTATAGAGAGTTGACAGAGATTGTTTGGTTGTAGTAGGATGTGCTGCTGACATGATGGGTTTTTAGATTAGAGCCCTTCTCATTCAGTAAAGGTGCTGCTTTCTGAATTAGGTTCCATTCACTTAAGATAGAATATCAGGTTACATCATACTCAAATGGGTAAGTTGAGGAGAGATGAATGAAGGGACTATTTGTAGACACATAGGCACAGAGAGTTAAGGGAGCCAGCAAGCAGCAGTGACCCATCCCAAGGTAGCAACAGTGGAGAGCCCTTACCACATGCAGGCCTGTAGGTGAGAGGGAAGGGAAGTGGTTATGTCTGCTACAGCTGTAGAAGAGCAGTGCCCAACAAGAATTAATGTGGATTATCAGTGTCAGCAGTGGGCCCAAGCTGCTGCCAACCCAAAGCTTGGCAGGGAAGTAGCTGGTGGAATAAATACCCCCAAACCTCTTTCCTCTTGCCTTCCATGCTGTTACTTCCCATTGACTGAATCTAATTGGAAGCCAGAAGACAAGAGAGCCTGTTGTTGCTATCCATGGATGTCAGGCTCCTGGGCCACAAAGCAGGGTGGAGAATGGATCAGAGTGGCAAATGGGAATATTCAACGTAGTCATATTTATAAATATTTGGCAGAGTTCTTCTGATATACGAAGCTTTAGGTAGACAATGAAAGCATTTATGGGAATGATAGAATCGAATTAATTAATTTTAATTGAGGTGTACTTGACATACAATATTATATTAGTTTCAGATGTACAATGTAGTGACCCAATGTTTGTATATATTACAAAATGATCACCACAATAAGTGTAGTTACCATCTGTCACCATACAAAGTTATTACATATTTTATTGTCTATATTCCCTATGTTGGGAATTTACATCTCTGTGACTTATTCATTTTATAACTCGCAGTTTGTACCTCTTAATTCCCTTCACCTATTTTGCCAGTCTCCTCAGAGAATGACAGAATTTAATAATGATATGTGCTGTATGAATATACAATATTATTAAGTGTGAATGTAAGTGTGTGTGTATATATGTGTGTGTGTGTGTGTATAGTAATTACATATACCATGAAATATTGCTCCTGTTACCTTAGAGAATTTATAAAATTATAGTCAGTTAGTGGTAAGGGAATATTTCTGTCATAAATGCATTCAGATTCTTATTTCCTTAGGCTTGTTCTGTATTATCTGCTGATGTGATATGATGTGGTGGGATGTATTCCATAATAGCCTGTGTTGGAGTGAACATGACCTTAGAGTTTTTATATTAATTAACAAAAATTCACAATCCCTATTTCCGTAAATACCCAAAGTTCATACATCAAATACAGAGTTTTCATAAATGTTTTTATAGCCCTGGCTATCTTTGTTTTTAATGCGTTCCTGTACAGATCAGTACAGATTAGTACTAACAGTACTAATATTACAGTACTAATATTCAATGAAATTTGCTCTTCAACATAAGCCTTGAAATTTTTAGCTGAGGTTATTCCCTCCTATGATCTCTATTCTCTGCAGTGACAATAGAAGAGATTTTATATACATCCTAGCTCTTTTGGAAGGAAAGGTGTTAAAAAATTATTTGAGCAAAGTGCTACATTAAAAAATTTCCTCATTTGCTGAAGCAATTGACTCTATACTTCCTTATATACACCTCCTGATATTCTTTTTTTTACCTCCTTATAAACTTAATGTTGTCCTAGGTATGGCATCTTTTAGTTTGCCCTTTGTCTGCTTCATGCCCTCCTTTACGTGGGCTATGCATTGATACAGACTTGTTTTTTTTAAAGATTTTATTTATTTGAGAGAGAGAGAATGAGAGAGAGAGAGAGCATGAAAGGGGGGAGGGTCAGAGGGAGAAGCAGACTCCCCGCCAAGCAGGGAGTCTGACGTGGGACTCGATCCCAGGACTCCAGGATCATGACCTGAGCTGAAGGCAGTCACTTAACCAACTGAGCCATCCAGGTACCCTGGACTTTTTTTTTTTTTGGAAGGAGGGAAAGAAGTTACTTATTTGCACGGTAGTAAAGGATTATTGTACTTATTTTGTACTATCATTGCTAGGTTTCCTTGTATGGGAAAGTATAAATACAGAAAGCTGAGGGTTAACATTTGGGCCATAGTTTCTTCTTTACTATTAAATTCGTACTTTTGATGTCATTTGTAAATTATTCCATGGAGTTAACCAATACAGGCAACATGGAAGAGTAAAATGTCTGTGGAAAATTAGTACACTCTATATAGTTCACAGGAACAGTAGGAGACCTTTTGAAACTCCTAAAATTGCTGAGCTGTGTTAACTGAAGAACGTTGAGATTGCCACATCATGTTAAAACTTTTATGGAGATAACCAATGACCTTGACATACTTAAGATGAATTGTAGCTTGTATGCTTAAAAGGACAGTGCAATTAAAAATATTTATGTAATTGTTCTTCAGAGAGCCCTGGACATTAGCATGAAGTTATAAATTACCAGAACTTTCAAAAAAGCAGGGAGAGGGGAAATTCTCAGTGGGGTGGTCCTGGAATTTATCTATAAAATTGTTGCATCTTTGGCAAGTATGAAGTCACTATGAGGGCACTCCAGGCAACTGGGAAGTTAACTGGTTGGCTGATAAAGCAATTGAGTTATAATATGGGTCTAATTCTTCCCTCAGCAGCAATTGTAAGACATATATTAGAAATTTATCACCTCCTTTTTCAAGAGACCCTTTATCTAAATAACTAGCAAATGCTGTTCTTAATCTTCCTGGCATCAGTGGTGGTCTACATAAATCATTTTTAAACAAATATGTTTAAAACCTTTTACCCTATTTAAAACGAGAGGCTTGACTAAGTAAGTCCTTATCAAATTATGGTGGTGCTTTTTGCCCTGTCTCTGTCTCCATTAGAAACCCCTATTTTTAGAGATTTGTAACTCAGATTTCCTTGAGGGAGGAACCTTGGCACTCAGGTTAGTGAGAAAGAATGACGGTTAGTCATTATTATTTGCTCCTGTTTCTTTCTTTCTTTCTTTTTTTTTAAGTGCTTTATTTCCAAACTGAATTATGGGAAAGCAAACAAAAGCCTGAAATAAGTTTAGGGCAGCAATTTTTTTTTTTTTTTAACCAGTAGCTTGAGCTTTATTATATAACTGAAGGATAAAAATTATATACTACTGAGAAAGTGTGCCCAGTCTGTGCTAGACATGGAAATATTTTCTGGTCCTTTATCCTTATAATCAACCAAATTTCTGCCTCCCCCCAATAAGATCTGAAGTCTTTGTAGTTCTATCTGACTTAAATCCTCCAATTCTCTCTGTTATTTGTATTTTTAGGTCCTTTTTTCACTCTTTAATATCATGTGAATAGAATGATGTTTCTACTTAATACATTTTAGATAATTTGTAGCAAAAAGTAATTTTGAGTTGAACATTGAATTGTGTGAACACTAAATAATGTGGAAATTGTATATAAATGTTTATCTCCTGTCCCTTGGGTAGCATTATATAGGGGTCATGGATTTAGTAAGCATATCTAACTAATGGAACCAAGTAGAATTGTGAGATGATTCTTATCCAAGATTATGGAGTTGGATCAGAGGGAACATGCCAGAGGTGTAGTGGAGAAGGTGTTGATGTGAATGTGGGTCCAAGGGGAGTTGTGAATCAAGGGGGTTGGTTAGAAACTGGAGTGAAGAGACATATACAAATGGGCAAAGCTGAGGGAGGGGCGGGCAGCAAACAAAAAAGGAACAGTGTGGGAATAGGTAAATACTGATTGTCTGGCTGAATTTTGGAGATATGGGCCAATGCTTATGGCATGTTTGCACACATGTGAGCGAGATTCATTTAGAGCCATTAGTACAGCTAGGCACTCTTTATTTTATCCAAAACTTAAAAAATTTCTAGTTTTTATTGGTACTACCACTTTATTTAGATGGTGAGTTGCTATGCGTATAATGTGTCCTGTTGGAGTATGTATGCGTGTGTTTTCTGAGTTTGTGGGAAAAAAACCTTTATCGTTAGATTTTTTTTTTTTAAAGATATTTTAATTTATTTGACAGAGGGAGACACAGTGAGAGAAGGAATACAAGCAGGGGGAGTGGGAGAGGGAGAAGCAGGCTTCCCGCTGAGCAGGGAGCCCCATGCGGGGCTTGATCCCAGCATCCTGGGATCATGACCTGAGCCGAAGACTGAGCCACTCAGGCGCCCCTGTATCATTAGATTTTGACTAAGTTTGTCAGGTAGTGTCACAGGCTTGTGGTAGGATCAGTGACACCAAGAATGTGATTTGGAAGGGATTTACAAATTCAAGAGTTAGGGCAGAGCTAAATTAGTAGACCAATTTTTCTAATTAGGACAACTGGAAAAATTAAATTCACTATTAAAAAAAAAAAAACATCTGCTTGTAGGCAAAGGAAAAAAAAACAAAACAGTAAAGAACAACTGCAGTAGAATATGGGAGGGTTCAAAGGCCCAGGGAAGAGTTTTTGGCTGCTTTACCTCTGGGGCCATTTTATTTTGAAGGGTGTGGCTGAGAGACTTGACGGGTGTTTTGACAGTGTCACGTGAGGGGGAGGAACTGGAGTCTAGGGTCATCAAAGGGTGACTTGGGGCCCTGGTGGGCTCTCAACACTTGGGTTAGGAATCCAGCAGAAGTTCTAAGCCCTAAATAAAGGTAACTTGAAAAAGGCATGCCTTTTGGGGACTGCAGCTCAGTTGTAAATCATTTCAGTTTCTGAAATTAGAATGAAATGAACTCATATTGGTAGTTCCTCTAGCTGCATGTTAAAGTTGAATTTAAATCATCTCTGGTGGAAAATATCATCGTTGTATACTTTCTAAAAACAATTTTGTCAATACAGGGCTTGGAAAACAATAAAAAGTAACCAGATAACTAAAGAAAACATTCACAAAAACAGCAGGGAAAAAAACCAGACAATATAAACAAACCCACTGTGGCTTCATATATTGGAGTTACCAGATGGAGATTTAAAAATAACTATTCTTGTTATGTTTGAGATGGAGCATTTTTTCCAGAAAGCAGGAAACTATTAAAAAAAAAGAACCAAATGGAAATTCTAGAATTTAAAATTATAAAGCCAAATTTATGGATCCAATGGATAGGGTACTGAACATCTTAGACCTAGATGAAGAGAGAATTCACAAACTGGAAAGTAGATTAGAAGGAAATATTCAGAGAGATGTACTAAGTGATGAAAAGATGAAAAATGCAGAAAGCAGATAAATGACATAGATGATATAATGAAGATCTAATATGTTTATAATTGAAGTCTTGAAAGAAAGGACAAGGAAAACTGGAAAAACCAATATTTGAATAGATAATGGTTGGCAAATTTCCCAATTTGATTAAGACTTCGAGTTGCATATTGAAGAAGTACCACTTTAGCAGCCTAAATAAGACTCCATCTCTAGGCACAAAGAGAAAAAAATCTTATAAACAGAGAATAAGAGAGTTGGGTCAAAGGAGAAATAATTAAGCTGATAGCTGACTTCTTAGCCAAATCAGATATGAAATTAGAAAATAAATAAGGAATCAAATCAGGATGTAAGATTGGATTTAATTCCATGGAGCTGAAACCAATGGGGGTAGCTAAAGTAATAGATGAGAACAGAAGAAGTGGACTGTGGAAGATGATAGATAGAAACCTCCAAGTGAAATCACTCAGTGGTACAAATGGTGGAGTTGTATATGTGTAAATGACTACATTTGTGGACTCTTCCAGCATCTTCAACAGTAAAGCATGCGTATATTGGTCACAGATTTCTGGAAATGGCTTTTTATCCTCGTCTTCATAGCTTTTTGTTATTCAAGATTGGGAGAGATGTTATACAGCATTATTCCTAATAATGCTGATGTAATATGGCATTATTCCCTTTCACAGGTTATATTGGCTTACATGGCTCTTTTAATACTTAATAAAGGAGAGAGTAGTATGAATCCAGGCCTTCCCTTACTTGATGCAAAAGAACATGACTAGGGGGCACTTGGCTGGATCAGTCTGTAGAGCATGCAACTCTTGATCTTGGGGTCATGAGTTCAAGCCCCACATTGGGCATAGAAAAAAGAAAAAGAAAGAAAAGAGCATGGCTCAGCACTGTCTGATATAAAGCTGGTCCAAAGCAGTCTAAATAGTGTGTGCTAACACTATAACATATAACTATGAAAAAGTACTTTCTACTTAAGAAAGTAGAAAGGAAATTCATTCAAAAGATCTGAGTCAAAAATACTTACCATGAGCAAATATTTTAAAAATATTGTGATTTGTATATTACCACTGAAAAACATATCTTGGGTTCAATAATCCTTCAAGTCAAGAATTGGTCCTGTGCCAATATTTTTCTCTAAAAGTGGAAATGTTCCCCTCTCCTCTTGATAAAACCAATGACTTGTAACTGTATTCTAAAGAAAGTTTTCTCAGCTGTCAAAGTGCTAAAGGCAGGCTCTCACTGTTTACAACAAGCATTGTAAGAACAAGTATGTTATATTTTAAAATGTATCCCAATATCATGCCTGCTTCAAATCTTTTAATAACTCTCAACTGCATCTTATCTCATCGTATTGCCTATACAATCTACTTCATTTGGCCCTGTCTATCTGATATTAAGTTAAAGCAAGAAGCTAAGGAAAAGATTTTGGCAGATGAAAGGCCATAATTAATGAAGGTATTTATGTTGAGACTTCACGCAACAGTACTGCCAAAAGTTGTATCTGAAATTTGAAATGCCCGGAAATAAAGATAGACTCTGTGAGCATTTTCCAAATAGATCCAGTTCAGACAAAGACAAATGAATGATTCCTGAACCAGTTGCAGAAAAAAAGACCAAGAATTAGTATGACTATGTGACACTGAACCAGTCATGAGGAAATGTGTGACTTAGGTAATGAACAGATTCAGGACCCAGTGCCTTTCTTTGGGCTTTGTTTCCCAGGACCTGAGATGAAGATTTTCCTGTCTTTTGAAGAGCATACTGCTTTGCCTGGAAACACTTGGCAGAAATAAAGATGGGCTCATATGAGTATCTTAATTCTGCTTTATAGTTAATTGATTAAGAAACAAAATGAACAATTACTGAAGCAGATGACCCATTTAATATAGCATCAGGTGACCAATGTTTCCTTTCTGTAAATCTTTAATGCTAAAGGGATCAACATTAGAAACTGTTCTATGTTGATCATTAAACTAAGTGATAATCTTTATAATCCCTTGGAATATAAATCTGTGAGACATAGGGTGATGGGAAGCAGAAAGGAAAAGAAATTCAAGTACTCTTTGCAGGCTTTGGCTTTTTACCATCTGCTTGTTGATTCATTGGTCCCATTTCTTCCTCATCTGTTTATTTGCATACCAGCACCAGCTGCCCCCTCAAATTTGAATTGCCTGACTTAATCAGACAGGCCCCTGATTGAGAACTGAGTTACAAATTGGCAGATGAATACCAAATTGTTTTTAATAAGACACAGAGTTCTGGGTGCTGTGTGCCCATGCTATAACTATTTGCTGGCAGCTACAATAACCAGCAGCATTTCTTTCATCTTGAAGAGAAAAGCAAAAGGCATTCAAAGGAAGCCTTTGGATTTTGTACTCAGAATTTCCACTCATCTGCCTAATGTTCTTTTTTTTAATTAGGAGGATACACAAATGACTTAATTAATCAAGCCTGTCTTAGGGAATTATGCATTTATTAATGGTTTCTGCACTCAAGCACATTATTAAGGGATTTGTGCTAAGCACCTGACATAAAGCAGACTAATTTTGCTTGCTTTGCTTAATGTATTGAGAAACGGCATGTTGATCAGATTTCAAAACATTCAAGCTATGAACTAATGTCCTATTTAGAGGGTTTAAAAATTCAGTGCATTGGCAATCCAGCCTTTTAATGCTTTTTTTACAAGGCACTCTACAACGGGAAAAGAAGAATAACTTGATGGGAGGAAAATGCATTAAGAGGTGAAATAGAAGGGAAGAGTCGAGGGGGAAGCCCCTGAGGGCAGGGCCTTTTGGGTATTGAATTTGTGGTTCCTTGCTTTGGTCTTTCCATAGTTTAGGATGGTCTTTCCATTCTCAGGTTTTGGTGATCCTATCTGAATGACTCTTGCAAGGCCTCCCCACTGGGTATATGAATGGCTGAAGTGACTAGATTACACCTACTGTATCATGTAGACCTTGTCAGAGGATTGAGTGTGAATCCATATTCAAATGGCTGATCTAATTGTATTCTGAGCTCCTTAGGTTACTGACCATTTTGATTATTTTTAATCATGACTGTGATTAAAAATAAATTATCTGATGTGGTCAGTATCATTATTGAAAAGACATTATATGTTGAACCAGGAATTCCTTCATATAGACCATGAAAATTTAATGTTTCAGGGGCACCTGGCTCAGTCAGTTAAGCGTTGTACTCTTGATTTTGGCTTGGGTCATGATCTCAGGGTCATGAGATTGAGCCCCCCATCTCTCTCTCTTCCTTTCCCTCTGCCCCTTCTCCTTGCACTCTCTCAAATAAATCTTTAAAAATTTAATGCGTCAAAGTTCTCCTTCTCATGGCTTCAATAACCAAAAAATAATATGAGAAACACGTCACAGAATTCTCTCTACACATCTTTAGTGAAAAGGAATCTGGTTTGATCAAATGGAGAACAAGCTTCATGAATTCATGGCATTTTTCAAGTCTCATTTGCACCAACAGTGGCTAGATGATGTTATAGAAGAGAAGTGCTCCAGAGGCTACAAATATTGAAGTCCTACAATTTAGTACAATCCTAGGAAAACAGAGAACACAGATGACCTGAATTCAGTGTACCATTGTAGTTCAGAGAAAGGTCTTTTGAGCCAAATGGCTGGCCTGTATTGGAATCTTGGCTCTGCTACTTAACCATTATAGCATCCATGCACAACTCATGTAGCTGCTCTAAACCTCACCTCTAAAATGGGAATAATAATAGTATTATTAGACTAGTGACTGAATAAGACAAGTAAGCATTCCAATTATATTAACATTATTATTATTAATCAGTCATCAGCCATATGCTGTGGAATTCACCTTGAACTACCCCCTTTTTATTTTTTTATCTCTTTTTCTTTTTTTTATTACATTATGTTAGTCACCATACAGTACATCATTAATTTTTGATGTAATGTTCCATGATTCATTGTTTGCTTATAACACCCAGTGCTCCATGCAATACGTGCCCTCCTTAATACCCATCACTGGGCTAACCCATTCCCCCGCCCCAAAACCCTCAGTTTGTTTCTCAGAGTCCATAGTCTCTCATGGTTTGTCTCCCCTTCTGTTCCCCCCACCCCCATTTTCCCTTCCTTCTCCTAATGTCCTCCATGCTGTTCCTTATGTTCCACAAATAAGTAGAACCATATGATCATTGACTTTCTCTGCTTGACTTATTTCACTTAGCATCATCTCCTCCAGTCCCATCCATGTTGATGCAAAAGCTGGGTATTCATCCTTTCTGATGGCTGAGTAATATTCCATTGCATACATGAACCACATCTTCTTTATCCATTTGTCTGTTGAAGGGCATCTCGGCTCTTTCCACAGATTGGCTATTGTGGACATTGCTGCTATGAACATTGGGGTGCATATTGGCCCTTCTTTTCACTACATCTGTGTCTTTGGGGTAAATAGAACTACCCCCTTTTGAAACAAAAGTGACAGCCACTACCACCGCTCTTGCTTTATCCTATTTTTCAAGGTAGCATGCCTCATTATGAAAAGACTTCTTGAAAGAATAATTTACCTTTACTGTTTTTATTTTCCTCAATTCTCAGTGATTCCTTAAACAACTTAGTTTAGCTTCCTCAGATATCATTGCATCATTTAAGCTGCTCTTGGGAGGGTAGCTGATAGCTGATTTGGTGGTCAGGAGATACTTTTCAGAACTTGTTCTACTTGATTTCCAAATCTGTATTTCTGAATAGACCTCTTCCCTTACCTCTAGCTTGGTATATCTGAGGGTCTAATATATGTGTCACCATGAGGGAGGCACTGCGGAGAAATGGAATAGACAATCTGGAATGGAATCTGGGCTTCCTCATCTTAAGGTGAATTCAAGAATGATACACAACACTGAAAATCTTTTCTAGGCTGCCTTAGTGTTTTAAGTTCCTATGATTAGTCATTAATTTGGGTTCTGGCAAGGATATATGCTCTTTGAAGGAAATCCATTTATGGTATTATCAGTCATTATTAGCACTCCAAAGAGCTAAGTTATGACCCCAAGATAATGGGACATAGAAAAGATACATTTTGGATAAATAAGGATAGAAGCGTATTGGAACGACCGGAGCATGTTTCTGGTAGTGGGATGTCAGTACAAAGTCAGGTCACAGGTACAATGAGAGAAGTACATTATTTCATATATTTTACCCTGCCATCTAATAATAATAATAAAAATAGAAACCGCTGCTTCTTGAAATCTTTGTCAGGCACCTTAGCAAATGTATTATATGCATAACCTAATTTAATCCTTACAACAACTATGCAAAGTAAATAAAATTAACCCCCTTCAGAAGAAACTGAGGATTAAGTGATTAAACAATTGGCTGAAGTTCATGGAACAGATAAATAATGAGGCTTAGGTTTGATTCATTCATTTATTCATTTATTCAACAAATACTTTGTAATATTATATGACAGTTACTTTTCTGGCTTTGGGGTATAACAGAAAGCAAAATGTATGCTGTCATGGGGCTTGTATTCTGGTGGGTGAGATAAAAAAGAGTTTTTGTAGCACTTGGAAAAGATTGATTGTTCATAACATCAGACCAGTTTTAAACCAGTTTAATTTGCAAGCCAACCTGTTATAGCTTCTTGCTTTTGAAAATCAGCCAGTTTTATAAACAGACTCACTCTATTAAACACACCCTGAGTGCCAACTCAGCACCAGTCTCACCTGGGCTCCCATGCTTTTATAGATGATGTCAGCTTTTTTTTTTTTTTTTTTAAGATTTTACTTATTTATTTGAAGGAGAGAGGGAGCACAAGCAGGGGGAGCTGCAGAGGGAGAGGGGGAAGCAGGCTCCCCACTGAGCAGGGAGCCCGGTATTGCTCAGTCCCAGGACCCTGAGATCATTACCCAAGCTGAAGGCAGATGCTTAACTGACTGAGCAACCCAGGCACTGGATGTCAGCTTTTTTAAAGATCTGATAATCTGCCAATCCCTGAAATCCACACTTCTCAAAAATCTGATCTAAAATCAGCATATGATTTGCTGGGGGAGATTGGGCCTGGCAGTGTAGCTATCTTGTTTTCAGGAAAGGAGTAATTGCATTGCTGAATATGAAGGCAAATATATAGAAGTTGAACTTAAAATACTGGTTTAGAGCTGCATGAAAGCTATAATGAAAGATTTTTTTCTAAACATTAAGAATACAGACAAGTAAGTGTTTATTGCAGAATTCAGCATTTTTTTAGATACTTCTAAATACCATATTTTGAATAACAGATTTGTTTCAGCTAGTTAATTCATTGTTAGCCTCTCAATCAAAGAGAAAATGGATAAAAGAAGCAAGAAGGGAAAGGCCAGGAGAAGATTTAAGTAATCAAATTGTACGTAACTGAAATAAAAAAAAATAGAAAATACATTGCATAAGTCCATGTTAGAAGTCTTTTCCTTAAGCAATGATTAGTCAAAAATGTAAAATTATAAATAAATAAAATAGAGACAAATTAATAGATGAGTTTAAAATAGACTTAAGGAAATTTTCTTTTTTCTTTTTTAACATTTTATTTATACTTTGGAGAGAGACAGAGGGAGAGAGAGAGAGCTTGAGTGGGGGTGTGGGGGAGAGGGAGAAGCAGGCTCCCTACTGAGCAGAGAGTCCAATGCGGGACTCGATCCCAGGATTCTGGGATCATAACCTGAGTTGAAGGCAGACACTTAACCGACTGAGCCACCCAGGCATCCCTAGACTTAAGGAAATTTTCAAATGGGTTTTGGGGTAGATTGTACAGCTAGAGTAAAAGAAGCCTTGTCCTTTCTTTTCATAAATGCGCTCAGGCTGAAATAGTCAGAAAAAGGAATTGGAAGTGGAAATTGCCAGTTTAGAAGATCTTTAATATGTGGTAAACATTTTCAAAGAATATAAAAAAAACAAGCAAGAAATAAAAACAAAGTTTGAGATAAAACTACTAGTTCCTGAAAAAAAAAAAAAAGAACAAAAAGTCTTCTATTGTCTAAGAATGAAGAGCTCATAAATAAGGACACCTATTAGATCCTGTAAGGAAAATAGTCTTTGGAAGAGCCAGTGTCCCATATTATTCAAGAAACAAAAAGTCAACTCCAAAATATGTCCAGTGATGCTACTTCAAGGGAAATATTAGTATCCAACAATTCCCTGTCCTTCTGAACTCATAAGGAGTATGATCTAGAAATATAGATGACCAACACTATAGTTTCTTATTTATTTGGTTCACTCTAGTTATCATTACTCTCACTACCATAGGCTGTCAGTCCCCTTAGAGTATTGAAACCACTCAAGTAGTGGGGACTTATAACAATCCTAAGCCTTTCCCCTGACTAAACTTTTAAGTATTGCTTTGGGACCATTATCAGAACACTCTTCTTTGTAACTCTCCCTGTGCACATGTAGTACAGATTTACTTTGCAAATAGAACTGCCAGATAGATTGTATTCTAGAATGATTTTCTAAAAGTCCCAGACAGTTCTTCCCCACACAATTAAATTATAGCTGATCTGAATTTACAGGTAATACACATATTATGTGTGATTCAAGAGAGAGCTGAAGAATTAAATATGGCTCTAGAATCTCTATGGAAAAATGACTTGACATAGGCAAGGTAACTGGAGCACAACTCATATTTCAGATTGATTTTTTTTTTAAAGATTTTATTTATTCATTTGAGACGCAGAGATACAGAGAGAGAGCATGAGCAGGGGGATAGTTAGAGGGAGAGGGAAAAGCAGGCTCCCCGCTGAGCCAGGAGCCCGATATGGGGCTTGATCCCAGGACCCGGGGATCATGACCTGAGCCAAAGGCAGACGCTTAACCATTCAGATTGATTCTTCAATATCCCCTTAGAACTGAAACCAAGGAAGGATGTAGGCCATTTATGAGTAGCTTAATAGAGAAAGGACTAATTATTATTTGTATCAGTTCTTATCACCCTTAAAATTTGAAAAAGTAGAAAGAACAAATAGAATATTAAATCTGAAGTTATCTAAATTATCAGATACCCTTGAACTGTGGCCTAAATCCTTAGCTCTTAACCCTGTGCTCTTCCCTCTCAAGGACTCATAGATTGTCTTTCTATGAACTGCTACCTGACAGGCTCATGAGACTAGGAGTAGTTCCATCTAGATTTTTTTTTTAATATGGTAAAATTTATGTAAAATGATGTTTACATTTAGCCATTTTAAAGTGTATAATTCAAGAGGGTACTAAGGATTATAAGGAAATATGATGAACAATTTTATGTTAACAAATTAGGTAACCTGGATGAAATGGACATAATCATACAAAGGCATAAACTACTGAAACTGACTCAGGAAGAAATAGAAAATGTGAATAAGCAAGTATAGAGATTAAGACTCAGGGAAAGAGCATTGCATTTAGAGGGAACAGCAAAGCCCTAAGTGAGGAGAATACTCGGTGTGTTCAGAGAATGACAGGGAGGCTGCCATGGCTACACAGAGTGAATGAATAGAGTCATGTTGGGAGACACAGTCAGAAAGATAAGGAGGTGAAGTATAGGCTAGGTTAAATTTCTATAACATCTTTAACTTCATATTCTAATGGATTAACAAAACAACAGTTTATTTCATGCTATTGCCATTTTGGGTTTTCAATGACTCTGTTCTACATGGTTTCTTAAGGACCTAAACTGATAGACCACTGACACGCTCCCTAATGTCCATCACCCATCCACCCCATCCCTCCCACCCCCCTCCACTCCAGCAACAGTTTGTTTCCTCAGATTAACAGTCTCTTATGGTTTATCTCCCTTTCTGGTTTCATCTTGTTTCATTTTTCTCTCCCTTCTGCTATGATCCTCTGTCTCGTTTCTCAAATTCCTCATATCAGTGAGATCATATGATGCTTATCTTTCTCTGATTGACTTATTTCACTTAGCATAATACCCTCTAGTTCCATCCATATCATTGCAAATGGCAAGATTTCTTTTTTTTCATGGCTGTGTAATATTACATTGTATATATATACCATATCTTCTTTATCCATTCATCTGTTGATGGACATCTGGGCTCTTTCCATAGTTTGGCTATTGTGGACATTGCTGCTATAAACATTGGGGTGCACGCACCCCTTCGGATCACTACATTTGTATCTTTGGGGTAAATACCCAGTCGTGCAATTGCTGGGTTGTAGAGTAGCTCTATTTTCAACTTTTTGAGGAACCTCCATACTGTTTTCCAGAGTGGCTGCACCAGCTTGCATTCCCACCAACAGTGTAGGAGGGTTCCCCTTTCTCCGCATCCCCGCCAATATCTGTCGTTTCCTGACTTGTTAATTTTAGCCATTCTGACTGGTGTGAGGTGGTATCTCATTGAGGTTTTGATTTGGATTTCCCTGATGCCGAGCGATGTTGAGCACTTTTTCATGTGTCTGTTGGCCATTTGGATGTCTTCTTTGCAGAAATGTCTGTTCATGTCTTCTGCCCATTTCTCGATTGGATCATTTGTTCTTTGGGTGTTGAGTTTGATAAGTTCTTTATAGATTTTGGATAGTAGCCCTTTATCTGATATGTCATTTGCAAATATCTTCTCCCATTCTGTCGGTTGTCTTTTTGGTTTTGTCGACTGTTTCCTTTGCTCTGCAAAAGCTTTTATCTTGAAGTCCCAATAGTTCATTTTTGCCCTTGCTTCCCTTGCCTTTGGCGATGTTTCTAGGAAGAAGTTACTGCAGCCAAAGTCAAAGAGGTTGCTGTCTGTGTTCTCCTCAAGGATTTTGATGGATTCCTGTCTCACGTTTAGGTCTTTCATCCATTTGGAGTCTATTTTTGTGTGTGGTGTAAGGAAACGGTCCAGTTTCTTTCTTCTGCATGTGGCTGTCCAATTTTCCCAACACCATTTGTTGAAGAGACTGTCTTTTTTCCATTGGACATTCTTTCCTGCTTTGTCGAAGATTAGTTGACCATAGAGTTGAAGGTCCATTTCTGGGCTCTCTGTTCTGTTCCACTGATCTATGTGTCTGTTTTTGTGCCAGTACCATACTGTCTTGAGGATTACAGCTTTGTAATAGAGCTTGAAGTCCGGAATTGTGATGCCACCAGGTTTGCTTTTCTTTTTCAACATTCCTCTGGCTATTTGGGGTCTTTTCTGGTTCCATACAAATTTTAGGATTATTTGTTCCATTTCTTTGAAAAAAAGTTGATGGTATTTTGATAGGGATTGCATTGAATGTGTAGATTGCTCTAGGTAGCGTAGGCATTTTCACAATATTTGTTCTTCCAATCCGTGAGCATGGAATGTTTTTCCATTTCTTTGTGTCTTCCTCAATTTCTTTAATGAGTATTCTGTAGTTTTCTGAGTACAGATTCTCTGCCTCTTTGGTTAGGTTTATTCCTAGGTATCTTATGTTTTTGGGTGCAATTTTAAATGGGATAGACTCCTTAATTTCTCGTTCTTCTGTCTTGGTGGTGGTGTATAGGAATGCCACTGATTTCTGTGCATTGATTTTATATCCTGCCACTTTACTGAATGCCTGTATGAGTTCTAGCAGTTTTGGGGTGGAGTCTTTTGGGTTTTCCACATAAAGTATCATATCATCTGCAAAGAGTGAGAGTTTTGACTTCTTCTTTGCCGTTTCGGATGCCTTTTATTTCTTTTTGTTGTCTGATTGCTGAGGTTAGGACTTGTTGTACTATGTTGAATAGCAGTGGTGATAGTGGACATCCCTGCCATGTTCCTGACCTTAGGGGAAAAGCTCTCAGTTTTTCCCCATAGACTATGATATTCACTGTGGGTTTTTCACAGATGGCTTTTATGATACTGAGGTATGTACCCTCTATCCCTACACTGTGAAGAGTTTAATTTGCTGGCATATAGTTGCTCCTAATATATTCTTATAATTGTTTGTATTTCTCTGGTGTTGGTTGTGATTTCTCCTCTTTCATTCATGATTTTATTTATTTGGGTCCTTTCTCTTTTCTTTTTGATAAGTCTGGCTGGGTGTTTATCAATCTTATTAATTCTTTCAAAGAACCAGCTGCTAGTTTCGTTGATCTGTTCTACCATTCTTTTGGTTTCTAGTTCATTGATTTCTGCTCTTATCTTTATTATTTCTCTTCTCCTGCTGGGTTTAGGTTTTATTTGCTGTTCTTTTTCCAGCTCCTTTAGGTGTAGGGTTAGGTTGTGTTTGAGACCTTTCTTGTTTCTTTTCTTTTTTTTTTTTTTTAAAGATTTTATTTATTTATTTGACAGAGAGAGAGAGACAGTGAGAGAGACAGACTAGGGGGAGTGGGAGAGGGAGAAGCAGGCTTCCGCTGAGCATGGAGCCCGATGTGGGACTCGATCCCAGGACCCTGGGATCATGACCTGAGCCGAAGGCAGCCGCTTAACCGACTGAGCACCCAGGTGCCCCACCTTTCTTGTTTCTTAAGAAAGGTTTGTATTGCTATATGCTTTCCTCTTAGGACTGCCTTTGCTGCATCCCAAAGATTTTGAACAGTTGTGTTTTCATTTTCATTTGTTTCCATGAGTTTTCTTAAATTTCCTGGTTGACCCATTCATTCTTTAGTAGGATGCTCTTTAGCCTGCATGTATTTGAGTTCTTTCCGACTTTCCTCTTGTGATTGAGTTCTAGCTTCAAAGCATTGTGGTCTGAAAATACGCAGGGAATGATCCCAGTCTTTTGGTACCAGTTGAGACCTGATTTGTGACCCAGGATGTGATCTATTCTGGAGAATGTTCCATGTGCACTAGAGAAGAATGTGTATTCTGTTGTAAAGCCCAGACTCTTAACCACCTTTATAACTGTGCAAAAAACTAAGGAAGGAAAATTCTTCTAAATCTTGCACTTAATAAAAGTATAATTTATATTATTCTATAATTAACCTGAATGCATACCTACTTCATCTAAAATAATAATATCACAGTATCAGCCAACCAACAATTAGCTCTGTTTTGTGGTAAGTTTTGGTTTCTCAGTGATGGCTCATATATGACAGTCTGTATATTTTATTTTTTAATCTTAAGGTTAAGAAATTGAGCAAAGCATGTTTATCCTATTTCTTCTGAAGGTAAAAAGTAATTTCTGAGGCACTAAATACAAATGATTGGCCAATCACTTATAGAAGAGGAACCTCCCCTATCAGATTCTATAATCACATCTGGTTTTGGAGGAAAAAAAAAAAAATCTCTGTTTAAAGAAACATTTTCCTATTAATATCTAAGGTTCAAGACTCCTTAGGTATGAAATGAAGTCCTGAATGGGGTTTGGCTAGAATTATTTAAATAATTATTTGCTTTTAAATCAAAAGTGTAAGGATTTGAAAGTAATTTCAAGGGATGGCTGTCAGTGGCTGTCAAACACTTTATGGACATGGAACTTAAATTTTCATAGCATTTCATTTCATAGAATTTTTATGTCAAGACCAACCAAAAATAGGGTGATAATTCATCTAGTTTGTATCATTAGAAGTCTTTTCTATGCTCATAAGATGATTAAAATTTTGAATCATGCCATGAAATAGATGATTCATAAATTACACATGTATCTGCATTGTTACAAAATTGTTTTGCACTTTCTATGTACATAAGGTATTCTCAGTGTCCATAACCTACATTTCATTTTCAAAAGAAGCCAAAGTTTCAAAAAGAAGCCATGCATACCTTATCTTCATAGAGAGTTCATACGCATCCATTTATGTCTGCAATAAAGAAGGTGATAACAAATGAAAAAAAAAAAACCAATAAAGAAAACTACAAGTTTCTTATTTCCTTCTGGCCCCATGTAGTTACCCAGGTAAAGGGCTTTGTATAGCAGCAAGAATTGAATTCAATAGGCCTGTGTACTGTGAAATTTAGGATTAGAAATGAATTTAGGAAGACATCTGCTTTCAAGGGAATCTCATCCCTTCACTGTCCTAAACTTATGGCGTTTTCTGGCTGCCGTGTTCACCCTGTTTTTCCCCGGAGGACATTATTACTCTTCCTTCATGCCTGAAAAAGGAGAGTGGGTCACCAATTTTTGGTGTAAGTATTCTGGTTTTGAGAATCAGCTGAAGTCTGTGGTCACTTTCCCTAACAAAAGTATATGTAATTAAAGATATAATTGTTTATAAGTGATATTATGGCTCACATCTGTGGATCTCAAATTTCAACTTTAGGTAGATCACATTTATTCTTGGTCTTTGCAGATACTGTATCATTATTTGTATTATTTAGAAGACACAAGTGGATCTAAGTGGAATTATTTCAAGCAAAAGTACAAAAAATTTGAATTTCATGATATACATGTATGTAATTTCATTATACATAAAATTTCACTATACATAAAGTCTTATTCTATATTAAGTGCACTGGAGGTTTCACGAGCTCATTGAATTGTAGCTGGAGGGTCCTTAGCAGGTGAGGTGGAAGTATGGATTATGGTGGACATAGCACAGTTGTTTGACATGGATGTTTTAAAGGTGGTGATGGAAAGGTCTAGGGTTTGTTCGTGAGATGGGTAACTGAAGAGGAATGGAAGATAATATTATTTTAGGTTAGAAAATCAAGAAACTGAGGTCAGGGCATTACTTCGTTCATCCATATGGATGTTGAAGTGACTGAGAAGTGCTAACAGGTGTAGCGGTTGAAAGCCAGGGGAATGACAAGATGTTGGTTGATGGCAGCTACAAGATGAGGTAGTGGGTGGTAGAACCAGATGGTACAGACTTTAAAGATCTGTTTTTTTGTTTTGTTTTGTTTTGTTTTTATTTTTGTTTATTTGTTTCTGATGGAGGAAAAAGGATTGTTTGGAAGTGGCAATGGGGAAGAAGAACAACAACTACTAATTTCTTGTGACCAAGGTATATGGGTTATGAAAGTAAAGTATTTCTACTCAAGAGCAGTATTCTTAGGGAACAGCCAGGTTTCAGTTAACAAAACAATAACTCACCTTAATGAGTAGTTAAGATGTGTCAAGCTTTGTTCTCAGTGTTTTATAAGAAGATTAAAGGCATGCTCAGTAGGGTTTAAAATGGAAGGGATTTGTAGATCTCATATTAGGACTCAGTGAAAGGGTTTGTGAGGGAGGAAAGGATGATTGGATCATATTGGGTAGTATATGCCTATGGGGATAAAAGCCCTTATGACTTGTACTTGTTACTCAAAGTGGGGTTCATGGAACTGCAGAGTCAACATCACCTAGGAGAGTTATTAGAAGTGTAGAATTTTATGTCTCTTCTTAGACTGACTGAACCAGAACTGCATTCATAAAATGTATTCCCCAGTGATGGATATGCACATTAAAGTGTGGGAGGCATTGCTTTAAAGGATTAATTGGTCTTTCAATTAAGAGGACTAACCTAATAAGAATTAGAAATTTAGAGGATGAGATTTTAGGGAGACTATGAGAATACATGTCCACTTTTAAGAAACTTGTAAGTAAATCTTTGTGCATATGATGTCAGTATGTGCTGGGTACAAATAAAGGCATAACAGAAGTTATGGTGAGTTGACTTGAACATAGGCTGCCACTTCAAGGAAACTACTGATTCATTGGTAGTTGGCATTTACATGGACATCTCCCCCAGCTACAACAACACTGCTCATTTGCTTTGTGGTTTGAGTGAGTGAGTGTGCTGGACTTGAGTAGAAATTTCCAAGGTAAAAGAAAACTGCCTATATGAAACTCTGACAATAATTAAAGGCTTGAAAATATTATGATAACCATTATCTTGTTTCTTTTCTCTACTTATCTCATCATTTAAACTTATTTTAGGAACAGCCTCTCTGAGCCTAGAGAACAGAATAAAGATTTGCCTTAGATTAACTTTTGTTTTTAGGGTATCTAACACAGTATTTAGCCATTATGGATACTTGATGGATATTTGCTTATAAAAACAGAAAAAAAGAAATTGTGGAATGCTTTCTATCTGTGCCAAAAGCATACCTCAAAATCTTTATATATAATCTGATAGTGTAGCTAATAAAAATGAAATAATTCTGATTTCTTTGCAAGGAATTACATCGTGATGAGATATTACAGTTAGATTCTTAAGATGAAGATACCAGACAAACCCACTACTGTATTAGGAAGTCCTTTTAGACCTTAAGAAATGCCAAATTGACTTTTAATTACTTGGACAATTACTGAAAATCATATAATCTTTGATTATTTTGGAATATGGATGATACTCTCCGGTTTTCTAGGAGCAAGATGATTTAAGATTTGGAAGGTGGCACATTTAATCAGAGGCTAATCCATTTTATATAAAATTGAGTAAGAATGTAGGAAAATGGAAATTTCTCAGTTACTTACAGCTACTAGAATTTAAATTATTTGAAAATAAATACATGTGACTCAATGACACAAGTGTACTCCTCCTTTTCAAGAAAGAAACATTTGTTAAATTAAAAATCCTAGTGATTATGAGACAATGAAAGATAGTGAGTTTAATCCAAGAAAAGGAAGTGCTAAAATTTATTAAACACAGTTTGATAGATTGCATCAGTGGCCCCAATTAATTGCTTCCCTCTATCATGCTGTTTGTCCTGTATTTTTGTGGTCCCTCCTACTCTGACTCTGAGCTTGACTAAATGACTTGGTCAGTGGGATGCTATGCTACACAACACTTAGAAATGTGCATGATTGGGCTTGCTTTCTCCCCATCTTCTGCCTTCATCATGAGAAAATGCCTGGGATAGCCTGATGGAGGATGACATGGAATAGAGTTGAGTCAGCCCAGTTGTCCCAGTGGAGGCTCAGACCTGTGAGAGAGCCCAGCCAAGTTTAGCAATGTGGCGTAGTCAACCCAAAGCTGGCAACTGACCATAGGTGAGCTCTGCCATTCACAGCTCAGATGAGCAGAATACCTAACCAATTAAAAGAATAATGAGCAAAAATAAATACTTATTTTTGTATGTGCCTGACATTTTGTGGTTGTTTGTTATGCAGTACTATCATGGCAATAGACAGCTGATATAAAGAAAGGAATAGCATCCTACAGTTTATTTGCAAGATATTACACTTGTGTTTTGGTTTGTGTTCAGAAATTACACACACACACACACACATTCAAATGCAAGCACATGGATTCAGGCTGAGTAAAATTCCATTAGAATATTTTTAAATGTGTGAAAATAAGGAATAATAGAGAACATGATAGAAGTGGGAAAGTGGTTTCAATGCATGCATAAAAGAGATGCCTATTTTCAGTGAGACTTTGGGCTTCGACATTTGCTTATATTTGTGCTGGTATATACCTCCTATATGGGGAACTCTCCCAATAGTGTTATTTCTGTCATACATGACATATATGTATGCTAACAGAGTCCCACTTAATAATGAGTCCAGTGTGTTCAAGCTGTAGTAAGATCATTTGGTAATTATTGTTACTGATGTTATAAAATTGTACCTTAATGCTGATACGATGAAAACAATAATAGCTAACACATATAGCATTTATTATATGCCAGGTACTAGTCTAAGTTTTTTATATATGTTAAATCATGTCATCCTCATAGGAATCCACTGTAGTAGCTACAGTGACTTTCACCATTGTTGATGAGGAATCTGAGGCACAGAGTGGTTGAGTGACTTGCTCAAGTTCACATAGGATAGTAATTGGTAGAGCTGGGATTTGAATCCAAGTAGTCTGACTGTAGATACCACACTTGAACATGCTGCCTTTCAACTTTGTATTAGGGATATCTTTTCATTTACTAAAAGGAACACCCAAGTGAGGAGAGAGCACAAGTGAGGAAGAGTAGTATCTATTATATTTGCTCAATATAAGACCATTCTTTTTTTCCTTCTAAGTAATTTAACTTAGAAAATGAAATAGTTTTACATGCCTTTGGTAAGAGGTCACTGATCAGGTTTCTTCAGGGTGATAATTCTTTCTTCTGTTTTTCTCACTGTTGTAGTTAGATGTGCTAATTTATATGGCTCATTTGTAATGTGTGATATAGCAGATTGGGTAGGAATAATAGGTAGGAATACAAGAGGAATAATGAAAAGACATAAAGTAGTTAGGATTAAAACCTTAAATCTATGATGAGACTATGTTAGGGATCTCATTCTTTAACCCAGTAGTTCTCTATTTTTAGTACACATATGACTCATCCTGCAGAAATCTGGATTTCACCTTCAGAGAGAGTCTAGTTCAACATGTTGAGATAGGTGAAGAAATCTGCATTCACAAAGCACATCAAGGCAGTTCTTATGCACATAGCTCTGGAGCAGCACTGTCCAATAAAACTCTCTGTGGTGATGGAAATGAAATGTCTATATCTGTGCCATCTACATTTAACACATGTTCAATTGAGGAACCAAAGTTTTAATTTTACTAAATTTAATCTTAATTTTAAGTAATTTGAATTTCAATTGTAATAACCACATGTGGCTAGTAGCTTTTGTATTGGACAGCTTTAGAATAGGGGTCAGCAAATAATGCCCATTTATTTACATATTGTTTATGGTTGGTTTCACTGTACAAGAGCCAAGTTGAATAGTTGTAACAGATACCATATGGCTTGCAAGGCCAAAAATATTTACTATCTTTTCCTTTACAGAAAGGGTTTTCCATTTCCTGGTTTGGAGAGAAAGGAAACAATGCTCTGTAATCGGGGTTTTCTTTTGAAGGTAACGGGGAAGCAAAGGGATTTTTTTTTTTTTTTTATAGGAGGTTGTGAATGGGTTGAATAATTTTATCTATTTTGCAAGTTTTGGTATATTTTATTAGAATCACAATAATCAAGACTTCAAATAACTGATATTTCAGACATTGCTTTTTTTCATGTCTTGGTGTTCTTGGGCATATGTATAAGATTTTTAAAAAAAAGATTTTACTTTTAAGTAATCTCTACACCCACCGTGGGGCTCAAACCTACAAATCTGAGATCAAGAGTTGCACACTCCAGCAACTGAGGCAGCCACATGCCCCCGTATATATAAGATTTTGAAAATTGTCTTAAGGGCTTTGCCAATTCTATCATCTCCATAATTTTGGATCTATTTATATTGGTTGATTTTTCTCCTGGAGAGAGGTTGGATTTTCCTCCTTTTTTGTAAGCCTACTTATTTTTCATTTGGTGTTGACATTGTGACTTACTTTTTTGAGTGCTTGATTTTGTTAGATTCCTTTAAAGAGTATTGGGCTTTGTTTTGGCATTTAACTTGGAATTAATTCTATCCTTTTGAGGCTTACTCTTAAGCTTTATAACGTTAGTTCTGGTAGTCTTTGTTCAAGGGCCATTTTAGCCCCACTAGTAAGGTAAGACACTTCTGAAGACTCTACCTTAGACCCTGCGTATTATGTAGTCTCTCTACTCTGGCAGGTGAGATGCCAACTATTCTCCACCGTGTTTTGGCTCTAGGAATTGTTTGGCCTATTAATTTCCATTTCTTTTTTTTTTTTTTCCTGAGGTCTCGTAAGTTTTCATCAACACATGCATGGATCAGTACTCAGGGGCAGACACTAGAAAGGAACTCTCTTCAGGTCCCCAGAGCTCTTTGAGTAGTTTCTTCCCCTCCAGCACTGTGTCCTGCAATTTCTAGCTGCTTCAATTTTTTTGAACTCTGATCTTTGTTTCCTTAACTCAGGAAGACCTACCTGCTGGGCTCTGAGTTCCCCCATCTCTGCACTGCAGACTGAGAAATGCCTCCAGACAGAAAGCTGGGGCAATCATGGTGTTTGTTTAATTTGTTTCCCTTCACTCAGGAATCAATTTCCTGTGCTGCTGATGTGTTGTTAATGTCTGAATACAGTTATTTCAAATGTTTTGTGTGTGTCTCTAAATGTTTATAGTGGGACAGCAGTTCCCATAAGTTAATTCTTCATGGGCAGAAATTAAAGTAAAATAATTAATATTTAAGTGGCTTAAAATATCTTTAATAACAAAATAAAATTAGTTTAAAACAGGAGCATGTATTTTTAAGTGTTTAATTATTTAGTTAAAACATTAATATAAAATTTAAATTATAAATTAAAAAAATTATAAACCTTTTAACCAAGTCAATAAGAAATTTTACATGTACAATTTGTTCCTCATTTTCCTTTTCATATTTATTCATGATCTGGAGGAGGAATACATTCTCTATTAATTCGAACTGTTCCTCAGCTTGAATGATTTGTCAAGGGAAAAAAATTCTTTCTATGGTTGTAGAAGGAACTATTCTTGTAAAACTAGCTGGTTCTCTGGCTGTTTTATAACAGTTCTTGAGTCTCTGGTGAATGTAGATGTTTTAGTAATTTCTTTTTATCAGTGAATCTCTTTAAAGTCTCATCAGCAAATCTATATTTTCCTGAGTGACTCACCTTTAACCTTCAAATCGATTCTAGTTATCATAATGGATGAATTATTATTGGAGTTTTATGTCTTAGTTAGTCTGCCATCGTAGTTCAAGTTTGACCCTAGAAGCAAGTGTGAGAACTTTGGCAAGGCAGTCAAGTATAGCCCATACTTCTCTTGCCTATTTGTCAAGAATTTCTAGAATATCTTCTCATACCTTTTTATATCATTAGCAGTTAGAAGCATAATTCCATAGTAATACTGTGACCTTTAATGTATCTTAAAAACCCTTTTAATGTAACATTCAGTGTTTCAATGAAGTGTTTTAAGCATAATTAACATGTTCTCTAGATGGAAAAAGATGTTTAGTCATTGTTTCAGCCACCCTGATTTATTTTCTCCTTGGCATTTTGAAGGCGAAAAAAAATGATGAGATATATAATAAAAACAAATTTCTATTTTGTTGATTGACGGAGGTTTGTCAGTTTAAGGCCTATCTCTTAGCCAACTGAAAAGGATGGAACCTTCTGTGAAAGGGATACTGCAGCTGAAATAGATCAATGAATTGGAGACTAACGGTTCAATCAAGATGCTGAAGTCTGAGATTGGACACCAGTGTGAGCTTATAAATCTTACAGCTGCTATATTATTGCAGCAATGTTCCTACTGAGGAACACTGAAAGGAGGGGGAAAATAAGATACAGTACAGGAGAGAACAGATCATGGAATGGTCATGAAGAGTTTAAGAACCAGAGGAATGATAGAAACCCACTTCAATCTAATTTAATTCACTGAAATCTCAGCTGACCTGAAATGACTATTGAGACAATGTATTTAATTTGAGGTAATGTATTCCACAGGGTAGACATCTGTAGAATACTCTGTTGGATGTCACTTATGAAACTAATGTTTATAATATAATAGCATTATATACTATCACTTTTTCAATTTTTGTTTTTGTTTTTTTAAGTAGGCTCCATGCTGGGGGTGCAGCCCAATGCATGCCTTGAACTCATAAACCTGAGATTAAGACCTGAGCTGAAATCAAGGGTTGGATGCTTAATTGAGCCACCCAGGCACCCCCCACTTTTACAGTTTTATATCTATCTATCACCTATCTCTGTCTTTATGGCTCTCTATCTAGTGGGAAAGAAGATATCAGGGGGAAATTTTTATTTACTTTATTCAGCATTCCTCTTGTTCTCCTCATAGTGCTTTGTATTCCTCAGAAGTGCCGTGGGAACATTATTTAAGCATATCCTGATATGTGAAGCCTCTAAAGGAAGAATTTACTTTTGTAACTTAAAGCATGCACATATATGAATATATGTGATTGAAGGTATGAAATTGCTCATATTCAACCAGTTTTGACCTACAGAAATAGCAATTTCATATGATTCAAGCTGGTATTAAGCTCACATATGAAAATGTTAAAAACAAAAATGTTTGGTATTTGCCAAAATGGTAAATACACTTGAGTCTGAGTTGGTGCTATTTCTAGATAAAGAGCCAATAGCTTAGCTCCTGTATCTTGCTTTATGCTTTGGACTAAATTGAAGGGCTAAACAACCTCAAACAAATCATCCCTCCCCCAAATACAGAAGTTTCACAAACTGCTTCCAAACCACCTTGGATTTTCTGTGTGGATCGTCCCAACTTGATTTCTAAAGAACTCCTCAGGTTCTCTTTCGTTTTCTAGTTTAAGAGTCAGATTAACATAAGAGTCAAAGATTCCCATTACTCCCTGCCATTTTTCTGTTTCATTGTTTTTTGGATAAATAGACCTGTGAAGAAAAATAAATATCTTAAAATTTTCCATTGTAATTGTTGATTTTTAAATTTCTTTTAATTTTTTCTTTATTCTGTCAATGTTAACTTCGTGTATTTTGAAATTATGCTTTTCTTTTAAAAAAAAGATTTCATTTATTTGAGAGAGAGCGAGCACATGCAGGGGGAGTTGCAGAGGGAGAGGGAGAAGCAGGCTCCCTGCTGAGCAGGGAGCTCCACACAGGGCTCGATCCCAAGACCTTGGGTTCATGACCTGAGCAGAAAGCAGATGCTTAACTGACTGAGCCACCCAGGCACCCCTGAAATTATGTTATTAAGTGCACATGTTTAGTATTTCTATACTTCACTGTTGAATGAATCCTAAATCATTATTATTTTTTCAATTTTGGTAATACCACTTGCCTTAAAGTCTACTTAGTCTAATGGTAATATAGGCATACCAGCTTTTTTTTTTTTTTTTAAGATTTTATTTATTCATTTGACAGAGACAACGAGAGAAGGAACACAAGCAAGGGGAGTGGGAGAGGGAGAAGCAGGCTTCCCATGGAGCAGGGAGCCTGATGCGGGGCTCGATCCCAGGACCCTGAGATCATGACCTGAGGAAAAGGCAGACGCTTAACGACTGAGCCACCCAGGCATCCTTCATACCAACTTTCTTATTGCAGTGTTTACAAAGCACATTCTTTTCTTTACTTTTACTTTCATCTATCTTGGTCCTTTTTTATAAAGCAAATAGAATATATTTAAGTTTGTTTTTAAAAATCTAGTTGAACAATCACTGTCTTTTAATTGGAGTATTTGGTATATTTACATTTAAGGTAGTAATGTGGTTCATTTCACATCTACTGTCTTGCTCCTAATTTTTTATTTGAAGAGTCAGTCCTTTTTCCCTTTCGTCTTGCTTTCTGATCTTCAGAGAGTTTAAAGAGGGTGTTGTATAATTATATTTGTGTACCAGAAAGATCACATAGCAGTTTTGGAGGGAGCTGTTATTTGGATAAAGGGACAAGTCAGCAGGCTATGGGTAGTGAAATGATGGTGGCCCAAGTGAAGGCACTGATTATAGGAATGAAAGGAGGGACCATGTTTGAGACATATTTTATAGGGAGATTCTATAAGACTTGGGTGTTGACTGGAGATGGGAACTGAAAGAGAAGTCTAGAATAATTTGTTTTCTTCTTGCCTTCCTTTGTTCATGTCTAGTGGTCTCAACATGTTGGTCTCAGTAAGTTGGATCTTACCCAGTTGTGTGGAAACTCCACCTAGTAGTTGATACCTACCCTACTGCCATGACCTAACTGTAGAATCCTGGCAGTGCCACCTTTTTCCTCAAAGATCCACCATCATTACAGGACTGTTTCTGAGCTATCTCACTGCTTTTCTCCATAAGCATAGAGGGCAGTGCTGAGGAGGTGGATTCCACCAATGTCTTTGACAGTCAAATTGACTTTCTTAAGGAGCTTTCTCCCCCAAGGTTTTATTCATCAAGGTATCAAAGTATTTCATCAGAGGTAATTAAATGCAGCAACTCCAAATTGCCTCAAGTGGGAGACATTGGAATGCACTATACAGGTTTGTGTGTTCCCAGCATTAAGCATCCCAAGAGGAGAAAAGAAAGCCTAATCTGTCAGCAGTAGCCATACAATTCTTGGTCCCAGAGACTCATATTAATACAGTGGCTGCCTTTGGCCCAGATGTCTGATTTTGTAAGAAGCCTTGGGGGGATTTTTAAATATATTTGTTCTCATGAAAATGTTAGCAATTGGTTAAGTAAGGCTGGAGCCAGGAAAATTCATTTTTCAGTTTATTTGGAGATTTTATTTTAAAGTCTCTCAGTGTCCTAGAGCTATCTGCCTCAGTATTTATTTAGGCTAATAATATAATTTCTAATTTTTATTTAAAGGGATATCTCTGGAGTTTTGCCCTATGAAGATACTTGGATTATTTTGGAATGTGGACTAAATGTTGCTGCCAAGAGGCTACTGTTTTGGTTTATATGCATATGATTTCAAAGGAATTAATAAGTCCCCAAGAAAAATAAGTGGTGGAATGAGCCCATCTTCATACATGGGAATTTTGTCTTCAGCACAGCAATGGTGTTGTTGTGATTTAGTGAAATAAATATCAGATGTGTTCCTCCCAAACTTGAGGGGGTGTAGCTTGTTCACCTCTCTGTTTTGGTATAATACAGATAAAATATCTACTACTTCAGAGTAAGAAAGAAAATAGGGGCTCAAGTTATATGAGTAAGTTGCCCTAGTCCAGACACCTTGGTTGCAAGGAACAGAAATTTGCTACCTAGATTTGTCCAAGTAAAGTAGGGGCTTATTTAGAAGGCTAAAGGAAACTCTCTTACATCAAAGAACAGGACCCATCCCTGGTTGGGACTCACTGGCCTGGAGCTGCATTCATGGAGACTCTGGAGCCCAGTTGCTGCAGGTCATGAGATTTCATGCTGATGTTTGGCTCTTAATATGACTTTGCATTCCCTCTGTATTTGTGTCCTTTTTGTTTCTCAGGCCTGGTGAAATCACATATGGAGTTGGAAGTAAGCAGGAGAAAAAAAGCTGTGGCTGGTGACTGGGGGAGGGCTGAATACAGAACGGTCAAAGAAAAAGGTTTTGGAAGTAAGCAGGAGAAAAAAGGCTGTGGCTGGTGACTGGGGGAGGGCTGAATACAGAACAGTCAAAGAAAGAGGTTGAGATTGGTTCTAATTGAGGCATATTGCTTTTCAATAAAAGAGTTTTTATAATAATGCTAACATCTACCTGAATGAGCCATAATGCTAAACATTCTACCCATTTTTTCTTATTTAATTCTGAAACAGTTATTGAAAGTTGAAAAGTCTATACCTATTTAAAAGATGAAGAAACTGGAACTCAGAGAAAGAAGGCAAATGATTGACCTGAAGTCACATTGCAATAAATGCTGGAACCAAGATTCAAATTCATGTCTGTCTGACTTTAAAGACTAAGCTTCTTAACCCCTATGCAATATGGTGAATTTGCCTTAATTAAAATTTACTCTTTGGAGGGAATTTTGCCTGTTTTACCCAAAGAGAGGAAGGAAGAATAATACAAGAGTCTCCAATTACAGTATTTTGGAATCTGACCTGACAGTGTTGGGATAGTCAGGATAACAGAGTAAGTTGTACTACCCGCTGTAACAAGCAACTCTAAAACCTCAGTGGCATAAGACATTAAGTGCCTATTTTTTATCACTCTTTGTGGGCCCAAAGCAAATATTCCTGAGTGTGACCGTCTAAGGTAGCTATCCTGCATAGGTGACTCAAGAATCCAGGCTTCTTTCGTTTTGTACCTCTACCATTTTCGACACATTTTCTCCGAAGTCACTAGAGAAAGGGGAAAAGTGAGTGGTCTTAACTGCTTTGTCCTGGAAATGTCATTGTTGCTTTTATTCACAGTCTCTTGGTAAGAATTAGGCACCTGGCACTATCTAGAAAAGATATGGTGAATATCTGATCAGTTTCTGCCACATCAATGTGTAACTTAGAAGTATAGTTTTAAACTTCTAAGTGTACGATGGTTTTCTAATCGTATTTTTGTTAATTCTAATGTAATTGGATTGTATGAATAAAATGTAATCTGTAAAAGTAATAATCCTTTGAAGTTTATCAACATTACTTTATGACCCTGTATTCATTTTTCATAAATATTCCACTTATGCTTCAACAGTAGGTGTATTTCACCATTTGGGGCACTAGTGTTCTAAATATGTCCATTAGTTCAAGCTTATTAATTGTTGGTAAAATTATCTGAATTCTTTCTTTATTTGCATGTTTGAGAGAATTGGGTAAAAATCTCCTATCATAGAATATTTGTTTATTTCTCTTTGTAGTTCTGCTATCTTTTTTTTATATTTTCTGGCATTCTGTAAAATATTTCACAACTGTATTACATAGTGGCATATATGTATAATGGAATATGACTCAGTCTTAAAAAAGAAAGAAATCCTGCCATATACACCAGCACGGATGAACCAGGAGGGCATTATGCTATGTAAAATATCAGTCACCAAAGGACAATAGTGAATGATTCCACTTATATGAGATATCTAAAATAATTAAATTCATCAAAGTAGAAAGTGGAATGGTGCTTACCAGGGGCTGGGGGGGGCTGGGTCAGGAAATGAAGAGTTGCTTGCTATTCAATGGGTATAAAGTTGTTGTTATGCAAGATGAGTAAGTTCTAGAGATCTGCTTTACAACATTGTGCCTATAGTTAGCAATACTATATTGTGCACTTAAAGTCAGTAGATCTCATGTGAAGTGTTCTTAACATAAAGAAAGAAAGAGAAAGATTGAAAGAAAGGGAGGGAAGGAAATGCTAAAAAAGTATTATATAAGTCATAAGTGGGTGATCAAAATTAAATGATTAGGACATAAATATTAAATTTAGATATGGGTACAATCTAATTTAAAAAATACAATGATTTGAAGATGTTGGAAGTCAATTTGTCTTTCACATACTAGCCCTGTGGTAAGTGGAACAGTTGGAAAAGTGGATCCATACAGTCACTAAATAGAGACTAAATAGTCACAAAATAGGGACCTAGGTTTCTTTTCATTTGTTTGTCCATTACCCATGTGGTGTTGTCTATTAGTAGGGACAAAACAGGGGTAATGGGTGTGTCCATGCTCAGTTCCTTGAAAGGGGAAAAGAAAGAAAATTGTTACTTCTTAACTCAAATCACAATACTGTTACTGTGTCAAGTAGTCAGCACTTGATTGGAATTTATCCATATATTTGGTTCTTTCTATCTTATTTTTATGTTTTCTGTGCTCTTCATTCTTTGTTTCATCTCAGACTTTCAATCTCTAAGATCTTTAATTCTGTCTGAAAATTATCATTTAGGATGTTCTTCCAGTGTCATGTTAGTTTCAGGTGTACAGTATAATGATTCAACAATTCTATCCATTTCTCAGTACTCATCAAGATAAGTGTACTCAATGTACCCTTAATTTTTTTGGAATGTTTTTGTTTTTCTGAAAAAGTCTTTATTTTAATCTCATTCTTATAAGACATTCAATTTCTCAATCCTATTTATGTCCAGACTGGGTAAGATTTCTTGTGTTGTGTCAAATTAAGCCACAGTTTCCACTGCTGATGCCATAAAATTCTACGTGACAGTCATTTTCTCTCAATACCTTTGAATATATTGTCCCATTTATCTTCTGGCTTCGTTGTTGCTGTTGAGAAATCGATCCAATCGTCATTTCTTTGAAGATCTCTTTCTTATTCCTGACAACTTAAAACATTTTTTTGGTTTTGCTTTTGTTGATAGCAGTATTCTTCAAATTCAGTAAGATGAGGTTGAGTGTGGATTTATTTTTATTTACCTTGGTTGGGTTTTACTGGATTTTCACAATCTGTAGATTGATATTGTATAGTCACTTCTGGAATATTCTCAGCATTCAGCTATCACCTCAGCCCTGCTTTTACTTCCCTCTCCATCTGGAGATGCCAAAGTGCCAATTAGATATATGATAGATGGGGCGCCTGGGTGGCTCAGTCGTTAAGCATCTGCCTTCGGCTCAGGTCATGGTCCCGGGGTCCTGGGATCAACCCCCCATGCTCAGCGGGGACCCTGCTTCTCCCTCTCCCACTCCCCCTATTTGTGCTCTCTCTCTCACTGTGTCTGTCTCTCTGTCAAATAAATAAATTAAATCTTAAAAAAAGATATATGATAGAAATTACAACTTTTATTGCTATCTTAAATATTTTTCATATTTTCTATATCTTTGTTCCTGTATTGCATTCTGGATAATCTTTTCAGAAATATTTTCCAGTTCTATAAATTCCCTCTCCAGTTGCATCTTATCTTCTATTAAATTTGTCCCTTGTGTTTTTTTTTATTTAAAGATTTTCTTTATTCATGAGAGAGGGAGAGGGAGAGAGAGAGAGAGAGAGAGAAGCAGAGGGAGAAGCAGGCTCCCAAGGAGCAGGGAGCCCGATGGCGGGACTCGATCCCAGGACCCCGGGATCATGACCTGAGCCAAAGGCAGATGCTTAACCATCTGAGCCACCCAGACGCCCCTGTCCCTTGTGTTTTTAATTTCAGTTGTTACAGTTCTTATTTTGAGAAATTCTTTTTCTTTTTTTTTTAATTTTGGTAATTTAAAACAGTTTCTTATTTATATTTTAATTACCCTTCTAATGTATTTAAGTATATCGAACATGTTTATGATCAACTCTTAAGGGAGGTTTTTACACCATCTGGTTTATACAGGCACTTTTCTTATAGTCCTTTGGCAACTGATTTCAGATTTCCCTTTGGGGTTTCAGTTTTAGAAGGGGCAGGAAGTTGATGTCTCCCCATCAAATCCCCTCACCTTGGATATGCCCTTAGATATGTCTTCTATTTGTAGAAACCTGAAGATCTTGAGAACCAAGGACAAAATCACCTGTATTAGGCAAATGCTCTCAGGGTAGAAGCTAGCTTCAGTGATAGGCTTATACCCATGGATTCTTCACTTTGTTTTTGACCCCAAGTATTTCTTTCTTTCCATATCATTAGTAGATTAAAAAGTTTTACAAAAAATTTCTTCCTGCATTTTTTTTTTTAGCTGTTTTCAATAAGAGGATTGTTACTGGATAAATTGTGTCTCTTAAAATTCATATGTCCCTTTAAATTCATAAATCCTAAGGAACTGGTACTGTGACTGTATTTGGTGATAAGGCCTTTAAAGAGGTAATTAATGAAGTCCTATGGGTGGCCCCTAATCCAGTATGACTGATGTCTTTATAGGAAGAGGAGATCAGGACACAGACACACAGAGGGAGTATCATGTGAAGACACCATGATCAAAAGAAGTTAATCATCTATAAGCCAAGAGAGGCCCTCAGAAGAAGCTGATTTTACTGACACCTTGATTTTAGACTTTTTGCCTCTAGAGCTGTGAAGAGATTTAAACAAATTTCTTTTGGTCAAGCCACCCAAGTTTTTGTACTTTTATATAGCAGCCATAGGAAACTAAGACCAGGATCTTTCCGTGTATTTGAAATGGTGGTCTTTCTGCCTTTGTTTCAAATAGTCTCTAAAATTAAAGTTGACCATCATAACACATCCCTGGAACCAGAAGAATCCAGAATATTCTATTTTTTGTAACATTTTAAAAGATCATTTAAGTTAAATTATAGAACCATCAGTATTATATTTATCTTCCGCTTCTTTTTCAAGACTTGAATATCGTTTCTCTGTAGCCTGGTCAGATTATGGATGGAATAACAGCAGTAATTTCAGAAATCCTCTCATTCCTGTTTACTGATGTTCAAAAAATTTAAACCTATTTGACCATTATTTTTGTACATTCCACTGTCATCTGCAAAAATTTGGATGAAGGGATAATATGAATTGGAAGGAGTATGATGATTCTAAGAACACTTTCTTTCCAGGTTTAGCCAGTTCCCATTTGGGCTTAAATAGGAGACTGAGTAAATATCCACAAAATTTCATCTAGGTAATTTGAAATCTTAAGCATGGGGCCAGTACCTACCCCCATAACATCATGGAAGTCATATAATAAATCTTTAGGCAAGGATATCTCTCTCATTTTTTCTTGTTGTATGCCAAGTTAGATGAAGACTTAACCTGCTTGCTTTATCTTGTAATGTGCATCTTCATATATATTGTATTTCATTGTTCAAGGTGCACATTCTCTGTCCTGACCTTTGTGTGTGTGTGTGTGTATATATATATACGTATATATACGTATATATATATGAGATTTCTGAATCTCTTGGCAGTCTTGATCTTTCTTTTTCTTTTTTCCTTTTTTTAAAGATTTTATTTTATTTATTTTATTTGAGAGAGAGAGAGCACAAGAGGGGGTGCAGTCAGAGGGAGAAGCAGACTCTCTGCCGAGCAGGGAGCCCAGTGCGGGACTCAATCCCAGGACTCCAGGATCATGACCTGAGCCGAAGGCAGTCGCTTAACCAACTGAGCCACCCAGGCGCCCAGTCTTGATCTTTCTTGATGCTGGGGAATTTACCTGGGGTATGCTTTTAAGCTGACAGGCGTCTGCTAGAAATCATTTTCTCACTTAATTACTGAAAAGGCCCTTCAAATGTAATTTGATACTAAATTCCTATACTATAATGTACGTTTCACTTTTTAAGAACACCAACACAATGGACAAATGTTTTCCATCAAATATGTTTGATGACTGATATTTTGGTTTGCCAGTATAATGAAATGAGATTAGTGCTGCCAGATTTGCTTCTCCTCCCCACCCCCCCTTCATTTTTGTTTAAAGAAATGACTGGTTAAATTACTAGGATTGGAGAAATGCAGCTGCTTTCTTTATGTGCTGCATAATTTTGCTCTCTTGATTTCCTGGTTTACTTGGCAAGGTTTCTAAGTCAATGTTTAAATAGGAAAATGTCCTGACCAACTGAAAAACCCTTGTGGTTCCTAAATACATTTATGAAGCAACAGTTGATAATTTCCCAAATAAGACAGTATTATAGTTGCTTGAAATGTGTAACTTATGCTTCTCTGGGGATCAGGACATTTTTAAATTTTGAATTGTTTTCTTGGTTGGGGCTAATTGCTGGCGCTACCTTTTAGAATTTAAAGTCTAAATAATATCAGCTTAAGTTAGAGAAATGGCAATTTTCAAGATAAACAGTTTTTCAAGAAGGCTTTATAGCAGTTGGTTAGGAAGAGGCAGGACATAGGGTGGAGGAAGTTTCTTAGAGGAATTAAAGCTGATGATCTTTGACAGGCTAACATTTGTGAACTTTGTTCATTTCTGCCTCCTTAGGATCCATAATAATAAACTTTCAACCAACATACTGGCCAAGACATTTCCATTTTGATAGCCAAATCAATTGGTTGTGCTGATAGAGTTTCTTTTTAGATGGAAGTAAGCCAAATTTTTCTTTTTAACTGTTGAAGCGGACAATCCTGACTAGCTTTAAAAAAGGAAGTTGTAACTACAAACTACTTGTTTTTCCCTACTGACGCAGAAGAGGCTGACTCTACCCTCAACTCTGCTCATTAATTATGCCCCTTACCATGCTTGGCAATTGGATATTTGAGTCGTTCTCTCTCTTGGCCCTTTCTCCTGTCACTGTCCTGATTAACTTGTGTCAAGGGGGAAATATGATCAGGTAATCTTGGCTGTAGCTATGTGACTCATCTGCTGGTTGGACAGAATCAGAAACAAGTGAAAATGTCTATTACTCTACTTGCTGTCTTTGCCAGGCTGCCTGAAGAGTGCTAGAAGGCTGTAAATAACCCTTGGCTCATACTTGAGTCCTCCTTCTTTTAGGTCAGACTCTTGGCTGATGTGCAAACCTTGCTGTCAACATAGAATCATGAGCCTACCTCTAAACCCCTTGATACAAGAGGAGTTCTGCCTGATGGTCTCAGTTTCACTGAAGGTGACATGACCGCTGGCTTAGGCCACAGGATGTTCTGCACTGATGAGAGTCTAGGCTTGTTATGTGTGTCAGCTGTGGGCTTAGATAGAGCTTAGCAAGTAAATTCCAGGAGAGGATTCACTGTGGAAACTATGTTGAGTATGAATACTCTTTAAAGCCCTTTAAGTCAGGGTTTTATTATATGACACTGTGTCCGTGTGAAAGAGTTCACATTAGAGAGGGAAGAGCAAGAAGGGATGAACAGTGAAAGGTGGTATGTATGTGTTTAAAAAAAAAAAAAAAAAGTTCTGGTGTAGTCCTGCTTCCCAACTATGTTTGGAAGCTTTCAGGCTTTGTGGATGAGGGTAGATACCAGACCACAGATGTTGCATCTTGCTTTTTTACAACACAGTTGAATAAGCGCTGAATAATTGGGTGGTTTGTGGTAAGCTGTAATTATAGACTATGGTTCCGTTTGCAAGAGGGAAATATTTGGACCTGATTAGATGCCTAAAGCATCCAATAAGTTACTAAAATATAAAAGTGACTTCAAAAGATGACTATTACAACTTTAATCTAGGCCACAATAGAGACTAAAAACCAACAGCCAACTTTTAATATATTTTGCTTGTTCTTGCATCCTCGTTATTTAACCTGTTTGGTTAAAGGTTAGTATTTGGAATATGAGAACTGAATGTTGAGTGAAGATATAGGCCTGTACGTTGCCCCCTGATGATATTTAAATTTCATGTTCTCATCAGGTGCTATGTAGAGGGATAGTTGTTGATGTATGAATGATTCTTACATGCTTGTCTAGCCTTCTCCCCTACACTTACTCCATCTCCTCTCACTCTGCTGCCCTAGTCTTCTGTCCCAGTTCTAACCTCTCATTGCTCAGCCCCCTCCCACGTCATGTGTGGGAATTCCTGCTTCTGGTCTCAGGAATCCCTTCCTATCAGTAGGTTGGAACTAGAAGTCCTGACCAGGACCACTACTACACTGCACAATTGCAGGAGGCAGCACTCATATAGAGTACGGTGTGAATGGTTTTCCCTGGAGTTGTACAAAACACCTGGCCCTGCTCTCACTTGTGGTTTCCTTGGTGGCAAGGAGGTATGGAATGGGCCTACCAGTGCCCAGTGTCACTGCTACAACTCAAGTCGGTGGCCCTGGCTTGCCTAGATGGAACTCAAATTTCTTGTTGAATAGGTTCTACAGAACTCATTGTAGTCTATGATCTGGGGACATTATGGGGTAAAAAAGAATTACATGGGAATCTGTATGTGTCTGGGCAGATGGGATCCAAGTTTCAAGCAACAAATTTAGGTTGGAAATTTTGGAATATCCCTCCTTGGTAATGTGGTTGTTCCCTGTGATAAATGCATCTGGTTCCTCTTCTGTGTGCTGGCTTTTTTCCCCCCTTTAATTGAATTTTATTACTACTCCTATACATAATAATATTTTAGAGAAATGCGTAAATGTGACATCATATATACTGGTGTGTTGTGGGTTTTGGGGAGCATTTTTTCTTTTTTCTTTCCTTCCTTCCTTCCTTCTTCCCTCCCTCCCTCCTTCCTTTCCTTCGTTCGTTTGTTCCTTCCTTCCCTCCCCTTCCTCTCTCTCCCTCTCTCTCTCTCTCCCCCCTGCCCTTTTCGCTTGGCTCACCCCTACCTCTGTTCTGCCCCTACCCTGAGTGATTTATTCCTCTCACTCCCTGTATCCCTTGAGAGCCCAGGCCAGAAACCTTGTATGTTTCTCCTGTGTGTCTATTCTTACATGATTGCAGAGAAATATATGCTGCACACATACTCATATGTCTGCTCATATAACCATATATAAATATAATACAGTTTTTGGTTAATATTTCTCTTTCTTTTAAAAATATTGTATTATATACCCTTTTCTGCACCAGGTATTTCTTCTTAATGGCTGTACAATAGTTTCGTGGTGTAGATAGATGAAAGCTACCCTGTGGATGGACGTTCACTTTGTTTCCTGTTTTGACAGTGTTGCAACAAACACTCTTCTTCATCTTTGCTCATATTTCTTGTGGTTAATAGTTCTCAGATAATGGTACTTTCATTCACATAGGGTGGATCCCTAGGAGTGACTTGGCTCTGTTGAAATACATGAGGATTTTTAATTTAAATATAGATATTGCCAGGTTGTTTTCCTCAAAGTCTTTAATATTTCACTCATATTCTCACCAGCCATGTGGGGAAGTACTTTCGCCCCATATCCCTGGCAGCAATATGCATTATCAGACTTTTTCATTTTTGCCTGTCTAATATCTTCTTGTTATTTTAATTTGAATTTTCCGGACTGCTAGTTTATTGTAATATATTTCTTGGTTTTGCTTTTCTCTGAATTGCCTATGCTTCCCATCTTGCCCATATTTCTATTGGGTTGTTTTTCTATGTTGTAAATTTAGAAGATAATAAGTATATTATAGATATAAATGCTCTGTTTCCCCCATTGCATGTGTTTTTTTTCTCACATTGGTTTTTTTATTTAATAGATATTTTGCTGTTTTCATACACATTTGAAAAACATGGAGCCAAATAGCTCTCTTTGTTTTTATAGTTTCTTAATGTCTAATCTTGGTTAAAAGGGTTTCCTCCACCTAGATTGTATAGCCTGTAAATAGCTATATTTTCTTTTCTTTTTTAAAAGATTTTATTTATTTATTTGAGTGAGGGAGAAAGGAAGAGGGAGAGCATGAGCAGGTTGAGGGGTGGAGGGAGAGAAAGAAGCAGGCTCCCCTCTGAACAGGGAGCCTGATGCGGGGCTCAATACCAGGACCCAGAGCCAAAGGCAGACGCTTAACTGACTGAGCCACCCAGGCACCCCGGTAGCTATATTTTCTTATAGAACTGTACTTGTTTTATTTTTTTGCCCTTAAATTCTTAATAAAACTAGTATTTTCAAAAACAAACCTCCTTTTTTATTGAATTAAAATAATATATCTGTGCCACTAAATTTTCAAATATGTTGGCACCAGTTTTGGTTCTCTCTTCCATACCAATGATCTTTTGTTTATTCCTGGACCAATACCATATAGACTCAATCACAGTTGGCTTCATAGAATCATGTAATATCAGGTAGGGCAAGTTTCCCCTAGTCATTCTTCCATTTTAATAACTTATTTTCTGGGATTTATTTCTTCCATAGAAAATTTTAAGATAATTTTATCCAATTACAAAAAACTCCTTAAATTATATGTTTATATATATGTGTGTATGTGCATATACCTGTGTGTTTTTAGGTGCATACATGTATGTGTATATATAACCTGTAATATGTATTTCATATATTTTATATATATAATCTATAACAACATTTTCTGTTGTTTTTTTGTAAATTTTTTAAAAGATTTTATTTATTTGAGAGAGAGAGAGAGAACGAGCAGTGGGGAGGAGCAGGGGGAGAGAGAGAAAGAAGCTGCTTCCTGCTGTGCAGGAAGCCTGATGTGGGGCTCCATCCCAGCACTGGGAGATCATGACTTCTGCCGAAGGCAGACACTGAACAGACTGAGCCATCCAGGTGCCCCTTCTGTTGGTTTTTGTTAGTAAGCATTGTTACTTTTAAATGGTGTCCTTTAGGGCGCCTGGGTGGCTCAGTTGTTTAAGCGACTGCCTTTGGCTCAGGTCATGATCCTGGAGTCCCGGGATCGAGTCCCGCATCGGGCTCCCTGCTCGGCAGGGAGTCTCCTTCTCCCTCTGACCTTCCCTCCTCTCATGTACTCTCTCTCTCTCATTCTCTTTCTCAAATAAATTAAAAAAAAAAATGGTGTCCTTTAATTCCCATTTTGCTTGAAATTCTTAATAAGAATGGCATTTGAATTTTAGGAAATCGGTTTTCAGCATACTTGACAGGACCATTTGCTTTTCCTCCTTTAATAATCAGTGCAATTAATTCTGTTGATCTGCATTCCCTGATAATGGTCTGCCCATGCATTTTTGAAATAAACCCTTCTTGGACATAGTGGCTTATTCATTTTCTAAATATCTGGATTCTCTTTGATAATATTATATTTGTAAATTGTACATTTATATTGAGAAGAAAGTTTTTTTGTGCTAGCTTTATCAGGTCTTGAAGTAAAAGTTATACAGGATTCATAAAATGAATTGGAAAAACTCTATTTTTCTGTGACCTGGGTTAGTTGAATTAACAGTATTTTATTTAAAAAAAACTTAACACGTAGTGAACTTAAGTTTTGGTGTACAGTCCTATGAATTGTAGCACATGTAATTCATGTAACCACAACTACAATCAGGGTACGGAACAATTTCATCACTCCAAAAACTCTCTTGCAAATCCTTCTGTTAGCCCCCACTAGCCCTTAGTAAACACTGATTGTTCTCCATCTGCTAGCCCAACTGCTAGCCCCTGGTAAACACTGATTGTTCTCCATCACTATAAGTGGAGTGTTTTCAAGAATGTCATATAAATGGAATCAGAATATATAATCTTTTGAGACTGGCTTCTCTGAGACTGGCTTTTTTTACTCAGCATAATGCCTTTGAAATTCATCCGTGTTGTTGTGTGAATCAATAGTTTGCTTGTTTATTCATTCAGCTGTTGAAGGACTTTTGGGTTGTTTCCAATTGTTGATGATTATGAATAGAGCTGCTGTAAACATTCCTGTACAGGTTTTTGTGTGAACTTAAGTTTTAATTTCTCTTGGATAAATACTTAAGTCTAGGAGAGTAGGGTTGTAAGGGAAGTGTATGTGTAACTATAAAGTTAAACACTGAGAAACTGTTTTCGAGAGGGGCTGTGTCGGTTTGCATTTCCATAGCAACGTGTGAGAGCTCCAGTTGTCCTTGTCAGGACTTGATATTCTCAGTATTTGTAATTTTAGTCAATCTAATAGGTATGCAGTAGCATCTCATTGTAATTTTAATTTGTACTTCCCTAATGGCCAATGATGTTAACATCTTTTCATGGACTTATTTGTCATCCATATATCCTCTTTGGTGAAGTGTCTGTTCAAGTCTTTTGCCCATTTTAGAACTGGGTTTTTTCTTATGTTGAGTTTTTAGAGTTCTTTATATATTTTGGTTAGAAGTACTATTTGGATGAATGGTTTGCCAATATTTTGGCAAACCAAAATGATTTTCTGTTATGTTTTATTCTAAAAGTTTTATAGTTTTTTTGAAATAATTTGATTCTCAGACTCCACCTCAAATAACTAGATAAGAATTTTCTTTTCATCAGGACTTCCACGTGATTTCCCCGCACATAAAACTTTAAGAAGCCTGTGATGTTACATTCTCCCTATTCCTAAATCCATGTAGCCCTCCTGAGTTCTCCCTCTGTTTTACTAGCATCTTTAAAGATTTTTTTCTTAGTGATCCTGTCCTAATTTCAGTCTCAAGTATTTCCCTTATTGCTATTTTACTCTATCTCCCACAGTATATGAAGCTGCATGTAGGAAAATACTACTCTTTTCTTTTCTTTCATCATGATAAGTGTATCTTTAATTTCCATCCCCTATTTCCCCCATCCCCCAACCCACCTACTCTCTGGTAACTATCACTTTGTTCTCTATAGTTAAGAGTCTGTTTCTTGATTTCTTTCTCCCTCTCTTTTTTTCTCCTTTTGCTCATTTGTTTTGTTTCTTAAATTCCACATATGAGTGAGATTATGTGATGTTTGTCTTTATCTGAGTGACTTATTTTGCTTAGCATAATACTCTCTAACTCTATCCATGTTGTTGCAAATGGCAAGATTTCATTCTTCTATATGGATGAATAATATTCCATTGTATATATATATATATATACCAGTTTCTTTACAACATGGGGCTTGAATTAATGACCCGAGATCAAAAGTCCCATGTCTTACTGACTGAGCCAGCCAGGTACCCCATCACATTTTCTTTATCCATTCATTATCCATTCATTGATCGATGGATACTCGGCTGCTTCCATAGATTGGCTGTTGTAAATAATGATGCAGTAAACATAAGGGTGCATGTATCCCTTTGAATTAGCGTTTTTATATTTTTGGAGTAAGTACCCAGTAGTGAGATTCCTGGATCATAGGATAGTTCTGTTATTAACTTTTTAAGGAACCTCCAAACTGTTTTCCAGAGTGACTGTACCAGTTTGCATTCCTACCAACCGTGTAAGAGCGTCCCTTTTACTCCCCATCCTTGCCAAGACTTGTTGTTTCTTGGGTTTTTTAGCCATTCTGACAGGTGTGAGGTGATACCTCATTGTAGCTTTGATTTGCATTTCCCTGATGATGAGTGATGTTGAGTATCTTTTGATGTGTCTGTTGACCATCTGTATGTCTTCTTTGAAGAAACATCTGTTCATGTCCTCTGCCCATTCTCTAATTGGATTATTTGTTTTTTGGGTATTGAGTCGTGTCAGTTCTTTGTATACTTGGGATACTAACCCTTCATCGGATATGTCATTTGCAAATATCTCCTCCCTTCAGTAATTTGCCTTTTAGTTTTGTTGATTGTTTCCTCTGCTGTGCAGAAACTTTTTATTTTGATGTAGTCCCAATAGTTTATTTTTGCTTTTATTTCCCTTGCCTCAGGAGACATATCTAGAAAATGGTACTATGGCCAATGTCAGAGAGATTACTGCCTGTACTCTCTTGAAAGATATTTATGGTTTCAGGTCGCACATTTAGATCTTTAATCCATTTTGAGTTTATTTTTGTGTATGCTGAAAGAAAGTAGTTCAGTTTCATTTATTTTTGCATGTGGCTGTCAGTTTTCCCAATACCATTTGTTGAAGAGCCTGTCTTTTTCCCATTGTATATTCATTCCTCCTTTGTCGAAGTTTACTTGACCATATAACTGTGGGTTTATTTCTGGGTTTTCTATTCTATTCCATTGATCTGTGTATCTGTTTTTATGCCAGTACCATACAGTTTTAATTACTACCACTTTGTAATATAACTTGAAATCTGGAATTGCGATACCTCCAATTTTGTTTTTCTTTTTCAAGATTGCTTTGGCTAGTCAAGGTCTTTTGTGGTTCCATACAAATTTTAGGATTGTTTGTTCCAGTTCTGTGAAAAATGCTGTTGGTATTTTGGTAGGGATTACATTAAATCTGTTGACTGCTTTGGGTAGTATAGACATTTTAACAATATTTGTTTTCCTAACTCATGAGCATGGAATGTATTTCCATTTCTTTGTGTTATCTTGAATTTCTTTCATCAGTGTTTTACAGTTTTCAGAGTATAGATCTTCCACCTCTTTGTTTAAGTTTATCCCTAGATATCTTATTGTTTTTGGTGCAGTTGTAAATGGGATTCTTTTCTTAATTTCACTTTCTGCTGCTTCATTATTACTATAGCAATGCAACAGATTTCTGTACATTGATTTTGTATCCTGCAACTCTGCTGGATACATGTATCAGTTCTAGTAGTTTTTTGGTGGAGTCTTTAGGGTTTTCTATATATAGTATCATGTCATCTGTTAATAGTGAGAGTTTTACTTCTTCCTTACCAATTTGGATGTCTTTTATTTTTTTATGTTGTCTAATTGCTTCCAGTACTTTGTCGAGTAAAAGTGGTGACAGTGGACATCCTTGTCTTGTTTCTGACCTTCGAGGAAAAACTCTCAGTTTTTCACCATTGAGGATGATGTTGGCTGTGGGTTTTTCATATAAGGCCTGTATTATGTTGAGACACGTTCCCTCTAGACCTACTTTACAGAGAGGTTTTTTTTTTTTTGTCATGAATGGATGTTGTACTTTGTCAGATGCTTTTTCTGTATAGTTTTTTGTTTGTTTTTAACATTTAGGTCCTGATTTAAAAGATCTATGGGTATATGTTGTATAAAGTATAATTAAATTTTGAATTGGGCTGGGGCTTGTTTTTTTTTGCATATAGATGTCCAATTGTTTCTTTTTTTCTTTTTTTTAAAATTTATTTGAGAAAGAGAGAGCACAAGAGTGGGTAGGGTCAGAGGGAGAAGCAGACTCCCTGCTGAGCAGGAAGCCCGATGTAAGACTCGATCCCAGGACTCTGGGATCATGACCTGAGCTGAAGGCAGTTGCTTAACCAACTGAGCCACCCCGGCGCCCTGTCCAATTGTTTCAATACCATTTTATTTATCTATCTATCTATCTATCTATCTATCTATTTATTTATTTGACAGAGAGGCAGCAAGAGAGGGAACACAAGCAGGGGGAGTGGGAGAGGGAGAAGCAGGTTCCCTGTGGAGCAGGGAGCCCGATGCGGGGCTCGATCCCATGACCCTGGGATCATGACCTGAGCCGAAGGCAGACACTTACCAGCTGAGCCACACAGGCGCCCCTGTTTCAATACCATTTGATAAAAAGACTGTCCTTTCTCAATTATATTGGCTTTGCACCTTGGTCAAAAATCAATTGACCATACTCATGTGGGTCTAGTGATAATCTGTTCAGTCCATTGATCTGCGTGTCTGTCCCTTTGTGAGAACACAGTGTTTTGGTTAATGTTGTTTTGTAGCATGTCTTAAAATTGGGGTAGGTTTGTTCCTTTTAAAAAATGTTTGGCTCTTCTGGTTCCTTTGCCTTTATATAAAATTTAAAATCAGCTTCTCTGTATCTGCAAAAAAACTGACTTAAGATTTTGATTGGCATTGTGTTAAATCTGCATATCAGTTTGGGGAGAATTGACATCTTTAGTGTATTGAGCCTTCTAGTTTATGTATATAGTTTGCCTTTACATTTATTTAGGTCTTCTTTTATTTCTTTCATCAGGATTTGGTAGTTTCATCATACAAATCCTGTGCATTTTTTTTTTTTTTAGATTTATACCTATGTACTTCATCTTTTGTAGCTATTAGAAATAGTATTTTTTTAAAATACAAGTTCCAATTGTCCATTACTAACATATAGAAATTCTTTTTTTTTTTTTTTTTTTTAAGTAAAGGAGAATGAGACGTTCCTCAGAGGTCCAGAATTATACCAGGCTGTTCCAAGTGTGTGTTTTTTTCTTGACAACCTGGCTAGGAATTCATGAACTCTAGATCTTTTTTTACCTTAAGGAAATGGTCTGTCATCTATTAAATTGTGTCCTTGTTTTAATTTTGTGTCTTCACTTTCTGAATCTGTACTATTGGCACCGTAAGTCTCCTTACCGTTTTCCTCAGAATTTTCATGATTTCATTATTTTCACCCCTTTATATTTTAAGATATTTCTTTCATTTGATCTCTCATGTCCTAATTTTGGTCTCAGTGATATCTGGACTATTTAGTAAGAATATCTTTTTTTTTTTCTCCCCCAATCATCATTTTTAATGCTGTACTTAAATTGTCTTTTGTGTTTCTGTTGAATTTATCATTTGTCTCTCCTAGCAGCTCTGTTCTCTGTGCCTGAATACTTTCTGTTTAGACTGGTCTTTGTCTGTCTTCCAGTTGGCCTCCGTTTTTGTTGGATTCCTGGGACTCAGGTATGATTGAGGTATGTTGAGATGCTGAGCGCTGAGACAGTCCTCACATAGGTTTAGGAATAAGTGGTCTCCCTTGTGCACTATTGGCATAGAAGCAAGCAGATATGAGTTCACTGTGGAGGCACCTGGAGGGAAGAAGCCTCCGGATACTTAAGATTCTTTGTTTTGCCAGGGTGAAGGAAAGGAAGGACTGGGTCCATCCATGTGCTCCTTCTTGGACTCTTAGGGCTGAAGAAATCAGGCTTTTCCTGAGGGTTGATCTTACCTCTCCTGGGAATACACAGATCTCTGCAGTCCAGTGGTCTCTCTAGAGCCCACCAGTTTATGACAGTCACCCTTGGGTCTAGTCTTAGGTGCTTATCTAGTGTAAGAGGGAGACATCCTGCATCTAGTCCTCCATTAGGAATTCCGTAGAACCCAAGGGCTTATTCACTCCTGGTGGCTCCTAGGCCTGAGCAGCTATTCAGTGCAGAAAGAGGAAGACTGAAGTCGGTGTGGGGGAGTTGTAATCAAGCCTCATCTTCCTGGGTTACCTGCTCGCTTCCTCTTCTCTGATAGCTGCACAAACATCTGTAGGGTTTGGGGGTTTAGTTGTGCCCTGAAAAATGGACTTGATTTTTCTTCATGTTGCCTCGTATTTTTATTTAAATTAACAGTTTTAAAGATCAGAATTGATATTTGACCTGTTGAGACATTAAAAAGCCTAAACAAAGATATTAATGGTTATCTGAAACCAAATTTAGGAGGTTTAAGTCAAGCAAATTGTTATAAATTAAACCAACTGCCAATTATAGACTCATTTTGGCTTTCGTTGTGATTTAGCTTATTTGTAATGTTCCTAAAACAGAATATTCATGTATTCTGAATACATAATACATGAATATTAATATGTATTAATAGTAAAAATATCTCATTCTAGTAAAAGCAAACCATATGTGTGTATGTGTATAAGTAATAGTGATTAAAAGGTCACATTAGAACTTCCTTCTCTCTTAGAAAGTAAACCAACCTTGCTTTGTATAGAACTAATCTGAGGACAAAAGGAAAAGAGCTTTGATTTTTTTTTTATCCCTTGTGACCTTTTAATGACCTTTGGATGCCAGCTACAGCTACAGAATATTCTGAAGGTTAAAGTGAGAAATTCCTTGGGAGGATTTTTCAGGTATGTTTTTGTTAAGTGTTCAACATCTCTGGGTTCTCAGATCTTACATATTTTCATGACACAGGACACAGACTCTAAATGCAGGTGTATTCTTTTAGCTGCAAGTATTTATTTAACGAATTTCCTCTCAATTCTTCTGGTGTCAGACACAGCATGACAGTAGTTAAGGATCTGTCACCGTTCCCATTAAAAACCTTATTGTTTAGGCTTTGCTTCCTTGACTGTTTCAAATTACATCTAGCTGAAACTTGCCAAAGAAGTTGTCAGCTTAGATATGACTTTGATTTTGAAAAACTGTTGAAAATAGGAAAGCCATTTATAGTGACAGAAAAAAGAGAATTTGGCTGGCATCAAATGTCTTTTCTTACTGAAATATACTTGTTCATGAAGTTTTCTAAACAATTGCAGTATGGATTAGTACATTTTGACACTTTAAAAACAAGCATGCTTTAAAATAGGATAGATAATTAACTGGAAAAATATATGTCTCCATATATATTAGAAATGTTTCCTGGCTTTATTTTACCACGGGTGTCCAATATGTCACTATGATAAGACTCAAATGGCGAGATTCTATTTATATAGAATATGAATCAGGAGCAACTCCTGAAACATCTCACACAAAAAGAACATTTGCATAAGAATATGCATCTTCCTGTCTTTGGTATATTCAGGGAATTAGGTTAAAAGTATAGTTTTTGTGTATAATGCTTAGATTCAGAGTTCAGTAAATAGGTTAATTAGTAATTAGATCTCACAAGACAAGATTTTTCTGAATTGTAAAAATTGTTCAGAGAGATAAAGAGGTGGGGGAAGTGGAAGAGAAATTAAGAGGTATAGAGGAAAGAATTAAAAGCTCCAGTGTTTATCTAATGAGCTCCAGAAGAGAATAGAGAATAGGAAAGGGTTAATATTTGAAGAAATTATTGCTGAACCTTTTTTGAGACTTGAAAGACAAGGTTTCTCCAATACAACAAACAACATTAAATTGTAAGCAGGATTTGATAAACAAGTCCGTACCTAGAAAATCTTAAAATGACCTGATAAAGAAGCCAGATTGTTATTCCTTTCCAGCTACTTTTACTGATGACGGGCTCCTCACAGCAAAAAGTAGATGCCAGATATTAATTAAATAACTTTTTCAGGGTCCTGTGAAAGCACAAACTGGGATTCTATTCCCAGCCAAAATGTTGGTCAAGAAAGAGTGTAAAATATAGGCAAACGTAGATACACAAAGACTGAGAGTTTATTATTTATAGAGTGTATTATTCATTTATTATTCTTTCTGCTGAAAGAACCACTGATATATTTTACTTCAGTAAGAAGCAGATTGAATCAAAAGGAAAAAGTGGGAGGCAAATAAAAGAGGAAAACCTGCTGGTAAATGCAAACGAGGACTGACTCTGCCCCTGGAACCCTTCAACAGCAAGATGAAGGAGGGGGCTGTTTGAGTCAGAGCCCTGCGAAGGTTCTCTTCTATTTGGAGGAATCAAGATTTTGATTAAAAATAACATTTGCTAAAAACACAAGTTAAAAATGTAAGGGCAGCTATAGAAAGAATCGAAATAGAATTAGGAAGTGGAGCCAAACCAACCTCTGAACTATGTGATAATCTCTAGTTCAAGGATACACTTTTCAGTCCTGACCTCCATATGGAGCCTGGTGTGACTCTAGTTCCCTCATTAAAACAGAAGCTCACCTGATTGGTTCTTTGTTTCCATGCAAAAGGAGCTTCAGGAAAAGTTAAGAATGTAGACGCTCTTGTCAGGTTTCCGTAGACACATGCTGAGGGTTAGGAAGATATTTTTTTAAACTCAATTTGACTGAAACTCAATTTGATATGGGGTTGCTTTGGAGAAGAGAAAGGAAATGCTCAAAAAATGAAGTGTCTCTAAAATGACAGCAATGAGGATAGTTACTATTTACATATGCCAAGCACATTACATTAGCTTACTTAACTCAAAAAATGACCATGCGCTTTAGGTATTATCAACCCCATTTTGAAGATGTGGCAACATAACAGCTTGTAAATGGCAGCCCTGAATTTGAGCCCAGGCACCTCTGGTTCTACCTCTTCATTCTCTCTATTCCATTATGCTCTATCGTCTATAATATTCTCACATATAAGTATCTTGTCCTAATGCTTGCTGATCTTTGGAAACTAAGGGAGAAATCAGTGTACACAGCAGGATATAGTTTTACATTCTTCAGTAGTGTTTTTATTTTGTGTGTGTGTTTCATTTTCAGTCCTTGAGGTACCTACTGTGTGATATGTAGAATGAAAAGAATATAAAATAGAGCTTGTCCAGAGTGGGCTAAATCTTAGTTCTGTTAAAAATATTAGCGGATTTTAAAAAGGCATTCTATACTGCTGTTTGATACATACATTACTTTATTTTTTTTTGTTATTGGCGGATGGTGGTTGATGGTTAGTAATTTCTCCAGGAGGGGAGATAGAACTAAAGTGATTTAAAAACACAAAAAAATCATGTTATGGTAAACCAAATTATAGATAGGCAATAGCTCATTAAAGTCTAAAGGAAAAGGTTCCTCTGTTCAAGACGGTAATGTTATGTGGCATCTGCCTATCTAGGAGTACTGGAGGTTAGGAGTTGCTTTTTGCTTGTGTGTCCTCACCTCTGAGTTCTAACCAACATAGAGATGGATGAAATTGTTTGGTTATTTTAATGTTCCTCAAGCTGCTGTTGAGAAAACCATACAAAACTGGGAGAAAACTTTGTCCATGTGAATCTGTTGCTACCTAAGAGAGAGGCCTTGGGGCCTTCTAGATGCATCAGCCATATTCTGATGCCAGAACACATGTGAATTGTACAATCTCTTCCTCGGAATTTGGCTTCCCATGTAGATTTCACCATAGGGAAGAATACACTAAGCAACATTCTGGCTGTTACATTGGTCTCTTATGAATCTGAATTATGTTCTTCTGTTTTTGAGATGAATTTCTGCTTGGGATAATCACAGAATCCAATTTCTAAGCCTTTAAAACTGAAGCCCCATTTCTGGGTTGGGATACCCCCTTCTGAGGCCTCTTGGCAACCAGCCATTTTAGCTCTCCCTAGTGATGACCATTCTCTGCCCATACCCCTTCAATGTACACAATTCCTCTGGCTCATCTGTGTTTTATTGTTATTTCATTTGTTCTCTGTGTGTGTTCACATTTCTCCAGTATTGAGATTGTTATTTTTAGCCTTACTTTCTTTGATTGTTGGGAGATTTCTGGAAGCAACCCTTGTGGGTAAATTAAAAAGAGTGTGATGTACATTAGAAACAAAGAAAAACTTACATGGCAAGCCTAAAACAAAACAAAAGTCATTTAACCTGTATAACATGGGCCTAAACTCTGCAGTTGAAGTGTGTGTGACGCACAAATTTCTAATCCTCATGTGGCATACGTGTGTGCTTTTACTTTCTGAGTGCTAGAGGTTGTGTATTTACTTTAAATTTTGATCTTTTAAGGTATCTCTTTTAGAACCCTCAGAGTTATAAAAAATTGGGCTCTAACCTTTGGGTTAATGTGTGTGAAACCATAAGGTTTCTGTTGCGCAACCACCAGTCAGTTGGAACTGACTAATAATGGATTAGAAAAATAATGTGGCAGAACCGTGTAGCATTTATTTTGAAAAGAGCATGATGTAAAAAAAAAAACCAACAATTGAGAAACACATAATATGAAAAATAAAATACTGACTTCTTGTGACTTTACATGTACTTTGGGTTGATTACCACCAAAAGAATTTATCTTCAAGTCTACATCATCACACAAAGTAGACAGATCTAGGGATCAGAGAACATAGAAATTCATACAAAATGGTAATGATTCAAGTTTGTCAGGGTGAAAGATGAGTTACATTGGGTTTGATCAAAAAACCTTTCTCTTTTTTTCCCCTGGGGTGTGGTAATTTCTAGAGGGCAAATTTTCATCCCCATTTCATTGGAGGGTAAACTCACATGATACAAATAATGGAAAACAATTATAGCACCACAGTGACAGAGCTCTCTACCATGAAGAGCCAAAGGTCAAGAAGAATCAAGTCCTCAGATATGAATTCTACTTCCTTTTTGGGCTTTCCATCTTGTACTTCCTGCCTGAATCACACAGATGAGTGATTTCATGTTTCTCTACCTCACAATGGTGTTGGCTGTCTGAGCATCCCTTTCCTCCTCAACAATATGGGAGTAATAACATCTACTTCCAAGCTCTTGAGGGTCAAGTGGGTCAATATATCCAAGGCATTTAGAGTAGCCCCTGGTAGCATTCAAACATTCCTCCACCACCTCATCACATCACCTTGTCATCAAATCACAAATGCTTTGGAAAAAAAAAGAAACCTGGTTTCTTTCTAAAGTCTGGAAAACAGGCTGAGTTAACTTCAGTGTATTTCTTCTGTTCACATTCCTGGCATATTTGTTTGTGAGAAGATGCCATAGCAAAGTACCACAGACTAGGTAGCTTAGACAAAAATTAATTTTCTAATAGTTCTGGTAGCTGGAAGTCCAAGATCAAGATGTTGGCAGGTTTGGGTTCTCCTAAAGCTTGCAGATGGTCAGCTTCTTGCTATGTCCTCAGAAGGCCTTTTCTCTTTGTGCGCCCATTTCTGGCATGTCGTCTTTTTCTTATAAGGACAATAGGGTCCCATGCATATGACCTCATTTAACCTTAATTACCTCTTTAAAGGCCCTATCTCAAATACATGGAGGATTAGGATTTAGCGTATAATTTTAGGGGACATAATTCAGTCCATAAGACCCTGTAAGATATTTTAAGGCTTGCATTTAGGTGAACTTTGGTTACAGTTACCAAGCATGGACTTTAACTTTCTAGAAGATGTTTGCAGGTTAGCTTTCAGCCTCAATGAAGGTAGACATAATGCTCTGAAAGTTGGGATTTAGCTCTGTGTGGTCACCCCTGTTATGCCATTATGCCTGCTTCTGAATACGCCTGTGTTGAAAGGAGTTTTGTTTTGTTTTGTTGTTTTTTTTTTTGGTCATGAGGTGAAAGGTAGACAGTGCCATCAGGGTGCCAGACTGAGTACCAGAGTATAATCAGACCCCCATCCAGGGCCGAAGGAATCATGGGTATTTACCGTCCTATGATACATAGGTCTACGATGGGGATTCACTTTAGGAACAAGACAAAGTAAGCAATTTGAGTGGACATTCATTAAGTTCTGGGTCCTTTCTATGACTACAATCGTTGGCTACATGTTTGGCAAGCTGGAAGTTCAATTTACTTTTGCCAGAGAAGCTATTGGTAGGTGGAGCTAGAAGTTTGCATGGAAATTGATAAGCCAATTAGCATAAGTAGCTCATAAGTTCCCAAGATGCATAGTTATGATTTGCCAGTTAGGTATAAACTGAGGTAATCCTGACCAAGGCCCATTAGACCCTGAGATGAGGTCACCCAGAGAATATAAAGTGAGGAGACTGATGGCCTGGCCCCTATTCCAAGTTATATCATCAAGAGAAAATGATTTTGTGTCTGGGAGGCAGTGGGGCCAGGACTCATTTGAGCAAGTCCCTCAGATGGCAGGTTGAGATTCGGAGGCTGGCTGTGTGAGGGAATCTGAGGAGTTGTGTCCCTAGGTGGCAGGCCTGGTTTGGTCTGGGTCACCACTGGGTGAGGTAGCACTGAGAGGAGTGTCATTATCCCTTCATTTTGCAGGCCCTGTGGCAGTGATATTTATTCAGATGCCACTCTCTTTGCTTGTGTGAAGGCCCTTGGGTTTCCCAGAGTTAGCTGTCACATCGGGTCTCCAGATTGGCAATGTGGAGCTCATTTGGAAGCAGCAGCTTCTGTTGGGTGGTGGAGGGCAGTGCCTGAGCTCTGGAGTCAGTGGGGAAAGTGGGAGGTAAGACTGACTCAATGAATACTAGTCAGCTCTGGGAACTTCTTAGTAGTTTTCAGGGAAAGGGCATTCTGTAATCTAGGTGCCTAGGATTATGCTGGAACACTCTGATATGATTATTCAAATCCCAAATGCCACCTTCCATGGAGAGATAAGTACATACACTGAGTCAGAAGTGTGCCTGGCCCGGTCTCCCACTGCTTTCAGTGGTCTTTCAAACACATCATTGTGATCATGTCGCTCCAGATCTTTCATTGGTTCCCAGTTCCTGTACTCCAGAATGGAATCATCATACCCTTGCCTGGCATGCAAGCTCTGGCATAATCTGTCCCTTGCCCACCTCTTGTCCAGTATCATTGTCATTATTGGCTTCTTCTACACTCCTGCCAAATGCACTCTGTACCCTTACTGATGCTCTTTCCTTATGTCCCAACCTCCCAACCAAATTCCTACTCACCTGACATGACGTAAGTCATGGATTTTCTGGAGACACCTCTGAACCACTCAGAGGATTAATCATTCCCACCTTCATTTGACTTCAGTGTTCACACTCCAGTTACAGTGTTTACCTAATTTTGTCATTGTCATTCGCATCCTTTTTTACTGAAGCTGCTTCCATATGCTTTAGGCTCCACAAAAATCTGGATCTACTCCAGGACGTAAATCAGGCCTGGGATTTAATCATAAGGGTGACAGAGCTGCACAGGAGACTGCATGTGCATCCGTGATGTATCCCCTAAGCTAAAGGCAAGCCTCTGATTGGGAAGTAGTGAGTATGGGTGTAGAGTCTACTTCTTCAAAAATGCTAGATCCTTAAAAACAAGAGCTTGTTCATTTTGCAGTTCTTTCCATCAAGCACAGAGCATGGCACTTTGCAAACCCTGAATAATGGTTTAGAGGCAAAATGAACATTGTACTTGATGTATGAAGCGTGATACAGAACTTCTAGACATTTAGAGTAGGGTTGTTCATATTTCTCGAAGACTTTGTGTATTTTACATTTACGGCACATCTCATTTTGGACTAGCACCATTTCAAGTGCCCCATAATCGCATGTGGCTAGTGGCTACCACATTGGACAGTGTAGAGATAGAGTATGATTTTAAAAGCAGTGCTAGGAAGAAGAAAATGTTTTTGATCCAGCAATTTAATGATGGTTGCATTGGTGACTTCTAAGTTGCGATAATATTTCCTG